>NC_069658.1:232594686-233844686 GCF_027244095.1 Hemicordylus capensis | reverse complement strand
GTGCTCTGGCAGAACGTCTTTCCACACACTGAGCATTGGTATTGTTTCTCCTCTGTGTGGATTCGTTGCTGGGAAGTAAGGTGTGAGGTCTGGTTGAAGCTCTTTCTGCACTTTGAGCATTCATATTTTTTCTCACCTGTATGAATGCTTTGATTTGTGCTAAGGCTTGATTTACTGGTTAAGATGTTTGCATATTGATTGTATTTATTCTGGCTGTTTCCTTGGCAATCTTCTTTTTGGACTAGAATTTCATGGAAGTCAGAGCATTCAGAATCAAGAGACTTATTCACACAGGGAATGTTTTCTTCCATTTTCATCTTCCATGTTTCACCTTTTTTCTCGCTCTCCCTTCCATCTGCTGCAGGAATAAAGAAAACCTCCCAAAGAGGGAGAAACAGAGTTTCAATTTACAGAAGAATCCTAATTTACTATTGTGTGAAGAAAATTATACAGAAGTCTTCATGGGGAAGCAGATCATGCTGCATGGGAATTAAAGGACTAACTAGAGGACCCCCTCATTAGTTAAGGCAATTTGCAAACACACGCAAAGAGGTCTTGACTTGCATGATCTTCTTGCTGAAGTCTACAAATGTGCATTATTTCAAAGTGATCTTACAAAAACTACCACAGATACAGCAGGTTAAGAAGTATTTAAAATCGACCTTTTTCTGCCCCAATTTTATTCAGGAGTATCATACATTTCAAATTTGATGAAAATGACTGTTGTATGCTGAAAGGCATCATCTTATACTGCACGGGAAGAGGCAATGGTAAACCCCTCTTGTATTCTACCAAGTTAAACCACAGGGCTCTGTGGGCGTCAGGAGTCAAAATCGACTTGACTGCACACCTTGCCTTTACTCTGTTTAGGCTTATTTAGGAAGAGTGCCTTTTAGTGGTCTGGTGGCATTCTGAGCAGTGATTAAAATGCATTAAGGTTTTCCTCCGCCATTAAAGCTTAGGGCTAGCAAGCGCTGGGAGAGCTATATCGAGCATGGCCAGTTTGACAGTGAAGCTAGAATGTTGACATGTTTGCCAATACTCTGACACTGGCAGGGGGAGTCAGCTAGTGGATTTTATTGCAAGTGCAATGCCTATTCCTTTGGTTCTTAGGGACAGGTGGGAGAGGCCAGGTGGGAAGTTAGAACAGTGTGGGAGAGAAGTAATGGTGTTAGTTGTGTAGGGAATGATTTTGAAGACGCATGCACACAGAAACACAAACACATGCAAGAGAAACATGTATATAGAAGCACAATCATACATGCACATGCAACGCATACAACACAAACTCAAACACATGCACGCCATACAAACAAGTACATATGCATGCACACAGGACACACACTCAAAAACCACAGAAAACAGATGCATATGCACACAACACAAACACATGTACGTACACACATAACTACTGCATTAAAAACAAGCACAAACACAAGCACATAATACAAACATACTCAGATTCTCTCAACACATGCATGCACAGAGCAACACACACATGCAGTGAACCACACTCATACACAAAAATATGTATGCACTGCAAACATATGCACACACAAACATGCACATCCACATATGGAAGCACACAACACAAACTCATGCAAACTTATGCAACACATTCAACATATGCACACACACGCCTGTGCAACAGGTACATGGAAATGTGCACACACATGCAATAAACACATCCAAATGCACAAAGAAACAAGCAAATACAAGTGTGCACAACACAAACACACAACTACATGCATGTATACACTAGAGATGTGCATGGTGGGTGGTTCCGCCAGTTTGATGGCGGGGTGGTGGTGCAGCTCTAAGGGTGGGGGAGGATGCACTTAACCTCCCCCACCGGGCACATTTTCCCCGCCAGCACTCGTTTCTGAAACATCCACGGGGGGGGGGGCAGCACACCTCCCTGCTGCCCCCTTAGCTACATTTTCCAGAAGTAGCAGATGCGCCTGTGCGCAGGCACACATCACACACAGGCGTGTGTGCTACTTCCAGGTACTTCTGGAAAACGTAGCGAAGGGGGCAGCAGGGAGGTAACCTGCCACCCCAACAGATGTTTCAGAAACCAAGTGCCGGCAGGGGAAACATGGTGGGGGGGGGGGAGGAAGTGCATCCTCTCCTGCCCTTAAAAGTGCACCCCACCTCTACTGTCGAACCAGCCCCTGCCGGTTCCGTACACATCCCTAGAATACACACAGAAAGAAATGCAAACACACCCAAACACAAACACACACACGGGTACGCACCCAGAAACACAGATGCATACAAACACAAATACATGGACAGCATACGCATCCAGAAACAGAAGCTGATGCTCGTGCACACAGCCACATACATGCATGCAAATACAAACGCATGTAAAAACACACAAATGCAAACACGCAAACCCAAACACATACACACATGCCAGTAATTAGCTG
The DNA here is from genome assembly GCF_027244095.1 of Hemicordylus capensis. Lineage (NCBI taxonomy): Eukaryota > Metazoa > Chordata > Lepidosauria > Squamata > Cordylidae > Hemicordylus > Hemicordylus capensis. Next base: position 233,842,254 of record NC_069658.1, on the reverse strand, counting down.
GTAGATAGTGCAAATGAAAATATCGGACATATCCGCTCAGGTCCCTCTATGTCAGGGCTGCACAACTTTTGGCCTTCCTGCAGATGCTGGCCTACAACTCCCATAATCCCTGGCTATTGGCCACTGTGGTTGGTGATTGTGGGATTTGTAGTCCAGAAACAGCTGGTGGGGTGGCCTAAGTTGAGCAGGCCTGCTCTATGTTCAGAAGGGCTTACTTCTTAGGAAACATCCGTGAGATTGCAGCATCCCTCCCCTGCCATGCCTCTCTTCTCTGCCAGGCAGAGAGGGATTCCCTCTACCCTCAAAATTACCTCAGTGCTCTGCTGCCCACCCCCCACTGTCAGAATGCTGACAGGAGATCTGCTCTTGAGATCTGACTTATTTCCTTGACACTAGTCAAGGAGTTCCTTGACACTAAATTTTTTTTTAAACCCTCTTATGGCAGGGCTTCCCAACCTGTGGTCCTCCAGATGTTGCTGAACTATAACTCCCATCCTAATTATGGCTGGGAATGATGTTAGATGTAGTTCTGCAACATCTGGAGGACCACAGGTTGGGAAACCCAGCTCTCAGGCAATCTCAGCAAAATTTAGCCTATTGACTGTCTATTCACAAAACCCTACTCAACCATTCCCAGCTCTCTAACTTCTCTCTCCTAAATGTTTGAGGGAAAGTCTTTGTTTTTACAATGGGGAAACTCCACAGAACAGGGAGAACACTGTTTTTCAAGTGGGAGCTGCTTTGGCAAGACATCTCCAGTGTGAGCACCCATTGTGTTAACCTCCATGCTGTGCTGTGCTTTTCCCAGCACCAGTGTGTGGTAGAAGCTTTAAGAGAAACAAGGCTCTGTTGAGCTCCAACACCATCTTAGAAGGCACATATGAAGCACAGGGAAATCTAGTCCTTCCCACAGCTTTCTCCATAGGACTCTATGGGGGGGGGGAACCAAAAAGGACTACAGTTCCCAGCATACCATGCACACCTTCCAAGGTGGTGCTGGGACTCAAGAGGACTCTGTTTCTCTTAAAGAAACCCTCTTGTGCTGGCTAAAGTGCAGCATTATGACTTGAGAGCGGTTGCCTCCATACTGAGTATTCTGCTTCACAATTAGTAAGGAGGCTTCACTGAGGATTGATGGGAGCTACCAATAGATCCTGGGCTCTGCAGTGATCTCAAGAAGGCAGATCTGGCCACAGTTAACCATGCTTTAGTCACGTCATGGCTGGATTACTGTAATGTATTCTACGTGGGGCTGCCCTTGAAGAATATCCGGAAACTGCAGCTAGTGCAAAATGCGGCAGCTAGGATTTTATCTGGAGCTGCCCGCTGGGATCACATCACACCCATTTTGAAAGAGCTGCACTGGCTACCAGTTTGTTTCCGGGTCCAATTCAAGGTGCTGGTTTTGACCTTTAAAGCCCTTAATGGTTTGGGCCTGGGGTACCTGAGGGACCACCTGCTCCCAAGGGTTGCTGCCCGCCTGACGAGGACATCTGAGGGGGCCCTGCTCCGGGTGCCGACAATGAGAGAGGCTCGGCTGTCGTGCACTCGGGACAGGGCCTCCTCTGTTGCTGCCCTCAGACTCTGGAATGCTCTCCCGGTGGCCATTCGCTCCTCTGTCTCCATCACAGCTTTTAGAAAGTGTGTTTAATCTTGGCTTTTTACTCAGGCTTTTATATGATTGTCTCTACTGCTGCTTCTTTGTATTTTGTACAGTTATGTATATATATTAAGTCTTTTTAGTCAGATTTGTTTTTATATTTTAGCTTAATATTTTAATTGACATTTTTATAATCTTGTTTTTAATCTTTGTGTGTGAATCGCCTTGGGATTGTTTTAACGAAAGGCGGTATATAAATTAACAACTAAATTTCTTTTTTTAGTTGTTTTTTTTTAAACTGCTACATGCTTTTTGAATGTTTATTTATTTCCACTCAAACCAAGCTATGTCACTGGGAGCAATGGAATTGTGCCTGTTGAGCTTTCACTTGATTATGGACCAGTACATGTCACACCACTTTGTGAAACAAACTTGATATGACACTGATGTGGCTGATGCCACAGGGAGTATCCAGGCAACAGGGCCTAAGCAACCATTGCCAAGCAGATGGAATATTGGGAAGGAAGCCGTTAAGGAGGCTGGAGAGGAAAGGAGGGAAAGGGAAGAAGGGAAAAAAAGGAAAGGAGGCTGGAGAGGAAGGGAGAGAAAGGGAGGAAGGGAAAAAAAGGAGGAGAGAAGAGCTATCAGGTTGGTGAATCTCCAGGAGACCAGCATGGGACAGAATGGCGGTGAGGAGCAGGCAGGAATGGGAGGCCTGCCCCACAAGCATCTTACGGACTCTGGTGTTGAAGATTTCAAATGGCAGCTCTGTACCACCTGGGACACTGGATGTTGGACCGTACTGAGTTCCAAGAGAGTAGAATATCTGACTTTAAGAGGAAGGGAAGTTTTGTAGACCTAAGCAGGGTTACTCAACTGCGGCTCTCCAGGCTCCAGCTGTTTTTGGACTAGTTACACTGATTTGAAGTATGAAAATATAAAGGAAACCTGTTTCATATTTGTGTTGTTAGGACTCTCTAGCCACTCCTTAGAGTCCTTTTAACGAAGTTGTAGCTTCCACCTGGCCCACTGGCCAATCAAGAAATTTTGTGAGACAGAAAATGAAAGTAAGTTTACATAGCAGAACCAGCCAATGGCACCTATTGACTTTCTGCCTGGCATGCAGAACAATGAAGGGAGGACAGGGGAGAGGAAATGATATTCTAGTGTTGTTGAAACCAATTGTGTAATCTCAGTTTCTTTGAAGTTGGGAACTGTGTTTCAGTGGTGAGCATCCACATCAATTTTCACAGTAATTATAGGGCCACAGTAGTTGCCCTATGTTACAAGTAAGGCAGACAAATCACATTCTGCCATTATAAATGGAAATCAGGGGACAGTACATGCTATAGCTTAGTTAGAAAATGGCTGAATGGATTGATTCTGATACTTGGCAGTGTAGGAGAGGTGGGTATGAGGTAGAAAAGATAAGAAAAGACTTATTTATAGGAGTGTAAAATTTGATGAGTGACTCCAGCAGTTTGACAGGTTTTTGTCACACACACACACACAAACACACACACACACACACCCTTGAACACTTTATAAAGCAATTTCTTCATTTGTACTGTGTCTTTTGGGAAACTGGTTTTTTGTGTTTTTTTGCATTAGGCCAAAGGGAATGTCTAGTATGTGCTTTGCCATAGTATTAGTGTGTGTTGTGTGTAGTTTTTATTGGATTAATAGGCCCATTTTAGCCTATGGTGGTGGAAAGGCCAGTTGTATGAAACTGTTGCCTAGCAACAGCTTAAGCTACAGCTACAGAAGCTGCCTGTTTATTAGAGTGGGAAATAAGTGACTCCAACTGAAATCATGTTTTTCAACATATTTTTTTATACTTTTCATAATACTTTTCAACACAATCCTTTTCAGTATTAGGGGAAACCCTTAATAAAAAGGCAGCTTCTGTAGCTGAAGCTGTTGCTAGCAGCTCAGGTCCTTAGTTATGTTCACTTACAAGACTGATTTTAGAGCTAATTCTGCAGATCTAGTTAAAGCATAGGTTGGCAAGACAGCAAGTGTACTAACAAATCCTGCAGAAATAAGTGAAAGGACTAGATCCACCCCACCCCCACACATGCCAATTCCAGAGCCTAAGAAGGCAAAGCAAGGGATAGCTCTCAAGATTCCAGTGTCCTGAGATCATGGAACTGCTGATCCATTCTGAATTTCAATGGATGATCTTGTGCATCCAAAACACATGGAAGAATGATTGATGTCCTCAGTTAGAGCCCTCCAGTTCGCAGAGGCATACCAATAACAGAAGCAAAAGGATGGAAGAGCCTTACCCAGAGAGGCCAGATGTCCACAGTTTTCCTCCATCACTTCTGTGTGCAGAGCCCTTTGGTTTGTATCCAGCAGAGCCCACTCCTCATTCGTAAAATTCACAGCTACCTCCTCAAAGGTCACAAGGCCCTGAGAAAAGAAGGAAACACTTTCTTCTGAGAGCTAATGTACCAATCCAGGAAGGCAGTAAAGATGAAATAAGAGGGTTCTTCTGCAAGGCCCAAAGTGCCACCAATGGCCTTCAAAGCCTTCTGAGAGAGCTGTTTGGACAACCCGAGTCAAGGGAGAGAGGGAGATTCCTTCAGGCCCAGAGGGGTGTGCAGGGATAGAGGACCCCAGGCTGAGCCCACCAGTTTGATTCCTTCAGTATGATTCCTCCCGTACCTGGTCCAGCTGCACAGAGGCTGTCTCCGTTCTGCCAGAAAGAAGAGGAGGCCCAGAATGAGGAGCCAGTGTGATTTCCCCACCTGTGATGGAGACCAGAACAAATGCCTGATCACTCAAGGGGCCGTTCCTCATTTTTGCCAACTTTTATATATTCAAAACATTTTCCCACCCTTCCTTTCAATCAAACGCTCCCAAGATGGCTGACACCATATTTTAACAATGCATAAGAACTAAGTAAAAGTTTAACTAACCAACTAACTAAATAGTGTGGCAAAATAACAAACACAGATTGACTCAGCTATAGGGCAAAATTAAATAAATAAAAAGCAGACATTATTAGAAGCCAGTGAGAAGGAAAGTGTCTTCAGCTGTTTTCGAAATGTCCCCCGCCCCCCAGACAAAGTCTCAATGACTGTAAAAGCAGTCCATGGATTTAAGGTATATTCAAGGGAAAGAGACCCAGTTAAAATATGACCCCTTAATCCTCCTCTAAAATATGACCCCTTAATCCTCCTCATTTTCTCCAGCTGGGCAAGCTTGTATCCCAGGGAAGAAGGGAGGGTCATGAAATCAGCAGGCACAGAAACAAGCCTTTTGGTAAGTTCACTCTTTTATTCCTTACCCAGCGAGGTGGCACCTCCTTCACTCTCTTGCACAATCCACCTAAGCAGCAGTTCCTGTCTCGGCTGCGATGGAGCCTTCTCAGCCTCGGGGAACTCAGTGCCCAACTGTGATGGCCTCTGGCTCTGAAAGGACAGCATGGATCCCAAAGGGAATGGGGAGAAGGCTTAGGAAATGATGCACATGTAGGACTGCTTTCTCCCATAGGAACCTACCCATGCACCAAGATCTCCCTTGGGGATGCTGCTCCATATCCCCTCACCATCTAAGTTAACTGGGACTGGGCCTTCTCAGCAATGGCCTGGAGATGGTGGAACTCCATCCCCAGGAAGATCCCTCCGCTCCATCTCTCTTGGCTTTCAGGCACAAGGCAAATAAAGGCAGCTTCCTTTCAGAGGGCTTTGGAAAGTAACAATGTTTAAATGTATGACTGATGATAGTGGTAGGTCTTGTGGCTCGATTTGCTGTGGCTGCTGTGTATTTTTGTTGTAATTGATTTCTACTGATGTTATAGCTGTTTTAATACATTTCGTGAGCTACTCTATGGAATTTGAATCAAAAGTGGGATATCAATATTTCAGAATCGTCTAGAAGAGAAATTGAGAGAGAAGAGCATCAGGACAACCTGTCCTGGAATATCCCCCTACCCCCAAATGAGCTACTAGATGAAATTTATAGGATCGTTTTGTTCATCTTGCCCTTGGAAGCTACCAGGATGAAAGAGATGCACGCACCTGATGCTTTCCCTGCTTCTTCTCTTCTGCTTGGCTTAGGAGAAAACCTTCTGCCAGAGCCACTGCCTGGGAACTGGTCTCCGCTCCGCATTCTCTGACCCAACTCTCCATCTCCAGGGGCAGGACAGTCAAGAACTGCTCCAGGATTACCAGGTCCAGGATCTGCATCTTTGTGTGCCTTTCTGGCTTCAGCCACTGAAGGCAAAGTCTATGGATTTGGCTGCAAATCTCCCGGGGGCCCTCGGCCTCCTGGTAGCAGAACTGCCTGAGTCTCTGGACGTTTGCTGCTGAGCTGGTAGTGTTCTCACCCAGGATCTTCTGCCTGGTTCTTTCCCAGAATTCCTCCCTGATTCCAGCCTGGATGGCAAAGGGGCCTCTTCCTGCTTCGGGGTCAGCTGGATGTTCCTCTCCCATTTTCATTCTGTACTCCAAGGAAGCTTGAAGGAAAATTGAAAGATCTCCTTGCTCTTCTATGAGTTTCTCTCAAAGTAAGAGCTGACAAGAAAAGTGGGGTTATTAAGTCCTTCCAAGTTAACATGTTACCCTCACTGCAATATTACATTCTTGCAGCTGAAAGGTCTTTTAAAAGCAAAAATGGGTGATTCTGTTTAGGGATGCAGGATCTCTCGTTTCCCCACAGCCCAACCTTTGGTACCACAAGAGAAGCAAACTTTCATACTGGAGTCATGTAACCACCTGAACCTCTGCCAACACCCTGGGAAGGCAGGCCACAAACCCTGAATTTTTAATGAAGCCAAGTTTCTTTTTTGAGTGAACAGGGTCCTGGGACAAAAGGCATGATCTGGATCATGATCCATTGCATTCATAAGAATGGGAGAAACAGGCCCGGTGCCACATAAACTTCTTGGAACTGCTAGCAGTGTTTGTGCTGCTAAAAGCCTTCGAGGCAATGCTCAGAAACATAGTTGTACAAATACAGATGGACAACATGACAGCCACTGCATATCTCAACCCTGGCTCAAAGGCTTTTAGCGCCATAAACACTGCTAGCAGTTCCAAGAAGTTTATGTGGTGCCGGGCCTGTTGTTTTGCCCATTCTTATGAATACAATGGATCACTACCAGATCAAGAGTTACAGGTGAGCAACCTGTTTTTCTCAGGGTTTGAGAACTGAACCTTAAAATGAAATCAAGAAAAGCTTGATATGGCATAATTAAGTTGTTCTGGCTTCATGCTCCGTCTGAAAACCTGGGAAAACCTTAGAAACAATCCTTGCTTTTCTAAAAGACAACCTGTGGTTGTCTTTGGTAGGAGGGGTTTACCATTGCCTCCTCCCGTGCAGTGTGAGATAATGCCTTTCAGCATCTTCCTATATCACTGCTGCCAGATATAGGTGTTTCCCATAGTCTGGGAAACATACCAGTGGGGATTCGGACTGGAAAAGCTGCTCTTTGTACCACCTCACTTTGCAACTAATGTTTCATCTCTGCTAAGGATCAGGCTATCTAAGTCCCTGTCTTCCTGCTCCCTCTCCTGTCTCTCCCTGACAGCCTTCACTCCTGTTATTTTCAAGGTTGCCACATAACCACATTTCTGCATTGTGTGCGTACAAAAGCTGCCTTTTTATATACTTCGCTCATATTCCAAACAAACAGTCGTAAGCCTGGGCTGGCAGGCAGACCAACAGATATAAGAACGAATACAAACACATTACAAATATGAAATAAGTTTTATAAATATATATAGTGGGATATTATTCTTATTGCCTAACAGACATTCCTGTTGTCTTAACTGCTGCTTAATAATTGCTATTAAATTATTTAATGTAGCAATTAATTGCTCAATAATTTTAATTCATACACAGTAGGAATACCGACTGACAACTACTAAGGATCTTTAGAAATCTTCACATGTTTCAGTCCCCCAAACAAGAGAAAAATAAACTTTTAAAAGTTTTCGATAGATTGGTCTGACTCAGTTGAAGGCAGCTACTTATGTTTCATATTTTCCAACATTTCAGTGACAAAACACCTTCCTCAAGGAAACCTAAGGATTTCTTTACTGATAGGTCCATCCAAAATGGATTGTGGAAATTTGGGCTGTACTGTGCTTGTGGTATAACATTTCCTTGATTGGTTCACCATGAACATAATGTTCAGTTCAACCCACATCTGGCACCAGCAACTTAGCTGTGGTATAGTCAAACGAGCAGCAAGTTGTATTTATGGTTAAGCAATCATATGGAGAGGAGAGCAATTCCTCGTACCCCAGTTAATCTGCTCCCCACTTTCCTCTCTCTCTCTCCTATTCTTGAACCACTGAGAACAATTGGGGGGGATGTTTTACAAGAGTGACTCAGGATTCCCCTAAACCCAAGCTGCTACTCTGAAAGAAAAATAATCATCTAAAGAAAGTTGCTAGTTTATATACAAATCAAAAGATTTGTATATCCACCTACTAATCAGAAAATAAAGAAGATTCTTTAGCCAGTGTGGTGAAGTGATTAGGTTGTTGGAGGAGGACTGGGTCACTGGGAGAGCCAGGTTGAAGCCCTCACTCAGTCATGAAGCTTACCGGGTGATCTTGGCATACCCACTATTTCTCAGCCTAGCCTACTTCAAAGGATTGTTGTGAGGATAAAATGGGGGCAAGGAGGAAAAAACTTGGGATACTCTACATGGAGTCATCTATCTGTGAGGCAGTCTCTCTTGCAATCAATATAACTAATACTGCAGGCTGTTGTGAGGAAAATGAGATATTCCTTACTTGCATCACACTCTCACTGCTTGAGAACATCATACACAAAAATCATACATATCAGTATCTGAAAGAACCGTTTTTAAATGGTTTCCTCATGCTGACCTTTAAAATACTAAACAAAAACTAAACATTTATACTTTTGCATGTTTTAAAACAGCAGGAATGGAAGGACAGTGAAAGAAAGATTCAAGAGGTGATGGGAGACTCTAGAGGTGGGGTGGGGAAGAGGAGAAAAAAGTCAGGGAAGGGTTAAATACAGTGGGGAGAGGAGCAGGCCCATAGCCAGCCTAAAAGTCTGAAGCAGGGTGTGGGGTGTGTGTCACAGAAGTTAGGGTGATCCAGGTTATATGGCCTTTTAAAGTGCAGCTTAGCCTAGGGCACTTATACTGAAGTAGTAGTCAACAGAAATTGCAATTTTCTAAATAAATATCTTTAATAAATTCAATAAAAGTTTAGATGGTTAAAATAGTAAGTGGGTTTTCATAAGCAATTATAATAGGAGTATGCTTAACATTTATAACAAATAAAAATCCACATAGTTTAAAACTGAACCATGTTCATTAACCAGCTACAACATAGTATTGTTTATAAAAATTAAAATCCACATAAATTGTAAACTGTTTTCATTAAACCACCACCACAGGAGTACTTCTAGTTTATAACAAATGTTTTCTTCCCATATAGCAAATGGAAAGCCCACAAGCAGGAGAAGGTTGTGGACCCTTCTCCTGCCTTGCTGCATTGCAACATTCTTGAACAAATGTGCCCATTTCACAGTGGCGGAGCCTGACTGCCAGTGGTCTGTGTGCGGCCGCGGTGGTGGCCCCGCCCCTGCATGTGACATCAGACGTGGGGCTAGCCACGCCCTCGCATCTGACATCAGATGCGGGGGCGTGGTCTGGCTCCTGAATGGCGCCCCAGCTCCGCTTGGGACTTAGTTGGGAAGGCAGGAGGGAGGGAGTCAGGCCGGCGCTGCGTTTGCAGTGCTGACCGTTTAACTCCCGAAGGTTCTGCGCAGCCCCTTCGGGAGTTAGACTTCTGCTGGCACTGTGTTTGCAGTGCAGCCAGGAGCAGCTCTTCCCTGCCTTAAAGGCAGGTAAGAGCCACTGCTGGCTGCGCCACGAATGCAGCGGCCCTTTAACTCCCGAACAGGGGCTGCTCGGCCCCCGCTCAGGAGCTAAATCAGCACCCTCGTGTCTCATGTCAGACGCGGGGGGGCATGTCGGGGCCGTGAAGCGCGGCCCCTGATTGGGCGTGGCCCGGATTCTTTGAACCTGTTCGCCCAATAGTAGCTTTGCCCCTGCCATTTCACATATCAGAAATACAGAGGCCAAGGTAAAGGATAGAGAGCAAAGTAAATCACACAGCTGAATCTCATGCACAGCAAGGCGGTCAGAAGGAACCATTCAGATTCATGGCAGATTCATGGCAGAGAGAACAATGGAACCATTCAGATTCATGGCAGATAGAACAGTAACTAATCATTTCTTATTTCTATCATGCTTTTCAGCAACACATTCCCAAAGTGGTTTAAACAGCAGAGACATTAAAATCAATTTTACAAAAATATAAATATTGCTTACACATGTAGAGTAGAACAGTAAATCAAAAACCTTAGTTGCAGAGAAAGATGGGTTTTAAAATGTTTAGCTTTTAATCCAGTCTAAGCAAGCATGGCAGCTTGCTTTTTCTACATTGTTGTGTGATGCTCGGTGTCCCACACCAGCCAGGTAACCTGGAAGCCAGCTAAGCACTCTGCATGCCCTCCAGCAATCTGAACACAAAACTCTCCAAAAGTAAATTTCAGACAGGGAGAATGCTGATGCTTTGTCTCACAGAGAGAAAAGAAATGGAAACTCTTTAGCTAAAAACCATTACTCAGCCAGAGCAAACAATAGGGGATATAAATACTGTAGGGATATATATAACAATATTTTTAAATTTACATTTTATATCACATTTTATATCAATAGGGAAATGTTACAAAACAATCTTGTTACAAGGTAACAATAGGGAAATATTTGCAAAACAATCTGCCTTAGGCAAGTTGCAAATTGCAGCTAAAGGGACAGAGAAACTTTAATGCAGGCCTGCTCAACTGTGCCCCCCCCCAGGGTGGATTTGATTTAAATCACGATTTAAATCACTAGCAGGGTGGATAAAAATTTAAAAAATCTGATTTAAATCAAAAAAATTGGATTTTTTTGATTTAAATCATTTTTTAAAATTTAAATCATTTTTTGATTTAAATCAGATTTTTTTTGATTTAAATCGGATTTTTTTATTTTTATCCACCCTGCTAGTGATTTAAATCGTGATTTAAATCAGTTTGATTTAAATCAAATCCACCCTGCCCCCCCCAGCTGTTTTTGGACTACAACTCCCATAAACCCCAGCCACAGTGGCCAATAGCCAGGAATTATTGGAGTTGTAGGCCAACATCTGCAGGAGGGCCGAAGTTGAGCAGCTCTGCTTTAAAGCAATTAAAGGTCATTGGGGCTGTAGGGTAGGGAGTTCCCTTATATCCAAAATCAGGGGGAAGGGGGAGTTGCCCCCCCCCCCCCGCCAGACACCCATAGGCACAGTAGTAAACTTCCTATCTGTACCATGCATTTGAGATGCCTGTACCCAGCTCCACTTCTTTAACAGATGCAGGTACAATAATTCACACAAAAACATGTGCAAGTGTATGGATATTTGTACACTCATAGCACATCAGATCTGAACAGGGTCGGAGAGTAGAAAGGTAAATAGGGAGAAACTGCTCGGCTACATCTTCCTTACCCCTTTCCCCGACAAGCACACAGAGGGAGTTCAGGGATGGAGGAGATGGTGATGAAAAGCATCTCCTGGGCTGGAATTTTGCATGCCTTGCTTCGCTTCAAACAAGGTTGGTTGTGGGGTGTGTGGGCGGTGGGCCAGCAGCAGGCAGGAGCTTCGGGGTACCTGGCCAAACTTTGGGGACACATTTCTCTTGTGCTCTGTGCTTGCAAAAACCCCAGTGGGGGTGTCAGAGCAAGGGGTGAGGGGATCAACCCTCCCCCGCACAGGAGCTCTCCCTGGGCACTCTCCAAGCCCCCCTTCTTTGGCACCGCACGTACACTTTGCAGGAGCGTTTGGGAGGAAACAGCAGCTTCCCAATGCGGGTATCAGGGCAAGGGGAAGTAGGGAGTAACTCCCCTCCTGGAGCTCCCCCTTTGGGCACCTTCCAACCCGTCCCCTGCCTTGCCTTCCCTGGGGCTCCCCACATGCACTAGTTTGCACTCACCAGGCCCCTGGATGAGGCTGATGCTGCAGGTGGGGACGGGAGAGCAAAGGCTGTGTTTGTGGGTGGGATTGCGAGAACTTTTCCAGTCCACACATTTCCCCTCCGTCCTCTCTAGGAATGTCCACAACTCTCTCACTTTAACCCTACGCTTGTCTCGATCCTATTGCCTTTTCCGGCCTCGGGGCTTCTGCAAAGAAGGGTTTCCCTCTCTGGCTCCGCTTTCGCTCCCAAAGGGGTTGGTTTTTGCACAGTTAGTGCACGCAGGAGTTGAGTTTCGACCCCCACCATTTTTCTTTCCGCCCCAGACTGCAACCCCGGCTCCTGCGAAAGGGCGGCAGCTGCCAGCAAATGACTCGGTCTTAGCAAACCCTCCGTCCTCGATCCGAGCCTTTTCCCTCTCCTCACTGTCCGCTCACTCCGCAGTCGTGGGAACCCTCCCCGCAACAATCCAGAGCAAGAGCTGGGAATAGCTGGCGGTGGTCCCCCGAGAGGAGCGCTGCAGCCTGTGGGGATCCTCTGGGGCTCCGTATTTTTAGCCTACTTTCAAGTAGGCTCATGAGATCACCCGGTATTGTGTGTCCCTCCGTGTGTAAACCCGCCCCCTCCCCCCACTTCGCAACTCCTGGGCCAATATGAACCAAGTCGGGTACAGTTGCAGAGACACACAGGGACACCTCAATGGCGTAGTTTGTAATGATGCCATCCACCCCGATCCAAGTTGGCAGAAGGGTCAACTTTAGAGGCCCAAGTGGCTTGTGAACTAATTAACTGACTTGTGAACTAATTAACCGGTTTGAACCGAATTTGCTACAGCTGTAGAGACACATAGGGATGCCCAAATGGTGTGGTGTGTGATGATGTCATCCACTCCAAGAAGGCGGATGCGTGAACATCTGAGGCATAAGCAGGCTAATTTGTGGACTACCTAACTGATTTGAACCAAATTGGGTACAGTTGCAGTGAGTGTGACACACAAGAAAGACCTCAATGGCATAGCTTGTGAAGATGTCATCCACACCGATTCAAGATGGATGCATAAACCTTTGAGGACGAAGTGGGCTAATTTGTAAACGGCTTAACTGATTTGAACCAAACTGGGTACAGTTGCAGTGAGTGACACACAGGGCAAATCAATGGCGTAGTTTGTGATGTCATCTACCCCAATGCAAGATGGCGGACACATGAAAATCTGAGGCACAAGTGGGCTAATCTGTGGATTGCCTAACTGATTTGAACCCAATTAGGTATGGTTGTTGTGTCACTTAAGTGGTGCAGCGGGGAAATGCTTGACTAACAAGCAGAAGGTTGCCGGTTCGAATCTCCGCTGGTACTATATCAGGCAGCAGTGATACAGGAAAATGCTGAAAGGCATCAGCTCATATTGCATGGAAGGAGGCAATGGTATACCCCTCCTGTATTCTGCCAAAGACAACCACAGGGCTCTTTGCATCTGTACCTTTAGGTACAGTTGTAGTGAGTGAGTGACACAGGGACACCTCAGTGGTGTGGTTTGTGATGATGTCATCCACTCTGATTCACATCCACTGATGTCATCCACTCTGATCCACAGCAGAACCTTAAACTTTTGAGGGGCATGAGCTAACTTGCGAACCGCCTAACCAATTTGAACCAAATTTGCTACAACTATAGGGACACCTCAACAGCGAAGGTTGTGATGATGTCATCCACCCCAATTCAAGATGGTGGACACTAAAACCTTTGAGGTGCAAGTGCACTAACTTGTGGACAGTCTTAACCAATTTGAACCAAATTTGCTACAGCTGAATGGACACATAGGGATGCCCCAATGATGTAGTTTGTGATGATGTCACCTACCTTGATCCAAGATGGTGGTTGCATAAACCTTTGAGGCGCAAGTGCACTTGAGGACTGTCTAACCGATTTGAACCAGATTTGGAACAGCTGTAGTGAGTGACACACAGGGACACCTCTATGGTGCAGTTTGTAATGATGACATCCACCCCAATCCAAGATGGCGGACACATGAACATTTGAGGTGCAAGAGATCTAACTTGTGGACCTCGATTTGCACCAAATTTAGTCCAGATGTAGAGACAGTGAAAGGAAAGTAGGCTGATTAGTTCTTACTAGAACAACTTGTTTTTTATTCTCAGAACTGTAAGCACAAAAATATGCTTGATCTTGATGGGGATCATCGATGCTGAGCCCTCCTGGGAAGGTGGCAGCCATGACACTAGAGCCGCTGGCATCGCAGCTTTGCCAGGAGTGTTCTGAGATCTCGATATGGGTGTGGGCCTAGGGTGGCTCCAGGTGGGAAAAGGTGGCTTGCCCCCACCTCTCCATTTCTGTTTCAGAAATTTAATATCTGGGATACAGCTCACCTACCCATTCATGCACTTTGCCCCTTCTGTGACACCCCCACCCCCACCCCCCTTTTCCCCCTTGCACTGCCACTGGTGTGGTTGGTGGGACTGTGTCCTGTGTTGGTGATGCTAATATCTGAAGTTTTTTGCTTCCTTTTTTCTGAAGGAGTGCAATGTTGAGTTCCATACCTTGTAGGGATTTGCCCGAACTGGTTCAGCGCCTCAGTATGGATGCACTGAACTGGTTCGGGCAGGCACATCCAACCCAGTATGGTAAGGCGCTGAGCGGAACCTTTTAAAAAAAGGGGACAGCTGGTCCTTATCTGTTGCTTCTCTATCTCACTCAGCTTCTGGCCTGGCACTGCACCCCCCTCAATCCTGCAAACAGCTGTGTGGCTATCCCCTGGCCGCCTGCGCACAGCAGCAGCCATGTGTGTACCGCTGTGTGCAGGCAGTCGGGTTGGGGGGTGAGTGGGAAGTTGGAACAGTCCTGCAGCTTTGTGTGGGGTTTTCAGGGCCAGACACCGCAGCAGGAAGTGCCATTGGGTAGCAAAGGAGCAGGTAAGGCCTTGCTGTCTTTTTTATCTTTAAGGTACCACATTCCCCCCACACCCAGCGTTCCGAGCCTGGTTTGCACACATCCTTATTACCTTGTATCACTTCTTACCTTGCCTCACAACTTTTCTGATGAGTTTATTTTTCTTAAACTTGGCAGATTTTTTTTTAAAGCTTTTCCAGACGATTCCAAAAACGAAGGTTGTCTTATTGGTATACATTGGTCTCTATTTTCCTGTTCAAGCTTGGTCTTTTTCCAGGGCAAAAATTCTTCCCCAGGTAATGTAGTATCTTTTGCCCCACTGTCTCTAGAATTAAGTCTTGGCAAAGGTTATTTACAGAGCCAAACAAAGGAAGGAAGCAAGAGAATTTGGCATTTAGAGATGTTGAAATACCCTTATCTGCTGGAAGGCTTGGTCTCAAACTGCCCTTCCTGTTCTAGAACAGGAGGATACCTTAAAAACAAATAATTTTATTATTTTCAACAATATAGCAATATATATTGAAAACAATTTCCACCAATAAATTGCTTATTTACACAGTAAATAGAGAAAGAAACTTTTTTTTAACCTGGCAGCCTTACCACTCATTTGTATATTTAAAAGGTGCACAATTGCTTTGCCATGATTATCTCATCTCTTCTTGGAATAGGAGGAGAACCAAGCTGCCAGTATGAGATGCTGCTGCTACTCCTCCTGCATCTTCCACACCACTGAGCCTGACTGTTGAGCTGTAGCCATCACCAAGGAGACAATGAGCGCATCATAATAGAAAAACCACAAGTGATGTCATAATTGCCACCTTCAGAAGTGAGAGCAAAGAGGTGAGGGTAGCTGGTAAAAAGGTAAAGTGTCGATTTCGATTCCTGGTGCCCACAGAGCCCTGTGGTTTTCTTTGGTAGAATACAGGAGGGGTTTACCATTGCCTCTTCCCGCACAGTGTGAGTTGATGTCTTCAGCATCTACCTATATAGCTGCTGCCGATATAGGTGTCATACCAGCGGGGATTCGAACCGGCAACCTCTGGCTTGATAGTGAAGTCATTTCGCACTGTGCCTGCTCTCTAGGAGTCCGGTTTTGCAAGGCCCCCCATCTCTCTCCTCCTCAGCATATGGGGGAAGCTGACTTTTGCCCCTTGGAGGCCCTGAGCAGAAGGGCAGCAAGTGGGGGTAACAACAGAGAGCAGACGAACCTCTCCAGACGATCTCAGTGGGAGGTGGGGTTCAGGGCGAAGATTGTATATCTCATCCACGCTATCAATCCTAGATCTTGCTCCGGATTTGGGGGTTTACATTACTCCGGAGTAAGCGGAGAGGCTGCCGAGATCCGGAAGGACGTGGCAGGTGGAGAGTTAAAGTGAGAGAGTGGTGTCTCCTAGAAAGGCCTGGGAGGGACTGTGCACTGGAAGGATCTCCTCGGTCCGCTCCTGCTTTGAGCATTTACTTCCAGCCGCTTGATACTCGTGTGGGGTCCTGGTGAGTGCAAAGCGGTGCGGTGGGGTGGGGTGGGGTGGGGGGCGGCGCAGCAGGGAAGGGATCTCGGGGCCGAGAAGTCCCCAGAGGGGATGCCAGTAGGCGGGGGGGGGGATCCCCTCCTCACCGACACCCCCTGGGGGACCCACTGTTTCCTCCCCGACCCCAACTCCCAGATCCAGCCTGTGAGCTCTGAGGAAAAGCAAATGCAAAGTTTTAGCAGGCAAAGGTTTTGCCCCACGTGCAAAAACCGCGGGGGCAGCACCCGAAGCGGGGTTTCCTTTGCTTTCTTCCTGGGCAGACTCGGCCTGAGGGGTAAATGTAGAGAGGCCAGCGGTGTCCAGATTCAGAGGCTGGAGAAGTTATTATTGGGGAAAGCACAAAACTATGAGGGTTTTAAAGTGTGCTATATCAAGCATGTTGTTGTTGTTTATTCAATTTCTATACCTCCCTTCCAAAAATGGCTCAGGGTGGTTTACACAGAGAAATAATAAATAAATAAGATGGATTCCTGTCCCCAAAGGACGCACAATCTAAAAAGAAACATAAGATAGACACCAGCAACAGTCACTGGAGGTATTGTGCTGGGGGTGGATAGGGCCAGTTACTCTCCCCCTGCTCAATAAAGAGAATCACCACATTAAAAGGTGCCTCTTTCCCAAGTTAGCAGGGGATTGCATTTTAGGGTGCAATTCTCAGTCTCAGGGCATATCTTTTGTCCCAGGATGCTGTTTGCTACAGAATGCAAATCTGGCTCTTTTAAAAATAACATAAGAACAGCCCTGCTGGATCAGGCCCAAGGCCTGTCTGGTCCAGTATCCTGTTTCATATAGTGGCCCACCAGATGCCTCTGGGGAGCTGTCAGGGCCCCTCCTTGACACCCCTCTCAATTCCAGGGAGGTGATTTATTTTTTATTGTTCTATGACAGTTTAGTCTCCAGGTTCTGGGAATTCACTCTCCGCCACCATATAAATGCTTGTTACCTTCTACATCTTTGGCTGCGAAGCCTCACAAGTGCAGAATAGGTGTATGTGTTCAGGATATAAAATGAAACAAAACTTGAGGTATAAAATGAAAACAAGAATGAGATTATTATTTACAGATTAGAATAAAGATCTCTGCAAAGCAGGGCACACAAGCTTCTCTAACAACTGGTATTGAGAGGCATCTTGCCTCTGATGCTAGAGGTGACCTATAGCCATCAGACTAGTAGCCATTGATAGACCTGTTCTTTAGGTACTAGGTACACCCACTGTTCAACTTTCTTTCTTTTGCTTTGGATAAAATGTAACACATAGGGTGAGATACCTGGGACAGAGGTAATTAAAACTGGGTTTGTAAACTTCGTGAATTCTTCCAGACCTCCTTTTCTGTTATTAGGAGCTGCTCAGAACACTGCTGGTTTCACAGCCTCCACACATTCACCTTTCAAGTTCCACACAACCCCCTGAACAATCTCCTGTTCATAACACACACCTCAATCTCTCAACCCTCAGCCCAAAACACCACCTACTCCCAAGCACCTAAATCCATCTCTTTCTCTCCTCTCCCTGTCTCGACTGCCTTTATTTTAAATTCCTCCCCCTCTGAACCTTCCATACCTGGTTACTAGGATAACCCACACACACTCATGGCAAGAGGTGAGGACATGCCCCCTTTCTTGCTGTTGTTCCCCTGCAACTGGTATTGAGAGGCATCTTGTCTCTGAAGCTAGAGGTGGCCTATAGCCATCAGACTAGTAGCCATTGATAGACCTGCTCTCTATGGATTTATCTAAACCCCTCTTAATGCCACCCATCTATTGGCTGTCACCACATCCCATGGCAAAGAATTCCATAGATTAATTATGCGCTGTGTGGAAAAATACTTCCTCTTGACGGTCCTAAATTTCCCGACCTTCAGCTTCATGGGATGACCCCTAGTTCTAGTGTTGTGAGAGAGGGAGAAAAATTTATCTCTGTCCACTTCTCCACTCCATGCATAATTTTATACACCTCGATCATGTCTCCCATTAGTCACCTCTTTTCCAAAGTAAGGAGCCCCAGATGCTGTAGCCTTGCCTCATAAGGAAGGTACTCCAGGCCCCTGATCATCTCGCTTGCCCTCTTCTACATCTTTTCCAGTTCTACAATGTCCTTCTTAAGATACGGTAACAAAAACTGTATGCAGTACAGCAGATGTGGCTGCATCATAGATTTGTACAAGGGCATTATAATATTAGCATTTTTATTTTCAATCCCCTTCCTAATGATCTCTAGCATGGAATTGGCCTTTTTCACAGCTGCCGTGCACTGAGTCAACACTTTCAATGAGCTGTCCACCACAATCCCAAGATCTCTCTCCTGGGCAGTCACCGACAACTCAGATCCCATTTTGTCACCCACTCACCTCAGTTTGGAGAGATCCTTTTGGAGCTCCTCACAATCTGTTTTGGATTTCACTACCCTAAATAGTTTCGTGTCATCCACAAATTTGGCCACTTTGCTGCTTACCCCAACTTCTAAATCATTTTTGAACAAGTTAAAGAGCACTTGTCCCTGTACAGATCCTTGGGTGACCCTACTTCTTACTTCCCTCCATTGTGAAAACTGTCCATTTATTCCTACGCTGTTTCCTGTACTTCAACCAGTTACCAATTCGCACATGATCCAGTTATCCCATGACTGCTAAGTTTATTCAAGAGTTGTGTGGAACTTGAAGAGTGAAGTACCCTTTAGTGGGGAACTTTGTCAGAAGCTTTTTGGAAGTCCAAGTATACTATGTCAACCGGGTCACCTTTATCCCCATGCCTGTTGACACCTCAAAGAACTCCAAAAGGTTAGTGAGGCAAGACTTTCCCTTGCAGAAGCCTGGTTCTCCTTCAGCAAGGCCTTTTTTTCTATATGTTTTACAATTTTGTCATTATTATTATTATTACTATTATTAATTTGATTTCTGTACTGCCCTTCCAAAAATGGCTCAGGGCGGTTTACACAGAGAAATAATAAATAAATAAGATGGTTAAGTATGCTTTCTGTCAATTTACCCAGCACTGAAGTAAAGCTGACCAGCCTGTATTTTCCCGGATCCCCCCTGGATCCCTTTTTGATAATTGGACTTACATTCGCTACTTTCCATTCTCTGGTACAGCACTTAGCTTTGGAGAGCAGCAGTTTCACATTTGAGTTCCTTTAGAACTCTTGGGTGGATGTTATCTGGCCCTGGTGATTTTATAATTGTTAGTTTTTCAAGACAGTTTAGAACATCTTCCCTTGTCACATCAAATTGGCCCAGTTCTTCAGCCTCTAAACCTGATAAGCTCATTACCAGAGAAGGTATATGGTAATTATCCTCCTCCATGAGACAGATGCAAAGAACTCATTCAGCTTCTCTGCAATCTCCTTATCCTCCTTAATAATCCCTTTCACATCCTCATCATCTAAGGGGTCAACCACCTCCTTAACAAGTTTTCTACTTCTCATATATTTAAAGATGTTTTTGTTATTCCCCTTGACACTTCAGGCTATATGCTCCTCAAACTCTCTTTTTGCATCCCTTATTGTCTCCTTGCATTTCTTTTGTCAGAGTTTATGTTCCTTCCTGTTCTCTTTATTTGGGCAGGTCTTCCATTTTCTGAAGGAAGTCTCCCTTTTATAGCTTTCCTGACTCTACTTGTTAGCTGCGCTGGTGTCCTCCTGGACTTGGTGGTACTTTCCCTCCTTCTTGGTATACATTCCAACTGAATTTCTAGTACTGTGGTTTTAACTAAGTTCTATGCTTCCTGGAGTGATTTGACCTTCCTGACTTTCCCTTTCAACTTCCTTCTTACCCGTCCCCTCATTTTTGATAAGTCTCCTCTTCTCAAGGCCTGTATGTCCAGGGGTTGTGAGGCTTGTGAAGAGGAAATGCCATATATATTTATTGCAGAAAGAACTGTTTTGGATTTATGACTGGAACATGGAAGGTCAGAACTAAAATAACTGGTGAAACATAGTATGTAGTCACAACCTAACAGGTTACAATAAATTACAAGGATGCAAGGATTTAGGCTGTATACTCTACATGATTTCGGAATTTTGGTCCAAATTGAGAACTGTTCTTCTCCTGGCACCAAATACTTGTCTCTGCACTGATGTCACTCAGGATCAAAGCTAGGGTCCAAGATGCAGGGGAGTCTATATTGAAACAGATTGAAGGGAGCAGTATATGGGACTTGTAAAAAAAAAAAAAAAAAAAGAGCAAGAGATCCTGGATCCTTGGCTAGAAATGCTCATTTTCCCTTCTTTAAAAAAACCATTTTATCTTTGTAGTTGGATTTGTTGGTGTATTTTTGTTTGCTTTAATATGTCATTAAATTGTGTGTCTTACTATATTGTTTGTTGTTTTGTGAACTGCCCAGGGAACAATTTGTTGTTGGGCAGCCATCTCAATAAACTCATTATTTTATTTTAAAACTTAAAGCCGCAAGAATGTATACTCCTGACAGACCGGGCCAGTTCAGATAAGCATTTACCTTTACTACACGTGGTAAAGTTGGAGCTGCAACGAGAATGCATACATCCTGACATCACTGAGCACCTTGCCCTTGCATTCTCAACCTGTCCTTTAATCCCATGTGAGGGGTGATATGGAAGAACACCCCTCACACACAATTAAAGGACCTGCCAAGAACACATCAGCACATCATCTGGTGACGTCAGAGTGAGTGCTTTCTCACTGAGACTCCAGCATTACCACGTATAGGTGTAAATGTTCATCTGAACCGACTCACTGGTATATTGGCTTAGCAGGACTTAATAGCCTTGCCTGTCTGGACTGTCCTTTCTTTAAGAGAGAAACCTATAGAAATCCTTGAAGAACCTTTGATTTTCCCTGCAGTTTTATTTGCAGTAAAGAGCAAAGATGGGAGAGGACCACTCAGCTGGCCCTGAAGCACAAAGAGGCCCTCTTGCTGTCCAGAATGCGACCAGTGATGAGATCTGGGAGAGAACTGTGCAGAAGATGCTGGGTGAGGACACTACCAGCTCAGTTGCAAAGTGCCAGAGACTCAGGCAGTTCTGCTACCAGGAGGCCGAGGGCCCCCGAGAGATTTGCAGCCGAATTCACAGACTTTGTCATCAGTGGCTGAAGCCAGGAAAACACACAAAGATGCAGATCCTGGACCTGGTGATCTTGGAGCAGTTCCTGACCGTCCTGCCTCCGGAGATGGAGAGCTGGGTGAGAGAATGCGGAGCGGAGACCAGTTCCCAGGCGGTGGCCCTGGCAGAAGGTTTCCTCCTGAGCCAAGCAGAGGAGAAGAAGCAGAAAGAGCAGCAGGTGAGAGCGTCTCTTTCATGCTGATAGCTCAAAGGGGTGGAAAATGTGAACGAAGCTGTCCTAGAAATCTCAGATGGTGGCCTAATTTGGGATGGGGGGAGGAATCCAGGAAAGCTTGTCCCAGGCTCCTTTCTTATGACTGCCCCATCCTCTGAAGATTGTTTTGAAATATTAATATCCCCCCTTTTGATTAAAAAGCCATAAGTAACTAAAAGAAATACAACACTAGTAGATATCAACGAAGAGAAAAATGCAGGTGCCATAGCTTATTGAACTACAAGATCTGCCACTAACATCAGTCGGAATATTAAAGTCTATTAAACACTGCTGAAGAGGCTCAGTCCTGGTCATATTGGACATCAAAGGAGTGTGGAGTAGCATCCCTAAGGAAGAACGTGGTGCATGTAATGGTTCCTAAGAAAGAAAGGAGTCAGAGATGAAAACCATTTCCCAATCCCTTTCTCCATTCCTTCTCTGGGATCCGCACTGTTCTTTCAGAGTCTGAGACTGTTAAAAGTGGATCCTGATTGCTCTGAGGTGGAGAAAGTTGCATCGGAGCCCGGAGTGAGGTCACTGTTCAGGGAGATCGTGCAGGAGAATGAAGGAGGTGCCACCTTGCCCGGTAAGGAGTCCCGGGGTGAACTGGTCCACTTGCAGCTGAAAGGTTTGTTTCTGATTGGGCTGCCTGCTGAACACTGCCCATCTCTTCTTCTTGGGAAGAGCTGAAGCTTCCCTGGCCAGGAAGGGGGCATCTTTTAACTTGGTCCCTTTCTCATGTGTATGCATGAAATCCATGGTCTGCTTTTGCCCCCTCCGTTAAGAGTTTGTGTTAAAAAAACACATTGTAGCAGCAGCAGAACTTATTTATATTTTACATTCTGCATTCTGGTTGATTCCATCTTTGTTTACTATTTTGTAAGAAGTCTTAGTTTCTGGAAACCTTCAAGGGGTCTCCTATTTCCACAATATTGCTCTATTGTGTTGATAGCCATCTTGTGAGTGTTAGACTGAAAGGCAGGGCAGAAAAATGGTAATAACAAGAAAAGTTGCAAATAGTTGCTGGTTAGCCAGCAAGCAAGATCTTTTTTTTTTTTTTTTTTAATTATTTTTGGTCTCCTTCACAGGTGGCGAAATCCATTCTTTCTCACTAGCTCCTCATTCCGGACCTCATAGTCTTTGTAGTGGGGCAGAGATGACCTCTATGCAACTGGACGAGGTAAGGGACGGACCATGCAGGAGAAGGGGTGGGCGTAGCCTGGAGGCTTCCTTCTGCTGCACATCTTACTGGGCTGAAAGAATCTGCGGCTCTCCCTTAGCTTAGACCAGGCCTTCTTAACTTCGGCTCCCCAGCAGTTTTTGGACTACAACTCCCATAATCCCCAGTCACAGTGGCCAATAGCCAGGGATTATGGGAGTTGTAGGACAACATCTGCAGGAGGGCCGAAGTTGAGCAGCCCTAGTGTAGACTATCAGAGCTGTCCATCTGGAAGGCTTTGGAGGCCACTGGGGAAGCTTTAGGTCTTGCAGGAGAATTCCCGGCTGCCTCATCTTGACTGTCTCCCTGGATTGGTGCTTTAGGTCTAGGGCGAAAAGGTTTCCTTTTTCCTTTTTCTTTCCAGGGCCCGGTGACCTTTGAGGAAGTGGTGGTGAATTTCTCCAAGGACGAGTGGGCTCTGCTGGATCCAGAGCAAAGGGCTTTGCACAGGGAAGTCATGGAGGAAGCCTGTGATCATCTGGCGCCACTGGGTAAGGCTCCATCTTCCCTTTTGGTGCTAATATTCCTTTTTGTGTGACTATAGTAGTATAGTCAAACTATAAAGAAGTCTCTAGCCCATTCCTCATCAAGAGGAAGATTTCTGCAGGATTTCTAAAAACTTAACCCCTGTTGGTTGGAGAAATGACGAATACATCCCACACTATCCCATAGTAGGGCAATACCCATAGATTCCCCATAGAAATCTAGTCCAAGATGGCTTTCTTTCATAGCAGAGCATCCCAATATCCCTGCACCTCCCCCCGGGGATAAAATGGCTCTTTTCACAAAGGGGAGGCTTCTTGTTCCAGCTGGAATAACTGTTGTCCTTGGATCCTTCTGACTGTTCCCCGCCAATCTTGTTAGATTTAAAACGCTTTCTTAGCCTACCCCGGATGTATAGGATTCAGTAGCCCCTCTTCAGCCATGAGAGAAAGGTGCCTTCCAACATGCTTACTAGTGCTGCGGCTAGTTGGAAGTCCAGCTCTGGCATGTCACTCACTCCCCATGAACTTGGCCACTCCCTGTTACGGCAGTGATTGTCTGCATAGGGAAGTGGCCGAACTGAGATGGCCAGCACTTCCATGATGAGCAACTTATAATCTATATAATTATTTCACTAAGCCAGTGCGTGGCAGGTGGAAATGCGGGGCCGGAAATGCGTGGGGATGTTTGGCGGGCGGAATTGCAGCAGCGGAGGCAGGCCCAGGCCTGGTTGCCGGGAGTGGGGGAAAGAAAATGGGGGGGGGGCAGAAGCGGACAGTGGGGCAGCGGCAAGGAAGAGGCGGTGGTGGTGGTGAGGGGAGGCAGCTGGGCCCGGACCGGCCATGGTGAGGTGGCGGAAGAGGCGGCAGGTGGCGGAGGAGAGACTGGGGCAGAAGGCGGGGGAGCGGGAACCGCCGGCCCCAAAGAGCGCACAGATGCTCTGTGCGCGGTCGGCTACTAATTATTAAAATAATAATAATAATAATAATAATAAACTTACGTTGTTTGTGACCAGGGCTCAAGGCTGTTTACAGCGAATTAAAATACTGATAAATCTTAAACTCCATTAACACAGATTAAAGTTTTAAATCAGATTTTTTTTAAAAAAAATCAGTTGAAAACCTGACTGTACAGGTGTGTTCAATGCTCTTCTGAAGGCTGTCGGAGCTGGTGCAGCTCTGTCTTGGGCAGGGAGTGTGTTCCCCAGTCCAGGGGCAACTACAGAAAAGGCTGGCGCCAAGTTACCGCCAGACAAGTCAAAATGCTTGTTCTTGTATTCCGACATCGGCCACTGCATTGAGTGACCAGGGTCATTGTATTATTATTCTTTGATCAGAGCTGCACAACATTGGCCTTCCAGCTATTGTTGGACTACAGCTCCCATCATTCCCAGCCGCAGGAGCCAGTAGTTGAGGACAGTGGGAGTTGTAGTCCAGCAACAGCTGCAGGGCCAAGGTTGTACAGCCCAGCTCCAGATGGTGACTCAAAGGCTCGCGGTTTCCCTCTCCCTCTCATTCCCTGCACTGACCTCCGTGTTCCAGAGCCCACATTGGCTCTGCCAACCCAGCCATGGACTCATGTTGATCTGTCATTAAATTGTGTTCTTCTTGATACCTAAGGAGAAAGGGCCAGGGAATCTTTGATGGAAATTCTATAAACTGTGAAAAAGATTGTGCTGGGTCGTTTGTAGTGCTGGATCGTTTTGTGTCCAAATCATGGGGGAGAAGGGTTATTGGTAATACCCATTTTGTAGGACATAAACTAAAATGGAAGCTGCCCTTGGACTGCCTTGCCCAGTTTTCTCTTCTCTGATTGGCAGTGTGATCCTGCCAGATGTGATGCAGAGGTTCTCCTGGCCTTCTCACTGAGATCCTCCCCTGGAGATTTGAACCTGGGTCTTTATGCTTGCAGAGCACTCAAAAATCATTTGCACGGCACTCCTCAGAGCCACTTAGAAACATAAGAACAGCCCTGCTGGATCAGGCTCAAGGCCCATCTAGTTCAGCATCCTGTTTTACACAGTGGCCCACCAGATGTCTCTGGGGAGCTCACAGGCAAGAGGTGAGGGCATGCCCTCTCTCTTCCTGTTGCTCTTCCTGCAACTGGTATTCGGAGGCATCCTCCCCCTGAGGCTGGGGGTGGCCTATAGCCACCTCCAGATTACCACCTTTAGGCTAGTAGCCACCTCAGACTAGTAGCCATCGATAGACTTATCCTCCATGAATTTATCTAAACACTTCTTAAAGCCATCCAGGCTGCTGGAGGTCACCCATCCTGTGGCAGAGAATTCCACAAAAGCCACACTTAAAATGGGCTACAATGTATGGAATAGTGTTTCTTCTGTCATATTAAGCTCCATTTCTCTCTGATTGAGACTTTTTAAAAATTCCTGCAGGTGATGGAAGGGAGGGTGAGGAAGAGGGAGAACCACAGAGAAGGAAGAAAGAAGCAAACTATGTTTATGCGAAGAAACCTGCTGCTTCTGAGTGCTGTGACTTCCATGAAATTCCAGTGCAAACGTGGGATGGCAGAGAAAGCATACAGAAGGAATACCTTCCAGATGCAAAAACCTTAACTACTAACATAAGCCTTAACAGACATCAAAGAATTCATGTAAGTGAGAAAAAATATGAATGCTCGGAGTGCGGAAAGAGCTTCAGCCATGGTGCATCACTTACTTACCATCAAAGAATTCACACAGGGGAGAAACCATATCAGTGTTCAGAATGCGGGAAGTGTTTCAGCTGGAGCTCTCACCTTAGTTCCCATCAAAGAATGCACACAGGGGAGAGACCCTATCAATGCTCAGAGTGTGGAAAGAACTTTAGCCAGAAGTCACAACTTGCTTCCCATCAAAGAAGCCACACAGGGGAGAAACCATATCATTGCTCAGTTTGTGGAAAGAGCTTCAGCCAGAAGTCAGGCCTTAATTATCATCAAAGAAGCCACACAGGAGAGAAACCATTTAAATGCTCGGAATGTGGAAAGAGCTTCCGTAGCCTAACTGGCTTTACTTCCCATCAAAGAATCCACACAAGGAAGAAATTATATCAGTGCTCGGAATGTGGAAAGAGCTTCTCTTCCAGAAAAAACCTTATGCGCCATCAAGGAATCCACAGAGGGGAGAGACCATATCAGTGCTTGGTGTGTGGAAAGGGTTTCCATGACAGCTCGTACCTTTCTTCCCATAAAAGAATACACACTGCAGGAAAACCATATGAATGCTCAGTGTGTGGAAAGAGATTCAGCATGAACAAAACGCTTATTTGTCATCAAAGAACCCATACAGGGGAGAAACCGTATCAGTGTTTGTTGTGTGGAAAGAGCTTCAGACAGAACTCACAGCTTAGTTCCCATCAAGGAATCCACACAGGGGTCAAAGTGTATAAATGTTCGATATGTGCAAAGAGCTTTGCCAGGAACTCACGGCTTAAGGAGCATGAAAGAATCCATACAGGCGAGAGACCATATCAGTGCACAGTGTGTGGAAAGAGCTTCAGGTCTAGCTCAGGCCGCAATGAACATTTAAATATCCACCCACGGGAGAGTATTTAAATACTTGGAGGTGGTCAGCTCCTTAGTCCGAATCTATCATTTCACAACGGTAAAGCACCTACATTCATTTTTAGGTAGGGAAGACATCTGCCCAAGACTCCATTTGAAGTCAGATGTGGGATTCATGTCTCAGCCATTGCCCCCATTCAAACGCCAGCCCTTAAACTGTCTCAGTGACCTCTTCATAAAGACATCCCTCTCTGTCTGCCGATATGTAATTGGAATGCAGCACTGGTTGTATTTTTCCCCCTGCAAAAAGAAGTGAGTCCCTAGCCCTGTCCAGATAGGGTATTGAACACTTGAACAATGAGTATACAGTCTAGGTAAAGTGTGCCGTCAAGTTGATTTCAATTCTTGGCATCCACAGAGCCCTGTGGGTTTTTTTGGTAGAATACAGGAGGGGTTTACCATTGCCTCCTCCCACGCAGTATGAGATGATGCCTTTCAGCATCTTCCTATATTGCTGCTGCCCAATATAGTACCAGGGGGTGGGGAGAGATTCGAACATGCAACCTTCTGCTTGTTAGTCAAGCATTTCCCCGCTGCTCCACTTAAGGTGGCTACACTGGTACAATTATTCAAATGTTATGTTGAACACAGGGATGGCAGTACACTTCCTATCCCTACTATGCATTTGAGGAGCCTGTTCAGTTTTTAAAATGAAGCA
Organism: Hemicordylus capensis; assembly: GCF_027244095.1. Classification (NCBI taxonomy): domain Eukaryota; kingdom Metazoa; phylum Chordata; class Lepidosauria; order Squamata; family Cordylidae; genus Hemicordylus; species Hemicordylus capensis. Next base: position 233,815,010 of record NC_069658.1, on the reverse strand, counting down.
GGTACAGTCATTCACACACACGAGTGTACAGACAACTGTTGCAGAAGTTTCAGACTCCTAAACAGTGGGACTCCTCTGTCAATCCCATGCTACAGAGTGTCATGGATAGTGAAAATAAAATCACTTTTTCTTTCGTTTAGTAACCTCATTCAATCCTGGTTTAGGAAATTATGGCCTTCCTACATATAACCTTTCCACCTGAAACTTCATGGGGTTTTTTTTGGTGGGCAGTGTTCTGAGGTAGTTTGTTATTTGCTCCTCAAGGATGAGAGAGAATCTATATCTGCATGAAAGAGGTTAATCATATGTCTGAGTTGTGGTAAAAACAGATTATTATTATTTCACATTTATATCCCACTCTTCCTCCAAGGAGCCCAGAGCGGTGTACTACATACTTGAGTTTCTCTTTCACAACAACCCTGTGAAGTAGGTTAGGCTGAGAGAGAAGTGACTGGCCCAGAGTCACCCAGCTAGTTTTCATGGCTGAATGGGGACTTGAACTCGGGTTTCCCCGGTCCTAGTCCAGCACTCTAACCACTACACCATGCTGGCTCCTCAGATCAAAGAGGAGGAAGCATACAGATTATATTATATGTTTGCTCCCCCCCCACCCCAACAATCCTTTGAAGTAGGTTAGTCTGAGAGAGTGTGAGTGGCCAGAGATCAACCACTGGACTTCATGGTTGATTGGAGGATTTGAAACTGGACCTCCCAGACCTCATCCAGCAGTCTTAACCACCACATTGACTGAAAGGGCACTTGGATTTGCCTTCACTTTTTGATATGTAGGCAGAGGGTGTATAAGCTGCCAGGTTTCTTCAGCTAACTGAACAAAAGAGGCACCTTTCAAAAAGTGGTGATTCTCTTTATATAGCAGAGGGAGAGCAACTGGCCCTATCCATCCCCAGTACAGAAGCCTGCCTATCTATCTATCTATCTATCTATCTATCTATCTATCTATCTATCTATCTATCTATCTATAGACCACGTTGAGAACTTTTGTTGAAAAGCATATACTAATCACTTATCTTACTGAATCATAGCTTGGGGTTGGGCAAATCCTTCTGAGTCACTCCGGTAACCTCCCTCCCCAAAACAGCTCTCAGTGCTTCAGAAATGAGAGAGAGAGAGAGAGAGAGAGAGAGAGAGAGAGAGAGAGAGAGAGAGGAGCAGATGGATTGGGGTTAGCGGCATTGTAGTCTAAATAAATGAATAAATACAATTCCAGGGTCCCATTTTATGGAATATGTTGTTATATGGCTGTATCTCAGCCAAACAAACATGTCTGAGTTGATTGTATGTCAGATCATCACAGCCAAATTGCAGTGATGTAAATGAATTTGAAATTGCCATCTTGCTGTTACTCCCCATCCTTAAATATGGATGATATAAATGTGTTCAGTTTTTATTTGTTTATCTGTTATATTTCTATACGGCCTGAGATGTGCATCCCTAGGCAGAATACATGTTAAAATACAACAAATATTAAAACAGGATAAAATGATTAAAGCAATGGTTATAAAAAACCAATTAAAATTCAACGCCCAAGAAAACAGTTGTGTCTGTTTAAAGGATCTTTTTAAAAACAGCCAGAGATAGAGAAACTCAAATTTTAACAAGAAGTTCATTCCAGAGCCCAGGGGCAGCCACAGAGAAGGCTCTGCGTAGTCACCAAGCAAGCCATTGGTAGCTGTAACTGGACCTCCCTGGATGCTCTTAATAGGTGGGAGGGTTCATAACAAAGGAGACGCTCTCTTAAATAGACTGGACTCAAGCCATTAAGGGCTTTATATGTAATAACCGGCCAGCCCTTTGTATTTCGCTTGGAAACTTAGCAGCAGCCAATACAGTTATTTTAAGACTGGTGTTATATGATTTCTTTGGGCTATCTCAGAAGTCAGCTTGGCTGCCACATTGTCCATCAACTGTAGTTTCCACTATGTACAAAGGCAGCCCCCCCAGAGTGGATTACAGAAGTCACGCCTGGAGGTTACCAGCATATGTACTGTGGTTTTAAGGTGGTTAGAGTGTTGGACTAGGACCGGGGAGACCCGAGTTCAAATCCCCCTTCAGCCATGAAACTAGCTGGGTGACTCTGGGCCAGTCACTTCTCTCTTAGCCTAACCTACTTCTCAGGGTTGTTGTGAGGAGAAACTGAAGTATGTAGTACACTGCTCTGGGCTCCTTGGAGGAAGAGCGGGATATAAATGTTAAATAAATAAATAAATAAAAATTTCCTTCAGAAATGGGCATAGCTGACATATCAGTCAAAGCTGATAAAAAGTGCTCTATCTACTTCTTTTTGTAGGAGTGTAACCCCACCCAGAACAGGCAGATCTAAACCATCTCTTGAGTTCTGACTCCCCATAGTCAGTACCTCTATCCTATTTGGATTCAACTTGCTCACTGGTTTGTTACCTCTCATCCTCATCATTACTGCCTCCAGGCAGATATTTAGGGAAGTTATGACATTACCCGATGAAGCTGATATGGAGAAATAGATTTGGGTGTTATCAGCATATTGGGAAAACCCTGCACCAAATCTAATGATCTCTTCCAGCAGTTTCATGTAGATGTTAAAAACCATTGGAGACGGTATAGAGCCTTGTGGAGCTCAATGAAATTAGTTTAGAATGAAAAAGGTCATCTTTAGCCCAGCCTTTTAACACCTACCATTCTCTCAAATATTGTATTTATGTTCCAGTTCCTACAGGGTGTTGCAAATAGGGATATCTCATGTGTATGTTCACAACAACCCTATGAGGTAATTTAGGTTGGGACAGAAATATGAGATTGCCTCACAGTGGCATTCAGCTCCATGGAAAATGTATAGTATTTTGTGATGATGATCAGCCACACTCAATCTCTTCCTCTCTCCACCCTTTTTGAAGAGTTAATGACAATTCACAAAACCAGTAACTGGGGTGAGGACAGTAGATAGTGGTTGTCGATGGTAACCCAGCTTAATTTCTCCTTTTGCTACAAGTTTTAAGTATTGCACTCAATCCATAAAGTACCCTCTGCTGCCATCTAGTGACCCATTTATACTATTTCGAGTTCACATTTAGGTTCTGTACCGAGTCCCCCCTTCTCCCACCTCGAAACAAGGGCTGTTCTATAACTGAACTGACAGATTGATTGGTACAGTGCTGATTTAAGGACAGAGATCACTCACAAACTGAATCTCCAGAACTCTTTATACTGATGGAGCTACACCTTCAGTTCCACATGAAGCACTGAAGGACTGGACCAACTATCCTCTACATAATTCTGTTTACAATGGTGGCCAGCCAGATACAGTTTTACATAATATATATTTTCATTTAAGAGTATTTCTCATTCAAATAGGCTTAATGCAAGAGAGCTGTTTTTGTGAGATTGCGTCTTCACCAAATAAAAAGAAACCTTTATTGTTTCTATTTTCATTGTCCTTTTTTGTTAGAATAATCATATTTTTTGGTAAGGCTATGGGGCCTTTCGACATAACTTAGGTCCTGCTCCCATTGCTGGAGGATGTCATAGATATTTAGAGTTTGAAGAGGCCCTCTAATCCAACCCCTTGTTCATTTCAGGAAACTGTTCCAGCCTCTCTAGCAGATGGCTGCTCAGCCTCTCTTGGAAAACCTCCAGTGAAGAAGAAGTCCAGGTATACTGTTCCAATGTCCAATAGTCTAGTTGGGAAATGCCTCCTAAAGTCTAGTCTGCTCTGTTTAATTTCTTCCCACTCGTTCCCAGAAGCAACAGAGAACTAATATGTGCCTTTCCCCACGTGACAGCCCTCAAGATGTTTGACGAAGACCGACATATCTCCCTTTAGTCTTCTCTTCTCCCAGCTGTTCCTTCAACTATTCCTTCTAGGACTTGGTTTCCAGATGCCTCACCATCTTTTTTTTGCTCTCCTCTGAACCTGTGCTGGTTGATCAATGTCCTCCTTAAAATGTGGAGTTTGTAAAAGCAGCCAATGGACCAAGTTGAAATATGCCTGTTAACCCAGGGGTTCTCAAACTTAGGTCCCCAGCTGTTGCTCCATTGCTTAGGAGACAGCAGACTAAAGGACAGGCGGGGTGGGGGGGGGGAGCTGTTCCTCACTCTCTCTCTCAATCTCTCTCTCTCTTCCTGCACTCCTACTCCTGAACCCAGTGTTTCACCTCTGCTAGCCTCCAGGGCTATACAAATCCCCACCTTCCCACTCTCCCATCCTGTTCTCTGGGAGCTGCCTTAACTCCCATTATTCTCAAGGTTACCCATTAACACATTTCTGCATTGTGTTTGAAGAAAAGTAAAGTCAGTTTTCAAAAGCGTGTATTTTTCGCTCTGTCCTTTGGTTGGTTTCTCTAAATGTGATACGAAGCCATCTGGACTTCAATCCATTCGGTATTCATGCCTGTAGATTTGGCGCAAGTAATTCTGGGTTCACTCTATCTAGCCTGTACTTGCCTGACCAGCTGTGCCAGGGAAAGGCTTTTCCCACACAGTACTTTGGTAGCAACCCTGGAAACACAACGTAGCTGCGAAATACATGTGTGAAATACACAGGTCCAAGTATGTGTGGTAACTCATCACCGGCTCTGCCCTGCCCCTTCTCCCTATTAGGTGTGTGGCATCTCGCGAGAGCCAGCATGGTGTGGTGGTTAGAGTGCTGGACTAGGACCGGGGAGACCCGAGTTCAAATCCCCATTCAGCCATGAAAACTAGCTGGGTGACTCTGGGCCAGCCACTTCTCTCTCAGCCTAACCTACTTCACAGGGTTGTTGTGAAAGAGAAACTCAAGTATGTAGTACACGGCTCTGGGCTCCTTGGAGGAAGATCGGGCTATAAATGTAAAATAAAAATAATAATAATAATAATAATCTCCACCTGAGCACTTAATGTGGAACATAGGAAGCTGCCTTCTACTGAGTCAGACCCTTGGTCCATCGAGCTCAGTATTGTCGACACAGACTGGTAGCAGCTGCTCCAAGGTTGCAGGCAGGAGACTCTCTCAGTCCTATCTGGAGATATCAGGGAGGGAATCTGGGACCTTCTGCATCCAAGCATGCAGATGCTCTTCCCAGAGCTGCCTCATCATCTTACAACACTCACATGTATTTATTATTATTATTTCTTGTTTACACAGTCAGACAGGTGTTATTGACTGGTTTGTTTTTATCCAGACATTGAGTCCTTCCCAAGGACTTCTTCTTCTTCTTCTTTTTCTTCTTCTTCTTCTTTACATTTTATATTCTGCTCTTCCTCCAAGGAGCCCAGAGCAGTGTACTACATAAGTTTCTACTCACAACAACCCTGTGAAGTAGTTTAGGCTGAGAGAGAAGTGACTGGTCCAGAGTCACCCAGCAAGTCTCATGGCTGAAAGGGGATTTGAACTCCGGTCTCCCTGGTCCTAGTCCAGCACTGTAACCACTACACCATGCTGTAGCCTCCCATCCAAATGCAAACCAGGTCAGACCTCTGCTTAGCAAAGGGGAGCTGGTCTTGTGGTAGCAAGCGTGATGTGTCCCCTTAGCTAAGCAGGGTCCACCCTGGTTGCATATGAATGGGAGACTAGACATGTGAGCACTGTAAGATATTCCCCTCAGAGGGTGGAGCCGCTCTGGGAAGAGCAGAAGGTTCCAAGTTCCCTCCCTGATAGCATCTCCAAGATATGGCTGAGAGAGATTCGTGCCTGCTACCTTGGAGAAGCTGCTGCCAGTCTGTGAAGACAATACTGAGCTAGATAGACCAATGGTCTGACTCAGTATATGGCAGCTTCCTGTGTTCCAATGGGACAATTCATGCTAGCTACCACAAGACCAGTTCTCCTCTCCCCTTCCTCACTTTCTTACCTGGCACCTTCTGCTTCACCCCACATGTCCTTTGCTCTCCCCAGATCCCTGGCAGGCGGGAAAACCCAAGACCACCTTTCCCAAGGGGCAGGAAAGCTGTGCAGGAAGGAAGGGACTGTCCTCTCCCAGTGCATAGCCCCCTCGCTTTTGCAAATGCCCAATTGTGAATGTAGATCTCCCCTTCCCCCGCCGCTTTACGCACCCCCCCCCCCGCCTTAGACTCAGTCTAAAGCGAGGAAAGAAGCCCGTCTGGATTGATCCCGACCTGTCCCTGTTTGTGCATTTTGGGATCGAAGCTGAACTTATGCATTTGGATGGGCGAGGGAATGGGGGATTCCCAGTGAGGGTGCCAGGGAACCCATTCTGAAACTTTCCCCGAAAACTTCACACTCATGCACATGCGCGGCCCACATGCTGCACTTTACACTGACTAATCAGTGTTTCTCAAACTTTTTGGAGTCAAGGACCGCTAAATTCTTCGTGCAGAGTTTCAAGGACCGCTACATTCTTCATGCGCAGTTTCCCGGACCAGCAGTTAGTAAAGGGGTTTCAAGTCTGTCTATCTATCTCTCTATCAGACTTCTATACTGCCCCAAACATGCATCTCTGGGCAGTTTAGAATGAAAATAATATAAGCATTAAAATAATTAAATTTGGAATCTTTTGCAAACATGGAATATTAGGGGTTCTTAACCTTGGGTCTCTCAGTTAAACTCCCATAACCCCCAACAACAATGGCATTTGGCCATTATGGCTGGGGATTATGGGAGTAGAAGTCCACCAATGTCTGGGAACCCAAGGTTGAGAACCCCTGAATCTAAAAGCCTGGGTGAACAAATTTGTCTCCAGTATGTCTTCAGTATGTGCGGGGTGGGGGTGGAGGTGCTTCTGATTACTCAGTGGAGAGGGTATGTTGGGCCATTAGAAAAATTCAAAAGCTACATGGGGCCAATGAAAACAACATACAAGCAAGCCCCACTGATGCAAGAGGGAAACAGCGTTCCCTCTCAAGGCGCCTTGACCACAACAGGCAGCTGGGTTTCAATCAACCAACCTTTGGCTGCAAATAATGAGCATGCAAGAACCAGCAGCCCTTCAAGTGGCGCCCACTGCCATACTTTTTCCTCCATGCCCCCACACCGCATACAGTTTGAAGCTGTAAAGATAGGGAATAAGATAGCTGTAGGAAGATCTCAGCAGCACATGGAGGCAAGGCACAAGAAGGGTCCCATGCCTCTGTGATACTCTTCCTCTTCCGTGCCATGTGCAAAATTGAGGAAGTGAGTGCCTTGATTTCAGTTTGGGGGGGGGGTTGACTCCCAGTCAGGGACCGGCACTCAAGCCTTCGGGGACCGGCAGCGGTCCAGGGACCGGTGGTTGAGAAACACTGGACTAGATCCATAGATGGGACTGATGCAGCGGGTGGAGAAAGCATGGGGGGCGGGGCGGGGTGGGGCGGAGAGAATGTTCCAGTGCAGGGCCCCGCCCCCTCCCAGGCATCTTCTAGGAATCTTGACTCTCTCACTTTAACCCTCTGCTTGCCTCGTCCCTCCGGATTCTTCCAGCCGGGCTTATTCTCTGCGTAATAATATCAAGGGTATATCATTATTCTTCTTCTTCATTTTCAGATAATAATGCCTTATGAAAGTGTCCATCAGTAATCCAAATGGTCTTTGGGAGGCCTGCAGGGTTTCCTCCTCTCAACCAAGTTTATCAATGTTTATTTATTTTTACATTTATATCCTTCTCTTCTTCCTCCAAGGAACCCAGAGTGGTGTACATGGCTATGTTTATCCTCACAACAACCCTGTGAGGTAGGTTAGGATGAGAGATACATGACTGGCCCAGAGTCACCCAATGAGATTTGAACTTGGGTCTTCCTTGTCCAGCACACTCTAACCACTACACCATGCTGGCTCTCCTTAAATGTTCTCCTTAAAACGTGGGGCCCGCTCAGCCAAGTGAGGTTCTTTGAACCTGCAACTGTTGGCATGGAGGCAGAGAGAAATGACAGCGACCTCAGTTAACAAACCCGGAAGGCTCTCTCTCCCTCCCTTCTCCCAAGAAGTGGTTTAAAATTCCTCTTTCTGTACTTGCACCATTATGGAAGCTGCCTTTTTTGCAACTGAAGTGAGAGGTTGGACAGAATGCAGACTCTCATTCTGCTGCTGCTGTCAGCAGGGTGTCATGCAGAAAAAGGTTGCACAAGAACACCATGGCACAATCCACATTCTGAAGAACGCTGTGGCAGTTGCACAATACCAGTGGTTTGGGCAAGGCTCAAGTCTTTTGCAAGATGCTTGATCTCGCAGGAGTGAGGTTCACAGAGGAAACATATGAATGACTGAAAACGCCTTAACTGCATCTGAAGAATCCTTCAGTTGCTTGAATGTGTCCATTGAGTTCCATCCGCTCCACACTACTGAGCTTCCAGCAGTTTTCACATGTGGATTACCCCAAAGCATAAGCTTACTGTGTGTATATGGATCATCTTTGAAGAGAGATAGGCCAATGTTGCCATTGTAAGGCCAGAGGACCAGTGGCAGCCCCCATTAACCCTATGTTCTCCTGCCTGTTTAAATTTGAGCCTGCCTTGCGTGAAGCTTTGGCTGAAGCTGAATACACTGCACAGTCTCCCTGGTACATGCACAGAAAACAATTTTCACCATGCAGTGCTGCACTTTGCCAAGCAAAGGGGGGGTGGGCATCAGGCTCCTTTAAGGGAAATGGGAGCCCTCGAGCCCCCACACCCAGAGGTGCACCTAGGTAATTTTGGAGCTTGGACCTAAAAGCCTTTGGAGCCCCGCTCCCACTGCAAGATAAGCATCATTCCCCCTACACCAGGCCTGCTCAACTTAGACCCCCCCCAGCTGTTTTTGGACTACAACTCCCATAATCCCCAGCCACAGTGGCCAATAAGCCACGTATTATGGGAGGTGGGGGTGGATTTTATTTATTTTTATTTAGCTATGTAAACAGCTTTGGGACCCCTTGTTGAAAAGCGGTATATAAATATCCATCATATTCATATTAGCCCATACTACTCTAGTTGCCAACTGAGCACATATCAATCCTTATGGTTTTTAGATAGATAGATAGATAGATAGATAGATAGATAGATAGATAGATAGATAGACAGAGTGAGTCTAGGGCACTGCCACTACCAATTGGCCTATCGGTGGGCTGTACTGCTTCAGTAAATGGTTGAAGTGGAAGGGTCTAAAGATCTTTCACCTGCAAAGGAGCAGGAGCTGCAGAGGGGAGGTGGCAGCCACCATATCACCTCTGCAACACCATTCAGCAAGAAGCTTCAGAAGATTTTACCTGTGGCTATCCTGTGCTGGCTAGCCACCTAATGGCACAGCAGGGAAATGACATGACTGGCAAAGCTAGAGGTTGCTGGTTCAAATCCCTGCTGGTAGGTTTCCCAGACTATGGGAAACACCTATATCGGGCAGCAGCAATCTAGGAAGATGCTGAAACTGGCAAAGTATTGTTTTCTGGCTAATAAGACTAGGATAAGAAATGCTGAGAAGCGAGATATGGGGTTGGATTGAATTACATTTTAGATTATAATGCATGCAGCCCTGTTTTATGTAATGAACTCGGGTGTTATGGCTCTGTTTTATGTTTTAACAGTTTATTACTTTATTTGACCAAGCGCGCTTTTATGTAAAGCTTTTGTACTTTGTGTTTTGCTGGTCAAATGACCCTAACAACAATAAAGATTTGAAGAAAGGCATCATCTCATACTAAGACAACCACAGGGCTTTGTGGGTGCCAGGAGTCGACACAGACTCGACGGCACACTTTATCTTTATCCTGCACTGAGCAGGTTGGACTAGATGACCTTTGTCCCCTCCCCATTCTGTGTGGATGCCAGCTGGGCGCTTGCAACATGGGAGGGCTAGCTTCAGTTGCACAACAGCTTCAGTTGCATAGACTCCATGTGTCTTCTCCAGTGAACAGACACATTTAGGACTTAGGTTCACTACTGGGCTACTGGCAGCCATCCAGCTCCAAGGTGAAGCTGAGACTAACCACAGCACAGGATACCAAGCTGTAGCCATATTGCCTAAATCAGGGCTGCACAACTTCAGCCCTCCTGCAGATGTTGGATTACAACAGCACCCCTGCTGTGCCAATTGGCCTCTAGCTGGAGATGATGGGAACTGCAAGCCAAAAGCTGAATTTGTGTGCAGCCTTGGCCTAAATCAGGGCTGCTCAACTTCGGCCCTCCTGCAGATGGTGGCCGACAACTCCCATAACTCCTGGCTATTGGCAACTGTGGCTGGGGATTATGGGAGTTGTAGTCCAAAAACCACTGGCAGGGGGCCAAAGTTGAGCAGGCCTGGAAATGCATCCTAATAAAAGCCTTGGTGTCCGTCCGTGGACACCAAGGCGTGTGTCCGTGCCTCCCTCGACCGTTCTGGGCATGCGCGGAGCGCATGCACAGGACGGCCAGGGCAGAAACGGAGACAGGCACCAGGCGGCCATGTTTCTGACTCTGCCCAGCCGCGGGGAGGACAGATGCGGCTCCGGCAGCCGCTGGAAGGCAGAGGCGGCAGCAGCACCAAAACACCCGCGGGCGGCATTGCCTTACCGTGCCGCGGAGCTGCCAAGCGGCTGCGGCAGACACAGAGAGACAGAGACGGCGGCGGCTCCAGCACAGCCGCCGAGAGTGAAGAGGCGGCACATCAGAAAGATGGAAAACCGCAGCGAAATTGCCCTTAACCCGCCCGCCCTCCCAGCTGCCCGAGTCCTCCTCTCCCGGCCCCACGGGCGAAATTGCTGCCGTGCGGTCGCCGCTGCCGCCCGCCCACGCTCCCAACTGCCAAGTCCTCCATACCCCGGCCCAAGTCAGTCGGGCGATGAAAGTCCTTAGTTTGATAGGGAGAGAGGAGCTCGCAAGCAGAGCTCCTCTCTGTGCAAAGGCTCTGCCCAAACTGGCGCTTTGGGCGCAAAGGACACCTATTGCGTCCTTTGCGTCCAAAGCACCAGTTCGGGAAGAGGCTTTGCAGAGAGAGGAGCTCTGCTTGCGAGCTCCTCTCTCCCTATCAAATTAAGGACTTTCATCACCCGACTGACTCGGGCCAGGGATGAGGACACGGGGGTAAGGAGGACTCGGCAGTTGGGAGGGCGGGCGGGCGGCGGCGGTGGCATTTACATGGGCCGATTTGGCCCTTAATCATGTGGGGGGGGTCGCCATTCTGGAGAGCCCAGAGCCATTCTGTGTCGCACACAAGCCCCCCCCCCAAACAACGTCCCCCAGAGGGGAAAAAAACCACAGAGGGAAGGGAAAATTAGAACAGGGTGCAGGAAAACAAAGACAGAGAGAAAAAGAGAGAGAGAGAGAGACAGACAGACAGACAGACAACAAGGAAAACAGACAGCAAAAGACAAAACAAGGAATGAGGGAGGGAGACAGAACAATAGAGAAAAGAAAAGAGATAAAGAAGGAAAAAGAGAGAAGAGAGAGATAGGAAAGAAAAGAACAAAATAAACAAAGATAGAGGAAGGAAAAAGAAGAGAGGTAAAAGTGAAGAAAAAAGGTGGGGGGGAAAGATAGAAAAAGAGAAAAAGGAAAAACACACACAAAAAAACCCCCAAACAAACACGCCCATAATAGAAAGAAGAAAGAAAAAGATAACATAGAGAATAAAACATATTTTTTTTAAAAAAAAGGAAAAGGAAAGCAAGAAAAGGAAGGAAAGAAAAGAAAGGAAGAGAGACAGGGACACACACACAAAAAGGGCAAAAGATATGAAGAAAGCTTAAAGGGGGAAAAGACAGCTAGCGCCCGTTATTAAAGCGGGCTTAAAAATACTAGTCTGTTATAAGAGCATAGCCCTTAATAGCTACAATTCCCCGGTATTTTGGAGCTGGAGTAGCTGTGGCTGACAGTTGCTAGGTGTTGTGCATCACAGTCCCGTCCTCCCCCCCACCCCCATTTTTTGGGCAGCTTCATTTATAACTCTAGCCAGGAGCCAGCAGTGATCGGGTTTCTTCAGCAACAGTCAATATGAGCATTGTGAAAAGGAAAACAGGCAGTGATGTGCAGGTCTTCTGAGGTCTAGAGATAGGGACGCGCTGAATCGTTTCGGTGGGGCGGGGAGCGGTACCTTTTTAGCACAAGTAACACAGGTCCTTACCTGCTCCTCCGTTGCCCCACTGCATTTCCTGCTGCAGTGCTGCGCCATTCAGAAGTCTGCACGCTGTGCTGCACCTGCCATGGACGTGAGTGGGACAGTAGGAAATGCAGTGGAGGAGTGGGTAAGGACCTGCTTTACTTGTGCTTAAAGGTACTGCACCCCACTGAAACACTTTATGCACAGCCCTATCTAGAGAGGCCTGGGCCACTTCCAGCCCCTAGACCCTATTTTAGAAGCCCCTAGCCTTAACAGAAATTAAAAATTGACATTTGACAACACACTAAGGCACCAAAAAAGAGTGAGACACAATTTGGATATTATTTTATTTAACAAATGCTTTTCTAGCCTTTTTCTGTGCAAATGCACCAATTATTGAGGGGGAAAACTAGCTTTCATGCAATGTTACAGTTGATATTAAGCATGGTGAGCCTGTTCAAATGCTCTTGTTGAATGGTGATGGTTCTTTACCTGCTTCAATATGTTGAAGGTGCATTCACCCAAAGCCACTCATGCAGGCACACCAACAAAAATACACAATGCAATTGTGATATTAGGAACCACCCCAGAGAGTCCAGCTCTAGGCTGAGAGATTGTGTCACATTTTGGTCTGAAAGGGATCCACATAAAAAGTTGCAAAACTTCTCCGATGCCAAAAAAATTAACAAGTGCCTAAATCTGAGGCCCCCTTTGAGCCTGAGGTCCAAGTCAAATTGCCCCCGGTGAGGGGAAACAAAATAAGGCAAATTACTGCTGCCAGGTTGCCTTTCCAGATGCCCATCCTCCCTCTGAAAACAATGGCGCATCTTTTAAGTGTAATTAAAGGCTTCTGAGGTGTGTGTTTTCTATAAGAGGATGCGGCATACATCAGGTCTGAATTTTCTAAACCCTTAAGTGCTGCAGAAGGTGAAGAAAAGTAGGAGTTCGGGAATGTGAGCAACCAACTCACGGAACACACTTCAAAATGGTATATGTTAGATTTCATATTTATTCCACTCAAGAAACTCAGGCTTGGATCAATGGGTTCTCCATTTCATTTTATGCTCACAACAACCCTGTGAGATAAGTGAATCTGAAAGAAAGTGACTGTCTCGAGATCCCTCCACTATGAGGTTCTTAGCTGAGCAGAACTTTAAACCCAGCTCTCCTCCAGTCTAAGACCAATGGGCACCATGCTGTCAGTGGCTTCTTGATCCCAGACAGTATTTTAACATATTTCTGCAGCTCCTGCCTAGCATCCATGCCCTTGACAGAAGCAAATCTCTGCTTATGGATCTCCTCTGCATCATGCAGAGTTAGGGACTCACTTTTCTTTGCAGGAAAACCAAACCAGTACTGCTTTCTGGTTACAAATTGGCAGACTGGGAGGAGCATGTTTATAAAGAGAGGCCTTCCACAAAGACAAATCAAGGGCTCCTATCTCTCCTTTCCATGGACATGAGTGAAGAAGAGATGCAAACCCAGATGTGATGTGGAATGGTCTCTCAGGCAGATGTCTTTCCTGCCTAAAGATGAATGTAGGTACTTTACTGTTGTGGCAGGACAGAGAAGTCTCTACCCAAGCAGCTAATAATCACCAAGTATTTAAATGGTCTCTACTATACAATAATTCTTTTATGTTTGTTTAGGTTTGAGATGGTCCTGAAGTTCTTTCCACACACTGAACTCTGATATGCTTTCCCCCCGTGTGGATTATTAGGCGCTCATTAAGGTCTGAGCTCTGTCTGAAGCTGTTTCCATACACCAAACACTGACAGGGGTTTCATCCTGTGGGGATTCTTTGATGGGAAGTAAGATTTGTGCTTCAGATGAAGCCATTTCTATACACTTATCATTAATATGGTCTCCACCTGTATGGATTTCTTGATGAGAAGTAAGGTCTTCTGTGTGAGAGTTCTTTCCCCATTCTGAACGTTTATATGGTTTCCCACCTGTGTGGATTCTTTGATGGGTAGCAAGGCCTGAGCTCCACCTAAAACGCTTTCCACACACCGAGCATTGATATGGTTTCTCCCCCTTGTGGATTCTTTGATGGCAAGTAAGCTTTGAGTTCTGGCTGAAGCTCTTTCCACACACCAAACATTGATATGGTTTCTCGCCTGTGTGGACTCTTTGATGGGAAGTAAGGTGTGATCTTTGTCTGAAGCTCTTTCCACAAATTGAGCACTGATATACTTTCTTACCTGTGTGGATTGCTTGATGGGAATTAAGGACCTGTCTGTGACGGAAGCTTCTTCCACACACCAAGCATGGATATGGCTTCTCCCCAGTGTGGATCCTTTGATGGGTAGTAACATCTGAGCTCCGTATGAAGCGTTTTCCACATATTGAGCATTGAAATGGCTTTTCCCCTGTGTGGATTCTTTGATGGTAAGTAAGGTCTGTGCTTCGGCTGAAACTCTTTCCACACACTGAGCACTGATATGGTTTCTCTCCTTTGTGGATTTTTTGATGGGAGGTAAGGTTTGAGTTCCGGCTGAAGTTCTTTCCACATAATGAGCACTGGTATGGTTTCTCTCCTTTGTGAATTCTTTGATGGGAAGCAAGGACTTGCTTGCAACGGAAGCTCTTTCCACATTCTGAACACTGATATGGTTTCTCACCTGTGTGGATTCTTTGATGGCAAATTAGGTCTGAGCTCTTGCTAATGCTCTTTCCACATATTGTGCATTGATATGGTTTCTCCCCTGTGTGGATTTTTTGATGGGAAGTAAGGCCTGAGCTCCAGCTAAAACTCTTTCCACACACCAAACACTGATACGGTTTCTCCCCTTTGTGGATTCTTTGATGGGAAGTTAAGTTTGAGAGCCGGCTGAAACTCTTTCCACACACTGAACACTGATAAGTTTTTTCCCCTGTGTGGATTCTTTGATGGTAAATAAGGAGTTGTCTGCAACGGAAGCTCTTTCCACATTCTGAGCACTGATACGGTTTCTCTCCAGTGTGGGTTCTTTGATGGGTAATAAGGTCTGAGCTGTTGTTGACGCTCTTTCCACATACCGAGCATTGATATGGTTTATCTCCTGTGTGGATTCTCTGATGGGATGTAAGGCTTGATCTCCGGTTAAAGCTCTTTCCACACTCTGAGCACTGAAATGGTTTCTCCCCTGTGTGGATCATTTGATGGTAAGTAAGGTGTGAGTTCTGGCTGAAGCTCTTTCCACATACGGAGCACTGATATGGTTTCTCCCCAGTGTGGATTCTTTGATGATAGGTAAGGCCTGAGCTTCGGTTGTAACTCTTACCACACACTGAGCACTGATATGGTTTCTCTCCTGTGTGGATCCTTTGATGGGAAGTAAGGTCTGAGTTCTTGGTGAAGCCCTTTCCACACACCGAGCATTGATATGGTTTCTCTCCTGTGTGGATTCTTTGATGGTAAGTAAGATTTGAATTCTTGCTGAAGACCTTTCCACAAACCGAGCATTGATATGGTTTCTCCCCTGAGTGGATTCTTAGGTGACAAATAAGGTGTGAGCTCTGGCTGAAGCTCTTTCCGCACTCTGGGCATTCATATTTTTTCTCATCTATATGAATTCTTTCATATGTGCCAAGGCTTGATATGCTGGTTAAGATTTCTAGACACTGAGGGTAATTATTCCTTCCGTCTACTTCACAGTTGCTTTTTTGGACTAGAATTTCATGGAATTCAGAGCATTCAGAAGAAGGAGATTCCTTCATATACTGATATTGTGCTTCCATCCTCCTTCTGTGTTCCTCACCCTCTTTCTCACTCTCCCATCCATCACCTGTAGGAATAAAGGAACAGTTCCAATGAGGGACAAATGCAGCTTCAATTCATAGAAGAAACCGAATTTACTATTATGTGAGTCAATAAATATAAAAGTCATCTTTGGAAAGCAGACCGTCCCATGAATTAAGCAGCCCTGTTAAAGAGCTCTAAATGGCAGCCTTGGAGGATGCTGTGTAATTGACTTTTGGATTCCCTGCAAATATAAAGAGCCAGGTTGAATCTCCAGAGGGAGGATCTCAAATAACCAGGCCGGAAAAGACCTCTGAATCACACCTTAAGAGACTCACTGCCAGTCAGATGAGACAAAATTGGGCAAGGTGGACCAGTAGCGGCTGCTAAGCGTCATGAAACCCGGTATCACGTTGTAGACTGCCTGATCCCCATTGTTTGCACACAAATGATTCACTACTGTATCCTCCCCTCTTTCTCAGTTAACCGAGCTTCTACCGATATTTCCAATCTGTTTCTCCTGAGAGCATGATCATGTATCATGGAAGAAAATGGAATGGGAAATCCACATCTGAGTTCATGGCTAGGTTAGCACAGCTGCTCTGGAAACTGTGAGGTCAGTGTAAGGAACAGGAGGGGAGGTAGGGGTGGCCCTGTTTGAGACACCTCAGATAAACGGCGTACTTAGAATAGGTTGAATCTAGGAACATAGGCTCAAAGGATAAGAAGCTGCCTTGTCAGACCACTGGTCCATATAGCTCAGTATTATCTTCACAGACTGGCAGCGACTTCTCCAAGGTTTGTTTGTTTGTTTATTATATTTCTATACCACCACAAGTCACCTTAAGTGGCGCAATGGGGAAATGCTTGACTATCAAGCAGAAGGTTGCCAGTTCAAATTCCTGCTGGTACTCTATTGGGCAGCAGCGATATAGGAAGATGCTGAAAGGCATCATCTCATACTGTGCAGGAGGAGGCAACGATAAACCCCTCCTGTATTTTACCAAAGGAAACCTCATGGCTCTGTGGGCGCCAGGAGTTGGAATCGACTTGACAGCACACTTTATGTTTACCTTACCACCCCAAACTTCCATCTCTGGGCAGTTTACAACAACATAAAAGAAAAGTCTCGGGTCAGCAACAGAGAAGGGCTGTCCCTGTGTAGCCACCAGATGAGCTCGTGGCAACTGCAGATGAACCTCAACAGATGATCTCAATGGCTGGTGGGGCTCATGGCAAAGAAGACGTTCTCTTAAATACCCTGGGCCTAAGTTGTTTGGGGCTTTATAGGTTATAACCAGCACCTTGTATTTTGCCCAGAAACTTACTGGTAGCCAGTATAGTTCTTTCAGTAAAAGAGTAATATGGTCTCCTTGAGATGATCTGGAGACCAACCAGAGAGGAGAGCTGGTCTGGTGGTAGCAAGCATGACCTGTCCCCTTAGCTAAGCAGGGTCCACCCTGGATGCTTATGAATGGGAGACTAGAAGTGTGAGCACTGTAAGATATTCCCCTCAGGGGATGGGGCCGCTCTGGGAAGAGCAGAAGGTTCCAAGTTCCCGCCCTAAAAGCATCTCCAAGATAGGGCTGAGAGAGATTCCTGCCTGCAACCCTGGAGAAGCCGTTGCTAGTCTGTGTAGATAACACTGAGCTAGATGGACCTATGGTCTGACTCAGTATATGGCAGCTTCCTATGTTCCTGGCTGCCACATTCTGGAACAACTGTAGTTTCCGGACTACGT
The DNA here is from genome assembly GCF_027244095.1 of Hemicordylus capensis. NCBI lineage: Eukaryota > Metazoa > Chordata > Lepidosauria > Squamata > Cordylidae > Hemicordylus > Hemicordylus capensis. The sequence continues at coordinate 233,797,595 of NC_069658.1, read as the reverse complement.
ACAAAGGCAGCCTCACATACGAGCGCACTGCAGTAAAGTTTGGACTTGCCAGCATATGTACTACTGTTTTGAGATTGCAGGCAGGAGTCTCTCTAAACCCTATCTTGGAGATGCCAGGGAGGGAACTTGGAACCTTCTACATGCAAGCATACAGATGCTCTTCCCAGAGTGGCCCATCCCCTGAGAGGAATATCTTACGGTGTTCACAGGTCTCCCATTCAAATACAAACCAGGGTGGACCTTGCTTAGCAAAGTGGACAATTCATGTTTCCTGTCACAAGACCAGCTCTCCTCCTCTTTCTCCAAAAAATCCAGGCTGGGCTAAGAAACCTGAGTGACCCAATGCAATAAGAGATGTGGGAATACTAGGACAAGGGTTAATGAATCTAACAAATCCAGGCTGGGCTAAGAAATGGAACAGAAAGGGGGAAGTCTTATCCTCTATAATAAAAGCGTAAAGTGTGATCCCGTGTCTTTATCGGCCCGTGTCTTTCTCGGCTGTTCTGAGCATGCACGGAGCGCATGCTCAGAACGTCTGAGAAAGATACGGCTGCAGGGACATGTTGAGGGAGCCAGGTCCAGCCCAGCAGCACCCCGCCCCGGGATCAGGAGGGAGCCGAAGAAGAAGCGCAAAGCTTAGGCTGGGGGCAGAGGGGGTGTAGATCGGCCGGGGGGGTGTTGTTGAAGGAAAGCGCCCCTGCCAGGTGCCCGAGGGGGGCGCGGCTTACCGGAGGAGAGCAGGCAGGCGAGGCTCAGGACAGCGCACCAACTCCGAGCCGCCCAGACATGGGTGGCCATGTTGGCAAGAGCGGCGGGCTCAGAAGAAACTACGGGGAGGGAGACGTTGGGATCGGGGAGGGCAGAGGCGGCGGCGGGGGGTCCAGCCCGGGCGCCACTGAAGCCGGCGGCGGGGGAAGCTTACGGCCGAGTGGCCGTGAGACTGGGCCCGCTGGTGGCGGGGAAACTGAGCCCGCTGGCGGCGGTGGCTGCTTGCAGGGCGACTGGGGCCAATGGCGGAGGAGGCGGGGAGAGGACTGGGCCTGGCCCACTGGCCAGAGACGGAGGGAACGGGAGGTGAGGGGGCGGGGGAGGAAAACGCTAGCGCCTGTTATTGTAATGGGCTAAAAAACACTAGTGTTCTATAAAACATCTTGCACTAGGCTGGGCTAAGAAATGGAACAGAAAGGGGGAAGTCTTATGTTCTATAAAACATCTTGCACTAGTGCATGCTAGAAGTCTGTTCCAATGATTTCAGGAGGGGAAGTGTGGGTTGGAGATAAGGATATATTAATAATTACTCCAGCAAATACTGCAGCACAACTTCAGTCCTCCAGCTGTTGTTGGACTATAACTCCCATCATCCCACTCATAATGGCCAGTACTCAGGGATGATGGGAGTTGCAGTCAAACATCTACAGGAGGGGCAGAGTTGTGAAATGGGCTTATAGTCTTTAAAACCCTCTGTGGAGATCACCCTCTAGATGAGGAACAGGCATTTACTTACTCAGCTTGAATGAAGTGCAAAGACGAAGCTGGAAACTAAACCCTGCAGAAGTTGTTGGAGGACCAGATCCCGCCCCCCTCCGCCACATAAGTGCCAATACCAGAGCCAGAGGAGGGAAAGCAAGGGATAGCTCTGAGGATTCCAAGATTATGAAACAACAGAGATAGGAACATAGGAAGCTGCCATATATTGAGTCACACCATTGGTCCATCTAGCTCAGTATTGTCTACACAGACTGGCAGCGGCTTCTCCAAGGTTGCAAGAAGGAATATCTCTTGGCCCTATCTTGGAGATGCCAGGGAGGGAACTTGGAACCTTCTGCATGCAAGCATGCAGGTGCTCTTCCCAGAGTGGCCCCATCCCCTAAGGGGGATATCTTACAGTGCTCACATGTAGTCTACCTTTCAAATGCAAACCAGGGTGGACCTGGCTTAGCAAAGGGGACAATGCATGCTTGCTACCACCAGACCAGCTTTCCTACAGATGCTGTATTGTAGTCTTCCTCAATGAGAGCCCTCCAGTTTGCTGCTATTGTTGGTCTTAATCAGTAAAGGGGAGCCTTACCCAGAGAGGCCAGATGACCACAGGTTTCTTCCATGATTTCTGTGTGCAGGGCCCTCTGGTCTGGGTCCAGCAGAGTCCACTCCTCCTCTGAGAAATTCACAGCCACCTCCTCAAAGGTCACCAGACCCTGAAAGAAGAAGGAAACATGTTCTCCTAAGAGCTAATGCACCAACCCAAGAACGCAGAAATGGTGAGGGGACTGAGAGTTCTGGAGGGTCCAAACCTTCCCTAATAGATAGGTTGGGGAGGCCTGGCCAAGGGAGAGAGGCAGATTCTTTAAGATCCAGGTAGATGTATAGGAGGCAGGAGGCCCCAGGCTGTGCCCTCCCCTTCTCCTGTATGATCCCTCCCCTACCTGATCCAGGTGCATGGAGGCCATCTCTGCTCCATCATAGAGAGGAAACGGCCCAGAATGAAGAGCCAATGTGATTTCGCCACCTGTGAAGGAGACCAAAATAGGATAAAACAGATCTTGCCCCATGCCGAAGGGGCCTGTTCTCATCCTTGTCTATTAACATTTTTCTACTCTGACTTTCAGTCAAACACTCCCAAGGTGGCTAACACGGCTTTTTAAGAGTATGTGAGAACCACATAATCTTTTAAGAAATTAACAAATATGGCAAAATAGTAGACTGAATCAGCCACAGTGCAGAAACTAAAATCAGACTGTTTTAAAAGCCAGTGAGAATAAAAGTCACTTTTGCCTCCTGTCAAAATGCTCCCCCGCCCCCATGCCCCAGTCTCCTGGATTTCAGGTATATTCAAGGGAAAGAGACCAAGTTAAAATATGCCCCCTTATTCCCCCTCCGGCCAGGGAAGTTGTGATTTGTGTGTCTTCCAGGGAAGAAGGGAAGGCCAAATTATTAGCAGGCAGCCTCCTTGGAAACAAGTCTTTCAGTGGCCGGTGGACAAGTTCACCCCGTGATTCCTTACCCAGTGAGGTGGCACCGCCTTCGCCCCCTTGCACGATCCACCTGAACACTGGCTCCTCTCTGGGGTCTGATGGAAGCTTCTCTGCCTCAGAGAAATCAGGGGCTACCTTCGATGGCCTCTGCCCCTGAAAGATCAGAGAGGGAATGGGGAGAGCAATTAGGAAATAGTTTTAATCTAGGATTGCTTTCTCTCCCATGAAACTACCTGTGCACCAAGATCTTCCTTGGGGAGGCTGTTTCTTGTTCCTGCACTGAAGGTACCCAGGACAGGGCCTTCTCAGCAAGTGGCTCCCAGATGGTGGGACCCAGGGAGGTCCACTGGGCTCCACCTCTCTTGGCTTTCAGCACAAGGCAAAAGCAACTTCAACGGAGAGGTAAGAAAGCGTCTTTTTCTGGCTGAGGATAGCGGTAGATTTTGTGGCTCAGTTAGCTGTGGCTGTTATATTTTTGTCTTGACTGACTCTTACTCAGACCTAAACTAATCAGGGCCAGTATTAACTACGTTCCCCTCCACTTCATATTGTTTTATTGCTGTGAGCCGCCGCAGGGGAGTAACGGCAGGAGAGAGGGCACGCCCTCAACTCCTGCCCATGGCTTTCAGCGGCATCTGGTGGGCCACTGTGCGAAACAGGATGCTGGACTAGATGAGCCTTGGGCCTGATCCAGCAGGGCTCTTCTTATGTTCTTAAGGGGTATTACACTGGAGGGGTGGGATAGAAATATTTTAAACAAACAAACCCATTCATTTTATAGCTACTGTAATGAATTTTGCAAGTTACTTATGGCTTTCCAACCAAAAGGTGGGATATAAATATTTCAAAAATAATCATCAAAATACGGTGCGGGCAGTGCAAGGGGGCCTCTGACAACCCTTCTAGAATGACCCTCCACCCCAACATCGCCCAAGAGTTGGGATATCTGTTCACATTCTTAGTCCCCGGGAGCTACCAGGATGAAAGAAACGCTCTCACCTGCTGCTCCTTCTGCTTCCTGGCCTCTGCCTGGCTCAGAAGAAAACCTTCTGCCAGGGCCACTGCCTGGGAACTGGTCTCCGCTCCGCATTCTCTGATCCATCTCTCCATCTCTGGGGGCAGGACGGTCAGGAACTGCTCCAGGATCACTAGATCTAGCATCTCAGCTTTTGTGTGTTTCTCTGGCTTCAGCCACTGGCGGCAGAGGGCATAGAGTCGGCTGCAAACTTCCCGGGGCCCTTCGGCCTTCTGGTAGTAGAACCTCCTGAGTCTCTGGCGCTGGACATCTGCGCTGGTGGTGTCCTCACCCAGCATCTTCTGCATCGAGCTTTCCCAGATTTCCTCATTGCTCCCAGCGTGGATAAGAAGAGGGTGTCTTCCTGCTTCAGGGCCATCTGAGTGGTCCTCTTCCATCTCTGCTCTGTACTCCAAGGCAGCTTCTAGAAATAGTGAAAGATTTCTTTGCTCTTCTGTAAGTTTCTCTCTTCAAGAAAGGACTGCCCAGACAGACAGGGCTATACACGTTACTCTCTCAGTAGTATGATGTTCTTGCATCTGAAAAGCACTTTAGAAGCAAAAGTGGGTGATTCTAGCTAGGGACCCAGGATCTCTAACTCTCTTTTACCAGCCCCACACTCTGCCCCCTTAAATCTATTACAATCAGTGTTCCCTCTAACAGGAATTCCCAGATGTTGTTGACTACAACTCCCAGAATACCCAAGTAAAAGCCATTGCAGCTGGGGATTCTGGGAGTTGTAGTCAACAACATCTGGGAATCCCTGTTAGAAGGAACACTGGTTTCAATACAGAGTTCCCTCAATTCTCAGTTATGTCCCCAAGTGAGATTGGGCAGAGAGAAGCATTTAGTGCCAGGAGAGAAGCAAGCCACTGGTCTTGTGGTAGCAAGCATGACTTGTCTCCATAGCTAAGCAGGGTCTGCCCTGGTTGCATCTGAATGGGAGACTAGAAGTGTGAGCACTGCAAGATATTCCCCTCAGAGGATGGGGCCGCTCTGGGCTGAGAGAGATTCCTGCCTGCAACCTTGGAGAAGCCGCTGCCAGTCTGTGAAGACAATATTGAGCTAGATAGACCAATGGTCTGACTCAGTATATGGCAGTTTCCTATGTTTCCTATGTTCCTAAGCCTCCATTTGGACTAAAATAGCAGAGTCATGGAACCCGAACTGGTGAAAACACCCCTGGGAAGGCAGAGCACACACAACCAGTCCTAGAATTCTTAGTGAAGCTAAGGCCAGGTTTACACAATTGTTCAAATCTAGGTTTAATGTGGGTTACCGGCATTACTGTGTGAAATCACACCAAGGTGGTTTATGGCCTGAGATGAATCTGAGATTCCCGTCTTGACACAACCACATGAATTTTGGTAAGCCACATTAAACAATGTGGCTTACCACCCAGCTGAGATGGTCAGTACCATCAGAACTGCTCAACTTCGGCCCTCCGGCAGATGTTGGCCTACATTTCCCATAATCCCTAGCTACTGGCCACTGTGGCTGGGGATTATGGGAACTGTAGTTCAAAAACAGCTGGGGGGGGGCCTAAGTTGAGCAGACCTGAGGGATGAAAGCTCACTGTGATTTTTGACAAGGTCTACACTCCTGGTGGTACAAAACAGGCAATTTGCACTACATTATTTCCAGCTTTCAGTGTGTCATCATGCTTTCATTGTCCCGATCATGGAGCCTGCAGCAGCCCAATTTGCAATGGTGTACTGTACTGTACTGGCTGCTCGCCAGCACAGAACTGCCCTGATCCCCCTGTGAATAAGTGGCTCTTTTAAGGCAGGCCTGTTCTCGCTGGCATGGTGTAGCACTGCTGCATCAGCATGATGCGCAGAAGGGGGCTGAGCGCCAACAGGTAGGTGCTGGTCAGTGAAGGCAGGCCAATGGTGGAGGCAGCAAACGGGCACGCAGGGAGGCATCAGAGGTGCCCATCTTCAAATCTTAGCTCAGGGCTGTCTCCAACTGTGCTAACCTGACAGCTGCTTAAAGAAGAACCTGTTCCTTCCACAGCCCCATTCACCTGTTCTGTTCAACACTTGTACGAGTGTACAATGAACACAGCTAGTTATTCACACATTATGTTGGACACAGATACAGCAGTACACTTCTTCTCTGCACCAGGCATTTGAGGGGCTTGTACCCAGGTTCACTTTTAATCATAAACACAGGTCCAGTCATTCACACAAAAGCATGCCCAAGTGTACAGATATACACCTTAACATCTGAACAGGGCTCACACCTGGTGAGAAAGGAGCACAGAAGCTGAACACACAAGACTGTTTCTAGATTCATAATAGACCAAGTGCTCACTCTTTTCAATGTCTACAGGGGGTTTCGGTGGTGGTGTGTGTGTGTGGAGAGGAAATAGCATCCCAGGGAGGCTACAAAACACTGTAAATGAGATCTGAAGTAAGTTACAGGTGCCGGGTTCCCTAACAGAAGTAGGACAGGATATGCCAAAACTGGTGGGTTCCTCCGTCATGAGCAATCTTGGCACATGGGAATGGGAAACTCACAGGTCCAAGCAAGCATGGCACGTCATCACCTGCTTGCCCCCTGCCTTTCGTAAGCACCCTCTCAGAAAAGCAGTCCCCCCCCAATTGCCCCCTCATTTCTATTTAAGAAATCTAACATGAGAGACACAGCTCACCCACCCAGAAGTGACTCCGACCCGTTCTGTGCCCCCCCTCTATTTTTCTTTGGGTGCTGCCACCGTGCTTAGTGCAACCTCTCCCCATTTTCCTGCCTGGCATCCGATGCTGCACCCCACCCCGCTTCCACCCCACTGCAAGCATCAGATGTCACCTCCCCACAAAGGGTAGGGGGTGGGGCTGTGCAGGAAGGGGGTGCCTCACCACACCGTCCCTCTTCTCTTTACAACTACCCGCTTCCTAATGTGGGCTTCCTCCCCCACTCCCTCGCTTTACCCCTTTCGCCGAGTAGAAAGGGAAAAAGAGAAGCCACCCCTCCGCCCCCGATTTTGCATTCCGGTGACGCTCTTGCTGAAATCCTGCATCTCTCCATCTTCGGGGGCTCAGAGAAGCTGCATCGATGGGTTTGAGTGGGGGAGGAAACAGCAGCTCCCGAGTGTGTGGGTGGGGGATGAGGGCATCGGGGAGAGGAGATCCCCCTCCCCACTCTGGAGCTCCCCGCCAAGGGCGGCTGCAGAGGGGTGACAGATTCCCCCACCCCTGCAAGACGTGGCTTGCCCCCCCAACTCCCAATTTCTGATGCAGAAATCTAGAATGTGGCACACACACCTCGTCCACCCATAAATGCACATTGCACCTTCTGTCCCCAGCCCCCCCATTCCCCCCCGTGCCATCACTGTCCCCCCGCACTTCTCAGCCCCCCTCCTCAGCCTTCCCTTCCCTACTGCACCCTCCATGCATTTTGCACTCACCAGGTCGATTGCTACGGCAGGCGGGGGGAAAACAAAGGCTTCCTCCGGGAGGGGAGGTGGGGGGGTTGCGTGGGCCGGGAAGTGACTCTCCCAACGCACAGCCCCTCCCAGGCTTCTCTAGGCGTCTCCACTCGCTCGCGTTAACCCTCTACCTGCCCCCCCGTCCCTCCAGCCTGGCTCTGCAAAAGCGAGAGCGCGGCGGCCGCGCTCTGCCAAGAAGGGCTTCACTCACTCACTGCATGCCTTTGCTTTGCTCCGCCCCCGTGCAGGAGTCGCCTGGCCTTTTGCACGTCTGCCACCCCCAGCACACGAGAGAGTTGGGGTCTTGGCCCCAGCAGGTTCTCCTCCCCGGAGAAGCCCCCAAACAGAAGAGAGGGACCCTCCCCAAAGCTAGAGAGGGAGCTGGGATTGGGGAGGGAGTTGGATATTGGACCACAGGAAAACGGCAGTCTATGGCATCCCCTGGAGAGAAATCTGTTTATTCTGCTCCAGTCCAGACAGACTCCCTTGGAGACCCCCATCATCCTCGCCTCTCTGGCTCTCCCTCCACTTGGGAGGCTGGGCCAGGGCTGTCCTTAGGGCATGGCAAGCAGGGCGACCACCCCGGACCCTGCTCTTTTAACCCCCATTAGAATTAACTGGAAGGGGGCCCCCACACAGGCTGATTTGCCCCAGGCCCCGCACCCTGCAGGAGATTTCTAAGGACAGCCCGCTGGGCATCAGTCCAGGACCCCCAAGGTAGCATGCTCAGAGATGCTACCAGTTCCATGCACAGGGCCAGCGAGACAGGTGGAGCGGAGGGGTCTCAATGCCTGGATGAGACAGCAGTGCCGGCAGGGAGGGGTTTAGATTTGTTAGGCACTGGGGTGCATTTGGGGGTAAGCGGTACCTGTACAAAAGGGTCAGGCTGCACTTGAGCTAAGATGGAACCAGACTGTGGTGCTTAAAACCGCAGAGCAGCTTTTAAAATGACGTCCCGGGGGTTGGCAAATGCCATCCCTTCAGGTGTGAGGATATAAATGCTTCAGATAAACCAGAAGGGGACAGAGTCGGACCTGGTAAAAAGCAAGCGAGGCATACACTAGCTGGTCAAAGAGATTAAATGGCCACAATAAAGAGAGTAGCAGTAAAACTAGGACCGGGGAGACCCGAGTTCAAATTCCCATTCAGCCATGAAACTAGCTGGGTGACTCTGGGCCAGTCACTTCTCTCTCAGCCTAACCTACTTCGCAGGGTTGTTGTGAGGAGAAACTTAAGTATGTGGTACACCGCTCTGGGCTCCTTGGAGGAAGAGCAGGATATAAAATGTATAATAATAATAATAATAATAATAATAATAATAATAATAATAAGGGCCACAGAAATCACCATCAGCCAATTACAAAAAGCAACTTTACTGGGAGCAGCCTATATTCTACCACGATATCTATAATAATCAACAACGATACTGATAATAAAATTCAGCCATCTCAGGTCCTTGGGAAGGACTCGATGTCTGGATAAAACAAAACAGTCAATAACACCTGTCTGACTGTGTAAACAAGAAATAATAATAATAATAAATATGCCCAATGCGTTTCAGCTGTAAGCTTTCTTTAGCTATAAGCTTTCTTTAATCCAATATTTTTATAAGACATCTCCGTTTAAAAAGAGGACTGCTTCTTCACTCCAGGTAAAGAGCAGACAGAAGGATGTGCTAGCTGGTCAAAGAGATCAAATAGCCATAAGGGAAATAGCCCACACCAGGTAAGAGATTCAGGTGCACAGGTGCAACACAGGTGTGCCTGCTTTAACTTGGGTCTTACTTCATATGCAACTTTAATTTTTCCTGTTTTCTGGGTATGTTTGTTTGTGTGAGAACTGGTGCTGAGTCCCAACGCCTTTTAAAACTCCATCTCTCTCAGAAACACAAAGCTGTGAAGTGGCTTTCCCCCTTAGAAGCAGAAGAAATTGTCACTGTCTTGAGGGAGCATTCTTCAAGCTGAGAAATGTCCAGCTCTTTTTGTTCAAGCCCATCTCCCTCCCTTCCTCCTTGCCACAGAGTTCCATTAGCTCCACACCCATCTGGTTGCCTTCTGAATCCACAAACATTCTGCTTCGTTGAGTTACCTTAGGGCAATGGCGGTGGGGAGAGGGAGCAGGTTTGGCCCATTAAGTTTTTTCCCCTTCAGATTTTTTTGGAAACTGATGCATCTGTGGGTTAGGGTCACTCTGAGGCTGTCACTATCTCCCACTTGCCTGCAGGCGCTCCGGTTATCCGTCCATAAGAATCTCAAGTTTCAGCACTTTCCGAAATAGTATATAGATGAGCCTTGCAAATAATGAAAAGGGTGGAATGGGGTGGGAGTGCAAAGGTCCTCCTTCCAAAGCGGAATCCTTCTGGATTTTGGGATGCAGAAACTTTAAGCCTTTTATGCACGTGCCTCCCTGCCCCCACTGCGATTCTGCAACCAGCAGATGGTGCTATTGTAGTAATAATTTTTAATATTTATTTATTATATTTGTACACTGCCCCAAACGTATGTCTCTGGGCACTTTACAACATAACACAAAAATTAAAGCATTAAAACAATTTTAAACCACAAACCTAGTTGAGATGTTTGGGTGAATAAATGCATCATTAAAGATTTTTTTTAAGCCTTCAAGGATGGGAGGGGCCTCTTATGCAGAATCATCACGTTTTAGATATGCAGAATCAATGCATTGTAGAGTGGAAGGGAACTTGGAGGCTTTATTTGTTTGTTTGTTTGTTTGTTTGTTACACTTGTATCCCACTTTTCCTCTGAGAAGCTCAGAGCAGTGTACATGGTTATTTTTATCCTCACAACAACCCTGTGAAGTAGGTTAGGCTGAGAAATACATGACTGGCTGTTTGTTTATTATATTTATATCCTGCTCTTCCTCCAAGGAGCCCAGAGCCCAGTACATGGTTATGTTTATCCTCACAACAACCCTGTGAGGTAGGTTAGGCTGAGAGATGCTTGACTGGCCCAGAGTCACCCAGTGAGTTTCTTGGCTGAGTGGGGATTTGAACTCAGGTCTCCCTGGTCCTAGTCCAACACTCTAACCACTACACCACACTGGGCACAGACTAAGGAAAGATAAACAGAACTTTCTCGCCACTTCCAATCAGTCTTCTAATTTTTTGAAAAATGAGTTTTGTTCTGGGTGGCAGTATCAAGACAGTGTGTGCGCACCTGCATTCAGAGTGGGATCTTCCTGATTCAACTTGAGCGGGATTGAAAACTAACTGAGCTGACATCAAAAAATGTGTGAGTGCACGCACATGTGCACACCTTAGAGGGAATGCTTTCAACTCTGTCGTCTGTTCTTTATCTCTCTGCTTCCCCCATCCTGCGCCTTGTCTATGTAACTGTCACTTCCTTGCTCCCCCTCTCCTTTTGGTTTTGTCCACATCATGGTTATCACTGTTTATGTTTCTCATATGATTGCCTGCATAATGTTGTATTCTTGGCACTGCAATGATTGCCAATATTCCCATTTTGCATTGTGCTTCTGTTTTGCCCCAATATATTTCATTTCTTGTTTCAGAAGCCTAGACTCTGAGTCCATTGCTCCTCTGAAGTCAGTATCTGCCTGCATCTGGACTATGCTCCTTTGTTATTGCACCCTATGGAATTTGCTTTCAGAGCTAAGCCTAATTTCCCCAATTTGAGCAAAAGCATAATTACGGATAGTTGAGCAAAAGGGGTAACACTGGAAATAACAACAGTAGGATACTACACCACGTTGCCTACGTTAATAACATGTCTCTCCCTCGTGGGAGGGAGAGAAAGGGAAATACATGTTGTCAGGCAGTGAGTGCTGCCTGAAATGACAACGGGAGAGCTCACCCGGGCTTTCCAGAGCCTGAGCCACACCCCCGTGCATGTGATGTCATATGCAAAGGAGGTGTGGCCTAGGCATGGGATAGCTTGAGTGAGCTCTCCCCTTGTCATTTCAGGCAGCGCTTGCTGCCTGACAGCATGTATTTCTCTTTCTCTCCAGCGATGGTGAGGAAGGGAAATAAAGGCTGTCAGGCAGCAAACACTGCATAAAAAGGACAGGGGAGAACTCTCTTGGGGCTCTCCAGAGCCCAGGCGTGGGCAGGGGGTGTTCACTCGGGGCTCTTCCAGAGCCTGAGCCATGCCCTCCTGCGGGCTTTGGTGGCCTTTTTCATTGGCGACCCGGGTTCTTGGAACCTGTTCGCACAATGGCGGCTCCGCCCCTGGTTTCCGCCTCATAAAGCTGCAGAAAATGTGCACCAGTATTCCAAGTGAGGTCTGACCAGCACACAATAGAGTGCAATGCTTAGGATCTGGATGCTGTGCCTCTATTCATGCAACCCGGAGAGCTGGTCTTGTGGTAGCAAGCAAGACTTGTCCCCATAGCTAAGCAGGGTCCGCCCTGGTTGCATCTGAATGGAAGACTAGAAGTGTGAGCACTGCAAGATATTCCCCTCAGGGGATGGAGCCGCTCTGGGAAGAGCAGAAGGTTCCAAGTTCCCTCCCTGGCTTCTCCAAGAGAGGGCTGAGAGAGATTCCTGCCTGCAACCTTGGAGAAGCCGCTGCCAGTCTGTGAAGACAATACTGAGCTAGATAGACCAATGGTCTGACTCAGTATATGGCAGTTTCCTATGTTCCTAAGATTGCATTAGTGTTTCTAGCAGCTGCATCATACTGCTGGCTCTTGTTCAACTTTGTCCATTAAGATGCCTAGGCACCGTTGATTTTTCTTACCAAAATGCAGGACTGTACCTTTGTCTCTGTCGAACTTCATCTTGTTTGTTTTGGCCCAATATTCAAGTCTCTCCAAAGAAGATTGAACCTTAATTCTGTCTTCTTGGGTGTTAGCTATCCCCACCCCAGTTTCTTGTGATGTAGTTGCTAATTCAGAAGTGCAAGTGCTCTCTGTGACAGCCCCCATGGCCATGTCTACCCCAACAGTCAAAGAAGCACTCCACCCCTTCATGTCCCCCCTCCACTACACCCCCTGTTTATTATTTATCAGATTTGTAGACCACTGCAAACTTCCATTTCTGGGTGGTTTACAACAACATAAAACAAATTAAGGCAAAACTAAAAACCTTAAAAACAATTTAAAGCCACAGTCAGGTTAAAAAGCTTGGGTGAAAAAATTAGTCTAAGGACTTATTTAGAGTTGTCAGAGATGGGGAGCCTCTCATTTCAGCAGGGAGTGCATTTCAGAGTCTCAGGTCAGCAACAGAGAAGGCACCTCTCTGTGTAGCCACCAGACAAGCTCGTTGCAACTGCAGACAAACCTCTCTAGATGATCTCAGTGGGCGGCAGGGATCATGACAATGAAGATGTTCTCTTAAACACCCAAGACCTAAGCTGTTTAGGGCTTTATAACCAGCATCTTGTATTTTGCCTGGAAACTTATTGGTAACCAATGTAGTTATCTTAGTACAGGAGTAATACGGTATTACCGAGATGACCCAGAGACCAACATGGCTGCTGCATTCTGTGCCAACTGTACATTTCCAGACTATGTACAAAGGCAGCCTCACACAGAGTGCTTTGCAGTGGTCAAGTCTGGAGGTTACCAGCATATGTTCCACTGCTCTAAGGTCATTTATCTCAAGAAATGGACGCAGCTGGTGTATGAGCTGAAGCTGATAAAAAGCACCTCTGGCCACTGCCTCAGTCTGGTACACCAGGGAGAGGTTTGGATCCAGAAGCACCCCCAAACTATCTTTTCCTTCCAGGGAAGGGTGACCTCATCCAGAACAGGCACATCAAAATTGTCTTCTGACCCCCCACAATAGGTATCTCCAGCTTATTTGGATTCAGTCTCAGTTTGTTATCCTTCATCCAGCCCATACTGCCTCCAGGCAGGCATTTAGGGAGGTTATGCCTTCTCCTGATGATGTTAAAATGGAGAAAATTTTATTTATTTATTTATTGTTGAATTTCTATACCGCCTTTCATTAAAAAGAACCCCAAGGCAGTTTACAAAAGTTAAAAACATACAATAAAAATGACAATTAAAATATTAAGCTAAAAGTATAAAACAAATCTAATTTAAAAACTATAAAATACAAGCATAAAAACACACAGACACAAGAATAAAAACACATAGAAGCAGCATAGAAACGGTCATGTAAAAGCCTGGGTAAAAAGCCATGATTTAAGAAGCTTTCTAAAAACTGCGATGGAGTCTAACCCAAATAGATTTGGGTTATCATTATGCTGATGATACCCTGCACCAAATCTGATGATCTTTCCCAGTGGTTTCATGTAGATGTTAAAACGCATTGGAGACAGTATGAAGCCCTGAGGGACACCATATAGTTGTTCACATTTTTAAGAGCAACAGTCTCCAAGGGACACCATCTGGAGTCTGCCTGAAACACTGGAGCAGAACCACTGCAAAGCAGTGCCTCCCACTCCCAACCCCCTCAGACTCTCCAGAAGGATATTATGTTTGATAGTATTGAAAGCTGCTGAGAGATCCAAAAGGACCGACAGAGTCAAACTCCCTCTGTCAATTCCTAATTTGAGATCATCCATCAGGCCGACCAAGGCAGTCACCACCCCACAGCCCACCCGAAAGCCAGTTCAAAATGGGTCTAGATAATCCGTTTCCTCCAAGACTGTCTGGAGCTGGGAGGCCACTATCTTCTCAATCACCTTGCCCAGCCATGGAAGGTTGGAGACAGGCCTATAGTTCCTTAACTGTGAGGGATCCAATGCATGCTTCTTCAGAAGAGGTCTAATTATTGCCTCAAGAGAGGGAGGCATCCTGCCCTCCCTCAGAGAAGCATTTATAATACCTACCAGGCCTACTACAATAACCCCTCTGCTAAATAGTATAAGCCATGTTAGACAAGGGTCAAAAGAACAGCTGGTAGGCCACACCATTCTAAGCAGTTTGTCCACATCTTCAGGAGTCACAAACTGAAACTGATCCAGCCTCTGTATCAGACGCTGCAGTAATTGCTGGGTCTGAGTCTAAGTCGGCCCGAATATGAGAGATTAATTGTCATTTGCAGCTTTAATAAGCATCCCTTTTTGATCTCCATTTATGAGAATTTTGAACAAACCAGGGTGCACTGTGGCACTTCACTTAATATCTCCTTTCAGGATGTTTTGGAGCCAATAATTGAGTATTCCTTGGATACAGCATTCAACCACCTGTGAGCCCGCCCAAGAGGTAGTCTAGCCTGCCTATTACCAATTTGTCAACATGGAAATTATGGGAGATTTTGTCAACTGCTTTGCTGAACTCATGATACACTATGTCTACAGCATTTCCTTGATCTCCTGAACTAGTAACTCGGTCAAACATGCAGATGAGATTTGTCTGGCATGATTTGTTCTTGACAAAGCCTTGCTGTCTCATACTAATCCCCAGATCTCTCCCCCGCACCCAAGTGTGGTCATGGACAGACTGTGAAATATAATTTGTACATACTGCTTTCCAACAGTACCAAAAATACAACCTTTTAAAAGTAATTTACATAGCAGACAAATGAAAAATGATTCCCTGTCCCAAAGGCACTCAGAATCCAAAACATAAACATAGGAGAGCCACCAGCTACAACCACTGGACAGCTGCTGTGTTAGGATGAGTAGGAACAGTTGTTCTCTCCCTGCTAAATATGAGAGCCACCACTTCATAGGGGGCCCTACAGATTATTCCCACTTCTGGTGCCCTGCAAAATTTAGAGAAAGTCCTGAATACACACACACATATATTTCATGACATTTCTATTCCGCCCTTACTCCTGAGCTCAGGGCATTGCAAATAATTTTTCCTCCACTCCTTTGTCTTCACAACAGTCCTGTAAAGTAGGCTAGGCTGAGACAGGGTCACTGGCCTGAAGTCACCCAGTGAGCTTCATGGCCGAGCAGGGAAGGATTTGAACCCAGTTTCCCCTAATCCTAGCCCAACACTGTGACTGCTTTACCACACTGCTTCCAGAGGTGCACCTAGGTAATTTTGGAGCCTGGACCTAAAGGCCTTTGGAGGCCCCCCTCCGCTGCAAAATAAGCATCATCATGCTTCGCTGGGTGACCACACCACCCAGAACAGACTAAAGAGGATTTGGGGAGGGGCAGGGGGGCTGTGGAGGCCCTGGACTTCGGTCCCAAGTCCAGGGGTATAGAGCACCTCTGACTGCTTCTCTAGTGTTCAGTTGCATGGGGGTATTGGTCGCAGGAGGAAAAGGAGATTCAAATCCCCTCTGTAGTTGTGGCATTGTCGGAGGACTACAATTTCTGCCAATTTGAGTTTAATCTTGGTGCTCAGTGGTCAAAAATCTGCTTTGCAGCATGCAGAAGGTCCCAGATTCAATCCCTGCCACTGCCAGGTAAGGCTGCGAAAGACCAATTGGAAATCCTGAAGACTCACTGCCAGTTTAGACTATGCTGAGCTAGATGGACCAAGGGTGTGACTCGGGTCAAGGCAGCTTCCTATGTTCCTTTCAATATCTTGTCAACTGAGGCTGCAATCCTATACTCACTTACTCTGGAATACATCCTATTGACCATAATGGGGCTCACTTACAAGTAAACATGTATAGGATTGGACTGTATCATAAACACTGAGAATTTTAAATATATATGTATATATTCTTTGGGGTGGTGTGTGTGTGTGTGTGTGTGTGTGTGAGAGAGAGAGAGAGAGAGAGAGAGAGATTCACAACTCAGTTTAATTATCTAAAGGGGGAGCTGTAGGTCTGAGTCAAGTCCTTTGGCTCTGGGCCCCAGGTCTTTTAAGCAGCTAGCTGGTTTTTACAGCTTAAAATAACTAGCTGAAGCCACTTCCTTCTGTCTCAGAAACCTAGATCCCAAATTTCAGGGGCATGGGCTTGTTGTGGTTACTTGGTGGTGGTGGAAAGTGGCTCTGCATTTCCTCAGGAACATCTTTTCCTCTCTAAAAATGTCACCCGCTCTAGAACTAAGCCTTGACTTATAAATCAATTTCTGTGCAGATGTTGCATTGGGAAACTTGAACATGCATCAGAGGGAAACCAGATCACACCCACTGGCCTCACCCCATTATGTGTGTTGGGCAGAATTTATTTTCTTCCCTTATTTTTTTTAAAAATCATTTATTATGCAAAAATAAATACAATTAAAACATACAAAATGAAATATTCCTTACATACTAATTCACAAATCATCAAATTCATGCGCCCCTGTGAATTTTGGTTGGAGTGATCATGTGCCGCATAAAAACAGGGCAGATCTTGGCTTTGTGTGGTGCCAAACCAATGTTTAACAACTGTACATCAGATCTAAGATTCACAATTGTGGTTCAGTTTCAGCTTGGCACCACAACAAGCCGAGGCAGGGAGCCTTCTGTTGTAGATGGAGTCCCAGTGCATCGACCTTTTGCACCAACTATCCTAATGACCACTACGGGCACTGGGAATAGAGGTAGTTAGGGAGGATCCCTTTACCTGTCCCTGCTTTACCTCTGCCCTATGACCCTTGCCTTGACTCCTCAGGTATTTCCTGTAGTGAGTCAGTCCTACTTCCTTTCTCCTTGGAGAGCAGATGGGAGCATCTCTCTCTCTCCCCTCCTGTTCATTATGTAGCTCATATTTAGGATAGGTCTTTCCTATCTCAAATGTACTTAACCTAATAAATCCTGTTTACTTTATACTGCACTACAATCTCCATGCTTGTTCTTGACTAACTGCAACAATAAAGCTCTGCATTACTTCGTAACTGGGCAGCTAGCTTCCTCTTGGAGCTTTGCTAAACAGTTACAAACTCCAACTCCTTCAGGGCAGGGAGCCTTCAGAGTTGTTGCCTGAAGACTTGATGATCAAGGCAGATTGCGGGGAGAGAGACGGAGGTGATTTCCGCTTTTTTCTCAAAAGTACTGTTCACTGCCATAAATATGTCGGTGGGGGTTGCGCAGCCTTTTCCCAATGGCCAGCCATCATGCAACTCCATTCGTGCGATTTCGAGTGTTTGCACAAGAGTGTTCTTGTGCAACTGCACTCTCATTTCGTTAAAAGGCACACAGAATGTTGCACAGTATATTTTCTCAGCCAATTACTCTAGCAAGAAAATAGGAGTAGGGAGGGAGCGCTCTGAGGGGAAACGTTTGGCCAGGGCCAGCCTGCTTGCTAGGTGAACTAGGCAGCCGCCTAGGGCACCAAGTGGAGAGGGGTGCTGATGGCCTGGGTCACGTGTGCCAACTGCCAGCGCATCCCCTACCCCTGCAGGTGGGTGTCTGAGTCAGCCAGCCAGGGCAGGTGATGGAGATGACCCGCCCAACAGACGGCGCACACCCACATGGATGAAGAGGGCAGGGGAGCACCAAAGTCAGGCTACGGCTTGGGCGTCCCCTTGTGCCACCCCTGAATTCGGCCCAGAGATGGCCCCCATGATGTGCACTTGCAATATCTCCATTAGAAACTGTGCTGTTGCTGCTGACCAGGCAACAGCAGTGCTGCTGTAGAGAACTAGCGTTACCACTACCAGACTTACCACGTCTATTCTCATTTTCGCAAATGGGGAAAACTGCGGTAACTTTGATTGCACCACCATTGGTGCTTCTGCTTCCATTGGTGCTTCTGCTTTCAGGTCTGCAGCAGCGGTGTTGAACGTTTCACCGAAGATGTTAGAGCGGTGCATCTTGTCAGCTGGAATTCTTCGACCAGTCTGAACATACTGTTCAAAGCCTTTATGTTACTGTCTCCGGTCGAAGTGCCCATAAATCATTCTAGAATTGAAATAAAACAATGTATTCTCTTTTCTTGAACATTTATTTTTATTCTGACGTCTTTGCATTTTAAATTTTATTGGCTTTTACAATAGCTTTACATTCAAATTACGTTCATTTATTAAATTAAGTAAATATTGACTTCCCGCTTACCTATCTGTGCGGTTCACGTTAACTATACATATAAACCATTGCTATATTAATTCAAAACATAGATACTCCACATTACTACTCGGTTTTACCCAACCCAACCTGCTGTTATTACTATATTTCAAACCCTGCTGAAAAGTCAATATTAGAAAAATATTTCTTTAAGTAAAGTAAAAATGGTTCCCAATCTTCTTTGAAACATTCCAAATTTTTGTCCCTTATAAGTGCTGTAAGCTTTGCCAACTCAGCATATTCCAAAATTTTTATCAACCAGTCTTCTTTTGAGGGCATTTTAGTGTCTTTCCATTTCTGCGCATATACTATCCTTCCGCCGTGGTTGCATACATAAAGAATGTTAAATTTCTTCTGGAAAACTCTCCTTGAGTTATTCTCAGCAAGAAGGATTCTGGCCTCTTAGGAAATGTCATTTATTTTCAGTTATCTTCAACTCATTATATATCATATCCCAAAAAGCATTTGCCTTCCTGCATGACCACCACATATGGAAAAAAGTTCCTTCACATTGTCCACATTTCCAACATTTGTTCAAAACATTCTTATACATTAATGCTAATTTTCTTGGTGTCAGATACCACCTATACATCATTTTTTAATAATTTTCTTTTAAAGTATAACATGCAGTAAACTTTAAATCAGTTTTCCATAATTTTGCCCAAGCAGCCATATCTACACTATGACCCACATCTCGAGCCCATTTTATCATAGTCGTTTTAACCACTTCATCTCTTGTCTTCTCCAAAAGCAGCAACTTATACATCTTAGAGACTAATCTTTCGTCATTTTCACACAACTCCTTCTCGAATCTCGATCCACACATCCAACTTTAAGATCGTTTTTTAATAAACTTCATTTAGCTGATGATACTGAAACCAATTACTAACCAAATTTTTACTTCATTTAAATTTTTTAATTTACAGCCCTTCTCTTGAAAATACAGCCCTTCTCTTGAAAACATAACACGTGCCAAAGCGTCAATCAGGGATACCCATAATGGTGTTTTACACTCCAATCATTTTTTATATTTTGCCCACACTCCCATCAGACTCCTTCTTAGTGATTAAGAAAGTTTTTATGCACTTTGCTTTTATCATACCACAAATAAGAGTGCCAGCCAAACCTTCTATCGATCCTTCCAAATCAAGTATTCTGGGATTTCTTAATTTTATCCATTCCTTTAACCATGTCAAACAAACAGCATCAAAATACAACCTTAAATCCGGCAGGGTAAGACCACCTCTTTCTTTAGCATCTATTAAGTTTTTAAATTTAATTCTTGGTCTTTTCCCTTGCCATACAAATTTAGTTATGTCCTTTTGCCATTGCTTGAAACAGGTTAGCGTATTGATTATAGGGATACTCTTAATTTACAGCTAGCAGATTCTTACAAGGACTTCACGGCAGCGGCTTGACTTCTGTCCACTCCTTAAAACAACAACAGATAGAATTCCAGCAATTTCTCACTGACCACACTTCAGGGTGAGCTTCTTGATCTTTAACCGTTAATTATAACCCAAACCGAAAGAAATCGGATGCCAGGCGGGCTTCTGTCCGTAGATTTCCGAAGGAAGATTCAGCTGGCTTTAACCCAACCCCCACTGCTCAACTTAAATCAAAGCTGCGTCTTCCAACACAGCATTTGAGATAAGGAGCAGGCTCTGGGGGATGCAGGTGGGCAATCTGCATCCAGACCCTTTAATCCAGGGTGGTTGGGGGGGGGGGGTTATGAAGACTCAAAAAACCCCAAAATAACAACTCCTCTGTCTCTCCTGTCGGGAAGCGTGTACCCTCGTCAGCACTCCAAGTCTATTCTGACTTCTAACACATTACAGGAAGTGCAGGTTGCCATTTCATCCTTCCCCACATCTGAAAAGATATGTGGCTAAAGAAGATTTTGCAGGCTTGTTTATCTCTTAAAACACACACACACACACACACACACACACAAAACAACCCTGCCAGTTTAAGGCCAGAATAGAGGTTATATCGTTTTGAATCAAGCTCCCCCAAGTCAGGAAGTTGGAACCTAAGGCCGATCGTTTAACAGATGTGTCACATTCCATGTGATGAGTAATGATGTAGTCCAATGTCACCAATTGCTTACAACTTGTTTTCCACGCACCCATACTTTTTAAGAACATAAGAACAGCCCTGCTGGATCAGGCCCAAGGCCCATCCAGTCCAGCATCCTGTTTCACACAGTGGGTCATCAGATGCCGCTGGAAGCCACGGGCAGGAGTTGCGGGCATGCCCTCTCTCCTGCTGTTACTCCCCTGCAATTGGTACTCAGAGGCATCCTAGTAGTCGTTGATAGACCTCTTTCCCATGAAGTTATCTAAACCCTTCTTAAAGCCATCCAGGTTTTTGGCTGTCACCACATCTTGTGGCAGAGAATTCCACAAGTTGATGATGTGTTGTGTGAAAAAGTACTTCCGTTTGATGGTCCTAGATTTCCTGGCAATCAATCTCATGGGATGACCCCTGGTTCTAGTGTTATGGGAGAGGGAGAAGAATTTCTCTCTGTCCACTTTTTCCACACATTCATATTGAATGAGGCCCACATCAAGATGGGGTGGATGGAATGCCTGGCACCAGTGAAATGCCCCATGTTGTCCTGGTCCTATACTGCCTTATGAAGCAGGATCTGCTCTTACCCACTGGCATAGACTCAGTTGGTAGGGAAAAAAGTAGTGCTTCTCCCCAATCTTTGAACTGCTCTCCCTGAGGAGGCTTGCAATTTCCCTCCCTGACTAGTTTTAAGAAGAAAAAAAATCCTCTTTTTCCCTGGAGGGATCTCAAACTCCATTTTAATCATTTCCCCCGTTTGGATTAGTTTTAGCCTCTGTTTATCCTTCAGTATTTATTATATTTGCATTTTTATTGTATTTGATATATTAATTCTCATAGACGTGCCTCTGTGGGGATGCGTCCCGGCAACCCAGCGGATTGGCTGGGCAGTGAACGCGCCGGATTGGCTGGGCAAGGGAAGTGGAGGAAAGGAAAAGAAGGAAAGCGGTAGTCATGTGCACGGACCAGTTCGGAGGCCATTCTAAAGGCCTCCAGACCGGTCCGGGCACGGGGTGGTTTTGGTTCGGGTGGGGGGGTTCCAATAAAAACAGGGGGGGCTCTACTCACCCCTTCCAGTAAAAAAACGTATTTCTTGTACTAATTGGGCGGCAGGGTGCCGCCCGCTTCAATCTCCTGCCGCGGGCTCCTCGTATCCATCGGGGCGGCAGGATCGCTCCAGTCCCTGCCGCCCCCTTCAAGTTAAGTCCCCCTCGGCTGGCGGCCGCCCCCTGAAGTTCCCCAGAGGTCCCCCGCCACCCCCTTCTTTCCAAAACTACCCCCATTACCAGAGGACGGCAGGAGAACTCCCTGCCGTCCCCTTCCCCCTTGCCGGCTGGGCTGCAAATGGCTTCTAGGAAGCCTTTCGCGCGCGTGCGCGAAAGGCTTCCTAGAAGCCATTTGCAGCCCAGCCGGCAAGGCGAGCGGACGGCAGGGAGTTCTCCCGCCGCCCGCTCGCGCTTACTTTAGCGAGCGGGCGGCGGGAGAACTCCCTGCCGTCCGCTCGCCTTGCCGGCTGGGCTGCAAATGGCTTCTAGGAAGCCTTTCGCGCACGCGCGCGAAAGGCTTCCTAGAAGCCATTTGCAGCCCAGCCGGCAAGGGGGAAGGGGACGGCAGGGAGTTCTCCTGCCGTCCTCTGGTAATGGGGGTAGTTTTGGAAAGAAGGGGGTGGCGGGGGACCTCTGGGGAACTTCAGGGGGCGGCCGCCAGCCGAGGGGGACTTAACTTGAAGGGGGCGGCAGGGACTGGAGCGATCCTGCCGCCCCGATGGATACGAGGAGCCCGCGGCAGGAGATTGAAGCGGGCGGCACCCTGCCGCCCAATTAGTACAAGAAATACGTTTTTTTACTGGAAGGGGTGAGTAGAGCCCCCCCTGTTTTTATTGGAACCCCCCACCCCAGTGCCGGACCGGTTCCGTGCACACCCCTAGAAAGCGGGCAAGCGGAGAGGAGAACTGAACTGAACGGACTGGGGTGGGGGGAGGGGGAAGGTAAATCACCAGCTTACCATCCGAGAATTAACGGCACCAGTTTATGTTACCTGGGAGGCCCAGTTACCACAAACCAAAACAAACAATTTGGCAAGGCAACTTGCAGACTCTATTAACCATTTCTTGACCAGTGCAAAGACACTTTCCCATTTCATGAGAACAAAGTGATTACAAAGCAGCTTTCAGAAAAGGCATTTTCCCCTCATTCCACAGGGGGAGGAGGGAGGGCAGGAGAGAGTGGGGCAGGAGGGAGGCGCCCGGGGGAGAGACAGAGCGAGCGAGCGAGGCGCGCGGGGGAGAGACAGAGCGAGTTGCCTTATTTACATGTTGCCTTATTTACATGTTTTTGTACACTGCCCGGAGTCTTTGGAGTGGGCGGTATATTAAAACTTTCAAATAACTAACTAACTAAATAAATAAATAAATAAATAACTTTACTATAATATCAGCTCAAAAATACAAGTCAAGCTTGTTAATCTTTTAATTAACAAATTATGGCACTACATGAAAATTATAACTGCACCTTCCTTGCTTTCATTGATGCAAATTGGCCTATGATGTGATCAGAGTCAGTGTGGGAGGAATAATCACGTTTGTAGGAAGGTTGGCGACCCCATAGGATGGGCCTGGAATTTCCAGGAAAGGCCACCAATTTCCAGCAAGTGATATGGCTACGACTATGACTATTTATCTACTGCTCTTCAACCAAAGTCCTCAAAGCGGTTTACATTAAAAAATAAATACATAAATAAGATGGTCCCCTGTCCTCAAAGGGCTCACGATCTGAAAAGAGAGACACCAGCAAAGAGCCACTGGAGGGATGCTTTGCTGGGGCCAGATAGGGCCAGTTGCTCTCCCCCTGCTAAATACAAGAGAAACACCATTTTAAAAGGTGTCTCTGTGCTCAGTTAGCAGAGGTGTTTTTAAGAACAGTCCTGTAGAATCCAATAGCTTTGATAGTCCAGTAAAATAGATAGACAGATCGATAGATAATGTTGTGGGAGATAACAGGGGTGGGGGGGACATCTCTGGCAACTTTTAAAAAGGCACTGAAGACACATTTATTCACCCAGGCTTTTAATTAGACGTATAGTTTTAAATAATTTTAATACTGGGTTTTAAATATTTTTAATCTTTTAAATGATTTTAATTGTTAATTGGATTAATGTTTTAGATGATTTTAATTGTAAACTGTCTAGAGACGCAAGTTCTGGGCAGTATAGAAATATTTTAAATGAATGAATGAATGCTGGGCAAAAAAACCTGTCCCCAAAAATAGCTGTTCAGCTATAGAGTTGGCAACCCTATGAAAAGCAATCCTGGAGATTTTAATGGCTTATGGCTTTAATTAATGGCTTTAATTAGATACTGTTTTGATTGTTTGATTTTAAATAGTCTTAGCCTTTTAAATTTTAAACTAGCCAACCCGCACAGAGCATCTGTGCGCTCTTTGGGGGCGTGCTGTTTCCCCCCTCCAGCCCCACTCTCTTTTGCACCCCTCCTCCCACCCTCCTGCCCCACTCTCTTGCCCCCTCCCCCTCCCTCCTGCCCCACTCTCTTTGCCCCCTCTCCCTCCCTCCAGCCCCCTCCCGCACTCTCTTCTTACCGTGGTGGCAGCAGGCCGAAACGTTTCCCTCCCATCCTGGCCTCTGATGCCTCCTGCCTTTTCCACATCTGGGATGGCCAGGCCAGGTCATCCTGCCTCCTCCGCCTCCCGCTCGGTTGGGCCGCTGCCGCCTCTCATACCTGGGATGGCCTGGCCAGGCCAGGCCGCCCTGCCACCTCCCGCCAGGTTGGGTCACCGCCGCCGCCTCTTCCATACCTGGGACAGCCTGGCCTAGACAGGCCAGGCCGTCCCGCCGCGTTCGCCTCCCAGCCAGCCGAGGCCACCTCCTCTGGCCGTTTTGCGGCCCGCTCCCTGCCGCCACCATTTTTTCTTCCCCCTCAACTCTCGCTGGGCCCAGGAACTCTCGCAATGTGTCGTTGAGAGTTCTGCCGCCAAACTCAGGACACACACTGGCTAAGAGAATTAATTATATAGATTGTTGTCAGGTTTTAACCTTTTTATTTGTTTTTTAAAAATGGTTTTGTTGTAAACCACCCAGAGACTTGCATTTTGGACGGTATATAAATAAAAATAAATAAAAATTAAATAAATCATGGTGTGGATGCTGTGAAAAATAGAAGGGGAAGGAGGGGAGGGTCCCTAAAAACACAGAACCCTGAGTTGGAACCCTAGTCTATTCTGTCGATTTTTCTAGCAAGAAATGAGCAAAAGCAAAACTTGGGAGGAAAAAATAGGCTCAAGCTCACCCAAACGCTGAACCTGAATGAATGAAAGGAATCCCGTTTCCTCCCAGGTGGGAGCTGGTTGCCCTAATCCGCAGCAGCGTTGGCACGGCATGCACTCTGCACGCCCTCAGGAGCACTCTCTGGGTCTGGGGCCCTTGACTGCCCAGTGGCTGAGAACGTGGCATGGAGAGCAGGTCCCTGAGCCAGCTCCCGCATGACCACTCAAAGAGGCGGGGCAGGGGAGAGCGACAAGCCTGCCCAATCCAACCACAGGCAAAACCTTCATCTCCTTTTGATGGGTCTAGGCCAGACAGCGGAGCAAACATGTTTTAGGGGCTGTTTAGCCAACATAAACGTACACCTCGCCTATTCCCCGCACCCAAGCCTGGCAAAGTAACTTGCAGAGTGAACACGTGACGGGGCTGCCGAGATCCAGCCATGGCTCTGCAGTGTGCGGCACCTCCGGCGGTGAGTAGTGCGGGGAGCTCAGGCCCCGGAAGAGGTGGTGAGCAGTGCAGGGCGCCCAGAGGTGGCTGTGAGCGGCATGGGGCACCTGGAGGTGGCGGTGAGCGGTGCCCACTGTCTGCGGTGGCCTGCGGTGGTGGAACAGTGTCACTGACATGGCGCCCCCCCTTAAGTGGCACCCAAGGCACGTACCATGGCTGCCCTACCCTAGATATGCCTTTGTTCATTTATTTTCTTCCTTCTTTACATGGGGATAGAAGACCCTTGCAACATGATGATCAAGTTGGTTCCTTGTTCCTAGTTTTCAGTTCCTTAGTAATTATGGAAACAAAGAGATGTGTAGGCTGCCTAAAGAAGGAACTAAGTTTTAATTCCATTGCACTGCAAAATAAAATTTCAGTTACCACATATCATATACACCAGATGAATGTCTTTTCTATGAGAGGTGCAAGAATTCTGTCCTGCCTAAAGAGAAGTTCTTTCACAAAATGTATTGACCTGTGATGAGCCCAAGCAACACTTAAAAATAATGAACTAATATTTGTTAAACCTCGCAATATCCCAATGAATGCACCTTTACGAGGAGCCTCTCCCCTAAAAGGTACCATAACCTCATGTCCAGCAATACAACCAGAAGCTTCTCCCCTAAAAGTGGCCATAGCCTCATGTCCAGCTCAGTGCATTGTTTTTGTGAAGGCTACTACCAGTTCAGTAACATTCTATATATGTACACAAGGAAGAGAAAAAATAAACGAGGTTCTGTCCACATAAAAATAATCTGAACTATCCCAAATCACACACCCACATGATCAGGAGATTCCATTCAATAAGGTGCATCATATAATGTCCAGAACCAACAGTATGCTTGGATGCTGCCAGAATGCACTGCCCCCCTCCAGAATTGTCTAATATTTGTAGAAAAGAATAACTGGTAGTATACATTCCTGTGAAAAACTCACAGGCTAACAAATGTTTATGTTTTCATATGTTGCTTGGTTTGAGGGTTAGTGAGGTAAACATGGCAACTGTTGCTAAGTACTGGGATTGATTCTATGGTTCTCAGAACCTAGGAAGTAGAGTGAGTTGGTTAATTGTTAAGCTTAACAGTCAAGGAAGAAGCTGGGAGAAAGGGAACTGCACTCGGACTGAAGGATAAGAACATAAGAACAGCCCTGCTGGATCAGGCCCAAGGCCCATCTAGTCCAGCACCCTGTTTCACACAGTGGCCCACCAGATGCCCCTGGAAGCCCACAGGCAAGAGCTGAGGGCATGCCCTCTCTCCTGCCATTACTCCCCTGCAACTGGTATTTAGAGTCACCTTGCCTCTGAGACTGGAGATAGCCTATAGCCACCAGACTAGTAGCCACTGATAGACCTGTCCTCCATGAATCTATATAAACCCCTCTTAAAGCCATCCAGGTTCTTGGCTGTCACCACATCTCGTGGTACTGGCATCAGGAATATCTGCCACCCCTCTCCTCTATTAGCCTCGGCAGCTGGGTTGCTGCTGTGCAGTGGGGTTGCCTACCACTCCCTCCTCTGAACACAAGAACAGCCCTGCTGGATCAGGCCCAAGGCCCATCTAGTCCAGCACCCTGTTTCACACAGTGGCCCACCAGATGCCACTGGAAGCCCACAGGCATCAGTTGAGGGCATGCTTTCTCTCCTGCTGTTGCTCCCCTGCAACTGGTATTTAGAGGCATCTTGCCTCTTAAGTTGGATGTGGCCTATAGCCCTCCGACTAGTAACCATTGAAAGACTTGTTCTACATGAATTTATCTAAGCCAGGCCTGCTCAACTTAGGCCCCCCAGCTGTTTTTGAACGACAACCCCCATAATCCCCAGCTACAGTGGCCAATAGCCAGGGATTATGGGAGTTGCATGCCAACATCTGCAGGAGGGCCAGAGTTGAGCAGCCCTGATCTAAGCCCTTCTTAAAGCCATCCAGGCTGGTGTCTGTCACCCTATATTGTGGCAGAGAATTCCATGGGTTAATTATGTTTCGTGTGAAAAGTACTTCCTTTTGTCAGTCATATATTTCTTGGCAATCAGTTTCATGGGATGACTTTTATCACTGCTACCCTCATAAATACTAGGAAATCTCATGCAGATTGTAACTAAAAGTTTATTCAGCAACTCAATTTTCTCCTTTCCCTTCCTTTCCCTTTCAGATTCCTTCCCCACACTCTCTACAGGACCCCCCTGAGACAAACGTCCAAACAAAGAAACAAACTAAAGGATTATAACTCTCATCCCTCCCCTTATAACAATGAAAAATAAATTGATTTAAAATCCAGTGTCAAAATCGAAGTCTTTTAGGGGGTCTCCTGTCATGCACAATTCTTCTAAGTCTTGGGTTCTCTGGCACACAGGAGCTGTTTGTTCTTCTTGTGCAAACAATATTGTCCATCACTTGTACAAAGTGATTGTCCATCACTTTCATCAGCCACATTTGTGAGGTCAATATTGTAAGCAAGATCAAATTTCTCTTCAGTTCTTCTCTTGAGATCAGACTTCCTTCTCTCTTGTCTCATAGTATGTATGCTGGAAGGCCTCAAGCCTGTTCCATTTAGTTCCATCACCCAACATGACAATTTCTCGGATTTCAATTATTTGATGTGGTCCAGGATAATAGGAACATCCCTTTCTCACTTTATAAGGCAGCCGTACTCAAACAAAGTCCCCCACTTGAAATGTTCACCCTTTCTCACTCCGTTTCTGATCTACGTACAACCCAAAGGTTGCTCTTGAAAATGATTGCCACCTACAATGGGGTTAAGCAGGGATGTATCTTGGAACCCTCTTTATTTAATTTTTATATCAACTCGATGGCCACATGCTGACTTCGATTTTCACCCACCAAAAACTGTGGGACCTAATATCCCCATACTTTTGTATGCAGACGATGTGGCAGTCATTTCGCATATGCCAATTGGTCTTAAAAGAGCTGTGAAAACTATAATTCAATATTATAATGAACAGGTTAGTTATTAACTTTCACAAATAGAAAATCATGATGTCTGCAAAAAGAGTGAGACTGCAAAAAAGGATTGTTAAGGGAAACAGAACTGAACAGGTGCTAAACTTCAAATATCTTGGAGTAATATTCCATCCCATGGAGATCTGGAAGTCCCATATTGAGCACATTATGCAAAAGCCACCAAAATCTTCAATGGCCATTAAGAGGTTCTTAAAAAAAAGAAAAAAGAAAGGAGGATAAATAATTCCAGCACATTTAAAACTCTTTGATGCTAAAAACTTTGGCCCAAATTCTATATGGGGCACAAGTGGAAATTTATTAATCGGGATGCCATAGAGATTATCCAAACTAAATTCTTAAGATCCATCCTCTCTGTCCCCTGGGCATTTTCTATCTAGACTACAAGATTTGTAATGCTTAAAGTGTTCTAAGGTGTTATGGAATAGTGAAACGTTCTGGAACTGAGAGTAAAGGGTTGTTCTATGTTCGTTGTTGGCTGGTTGCCATTCACATTTTCCATTCATTGCAACATTTTTTCAAGGCAGAAGATGTCCATATTCTCCCTTGTAACGCAGAGAGGGTGGGAGACCAGCAGAAGCAGCAGTCTCATGGAGAACCCAGTGTACCTTCCTCCAGCCCCAGGAAGCGGCCATTAGGCTGACACAGCGAAGGCTGTTGCTCCTGCTGCTGGTATACGCTCAGTATCCTCTGTGTGAAGACAGATGAAAATAACTCATTCAGCTTCTCTGCAATCTCTATGTCCTTCTTAACAATCCCTTTCACTCCCTCATCATCTAATGGACCAACCACCTCCCTGTCAGCTTGCCTGCTTCTGATGTATTTAAAGAAGTTTTTGTTATTCCACTTGATGCTTTTAGCTAAATGTTCCTCAAACTCTTTTTGCATCCCTTATTGTCTCCTTGCATTTCTTTTGCCAGAATTTGTGTTTCTCTCTGTTCTTTTCATTTGGGCAAATCTTCCAAATCTTATAAAGGGGAAGGAATTCTTCTTCCCCTTTATAACTTCCTTGACTCATTTCCAGTGTACATTCTAACTGGGCTTCTATTATTGTGATTTTAAATAAACTCCATGCATTCTGGAGCGAAGTGACTCTCTTGATTTTTCCTTTCAGTTTTCTTTTCACCAAATTCTTCATTTCAGAGAGGTTTCCCCTTCTGAAGTGCAAAGTGTCTACGTTAGCCTTCCTTGGTGATAGTAAACTGTAACCGATGATGCTATGAAATATCAATTTTCTTTTTATTTGTGAAACAATAAATTCTCCTTATTTTAAAAATATTTGGACTTGCTATATTGGAGTAATACTCCATGCCTATAGAATTCCCCTGCTAGCAAGGGCAATCACTGAAGACTATTGAAGATAAATGTCGCAGAGGAACCATCACAATCCCAAAAGAAGTTCTGGGCCCAAGGACGTGGAGTAACAATATGAGAAAATTCTCTGAAATTTCTCCTCAGGAGGAATCCAGGAATCCAGCAAGAATTTCAGTTTCCCCCCACACTAACGAAGGTGTGAGGCAAAAATTGGGTGGAAAGGGCCACAATATTATTTAAATTCAGCACCCAATTATAATAGCATTTGGTGCTCCACCTCACAAGGGTATAGGTCTAATCTAAAGCAAAGGCCTAGCTATGAGTCCCCAGCCTGAGTTTTCTTGAGGGATTACACCCTGACTCAAAGAAACATCACAGCCCTGAAGTGAGTCTCTGCCTAGCTGACCTGGTAAGGTCAAAGACTAGACAGAGAACAACATCACCAAGCTGCAAACCTTTAAGGTTGATGATGTCTCCCTGAATACAGAAGCCCCAGCCATGACTCCCTGAGCTGCAAAGCCTCTAGGGCAGCGGTGGGCAAACCTGGCTCTCCAGCTGTTGTTGAATTACAACTCACATCATCTGCAGCTGCAGGCCAAACATGTCCCATAGGGTAAGCTGTAAGATGACCGAGGCATCCACACCCAAACTGTACCTGCCGGCTGTGATCGGGAGACCTAACTCAGAAAAACAGTCTGAGATTGGCAAAAAAGACCCTCAAACATGCCAACTTATGGAAAGCCAAAAAAAATCCTACCTGCCTGACCCCCAACAGATGACCAGCAAAAGCCCATTCTGTGCTCCAAGGAGAGAGGTGGGTACACTGCTTGCTAGCCAAATGAGGGGGACTGGGTGAACGCAGCATGCGCGTCCTGCTTGCCCCACCCATCTCCAGGCCAAGCCAAACTCTCCACCAGTCTCATGCTTCGAGTAAATAAAAAGGTTTTCTTTCCCCAAAGAGCTCACAATCTAAAAAGAAACATAGAGGAGACACCACCAACAGCCACTGGAAGGATACTAATGCGGGGGTTGGATAGGGACAGTTGAGGGGCATACAGTAGCGAGGGGAGAGTGGGCCCGTATTCACTTCACAGGTGTCATGCTTGCATGCACCCTGCTCACACAGACTCCTGGCCAATGGAAGGAGGATGGGCAGAGCTGGACCAGTGGCTGAAGGGGCCCAGCCGATGGAAAGAGGATGGGCAGAGCCAGGCTGGCCACCAAAGCATGCAGGTACGCAGTCTGGGGTTGCTTCTGGATCCGAACCTCTCTCCCTGGTGTCCCAGGTTGAGGTGGTGGCCAGAGGGGCTTTCTATCAGCTTTGGCTGCTACGCCAGGTGCGTCCATTTCTTGAGATGAATGACCTCAAAATGGTGGTACATGTGCTGGTAACTTCTAGGCTGGATTACTGCAATGCGCTCTATGTGGGGCTGCCTTTGTACGGAGTCCAGAAACTGTAGTGGGTTCAGAACGCGGCAGCCAGGTTGGTCTCTGGGTCATCTTGGAGAGACCATATTACTCCTGTGTTGAAGGAATACACTGGCTGCCGATACATTTCCGGACAAAATTCAAGGTGCTGGTTATTACCTATAAAGCTGTAAACAGCTTAGGCTCTGGGTTTTTAAGAGAACGTCTTCTTTGCCATTGGCCTCACCGCCTGTTAAGATCATCTGGAGAGGTTCGTCTGTGGTTGCCGCCAACTCATTTGCTGGCTACTCAGGAACGGGCCTTCTCCGTTGCTGTCCCTGGACTTTTGTGTCATTTTTTGGTGACAACTTCGAAATCGCAGTAAAGCCTCCCAAAAGCCTGCAGTGTGTCAAGGTCCCAGGCTTATTCATCACACACCCAAATTTTATTGCTTATTTGTAAGTATTGCTTGCGGGCATTATGTGTCACTACACTTGGGCTGGGTGGAGCAATTCTGCATCTCATACAGTATTCTGTCCTTTCAGTGATGTGATAACCCAAAGCTTGTTCTGGCACACAATAGCATGAAAATGTAGTTCCTCATTCAGGGTGCTCAGGCAGCTCTTTACTGTGATTAAGAAATTAGGTCCTGGGAATTAGGAACTAACTTCAGGATCATTTTTGTGCAATTTTCCTTCCTCCCTGTCTTTCCTCTCAATGCAATTCTAGTAAAATTTGCCTATTAGTCATCAACAGAGAATACAGCACTATTTTTTCTCTTTTTGGCAGAGTATATGTACTCCTCGGCTGACCCCAGCTCTTGCTTCAGAGCTTCCATTGCCTAGTGAGTGGACTGGGAGTGAGAGAGTCTCCCTGGCTTCTGATCCAGATGGGGTTGCTTTCCTGGTGGTTCTTGCTCCTGGGAGCACCTGCCTTCCTGCTGGGGCACTGCTCTGGTGAGTACCTCTGAGAGCAACAGTCCTTCACGTGCTGAGAAGGGAGAGCAGAATTTGCACCCAGCTTTATCCATGGGAAATGTCTTTTATGAAATGTATTTTCCTGGCATTTAAATTGGGAGCGGGGAGAGATTTTCAGGCTTCCCATTCAGAGCAGAGTTGGAACTATGGTGTGGCCACATCTGGACTACTGCTTACAGATTTGGTCACTGTATCTTAAGAAGGATATTGTGGAATGGGAAAAGGTGCAGAAGAGGGCAACCAAAATGATCAGAGGCCTGGGGCATTTTCCTTAGGAGGCTAGGCTGCAGCATCTGCAACTCTTTACCTAGGAAAAGAGGAAACTAAAGAGATACATGATCGAGGTGTATAAAATTATGCATGGAGTGGGGTAGACAGAAATTTTTCTCCCTCTCTCACAACACTAGAACCAGGGGTCACCCCATGAAACTGAAGGTTGGGAAATTTAGGACCGACATGAGGAAGTACTTTTTCACACCGTGCATAATTAATCAGTGGAATTCTTTGCCATGGGATGTGGTGATGTCCACCAGCTTGGGTGGCTTTAAAAGGGGCTTACATGGAGGACAGGTCTATCAATGGCTACTAGTCTGGTGGCTGTGGGCCACCTCCAGCCTCATAAGCACGATGCCTCTAAATCCCAATTGCAGGGAAGTAATAGCAGGAGAGAGGGCGTGCACATACCTCTTGCCTGTGGGCTTCTCAGAGGCATCTGGTGGGCCACTGTGTGAAACAGGATGCTGGACTAAATGGGTCTTGTGCCTGATCCAGCAAGGCTGTCTTTATGTTCTTATGAACCCTTTGCAATTCCCTGTTCATTTACTTAAACCTTTGGTTGAATATGAGAGTTATTAGTAGATGAGATCTGTCATTGCCTGGGCAGCAGGGGCGTAACTATAATAGGGCAAGGGGAGACAGTTGTCTGGGGGCCCACTGCCTTGGGGGGGGGGCCCAGAGGCAAGTCACATGACGGACTCCCGCAGCCATGCACCCGCTCGGGTTTCCTTCAGTTGTATTCATCCTCTGAAATTGATGTGAGTGTTAAGACCTGGAGCTACGAGAACAGCATGTCTTTCTCTAGGACCATTAAATGACTTGCAGCGTCCACAATTTACAAAACCTTTTAAAAAATAATTTAGGATGATGTTCTGTTGTGGCACATAGGTTATTTATATATGTAAATACATATGTGTGTGTGTATTGTTTTACTATGCTTTTTGTTACCACTATTCAGCCTCATTTAAGATTTCTTTACTTCATGAGCTGAGCTTCGGGGTGGGGGGGGTGGGATTTTAAAATCTTGTCTCTGGGCCCACTCCAACCTTGCTACGCCCCTGCTGGGCAGAAACATTTTTCTGTAGATTGCACTTATAGTGATGTGCCTAAATGCACCTTCTTGGGTTCTTATCAGAGTTCTTTGATGAAGAGTAACCAGACATAGGAGAGACTTTTCCAAGGCTTTTATTTAGCACTGCTTCATACAAAGCGGTACCTACTGGTTCACACCTTTGGGATCCTGAATTACAATTTCCGTAGGTCTTTATACTTTAGCTTAGTGCTTACACTAACTGGGCAAAGAGGCACCTTTTACCGTGGTGAGTCTCTTTATTTAGCAGGGGCAGAGTAACTGGCCCTATCCACTCCCAGCACAGTACCTCCAGTGACTGTTGCTGGTGTCTATCTCGTGTTTCTTTTTAGAATGTGAGCCCTTTGGGGACAGGGATCCATCTTATTTATTTATTATTTCTCTGTGTAAACTGCTCTGAGCCATTTTTGGAAGGGCGCTATAGAAATTGAATTATTATTAACAACAACAACAACAACAACAACAACAACAACAACAACACAGCTCAAATAAACATCTGCCACACAACAATAAGAAAACAGGATATGCCTTATCAGCATGAGCCACAGACTTCTGTTTCCTAACTAAGACATCACTTTATCTTTACAAGGCTCTAAGCTTCCGCTAAAGTAAACACATTAGCTAAGCACGTACACAATTTTCACCTTTTGTGGATTCAAATACATCAATAGGAAAGTTCAAGAAATTAAATATGTACACTAAAATCTTTTATTAATGTGCTTGCAAAAGCGAAGTAGAAGAACCGTTCGACGTGTAGGATTTGAACTTCAAATGTTATTCATTTTATTGAATAGTGACCATATGGCAAGTTTAAACCAGAGTAAATGTGAATCTGAGAAAGAGTTTCTTCTTTTCTTGTGCATGTTGTCATTTTGGAATTAGTGATCTGATTAAAGCATGTTAACAATCTGCTGAGAATAACAGATAAAATATATTTATATTTAGAATTCTAAAAAAATATATAAAATTAAATCTTTTCCCGAGCATATTCCAGTGTAAGAAGCAGTTTATCCAGCTAATTTGAGAGGCAGGATTGTTCCACCAAAATTTGGAAACTGTAGGTAATTGGGAAGTATGATATTCAGAATTTCTCCAAAAGACTAGAACATTTTTAAAAAATTTCCTGAATATATTCTGGTGTAAAACGTAGTGCATTGCACAGATTTCAGTGGCAGAATTGTGTATGCAAAATTTGGTATCTGTAGGTCATTTGGAAGTATGACTTTATTGGCCTGCTGAGCAGAGAGAGACTTTTTAAAAGTGGCGATTCTCTTTATTGTGCAGGGGGAGAGCAACTGGCCCTATCCATCCCTAGCACAGCATTCCTCCAATGGCTTTTGCTGGTGTCTATCTTATGCTTCTTTTTTTAAGATTGGGGATAGGAAGCCATCTTATTTATTTATTTATTTATTTATTTATTTATATCTATGTAAACCACTTTAGGAACTTGGGTTGAAAAGGGGTATATAAATATTTGTCATATTCATACTGCAAGTAAGCAAACAAGCCAACTCTTCATAATATAAAATAGAGGCTTTCAATTTGCAAAGATGGTCTGAAAAGTGTGGATATTACAGGTTAAGTTGTCCATCCTAACTTCTGCAGCACAGAAGCTGTAAAGACAGTGGTTTACATATACTGTACAGAGAGTTGCCTATCTCAATAGCAAGCATGTTTGCTGCTTTTATACTCCTTTAAATCTTGGCGGTGCAGCTTGCAAAGGTGGAACATAGGAACATAAGAAGCTGCCCTATACTGAGTCAGACCATTGGTCTATCAAGCTCAGTATTGTCTTCACAGACTGGCAGCGGCTTCTCCAAGGTTGCAGGCAGGAATCTCTCTCAGCCCTGTCTTGGATGTGCCTTGAAATCCCCCACCCCCGAGTTACAGTACTACTTGCATATACTTCATAACCTTGTCAGTTTCAAAATCATTGTGTGTAAATCTTTGTGGATATATCATGTACAAACAACCACTTTGTATATAATTGTGCTTTGGCAACGTACTGTATGCTTGGGTAGTTTGTTGGTTCAATTAAAAAAATCTTGTCCTATTAAAAAAATCAAAAAAATCTTGTCCTATCTTGGAGAAGCCAGGGAGGGAACTTGAAACCTTCTACTGAGCAGCAGCTTCAGTAGACAAACTGAAACTGAAACTGGCAGCAGTTTCTTCAAGTTTGCATACAGGAGTCTCTCTCAGCCTTACCTTGGTGATGCCAGAGAACTTGGAACCTTCTGCACACAAGCATGAACATGCTGTTCCCAGAGCAGCTCCATCCCTTATGGGGAATATCTTACAGTGCTCATATATAGTCTCCCATTCAAATGCAAAGTAGGGTGGACCCTGCTTAGCAAAGAGGTCAATTCATGCTTGCTACCACAAGACCAGGTCTCCTCCCATTTGTAGTAGTAGAAGCCTATTGTCGTGATAAAACACTTCCAATGTCCAACTAATTTATTATTATTATTTTATGCTATTTACATACAGTCTACTAGAATGTTATTGACTGGATTTGGTACTTTAATTATCGAGCCCTTTCCAAGGGTCTAAACTAAAGAAAAATTAAAAGTAGCAGCATAGTATTCGTGCTGTCCTGAGTAGTGTGGCCTTCTGAGGTTGAAATGTTGTAATTTTATCGATGCTCTCAAGTTCACTATCAAGTTCTTTCCTAACATAGAAAGTGCAGGGGAAGTGCAGTGAGGGTTTGGCTTCCTCATTATATGACTCACCTCCCGCCACCCCTCTGCATTGCCAGACCTCTGTGGTAACTGGAGGGAAAGACATTTTTTTAACACAGAGTTATTTTCTTTATTATCATAACAATGTAGGAAGCTACCTACATTGGGCCACTCTGTGAAACAGGATGCTGG
Source organism: Hemicordylus capensis (assembly GCF_027244095.1). NCBI lineage: Eukaryota > Metazoa > Chordata > Lepidosauria > Squamata > Cordylidae > Hemicordylus > Hemicordylus capensis. Next base: position 233,761,581 of record NC_069658.1, on the reverse strand, counting down.
ACTAGATGGGCCTTGGGCCTGATCCAGCAGGGCTGTTCTTATGTTCTTATATTTTACTTTATACTGAGTCAGATTTTGAACAACAGTCTCCAAGAGACTCCATCTGGAATCTGCCCATGAGGTAGGAGCGGAACCACTGCATGGCAGTGCCTTCCACCCCCAATCCCTTCAGACGTTCCAGAAGGATACTATGGTCAATATCTAAGAGAGCGTTTTCTTCACTACGAGCCCCACCGCCCATTGAGGTCATCTGAGGAGGTCCGTCTCTAGTTACCGCCAACCCGTTTGGTGGCTACACAAAGACGGGCCTTCTCGGTCGCTGCCCTTAGATTGTGGAATGCACTCCCTGCTGAGATACGATCCTCCCCATCTCTGACAATTTTCAAAAAACACCTGAAAACCCATCTTTTCGCCCAAGCTTTCTCAGCTTCCTAAAATTTGGGGGTTTTAATCTCTGGTTTATTTTTAAATTGTTTTAAAGTTTTTGTATATGTTTTTTAAAACTGGTTTTATGCTATTGTTAATGGCCCAGAGACGAAAGTTTGGGGTGGTGTACAAATTTGACAAATAAATAAATAAATAAATAAATAAATAAATAAATAATAAAAATAAATAGTATCGAATGGATGAATGATATGTGTTGGGGATTTCCCTCCCATACCCGATGAATGACCAGCCCTCATGGCTCAGTTACAGCCAGGGCAGGCCCAGAAAGCAGCAAGTGAGCAGCTGCTGGTACCCAAGCAGCTGGGTTTGCTTTCTGCCACTCCAGCTTGTTAGGATGGGCTGCTAATGAGCATTTCCATTAAAAATAGTGAGGAGGTATTTCTTAGATCCTTATTTTTACACCATGGTGGCATCACAAAGTGTTGAATCTGTTGGAAGTTAAAGGACTTTGCGCTGTCTCTTTGCCTCAGACAGTGGAGGACAGATTAGTAAGTCAGAGGGCTAGAGAGTCAAGACATTGGTCATCCCTTCTCCACTGCTCTGATGCTATCCCTTTGAAATGTAGATTGCTACTCTTAGGGATTCAACTTCCTCCTTCCTCTCTCCTCTTCCCTACCTGGCCTCCTACCTTGCAACATGGCAAGCCTCTCTCCCTGCACCATATGTGCAGAGAGGATGCAGAATCCATCTGCATCCAGCTAGATAGATAGATTAGAGATCCTAACTCCTCACTTTCCTATCTAGAATGGAGTTCCTTAATAAATGCCTTATATATTTATTTGAAACTATGAATTGGCTCCAAGTTACTTTACTCTCAGCATACACGCATGCCTAACTAAATTTCCGCTGTGTTGTGCCTCTGTGCACTCTGCTATAATGAAAAAGGGATTCTCTCACCACAGAGAATTTCCAACAGAATCTGTGATTTTGTTATAGTCCAGTCTACAGACGTAGATGCGATATGGGATTTGCTGGTGAATCTAAGGGAAATCTATGTAAACAAATAATGAGGATCTCTTGGGATCTGTGCATTGGATCCGTGTTTTTGAGCTGTGGTAGCATGAATCGAGATTAATGATTCTATGGTGCATTCTATTTATGATACATTCAATGCACATGAAGTGGTCTGTGATGTGGTGGTGTGTTTGGAGAAGGGAACCCCATGCAAAAAACTAGGAGAAGATCCATGCACTGGATTCATGCTTTCATTCACCTCAATGGAGCCCATGATGGAGAGGCCATGATTTCTCCGGTGCAGTCTGTGGGGATAGATGCAAAAGAGGATATGATGATGGGTTTGGAGATTTTCCATGGGAAAATCACAGGAATACATGAAGTTCCCTGTAGACCTGACTTTTACTTTGTCCCCTTCAGGAGCCCCTGAGTAGACTCCCCTTCAGGAGCCCCTAATTGCTTCTTATGTCCCCTCTTTCTCTTTGGGGATTCATCTCTCTTGATTCACATTCCTCTCCTGCCTAGGACATCTCCTGTGCTTATATAGACAATTGCCTCAACCCAAAATAAATCACTGAGGACTTCCTAAATGGGTATAGCAGTACAATGGAAGGATATGTGAGGGATGGTTGTTTGGGGGTGCTCTCAGCAGAAGGTCCCTTAACCCTGCCCCCTCCCTTTTCTATTGCAGGCTCTTCCTCACATTCCATTGACTTTTTCTACACGGGAGTCTCAGAGCCTAGTCAGGGTCTGCCACAGTTCATGGCTGTGGAGTTCGTGGATGACCAATACCTTGCTTACTATGACACCACCACCAAAAAGGCCCTGCCTCGAGCACCATGGACGAGGAAGCTGGAGAAGGACAATCCCCAGTACTGGGACTCCTACACCAAGACCACTCAGTCCTGGGAGGAAACCTTCAGAACGAGCCTGGCGAACTTGCAAGATAGCTACAAACACAGTGGGGGTGAGTGGAGGGTAGGAAAGATCTCAGTTCTGTGGGATGTAAAATTGCGGGGGTTGGCAAAGTAAATGGAGCTTCTGCAGGGGGAAAATATCAATTGCCTCTAGCTGCCAACCTGTCTCTATTTTCTCATTCAGGTGAATGAGAAAATAGGGACATGTTGGCAGGTAAAGTAAGAGTAAAGTAAGAGTAAAGTAAAAGTAAAGTAAAGTGTGCTGTCGAGTCGGCGGGTGTCGACTCCTGGCGATCACAGAGCTCTGTGGTTTTCTTTTGGTAGAATACAGGAGGGGTTTACCATTGGCTCCCCCCACACCATATGAGATGGTGCCTTTTAGCATATTCCTATATGGCTGATATAGGTGTTCCCCATAGTCGGGGAAACATACCAGTGGGGATTCAAGCTGGCGCCCTCATGCTTGCTAGGCAAGTCATTTCCCCCTGTGCAGGTGGTCCTCATTATTCACATGGGTTCTGTTCCAGCCTCCCATCGTGGATAATGAAACGGTGAATAATGCAACTTTGAGTTCATTTAAACTTTAATCACTTTAAAGCCAGTGATTGTGCAAGGGAGAGTGTGGGGAGATTATTTTATGCTTCTGGAAGGTTTGGGAGTGGCACGGAAAGGATGAGGGAATTGGAAAGCTGCTGATGAGCACAAGGGGGCAAAATCCATCTTGGCCTGCCATTTGGCATCATGGGCAATGTAGAACCTTTCAAAAAGCTTTCCCTCTATGACTTTTCTTCTGTGGAACAGGTCATCTGAGTAAGAATGGAGGAAAGCAGAGCAGAAGCTTTTTGGGGGATGGTGGTGGTGGAGGATGCAAAATGTCAACCTCCCTTTTGAAAGCAATGCTGTGAAGGGCTGAAGGAGATGTTTTGGGAAAAGAAGACAAATATCAACCCCTTCTCTTGAACTAGGCCCAATGCACTCATTCCTGCCCTCCTACATCTCTTTCCTCTTTCTATAGTTTGTGGGGAAGCAACCAGATTCCTCCTCCCCGCACTCCAGGGTGCCAAAGGCAGAATGGGAGGAAAGAGAGGTGTTGTGAGATCTGACCTTACAGAGGGTGGCCAGGAACTGGGAAGGAATGTCCGACTCTGTCCTGACACGCTTGCTTTTGTGCATTCCTTACAGGGCTTCATACCTGGCAGAAAATGTATGGCTGCCACCTGAGCGAGGATGGGCAGAAAGGGGGGTATATGCGATATGGCTACGATGGGAGGGACTTTATCAGTTTTGACAAGGACACCCTCACCTGGACGGCAGTTGATGCAGTGGCTGAAAAGACCAAGAGAAAGTGGGATGGTATGCAGACGAGGACGCAGGACAAGAAGCGCTACCTGGAAGTCACCTGCATCAACTGGCTGCAGAAGTACCTGGCCTATGGAAATGAGACCCTCCTAAGGAAAGGTAAGGATGGAAAGGGGGCACATTACATGACAAAGGGGGTGGAAATCTGGGAGTAGACCGTAGAATCAATGAGTTGGAGGGCGACTGATCTTCACTATTGTTCAGGCAGGGGCCACTTTGGCAAAAAAACATTCCATGGTGGGAGCCATTTCCCACTGCGCTGATCTCTGAGTACCATGCTTTCCCGAGCAGCAGGCAAGGGATGGTCTTCAAAAGAAACAAGAGCCCTCTTGAGCCCCAGCACGATCATACAAGGTGAGCGTGGACTGCTGGGATGTGTAGTCCTTCACAGCGCTTTCCCCATAGAGCTCTGTCACTGGGAAGGACTGTACTTCCTAATGCTCCTGCACAGGGGTGTAGCTATCTTTGAGCGGATGGGCTCAAACAACCCAGGCTCCTGAGTGTCCCTCAACTCCACCCCCCTTACTTCTCCACTATCTCCCTTACTCCAAGAGGCAGCCCAAGAGAAGGGTGAACACGAGTCCCCTCTCCCCTCGCAACGCCCCTGCTCCTGCACACCTTCCGAGATGGCTCTGGTGCTCGAGAGGGTTCTGCTGTCTTTACAGGAGACCCGCCAGAGCTGGGGGAGGCATGGTCTGGGTATGGTTGTCTCTGCACAGTGCCAGGAGGCTTTGCAGACAGGGCTTTTACCCCGAATCTCCTTCAGAAGAGAGTGTGCATGTTCACACACCAGCCAAACGTACCCCGAAGACCCTTTGAGATCTTTGGACCCACTCCACATACAAATCAGGCTTTGTCTTCTGAATCCTAGCTTATCTCAGTGTATTTCTGGATTTTTAAAATGCTGGTTTTTAGCTACTTTTTCTGAAAACAAATAGGAAGAGGCACTGATGTAGAATCATTAGCATGATAAGAGGGATACTCTCTTTAGAAATGTAGATAGATCTTTAGATAGCTCCCCCCCTTCGCCATTGGCTAGAAGTTTCTGTATGTTCCCCATGCTTTTAATATCTTCAAGAAACCATTTGGGGGTAGTGATGTTGAGATTTGGTGCTACCTACCATCAGTGTGTGTGTGAGTAACACCCAAGTCTGTTTGGTGAGGCTGTGCATGTGCTGAACAGCTGCCCAGAAGTGTGTGGAGAACAGGCCAGGAGTCCCAAAATTTGGCCAAGCAAATCCACTCCCCCACCTAGCCTTTTTCTTAAAAACCCTGGTCCTTCAACAAGAGGGGGGATTTTTTAAAAACAATTTTTGGCATTATCAGACATGGACATTTCCTTTTGTATGTCATGGCTGCACTTTAGTTGTCTACTATTAACTATTGGCTACAGGCCTCCATCCTGCTTAGGATGGCGATTTAATGTAGGAACACAGGAAGCTGCCATATACTGAGTCAGACCATTGGTTTATCTAGCTCAGTATTGTCTTCACAGACTGGCAGCGGCTTCTCCAAGGTTGCAGGCAGGAATCTCTCTCAGCCATATCTTGAAGAAGCCAGGGAGGGAACTTGAAAGCTTCTGCTCTTCCCAGAGAGGCTTCATCCCCTGAAGGGAATATCTTGCAGTGCTCAAACATCAAGTCTCCCATTCATATGCAACCAGGGCAGACCCTGCTTAGCTATGGGGACAAGTCGTGCTTGCTACCACAAGACCAGCTCTCCTCGAGCAAGCAATGAAATTGCGTCCCCTGTCCAAACATCTGACACCCATCTTTCAGATAACTTTACCATAATATCAGCTCAAAAATTCAAGTCAAGCTCGTTAAGCTTTTAATCATTCAAAAACTATTTAGCAGTGGACGTAGCCAGACCAATAAATGCTGGAAAACTTAAAACTTCAGTATGCTGGGGCTCATGAAATACCCAAATACTATGTGAAGGTGTACTTGGAAAACTAAACAGAAGTGCCTGTCTAATTCTCTACTATGCATTGTAGCATCACTGTTACATACGTTTTTAAAAAAATGGATAATTTGGCTTTTCACAGATACTCTGAAAATAATTAAAGGATATGCAGAGTAAACTGTGCACATACTTGGAATATATTCTAGTATTTCAGAAAGAGAGTTAAAATGAGAGAAAGAGAGCAAGAAACTCCCAGTGGGCCTTAATACTAAGGATTTCACACTGATCAAAGAAACTCACCCTTAATAGCCATATTATTAAGACATCACATTTAACTCACTTATCACAAGAAGCAGGAAATGAATACAATCCTAGCACATAAGCTTCAGCTCAGTATTCACAACCCTGATTCTCTGTGCATAGTGCCAAACTGAATATGTGTACAGTGACTTATATTATATTAATTTTTTTTTACCTGTAGCCCCTTCAGGGGGCTTCCTAAAGGTTGGGGGGGAGGTCTGCAAAGGTTCCCCCTCCCCCCGCTGGCAATTCACCACCTGTTTGGGCCTGCAAAGATCAGGCCTGTTTGGGCCTGTTTGGGCCTGCAAAGATCAGTGTGGTGGCCATTTTGGAGGCTGCCATGCATGCTCAAATGGCCTCTGTGAGGCCTGGCAATGCCTAGGGCCTCACAGAGGCCATTTGAGCAGGTGCAGTGGGCGTTTTTAATTTTTTTTTTAAAAAAAAATGGCCGCCAAAAACAAAATGGCTGCTGCACATGCTCAAATGGCCTCTGTGAGGCCTGGCATGGCCTAGGGCCTCACAGAGGCCATTTGAGCATGCGTGGTGACCATTTTGTTTTTGATCACCATTTTTTTTAAAAAAAATTATTTTAAAAAATAGCGCCCCCCTTCAAGTGGCACCCGGGGCATGTGCCCTGCCTGTGCTATTCTCGATATGCCCCTGGGTGGAGCTGTGTGAGTGGAGTATACACACACCTAAGTGTGTATGCTACCACTGAGAGGGTGCACTGTGGGGATATAGTGAATATGGTCCCACTTTCCCCTTGCTACCCCCCTTATTTCATCCATTTGTGCAAGAGTGCTCCTGAGTAGCTGTGCACAGATTTGGGTAAAAAGCAGATGAAATGTTGTGCCGTATGTCAGCCAGTATTTCCTGTGTAGGAAGATGCTGAGAAATGGAAGGGGATAATTGTCAATGGAAATTTTCTACTAAGAGGATGCTGCAGATCTATCTCAGGAGTAAGACTGGGTGACTGCTGAGTTCCCTTGCTGCTCTTAAGTGACAGCATCCACCCTGCCAGTGCCTGCTCTAAGGTGCTCTTATCGATAATGCTGGAAATGTTGCCATTTTTCCAGAGATCCCAGTGGTGAAGGTTGCGCGTAAGGCAACTGGTGATGGCTGGGACACCCTCCTCTGCAAGGCCTACGGCTTCTACCCCAAGGAGATCACCATCACCTGGAGGAAGAATGAAGAGAAGACCTTCCATGGACAGGTTGTTCCTAACTCAGATGGGACTTACCATGCCTGGATCAGTATCCAGATTGATCCCATGGACAGGGGCCACTACTGGTGCTCTGTGGAACATGCCAGCCTGCCAGAACCTCTGCTGATTCCCTGGAAAGGGTCTGGTGAGAGCCTATAAGAGAGGAAGGGCTGGTTCTCTGGGGTATGGGTGGCAGATTCCGGGAGGTTGTTCTCTCCTGGGTATTTGGTCTGTGGATTGAGGGCTCCTTCAGGATTACCTTTCAGGCCATATCTGGGAGGTGAATAGTAGAGTTTGGGGACTGGAGACTGCTAGAAGAGGAAATATCCTATACAGAATGCTGCTTTCCCTCTGCAAGGTGGCTGGTTCCAAGGGTGTTTCATGTTCTCTGCCTGTAGCTCTTGACCATTTCCCTTCTGCTCCCCTTGGCATTCTCTCTTTATAACATCACCCTGAGACTGTGCACACAAGCAGCCAAACCCAGGCTTGGGTAGTCCTGCCTGGGTTCAGCTGCTCGTGTGCTGCGTCAGGATCATGGGCAATCCTGGTGCGCCAATGCACCATGCGCAACGGATCCATGGAGGTCAGGAAAACTGGTCCTAGCCTCCAGAGATTTGTGCTGTGCAGAGCAGTGCAGATCTTGTGGGTGCATGCGGGCCACCCCAGCACCCCCCCAGCAGCCCACTCCAGCACCCGCTCGCTCTGGGCCACCCCAGCACCCCCCAAGTGCAGTTTTGGGGCTGCAGACACCTCCATGCTTCTTTATGGAGAAAAAACTTATAGACACATACACTTGCCTTGGGGTTTTGTGGGTGGTAGGCAACCCTGGGTGCCTACCACCCACCCCACTTTTGTGCCCCTAGGTGCTCCACAGTAGGAGATAATGGGCTGGTTCGGGTCCCATTATACTCTATGAAATATAATTAAAAATATTTAAAATATTCATAAAAAATAGTAGGAGTGTCCGATTGCTTCAGGGTTTGGGTGGTTGTTGACACTTGTGGGTGCTCCACAATAGGGAATAATGTGCTGGTTCAAGTCCCATTATACCATATGAAAAAATATATAAATAAATTTCAAAAATTCATAAAAAATCACATGAATGTCTGATTGCTTTGGTGTTTGGGTGGTAGGTACCCATGGGTGCCAGCTACCACCCCACCCACTTTTAGAGGTTTGAACCAGTCCAAACCAGTTCAAATTCAAACCGAACCAGGGGGTTCGAGCAAAACCCAAACCGAATCTCCCTCTCCTAGTTCAAACCCGGTTTGAATTCGAACCGAACCGGGCAAACCGGTTATGTGCACATCCCTATTCTTGACATACTGCATTCTTGACATACTGTGTGTTTCATGGTGTGTTTGGGTAGAGGGATGATGCTTAACTTGCAAAGGCTGGGGGTGGGGGATGGAGTTTCCAAAGGACTTTAGATCCAGGCTCCAAAATTACATAGGTACACCTCTGTGTGTCAGGGTGCGGGGGAGGCGGTGTTTCCCTGGAGGCTTTTCACATAGGGCTTTTATTTCAAATACACTCCTGATTGGAGTGTGCCAGTCCACATATTCGCTGGATTTACCCCGACATCCCTGCGGGCTATCAGGGAACAGGACAGACATGACTTTGATTTTCTCCGAATGGAGGCTCTGAATTCTGGCTTAGCCTGAAGTATATCTCTTTTTTTAAAAAAATTTCTCTAGTTTCAGAGACTTTTGAAAAATAACCTGGGGATTCTGTTATGCCCCACAGTTTTCTCTGTTATGTTTGGGGTAGTCATGCCAGTAAATCTGGGTTTCCCCCAAAAAACTCAATGAAGGGGAGTTTGACAGCTGTTTGGGGTATGGTCTGCTGTATTGCAAGCGCTGGATGTGTGTGTGTCTTGTTGCAGATTGTTGATAATCCCTGCTAACTGGGCAAAGAGGCCCCTTTTACCATGGTGATTCTCTTTATTTAGCAGGGGGAGAGTAACTGGCCCTATCCACCCCCAGCACAGTACTTCCAGTGACTGTTGCTGGTGTGTGTCTTATGTTTCTTTTTAGAATGTGAGCCCTCTGGGGACAGGGAGCCATGTTATTTGTTTGTTATCTCTCTTTGTAAACCGCCCCGAGCTATTTTTGGAAGGGCGGTATAGAAATCGAATTATTATTATTATTATTATTATAACTCTGTTGAGGGAGGGTGAAGGAGAAATTCCTGAGTGAAACACAAACACAGATTGCAAAGTCTGCTATGTTTTACATAGGCTTTAGAAATGCAGAATGGATGCAACCTGAGCCCTTTGTTGTCCAGGCTGTTTCCATTAGGGGTGTGTGTGTGTGTGTGTGGGGTAAACATTGTGTGATGAAGGCAGTCATTTACAAAGGCAAGGGTTAAGCATCCTGCTCTTTGATCCAGCTGTTTGGCAATGCGTTATGCTGGTCTTGCGCTCTTAGCTGTCAAACTTTTTTTTTTTAAAGCTCTCTCACCTCTTCCTCTGTGGTGTGATTTCTGATTGGTTGGAGGACCAGGTAGGTGCGAACACACAGGAAAAAGATCTGCCGGGGAGTGTGGGGAGGAGCCAGCAGCTATATGAACTGTCAGTTAATACCCTGAAGTAAAAGTCTTGTGAATCTGCTGTGAAGCAGATTTGCTCTTCAGATACCCCGAGGCATAAAGCCATGTGTGAAAAATCTCCTGTATGATCCAGCAGGGACATAATCAGCATCTGTATCTGGTGCGAGTGTCCTCATCGGGGTAATAGTTCAGCTGTCAGGGTATTTGTCATCAGAAGAGGCTTTGGTGATCTGGGGGGAAACCTAGACAGATTTGATGGTGAAATCTGCTGATCAGAGACCTGAGCTGTGACTACAGCAATTGTTCAGTGTTCCCTTTTCCCGATCCAATCTCCTCTTCTGTCTCCCATTGCTTCTGTGCTTCCAGACATCCCCCTTCAAATAAGATCATTCACCCAAGCTTCTCAACTGGGGAAAGCATAGAAAAGCAATATTTGTGATGGATGGTTCTTTGCGGGTGCTTTCATTTCCAGGTCCCCTAACCTGACCCCTCCCTTTTTATCTTGCAGGCTCCTCCTCACATTCCTTGCGCTTTTTCTACACGGGGGTTTCGGAGGCCAGCCGGGGGCTTCCTGAGTTCATGGCTCTGGAGCTTGTGGATGATCAGCCCACATGTTACTATGACAGCAGCATCAACAGGCCCCTGCCCCACGCACAGTGGATGGAGAAGGTGGAGAACGACAATGCCCAGTACTGGGACTCAAAATCTAAGTCCATGGAGAATTGGGAGGCAAATTTCAGAAGGAGCCTGGTGAACATGAGGAATGATTATAACCAAAGCTGGGGTGAGTGGAGGGTGGGAGGGGCACATAATCTACACCCCCTAATATTTTTCCAGTTTTCCAAAGTGCAGGTGATGGGGAGAGGCTTCTTTTGGGAGAGAGTGAAAAGGTGGTTTCATTTTTCATGCACCCTTTGTCTCCTTTGGGTGTCATAGAGAAGTGGAGTTGAGCACAGATGTCTCTCCTTCCCCCCAGTGATCAAAAGCAGGATCTTGCTTGACCCTGAGGAGCAAGAGGGGATGGAAAAGGAGTTCCTCACACAATGGCATTTCCACAAGAGGAGAAATCAGGCAGGAGATGAATAGAAGTTTTGCCGGGGGTAATATCCATTGCCTGTAAACATTATCCCACCTTTCAAGAATGAAGGCAGAATAACTTCTAATTATTTCTTTTCTTGTAGGTGGGGAAACGGGTGGAGAACTGCCCTGGTGTACAGCAATATATGGGAGGGGGAGAGAGGAATACCTACCCCACCTCATTCTGGTGAGGGTAAAGGAGACCCTCACTAACTACCTCTACTCCCAGTGCTCCTAGTGGTCATTACGATAGTTGGTGCAAAAGGTCAATGCACTGGAACTCCATCTCCACCATCAACACATTTTCTTGAACTACACCCAGTGCACTCGTTGCCTCTGAGGCTGTAGGTTGCTTATAGCCCTGAGACTAGGAGCCATTGATAGACCTCTCCTCCATGAAATTATCTAAACCTTTCTTAAAGCAATCCAGGCTGTTGGCTGTCACATCTTGCAGCAGAGAATTCCATAGGTTGATTATACATTGAAATCATTCAGACATACAAGATAACCACAGTTAATCGTGTCTGGAGTTACACGAGCTAACTCTAATTAGCTCCGCAGATGTTCAGCAAACTGAGGCCAGCCTAATTGAGGGTTAGGGTGAGGGTAAAGGAGACCCTCACCAACTACCTCTACTCCCAATGCCCCTAGTGGTCATTAGGATAGTTGGCACAAAAGGTCAATGCACTGGAACTCCATCCCCAACATCAACACATTTTCTTGAACTAGGCCCAGTGCACTCATTCCTGTCCTACTACATCTGTTTTCTCTTTCTATAGTTTGTGGGGAAGCAACCATATACTCCCCACCCCAGGGTGCCAAAGGCAGAATGGGAGGAAAGAGAGGTGTTGTGAGATCTCACCTTACAGGGGGTGGCCAGGAACTGGGAAGGAATGTCTGACTCTGTCCTGACACTCTTGCTTTTGTGCATTCCTTACAGGGCTTCATACCTGGCAGCATATGTCTGGGTGCCACCTGAGTGAGGGTGGGCAGAAAGGGGGGTATATGCGATATGGCTATGATGGGAGGGACTTCATCAGTTTTGACAAGGACACCCTCACCTGGACGGCAGTTGATGCAGTGGCTGAAAAGACCAAGAGAAAGTGGGATGGTATGCAGACGATGACGCAGGACCACAAGCGCTTCCTGGAAGTCACCTGCATTAACTGGCTGCAGAAGTACCTGGCCTATGGAAATGAGACCTTCCTAAGGAAAGGTAAAGATGGAAAGGGGGACAGGTAGGGGAGTTTGTGGGGATAGGGCTTCAATTTGCTCATCTTCTGTCCCTGTTCATGTTAATCCCAGACAGAACAGCCACTTCACACATTACAAAGGGGGTGGAAATCTGGGAGTAGACCATAGACTCAATGAGTTGGAGGGCGACTGATCTTCACTATTTTTCAGGCAGGGGCCACTATGGCAAAAAACATTCCATGTGGGAGCCATTTCCCACTGCGCTGATCTCTGAGTACCATGCTTTCCCCAGCAGCAGGCAAGGGATGGTCTTCAAAAGAAACGAGAGCCCCCTTGAGCCCCAGCACGATCATACAATGTGAGCATGGACTGCTGGGACGTGTAGTCCTTCACAGTGCTTTCCCCATAGAGCTCTGTCACTGGGAAGGACTGTACTTCCTAATGCTCCTGCAGAGGGGTGTAGCTATCATTGAGCGGATGGGTTCAAAGAACCCAGGCCCCTGAGCTCCTGAGTGTCCCCCAACTACACCCCATTTGTACAAGAGTGCTCCTGATTAGCTGTACACAGATTTTGGTAAAAAGCAGATGAAATGTTGTGCCATATGTCAGCCAGTATTTCCAGTGTAGGAAGATGCTGAGAAATGGCAGGACATAGTTGTCACTGGAAATTTTCTACTCAAGAGGATGCTGCAGATCTGTCTCAGGAGTAAGACTGGGTGACTGCTGAGTTCCCTTGCTGCTCTTAAGTGACAGCATCTACCCTGCCAGCGCCTGCTCTAAGGTGCTCTTATCGATAATGCTAGAAATGTTAGGTTGTGCAGTGGCTGAAAAGACCAAGAGAAAGTGGGATGGTATGCAGACGATGACGCAGGACAAGAGGCTATACTTGGAGGTCACCTGCATTAACTGGCTGCAGAAGTACCTGGCCTATGGAAATGAGACCTCCCTAAGGAAAGGTAAAGATGGAAAGGGGGACGGGTAGGGGAGTTTTGGGGGATAGGGCTTCAATTTATTCCTATTCCATCCCTGTCCATGTTAGAGAGCGCCATCTTCTGTATGGTCCCCATTGCATGTCGAGGTCATCTGAAGAGGTCCATTTCCAGTTACCACCGGTATGTCTGGTGGCGACTCAGAACTGGGCCTTTTCTGTAGCTGCTCCTGGCGTATGGAATGCACTCCTGGCAGATACCTGCAGTTTAGGTTCACTGTTGGCCTTTAAAAAGAGCTCTAAAAACTGACTTGTTTGGCCAGGCCTTCCAAGGTTTTAAAATTCTTTTAAAAGTATTTTAATTGGTATTAAATGGTTTTTAATTGTTTTATATTGTTTTTAGCACTGTGTCTTAAATGGTGTGTGTTTTTATGTCTTTTAAATTTGTTGTACACCACCTGGAGCCTCTGGATGGGGTGGTTTTGAAATGTAATAAATAAATAATGATAAATAATCCCAGACAGAACAGCCACTTAACTCATTACAAAGGTGGTGGAGGGGCCTAGAGGAGGTGGAGGTGGTGGATCAGGGGCCTAGAGCAAGGCTACAACACTTTTTAGTTTAGAAAAAAGACGACTGCTGGGAGACATGATAGAGGTCTATAAAATCATGCATGGAGTGGAGAACGTGGACAGACAGAAATTCTTCTCTCTCACGCATAACACTAGAACCAGTGGTCATCCCATGAAATTGATTGCCAGGAAATCTAGGACCAACAAATGGAAGTACTTTTCCACACAACGCATAATCAACTTGTGCAATTGTCTGCCACGAGATGTGGTGACAGTCAACAACCTGGATGGTTTTAAGAGGGGTTTGGATAACTTCATGGTCTATCATCGGCTATTAGTTGGAGGGCTAAAGACCACCTCCAGCCTGAAAGGCAGGATGCCTCCGAGTACCAGTTGCAGGGGAGTAACAGAAGGAGAGAGGGCACGCCCTCAACTCCTGCCTGTGGCTTCCAGCAGCATCTGGTGGGCCACTGTGTGAAACAGGATGCTGGACTAGATAGGCCTTGGGCCTGATCCAGCAGGGCTGTTCTTATGTTCTTATATGTTCTTATGAGGGCAGGGAGAGCTATTCCGGCTGCACTTCGAATGTGGTGCTGGCCAGATTTTACTTTTAAAGGCAAGGATTCCCTTTTAAAGGCAGGGAGAGCCACTTCAGCCACGCTGCGAATGCGGCACTGGTATGGCCCCTTTTGGGAGCAAACCACTCTTGCTGTCTGACATTGGGGGCATGGCTGGGGCACGAGGCATGGCCCCTGAAGTGCGGTGGCCTGTGTTATTTGGACCCGATCGCACTATGGTGGCTCCGCCAGTGCTACCATCCCCTTAGGCAATTGGTTCAATTGCTGAAGGGCTCTAAAGTTAGGAGGTTCTTCCAGGACTGGCTTTAGGGGTGAGTGGGTGAGCCAGGTGGTTGTCCAGGGCATATACCTGAGGGGGGTGCCAAGCCGAGCTCGATTTTACAGTTGTCCACAGCAGGAGATGCTAGGAAAGGACTATAGCCCAGTGGTGGGTGCATGTTTTGCATACAGAAGGTCAGAGATTTAGTTCCTGACATCTGAGGGGAAACAAGATAGATGTCTAAAAAATATGCATGGTGTGGAGAGCGAGAAATTGTTCCCCCTCTTTCATAACACTAGAACCAGGGGTCACCCCATGAAACAGATTGCTAGGAAGTTTAGGACCAACAAAAGGAAGTCTGTTTTGACACAGCACATAATCTATGGAATTCTCTGCTACAGGATGTGGTGATGGCCATCAGCCTAGATGGCTTTAAGAAGAGCATAGACAAATTAATGGAGGATAGATCTATCAAAAGCTGCTAGTCTGATGGCTATAGGCCACCTCCAACCTTGGGACCTTTGAATACCATTTGTAGTGGGAGTAATAGTATGCCCTCATGTCTTGCCCGTGGGCTTCTCAGAGGCATCTGGTGGGCCACTGTGTGAAACAGGATGCTAGGCTAGATGGGCCTTGGGCCTGATCCAGCAGGGCTGTTCTTATGTTCTCATAATCTTCTTCTCTGTCAAGTTTATGTATGCTACCCCATGCTTCTAATATCTTCAAGAAACCATTTGGGGGTAGTGATGTTGAGATTTGGTGCTACATATCATCAGTATGTGTTTGTGACTAACACTCAGGTCTGTTTGGTGAGGCAGTGCATGTGCTGAACAGCTGCCCAGAAGGGTGTGGAGAACAGGACAGGAGTCCCAAAATTTGGCCAAGAAAATCCATTCCCCCCACCCAGCCTTTTTCAGGATTTTTAAAAAACAATTTTTGGCATTATGTGCTTTACAATCATTTCCACCCAGCTTTTCCCCTTCAAGAGGGAGGAATTTAATCAGGCATGGACATATCCTTTTGTATGTCATGACTGCACTTTGGTTGTCTACCATTAATTATTGGCTACAGGCCTCCATCCTGCTTAGGATGGCGATTTAATGTGTCGATTTAATTGATTTAATGTGTCATACCTCCCAGGGGCGGAGCCACCACTGGGCGAACAGGTTCGCTCCATGCCCAGTACCTGCCAAGAACTGTTAATGGGCTCTTTGGAGAACAGGCCTGGCTTCCCAAAATTTGGCCAAGCAAATCCACTTCCCCCTCTACCCTTTTTCTTTTTTAAAAAAACCCCAACACAGAGGAGGATTAAAAAAAAAAATACACACAACTTTAAATGTTTACGAATATTTCCCCCCAGTTTTTCCCCTTCAAAAGGGAGGGAGTTAATCAGACATTAACATTTTCTTTTGTATGTCATGACTGCATTTTAGTTGTCTACCATTTAATCATTGGTTACAGGCTGCCATACTGCTTAGGCAAAGGGTTAATTGATTCCCACTGGGACACTGTAAAGTCACCGGAGAACTGAACGGGAGGGGGTTTCGACGGGGTGCCGGACCAAACTGGTTCAGTCCTGTTCGGACCAGAACCAAACCACCCGTTTTTGTGCACACCCCTACTACCTTCCCTAGCACAGTTTCCACCTGATCCACCACTGCTAGTGTATTAACCTTTTGGCACTCACAACACTCAACAGAAAACAGACTAAGAGATCTCTTCTCACTCACAGCTCCCACCTCTCCTTCTCCAGCAGCCCCCTTGTTGGCTGTTACACTCTCCCTTATATTCTGTTTCAAGGGGATACCCAACCAATCAGGACGTTTCTTCCCTTAGAGAGCCAAACCTTCTGTTTCTTCCCTGGAGACAACCATTGACAACCAATCAGGCATGGAGCCTGACCGCCAGC
This sequence comes from Hemicordylus capensis, assembly GCF_027244095.1. NCBI lineage: Eukaryota > Metazoa > Chordata > Lepidosauria > Squamata > Cordylidae > Hemicordylus > Hemicordylus capensis. The sequence goes on along the minus strand of NC_069658.1, from coordinate 233,745,428 downwards.
GGCCCATGTGTGGCCACGGCGGCGGTCCTGCTCACCCTGCCCCCCGCGCCTGATGTCGGATGTGGCGGGCATGGTCTGGCCTCCGAATGGACCCCTGCATTCGCAGCGCCGGGCATTTAACTCCCAAAGGGGCCGCATGGCCCCCTTTGGGAGCTAGACTGGGGCTGCGCTGTATTTGCAGTGCAGCCAGGAGCAGCTCTTCCTGCCTTTAAGGAGGCAGTCGGAGGGCTGTGGGCCACCTCCAGCCTCAAAGGCAGGATGTCTCTGAGTACCAGTTGCAGGGGAGTAATGGCAGGAGAGAGGGCACGCCCTCAACTCCTGTCTGTGGCTTCCAGCAGCATCTGGTGGGCCACTGTGTGAAACAGGGTGCTGGACTAGATGGGCCTTCTTGGGCCTGATCCAGCAGGGATGTTCTTAGGTTCTTATGTTTAGGGAAGAACCGCTCCTGGCAGTGCCACAAACGCAGCGCCAGCCATATAACTCCCAGAAAGGGCCGCGCGGCCCCTTCGAGAGCTAGACTGGGGCTGGTGCTGCATTCACAGCACAGCCAGGAGCGGCTCTACCCTGCCTTAAAGGCAGGGAAGAGCCACTCCTGGCCGAGCCGCGAACGCAGTGGCCATTTAACTCTCGGGGGCCACGTGGCCCCCGCTGGGGAGCTAAACCAGCACCCCGCATCTGACATCAGACACGTGTGTGTGTGTGTGTGTTGGGGCCGTGAGGCACGGCCCCTGATTGGGTGCGGCCCTGGTTCTTTGAACCCGTTCACCCAATTGTGGCTCTGCCCCTGCAACCAATAGCAACACTTTATAACATTCCCTCCAAACTCTGAAGCTGACAATCTTTTTTATCTCAGACAAGGCTGTAAGAGGTTGTCTTACATTTAACCCTTGCAGAGCCTGGAAAAGAACATGTACAAAACACAAATTCCAGTTTGTTTGTTTAAGAAGGGTAAGGGATGGGAGGGAGTGGGGGACACTTGGATGGTGGGAGGGCAATGTACCACCTGCCCTTAGTGAGGAGCCCCATATGGGAGGATACTGCAAACGGTAGTTCCCTCTCCGTTTTCAACCTGAAGTGGTACAATCCACGCTCACACATTGTTCTGCTGAGTGGGGGCTTCTAGCTGTCAAGCGAAGCAGAAACACCAGATCGAAGTAGTCACACGCTCAAGCTTTTACCAGCCTGGATCATTCTGGAGTGCAGGCAGGGCAGGAGGGATGGTGGTTTGGATTTGCAAAGGTGCCATGAGGAAGCTGCACTTGCTTCTGCTCTTAATGAAAGCCACTCAGTCAGCCATCCAAACTCTGGTTGCCCGACTCATTCTCCGCATAGTCCTTCACAAGTTCTATCTGTCACATGCAGGGTGTGGTTCTGTGACAAGTTCTGTCACATGCAGGGTGTGGCTTGTGTGTGCAAGGGACCACCAGAGGGAGGGGCAAACAGGAGCCCACTCTAGTCTAGCTACATGTCTGCTTGGTACTTTCAAATGTCAGCTCCAACATATGGCTGAGGATTTGATGCTTGATGGTATCAACAGTTAATATGGATCCAATCTGATTCAGAAATAGTTGCCTAATGACGTTCTTCCAAAAACTGAGAAGTAGATCTCTGGCTAACTCACAAAACTACTAATTATTGTCTTTAAGAATGTAGAGTGTAACAAGATGCTGAGGAATGCCAGGGAATAATAACACTTAAAAAAAACCCCACCGTTCTATTTCTTTGGTCTCTGAAATAGTGCACATATATTCAGTATTGGGACTAGATGAACATATGAGCTCCTCTCCTTCTCTCTAGGTGTAGACTAGAGACAAGGCCTTTTTGGTTGCTGTCCAAAATGTCTGGGAATGCCAAAATGTTTGGGAATGTCCTTTTGGAAGAGCATACCTGTGCGCCCTCTCCCAGGGTTTAAAAACAAAAACAAAAACCAGTTAAAGCTCCATCTTTAATGTTTTACCTAGAGTGGGCTTTTAACCTTTAAAAAAAAATTTCAACTTTTAAATCTGGTTTTAAATTAGACCTGATTTTAGCTATTTGTTAATTTTATATGGCTTTATCTGGTTTACTAATTTTGTGAGCTGCCATTTGTCCAGCTATTGGGGAGGTGTTGTGTTATGCATTGTCAGTAATGTTGCCATTTTTTCCAGAGATCCCAGTGGTGAGAATGGCACGCAAGGCAGCTTCTGATGGCCGGGAAGCCCTCATCTGCCAGGCCTTTGGCTTCTACCCCAAGGAGATTGACATCACCTGGAGAATGGACAATGTGATCTGGGAACACAAGACTTTGCGTGGGGATGTTATCCCCAACTCAGATGGGACCTACTATACCTGGATCAACACTGAGATTGATGCTGAGCACAAGGACCCCTACAAGTGCCATGTGGAACATTCCAGCCTGCCAGAACCTTTGGACCTGAGCCTCTGGGAAGAGTTTGGTAGGAGGATTCAGCACTGGGAGAACTTTGAGGTGGGGGTGGCAGATTCTGGGAGGTGATTCTTATCTGAGCATTTGGGTTGTGGATTGAGGGTTCCTTCAGAAATGGCTCTCGAGGCACATCTGGGATTGGGTGGATGGTGGAGTTTGGGGGCTGGAGTCCACTAGAAGAGGGTGCATCCTATACAAAAAAACTACTTTTCCTTTGCAAGGTGGCTGGTTCCAAGAGTGTGTCATGTTCCCTGACTTTAGTTTTCTCTTCTCAGAATCCGCGCTGCGTCCCTTTTTCTCCTCTTGGCTTTCTATCTTCATCTTGTATTGGTGCAGAATCTGGTTTCCCCACTTTCTGGCCCATTTCTCCTTGTCATTAACTCCCCCCATTGTTTACTCTCCCAAGTCATTATCACTCCTTTTCCAGATGTCACCCGCTCATGGCAAGACATCTCCTGGATTACTCACACCATATCACCGCCTGCCACCACCTGGGCTCCTGCCACTACATCACCGCCTGCCACCACCTGGGCTCCTGTCACTACATCACCGACTGCCACTACATCACCACCTGGCACCACCTGGGCTCCTGCCACTACATCACCGCCTGCCACCACCTGGGCTCCTGTCACTACATCACCAACTGCCACTACATCACCACCTGGCACCACCTGGGCTCCTGCCACTACATCACCGCCTGCCACCACCTGGGCTCCTGTCACTACATCATCGACTGCCACTACATCACCACCTGGCACCACCTGGGCTCCTGCCACTACATCAACGCCTGCCACCACCTGGGCTCCTGCCACTACATCAGTCCCTGTCACCACCCACCAAATGCAGTCTATCACGCTCCCATTGTCTATAAAGTCCCTGCTACACCAAAGCGTTCACCCCTGCAGGAAGGATGAGGCTGTCTGCCCTAACCAGCAGTGCATTCCCCGCAAGCTCTTGTGCAACGGTGACAGGGACTGCTCTGATGGCAGTGATGAGCTGAATTGCGGTGAGTCCTAGGCAGGGAGGGTTACTGAGCTCAGCGAGTGAGCCTCTGTTTTGGCCAGGAAAACGTCAGTGACTAGCCTGGAGTCCTCCTCTGCTTTGGAGGAATTGGGCCTGGAGGATCAAGGAAGGACTCTGTAGGGGGAACTGCCACATGGACTTTCTTTTGCCTTTGAGACAGACACCCCCATCCCATGCAAACCCAATGAATTGAAGTCCCCAAATAGATACTGCACCCTCAAGATCTGGTGATTGGGGCTACAACCTGCATCAGAACAATTATTGGATCTGATTCCATTCAGGATAATTCAAGCCATTTTGCATCAGATCAGAACTGACCCAGCAGTGTTGCTGATCAGTGTGATCCGATGCAAAATTGTCTGATACAATAGGATCAATTCAGCACATCAGAGGGAATCCTATCCTTTCCTTTATTCATTTACTTTAGTCTAAATTACTATGGATAATGTTTGAGAATGGTGATTTTCTTTATATGGAGGACACTAAGTGGGGAAGGAGAGTTCACTGACTGACACCTCTAGCTGGCCAATGAAGGTAAGACTTTTCAGGCTTCCAGCTGTTGAAAACATGCTGCAGTTGGTTGATCGCATCCATTCACAGTGGCTCATACAGTAAAAACACAATCATGCAGCATAAGGAAGGAGGAGCAATTTTAATCAAACTCTTCTTCCCTCCGCTGTCACTAATGCCCCTTGCAAATATGTCCCCGAAGATCTCCCCAATTTAGGGGACCTATTTCTGGGGATCATCTGGGGCAGCAGAGAGAAGAGGGTGAGTAATTGATCAGTATTGTTGATTCTGAGTGGCAGCTGCTCTCCAGGGTTTGAAACAGGAGTCTCTCTCATCCCTTACTGGAGATGCTCCCAGGAACTGGTGTGGGACTTCTGGATGCAAAGCAGATGACCATTGACCTTCAGCCCCATTCCGAAGCAGTGTGTAGAAAGGGAGACTGAAATAATGGTACTCCCTTTCATAGGAGATGGAACTTCCCCCTATCATTTGCTTTTGTTTCCCATTTCAGACCCAGCATCCAAGGCAGTGTGTCTTCAGGGGAGCATCATGGCGACCAGGACTGTCATTCTGTTGGGTGTTGGGATCTACCTGATCTTTGTACACATCCATAAGTGAACTGTAAAGGTACCCAGTGGGGGTAAGTTGGTATGCTGTAGGCTCTGATTGAGAATGATTTCCTGGTACTGGCTTCTGTCTGGCAGTGGTTGGAGGTATCGTTTTAAACACAGACGCAGGGCATCTAGTCCATGTTCTAAAGCAGGGCTGCTCAACTTCAGCCCTCCTGCAGATGTTGGCCAAACATTCCCATAATCCCTGGCTATTGGCCACTGTGGCTGGGGATTATGAGATTTGTAGTTCAAAACCAGCTGGGGGGCCTTAGTTGAGCAGGCCTGCTCTAAAACAAGGGTGGGCATTAGGTAGGAAAGATGTGCACAGAGCCGCGGAGCTGCGGTCCGGCACTGGGGTGGGGGTTCCTTTAAGGGCGGGGGGAGGGTGTGCTTATCCCTCCCGCTGCTTTCCCCCCGCCGGCGCGCATTGTTTTGCAAGCATTTGGGGTGGCAGGTACCTCCCTGCTGCCCTTTCCCCTGGTCGTCAGCAAAAGGCTGCAGCACCTCGCACGCATCACATCTCCACGAAGTGTGTGTGTGAGGTGCACACGGGCAAAAGGGTTTCTGAAGCCTTTTGCTGCCGAGAGGGGGGAGGGGTGGCAGGGAAGTATCCTGCCGCCCCAAATGCTTGCAAAACAACACGCCCTGGCGGGGGGAAAGCAGCAGGAGGAGTAAGTACACCATCACCCCACCCTTAAAGGAACCCTCACCCCACCCAACACACACACACACCCTGCCCGCGGCATCGAACCGTGAACGGCCCAGTGCTCGGACCGGTCCCGAGGCCTCTAGAATGGCCTCCAAACCGGTCCGTGCACATCACTATTAGGTAGCTTGGGAGCTAATGGTAGTGCTGGGCTTATCTGAAGAAGCTCTCCAGGCACTTGGGCTTGGTTCTTAGTTCTTTTCCAGACAACACTGCAAATCTGATTGGCTGGCAGTGTGGAATTAAAAATCCCTTATTCTGTGGATGTGAAATAGGCAAAGAGGCACCTTTTAACGTGGTGATTCTCTTTATTTAGCAGGGGGAGAGTAACTGGCCCCATCCACCCCCAGCACAGTACCTCCAGTGACTGTTGCTGGCGTCTAGCTTATGTTTCTTTTTAGACTGTGAGCCCTTTGGGGACAGGGATCCATTTTATTTATTTATTATTTCTCTGTGTAAACCACCCCGAGCCATTTTTGGAAGGGTGGTATAGAAATTGAATTAACAACAACAAAAATTTTTTGACTGCCCCACCACTCCAAGCTGCTATTTCAAACTGGTAGCTCCCAAAGCTCTGGCCAAATAAAAGCAGCTCCCAGAAGTCTGCCTGTCCCTGCTCTAAAAGCAGGATATTCCACTGTAGAGTTAAATAATCCAACAAAAACCCTCCCTCTTTCACCCCCACAGTGTAACCTACAAAGTCCAGATATACTGAGAAGTCCAGGATGTGTCTGATAAAGTCTAAACCTTGGCCAACACTCCGATCCTATCCCAAAGAGATGAGCATGGAATTATGTATACTAGTCTGATGCAGGGCATGTTTTCTCAGAAGTAAATCCCATTGACCTTGGTAGGGTTTCTCTTCAAGTAGAGGATAGAGATGGTGACAGTCCTATTCTCATCTATCTTGCACAGAAATATCTCTTTGTGGTATTTTTTTTAAAAAAGCAAACTCATTTGGGATGAGTTTGGAAGCACAATGCTTATTAATAGAGTATGTGGTAATTAGAGGGAAGTTGTCCACTATCTACTTAGGTGTGTAGATGGGTCTCTAGAACATGGATGGGTCTTGTCTTCCCTCTTTCACTTCCTCCGGGCATCCCACAGCATCCCAACTATTCCTACAGTCATTCACAGACAAGCCTTTTGGCCCAAGGCAGCTGGCATCTGATAATCCCCTGCTAGAAATTCTCATGCATCCCCTGTTGAACTCACCCTAACCCTGAAAGATCTGGTGAACCAAAATTCAGCTATAATGAAGCAAAGTTGGATTTCAGAGGACCAGGCTGGCCCAAGAAATTGAAAGTGGCACAGTGGGTCAGGAAGGAGGGAAGGTTGCCAGCAGCCTCCTCTTTTCTCCTCATGTTACTTCCAAGCTTTGCAAGGAGTGTGAGGAGAGGCACTCCTTGCAAAGATGAGATTGATCCCCCAAAGCTGCTCTGATGGTGGCAGCAGGGGGAATCTTGTGGCCCACCAGATGCCCAATAATCTACTGCCTGAAGTGACCAGCCTCAGCATACCTCATGAAAAGGCCACCTCCTACTGAGAACTACTGGGAAGTAATAAAAGTTCACTTCATCTATTTATTTATTTATTTTTCTATTTATTTATCTGTTTAATTTATTTTCAGCATTTGTATAGTGATGTAGTCCCTGAAGCAAGAGAATGGAACATTTGGGGTTATCTTCTTGACTGGAGAAAAAGATATGAAAGGCCAAGAGATACGGCACCAAGACAGATTATTTGGGACATCTCTTCGGTGGACCATCTCCACAACCATCGCTTTCTTCAACTCCCCACTTCTCTCCATCTTCTCAGTTCTCTTCTCTGCCTTCTAATTCCTTGCTTCCTTTAAAAACAACAACACATATTTCTTTGTATATCTCTTTGGAGTATCTTTCGTGCCGTTTTGCCTTTTTGTGACTTGAAGGTTCCCTTCTAAACAGAGGGTTGGTGCTGTAGATGTCACAGGAATATGTTGCTGGATGACCTTGCTTGAAAACAGATGCAAATAACTCATTTAGCTTCTCTGCAATCTCCATATTCTCCTTAATGATCCCTTTCACTCTCTCATTGTCTAACAGTCCTAAGAGTAACTATCTAACAGTGCTTCCCTCATTGGCTAATAGTGCTTCAAAGAGTAATTTGCTGCAAAGGATTAACTGTTATGTCTCCAAATGCATTATGGGTTCATCTCTCCTCATTTCTGCCTTATGTGCTTTATTTGCATTGCTCTCTTATCCAACTTTAAGGCTCATTTACTTATTAAGGGGTTTTCTGCCTTCAGTCTCATGGAAGTTGCTATGATTTTAGTTCCTGTTGGTCGTGGAATGGAGCGCTTAGAATGGAGCGCCGAACAGTTCCATGCACATCCATTCCCTAAGGACCATAGACAATGGGGTTATGTTGCAGTAACGTTTATCTGGGTGGGGTGCCAGGGGTGATACCAGAAAGGGCTTCATTACTGTATTTATTTTCATTGTAAATATTCCATATTTCAGAAAAACTAGCAAAGGGGCTAATACACCTTAATTAGCATGTTAAACAGAAATAATCAAATCGACAGGTGGAGCTATGCAAAAGAAAAACCAGCAGGGAGTTATTCACACATGCCTTCATGTTGCGGGGTATCTGAAGAGAGAATCTGCTTCGCAGCAGATTCTCAAGATGTTTAATTTGGGGGATTAAACGGACTGTTCACATAGGGTCGGCTCCTCTCTGCAGTCCCTGGAAGATCTTTTTCCTGTGCATTTCCACCGGCTTGCTCTGGGTTTTTTCTCCAACCAATTACAAATCACATCACAGAGGAGGAGGCAAGAGAGCTTTTTGTAGATGTTAGTTTGACAGCTACGGAAGAATGGCATGAGAAGTTGCCAAATGCTGGATCAAACAGCAGAATGCTTAACCCTTGCCTTTGTGAGTGACTGCCTTCATCACCTCATGCCCCCCCCCACAACATCCCAGACCATTTAAGAGGCAGGGAAGATTAAAGCAGAAATCAGTGCTTTCTCTCTGTCATGAAGACAATTGCAGGCTAATGGTATCAGCTCAGACAAAAAAGGTTCAGGTTACATCCATTCTGCATATCTAAAGCCTATGTAAAACATAGGAAGACCCATATTTTGCAGTTTATGCTTGTGTTCAACTCAGGAATTTCTCCCTTCCCCTCTCCTTCTAGATTGCCTCTGCACAATTTCACCAAACTGCCACAACCCCTTCCCCCACCCCAACGCTTGTAATTGCAAGTCACTTAGAGCAGACCATACCCAACACAGCTGTCAAACTCTCCTTCACTGAGTTTTGAAAAAAGCCAAATTACTGGCATGGCCATTGCACAAATCAAGGGAGAAGAGATGGGACATAACAGAGGCCTCGGGTTTTTCCCCCAAAAGCCGCTGAAACAAGGATTTTTAAAAAGCCAGACATACTTTAGGCTAAGCCAGAATGCGCAGCCTCCATTCAGGGGGAAACAGAGTCCTGTCTGTATTGGTCCCTGATAGCCTGCAGCTACTTTGGGGTAAATGCAGCTAAAATGTGGACTGGCCCACTCCATTCCGGAGGAGATTCGAACTAAAAGCCCTGTGTGTAAGGCCTCTAGATGACATCATCCATTAGAAGCTCAGGAGAATTGCCTCCTAATCCATGTAGGTGTCGTGGAGGAGAGTTGGTTTTGTGGTAGCAAGCATGACTTGTCCCCTTTACTTAGCAGGGTCCACCCTGGTTGCATTTGAATGGGAGACTACATGCGTGAGCATTCTAAGATATTCCCCTTAGGGGACGGAGCTGCTCTGGGAAGAGCATCTGCATGCAGAAGGTTCCTAGTTCCCTCCCTGGCGGTATCTCCAAGATAGGCCTGAGAGAGATTCCTGCCTGCAGCCTTGGAGAAGCTGTTGCCAGTCTGCGTAGACAATATTGAGCTAGATGAAATGGTCTGATGCTTCGGTATTTGGCAGCTTCCTACGTTCCTAAGTGTTGGGTGGAGGCACCATCAGTAAAGCTCCATTTCCTACATACTGAACTTCTGAAGATGGAACAGGGCCCCAGTTGAAGACATCAAAGAAGCCCATTGGACCAATAAAAGGCTGCATTCCTCGCAAAGCCTGTCAGACCACATCAGTCATTTTCTACACCATTTGAAATACTGTATGATATGCCTGTCCAAAAACTGGACAAAAAAGGGTCAATTTCTATCACTTTCTTAATTTGCTGTGGCAGTTTTTATCAGATAGCTTTGAAAGTAGGCCTGTTAGGAGACCTCGTCAGTTAGATCACACGAGTTATGTTGCAGCTTATTAGCTTAATAAATGCCATATTAGTAGTCCTATTCAGCCATTATGTTGTACCTGAGTTCAGGTTTCTGTACACACATGTTTTTCTGTGATTGACTGTACCTGGATTCATTTTAAAAGTGAACCCAGGTACAGGCCCCCTGAAATGCAGGATACAGTTAGGAAGCATATTGCTGTACATGCATTCAGCATAACATATGAATAACTGTCCATGCACACAGAAATGAATGTGCATTCGCTCTACACAGAGTGCATGTATGTTGAACATAATATGTTAATAAGGCTTATAAGGAGGAAAATGTTGAGGCTTATAATGCCAGAACCTTCTTTTTGCATCTCGTCTTAACTATAAAGACAATCCCACGCACCTTTAGTAAGAACTTTTTTTAAAAACCTACTAAAATACTTTTTTACTAGTATAGTTTCTAGCACAACATATACAGTACATATATATGGACAATACAGTACATATATATGGACAAAGCCCAAGATATCAGAATAGAATGGAGTACGAGGAGCATTATATGAACAATAATTCCAAGGAATGTAGTTCTAAATTTGAAATCAGGTGAGGCAAGGTGTCAAAAGGCAACACAGTTCTGCATTTTGAGTGTACCCACCTTAAAATGTCTCATGATTAAGCAAGAATCATAAGGTTTCATCAGTGACTGCTACATTATGATCAGGGAATAATAGCACAGCACTCGTTTTCAGCTAATAATGCTATGCTAAATATAGTAATACTAGAGCCAGTGTCCCTCAGGAATTCTGGTACAGGTAAAAGGTAAAGTGTGCCATCGAGTGGGTATTGACTCCTGGTGATCACACAGAGCCCTGTGTTTTTCTTTTGGTAGAATACAGGAGGGGTTTACCATTGCCTCCTCCTGTGCAGTATGAAATGATGCCTTTCAGCATCTTCCTATATTGCTGCTGCCCGATATAGGTGTTTCCCATAGTCTGGGAAACATAACAGATCTGTACTGGGACCGGTATAATTATAATTATAATTAATCATAATTTATTTATAAATGATCTAGAAGCAGGGGTAAGCAGCTAGGTGGCCAAATTTGCAGATGATACCAAACTCTTTCGGGTAGTGAAATCCAAAACAGATTGTGAAGAGCTCCAAAAGGATCTCTTCAAACTGGGTGAGTGGGTGACAAAGTGGCAAATGCAGTTCAATGTTGGCAAGAGTAAAGTGATGCACATTGGGACGAAAAATCCCAACTTTAAGTATACGCTGATGGGATCCGAGCTGTTGGTGACGGACCAGGAGAGGGATCTTGGGGTTGTGGTGGGCAGCTCATTGAAAGTGTCGACTCAATGTGCGGCAGCTGTGAAAAAGGCCAATTCCATGCTAGAGATCATTAGGAAGGGGATTGAGAATAAAGCTGCTAATATTCTAATGCCCTTATACAAAACTATGGTGCGGCCACACTTGGAGTACTGTGTACAATTCTGGTCACCACATCTAAAAAAGGATATTGTAGAACTGGAGAAGGTGCAGAAGAGGGCAACCAAGATGATCAGGGGCCTCGAGCACCTTTCTTATGAGGCAAGGCTACAACACCTGAGGCTTTTTAGTTTAGAAAAAAGACGACTGCGGGGAGACATGATAGAGGTCTATAAAATTATGCATGGTGTGGAGAAAGTGGAGAGAGAGAAATTCTTCTCCCTCTCACATAACACTAGAACCAGGGGTCATCCCATGAAATTGGTTGCCAAGAAATTTAGGTCCAACAAATGGAGGTACTTTTTCACACAATGGAATTCTCTGCCACAAGATGTGGTGACAGCCAACAACCTGGAATCTGGAAGGCTTTAAGAAGGGTTTGGATAACTTCATGGAGGAGAGGTCTATCAACACCTGCGTTGCTGCAGAGAGAGCCAGGCTGTTCCATTCCTACTAAGCACTGCATAGCGGCACCTTGCGAAGTGACTTCCATTATTCTTGGGTAAAGGCTTATAAAGTAAAGTGTGCTGTCAAGTTGATTTGGACTCCTGGAGCCAACAGAGCCCTGTGGTTTTCCTTTGGAAGAATACAGGAGGGGTTTACCATTGCCTCCTCCTCCCACATAGTATGATGATGCCTTTCAGCATCTTCCTAGATTGCTGCTGCCCGATAGGTGTTTCCCATAGTCTGGGAAACATACCTGTGGAGATTCCCGGCTAGTATGCCACTGCATGCTAGTGTGCCATAGAAAAATTCAAATGCCCCATTTATGGAGATGGCTCATTCCGTTATGTACTGGGAAGGATGCACCCTATCCAGTGTGTTTGAGGGTGAGTCAGCTCCAAAAGCAGAGCAGTTAAGCGCTATACTTTTGGAGCCAGTTTTCCCACTCTAAAAGAGAGAGAGAGGCACTACAGTGTCTGTGTTATAGAGGTGTCATGCCCCAATTTTATTTTATTTTTACTGAAGTCTGCTTTCAAATGAAAAAGGTTGGGAAGCACTGTTTTTGAGCTTTTAACAGGATTGTGCAAATATTTGGCTACTAACAGCCAAAACTGAATAATTTGCACAGCTGCCCCCACCCCCAAGCACTGTGCAGAGGGGTCTGTTTCTTCTGTTGTCTGGCGTGCAGTGCTGAGCTGTTCCCTATTTCAGTGGAGCCTCTTCAAGAGAAATGGAGGCCTCCTGAGTCCCAGAGATGTGTGGGAATTGCTGGGATGTGGAGTCCTTCTGGCACCAGTGTGGGAAGGTGCGGAAAAGGACTCCATTTCCCAGTCTTCCATCCTTCCCCAGACATTGCTGGGACTCAGAATGGCTCTGTTTCTCTCCAAGGCGCTCCACTGACATGGAGAACAGCAAGGCACTGTGTGCAAATGAACTATGGGAGCAGTCCCCTCTCTGCAGTGTCTGGGACTTATCCAGACATGGCTTCATGCCACAGGGTATCTGAAGAGTGGGCAGAGGCATATCTAGGGGAAATAGTGCCTAGGGCACACACTAAAATTGCACCCCTGAACAAACCATTATTATTATTTTTTAAAGCCATGTTTCTACTTCTAAAATTCAAAATTACTGATGGTCTCTGAAGATATCTTACTGCCACTGCTCACAGACTTCACACCACAGGCAAGAGCCAAAAACTGACAGTCCTTTGTCTTGCACCAAAAGCTCAAACCTCTGGCAAGCCCCAAGGCAAATATACTTGTGGAGAGGGCAGAAACAAACACTCTCTCAGATGCTGACCCAGCTGTACAAGTTAAGAATATAAGAACATAAGAACAGCCCTGCTGGATCAGGCCCAAGGCCTATCTAGTCCAGCATCCTGCTGTTAGAGAAAAGATGAAATACGTGATGGTTGCTTGCGCTGATGGGATTTGTGATTGCTCTGTAAAACAGGCTTTAACAAAAATATTCGCCCTGCTTTAGTTCTCGTGCTCAAGTTGGTGTGAGATTAAGTTAACAATCAACTCTTTGTTCCATCTATCTCTTTGAGACAGCACCTGACCAGTTTGCTGGGGCTGAGACGAAGCTCAAGGCCAACTCGCCAGGCAAAAGTGAAACTTAAACAGGCCTGCTCTTCCTCGAGGGAAGGAGGGGGGAGAAGGGGGAAACATGAGAAACTGTCTCAGCAAATCAAGGCCTGTAGGAACCAGTTGAGCTAAACTGCGCAGATGCAAGAATCAATTATAAACGATATGCTATATATATAGGATGTGGCCCTAAGGTTCGGGGCGGCCGCCTTTCTTGAGAGCTCTGTGTCATTGCAATAAAGTTTAATTTGAAACTCCGATACTGGTGTCTGGCAAATTACCTAACCAAGAGACCCGAACCAGGGTGGGGAGGTAAGCCCCTCAGCTTACCCACAACACTGCTTCACACCATGGTCCACCAGATGCCCCTGAGAAGCCCATGGGCAATAGGTGAGGGCATGCCCTCTCTCCTGCTTTCCTCCCCTGCAACTGGTATTTAGAGGCATCTTACCTCTTAGGCTGGAGGTGCCCTATAGCCACCTGACTAGTAGCCATTGATAGACCTTTCCTCCATGAATTCTTCCAAGCCCCTTTTCAAGTAGGAGGAGAGCTGGTCTGGAGGAGGAAAGCTGGTCTTGTGGTAGCCAGCATGAATTGTTCGCTTTGCTAAGCTGGGTCCACCCTGGTTTGCATTTAAATAGGAGGTTACATGTAATGTAGTCTCTCTCCCTAATGTAAACTGCCCTGAGCCATTTTTGAAGGGTGGTATAGAAATCAAATACATACATACACACATTCGAGTACAGTAAGATATTCCCTTAGGGCAGGGATTCTCAAACTTGGGTCTTCAGGTGTTATTGGACTTCAACTCCCATAATCCCCAGCCTCAGTGGCCTTTGGTTGGGGATTATGGGAGTTGAAGTCCAATAACACCTGAGGACCCAAGTTTGAGAATCACTGCCTTAGGGGATGGGGCCACTCTGGGAAGAGCAGCTGTTTTGCATGGAGAATGTCCCAGGTTCAGTCCCTGACATCTCCAGGTAGGAGGGGGAAAGGCTCCTGCTTGAAACCTTGGGAAAGTGGCAGCCAGTCAGTGTAGACAATACTGAGCTAGATAGACCTTTTATAATAAAACTGCAATCCTCTGTACATTGACTGGGAAGTCAAGCATCTTTCCCCCCTGCATACATACACAACACGGCACTCGTGGGTTCTTGAAGGCACAAACAGCAACTGAACTCACAGTAATGTAATAATATAAAACAAGCATATTCATGCAAATATGGATTAGCAGAAATATTTCAACACACAACTTAACTTATTCCCACATCCTGCACAATTCTTTATCCACTCCCCTCTCTATCTCTAAAGCAGCCAATATTTAAACAACGGAATTTCCAAGAATATAAAGATGTAAAAAGAAAACACACAAGGTAATGGGTTGTGGGTTTTTTTAGGGAGGATGGGGGAGACCTTGGAATTTTCGTTGTTTTTTAATTCAATTACTGTATATAATTTATAGCTAAACATACGTGCTTGCAAGCACATCTCAGAGAAAGAGAGAGCACGTGAGAGAGAGAACCTAGAAGAACTTTGGTGTATTGTGCACTTGACAAATCAAACCTTCCACACGACAAAATTGCAGAGTTATCTAGAAATATGCTCCTTACTTGTGGCTGACAAACATACCTAAGTGGAGAGCAAAGACTTCAGTGCAAGTTTAGTCATTCGGGTACTAGCAGAGATGCAGGGGGAAAGGGGAGCTATATACAGTGGTCCCTCTACTTACGAAATTAATCCGTTCCGAATGCACATTTGTAAGTCGAAAAGTTCGTAAGTCGAAAAGCGGTTTCCCATAGGAATGCATTGGGAACGGATTAATGCGTTCCGGAGCCTAGAAAAAAGACCCAGACCCCCAGTAAGGCTTGCAAACTGCACAGGAACATTTCTTTTCAAGAATAAACAGGCAGTAAACAGGCAGGCAAGTCAAGGAAACCGCATGTAAAATTCGTAAGTCGAGGAAACCCCATCTAAAAATTTGTAAGTCGAAAAAACCGCATCTAAAACTGGATCTAAAACTGCCGTTTGTAACTCGAAAAATACTTATGTCGAGTAGTTCGTAAGTCGAGGGACCACTGTATATGTAAAAGCCACTCTTGTGTTTTGATACTCTTCCCACTCTAAGCCCTTTCAGACTCTACCTGCAGAATCTGCATAAAGAGATTTGCATTTCTGCCCACCTCAAGCAAAGAAGCAAGTTTAGCAATGCTAGGAACTTTTGAAAAAGCAACAAGGAAATGATATGAGAAACAAGAGAGGATTGTTAATGGATTGTTGTCCCAAATATAAAGTTTACTAAAAGAAAGAATGCACATTAAAGAATGAAACCTTTCCATTATCAATATCTACCAACCATGGATGGTCTAAAGTGGTTCATTAGTTAACAAAAAAGTTCCACTTTTCACTCACCAAATCAGCCCGCCAAGTGAATTCACACAGTGAAAGAGATTTTTTTTTTTTTTAACATTTAAAAATGGGAAAGCCTGCCAGGCTTCAGCCGGCTACGTTGTTAATTGAAGTCATTTAGCAAAAGGAGAAAGAGAAAATTATCTCTCTGCATCCCCCCACCCACTTTGGTTTTTGAATTTAAAAGCTCCCCAGGGAACGGGCTAAAAACTGAAGTGTGCTGCTTGTCACTTGCTCAGTCGGAAGAGGAACACTTTTGGAAGGCAGCAGTACAACTTTGCTGTGTCTCACGCTGAAAGCCTGAACACACTTGCTTGGGAGCAAGCACTCAATCCAGAGGGACTTCTTCTTCTGAGTAAACAAGCATTTGGCAGGGGCTGCACGGCTGCAACCCTGTGCACATTTACTTGGAGCAACCCTCAGGGCTCAATGGGGCTTGCTTTTGAATAGAAGTGCTTGGTCGGGCTGCACAGGAATGGAGAAGTTGGTTGCTTTTCGTTTTCTTGCAGCCGATATCCTTGTGCCTGCCTCAGAACGAGAGGCAGAGAAAGAGCCAGGAAAGCAGCAGCAGAAGCAGCAAAGAAGGGATGGGACGGAGGCTCACCGAGGAAGACAAGGGTGGGGGAAGAGAGGAGCAACGTTGCCTCAAAAAAGGATGTGGGGGGAGGAGGCGAGAGGTTTCCCTTCTCCACAAGGACAAATAGAATAAAAGATAAAAACTTCCTCCTCCTCCTCCCTCCCATAGCTTGCGCAGGAGCCTGGACTTGCTTTCCCAGGCTGCGAGGCACCCAAGCAAGCACAGAGCAACCAACTTCTCCATTCCTTGTGCAGCCCGACCAAGCACTTCTACTGAAAAGCAAGCCCCATTGAGCCCTGAGGGTTGCTCCACGTAGATGTGCACAGGGTTGCAGCCGTGCAGCCCCTGCCGGTGCTTGTTTACTCAGAAGTAGAAGTCCCGCAGCCTGCTTCTCCTTCTCTCGCTGCCCCAAGAAACACAAAAGCCTCCCCGGCAGCAGTGGCACCAGGAGGAGGAGGAAGGGACGGGAGGCGGGGGGAGGAGGACGGACTGCCGCTGAAAATCCGGTGAGCAGCAGCGGTTCCACCCAGCGGCGTCCGCTGGGATTGAATGGGGGAAATTTAAAAAAAAAATATTGTGTTGCTTGGGGGCGGGGCATGGCAGGCACTTGCGCCCCCAGTCAGCTGGCGCCTAGGGCACGTGCCCTGCCTGCCCTGCCCTGGTTACGCGTCTGAGAGTGGGTCTGCCTTGCAGCAGATTTGCAGGTGTTTCATTTGGGGAATTTTTTTTTAAATTAAATTTTTATTAATTTTAACAATAATAACATTAACATTCACAACAAATAACAAATATGGACTTCCCGCTCACACCTCCTCGTGAATCATCAACTATAGAATTAACCCTTGCTATAATAATAATTCAAAACATAAATTTAAACCTTACAAACACGATTTTAAGCTACCCCACCTGCAATTATTACTAAATTTCAAACCCTGTTGTAAAATCAATAGTAGGAAAATAGTTCTTTAGATACAACAAGAATGGTTTCCAATCTTCTTTAAAACATACTAAATTTTGGTCTCTTATCAATATTGTAAGTTTTGCCATCTCCGCATATTCCAAAATTTTTATCAGCCAATCTTCTTTTGAAGGCAGTTCATTGCTCTTCCATTTCTGTGCATATATTATTCTGGCTGCCGTGGAAGCGTACATAAAAAATGTTAAGTTAGCTGTAGAAAATACTTTTTGTGTTATTTCCAGCAGGAAGGATTCTGGCTTCTTAGGAAATGTCATTTTAAATATTTTCTTTAACTCATTTTATATCATGTCCCAATAGGCCTTAGCCTTCCTACAGGTCCACCACATATGAAAAAAGGTTCCTTCAGAGTGTCCACATTTCCAACATTTGTTTGAAACAGTTTTATACATTAGTGCCAGTTTTTTTGGAGTCAAATACCATCTATACATCATTTTATAGTAATTTTCTTTTAAAGCATAACATGCAGTAAACTTCAAATAAGTTTTCCATAATTTTTCCCAGGCTGCCATTTCTATATTGCACCCCACATCTTGAGCCCACTTTACCATAGTTGTTTTAACCACTTCGTCTCTTGTCTCCTCTAAAAGCAAGAACTTATACATTTTAGAAACTAATTTTTCATCATTTTCACATAGCTCCTTCTCAAATCTCGACATCTGATCCTCAAATCCAACTTTAAGATCCTTCTTATATACTTATATACTTCTTATAAACTGATGGTACTGAAACCAATCTCTAACCAAATTTTGTACTTCAGTTAAACTTTTTAGCTTACAGTCCTTTTCTTGAAAATATAACAGATCCCTATAAGTACCCCATTGCAATTGCATATTTACTTCTTTACGTGTTAAAGCTTCGATCGGAGATACCCATAACGGAGTTTTAGGTTCCAGCCATTTTTAATATTTTAGCCACACCCTCATTAGACTACTTCTTACATAGTGATTCAGAAAATCTTTATGTATTTTACTTTTTTCATACCACAAATATGAGTGCCATCCAAACCTTCTATCAAATCCTTCCAAATCAAGTATTCTAGGATTTCTTAATGTTATCTATTCTTTTAACCATGTCAAACAAACAGCATCAAAATGCAACCTTAAGTCTGGTAGGGTAAGACCACCTCTTTCCTTTGCATCTGTTAAATTCTTAAAGTTAATTCTTGGTCTTTTCCCTTGCCAAACAAACTTAGTTATATCCTTCTGCCATTGCTTAAATCAAGTTAAAGTGTTGATTATAGGAATAGTCTGAAAAAGAAATAACATTTTAGGCAAGACATTCATTTTCACCACTGAAATTCTTCCCATTAAAGACAAATTCATATTGGACCATCTTTGTAGATCAGTTTTCACTGTATCCCATATTTTAATATAATTATTTGAGAACAACAAAGAATTATTGTTTGTCAGTCAAACCCCCAGATATTTAATTGTCTTCTCCACTTTCAGCTCACTTATTTCAAAGAATCTATCCTTAGATTTCTGATCCATATTTTTAGTCAAAACCTTCATTTTAGCCTTATTTATGTAGAACCCAGCCAATTGGCCAAATTGTTGTATTTTTTCCAAGAGTCTTCCAATCTTGTCCATTGGATTTTCTAAAAAGAACACAACATCATCTGCAAAGGCTCTTAATTTATAGTCTTGTTTCCCAATTTTGGGGCCTTGTAGTTGATCATCTTCTCTAATATTTCTACAAAGCACTTCTAAGACTAATATAAAAAGCAATGGGGAAAGTGGACATCCTTGTCTAGTCCCTTTTTGTATTTTACAATTATCTGATAATTCCCCATTTACAATAATCTTAGCATTTGGGGAATTAAATGGACTGTTCACATAGGGTCGGCTCCTCTCTGCATTCCCTGCAGATCTTTTTCCTGAGTGCATTCGAACAGCTTGCTCTGGGTTTTTTCTCCAACCAATCACATCCCAGAGGAGGAGGTAAGATACCTTTTTTTTTAGTCTGACAGTCGGCATTCTACAAGATTGAGTAAGTCTCAAATAGGTTGCTGTGATTTTACTTTCCATTCCTTTTGGGTCTAGTGCCTCAATAAACTGCTGCTAATTTATGTCAGTGAAACCAGTGTGTTGGTGCTCCTTGAGTCCTTCCGTGTTGCTTCCTGATCATGTGTTATTTAGCATTAAAGACCCACATTTTCAGGTTAAATGGTCAGCATCTCTGGGCTCCTGACAAGACCCACACATTGACAGGAGGGTCTACCACTAACCTGAGCATCAGATTGCTGCATCACTTGCCCCTTACACCACTTGCTTGCCCTCTCCCTTGAGGGGAACCAAGGTTAGGAAGAAGAGGAGCAGCTGGACATTCCTGAACATGCCCTGAACATTTGATTGCTCCTAATATGTATGGTAGTCATCCAATCCCCCTGAGATTTTATACACATCAACTAGGTGACAAGAGACACCATGCCTCCAAATCTGGTGCAAATCTATTGTAAAATGGCTGAGATACAGCAGATTAGGTTTTAATGACTAAGAGGAGGAATTGGAGTGTTGGTGACCTTTTTTCAGCACAGACAATGAGGCTCTTCTCACTCACAGTCTAACCCAGGCTAGGGAAGCCCAGTCTGGGTTAGGCTGCATGTGAGAACTGCTGGGAATGGGGCCTAAAACTGGTGGGGCAGCACCTCCTAGCCTGCTTTTTAAACCCAGCTTTTAGTCTGGGTTAATAGAGCCAACACACTGTTAGCTCAGACTCTGGGATCATGTGTCTCACGGGCTTCATTTAGCCCATTGGAGAAACAGAGACAGGCACCTAGAGCGCCCATCTCCTGGGGAAATCCCCCAATGCACTGCGCTCAGTGCATGGTGCATTGTGGGATACCCGGAGGCCAGTATGCATTGACCTGGCCTCCGGAGCGCCTCACTGCCTAGCACAGCAGTGGATCATGTGAGAGCATGGTTCACGCTCCCAGCAACAATAGATGGATTGTCGGCAGCGGGGGAAGTTAAACTTCGTACAGTCTCCCCCCTGCCTGCCCGGTCTGCAATGCATTTATTTGTTTGTTTGTGTGTTTAATGTCTTTAATGATCCCCCAACATTCATCTTCATGCTGGTCTAATGCCTTTTGCTGGTTTTGGGAGGGGGGGGAATCCATCTAGTGGTTTTTGAATAATTACTGTGGGAAACTCCCATAATAACAGGGCACAGATCAGTGATTCAGCCCACCTTACCATACTTAGATAATGAAGCCTGAGTAGTCACAGCAGTTTGGCTGTCACGTAGAACCTCCATATTCAAGGCCAGTCTACCACAGAATAGTAGTTTGTTGGTACTGGGTGGGAATCGTTTCTGGGATTTCCTTGCTGCTTTTCTTTGGGTCTTTCTGGAAAAATCTGGCAGCGCACTTTGAGAAAGTCAATGCCGGGCTTGAGTACGAATGCTTTTTCAAGCACCATTTTGATAACTACATGCATTTACATTGTTTTGGATTGTTTTGCTTTTTGATTGTTTTGTTTGTTGTAACTGAATATGTCTGCTGTGAACTGCCAAGAGCTGACAGATAGAACAGTATAAAAATGTAACACACAAACAAGTGTAACAAATAATTGAGCCTGCTATTTTTATTTATTAATTATTTTATTGATTTGATTTGATTTCTATACCACCCTTCCAAAAATGGCTCAGGATGGTTTACACAGATAAATAATAAATAAATAAGATGAATTCCTGTCCCCAAAGGGCTCACAATCTAAAAGAAACATAAGATAGACACCAGCAACAGTCACTGAAGGTGCTGTGCTGGGGGTGGATAGGGCCAGTTATTCTCCCCCTGCTAATAAAGAGAATCATCACGTTAAAAGGTGCACACTTACAGATGCATTCCCCTTACAAGGGAGTATGCTCTATGAAGCTCAGCAAGACTTGTTTTCAAATAATGAGGGAGCAGTTAAGCAATCTCTGGAAAATTGTTTTGGAGGAATAGTAATGGAAATATCCTTTTAGAATGCGGGTGGGAAACAATATAAAACTCCTGTAATGTAAACTCACCCCTATTACTACCACCTCATCCAGTACACAAAATGTTTTCACAGAATCTGACATTCTCCACAGCATCCTACAGGGCATAAGAGCTGTTAGTATATTAAAACAAGAATGCCATAACACCTCCTCTTCTGCTTTGTAAAGAACACATCGAGAAAGAAAGAATAACTAAGCATAATCATTGTGCTGCTGTGTGTCTCACAGGGGTGACTCTCCTGCTCATGTGGTTGTGTGATGTGGCACAGCCCAACATTTACTTTGGTATGTTAAAAGTCCTTATTCTTGTACACGTCTGTTCTAAATTTCTAGACTGGCTGCAGCAGTGACACCAAGCATAAAATCAAACCATTGGGCCAGAAATGGCATTCTGTCTGGCCTTTCATCAGGGAGGGGATTTCCCGACCCTTTCCCAGAGAGGTTTTACCACTACAGTTGTTTATATACAGATATTTATATATCTTCAACCCAAGTTCTCAGTGCTCACATAGATCACAAAGGAAAATAAATAATACAAAAAGATTCCTCCCTGTCCCCAAAGGGCTCACAATCTACAAAGAAACATAAGGCAGATACAAGCAACAGCCACTGGAGGGATGCTGTGCTGGGGTCGGAGTTCGAAACTGCACCACAATACCAACATAAAAAGTGGAATTTTAAAAAAACCTTGGATATAAAGCAGGCTACACTCTAATGCGCAGTGAAAAACCCGAATTGTGTGTGAAGTATAACTCACTGGGGTAATTACTGGGGTAATTTTGGCTGATGTGAATGTACCCCTTCCATTCTGGAGGAGATGCAAACTGCCAGGTGTAAAAAACCTCCAGGGAGTTATCCACACATGCTTCATGCTGTGGGGTAAATGTTGAGTGAAGCCACTTTGAATTGCACTCGGGGCATTAAGGGAAGCATCCCCCTCCCCTCTGCTCTCAGGATTTGTTTTTGCAAGTTTACATGGCATGCCTCTGTGTTTTCCTTCTAGCCAATGGGGGTGGGGAGATTATTAAAGAGTTATATCTGCATTTCTAAAGAGAGTATCCCTCTTATGCTAATGATTCTATGTCAGTGCCTCTCCCTATTTGCTCTGGCGTTTTCAGAAAAAGTAGCTTTTTCAAAACCTGGAAATACTTTGAGATAAGTTAGAATTTGGAAGACAAAGCCCGATTTGTGTGGGGGGTGCTTCCAAGGCCCTTGAAGGGACTTTGGGGTAAGTTTGGCTGGTGTGTGAATACACACACTCTCTTCTGAAGGAGATTCGGGGTAGAAGCCCTCTCTGTTAAGCCTCCTGGCCATCTAAGTGCAGGAACTGGGGTGTTCCAGGGCTTATTTGGGGCATCACTCCCCTACAGTCTCAATCATCATTTGTTTCTTGAGGAAAACACTAATGGTGTTGTGCTCAGGCAGGGACGGGCAGGCTGGGGTGTATTCCCAGTACTTCTTTCTCCAGGGTTTCAGCAGGGAAATAATAGCCCCTTGCTATTCCAACAGTTTGCTACACAACTGAATATCAGACTACGGCTGATTTTAGTACCACTCTTCCTGTTTTGTGCTATAAGGAGTATCCTCCACCCTTTGTGGTTGACAGTCTAGACATCTCTTCTGGGCAAATAGCCACCTGACATGCAATTTCTGTAGGATTAGGAAACTATCCTGGACCTTCTCGTAACAGAAGCTCCCAAATTATTGCATCTAAGTGGGAGTGTGGCCGTTGGGGTGGGCATGGCTATGGGGGCATGCCATGGGCATCCCATGGAGAGCCCCCCCCACTTCTGAATTATTTACTGATTTACTTAACACATGGGGACAGGGAGAATTTGTTTTATATTTTTAGCTTAATATTTTAATTGTGTCTTTTTTACAATCTTGTTTTTAAATTTTGCTGTAAACTGCCTTGGGATTGTTTAATGAAAGGCGGTATACAAATTTAACAATAAATAAATAAATAAATAAATAAATTTGCAGCTAGACCACTGGGGAGGTGGTCACATTTCAACACACTGTGCTCAAAAATTAATTGGGACTGGATTATGTTTTTCTGCACCATGTACAGTGGTCCCTCGACTTACGAAGATAATCCGTTCCGAATGCACGTTCGTAGGTCGGAATTTTCGTAAGTCGAAAAGCGCATCCACGGAGGTCCGGAAACACTCGTAAGTTGAGGAAACTGCATCTAAAAATTCGTAGGTCGAGGAAGCCGCATCTAAACCGGCAACGACTTCCGGTATTTTTTGTCGTTCGTATGTCGAAATCTTCGGATGTCGAGTACTTCGTAAGTCGAGGGACCACTGTACAATAGGATAATGGAGCTATATAACTCATAAAGGTAAGGTAAAGTGTGCCATCATTAAGCTGATTTCGACTCCTGGCGCCCACAGAGCCCTCTGGTTTTCTTTGGTAGAATACAGGAGGGGTTTACCATTGCCCCCTCCCACACAGTAAGAGATGATGCCTTTCAGCATCTTTCTAAATTGCTGCTGCCTGATATCGTACCAGCAGGGGATTCAAACCGGCAACCTTCTGCTTGTAAGTCAAGCATTTCCCCGCTGCGCCACTTATGGTAGCCTCCAAATTGAGCTGGCATGCAAATATCATGAAAATGTAGATCCTCTTTCAGGGTGCTCATGCAGCTCTTTGTGGTGATTAAGAAAATAGGTCCTGGGAGCAGAGGTGCATTCTGGAGCCTGGACCTAAAGGCCTTTGGAGCCCGCCCCCCCCCCCGACTGGAAGTTAAGCATCATCCCCCTACACACACACACACACACACACACACCACACACACACACACCATGACAAACACGGTATATTTATTA
Source organism: Hemicordylus capensis (assembly GCF_027244095.1). NCBI lineage: Eukaryota > Metazoa > Chordata > Lepidosauria > Squamata > Cordylidae > Hemicordylus > Hemicordylus capensis. The sequence goes on along the minus strand of NC_069658.1, from coordinate 233,721,607 downwards.
CGTGGGTTCTTGAAGGCACAAACAGCAACAGAACTCACAAGGATGTAAGAATATAAAACAGGTCTATTTATGCAAATATGCAATAGCAGAAACATTTCAACACACAATGTAACATATTGATCCCATATATTTCCTTCCCCACCCCCACCCCCGCCACTCCTCTGTCTCTAAAGCACCCGGCACAGGTCATAATCACACTCAGCAGCTTGGCACAGTGTGGGCCAGCAGCAACCAGCATAGTGTAGAGCCAGCGTGCTGTAGTGGTTAGAGTGCTGCACTAGGACCGGAGAGACCTGAGTTCAAATCCCCATTCAGCCATGATACTTGCTGGGTGACTCTGGGCCAGTCACTTCTCTCTCAGCCTAACCTACTTCACAGGGTTGTTGTGAGGAACAACTTAAGTATGTAGTACACTGCTCTGGGCTCCTTGGGGGAAGAGCGGGATATAAATGTTAACAAACAAACCATACCACCCAGGACAGACAAAAGAGGATTTGGGGGGCTCCAGTGGGTGTGGAGGCCCTAGACTTTGGCCCCAAAGTCCAGGGGTCAGAGCACCACTGCCTGGGAGTAAGGAAACATGTTTGTGTGCCTGTGTGTTTTTTAAACACAGAATTATTCTTCTGCAAACTGTCTTCCTCTTTGCCTTTCCTGTTAAATCTGTTAAACAAAACCTGCTTATCAGTCATCAACAGATGATAGAGCACCGTTTTCCTATTGGCTGAATATATCTAAGCTGACCAATGCTCTTGTTTCAGAGTTCCCACCAGCCAGCAGTAAGTGAATTGGGAGCAAGGAAAGTGCAGTGAGAGACTCCATCAGCTTCTGACCCCGATGGGGCTGCTTTGGTGGCAGCTCTCGGTCCTGGGGGTAGCTGCCCTCCTGCTGGCTCACTGCTCGGGTGGTGAGTACCTTCAGGGGCTCAAGTCCTTCATGTGCCTGGCAAGGGGGAGCAGAATGTGCACCCAGCTTTATCCCTGCTGGAGTGTCTCTAATGCAGTATATTTGCCTGGCTTGTGAAAAGGTGTTTGGGAGGTAGATGTTCTTATCCAGAGCAGAGCTGGGACTCTTTGCAAATCCCTGTTCATTGACCTGTGTGATTTGTAAATGGGACCTCTTTGCTTCTTTGCCCTGCTCAGCACTGACTGACATTTATTCCAGCAAAAGGTTTGAGAGTGGCATTATTGACAGCAGTGGGGGTGTATTACAGGTTTTTCAGTAATGTTTAGATTCTTCTTAATGTTGTACATATAGGAAAGGTGGAGGTTCCTTGTATCAACTGTCTTAGACTTGTGTGGGTTTTAATTATTTCAGAATTTGGAAAAGGAATTTCTTTTAAAAAATAAAATAAGAGTCTATATGAAAAGAGTTTGGTAGCAAGAGCAAAATTAATGAATACAACTAATCTTAGACACAATCCGTTGAATATTCTCAATTAAAGCATTTTCTAAATACTTTGATGGGTAAAGGGACGTTGACAGGACAATTAACCATGTTTGAAAACCTTATTATGAATGGTCAAGCATATGTAAAAGGTTTAATATATTTGACTAATCATAATTATTTGTTTGTTTTACCTTTGTTTTTCACTCATAGGCTCAGAGCAGCCGTATTAACATTTTTAATGTTAATAATCCTCACTCACATACAGCGTGCGAAGTCAAGACAGCTTAGTAAAGTTGCCTTATTGCACCTGCGCAAGTAGTGTCTACAAATTTGAAAAATAAATAAAATAAATAAGTTGCCGGAATGCCAAAATTGCACCAATTGCATTACATGAGGGTGCCAATAATTTGAAACTTTTTTAAAAAATGTAATTTTAAACGTGGTTTTCGCCGGGTATTTTAACCGCTTAGAGAGCTCCGGCTATAGAGCGGTATATAAATGTAAGTGCTATTGCTATTTAGAGTATATCTGTTTTTATTAATGTTGTGAGCCGCCCCCAGCAGAAGTGTGCTGGAGGGGCAGAGTATAAATATTTTAAATTAAATAAATAAATAAATAAATAAATAAATAAATAAAATAAGCTTATTCTCTACTACTACTACTACTACTCGATTCCTATACCACCCTTCCAAAAATGGCTCAGGGCGGTTTACACAAAGAATAAATAAATAAGATGGATCCCTGTCCCCAAAGGGCTCACAATCTAAAAAGAAACATAAGATATACACCAGCAACAGTCACTGGAGGTACTGTGCTGGGGGTACTACTACTACTATTTATATAATGCTCATGTAACCTATTTTGTGCAATTATGTCATTTGATTTTGTGCAACTTACTGAGGAGCAGAGCTGGTCTTGTGGTAGGGAGCATGAATGGTCCCCTTTGCTAAGCAGAGTCTGCCCTGGTTTGTATTTGGATGGGAGACTACATGTGAGTGCTGCAAGATATTCCCTTTAGGGGATGGGGCCATAGCTCAGTGGAAGAGCATCCGCATGTTTGTGTGCAAAAGGCTTCAGGTTCACTCTCTGGCATCTCCAGGTAGGACTGGGAGAGACTTGTGCCTGGAACCATGGAGAGCCACTGCCAGTCAGTGTAGACAATACTGAAACAGATCAATGGTCTGACTCAGTAAAAGGCAGCTTCCTATGTTCCTACATTTCTACGCTACTTGTGCACCTGCCATAATGCAACTTTACTAGACTGACATCGCTTTGTGCTGTATGCGAGCCTTTGTCCCCAAGGGGCTTGCAATCTTTTTTTAAAAATATAATTTTTAAGGAAGAAGAAGAAGAAAAATGGGGGGGGGGATTAAGCGGGCTTGCCGCCAGGAGCCACACAACTCCAGCACATGACCAGAAGAAACCGGGCTGGGCTCCCTTAGCCCAGTTTCGGCTGGTCGTGAGAACCACCTCAGTGCATATTATATTTGTTAAAGTAATCATTTTGAATATGGGGTGTCCTTATAAATGATTTACTCTTGAAGATGAAATAATTTACTACAGAAGACCCTTGAATATTGGGGTGTGTGTGTTTGTGTGTGTATGATGTCCTAAGGAATTACCACAGAAGTTAAAACCACAGTATTCAAGTGTAAAAACCTAACCCCCCAGATGTGGTTAGTTTCTTGACAACTGTCATGGGCTACTTATTCACCCAGTTGGAGTTTAGAAGTTAAGTCCCCAAACCAGCGAATGAGCAGCCTGCCCCACTTTGGTAGCAAACATCATGCGGAGGGTGGCTGAACTCATCGCTGTGGCTGAACGCTGGTGGCTGAACTCATCGCACATAACACTAGAACCAGGGGTCATCCCATGAAATTGATTGCCAGGAAATTTAGGACCAGCAAACGGAAGTATTTTTTCACACAACGCATAATCAACTTGTGGAATTCTCTGCCACAAGATGTGGTGACAGCCAACAACCTGGATGGCTTTAAAAGGGGCTTGGATAACTTCTTGGAGGAGCGGTCTATCAACAGCTACTAGTCGGAGGGCTAAAGGCCATCTCCAGCCTCAAAGGCAGGATGCCTCCGATTACCAGTTGCAGGGGAGTAACAGCAGGAGAGAGGGCATGCCCTCTGCTGTTGCCTGTGGGCTTCTCAGAGGCATCTGGTGGGCCACTGTGTGAAACAGGATGCTGGACTAGATGGGCCTTGGGCCTGATCCAGCAGGGCTGTTCTTATGTTCTTATCTTCTGTCATTATAGATAGTCCCTTTTGAAAAAGGAATTATAGAGGGCTTAGGGATTGCTGCGGAATGGCAGGATTCTTGATGGACTGTCATTTGGGGGTGTCCTCAGTGGCAGGTCCCCTAACCCTCCCCACTTGCTTTTCTCTTGCAGGCTCCTCCTCACATTCCTTGGGCCTTTTCTACACGTGGCTCTCCGAGCGCAACCAGGGGCTTCCTGAGTTCATGGTTGGGCAGTTCGTGGATGACCAGCCCATCTCTTACTATGACAGCAGCACCAAGAGAGCATTGCTCCGAGCACAGTGGATGGAGAAGGCGGAGAAGGAAGAGGCCCAGTTATGGGACTCAGAGTCCAAGGCCATGCAGAACTTCGAGAAGATATTCGGGAGAAACCTGGCAGAGTGGCAGAAGAATCCTAACCAGAGTGAGGGTGAGTGGTGTGTGGGAGGGGCACAGATTACACCCCTCCCCAAAATAGACTTCCTGTCCCCCAAAAGGAAGGAGGTGGGGAGTGGCTTCTCCTGGGAAGAGGACATGGGTGTTCCATCCACCCCCTCACCTCCTTTGGTTGTTGTGAGGGAGTAGAGTGAAGCACAGCTGCCTCCCTTTCATCTCAGTGCCCAAAAGCAGGGTATTGAGTGCCCATATGGAGTGTGAAGGGATGGAATAAGAGCTCCCCACAAGTTGGCAGTTCTTCAGGAGGAGGGATCAAGGGTGGTGGTGGGAGTTAGGCATTCTGCAGGGTTAAATGGACTATCACCTACAAATATGAATACTAATACGATGCATATTTAGATACTGCTTTTCAACAAAAGTTCCCAGAGTGGTTTACATAGAGATAGAGATAGAGATAGAGATGCTTTTTTCAATGACCTTCTTTAATGCGCAATTGAAAGTTACAAGTATAAAAGTTTAAAAACATTCAAAAGTTTTAAAAATTAAAAACTGAACCACAAGTGTAGCAAAAGAGCAAATGTTTCGATGTAAGACATCATCCTCAGTGCTATACAAAAGTGGCTGAGTCTTGTTCTTTAAAAGTGCAATAGTTGGAAGATCAGTGTGTCCCTGTCAGAGGATGAAAAGTAAAGCTCCACCTGAGTGTTCGAAAACTGATAGACAGATAATTACACTGTCAGATGAGTTGAACAGATTGTTGGAAAGGAACAACGACATCACTGGGACATCACTGGAAGAAACAGAGGATGGCATTGAGACAAAAGGAGATAGGGAAGAAGGAAAAGTGAGAATATTAATGAGCGATAAGGGAGGTGATTTTGTAATTATGAGTCAGCATCAGTTATCTCTCTAACAGGGATTCCCAGATGTTGATTACAACTCCCAGAATTCCCAGCTGCAATGGCTTTTGCTTGGGGACTCTGGGAGTTGTAGTCAACAACATCTGGGAATCCCTGTTAGAGGGAACACTGGTCAACATGGATCGGAAAATTGCTCAGTTGCATTTATCAGATAGGAGTATATATGGGGAGTCATCCAGAATGAGGTTTCAAACTAATTGCTGGAGGTCACTTGAGGAGGCCATTGAGGTCACTTGAGGAGGTCCATCTCCAGTTACCGCCAGCTTGTCTGGTGGCCACACAGAGACGGGCCTTCTTGATTGCAACCCCGAGATTGTGGAATGCGTTCCTTGCTGAGATACGATCCTCCCCATCTCTAACTATTTTTAAAAAGCATTTGAAGACCCATCTCTTCACCCAAGCTTTTTCAGCTTTTTAAATTTGTAGGTTTTAATCTTATGATGTTTTAAAATTGTTAAACTCTTTTAACCTTTTATATTTGTTTTAATTGTTTTTATGCCACTGTTAACCGCCCAGAGATGAAAGTTTGGGCGGTATAGAAGTTAAATAAATAAATAAATAAATAAATAAATAAATAAATGCCTGGCAAAGTATATGTAAGAGATGGAATATAAATACTAGATTGTTTCAACAGTTATATAATAATCATCCCAAATGCCCTGTACTTTATTTGCTGGTTAAAACGCATACAATAGAAGGGAATAAGATAGGAAATGTTCAGGCATCTTCACTTAAAATTAGACCAATTATATCTGGGTGTGATGGTCCAGCTGATCATCTAAGCTGGTTAATTGTGACAATTTTTTGTCACCTTTGCTAAAGTAGGTTCCTTCTCATTTATGTAAGATGTTGGAAGCATTACAAAATATGGGGAATAGTGATAGCGAATTATATATGGAGAGTTTTTATGTGGTAGCATTATATACAAATGTGGATAATGAGGGGGCAAGGAAAGGTTTCTATTGTGAGATAATAAGCAGGAAATTGAGTGTTATGGTTTCACTCTTAAAGACACTGAAGGTTTAATAGAAGCTTGTCTACAATGTAATGTGTTTAGGTTTAGTGGGGAATACTATGAGCAGAAAAATGGCTTGGCTATGGGAAATCCGGGCCATAAGTTATATGTTCTCCATTGAGAGGAAATGTATCACTCAAAATGTAGTTTTGTACAGGAGCTACATTGATGACATAATAGTTAGTTAGTTGTTTATTTACTATCTTAGATCAAACATCAATAGACACAGAATATACACAGTAAAGAGAGAAAACAAAAACGGAAACAAAATCTAAAATGTTATCAAATACATAAAATCAGGAACCTTTGACAGTAACCGATTGCTGTGCTCTAGCTTCTCTTAGTTTGGTCAATGTGTAACAGAATTTAGCAACCGCCAGGGATATTGTTGGGTCCCTATCTTCTAATAAACATGTAAGAATCGTCTCCACTGAGTGGCTTTTGAGATCTTTCAGGTACTGAGATAAAAATAAATCTCTTTCATCAGTATAAAGTGGACAATGTAACAGTGAATGCATCAATGTTTCGGGAGCAGATCCGCAGGGGCATAGTCTCTCCTCATAGGGTTTTCTCTCAAATTTCCCTGCTAACATCGCTGAGGGTAGAGCATTCAAGCGAGCTCTTATAAACGCCCAGCGAAGCTTTGGTGAATAGATTGTGTAGAAATAAGAGGCTATGACCCAATCTTTCTTGGTGCTTAGGAATGGTAGAGGCCTATTTATAGAGGCACTTTCCTCCTGGAAATTTATGTCCCTAAGCCTTTGTTTAACTAGGCATCTTGCGTGATGACATAATAATTATATCAAAATCTAAAGATAACATGGATCAGGTGTTCAGGGAGCAGAATGGAGTGGGAAGTATGACATTGACCAGGAAACGGCCTGATCCTCAAGGGTGGTTGCCATTTCTAGATATGGAGATTAAATTAAATTAAACGAGTGGGGAGTTGAGACAAAGTGGTATAGGATAGGAAACCTACTAAAAAGAAAATAATAATGAACAACACAGCACACCCGCAGGGCATGAAAGTACAGACAGTGAAAGGTTTGATACGGAGAGCTGTAGGAGTTTCATCTAAAGTTTATGTTGAACTATCTAGGAAGAAAGCAGAGGAAATAAGGAAAACCAATGGTTATGTATTCCCTATTGAAGGATATAGGAATACTAAATTTGGAGAAGGGTATGAAGTACTAAATATCCCATATGTGATGGAAAGGTTTACCTGGGAGGCACAGCGGATTCTTAAGAAACATGGCTTGAAGGGGAATGTTATTTGTACAGCTCAGATGACCTTGAGACAGCACTGAGTAAAATCAAAACTGTATGATAATAAATGTGAAGTTGAAGACTGCCTAATTTGTGAGAATAAAGAGGGGAGGTGTCTGACCAAAGGGGTGATATATAAAATTGTGTGCTTGGAGGGCATGCAATTTTATATTGGCGAAACTGGTCGACCCCTGATAAAAAGATATAAGGAACATCTGGAAGACATACAGCATAGAGATAGAACAAAACCATGGGCCGTGCATGTTAAAGAACAACAACAAGGCAGAGTAGTGAATACAAAGATATTCACCTTGGCTGTGGAGACAGATGTGAGGAAACGAAAAATCAGAGAAGCCATATATAGAGAGACAGAGACAGAGACAGAGACAGAGACAGAGAGAACAGTTGCACCCAGCTATAAATGTTAAGGAGGAAATGAGGGAGGCAATGAAATGCATTGGTTATTGAGTGTATGAACTCCATTATGCTTTTGTGTTCTTTTCCTTCCTTCCACACTTTTTTCCTGTCTGTGATATTGGGAGCTGCACAGGACTGATTGATTGCCTTCAGTTCTTTAGCTGAACCATAGTGTGGGGTTGTATTTAAGAACAAGACTCAGCCACCTCTGTATAGCACTGAGGATGATGTCGAAATGTCGAATACATCGAAATGTTTGCTATTTTGCCACATCTGTGGTTTAGTTTTTACATTTTTAAACTTTTGAATGGTTTTGAAACTTCTAAACTTTCAACTTTCAATTGCGCATTAAAGAAGGTCATTGAAAAAAGCTTTGAAGTGTGGAAAAGCGTATTACCTCACCCTTATACCATCTTATTCAAACAAACAAATAAATAAATAAATAAATAAAGTAGGTGAGTCCCTGCCCCAAAAGGCTTACAATCTAAAAAAGAAACCTAGGATAGACACCAGCAACAGTCACTGGAGGGATGCTGTGCTGGGGTTGGATAGGGACAGTTGCTCTCCCCCTGCTCAATAACGAGAATCACCACTTTGAAAAGGTGGCTCTTTGCTCAGTTAGCAGGGATGTGATTCCACCTTCAAAGGATGAAAGCAGAGTTGTCAGCAGAGCTGGGTTCTGAAGAAACCACAAGGAATCATATTCATAACCATAAGACATTTTGCTTTGAGCATGTATGTAAAAATAAGGAAAATGTAGTAAAAGCTAATAATACCGGCTAAGGAAGCTGGGTTACGTGCTTGGATGGAGAGAGAGAAGTCCGTGTGCTACCCACAGGAAGCAGATGTGCATATCAGTTCCTCCCACCTCCCTTCAAGAGGAACGGGTAACATTAACCCTTTGCTTTCTAGAGACGAATAATCCCATCACTATCGCAGTCCCAACAAAAATCACGTCTAATTCACCTACTTGTGGATGAGGAAAGGAGAGGAGAGCTGGTCTTGTGGTAGCAAGCATGACTTGTCCCCATAGCTAAGCAGTGTCTGCTGTGGTTGCATCTGAATGGGACACTTGATGTGTGAGCACTGCAAGATATTCCCCTTAGGGGATGAAGCCGCTCTGGGAAGAGCAGAAGGTTTCAAGTTCCCTCCCTGGCTTCTCCAAGATAGGGCTGAGAGAGATTCCTGCCTGCAACCTTGGAGAAGCCGCTGCCAGTCTGTGAAGACAATACTGAGCTAGATAGACCAATGGTCTGACTCAGTATATGGCAGTTTCCTATGTTCCTATGAGAGCAGAACTGAGAGCTACCACCACCCCATCTTCGTGTCCTCTGCCAATCTGACAAGCATCCCCTCTGTTCCCTCATCCGAATCATCAGTGTTGAACAGCAAAGGGCAATGGAGAGAGTCTCGTGGCTCTCCACTCTATACCCCCACACATGTTGCCATGCAGCCATTAATGAGCACCTCTTGAGTACAGTTGTTCAACCAGCTGCAAATCCACTTAACTGAGGAATCATCTAGCCCCATGCTCCCCATCATATCCCCATCAAGGTACACTTAGATTAGGGAAAAATCTGGGGCACACTGGCCCCTGGGAGCCTTTTTTTTTTTTAACATAAGAACAGCCCTGCTGGATCAGGCCCAAACCCTATCTAGCCCAGCATCCTGTTTCACACAGTGGCCCACCAGATGATTCTGGGAATCCCATAGGCAAGAGCTGAGCTCATGCCCTGCTATTGCTCCCCTGCGCCTGGAATTTAGAGGCATCCTGCCTCTTAGGCTGGAGGTGGCTTATAGTCACCAGACTAGTAGCCCTTGATAGACCTCCATGAATTTATCTAAGCTTTTCATAAAGCCATCCTGGCTAGTAGATGTCACCATATCTTGTGGCAGAGAATTCTATAGGTTAATTATGCATTATGTGAAAAGCTAGCTTTTTTTTGGCTGGTCCTAAATTTCTTGGCAATCAGTTTCATAGAATGACCCCTGATTCTAGTATTATGTGAGAGGGAGAAAAATTTATCTTTTCCCCCATACCGTGCATGATTTTATAGATCTCTATCATGTTGCCCCTCAGTTGTCTCTTTTCTAAACTAAAAAGCCCCCAGTATTGTAGTCTTGCCTTGTAGGAAAGGTGCTCTAGGCCCCTGAATATCTTGGTTGCGCTCTTTTGCACCTGTGCAGTGGCAATGTCTCAATGTGATTGATTGATTGACCCCAACTCCTGGTGTATTATGGAATGAGTCAACTCCCAAGGCAGGTTTGAAGTTGACTAGCTTCTTTCTGCCCTGAGAAGGAGTCAGCTCCAAATGCAGGAACTTTAAACTTCCAGATACATAAGGGATTCCTGATCCACCCCTTCCTGATACATAAGGGTTTGAATCAGCTGCGGATGCTGGGAACTTAAACTCTTGCTTTTATAGCCAACTTGCTCTTTTATGCATTGGGAGTGGGCACCCCCTTCCTGGTGCATTATGGGGCAAGTCAGCTGCAAAAGTGGAGAACTCCCTGCCAGAGCAAGTCAGAATGGCACCGGAGAGTGTCCCATGGTACACAAATGTGCCACAGCACGCCAGGAGACTTTATAGGCAGGGCTTTTATTTCGAACCCACTCTGGATTGGAGTGTGCCAGTCCACATATTAGCTGGATTTACCACGAAGTCCCTGTGGGCTATCAGGGATCAGGACAGACAGGACTTTGTTTCCCCCCAAATGGAGGCTGCACATTCTGGCCTAGCCCGAAGTATGTCCGGATTTAAAAAATCCTCTCATTTCAGAGGCTTTGGGAGGAAGGGGGGAACCCAGGACTTCTGTTTTGCCCTGCAGTTTCTCTGGGGTGGTCATGCCAGTAAATCGGCATTTTTCAAAGCTCAGTGAATAGGAGCTTGACAGCTGTTTGGGGTATGGTTTTCTCTAAGTGATTTGCAATTGCAAGTGCTGGGGGCGGGGAGGTGTTGCAGATTGGTGATACTCTGTGGAGGGAGTCCAGAAGGGGAGGGGGAGGGAGAAATTCTTGAGTTAAACAGAAGCACAAACTGCAAATGTGTGTCTTCCTATGTTTTACATAGGCTTTAGATATACAGAATGGAGGTAACCTGAGCCCTTTTTTTTGTCAAAGCTGATTCCATTCGGTGTGTGTGTGGTGGTGGAGGTGGGGGACATGAGGTGATGAAGGCAGTCACTCACAAAGGCAAGGGTTAAGCGTCCTGCTGTTTGATCCAGCTTGGCAACTCCTCATGCTGTCCTTCCACTTTTTGCTGTCGAACTAAAAAAACCAAAACACTCTCTTGCCTCTTCCTCTGTGGTGTGATTTGTGATTGGTTGGAGGAAAAACCTAGAGAAAGTAGGTGGGAATGCACAGGAAAAAGATCTGCCAGGGAGTGCGGGGAGGAGCCGACAGCTATGTGAACTGTCAGTGTAATCCACTGAATTAAATACCTTGCGACTCTGCTGCAAAGCAGATTCGCTCTTCAGATACCTCACGGGATGAAGGCATGTGTGAATAACTCCCAGTTGGTAAATGCTAGTCTAGCACACAAGTTAATATCTTGTCAACAGCAATATCATGGAGGACTTTGCCATATGTTTTGTTGTGAGATACGCTGGCTGACATTCTGCACAGGGCTCTGTCCATCCAAGAGCAGGCTGAGCACACTGGGGCCCCACGTCCATGCCGCTACCAAGCTTGGAGGGCCTCCGTGGCAGCTCATGGTTGTGTCATCATTGTTTCCAGCAATTCTCCCATAATTAGCTGAGATGTCAGGCAAGAGTCTTTCCAGGGGTGTTGCTATGCAACAGGGGCCTGCGCCCAGAGCATCACGGCACCTTGTTCTTTGGTTCCTGTTGGGGCCTAGGCTCCTGCACCACCACGGGAGCCTTCATTGCTGCTGCCGCTGCTGCTGCCGCTGCCGCTACCGCTGCCACTGCTGCTGCCACTGCCACCTCAGGGGACAGCCTTCAGTGCCCCTGGACCTGCCATGTTGCTGTGTGCTGCCACCACCTTGGCAGGTAGCCTTCAGTACTGCTGCCACTGCTGCTTGCCGCCACTGCCTTTCGTGCTCCTGCCACCAAGATGGTCAGACACAATCCCATATGGGGAATCACAGACAAAAAACCAAGTTGGAAACAAAATCCGTGAACCAGTCTTGAAAGCTGAATGTATATGACACAAACATATATGTAAATATGCAGTTTATATAACAAATCCCAAACCATACATGGAACCAGTATATACAATGATGGTAAAGATGGAACCATGGGCCAATGTAAATGTTGAAAGTCCAATCTTCTCATCTGGAGTCTATAACATGGAAAATCCTTCAAATTCTGAGGGGGCTCTGCTCCAGGTGCCGACAATGAAGGAGGCTCAGTTGTCGTGCACTCAGGACAGGGCCTTCTCTGTTGCTGCCCCCAGACTCTGGAATGCTCTCCCGGTGGCTGTTCGCTCCTCGGTCTCTATCACAGCTTTTAGAAAGCATGTTAAATCGTGTTTTTTCTCCCCCAGGCTTTTATATGATTGTGTCTGCTGCTGCTCTTTGGACTTTTTATTGCTTTTGTGCTTGTGTTTTAAATTTTTTAATCAGATATGTTTTGTATTTTTAGTTTAATATTTTAATTGTGTCTTTTTTACAATCTTGTTTTTAAATTTTTCTGTAAACCGCCTTGGGATTGTTCTAATGAAAGGCGGTATATAAATTTAACAATCAATCAATGAATGGCAAAAACAAATCATTCTTCACAAATATGAGATATGTAAATCCCTTAACAGGCGTCCTAGGATATCTCTGCCAGTTTCGCAAACAATCGTTCATATCTTTTCATATCTGTCATATCTATATATAAACAACAAACATTAACAGGATCCTGGCAGTAGAACTAAACAGTGGCACTGCACTGCCCAGTGTTTGAGAGGCCAGCTGGGGGAAAGGCCTGTGCACAACCACTGCCGCTTCCCTGCTCGCTTTCCACACACCCAGTGGTGGCAGCCCACTGTTGAACTCCTCTGTGGCGGTCCTTGCAGCAGTGGGGCAGGCGAGATGAGAGATGAGGCGCTGGCATTTGCCTCCTGGGCCCCCTAACAACACCACGGAGTCTTTGCCAGACCTACCCAGAGAGGCCAGGGACTGAACCTGGAAGCTTCTGCATGCTTAGAGGATGCTCTACCTCTGGGTTATGGCCACATCCCCAAGGATGGCGTACATGGGTCTCCCATCCAGGTCCTGCCCACAGCAAGACCTGCTTAACTTCAGCAAAGTGGTTGGATTGGGTGCCCTTAGACCATGCTCTCAGATGGAGGAAATCAGAACTAAAGCTCTTTTGCTGGGGGAAGCATTCAAAATGTCATCCCTCTTTTTTTAGATAGCAGTGCAATGAAGTGGTCACTTGAGTGCCCCTTTTCATTCTGGACCTGAAGCAAGCCCCATGGGGGAAGATGTTGGAGATGGAGTTCCAGTGCATCGAGCTTTTGCACCAACTGGAGGGCTAGAGGCCACCTCCAGCCTCAGATGCAGGATGCCTCCGAGGACCAGTTGCAGGGGAGTAACAGCAGGAGAGAGGGCATGCCCTCAACTCCTGCTGTAGGCTTCTAGTGGCATCTGGTGGGCCACTGTGTGAAACAGGATGCTGGACTAGATGGGCCTTGGGCTTGATCCAGCAGGGTTGTTCTTATGTTCTTATCCTAGTGACCACTAGGGCATTGGGAGTAGAAATAGTGAGTAAGGGTCTCCCTAACTGTTCTACCTGTATCTGCTTTATGACCCCTGATGTTACACTTCAGGTATTTCCTGTTGAGAGTCAGAATCCCTTCCTTTCCTCTTAGAGAACAGATGAAAACATATCTCTCTCTCTGCCTACCTATTCATTATGTAGTTCTGTAGATTAGGGTTAGGTCTTTCCTATGCAAAGGTGTAAAGGTAAAATGTGCCGTAGAGTCGGTGTTGACTCCTGGTGACCACAGAGCCCTGTGGTTGTCTTTGGTAGAATACAAGAGAGGTTTACTGTTGCCATCTCCCATGCAGTATGAGATGATGCCTTTCAGCATCTTCATATACTTCTGCTGCCTGATATAGGTGTTCCCCATAGTCTGGGAAACATACCAGCGAGGATTCGAACCAGCAACCTCATGCTTGCGAGGCAAGTCCTTTCCCACTGCACCGTACTTCATCAATCAATACTTTGTATTTATTCTACAAGAATCTCCATGTGTCTTCTATAAATAGCTGCAACAGCTAAACTCTGCAACGACTCTGTAAGTGGAGTGGGTAGCTTCTTTAGTGCTCTGCTAATTAACTGGGGGATAAAAATTACAGCCTTCAAAAGAAGAAAGAGATGGAATTCAGTATCCATCCCTTTCACTGAAACCCACCCAATGCACACATTCTTGCCTCATTGTCAAGTTTCTCTTGTTAGAGTTTGGGCGAGGGTGCAGAACGGGAGATTAGCGGTCTAGTGAGAGCTAACCTTCCAAGGAAGGGTCAGGCAGTACTGATTCTTGAAGGGAAGCGTCTTGACTCTGCTGTGTCATTCCTCCCTTGCTGTCTCTTTCAGGGCTTCACATCTGGCAGGGCAAGCTTGGCTGTGGACTGCGTGAGGATGGGCAGAAAAGGGGATACTGGCGATCTGGTTATGACGGGCGAGACTTTATCAGCTTTGACACAGAGACCAACACCTGGACAGTAGCCGATGCTGCAGCCAAAAAGATGAAGAGGAAATGGGATTCTTTGCTGAGAATGACTCAGAACATGAGGCGCTATCTGGAGGGGCCCTGCACTCAATGGCTGCAGACATTGGTGGGCTATGGGAATGACTCCCTGCTGAGGAAAGGTGAGGATGGGAAGGGGTCAGGGTAGGGAGCCTGTGGGTTTAGGCCTGCAATTCTTTCCTCTCCTGCCCCTCTCACTAATCCTAGGCTGAACAGGCACTTGACATATTAAGTGGCTGCCCAGGCTAACAAGGGTGGTAAATGTCTGGGATTGTACTGCAGAGTCATAGACTGATGGATCTGCAGAGTTGGATGAGATCTTGGAGGCCATCTCGTCCAATCAGGAAAGCCAGAGCAAGCACATCCCCAACAGATGGAGGTTCAGCTTCTACTTGAAGATCAGTGAAGGAGAGCCCACTATTCCCTTAGGTATTTTGTTGCATTGCGAACTGCTCTTACCATTACCAGGTTTCTCTTAAAGTTCAGTCAAAGATCATGAGATTTAGCCCTATCTTCTCTGGCAGACTACATGCATGAGCACTGAAAGATATTCCCCTCGGGGGATGGGGCCACTTGGGGAAGAGCATCTGCTTGCTTGCATGCAGGAAGTCCCAAGTTCCCTCCCTGGTGTCTCCAGGGGCTGAGAGAGACTCCTGCCTGCAGCTTTGGAGAAGCTGCTGCCAGCCGTTGTAGACAATACTGAGCTAGGTGGACCAATGTTCTGACTTGATAGAAGGCAGCTTCCTATGTACAATTCCAAAATAGGAAATATATGCATTTGGAATCCTCAGTTTAATAGTAAAGCTGTATCAAAACCAACCCAAACTCATGTGAATATATTCTCCATAATAATGTGAATGGAAATACTTGGGGATTTTCTGCTCTAGAGGATGCTGTAGATTTAAGATATCGTATCTCGAGAGTAAGATTGGATGGCTACATGAGTTCCCTTCCTGCTCTTAAGGCTCAGCATCCACTCTGCCTGTTACTAGAGAGGTGCCTTTATTCATAATGTCAGTAATGTTCCCATTTTCCAGAGCGCCCAGTGGTGAAGGTGACACGCAAAGCAACTGTTGGTGGACAGGAAACCCTCTTCTGCCAGGCTTACGGCTTCTACCCCAAGAAGATCAACATCACCTGGAGGAAAGATGGAGAGTTCTGGAAGCAGGGCGATTCCTCTGTCAACCCCAACTCAGATGGGACCTACCACAGCCGGACCAGCATTCAGATTGATCCCAAGGACAGGGGGCTCTACCTGTGTTCTGTGGAACATGCCAATCTGCCAGAACCCCACTTGATTCCCTTGGAAGGGCCAGGTGAGAGACTGCAGTGCGGGAGGGCTGGTTCATTGGGGTGGGGATGGCAGATTCCAGAGGTGGCTCCCTTCTGGGCACTTGGGCTGCAGAGTGAAGTCTCTCATGTTATATCGGGGAGGGGGGACATAGAGCACCCCTCTCCGAAGCTCCTGAGCCCTGGGGTGGATTAAGCTTTTTTGCTGCTGGGTGGGGGAAGGGGGAGTTAAATCTCTTTTTTAACTTTTAAAAAAGTTTTTTAACTTTTTAAAAAAGTGGTAGAGCTCCTAGTAGACACTTACCTCCTGAATCCTGTTGCTGCTTGGTGTGGGCAGCAGAGACAGAGGCAAAAGACCTCCTCACCCGGGCCCACCTTCCTCCCAAATGACAGAGATCGGGCGTGTGAAGAGGGCAGAAATCGGTCCAACCTCAGTCATTTGGGAGGAAGGAAGGCCCATGTGGGGTCTCTTGGCACCTTCACTGCTGCCGTCTAGGCAGACAGCACCCTGCGCCGAGCCCACCCAACAGGATTTGGGAGGAGGGTGGGCCCACTAGGAGCTCTCGCCACCACACAGCGGCAATTTCGAAAGTTTAAAAAAAGTTTTTTAAAAAAGATTTAACTTGCCACTCCTGCAGGATTTTCCGCCTCTGTTGCCTCTGCGGTAATCCGCTTTTGCCTGAACACCTGCATGCCCTCTAGGTCCATTTCTCCATTACATTAACTCCCCCACCCACCCCACTCCCACCGCACCATCCATTGTTTGCTGGAGCTGAGGGGCTGGAAGCTGCTGGGAAAGGGAACGTTCTATATCTAACCCTGTTTTTAAGCAGCAAGGTGGCTGATTCCCAGTGTGTGTCATGTTCCCTGTTGGTAGATTCCTCATCCCAGATTCCTCATCCCACCACCTCCCTTCTCCTTCCTTTGGACGTCTATCTGCTTTTTCCTCCTGTCTTGTTGCAGAATCTGGATTCCCCTCCATTCCTCTGGATTCCCCTCCATTCCTCTGGATTCCCCTCCAACCCTATGCACCCCATCCAAACCAAGCTGATTTCTTCCTGACATTAACCCTTCCATATTTACCCCCCTAAGTCATTACCTCTATTTCTCCACATGTCAACACCTCTGTTCCTGCCACCACTCAAGTCCAACCTCCTAAGGGCACCTGCCAGAAGGGCGAGTTTCGCTGCGCCAACAACCAGTGCATCCCCCGCGCATCCAAGTGTGATGGCTGGTTCAACTGCTTTGATCACAGCGATGAGTCGGCTTATGCTAATTGTGGTGAGTCCTAGGCTGAGATGCTTATTGAGCCCTGGGAGGGAGGCCTCTCAGTTGGCCGAGAGACAGTCTACCTCTGAAAAGTATAAGCATGCATATGTATTCAGTACTTGGTTTGGGCCCCTTTTGCAGCAATTACTGCCTCAGTGCGGTGT
This sequence comes from Hemicordylus capensis, assembly GCF_027244095.1. Lineage (NCBI taxonomy): Eukaryota > Metazoa > Chordata > Lepidosauria > Squamata > Cordylidae > Hemicordylus > Hemicordylus capensis. Next base: position 233,704,534 of record NC_069658.1, on the reverse strand, counting down.
GGCATGGATGCTATCAGCCTGTGGCACTGATGAGGTATTATGGAAGACCAGGATGCTTCATTAGCGGCCTTCAGCTCTTCTGCATTGTTTGGTCTCATGTCTCTCATCCTTCTCTTGGCAATGCCCCATAGATTCTCTATGGGGTCAGGTCAGGTGAGTTTGCTGGCCAATCAAGCACAGTACACTGTATCCTTTTCAGAGGTCCGATATTGTTCTATTCTTCGATCCTTGTCTTCTTGGTTCCATGTAATATTCTAATTTTCTGAGATTGTGGATTTGGGGTTTTCATGAGCTGTACGCCATGATCATCACAATTATAACAAATTAAGGCTTGACTTATCTCGCTTTGCATGTAATGCGTCTGTCTCATATATCAGTTTCACCTTTTAATTTGCATTACTGAAATTAATGGACTTTTGCACAATATTCTAATTTTCCAAGTTTCACCTGTATGGTGCAGGGAGAGAAACTTGCCATGTTGCAAGGTAAACGGCCAGGTAGCAAGAGAGAGAAGGAGGAAGGAAGTTGAATCTCTGAGATTAGCAATCTACATTTCAAAGGGATAGCATCAGAGCAGTGGAGAAGTGATGACAGATGTCTTGACCCTTTAGCCCTCTGACTTACTAGTCTGTCCTCCTCTGTCTGAGGCAAGAGACAACGCAAAGTCCTTTAACTTTCCAACACAAGCAAGGGTTCTGTCTGGGGTGCTGCCACATCAGCCTTCTTTTCTCCCCCAGGCAGGCATCCCCATCCCACGCAAGCCCAACTCACTGATGTGCCCAAATGGGCACTGCGCCCTCAAGAACTGGTGACTGGAGCTGCGCATCACATCACAGCAGTTATTGAATCTGATCTGTGGCAAATTTGTCGTTCAGACAATTTTGCATCGGATCAGAACCACTATGGCGGTGGGGTCAGTCGGTCTGATCCGATAGATTATTGAATACAGTATCAAGTATCATTTGATCAATTCAAATTCTGTCTAATTCCAATATAATTGCGTCAGTTTGGCACATTGGAGGGCATCATATTATTTCCTTATATTTTTGTTCAGTCTAAAACTTGAGGTCGTTTACATGACTGTGGGGTGGGTGGGGGGGAAGGCTTCACACGCCTCCCCCCTCCCAATGATTGGTGAAATGTTGGTGAGAGCGCCATCCATGCTCCCACACGATCTTTTTGGGGTAGCTGGGATGATGCATCCTGGCCTCTGGGTATCCTACAACAGACTGTGCACAAATGCACAGCGCACCGGGGCATTCCCCCAGGAGACGGATGCTCTAGGAGCCCATCTCTGTGTGCAGCTGAGCAGGAAACATTCTGATATCACACATGGGCAAGAAGCCCTGGTTAAGGGAGTGTCCGCTCCTTCAACCAAACCTAGTCTCGACGGCGCTGCCCCACCAGGATCGGACCCAATCCCAGTGGTCCTCATGCACAGACTAACCCTGGCTGGGCTTCCCTAGCTGGGTTTAGGCTTCATGTGAGCTTCAACAGCTTCTTTGTATCTTTTCCTAATGTCTGGGGCTGGGATGGTTTCCCAAGTGTGGAGAGCAAGTGGGGAAACAGAAGAGTTTTCGGAGGGACATCTTCAGCTGGCCAATGAGGATTGAGGAGGAACTCCTGGCACTGGCTTCTTTCTGTCTAGCAGTGGTGGCTGATGGCCCCAAGTTGGAGGCATCATTTTGAACTGCCATGCACCTTTAGGGCATCCACCCCATGCCATGCTCTAAAACAGGGGGTAGGCATTAGGTAAGCTTGGGAGGTGTTTGGATGGGTCTGGGTCCCTGGAGGATGGATGGGGCTTGTCTTCCCACCCCCACTCCCTCCATTCACTCAGTAGCATCCCAACTCCTCCCACTGTCACTCACAGTTATGGCTCCTTCTGTTCCAGAGTCGGAACTTGTAGCTGGTCTTGTGGTAGCAAGCATGACTGGTCCCCTTTGCTAAGCAGGGTCTGCCCTGGTTGCATTTGAATGGGAGACTGTAAGATATTCCCCTTAGGGGATGGGCCGCTCTGGGAAGAGCAGAAGGTTCCAAGTTCCCTCCCCGGCATCTAAGGGGACAAGTCATGCTTGCTACCACCAGACCAGCATGCAACCTTGGAGAGCCTCTGCCAGTCAATGTGACAATACTGAGTCCCTGGACCAATAGTAGCAAGCATGACTTGTCCCCTTAGCTAAGTAGGGTCCACCCTGGTTGCATATGAATAGGAGACTAGAAGTGTGAGCACTGTAAGATATTCCCTTTAGGGAATGGAGCCGCCGCTCTGGGAAGAGCAGAAGGTTCCAAGTTCCCTCCCTGGCATCTCCAAGGTAGAGCTGAGAGAGACTCTTGCCTGCAACCTTGGAGAAGCCACTGCCAGTCTGGGTAGACAATACCGAGCTAGATGGACCAATGGTCTGACTCGGTATAAGGCAGCTTCCTATGCTTCTATGTCCCCCTGCTAGAAATGTGTGATCCCTGTTCAACATGTGCTGCCCCTGAAAGAGTTTCCGTCCTGGTTTGGCTGTCATGAAGCAACGTTGGGGAGTGGAACTCTACAGACTGCTGTGAAGTGACAAACGCTTGGCTCTCTTACATGCCTATTTTATATCTTCCAGGTAGAAGATGATGTAGCCCCTGAAGCAAGAGAAGGGACAATCTGGGGTTTTATCCCAGATCAGGGGAAAGATATGAAATATCAAGAGCTACGGCACCAAGACCAATTCTTTGGTCATTTCTTCGAAGGAGCATCTCCACAAGCAGCGCTTTCTTCCTCTTCCACCAGATCTCCATCTCTGTCTTAATTACTTGCTCCCTTGTTTTTAAAACATCTTTTTCTCTATCTCCCCTGAGAGTATCTTTAGCGCTGTTCCGGTCAGTGGCCAACATCCTGACTAATTATCTACTGGTGCAATGAACAAAGTTGCAAGTGCCAGAGCCCTGCCCAAGCGCAAGTGGTACTGCTCACTATGGAGGAGTAACAGCAGGAGAGAAGGGCATGCCCTCAACTCCTGCCTGTAGGCTTCCAGCAGCATCTGGTGGGCCACTGTGTGAAAGAGGATGCTGGACTAGATGGGCCTTGGGCCCGATCCAGAGGGGCTCTTCTTATGTTTTCCCTTTTTCAGGCTTGAAAGAAAATCTGATTCGAACTTCACATAGCTCGATCAATACATGTTAATAAAGTATGATGGGTTGGAAGGAATCAACATACTAGTGTAGCTAGGCTTCTGACCTGTGCTTGCCCTAGATGATGATGATAACAATGTTAATAATAATTTTCTGTGACCTTCTCAATTGTATGATTCCACCAATTCTTGCTTGCTAGCAATTTATAATTCTTGCAAAAGTTCCAGTGGATCATTGCAGCAACTTTGTTATGTCTTTCCTTATAATCACTCTACACAATTATTGTGCCTTTTGATACACCACTTTTTTGATGTTACTTCAGATTAGAAGAGACCACCCTTCTGATAAGAAAGATGTTATTTAGAATATAATTTCAAAAAGTTTATTGCAGTGTTTGCTATGTTTGCAAAAATATATTGGGATTAGGTAACTTCATTGGTCATTTGATTAGGGCTAATGAGTGAACACTTAGTGGGGAGATCCATGTTCTTGTGGTTTCTCCAGATTGAAACAGCCTAACTAGGGCACTTCCTTTGCCTAATTTTTGACCAATTGAACGATCGCCATGTTAAGCTTCCCTTTTCTCCCTAGCTACAAAGGTTGCAAAGAGTCTTTAAAAAGAACTCATGCTGTGAGCTGTCAATATATAATTTTTTAATTAAAAGCATAGAAGCCCCTTACGTAATAAGGTGATCAAATAATAAAATGTGATAATATGGGAGAGAGAGAGAAAGATAGATAGATAGATTAAAAATAATGCAATCCCCATTCTCCTTCATATTCCCCATTTAGATGTCTTGCTAGGTTAATTAGCAAATAGCATCATGGAAAGGAAAGGAAAAGCTGTGCCATCAAATCGGTATCGACTCCTGGTTACCACAGAGCATGCTCCCTATTAAAGAGAAGTACACCTACTTAAGTGGTTTCGGCAAATGCAGCAAATTAATTTGACATATTACCTAACAATGCTTTGTGTAGTCTTTCTCACCAGGTTGGCTGCATGATCAATGACCTGTATTGAGTTCTTAAACTCCCTAAAGTAAGGTTATACTGTTGAGTCAGTGTCAACCACAGAGCCATGTGGTTTTCTTTGATAGAATACAGGAGGGATTTACCACTGCCATCTCCCACGTAGTATAAGATGTTCCTATATATTCCTATATCACTGCTGCCTGAAATAGGTGTTTCCCATAGACTGGGAAACATACCAGTGGGGATTCAAACTAGCAACCTCTTGTTCCCAAGGCAAGTTACTTCCCCCCTGCGCCATTAGATGGCTTCTTAAACTGCCTAGTATTTTGTAAGATTTGTGTTTTCCATTGATTCACTAGAGAATCTCGAGGTCATCCTCAAGATCCATCCAATCCATATTGATGATTCATTCAATTTGCATTCTAAAATGAATAATAGATACTTGTCTGCCTAAGCTGTCAGTAACTCAAGGCAAACCCACACATGGATTTCCTTTGAGTCATTCAGCCGAGTGGGTAAGGTTGGCTCCATCAAGTAACTGCCAACAGAGGTAAAGTGGTTGCAGACAAAAGATCCACAATCGCTTCAATATAAATTCACTGTGGTTGGTTTCCATCACTATAAAATAAAATAAATTGGTGAGTCAAACTGAAGACAAATTAGATAATTTGAAAATTCAGTCTTGCATTTGGCCATTGTTCACTGGCGAAACCTCTGCAGCAAAGTAGTCAGTATCAGTAATAGTCACATATTGTGAAGCAATTCTGAGAGGATGCACTCAGAAGGCTGAGGTAGAAGGTTTTCCTAAGGAGGAACCTGAGAGGACCTGGGTTATTGCCTTTTGGCGTTTCCTTTTTAAATGCTGAATTACTTAACAATAAATTGTAACACAACATACAAAAGCAGCTTTTGATGTAAGAGAAAATCCCAAATACCACTCCCCCCACCTCTGCGGCGAATATGTATTTAGCATTTCCTATGCCCAGTTACTTCCATCATGCACTTTAAATGATTGCTACAGCAAATACAAACACACTTAGCTAGAATGCCCCTTATTACCCAGATTATACATGAAGCAGCCCATAACGAGTAAAGAGAAGACAGAACAGTTTGACCAAAGTTTACTGATAAGCCTAAGCAGTAGAGAGCAGCAACGATCTGATCTCAACACCATCCTGAAGGGATCTATTTGTGGGATATTTCTTGGAAGACAAGCCTTTGTTTTGGACACTTGATCTAAAGCAGATGTTGCACTTTTAAAAAAAAGTAGCTTCATTTTTTTTAGTGTTTTAAAGACGAGGGGAAAACATGATATCCCCAGCCCACTGTTGAGCTGAAGGACAAAAGCAAAGTCTGGCTGTGCTGAAGCTACAGGAGAGACTATACAAATCTCCACCACATGGGGCAGAAGAAATCAACTTAACTTGCAATATCCACTCTTATTCAAGGAAGCACAGGTGAAATTGTAAGCACCTTAACTCTCCTCTTAAAGCAAAGTTGTTTGGCTAGTTGAGGTTTTTACAGTGAGTGGCTGTAGCTTCAGACAGAGAAAGGTCTTTGCCAGCTTCCAGCCTGGGACGGTCTGCATGCAAAACAGATGCTCTTTCACACAGAGCTTTAGTCTTTCCCCTGGTTACTGAGGCTTCTCCCCATCAGCCAAATGAACCAATGCGGGGGGGGGGGGAGACAAGAAACCCGGGAGTGGAGAAACAAGAGGGGATTATTTTCCTTCACAGACACAGACCAAAGCTTTCCCCTGCTAGAGGAGAGCCCCACACCCTCATGCAACATCTCCCCCTCGGCTCCCCCTGCAACACGCCCTCCTCCCCAAGAGATACACCTACGCCAGCCTCTTTCTGGCCTCCAACCCAGCCAGCAGGACCTTCTCTCACTCCACACATGTACACTGGGCTCAATGCAACCAAGTGAGGAGGAAAGTGAGTCCAGAGGACCAGGCTGTTGGGTCTGGAAGGGGGATGTGGGGAGAAAAGATGTTTACTCCTCATCCCAGTACTGGGTAGGATCTCCTGGGTGGGGGTCAGCCTCAGAGATCACTGCTCCCCCCTGTCACATCTCCATTAGCAGTTAACCCCTGCCTTTGGGTGCCCCCATTCCCTTTCTTGGGCCCCTGATCTCCCCATACATGTACTTTGGATGCATCTGATCATTTGGAGGAATGTACTGTACATGTTGGGGTAAATGTCTGCATCTGCGTAGAGGAGGGGCATCAAAAGTCTTTTCTTCTTCTTCTTCTTCTTCTTCTTCTTCTTCTTCTAAGTTTTTAAACTTTTTAATTATATAATAATTTATTTACTCTTTTTTCAACTGAATTGCTTTTAATTGCTGGTTGTTTTTAATTTTTAAAATTTCTGGATTTTATGTAAACCATCTGGATATGTTTCATATCAGGTTTCCCCCCCCCACAATCCAATCAAAAATCAAATAAACATATAACCGCTCCTTTTCCACCAGAAAGGAGCAGAGCAGGAAACGGCTCTAAAAAAACTCACAGGTCCTTCCATCTTTCAGGCGCCTCTCTAGGAAATCTGGAAGTGCTCTGCTGCTCTCCCTTTAAGCCTTAGAGTAGGGATGGGCAAACCCGGCCCTCCAGCTGCTGGTGAACTACAATCCCCATATTCCCCAGCCGCCTCTCTAGGAATCTGGAAACTCTACGTCTCCCTTTAACCCTTAAGAGTGACTGCCCAGCAAGCAAAGAGGGCACTTGCTCCTGCTCAGAAAGTGGAAGCAGTAGAAGCCAGGAGGCATTTGCTTTAGGGGATTCTTGCAGAAAGAGGGACCGAGGGGAGAGTGCATATATCCTGGGGCTCCCCAGTCCCTTACACTACCCTACCCCACTTTTCTGCCTTGTATTACCTTCCTTGGGAGCTGGAATTTGGATCTTAAAAAGCCAAACTGTGGCAACCCAAGCTTGGAGTGAGCTGCTGATGTTACAGGTGAGAAATGCATGGAGCAGGTGGGGAGTACACAGCTGTGGCAGAAAGCAGGTGCATATCTAGGGGTAGGGCAGGCAGGGCACGTGCCCTGGGCGCCACTTGAAGGGGGCACCATTTTGAAAAATTAATTTTAAAAAAATGGCTGCCAAAAACAAAATGGCCACTGTACATGCTCAAATGACCTCTGTGAGGCCCTAGGTCTTGCCAGGCCTTGCAGAGGCCATTTGAGCATGTGCGGTGGCCATTTTGTTTTCAGTGGCCATTTTTTAAAAAAAGATTTTTAAAAATGGCCACTGCACATGCTCAAATGGTCCCTGTGAGGCCCTAGAGGCCAGTGGGGGGAGGAGGAACCTTTGCAAACTGCCCCAGCCTTTAGGAAGCCCCCCGAAGGGGCTACAGGTAAAAAAATAATAATAATATATAATATAAGTCACTGTACACATATTCAGATTGGCACTATGTACAGAGAATCAGGGCTTGTGAATACTGAGCTGATGCTTATGAGCTAGGATTGTATTCATTTGCTCTTACTTTGCTTCTTGTGATAAGTGAGTTAAATGTGATGTCTTGCTAATATGGCTATTAATGGTGAATTTGTTTTTGAATCAGTGTGAAATCCTTAATATTAAGGCCCACTGGGAGTTTCTTGCTCTCTTTCTCTCATTTTAACTGTCTTTCTGAAAGACTAGAATATATTCCAAGTAGTGACACAATTTACTCTGCATATCCTTTAATTATTTACAGAGTATCTGGGAAAAGTCAAATTCTTCATTTATTTTTAAAACTTATGTAATGGTGATGCTACAATACATAGTAGAGAATTATACAGGCACTTCTGTTTAGTTTTCCAAGTACACCTCCACATAGTATTTGGGTATTTCATGAGCCCCAGCATACTGAAATTTGTAGTCTGGCTAAGTCCACTGCTAAAATAGTTTTTGAAAGATTAAAAGATTAATGAGCCTGACTTGTATTTTTCAGCTGATATTATGGTAAAGTTATCTGAAAGATGGGTGTCAAATGCTTGGACAGGGGGTGCAATTTCAGTGTTTGCCCTAGGCGCTATTTTCCCTAGATATGCCTCTGGCAGAAAGCGATCCTTGATCCTCTGGGGGTGGGCTGAGGTGTGACGAGGAGAGAGTGGCTCTTGCCCATACACTGAACACATGCATGGGGACTGGGGACGGAAGAGTCCTCCCGTCCCTCCCTCCCTCCTCCTGGCCACATGCACGCTCACAGGGGTGCTATGCTCGCCTTCTGCTCCAGCTGCCTCCCTCACCCCCGCACCACTATTGTCAGCCCCGGCAATGGAAGGAGGATGGTCCGGGGAGGGAGGGGAGAGCTACGTCAAACTTTTAATGCTTTTGAAGGAATTCAAAATCATCTTCGGTTTTGAAACCATTAAGCACCCGGACCTCCTTGTCCTAGATCTTATTTTTGTTTTGGTCAGCCCTGTCAAGATGGGGTCTCTTTCTTTCTTTTCAAATTTTCCGTGTGTTTTCCATCAGTTCTTGCAGTAGTCTTGCCATCGCATGAATCGGGGGAGGGGGCAGTTACTGTGCACTAGTATCTCACCCAGTATTCCCTCTAACAGGTATTCCCACATGTTGTGGACTACAACTCCCATAAACAACTCCCATAAAGAGCCAGCGTGGTGTAGTGGTTAGAGTGCTGGTCTAGGACCTGGGAGACCCGAGTTCAAATCCCCATTCAGCCATGAAACTAGCTGGATGACTCTGGGCCAGTCATTTCTCTCTCAGCCTAACCTGCTTCACAGGGTTGTTGTGAGGAGAAACTTAAGTATGTAGTACACCGCTCTGGGCTCCTTGGAGGGAGAGTGGGATATAAATGTTGTTAATAATAATAATAATAATAATAATAATAAATAATAAACTCCAAGCAAAAGCCTTTGCAGCTGGGGGTTCTGGGAGTTGTAGTCCACAACATCTGGGAATCCCTGTTAGAGAGAACACTGATCATACCCCACACAGCCTTTCTTGGTAGGAGGGACAACTTTGCTTCCACACAGGGTTTTTTAAAGACAGAGTTGTGGGGTGGGCAACTGTCCCCTTTTCAGAGGGTTACTGAGCCCCCTCTCCAGTGCAGCCACCTTCACCAGCCCCTACATTGAGCCTCCAGTCGTCTTCCCCTCCCCTTTGCACACAAAGGAAAAGGGAACGGAGGAACCTTCGTGCCAGGAAGTTACTAAAAAACGGGATTTCATCAAAAGACTCTAGATGATGAAATCATAGGAAAGAGAAGAGGGAGTGTTTGTCTGAAGACTGAGGATTTTGACCAATCAGAAATAAACTGTGGCTGATCAATCATCTTTATTATGGTCCAAGAACAGCATAAGATGGTACAGTAGAGCATGATTCAGAAACAAAGCATGGAACAGTAAAATCATATTACTGTGTGAATGTGTGAGCTATACAAAACTCTTTCAACTCTATTTTTCTTCATCAATTGGAGGGAGGAAACGCTTCCGAGTGAGTGTAGCAGGGTGCCCCACCCCAGACCCACTGAGCCAGGGGTGTAAGTAACTATAATAGGGCAAGGGGAGACAGTTGTCTGGGGGCCCACTGCCTTGGGGAGCCCCCAGAGGCAAGTCACATGACTGACTCCCCCAGCCACGCACCCGCTCGGGTTTCCTTCAGTTGTATCCATCCTCTGAAATTCATGTGAGTGTTAAGACCCGGAGCTATCAGAACAGCATGTCTTTCTCTAGTACCATTAAATGACTTGCATCATCAAATAATTTACAAAACCTTTAAAAAAATAATTTAGGATGGTGTTCTATTGTGGCAGATAGGTGTTTATATATATACTGTGCTTTTTGTTACCACTATTCAGCCTCATTTAAGATTATATATATATAAACTGTGCTTTTTGTTACCATTATTCAGCCTCATTTAAGATTTCTTGACTTTATGACTTCATGAGCTGAGCTTCTAGGGGGCGGAATATTAATATCTTGTCTCTGGGCCCACTCCAGCCTTGCTACGCCCCTGCACTGAGCAGACTACTCCCTGGTTACAGGGTGACTGAAGGATCAACAGCTTGCCAGGAGAATTCATTGCCAATTCATTGCCTGAAGCTCCTCACAAAGTTCCCCATCACAAAGCTAAGCAGCTATCTGTACGGATGTGCACAAACCGGTTCGAGGTGCTGGTGGCTCGGAAGGTTCCACAGTGTGTGTGTGTGTGTGGGGGGGGTTACCTTTGAGTATCGGGGAGGGTGCTCTCACACACACACCCCACCGCCAAGTTTCCCCTGTTGGTGCTGTCTTTAAAATCGCTGGCGCGGGAGGGCTGTGTACCTCCTTGCCATCCCGGCCAGCATCAGACCGGAAGTGGCCAGTGTGCACGTCATGCACCAGCCACTTCCGAGTCTGATGCTGGCCAGGACGGCAAGGAGGTACACAGCCCTCCCGTGCCAGCGATTTTAAAGACCACACCGGTGGGGGAAATGCGGTGGTGGGGAGGGGGTAAGGGCCGCCGGTTCCATGCACATTCCTAGCTACCTGCTGATTTCTCCTCTTCCTTGGAGACCTCCAAAAATGTATCTTCTCTATCTTCCAACCAAGAAGTGTGGTCAAGTTTTGGAACAGAAAGAAACAAATCTAGCTCCAAGCAGAACAAATCTTCAGGGAGCCCAAGTCAGCCTGTCTAAACTGCTCTCCTGACCAGAGCCACACCAAAGGCCAAGAAGGAGGGCCAAGGATCTTGAAACGCCTATCCTCCCATAGGCAGCAGGGCTTGGAGTGGGTGAGCCAGGGTGACTGCCTGGGACTGGAAGATTCAGTCTGTTCCCAGAAGAACAGACTTTCCTCCCCAGGCTTTGAATAGTCCCAGGAAGGAAGTCAAGTAGAGGAAGCCACAAGAATCTCTCTCTCAGCCACAGTACAGGCCAGGGGAGACCTAACTGGAGGGAAGCTCCCTCTCGGACCATGTCTGACACCACCAAATGCAGCAAAAACAGGGCCGTCAGTTAAGGGCTGAGGTCTGCTGACACTTCTGCCAATTAGGAAGAAAAGGGTGCGAGTGTCTTACTGCCATCTTTAGGAATGACCCCTATTAGGCTCAGGTTGAGACTAATTTTTCTCTTTATCTAAGTTCAATTTCCAAAGAACTTGGACCAGCTGCTGGCATCCTCCATGACATCCTCACAACACACTGATACGGACGGGCAATAGCAGCAATTCCTGCTCAATCCATCAGCCAAGGGGAAGAGGGAGCCTTACCCAGTGAGGCCAGATGCCCAGAGGTCTCTTCCATTATGCTGTTAGGCATTTTGCATTTCAGTAACTGGAGTGAAATCAATCTGTCTCAACAATGTTTCTTGGAAGAGTTTTGAAAGTTTTGGTTTGGAGTGACAGTCTGAAGTTACTGAAAACAGAAGAGAGCAAAGAGTAAAGTGTCTCCTACACAGATAAAGGGAATGAACACAAATCCAGGAATTTCAGGAGAGAGGGGGGAGTTTCCAATTAACGACCCTTGATACCTCAGCCTACAGTAAAGAGTCTGGGTGTGATTCTTGATGCCTCTTTGAATATGGAGGCTCAGATCATGGAGGTCGCTCGAAAGGCCTTTTTTCAGTTATGCCAAATACGGCGGCTAGCCCCTTATCTGTCCCCTCCAGATTTGGCCACTGTGATCCATGTGACAGTCACTTCTAGGTTAGATTATTGCAACTCACTTTATGTGGGGTTGCCATTGCGCCTAACTCGGAGATTGCAACTGGTTCAGAATGCAGCGGCCAAGGTCCTTACTAAGGCGCCTTGGCGAGCATATGTGACACCTTTGCTCGTTTAACTGCACTGGTTGCCAGTTGAGTCCCGGGTTAGGTTTAAGATATTAACTTTAACATTTAAAGCCCTACACGATATGGGCCCTCCATACCTCCAGGACCACCTTGTTTGATATGTCTCCCGCTGGGTCCTGAGATTGGCCACAAGTGATACCTTGGTGATCCCGGGCCCTAGGGATATTAAACTGCAATCAACAAGAGCCAGGGCCTTCTTAGTGGTGGCCCCGGCCCTATGGCATGGTCTCCCGGATAATATCAGAGCTCTCCATCATTTGTTGGCTTTCCATAAGGCATGCAAGACGGAAATGTTCCATTGGGTGTTTTGTCGCTGAGATAGCTGGTTGTAGAGTGATCTGGTAATCCATAGTTATTATGTCTTGTAATGAGTATTGTATGGGGTTGCAGTTATGATGTTATGTATGTCGTATTTTATAGAACTGTGTTGTTTTGTATGTTATTGCTTGTAAGCCGCCCTGAGTCCTATGGGAGTAGGGCGACATATAAATCTAAATAAATAAATAAACTTGTGCAGGTTGGCGTTCCCAAGTTTAGGGCATCATTAACTGAATACATTATCAAGCTTTGTTTGTAACTAGGTGTCATTTGTGATCTGGGTGCTTGTAAGCTGGTGAGTGCCTTGTAAGGACAAAATGCTAACTGTGTTTTAGCAAAGAGAAAAACCAGAAACCAGAGCCTATCCCTGGTAAATAAGAGCAGGTGGAACATATGTTACTGGAAATCAGATTTGGGTATGTTTTTGGTTGTTGTTGTTTTGGCTTATTAATGGTGCCATATACATAAAATAATAGGCACAATAATAACTCTGGTATTGACTTATTCATTCCCTTGGATGCAACAGCCTCATAAAGACTTGTTCTAGTCTGACCACACTTGTTCTACCCATGCCTTGTCCAATTCTGAGCATGCCAACTGTCCATATCCAAGCCAGATGTTACAGATTTTCTACGTAATTATCTGGAAGAAGGGGAAAACTGAATAACTAGTGGTTGATAAAAAGAAAGTATATACATATGACATGAAGCAACATATTTGTTCCCCTGCAACTAGTATTTAGAGGCCTCTTACCTCTGAGGCTGAAGATGGTCTACAGCCATCAGACTAGTAGCTATTGATAGGCCTGTCCTCCATGAATTTGTCTAAGCCCCTTTCAAAGCCAACATTCTCATTTATTTTATTTATTGTTCATTTTTATTTAATAAATTTGTATGGCGCCCACTACCGAAGTCTCTAGGCAGTTTACAGCATAAAACAAACCAAGAATTTAACAGTTAAAACAAAACCAGATTAAAATATCAATAAAAACACCAACTAACTAAAAAGTTTGGCTGAAGAAATGTGTCTTTAGTTGTTTCCTGAAAGTCATCAGGGATGGAGCAGCTCTAATCTCAGCAGCAAGAGCATTCCGCAATCCTGGGGCAACTACAGAGAAGGCATGCCTTTGGGTTGCCACCAGATGAGCTGGTGGCACCCTCAGACAAACCTCATCTGAAGATCTTAATAGGTGGTGGGATTCATAACAAAGAGATGATCTCTTAAATACCATGGGCCCAAGCCGTTAAGGGCTTTATAGGTAATAACCAGCACTTTGTATTTTGCCTGGAAACCTATGGATTGGTAGCCAGTGTAGATCTGTTAGAATCGGAGTAATGTGGTCTTTATGGGACATCCCAGAGACCAATCTGGCAGCAGCATTCTGCACCAATTGCAGCTTCCAGACTATGGAAGCGGCTAAGGCAGACCCACATAGCGTGCATTGCAGTAGTCAAGCCTAGAGGTTACCAGCATGTGCACCACTGTCTTAAGTCGCTCTCTTCCAGGAAATGGCCCAGTTGGCGAACCAGCTGAAGCTGATAGAAAGCACTCCTGGCCACTGCCTCCACCTGAGGTATTGGAGAAAGAACTGGGTCTAGGAGTACTCTCAAACTGTGAACCTGTTCCTTCTGGAGGAGCGTAACCCATTCAGAATAGGCAGATCTATCCCATTTCCAGAACTGTAGCTTCTTACAGTGAGCACTTCTGTCTTGTTTGGATTTAGTCTCAGTTTGTTATCCCTCAACCAGCCCTTTACTACCTCAAGGCTGGCATTTAGGGAAGGTATGCCATTGCCTGATGAAGCTGACATGGAGAAGTAGATTTGGGTGTTATCAGTGTGCTCATAACACCCTGCACCATGTAGATGTTAAAAAGCATTGGAGACAAAATGGAGCCCTGAGGGACACTATACAACACCTCTCAATTTTGTAGAGCACCAGTCTCCAAGTAACACCTTCTGAGATCTTCCCGAGAGGTATGAGCGGAACCACTGCAAAACACTGACCCCTACACCCAGTCCCTGAAGGTGAGCCAGAAGACTACCATGGCTGATGGTATCGAAAGCCACTGAGAGATCCAAAAGGACCAACAGTTATACTCCCTTTGTCAATTCTCCTTTGGATATCATCTATCAGGCCAACCAAAGCAGTCTCCACCCCGTAATGTACCCCAAAGCTAGTTTGAAATGGGTCTAGATAATCAGTTTCATCCAAGACTGCCTGGAATTGAGAGGCCACCACCTTTTCGATCACCTTGGCCAACCATAGGAGATTGGAGACGGGCCTATAATTGCATAACTGAGGAATCCAGTGAAAGCTTCTTTAAAAGAGGTCTAATAATTGCCTCCTTGAAACAAGGAGGCATCCTACTTGCCCTCAGAGAAGCATTTCTTAACCTGGCCTGCTCCAACAATCTCCCTGCTTGATAATATAAGCCATGTCAGACAAGGGTCAAGAGAACCGATGGTAGGATGCACAGTTCCAAGTAGCTTGTTCATGTCCACAGGAGTCACAAACTGAAACTGATCCAATATAACCGCACAAGAGGAGTTACTGGATACTCCCGCTAAAGACTCTGCACCAACAATGGAATCCAGGTTGGCTTGAATACAAGAGATTTTGTCCACAAAAAACTTCACAGTGGCTAACTGATGGTTCCAAACCATCAGAGTGGAAGGGGCCTGTATAAGTTTCCTTACTACCCCCAACAATTCCACTGGATGTGAACCTGCAGACACAATCTCTTCTTTGCCACACGTATTGCCAGAGCATACAGGTGAAACTCGGAAAATTAGAATATCGTGCAAAAGTCCATTAATTTCAGTAATGCAAATTAGAAGGTGAAACTGATATATGAGACAGACGCATTACATGCAAAGCGAGATAAGTCAAGCCTTAATTTGTTATAATTGTGATGATCATGGCGTACAGCTCATGAAAACCCCAAATCCACAATCTCAGAAAATTAGAATATTACATGGAACCAAGAAGACAAGGATCCTCTCTAATAAAAGCCTTGGTGTCCGTCCGTGGACGGACACCAAGGCGTGTGTTCGTGCCTCCCTGGGCTGTTCTGGGCATGCGTGAAGCGCATGCCCAGAACAGAGCAAGGGAGACATGACCGCCAGCACCCGGGAGCCATCTTGGGTGGCCAGAAGCGGCCGTCCCAAAAAATCCGGGTATGCGGCAGCGGGGGAAACTGGCTGAGGCGGCGGCAATACCGCCGGCTCAGCCAGAGGATGCAGCGCGGCCGAGGCGTGGCCGCGCTGCCGAAGCTGGGCAGGAGGAAGAGGCGGTGGGGGAAGCCGGTCGAGGTGGTGGCAGAGCCGCGGGAGCCAGGCGGGAGGGAGAATTTGGTGCCCTTGCCTGGCCGGGGAGACCGGCTGCGGCATGGAGGCTGTCAGCGGCGGCGACAGTTGGTGCTTGTGGGGCTGGACGCGGAGGCAAGTCGGGGGGAGGAGGTGCTAGCACCCGTCATTTCAACGGCCCTGAAAATCCTAGTTGTAGAATAGAACAATATCGGACCTCTGAAAAGTATACAGTGTACTGTGCTTGATTGGCCAGCAAACTCGCCTGACCTGACCCCATAGAGAATCTATGGGGCATTGCCAAGAGAAGGATGAGAGACATGAGACCAAACAATGCAGAATAGCTGAAGGCTGCTAATGAAGCATCCTGGTCTTCCATAATACCTCATCAGTGCCACAGGCTGATAGCATCCATGCCACACCACATTGAGGCAGTAATTGCTGCAAAAGGGGCCCAAACCAAGTAATGAATACATATGCATGTTTATACTTTTCAGAGGTCCGGTATTGTTCTATTCTACAATCCTTGTCTTCTTGGTTCCATATAATATTCTAATTTTCTGAGATTGTGGATTTGGGGTTTTCATGAGCTGTACGCCATGATCATCACAATTATAACAAATTAAGGCTTGACTTATCTCGCTTTGCATGTAATGCGTCTGTCTCATATATCAGTTTCACCTTTTAATTTGCATTACTGAAATTAATGGACTTTTGCACGATATTCTAATTTTCCGAGTTTCACCTGTAAGCTATGTAAGCTCAGCCCCTACAAAGTGCAGGACAAAAGAATTGGTGTCTTGCCAAAGACTTCACCTTTAAAAATGAAGAAAGACTCTGTTGTTCATTGTGTACAGTACCTGTGAAAGGACTGCTTCTTTCCCAAGAGTTAATAGAATACCTGTTGATAGAGGAGGGATTCAGTTTGAAGGAACCTCCGGTTACAGAAACTGACTACCTGAAAACAGTGTGGACTTGAGAATTTGAATCTATTTTTGTTTTGTGTCTCTGACACGGCAGTTGTGTCAGGAAAGTAAACAGGGGGATTTTCCAGTAGGAAAATCCTCAAGTGAATGACAAAATAGTCCTCTGTTTGACAAACATTAAGGTTAAAGACTTCTCTGTGATTAACGGTGAGTTTCCTCTTTTAGATGCCAGTCATCCAGAACAAGGTCCTGCACTCAGCTGTTCCAGTGACCCAGCTGCACCCATTTAACTATGCTCCTGTATTCATTTCTTGCCATTCCAGACAAAGGACCCAAAGCACCCACCTTGCAAATGGAATCTCAGCTGCTTGCCCTCGCTTGACTAGGGTGCAATTTGTTCATCCCAGCCCCATGCTAAGGAAGCACAAGGCAATTGAGACTGTTGGATTGGCTGCTAGATCAGAGCATGGTGAACAGGGATAGCAAACAGGAAGTTGGAGTTTTGCAGATGTTTAGCAGGAAGTGTGTGTGGGAGCCTGGAACAAGCCCTGTACAAATCCCTTCCACATATAATTACTGATCTCTCCCTCATATTCTTGAGAAAGGCTGTTTGGACAGTTAAATAGCTGACCATTATAGGCGAGACCTATCCTTCTAATAAACCATCTCTAAATACTGTAAACAGCCAACAAAACCACTATGAAGCTAGAAAGCCAGCAGGAAAGGGGGCACTTCCCAGTGTATAGCACAGAGTTCTGCATGCATGACAATTTGCTCCATGGGCAGAAGTCATGGGTGTGTGCTCACTGCAAGGAACTCCTGGCTCTCAGGGAACAAGTTCATTCGTTCCCTCGAGACAAAGGTGGTAGATCTGGAGAAGCTCAGAGAGGCATGCAGACAAGACCTTCAAGGACGTGGTAGAGGCATCCCACTCCAGGGCTCATAGCTCCTCTAATATCAGGGAGAATGGAGATCTAGGGGAAGGAGGGCATCAGTCTGAGGAAGAGGGAAATGCTCCTTTAGAAGGGACCCCTTCCTTGGAAGATGAGCCCATATCCTCTTGCACAGAGGATACTCCTCTGGGGTGGGGGCCTCCTTGTAGTAGGTGATTCAATCATTAGAGGTATAGAGAGATGGGCTTGTGACCTGCTTGTTGACCGCATGGTGACTTGCCTGGCTAAGAACAAATGCAATAAGAGTAAAAGTCGAAAAATCCACCACAAACAGCAAGTGCCGCCTTTGTAAAGAAGCAGATGGGTCAGGGACTTCTTTGTCAAGGGCGTAGCAAGCCCTGAAGGCGCCCGTAAATCAGCTGTTGTAAAAAGATCGCACAGACTGACTACAAACAAAGGCATGACAAAGTAGCAGGGATGATACACTGGAACATCTGTAAAAAATACAAGCTACCTGTAGCCAAAAATTGGTGGGACTATAAAATTGAAAAAGTTGAAGAAAATGAAGATGTAAAAATATTATGGGACTTCCGACTACAAACAGACAAACATCTGCCACACAATACACCAGATATCACTGTGGTGGAGAAGAAAGAAAAACAAGTCAAAATAATCGACATAGCAATACCAGGGGATAGCAGAATAGAAGAAAAAGAAATAGAAAAAATCACCAAATACAAAGATCTACAAATTGAAATTGAAAGGCTGTGGCAGAAAAAGACCAAAATAATCCCAGTGGCAATTGGCGCCCTGGGTGCAGTTCCAAAAGACCTTGAAGAGCACCTCAACACCATAGGGGCCACAGAAATCACCATCAGCCAATTACAAAAAGCAGCTTCACTGGGAACAGCCTATATTCTGCGACGATATCTATAACAACTGACAATAAAATTCAGCCATCCCAGGTCCTTGGGAAGGACTCGATGTCTGGATAAAACAAACCAGTCAATAACACCTGTCTGACTGTGTAAACAAGGAATAGATGATGATGATGATGATGATGAAGCTGCTCCAGGCCCCTGAGCATCTTGGCTACTCTCTTCTGCACCTTTTCTAGTTCTACAATGTTCTTCTGAAGATACGCTGACCAGAACTGTACACAGTACTCCAAACGTGGCCACACTATGTTTCATTTATGGGCATGATAATAGTAGCATTTTTTAAATTTTCAACCCCCATCCTAATAATCCCTATCATGGAAATAAGGAACAAGGGTGCTTCTACCCTGCTGGTAACTGTATGAGCAAGCTTAGTGATAGCTGAAGGGGGATTTGAACTAGAGTCTTCCTGGTCCTAGTCCAATACTCTAACTCCGACACAATTCATTCCATTAAGGTGCAATGGAATACATACTTCGTTCCTCTTTCAGATGCCTCAGACAATTCTTTGTCTCTGTGAGAAGCCATTTTTGGAAGGGCGGTATGGAAATGGAATAAATAAGAAACTGGGAAGTAGAAATTAGCAAGAAATCTTGGCATCATTTCCATGCAAATGTTCTTCCTCCTGGTCATGTCTGTTAAAGCCCAGCTTGTCCAATCCTAGCAAAACCTGCTAAGCAACCCGCAACAGAGGATGGAGAACCATTTTCCTATTGGCTATATATATACCCCCTCAGCCAACCAAAGCTCTTGCTCCAGAGTTCTCATTGCCACTCAGTGGATTGGGAGAGGCAAGACTGCAGTGAGAAACTCCACTAGCTTCTGATCCAGATGGGTTTGCTTCAATGGCAGCTCTTGCTCCTGTGGGCAGTGGCCCTCCTGCTGGGGCACTCTTCCGGTGAGTACCTCTAGGAGATAATGTCTCCATGTGCTAGGATGGGAGTGCTGAATTTGCACCCAGTCTTCTATCTGCCGCAAATTGTATTATGATTGTCTATCTGGGTGATAACTGTAATAAAAGAATCTAATCTAATCTAATCTAATCTAATCTAATCTAATCTAATCTAATCTAATCACCCAGTTTTATCCCCAGGGGTGGGGGTGGGGAGAGTCTCTTATGCATTACATTTCCCTCGCATGTAAAAATAGGGGGAGAGATTTACAGCTTCCCATCTAGAGCAGAGCTGCCTGGGACCCCATGATGATCTGCATGCTTTGTAAGTGATCTGGGTCAGGGACTTCTTTGTCAAGGGCATAGCAAGCCCTGAAGGGGCCCGTGTTCAAGAATTGAAGATCTCCCCTCCCTGCCTTTTTATTTATTTATTTTTGGTGGTGCCATCTAAAGAGAGAAAGGGGCAGGGCTGGAGCAACCATTGTGCAAATGGGTTCAAAGAACCCGGGCCGCCACCCCAAGGGGCCGCTGCCCCCCTACTTCAAAGGCACTTCATCAATACTAAGAAGGCAGCCCCAGTCTCCACTCATCATCCAGATGGGGCCGCCGCCCGCCACAGTCCGGCAGGAGAGGAGACTGGCAGCCTGAGTCTGCCTACCACTTCCTGAACTGCACAGCCCAGCAGAGGAGAGCTGGTCTTGTGGTAGCAAGCATGACTTGTCCCCTTAGCTAAGCAGGGTCTGCCCTGGTTGCATATGAATGGGAGACTAGAAGTGTGAGCACTGTAAGAGATTCCCCTCAGGGGATGGAGCCCCTCTGGGAAGAGCAGAAGGTTATTGGAGAAGCCGCTGCCAGTCTGTGAAGACAATACTGAGCTAGATAGACCAATGGTCTGACTCAGTATACGGCAGCTTCCTATGTTCCTATGAGACGTGAGTAAGCGGCGGGCTGAGAGAGTGAGAGAGAGTGCTGGGCAACTCTGTCTCCGCCGTTACTTAGGCAGCAAGCAAGCCGAAGGCAGGGACCGTCTGCTGGTCAGCCAAAGGAGTGGGGGGGGGGAGAAGGGGAGCATGGGCAGCACTGTCTCCAATCAGCAGCTGCAGCTCACACACCCTCACTCCAGTGACTCCAGAGTGAGAGTCCGGCAGACTCCTCCAGCCTATTGCTGCTGCTGCTGCCGCCGCCGCCGCCTTAACTCTTTGTGACTCACGGTGTGTCGGGACTCTGAGCTGGCTGAAGGAGCCTGGCCGCAGCAGAAGTGGGGTGGGGTTGGCAGGGGGGCCATGCCGTGGGGTGGAGGGAGGGAGGAAGGGGCTCAGCTCACAGTTCAGTTCAGCTTCCCAATAATTCCAACTTTCCATTCCCCGCTGTGGCAGCCTCTTCTGAATCGGAGTTTCCCTTCTACCAGGCAGGCAGGCAGCTCAGCTCAGCGAGTTGGACAGCTCCTCTCTCTCCTGCCCAGTCCCGGGGAAGACGTTTCCCCTTTTCAGTGCTTTTTAGTTTTTAGCATAGCAAGAAATGCTCTCTGATGACCCTGGCTGCAGTAGTAGGTCCATTCTTCTCGGGTAAGAGTCTGACTGTCAGCTCAGCTGCTAATTTAATTTCTCTCTAAAGAGAGCCAGTGTGGTGTAGTGGTTAGAGTGCTGGACTAGGACCGGGGAGAGCCGAGTTCAAATCCCCATTCAGCCATGAAACTAGCTGGGTGACTCTGGACCAGTCACTTCTCTCTCAGCCTAACCTACTTCACAGGGTTGTTGTGAAAGAGAAACTCAAGTATGTAGTACACTGCTCTGGGCTCCTTGGGGGAAGAGCGGGACATAAATGTTAAAAATAAATAAATAAATAATTTGATAAATGCTTGCTGCCTCTTGCCACTATAAAAGGAGGGGGCTAAAGCTGTTTCCCCCTCTAACCCCCTTTCCAGGGGTGTAGCAAGCCCTGAAGGGGCCCATTTTCAAGAACTGAAGATGCCCCCCACTTTTGTGTGTGTGGGGCCATATAAAGAGAGAGAACAGGGGTTAGAGGGGAAAGAAACTTTAGCCTCCTCCTGCTGTTGTGGCAAGAGGCACCAAGCATCTGTCTGACAGGTAATATGGTTAGCCAGGCAGTAGCAAAGAACTTTAAGAACACACTAAAAGGCAAGCACAACTTTAATTATAATAAATAACCACATTCCAATATTTTTATTGTGTAATTTTTCATGGTCTTATATTTTAAATGTCTGGTAAACTGCCTTGGGATGGTTGTAATGAAAGGTGGTAAAAAAATGTAATAAATAAATAAATAAAATAAGGAAGAACCTTCAAAGGGCTGCTATTTGGAACATGGATTGGCAGTTTTGGGAGGAGGACACTTTCCTCCTTCCCAAACACACACAGAGCTAAAAGCCATCTTTTGGAGTGCAGAACACAAAGAGAAGAGACTGACTTTGGAAGGGACTCCTTCCCCCCGCATTCAACAATAAATATAGATATAGTAGCCAGTATGCAGACAGAGCACAGTACTGATATTAAGCTAGCTGGTAGTGGGTACCATAGTTTACCTTAAAAAAGAGAGAGAGAGAGAGAACGAAAAAATCTTCACAATTTTCTGAATCAATGTCTAATGAATTATTAGAGGAGAGCTGGTCTTGTGGTAGTAAACATGACTTTTCCCCTTAGCTAAGCAGGGTCCACCCTGGTTGCATATGAAAGGGAGAGGGAGACTAGAAGTGTGAACACTGTAAGGTATTCCCCTTAGGGGATGGAGCTGCTCTGGGAAGGGCAGAAGGTTTCAAGTTCCCTCTCTGGCTTCTCCAAGATAGGACAAGGTTTTTAGGACAAGATTTTTTTATTGAACCAACAAACTACCAAAGCATACAGTACGATGCCAAAGCACAATTATATACAAAGTGGTTGTTTGTACATCATATATCTACAAAGATTTACACACAAGGATTTGGAAACACACAAGATTATGAAGTATATGCGGGTAGTACTGTAACTCGGGGTGCGGGATTACAAGGCACATCAGGTAATTGGGGGGGGTTACGTCCGACGTCCATTTCCACAATTTGTCCCATTGCTGTTTAGAAGAGATACTCTTGTCTTTTTGCACATAACCATACAAACTTTTCCAGAAGAGATTTACTGTCTCATCTGCGTGAACCTCTTGGTCGCGTCTTCCCTCCCTATTCCTGTGCAGGAGCATTGCACAAATGACATACAGGTTTACTAACCTGATTACGAGAAGGGGAACGTTCCAATTCCCTAGTATGAGGGCACCCGTTCCATCTCGTTTCCTTGAAGGTTTCTTTTTGGGACCTCGAAAGGGGGTTCTATCGCTCAACCCGAGGTTAGTTCTTCCCAAGTCTGTTTTTCCAAATCAGGCCACTCTAACAGCTTGCTTACTCCCTGCCACACTCTTTTGGCTACCACACACTCTTTTAAGAAATGTGAGTGGGTTTCCCTGAATGTTTTGCCTAGCTCACTAGCTTTCTGTTTGCAGGTGATTTTAGGGCACTCTTGCTGGTCCTCTGGGAGCCATGGCTTAGCCGCATTAAGTGGTAGTACTTGATGGTATAAGCGCCACCTTGTTTCCCATAAATGGAAAGGGACTTTTTTCTCTTTAAAGAGAGCGATAGGGTGATCGGGTTGCAACAAGTACTGTGAAGTGCGGTGTTTGTAGTGTTTACGTTCTAAATCAGGTTTTAAGAAACCCACTTCTAGAATATCTCCATAAATTGTTTTTCTTAGCTGCTTAACTGAGGAGGATCCTTTAAATAGATCCGGTTCAACCTTCCATTTTTTAAGTGTGAATAACAAATCTCTCAAGTAGTCCGGGTGTTCTCTTTTAAATACTTGTGTAATATTGAAAGATCCTTTCCCCCACCATGCTATGCTCCATGCTGACCTGCGCCAACGCAGAGCGAAAAGCGAGACCCAGGTTTTTTGCAGGAGGTTGGACATATCATGGACATTCACGAAAATCCAGTTTCCAAAATTGTAGGACATGAATTCAGTTACAAAATAGGGTTGCATGGCAGGTAGGGCTAGGCCTCCCCGCTCAACCTCCTTAAATGCTACGCACGGGCCAAAGGGAAGGACGCTGTGTGCCATACTAGACGGAAGATCTGGCTTTCAACTCTCCGAAGGAGATCGAGCGGGGGAGGATAGACTACTGCCAGGTTATGCACCGGGGGTGTCAGGTAAGTCTGGAAGTAAACTGCTTTCTGGTACATGGCGAGGCTCCATTTTTTCCACATAGTGATTTTAAGCATTACTTTTTCTTCCCAATCTGTCCAATTTCCCCCCCAGGCTTTTTCCTTAATCCCATATTCAATCCCCAAAATGTTTACTGTATCTACCCACTTCAGTTTGGACTCTGGGACCCCTTCACTTTTACATTCAGAGATGGGTAGGCACGAGAGTTGCTGGCGTCCGGGGTCCATTTTAACAAATACGCTTTTGTCAGCATTTAATTCTGAGCCCGAGATCTTGCCATACTCCCAGAAGAGGTCTAGTATTACAGAGATTTCATTTTCATTCGATAACAGTAATGTAACATCATTGGCATGAGCTACAAATTTTACCTTAAACTCAGAATGCGGTTCTGAGTGGACAGGTGGTTCGGCTATCCCATCGCTCTCCCTCCTCCTCCCTCCCAGGAAGGTCTCGCAGGGCAGGGGGATAGAGACCGAGAGTCCTTGCAGATGGGGTTCTCTCTGAATCCTGATCAGGATAGGATCCAGGGCCAAAACATAAAGTAATGGGCTCAGTGGGCATCCTTGGCGGACACCCGAATGCAAAGTGATCGGGTCGCCCCGCCATCCATTAATCTGTGGTGTCACCTTTGCATTCGTATAGAGCAGCTGTATCCAAGTCACGAATAGGGGTGGTATACCTTTAGCTTTCAACAATGTCCACAGATAATTGTGGTTCACTTTGTCAAAGGCCTTAACTTGATCCAATAAGAGGAGGTGACCTTTCCAACTTTCATTCTGTATAGAGTAAAAAAGTTCTCTCAGCAGACACAATGAGTCTGTCATCTTTCTTCCCGAGATAGCGCCTGTCTGCAAGCTGTGGACCAATTTAGGGGCCACTTTCGCCAATCTATTATTTAGGATTTTGGCAAAGATTCTTTAATCGATATTTGTGAGGGTTACCGGTCTCCAATTTTGTGGTAATGTGGTGTCACCTTTCTTGGGGGGGGAAATTAAGAGGCCATCCCCAAAGGACCTATTTAAACGCCCATTGTCTAAGACAAAATTAAATAATTTTACTAAAACTGGTAGTAGCTGGTCTGCGTAAATCTTATAGAAAGGCCATGTCAGACCATCAGGCCCCGGGGCCGATGTGTTCTTTCCTGCTGAGATAACTGCTCTGACCTCTTCTATCGTTACAGGATGGGTCAAAGAGCTTTTCCCCCCCTCAGTGAGGGAATAGCCGAGACCATATTCATTCAGACTGCAGAATCTATCTAGATAGGATTGAATGTCCTTTACAGAAATATCCTTCAATGCATACAAGTTTGTATAGAATTGGGCCATGATTTTTAACATATTGTGGGGGTCAGCCATTAGTGGGCTACTTCCATCCAATCTCAGGCCTTGGAATGTCAAACTAGATGCATGCATCTTGTCCTTTGCCCACTCCCCTTTTTCAACTACAGACCCTTTGAAGCGATACCGCTTATTTTCTAAATGCCTGCGCCGCAGCTCATTTTGAAATGTCCTGATTGTCTCTTTGTAGCGGCGGTATGATTCCACGTCGAAGGCTTCTCCCCTGTTCATCTTATCAACAATCCTCAGATGTTGGGTGATCTCTTTCTGATAATTTTTGACCCCTATCTTATATGTCCGGCTGGTCACTTCCCTAGTACGGCAGCCCACCCTCTTTTTAAGTGTCTCCCAGGCTCCCAAAGGATCATCTTCTGCCTCTAGTAGCCGAGGGATCTGTCGCCTCAGTTCTGATAAAAGGAGACCTTTGAGATATTCATCACTTAACATTTTTGGGTGTAATCGCCACAAGGGCTTACTATGTGGAATTACCTCAGAGGATTACAAATAAATCCCACAGCTGCATGGTCTGACCATGGGGTAAGTACTAGTTTACACCTGTAGACTTCAAAAGAAGGGGGAACCCAGAGTCTATCTAGCCGGCTAGCTGATCTTGGGTGGTAATATGTAAATTTGACTCCGGTTTTAACTTTATGTCTATACTGCGATTTAAAGTTCTCTTCATGATGGATTGGGAAAAAATCCAAATCATTATATACCACCAAGGCCTTATCATCTAAACCCAGAGTCTCACTCAAAAAACGTTGGAGAGCTTTTTCCTCATTCGTTAGAGAGGGACTTGAGGGGAAGACTGGGAGGCCTCCCGAAAAGGCTTTCCTGTGGCTCAGTTGGGCTCTGTTATTAAAATCCCCGGCGATCAGGAGGTGGCGCTTGGTGTTACATATATCTTTTAGTTTAGCCCAAAGAGCCTTCCTAAGGTGTGATTGTACCGGGGCATATATGGCGCAGAGTCTAAAGGCTTGGTCAAGCCTTAGAGTGGTTGTCGAGCTTGGGTCACCCCTGACAGTAAAATCTACATACATTAGTCTGCCCTGATCAATTTCCAATACCCTCTCGATTTTGAGATCAGGTCTGTCTTTAAACAATATCGCTACCCCTGCATTGCCATTCCCATCATAAGACCAGAAGGATGGACCCACTGTCCATTGCTGTTGTGCCAAAAAGCGGTGGCTCTCATTTTCGAAATGGGTCTCTTGCAGAACATAGATGTGATAGTTCCATTTTGTTAAAAGGTGTAGGATCTCTTGCCTTCGATCTGGTGACCTTAATCCATTAACATTCCATGTAAGTATATTATAGGAATTGGCCCGACAACCCATGATAGGAGGGTGTTATGTGTAAGGCATGGACCCATTCAGACAAAGAGTCGCTGTTCACGTAGAAGCAAGGCAATAGAATAGTAGGCATTTGTTCCCTAGATCTCAGATCGTGTCAAGTATTGTTCCAAGGGGCTTATTGGGTTAATTCAACCCTTACCTCCATGTCTTCCATGATAACAGTATTACCTCCTACCCCTTCCACGTTTACTTCACGTGAAAGTGTAGACCTACTTTGAGGCATATGGGCCCTGGGGAGGGTTGGTAAGGGGGAGGAGGTTGGGGGTTCAGAGACGGGAGGCAAGGCAGGGTGGTTTGGGATGAGAATAGACCCATTTTTGCTCCCAGGTTCCTGGGAGGCCTCTAAGGGATGTTCTTTTTCTACATTTTCGTCCAAGCTGTTTTTAGGATCTGTCCCTTCTTCCACTATCATATTCTCTTCTGTCATGATACAATCATCAGTAACAGCATTTTTTGCCAAGGTAGTTACTTCATGTCCCTGTCGGGGGTCCTCTAGGATGCTTTCAATTTCTTCCATTTCTTCCTGTATGTTTCTTATCCTTGCAAGCTGATAGCTGTAACTCAAGTCTATCGACTTAAGTTCTGTGGTATCTTTACTATTCTTGGCTAGGACTAGGTCCAATTTTTTCACATCGGGGTCTTTCTCCGCTGAAGTTTGGATTGATGGGTCTTTTGTTTGTATGGCTTGGCATAGGGCTGACTTTTCCTCTTCATGTTGTTTTAGAATGCTCTTTTATTCTTTCTTTAGGTTCCATATTTCTGCTGCTTTGTCTTGTTCCACCCTCAAATCTTCCTCCAGGTCGGTTACAGTTTTGGGTGTATTTAGTCCAGTTTTCTTTGGGGCCCTTGGGTGCTTCATGGATATCTGTTTGTTTTTTGTGGGCTTTCTGAGTTGTCTCTGTTCTTTGATCAGCTCATCTACCTGTTGGGCAGCTTCTGAGTCCGAAGGAGGGATCAGTTCATCATTGGCATCTGGAACCTCTGCCATGGTTGCTAGCACCTTGAATCTATTCTGTTGGGTTAGACCCATCCCCGTGTCCTTGGGGTGTCTATTCAATCCGTTTCTTTCATCCTGCCATTGCTTTTTTTGTTTGATTTTCTTAGAGGATGCCTGCATCCATGGGGACGAAAATTGGTCTTGCGTCTCCCTAGATGCACCCTGCAAGCTTGTGTGATCAGCCAGTGGGAAAAGATGCATGTCCATCTCCTCTCCCGCCCCAGTGTGATCCTGTTGTTGTTGTTGTTGTCTTTCTTGTCTTTCAAGTGGTCCTTCTGTTTGTTTTTGTGCTCTCCGTTTCCCTGATTCAGCAACTTTCGCTGCTTTCGTTGCCCTTTCTTTATTACTTTTATTGTAATGTGCTTCGGGGCACCAGAAGTACGTGTGACCTACTTCCATGCATAGGTTGCAGCGAATGCTTTTATAGCAATTCATAGTACTGTGACCTCTTACTCCGCATTTGGAGCAGAGTGATGTGTTGCATTCCCTTCGGATGTGATCATAGGCCCCGCAGTGGTAGCATGCTGGCGGTTGTCCGCTGTAACGGAGGCTTGCTCTCTCTCTCAGCCCTCCAAGATAGGGCTGAGAGAGATTCCTGCCTGCAACTTTGGAGAAGCCACTGCCTGACTGTGAAGACAATACTGAGCTAGATAGACCAATGGTCTGACTCAGTATATGGCAGCTTCCTATGTTCCTATGTTCCTAAATGCAATAAAATTTCAAATTTTCACAATGAAATCTCACTCCCCCCTGTCTCTCAAGAGTCCAAATGCGCACTTTTGCCCTTAATAAATATTTAGATCTAAAAATAGAACTTTGGTAAATGAAATTTTCTTAATACAATATTGCAGTGTTGAACTTGAGCACAGTAGCACTTAATAAGGCTGGCTAATTAAGTGCCGCAGCCCTTCTTGAAAAAGCCCAAAGAGCTACTAGAAATAGGGCATGGGTTTTAATGGTTGGATGGACAGCCAAAAACAGCTGTAGGGTGCCAGGTGACATTCTAACCATGTGTTGCTGGCACTGTACGAGGAAGGCACACGGCCCTTTGCTTTGCTCCCTGCATCATTCACGGTGAAGTCTGCACTCTGCACGCTCCCAAGAGCCTGAGCCATGCAGTAGCCAGCACTAGCAGTGGTCTCAGCTAACAAAGCTGCTGCTGAACTTAAAACAGGTTCTCCAACTCCAATACAGGAAATCAGGAAATAAATAATTAACTGATCCTTCCCTGCTGGAGGATGGCAATTTAAGCTGGTGATAAAAATGCCTCAGGCAAATTAGCAGCTGAGCTGTCACAGTCAGACTCTTTCCCAAGAAGAATAAAAGCAGACTAAAACATACATTGATTACATTCCAAAGTGCTCCCTGAGTGGAAGGCTGGGCTGCTGTGTGTGGTCACATGATCTACTACTGCAGCCAGGGTCATCAGAGAGCATTTCTTGCTATGCTAAAAACTAAAAAGCACTGAAAAGGGAAAACGTCTTCCCCGGGGCTGGGCAGGAGAGAGAGGAGCTGTCCAACTCGCTGAGCTGAGCTGCCTGCCTGGTAGAAGGGAAACTCCAATTCAGAAGAGGCTGCCACAGCGGGGAATGGGAACTTGGAATTATTGGAAAGCTGAACTGAACTGTGAGCTGAGCCCCTTCCTCCCTTCCTCCACCCCACGGCATGGCCCCCCTGCCAACCCCACCCCACTTCTGCTGCGGCCAGGCTCCTTCAGCCAGCCCAGAGTCCCGACGCACCGTGAGTCACAAAGAGTTAAGGCGGCAGCAGCAGCAGCAGCAGGGGGCCCAAGGTGAAGAAACCCTGTTCTAAAGCATTGCTCTTAGCACTGCAGCAACCTCTTCTGGGCTTTGGAGAGATGAGGAAAAGGTCTCTGGAGGCAGTTAGAGTCAGTTAGAACTGTTCAGTTGTTGTTGAAGGTTAGTGCCTGTAGGGCTATGTTGTTCTATGTCTCTCTCAGAATGTGATGTTTAGTTTCTTAATAAAACTTTTTTTTTTTAAAGCAACATAATATCTCCAGATAACCACTTGGGCTAAACTTCTTTAACACCAGAGCATACTTGGATGTGTGAGGACTTTAATGTTTCTCCTCACACCCCTCAACATTCTCATGATCAGAAATCAGAGGGAAGGGGGCAGTAAAGTCAGCAAATTGCTGCTTGTGAGAAACCGACGGAAGCCCCACTGCTGAGCCTGTTCAAACCTGAGTAGCCCAACTTTTTAACCATGGGGTCCCAGGCAGCTCTGCTCTAGATGGGAAGCTGTCTACACAGACTGGTAGCAGTTTCTCCAGGGTTGCAGGCAGGAATCTCTCTCAGCCCTATCTTGGAGATGCTTCCAGGGAGGGAACCTGAAACCTAGATGCTCTTCCCAGAGTGGCTCCATCCCCTGAGGGGAATATCTTGCAGTGCTCATATGTAGTCCCCCATTCATATGCAACCAGTCCCCCATTCTTATGGCAAGTCATGCTTGCTACCACAAGACATGACAGGGTCTGTGATGGATGGTCATTTGGGGGTGCAGATCCCCTAATTCTGTCCCTTTTCCCTTGCAGGCTCCTCCTCACACTCCATGGACTTTTTCTACACGGGGGTCTCGGAGTCCAGCCAGGGGCTGCCTGAGTTCACAGCTGTGGAGTCTGTGGATGACCAGCCCATCATTCACTACGACAGCAGCACTCAGAGGGCCGTGCCCTGAGCACCATGGATGGAGAAGCTGGGGAGAAATGTCGGCCCATTCTGGACTGCAAAGTCCAAGGGCATGCAGAACTGGGAGGCACCATTCAGGGCGGCACTGGTGGACCGGCAGAATTACTACAACCAGAGTGAGGGTGAGCAGAGGATTGCCCCTTCACCCCAAGGATTAACCCCCTGGTTGCTGCAAACATGTGCTGCAAGATGCACAGCCCATGACACCCCCATATGATTTGCAGGGAACCGTTCACACCATGGTGCAGTTCAAAAAATAAAAATAAAAATCCCTGTTATTTAGTGCAGCTATGTGATCTTTTTGTGCTCGGTGTGCTAGTTAGTCCATGAACAAGGCCCACACATTTTGGCCATCGGCCCCATCTCAGAGCATGAGTGCTCACAGTGATTTTGGGCAGTGTGTCCCCACCCTAGAAATGGAAAAGAGGTGATAGAACTGCTGCACATACAGCCTTCTATGCAGTGGCAAAGGGAGGCTGGTGGGGACCTGTGTTTGGTCGCTGTCGCTGCCGCAGCCCCCTGACCTCACCCCCCATGTCTAACGTCAGATGCAGGGGGCAGCTAGCCACACCCCCACATCTGATGTCAGATGTGGGGGCACGGTCTCCCTCCCGAATGGGGCTGCATGGCCCCATTCGGGAGGGAGATCGGCCCTGCTGAGTTGGCAGCGAGGCAGGGAGAGTCACTCCGGCCACACTGCCAACGCAGCGCGGGCCAATTTCGGTCCCAAACAGGGCCACACGGTTTGTTGGTCCTCCAAATGTTGCTGAACTACAACTCCCATCATCCCCAGACATGGTGAATTGTAGCGGAGGATGAAGGGAGTTGTAGTTCAGCAACATCTGGAGGACCACCGGTTGGGAACCCCTTTATTAGGTTAAAACTGCAGTCATATTTGTACAGAAGGAAGTGTCATCGTCAGGGAAGTATGAACTGAATTGGTCTCTATCTTATTACTCATAGGCAGGGATCTTCCAGCTGTCTCCAGCCTCCAGGCTGTGGCCTTCCTATTTCTTCAGCCAGCTGCTTTTCAGGGCACTCTTGGGACAGAACAAACAAACAGAGCAAAGCTTTCTCTTCTTCTGCTGGTGGTGGCAGCTGTGTGTATGTAGTTCCTGCCCAGTCCTCTGGATTGGTCCTTCTGTTGTGATTTTCCCAGGGTTTTTCCCTGATTAGGAAAGGTCCATCCTCCCAGAAGTTGCTCTAAGTGAGGCCTAGTTCTCCCTTAAATCCTTCCCATCACTATAAGACCTTATTTTTTAAAAGTCACAATGAACATTCTTCATTCTTCCCACAGGTTGGTACTGATGTGCTGTTAAGTGCAGCTCATGTGTTAAGTTGACTCTCTCTCTCTCTCTCCCTCTTCCTCTTCCTCTTCCTCTTCCTCTTCCATGATATGCCACTATGAGATAAGTTTCTGAAGGATAGCTTAGAACTCTCTAAAATACTTAAGTGCATACTGTACGTACATACATACCCTCTTCCTTTTGAAAGCAGCTAAGTGAAGAAGCAGTGTTCCCTATAACAGGGATTCCCAGGCGTTGTTGACTTCAACTCCCATAATGCCCAGCCAAAGGCTACTGCAGCTGGGGATACTGGGAGTTGTAGTCAACAACATCTGGGAATCCTGGTTAAAGGGAACACTGAGATAGACCTCTTGGATCTCCCTTTTTCTCCCTGGGCTT
Organism: Hemicordylus capensis; assembly: GCF_027244095.1. NCBI lineage: Eukaryota > Metazoa > Chordata > Lepidosauria > Squamata > Cordylidae > Hemicordylus > Hemicordylus capensis. Next base: position 233,673,115 of record NC_069658.1, on the reverse strand, counting down.
GTAGGAACCTTCACAGGGGAACAGCAGGCAAATGTGAACCCTCTTTCTTGAAACACACCCAATGCACACATCACACACACACACCTCTGCCCAGTTCAGATTTCTATTGCTTGAGTTTGTTGGGGAGGAGGCTGGAACAGAGGAGTTTTCAAATATCAGCGTTCATTTCCTAGAGGATTTTCTAGAGCAAGGATTCTCAACATTGGGTCCCCAGATGTTATTGGACTTCAACTCCCATAATCCCCAGCCAAAGGCCACTGGAGCTGCGGATTATGGCAGCTGAAGTCCAATAACATCTGTGGACCCAACATGGAGAATCCCTGTTCTAGAGAGGGTGAGAGGACCATTCCTCCCGGAACATGCCCCAAACCATAGTCTTGATAGCTATAGGCAGAGGCGCTCTAACCCCCAGACCTTGGGGACTCAGTCCAGGGGGGGGGGCCTCCAAATGGCCAGGGGGGCTCCTACAGCCACCCCACGCCTGCCTGCCACTGAGAACATACGTGCGTTTTTGTTTATTTTTTAAAGATGCCGTGCTGCCAAGGGGTGGCTGCCGTGTGTGTGTGTGTGTGTGTGTGTGTGTGTGTGTGTGTGTGTAAGCCGAGCAGTTGCCTCCCTCCCTCTCTATTTTCTACTTTGTAGCAACCGCTGGGCACATCCTTTCGGCCCAGAGGCTGTTGTGAACCGTGAGGCACGCCTGTGCAATTGCGCGATCACCACAAGCCCATGACGTCACAGACTTGCAATGATATCTCTCTCCCAGCTGCCGCCAGGGTGGGGGGAGGAGGACGACTGCTCAGCTCACACACACCCACACACCCCAGCAACCACCTTGGCTGTGCAGTGGCTTTAAATTAAAAAACATAGGTTCGCTGCAGCAGGAGGCCCCCAAAAGGAGGTTTCAGGGGCCTCATGGGTGGCGGGGGGGGGGGGCTCGTGGTGGAGCTGGTCCGGGCACCAAAATTACCTAGGTGCACTCCTGGCTATAGGCAAGCTACAGGTTCAGAGGCGGGATGCCTCTGAATACCAGTTGCAGAGGAGCAACCGCAGGAGAGAGGGCATGCTTTCTTTTTCTCCTACTTGTGGGCTTCCCAGGAGCATCATGTGGGCCACTGTGGGGGAAAAGATGCTGGACTAGATGGGCCTGGAGCTTGATCCAGCAGTGCTCTTCTTATGTTCTTATGGGTATAGTAAGATCTCAGGCTTCGCCCCTGCTAACTGGGCAAAGAGGCACATTTTTAACGTGGTGATTCTCTTTATTGAGCAGGGGGAGAGTAACTGGCCCTATCCACCCCCAGCACAGGACCTCCAGTGATTGTTGCTGGTGTCTATCTGATCTTTCTTTTCAGATGGTGAACCCTTCAGGGACAGGGAGCCATCTTGTTTATTTATTTGTTATTTCTCTATGTAAACCGCTTTGAAAACTTTTGTTGGAAAGCGGTATATAAATTGTTGTTGCTGAAGTAAGGGGCCTGTGCTGACCCAGTTCTGACACCCCTGCTCTTCTGTGTTTCTTGCAGGGCTTCACACCTGGCAGTATTTGTATGGCTGCCGGTTGAGCAAGGATGGGCAGAAAGGGGGGTACATGCAGTATGGGTACGACGGGAGGGATTTTCTCAGCTTTGACAAGGAGACCCTCATCTGGGCAGCCACCAATGCAGCCGATACGGGGGCCCAAATGGCCAAGAAGGAGTGGGATTGCGATACGGAAACGAACAAGAAAAAGAAGCATTATCTGGAAGAGACCTGCATTCACTTTCTGCAGACTTTTGTGACCTATGGAAATGAGTCCCTGCTGCGTAAAGGTGAGGAGGGGTGTCATGAGGGGAGTTGGTGGGCTGCAGTTCTTTCATACTGGTGGAAGTATGGACTGTGCCACTGAATCGGGATCATAGAGATGGGGGTGTTTTTAGGTCATCTAGTCCAGCCCCCAGCTCAGTGCAGGAAACCCAGAGCTAAAGCATCCCATGCACGTGGCCCATGGACAAAGCATCCTTCACTGCACTCTAGAAGATTCCCTAGTCTATCTGCCTTCCCCAGACACAGACACCATGGCTTGAGGTGAAGATGACTCATGGAGCCCTTTGTCATATGTTCACTGTTTCCAGAGCACCCATGAAAGGTTTGTATGTAGAGAAATCATGATAATCTCCACCAGTACAAGCCTCCATAGGTGGTCTGGAGAAAGGGGGATGAGTCACACAATCGTTTAAATATAGGTTTAATGTGGGTTACCGACATTAGCGTGATTGTGTGGACCCATGCCAAAGTGGGAATCTCAGATGCATCTTGGGTCACCTTAAGACCCCAAAGTTTGGGTCCACACCTTGGTGTGGGTTCACACAATCACACTAATGTTGGTAACCCACATTTAACCTAGATCTGAATGGTTGTGTGAACCAGGCCAGAGAATGCAAGTCACTTTTTTAAGGGGTGTGTCCGAACCGGTCCGGAGGCCATTCTGAAGGCCTCCGAACTGCCGGACTGGTTCGGACCTGGCCGGTCCGGGTCCGGGTGGGGGGTCTTCCTTTAAGGGCAGGAGGGCTTGCTTACCCCTCCCGCCTCTTTGCCCCCTCCAGCGCCCGTATTCCACAGTGTAATTGGGGCGCTGGAAAGCAGCTGCCCCCCCCGCGAGCGGGTTAGGGCTAAACGTTAAGTACTGCCGCCGTCCTGGCCCCCCCCCCCACCCCGAGTGCTCACCACATTGTTTTCTTAAAAAGAGAGGAGCTCGCGAACAGAGCTCCTCTCTCGGCAAAGTCCTGGCCCAACTGGGGCCTTGGGCGCGCGCGCGCGCGATAGGACGCCAGATGGAACTTCCGGCAATCGGAGGCCCGGTCTACCCGCCTAGACGAGGCGGGACGGCGGCAGTACTTAACTTTTAGCCCTAATCCGCTCACGGGGGGGGGGGGGCGGTGGGGGCGGCTGGTTTCCAGCGCCCCAATTACACTGTGGAATATGGGCGCTGGAGGGGGCAAAGAGGCGGGAGGGGTAAGCAAGCCCTCCCCACCCTAAAAGAAAGGCCCCCCTTCGGTGCCGGTCCGGACTGCGCACATCACTACACTTTTTAGTACGGGTGAGAGATGTCCAGATGGGTCCATCACTCCTAGTAGTCTTGCAGTGGTATTCTGGACTGTCTTCAAAGGCAGCCACACACAGAGAACACACTGGAGTATCTAACAAAGAGATTACCAGAACAAGAACAACGGAGGGCAGGTTGTTTCTGTCTAGGAAAGTCTGCAGCTGGCACACCAGCCCAAAGTGGCAAAAGGCACCTTGTGCCACATATGCACAATGTAACTGTGCATGCCCTGCTAACTAGGCAAAGAGGCACCTTTTACCGTGATGATTCTCTTTATTTAGCAGAGGGAGTGTAACTGGCCCTATCCAGCCCCAGCACAGTACTTCTAGTGACTGTTGTTGGTGTCTTTATGTTTCTTTTTAGATTGGGACCCCTTCAGGGACAGGGAGCCATCTTATTTATTTATTATTTCTCTATGTAAACCGCTTTGGAAACTTTTGCTGAAAAGTGGTATAAAAGTTGTTGTATGCATCTTTGACATCTATCTAAAGTAAGAGCCAGCTCAAAAAGCACCCCTAAGCTGTGGAACTGCTTTTGGGGGGGAGGGGTTGTAACACCACCCAGGACAGGTTGAACATCACTGCCCAGAATCACTGAAGCACAACCAACAGAACCTCCTTCTTGTCTGGATATAGCTTTAGTTAATTTGCACTCATCCAGCTGGTTCTAGGCAGGTATTCAGCACCTGGTCCTGAAATAAAGGATAATTGGGGGCATTTTAAAATAGTCTTAAAACATGCAATTTCCATCACAGGTTTCCCACAAGTGGCCAGCAGATGGCACTGCATAATAGCACATAGAGGAAATAAACTGCTAATAGGCTGCTAATATGTAAAATGCTAATACAATAGTGGGGGGCGGGCAGTGTAATCTGGTCAGAGAACAGATAACTGCAAATAGCTTCTGTTTTCAAATGGAATATTTCCCTGTCTGGAAATGTCAATAGAGTGGAGTGTCAGTGCACTCTGATGAGTCCTGACTTCATCTCTATCACCACCACCACCAGTTTCATGTATATATCAATCAGCATGGAGACCAAGACATAAACCTATGAAACACCATAGCACAAGTTCAGTGATGCTAAATTACAGTCATATGAAGCTGCCTTATACCAAATCAGATCATTAGTCTATATAGGTTAAACATTGTTTGCAATGACCAACAGTGTCTATCCAGGATTTCAGGTATGGTCTCTGACTTCCCAATGAAAGAAATAGAAAAAACGCCAATATACGTATGAATGGAACTTCTTGAATCACTTCATTAACATAAGTCACTTATTATAGTAAAACACTGAATATACATGAATCACTTGACAAGGTTTCGTGATAAGTCCTTGTTTCCCAATGAGCTTCCTCAGAAGTGAAAGAACAATTGTTATGTCCCAAACATGATAAACTTTACATTCTCCCTGGTGTACAGAGTTCTTCAAAATATCCTCCAAAAATGTTGCTTCAGTTCCTCCAAAGGGAGTGTAGATTGTATCCAAACATTCTTAGATTTCTCCAAGGGAGTTAGACAGAGTCCTTATAAATACAAAACACAAACCATACATAAAAGAAAACATTTGCACAATGCAAAAAATGAGAGAAGACATTTATACAACGTACTGAAATTCATATGTTTACATCAAAGATAATTACCCAAAAGGTGCAACGGTTCACAAACTGCTGCCCAAGCTGACACCCAGCCTTATCAAGCCTGCTCGGATGAACTGACCAAGCTGTCTTACTCCAGTTTTACAACACTCTCAATCATTCTCAGCTGCTGAGCTGAACCTCCTAATCAGCTACTATCTGGCCCTCATCATGCGTAATTAGGGCACCACGATTACAAAAAACAGGATAAGTCTAAATTCGTGTTTAAAAGCGTGATGAGGGCCAGATAGTGGCTGATTAGGAGGTTCAGCAATGTTTTGTATTTTGTCAAGTGATTCATGTATGTTCAGTGTTTTACTATAATAAGTGACTTATGTTAATGAAGTGATTCAAGAAGTTCCATTCATACGTATATTGGCATTGTTTCTATTTCTTGCATTGGGTGGTATTTTTTTCTTTGTTATTTTGAGTAGTACCACTCTCCCCTTATATTTTTTCTGCTCCCAGACCTAGCTTGAGATGCTGTAAAGGGCTGTATTGGGACCTTCTGCATGCAAGGTATGCACCCTACCTTTGGATACCTTCCCTTTGGATACCTTTCTGCAGGGCAGGAATGTAACTATTATAGCAGGGCTGTACAAGCCCGCCCCCCTGGGGAGGTTTTGTAGCTGGTTTTGGACCACAGTTTCCATCATCCTCAACCACAGTGGTCAATGGTTAGGGATTAAGAAAGTTGTAGTCCAACACCTGTAAGAGGACTGAAGTTGTGATGCCCTGCATCAGAGAGCAATGCCCCCAAGACTCCAAATTCCACCGCTAATGGATGGCTGAGGTGAGGATACAAAGCTTGATGGTATTGGCATGGAAGCCATAGTCCATGATATTAGAAATTTACAGGGATCTGTCCAGTTTAGCCATGGCTGCCTGGTGATGTTCTTTCTGAAGCTCAGAATAAACTCCCTTGCTAAATTATATAGTTCTTAATTATTGAGGCTATTCTCATGACCGCAAGAAAGCGAGCTAAGGGAGCCCAGCCCTTAGTGCTCCACTAACCCCGTGATGCTGATCGTGTGCCACTGCACGACTGCAACACATGAGTAGACCCCTAACCGGGAGGCTACAAGCCTCGGCTACAAGACTTCCAGGAGCTGGGTGGCCCCTGATCCCTGCTGCCCCTACCTGCTCCATGACGGAGTCGGTAGTTGTGTGGGCAGCCAATCCAGCTCCTCAGGGATGGCTCCCTGCTTGTTTTCGGGGAGAGTGGACTAAGCCCGCTCTCCTCACAGAGCCCAATAAGGCTCTCCACACTGCTCATGTGGAGAGCCTCATTGTCTTTGAGTATTTTCAGTGTAAGAAGGTGCTAAGGAATGCCACGGAATAATGCTCTTCAGGGTAGATCCAGATATAAGATATCCCATCTCAGGAATGGGATTCTATAATAACCATATGCGGTCTCTTCCTGCGATTAAACTACAGCATCTGTTCTGCAAGTTAAGAACATAAGAACAGCCCTGCTGGATCAGGCCCAAGACCCATCTAGTCCAGCATCCTGTTTCACACAGTGGCCCACCCGATGCTGCTGGAATCCACAGGCAGGAGTTGAGGGCGTGCCATCTCTCCTTCCCTCTCTCCTGCTGTTACCCCCCTGCAACTGGTACTCAGAGGCATCTACCTCTGAGGCTGGAGGTGGCCTATAGCCCTCCAACTAGTAGCCTTTGATAGACCTCTCCTCCATGAAGTTATCCAAACCCCTCTTAAAGCCATCCAGGTTGTTGGTTGGAGATGTGTTGTTATCTGTATTATCAGTCATGTTTCCATTTTTCCAGAGGCCCCACTGGTGAAGGTGGCACACAAGGTGGTCCACGAAGGCCTGACAACCCTCATCTGCCAAATTTATGGCTTCTACCCTAAGGCAATCAATGCCACCTGGATGAAGGATGGGGCAGTCTGGGAGCAGGAGACCTTCCTCGGGGATGTCATTCCCAACTCAGATGGGACCTACCATGCTTGGCTCAGCATCCAGATTAACTCCAAGGACAGGGGCCACTACCAGTGCCATGTGGAACATGCCAGTCAGCCACAGCCTCTGGAGTTCAGTGTCTGGGAAATGTCTGGTGAGACGTTGCAGGGTAGGCGGTCTAATCTCTTTAGGGTGGGCTGGGGTAGGGGGCAGATTCTGGGAATTGAACCCACATGGGCACTTGGGGTGGGGAGTGAGAGCTCCAACAGGAATACCGCTCAGGCCATAACCAGGGCCGGGTGACGGGGTGTGGAATCTGGGGGTTGGAGTCTTCTACAAGAGAAAACAGCCTATGAACACACTGCTGCCTACCTCATTTCCCCTTGGCTTTCTCTCTCAATCCCATCCCCCTGCCTGGATGAAGAATCTGGATTGCCCCCTGTTCTGGAGCTCTCAACAGGGGTGCCAACGGGTTCAAAGAACCCGGGCTGCCAATGAAAAGGGCTGCCAGCTCGGGCTCTGGAGGAGCCCAGAGCAAAATCCCTGCTCCCATGCCCAGGCTGCTGAGAGCCCAGGCGAACTCTCCGTCAGTTATTTCAGGCAGCGCCAACTGCCCAATAGGACGTTTAACGGCCCATCAGGCAGCCGGTGCTGCCTGAAATGTTGAGCCAAGAGCTCGCTTGGGCTCTCGGCAGCCCAGGCCACACCCCCTTTGCTCGTGATGTTACCGTCTTACCTTCTTTCTTTGTCCTTCTCCATCTTCCTTTCTTGTCCCCTACTTTGCCGTCCACTCACTTATGCCCAGATACCTGCTCTGCGCAGCCTTCTGTCTCTCCCCTCTTTCTCTGTTGGGCAAGTGCCTTGTGCACTGAAGAACCAGCTGGCATATAGGAGTGGGGAGAAGCATGGCAGCGGTGGGAGGCAGGAAGTTAGAAGACGTGCACGGCAAGAAGTGCTTCCACTTTGGTGTGTAGGGTAGGAGGGAGAGAAATACTGGCTCAGGGAGAGAGGGAGGAATCAGACAATTTGGGGAGAAATGTGTGCTAAGAAGGGAAGAAACATGTCGGTGGTGGCTTGTCACTGGAGAAAAACGGGTGCTGGAACTCCATTCTGGTGCGTTCTTCCAGGAAAAAAGTGTCCTGATGCTGCCACATTAACCGCCTTTCCCCTCGTGGACAGGTACTCCAACCAATGCAAACCCAACAGGTTTGTGCCCAAATGTAGGGATGTGCGAACCGGTTCGAATTCGAACTGGTTCTAATTCAAACCAGGGTGGTTCGAAGGTTTGAATTCGAACCAAACCAGCCATCAGGTTCGAGCTGCAGGTTCAAATTTGAACCGAACCAGGGGGTGGTTTGATTTGAACTGGTTTGAACCAGTTTGGACATCCAACAATTGGTAGGATTGTAGCTGGCACCCAGGGGTACCTGTCACCCAAACCCCAAACAATCGGACACTCGTACGATTTTTAATGAATTTTTGAAATTTATTTTTATTTTTTCTCATAGGGTATAATGGGACTCAAATGAGGCCATTATACCTTATTGTGGAGCACCCATGGGTGCCAACAACCACCCAAACCCTGAAGCAATCGGACAGTCCTACGATTTTTAATGAATATTTGAAATATTTTTAATTATTTTTCTCATAGAGTATAATGGAACCCGAACCAGTCCATATCTCCTATTGTGGAGCACCTAGGGGCACAAATGTGGGGTGGGTGGTAGACAGACAGGGGTGCCTACCACCCACAAAACCCCAAGGCAATTGAACACTCCTCTGATTATTGGTGAATTGTTAAAGTATTTTTGAATTCCTCATAGAGAATAATTAGGATTGCAGCAAATGTATAGCTTCACGTCAGGGGGAAAGGGGTATCGTAGAGTGGAGTGTGGTGGGTGGTAGTTCCTAGGGTGGGCAAGGAATCTATCAGAATTATTTGAAAGGAATTGGGCAAAGGGATGATTTTTAAATGATTTTTGAAGTTTATGCATCTTTAAGGTTTTTCTCCATAAAGAAGCATGGAGGTGTCAGCAAATGTATAGCTTCATGTGGGGGGCAAAGGGGTAGCCTAGAGAAGTGTGGGGTTGGTGGTAGTGCCAGGTAGGGGCAAGGAAGCTACCTGAATTTTTTCAAAGGATTTGGGCAGAGGGCTGATTTTTGGTGAATTGTTGAAGTTTGCATGTCTTTAAGGTTTTCCCCCATTAGGTATAATGGAGGGTATATCGCTTCACGTCAGGGGGAAAGGGGTGGCATAGAGCAGTGTGGGGTTGGTGGTAGTGCCAGGTAGGGGCAAGGAAGCTACCTGAATTTTTTCAAAGGATTTGGGCAGAGGGCTGATTTTTGGGGAATTGTTGAAGTTTACGCGTCTTTAAGGTTTTTCCTCATAAGGTATAATGGAGCTTTCAGCAGCCCCATAAGTGCACTTGGGGGGTGCTGGGGTGGCCCAGAGCGAGTGGTGGTGTAGTGCACATAGGGTGCCAACCACCCCCATGGGTTTCTAACCCATGGGGTACAGGGTTCTGTTGTTTCTGAGGTATTCTGAGTGTGGATTCTATGATAGCAAATGAGATTTTCAATGAGACACCATGAATCCACTCTAATTTGCTATCATAGAATCCACACTCAGAATACCTCAGAAACAACAGAACCCTGTACCCCTTGGTTTAGAAACCCATGGGGGTGGTTGGCACCCTATGTGCACTACACCACCACTCGCTCTGGGCCACCCCAACACCCCCCAAGTGCACTTATGGGGCTGCTGAAAGCTCCTGGGCTTTGACTCCTGGGCGCTTTCCAGGCTAGCTGCTCAACAGCAGCAAAATGTCTCCGTTCAGGCAAGTAGCATTGAAAACATAAACAGCAGCAGGGGAGCAGTCTCATGGAAACTAACAACCCCAAATACCAGCAACCTTTTTACGCAAGATATACGACATCCGTGCTCTATATCACAGCAATTAAATTTGAAACAAGGCATTGGGAATGTGAACGGCATCCCGCTGTCCACGTAGGGACTGCAGTGTCACAATGCAGGAAGTGTGGAAGCACACTTCTGAGATATGACGTGACCCCGTTGCAGGGTCTAATCTGGAAAGCGCCGTGTGGTTGCCTTTGGTAGAATACAGGAGGGGTTTACAATTGCTATCTCCCGCGCAGTGTGAGATGATGCCTTTCAGCATCTTCCTAGATCGCTGCTGCCCGATATAGGTGTTTCCCATAGTCTGGTGTTTCCCATAGTCCCATAGTGTTACCCATAGTCTGGGAAACATACCAGCGGGGATTTGAACCGGCAATCACTGGCTTGCTAGTCAAGTCATTTCCCCACTGAGGAAGAGGCTTAGGAAGGCTGAAATAATTGTGGGTTGGTATTCAGAGCAAGGAAATGCCAGTGTGGCAAGATGAACAGACTAACTGCAACAGTGCATCAGGGAAAGGGCCATTTGGGTCGACTTCCCTTTCCTCAGGAAACTCTCTGTGTCACCCCATAATTCATCCCCGAGGGCTGTGCACGGTGGCACAGAAGTCTCCCGGGAAAAGGAGAAGTCATCAAAAATTGTCCCATTCTTGGTGCAGTCTGTTGGGAAGTGATGTTAGCCTGATCCTCTTGCTACACTGGTGCTTCCTTGTTCCGAATGCCAGCCAGTATCCCTTCCCATAAGAGTTGTTTGGGATTCTTTCACTCATTCGGTCTTATTTCTCATTCCAGCCCTGGGTTCCCGTTGCGGTGCTTTTGGAGGGGAGCATCATGAGGGCCAAAGCTGTTATCCTGCTTTGGTCTGGGATATACCTGGCCTTTGTACACAACAGTAAGTAAACTATGAAGGTAGTGAGTGTGGCTGGGTGGAAGAAGAAGTCTACCAGTTGTGATTTCTAACTAAGAATGTTCCCTATTTGGAGACCGTGCGAGACGATTGGCCATGTGCTTCTGTGCTGTTCTTTCTGTCATGAGCTGCGTTCCGAATATATTGCTCCTCTCTTTCTGATAAAGACACTTATGATATATTGCTCCTCTCTTTCTGATAAAGACACTTATGTCTTGCACTCAGTAGCCAAATTCTGTACGGCTGTGATTAAAATGTGCTTATGGTGTGTCAGAAACGGTCAGTTTTAATCGTCCCTCCTTTTTCTTTTAGATTTCGTTTTATCCTATTTTTTTTTTATCTCAATCTTCTACATAACTGATTCTACGTATGGATATGCATGTATGTGTTTATACTGATATCTACCCTCAGGGTAGATTTATTTGATCTGGATTGTGTATTTGATCAAAGATCACAATGAACTAAAGTGAACAAAGAATAATTTCTGATGGAGAAGGAACTCCGGGCACTGGCTCACAAAAAGAGCAGTTTAATGGGAATGGTCCCATAGCTGCCTGCTCTCTGTGAGGCTGTACAAAATACGCCTGCACTGCTGCAGAGAGCGCCAGGCTGTTCCATTCCTACTAACCACTGCATAGCTGCACCTTGCAAAGTGACTTCCGTTATTCTTTCGTAAAGAAGAGAACAGAGCCCTGTGGTTCTCTTTGGTAGAATACAGGAGGGGTTTTTATTTTATTTATTATTATTTATTTTAAAATTTATATCCCGCTCTTCATCCAAGGAGCCCAGAGCGGTGTACTACAGACTTGAGTTTCTCCTCACAAGAACCCTGTGAAGTAGGTTTGGCTGAGAGCGAAGTGACTGGCCCAGAGTCACCCAGCTAGTCTCATGGCTGAATGGGGATTTGAACTCGGGTCTCCCCGGTCTTAGTCCAGCACTCTAACCACTACACCATGCTGGTTTCCCATTGCCATCTCCTGTGCAGTATGAGATGATGCCTTTCAGCACCTTCCTAGATCGCTGCTGCCCGATATAGTACCAGCGGGGATTCGAACCGGCAGCCTTCTGCTTGTTAGTCAAGCATTTCCCTGCTGCGCCTCTTAAGGTGACAAACAAAGGCTTATAGTCATATACAATAAACTGGACTGGACTGGTCTTCCATTATTCCCAATGGGAGTAGCATCCAGAGACAGAGCTCTAATAGGGCGGACCAGGTAAGAGAACGTGAGCCGCCCAGCTCCTGAGGATCGGCTGACTCACCCCTCCCACCGAGCTCCACCCAGCTGGGCTTCATTTCCCAGCCATGTTGGTTGCCAGCAGCACATGTTTTGTTCATTCTCTTCCTTGCTTGGGACGAGAGAGAGAACGACACACCCAGCAACAAGCATGGCTGGGAAATGAGCTCTGGAGGGCTCGCCCAGGCCCCATTGGGTGTGATGTCACACACAAGGCCCTGCCCCATTGGGTGTGATGTCACACACAAGGAGGGGTGGCACGGGCCAAAGTCCCGGAAGGGCCATGAGCCCCCCAGGGCTCATTTATCTGATGCTTTGTTGCCAGCTGCATGCTTTTTTCTTTCTCTCCCTTGAGCCCTTTGCCTGGGTCCTTCAGCTGGACATTGGGGCTGGGGAGGGATGCAACCAGGCAGACAAACAGGTGCAGCTTCCCTAATTGCTGCCTAGAGATGCCCCTGATGAATTTCTGCCTGATGCATCTCAACAAGGCACAGTGCTACCCCAAAAGGCCACCTATATAACTGATCAGCCAGAAATGTAACCGTTCCCATGTCTGAAATGTGAGCAACCAACAAAAGACAGTTTTAAATTATGCATTAGAATGCATTTTTATTTCAACCAAGGAGATCAGAGTGGGTTAAATCAGTTCTCCATTTCATTTTATACTCACAACAACCCTGCAAGATTCATGAAACTTTGAGATTGTGCCTGCTTTGAGTTTCCTCCTCTGATGTTCATATGCTCTGAATCTACCCACTATACCACACTGTCAGTGGCTTCTTGATCTCAGTCAGCTCACTGGCTCAACATGTTCCTGCAGTTCACGTGTAAGGTCTATGCCGCTGACAGAAGAGACCCTGTACTTAGGAGTCTGCCATCCCTCATGCAAAGGCAGTACTACATTCTAGTTATTCACTAGCACGCTGGGAAGGACATGTTTATGAAGTGAAATATAAGGACTCTACTACCCACTTTCAATGGCCCTGTCTGAATAGCAGATGCAAGCCTCAGACTTGACTTAGAATGGCCATGTGGGCAGATCTTTGCTGGCTAAACATGAAGGTATGCGTTTGCTGATGTGACAGGATATAAGATTGCCCAAGTTGGCAATCTGAGTATTTGAATTGCTTCTACCATCTGTGGATTATTTGATGTTTCTTTAGGTGTAAGCTGGGTCTAAAACTCTTTCCACACATCAAGCATGGGTATGGTTTCTCCCGTGTATCCAGATACTCTGATGCTTATTGAAGTTTGAGCACTGTCTGTAGCTCTTGAGCACTGATATGGTTTCTCAATGGAAACCATTGGAGAAACCATATCATTGAGCATTGATATGGTTTCTCCTAATGTGGACTATTTGATGGGGAGTAAGGACTTGTCTACAACAGAAGCTTGTTCCATATTCTGAGTGTGGATATCATTTCTCCCTGTATGGATTCTTTGATGGGAATTAAAGTCTGACCTCCAGTTGAAGTTCTTTCTACACACCAGACATTGGTATGGTTTCTCCCGTGTGGATTCTCTGATGAGAAGTAAAGTTTGAGTTTTGTCTGAAGCTCTTCCCACACACCAAACATTGATATGGTTTTTCTCCTGTGTGAATTCTATTATGGGAAGTAAGACTTGAGCTCCGGCTAAAGCTCTTTTCACACACCAAGCACTTATATGGTTTCTCCCCTGTATGGATTCTCTGATGGCAAGTAAGGTGTTGCCTGTGACGGAAGCCCTTTCCACATTCTGAGCATTGATATGGTTTCTCTCTAGTGTGGATTCTTTGATGGTAAGTAAGGTCTGAGCTGTGGCTGTAGCTCTTTCCACATTCTGAGCATTGGTATGGCTTCTGCCCTGTGTGGATTCTTTGATGATATGTAAGTTCTGACTTCCGGCTGAAGCTCTTTCCACACACTACGCATTGGTGTGGTTTTTCTCCTGTGTGGATTCTATTATGGGAAGTAAGACTTGAGCTCCGGCTAAAGCTCTTTTCACACACCAAGCACTTATATGGTTTCTCCCCTGTATGGATTCTCTGATGGCAAGTAAGGTGTTGCCTGTGACGGAAGCCCTTTCCACATTCTGAGCATTGATATGGTTTCTCTCTAGTGTGGATTCTTTGATGGTAAGTAAGGTCTGAGCTGCGGCTGTAGCTCTTTCCACATTCTGAGCATTGGTATGGCTTCTGCCCTGTGTGGATTCTTTGATGATATGTAAGTTCTGACTTCCGGCTGAAGCTCTTCCCACACAATACGCATTGGTGTGGTTTTTCCCCTGTGTGGATTCTTTGATGGGAAGTAAGGACTTGTCTGCAACGGAAGCTCTTTCCACATTCTGAGCATTGATATGGTTTTTCCCCTGTATGGATTCTTTGATGAGATGTAAGGTTTGAATTCTTGCTGAAGCTCTTTCCACATTCCAAACATTGATATTGTTTCTCCCCTGTGTGGATTCTTTGATGGCAAGTAAGGTGTTGCCTCTGACGGAAGTTTCTTCCACATTCTGAGCATGTATATGGCTTCTCGCCTGTGTGTATTCTTTGATGGCAAGAAAGGTGCGAGCTCTGGCTGAAGCTCTTTCCGCACTCTAAGCATTCATATTTTTTCTCACCTACACAAATTATTTGATGAGTGCTACAATTTGAGTTGCTGGATAAGATTTTTGCACATTTAGGGAATGTATTTCTTGTGTTTCCTTTGCAATCCTCTCTTTGGACTGGAATTTCGTGGAAGTCAGAGCATTCAGAAGTTGCTAATTTCTCCAGCCACAGATATTTTACATCCGTTTTCCTTCTCTGCTTTTCACCTTCTTCCTCACTTTCCCCTCCATCACCTGTAAGAATTTTTAAAAAGCAGGACAGAGAAAAAGCAATGATTTTTAAAAATGTAAAAATGGATTTCTTAAATTTAAACCAGATTTCAAAATTTTCATAACACAATTTTTTTTAAATGAACATGGGTAAAAGATACCGTCATGGATAGTAATCATAACCTAATTATAGTCTTTTAACATACTTCTTCACATTGCATTTCTGCTCTGCAGGCAGAATACATGTATACAGACACTCAAGCCCTTACCTCTTTCTGTAAAAGTGCAAAGACAAAGAAGGTCAATGAATAAAAGATTTGGGGAGATCGATGGAGTAGAGCAAGGAGGAGGTGTCTGAATATAAGTGCAAGGGGAAAGGACAAAAGTGAAACAAAAAGTGAGCAGAACATAATCATGCAGTCCTGAAGAAACTTATTCTAAATGTACATTTCAAGGTTAAGGGTGGCCAGTTCAAGAAATATATCTTTGCTGGTGAAATTTTAAAGCAAAGTCACATCAGTAGGCTGGTGGAAGTCACTTAAACATTTGGATTCAGAGACCATGGAAGTGATAATACAGGTTTTGACAGCAGTAGCCTCTTCTGCAGGGGTAGAGATTTCCCCCCCCCACCCCTTCCTTTGGACTAATTCATTCTAAATTGAGAAATAATTTGCGAGTTGAAAAAGCAGGAAAACTTGTCTTTCTTTTCCAGATTATGGGCAAACAAGATGACAAAGGTGAAGACGACGACGAAGAAGACAACAACTGAGTTTGCTATACAACCCAATATTTTTAAGTTTCTTGTGCTCACTTGGTTGGAATTGCCTATTTATTTATTTATTTATTTATTTATTTATTTATTTATTTAAAATGTGTAGACTGCCCCCAAACTTCCGTCTGAGTGGTTTACAACAACGCAGAACAGATTTAAAATGTAAACCTTAAAACAATTTAAAACCACAGCACAGTTAAATTAAAAAGCCGGGGTGACAAAATAAATCTTCAGAAACTTTTAAAAAGCTGTCAGAGATGGCGAGGCTCTTATTTCAGCAGGGAGCGCATTCCAGAGTCTCGGGGTAGCAAGAGAGAAGGCCTGTCCCTGCTGTGTAGCCACCACACAAGCTGGCGGCAACTGCAGACGAACCTCTCCAGATGATCTCAATGGATCATCTCAATGGGCAGTTTAATTTTTTTTAATTGTACATTTATAACTAAAATAGTTATAAATTCAAAAATGTGTGCTTGTTTTCTTCGCTTTTTGTTGTTTGAATAGACAAACTTACCAGTACAATTTAGCACAGCATGACAAAAATATCTTTCAAACATCCACGATTAATTGAACTGGAGCTGGCTCACCTCCTAATGACTTCATAAGTATGCATCAGCTTTACTACTAAATAAAATGACCAAACTATCATTACTTTTTAAAATTTTATTAAAATTAATCTGAATAAAATTCAGAATAAATAATTGCTTTAAAATCTATAGTGTATATCTACCTTCTATAGTATATACCTACCTTCTAAAAATGAAACTGAATAGTGATGAATATTATACGGTTATATCAGACAACAAGAATGCGCTTTTACCAGAAAATGAAGATTAAATAGAATCTTTCTGACTAGTGACTTAAAATTATTACATTGAGCCTTTCAGAGATTTAAATTAAATCTACCCTGAACTAAAGCCTCCGGAACAGGGAAGGGAAACAAGTGAAAGAAGAACCCCAATTTTGCACTTGGCAAATATCCTCAGATAGTCCCTGGCTGTTTCTCCTGACAGATCCTGCACATGTCAAGCTGGACAGAATTTAATGGGAAATTCATGTGTGAGTTTATAGGCGCTTTCCAGATTACCTGTTACAACAGCGGTAAAATGTTGTACCTACCTATAAAGCCCTTAGCAGCTTGGGTCCAAGCTATTTGAGGGAGGCGGCTTCTTTGTCATAATCCCTGCCACCTGTTACGATCTTCTGGAGAGTTCCGGTTCCGGTTACCACTGGCTCGTTTGGTGGCGACTCAGGACCGGGCTTTCTCTGCAGCTGCCCCAGGGCTTTGGAATAAGCTTCCTGCTGAAATAAGAGCATCTCCTTCTCTGTTTGTTTTCAGGAAGAACCTCAAGACCCTCCTGTTCTCTCAGTCTTTTAATTAGAATTAATTTTAATCATTTTAAAAACTTGTTTTAATAATTTTATTATATTGTTTTTATTGTCATGTATTTTAATTTGTGACTTTTAAATGTTTTAAAAATTTCGTACAACGCCTAGAGATAGGCATATCAGGCGGTATAAAAATGTGACAAATAAATAAATAAATAAATAAAATGCTTCAGCTTGGCCGATTGCATTCAAAACGTAAATAAAGGGTTGGAGCTGTTTGTTGCGCAAAGCCACCAGCAGGCGGGCAGTCTTTTCTAGCTTGCGTAAAATTCCTACAATGGGAAAATACAGCTTTCATCTCTTCTTTTTTTTTTTGCACCACACATGCGACGTTATAGGACTGTAATGCAGCAATAAAACCCCAAAGAAGGCATTGGAAATGTGAACGGCACCTTGCTGACGGCAGAGGGACTGCGATGTCAAAACACAGGAAGTATGGAAGCACACTTAGAGGACAGGCAGTCACTCTATTATAGCGGGTAATCTGGAAAGCGTCATGGCAAGGTTGGCACTGCTAATCCAGATTCCAGAGCATGTGAGTCAGTGCAAGGAAGGAACAAGATGGGAAGGGAAGCGCTGTCATTCTGATGCTTCCTAGAAATAGCATCATTATGAGGAGAGCTGGTCTTGTGGTAGCAAGCATGACTTTTCCCCTTAGCTAAGCAGGATCTGCCCTGGTTGCATATGAATGGGAGACTTGATGTGTGAGCACTGGAAGATATTCCCATCAGGGGATGGAGCCACTCTGGGAAGAGCAGAAGGTTCCAAGTTCCCTCCCTAGCAGCATCTCCAAGATAGGAAAGAGAGAGATTCTTGCCTACAGCCTTGGAGAAGCCACTGCCAGTCTGTGAAGACAATACTGAGCTAGTTGGACCAATGGTCAGACTCGGCATATGGCAGCTTCCTATGTTCCTAATATGTTGTATCTGGATGACCCAATGCAATGACAGATGTGGGAATACTAGAACAAGTGTTACCGAACCCAATAAATCCAGGATGGGCTAAGAAATGCAACAGAAAGGGGAACATAGGAAGCTGCCTTATACCGAGTAAGACCTTTGGTCCATCTAGCTCAATATCGTCTACACCAGGGATTCTCAACTTTGGGTCCCCAGATGTTATTGGACTTCAACTCCCATAATCCCCAACCAAAGGCCACTGAGGTTGGGCATTATGGGAGTTGAAGTCCAACAACATCTGGGGACCCAATGTTGAGAATCCCTGGTCTACACTGACTAGCAACAGTTCTCCAAGGTTACAGGCTGGGATCTCTCCCAGCCCTACCTCAAGATGCTGCCAGGGATTGAACCTGGAGCCTTCTTAATGCAAGCATGCAGATGCTCTTCCACTGAGCTATGGCACCATCCCCTAATGGGAGTATTTTACAGTGCTCACATGTAGTCTCCCATTAAAATGCAAACCAAGGCAGACTTTGCTTAGCAAGGAGATAATTCATGATTGCTACAACAAGACCAGCTTTCCTATTTTAAGTTTTATTTTAAAAAAATATTTCATTAGATTTGGTTACAGGAATGCTCATACAATGTTATGGACAGCAGTTGGTTTTGGTTGGCGGGAGACCCAACAAGGATGAAGTGTATACGTTCCTGGCTGGCACACACCTCTCCCACTCAGGGGTGCCATATACATGACAACAACGTCAAGAGGGGTGGAAGGGTCCTGAATATGTGAAAGTAATTACTCTAGAAAATAGGTGTGAAGCCTTTAAAACTCCTGTCAACATCTCCCTCCTGATGAGGAATGGTCCATGGACTTCCTTCAAGTTTGGACTAAGTGTGAAGGTGAAAATGGAAAAATAGATTCCACAGAAATAGTTGAAGGTCCAAATCCCCCACTTGTATGCCAACCCCAAACCCAGAGAAGGCAAACCAAGGGACAGCCCTCACATTCTCAAGATTATGAGATCCTGGAACGGCTCTACTGTTTTCTTTAGCGTTTTTATGTGTGTCTTTGGGCATCCAAGAACCCATGTCCTCAGTGAGAGCCCTCCAATAAACTGGTGCAGACCAAGGCAAGAATAGCAGGAAAAGGGAAGGAGGAGCCTTACTCAGGGAGGTGAGATGCCTCCAGTTTTCCTCCATGATTTCTCTATGCAAAGCCCTTTGGTCTGGATCCAGCACAGCCCACTCCTCCTCTGTGAAATTCACAGACACTTCCTCCAACGTCACTGGACCCTGAAAGAAGAAGGAAAATGGTTGTCCTCAGAGCTAATGTAGCAATCCAAGAAGGCAAGAAAGGTGAGGTGGCTGGGAGTCCTACAGGGCTCTGTTGCCAGATTTGGCTTTTTAAAGCCAAATTTTGGCTTACGGCCCATTTGGCTCACGAGTATAACCCTGAGGTTCTGGCCACCGTGGTCCAGGGCCCAAAGCATCCCCAGCGGCCTTCCAAGCCTTCCCAGGGGGCGGTTCTGACAGCGTAAGCCAATGGCGAAAGGCAGATTCTTTCGGGGCCAAAACAATGTGCCAAGGACAGAGGCCCCCAGGCTGTGCCCACCTGTTCTCCTGCATTATCCCGACCCTACCTGGTTCAGGTGTACAGAGATTGTCTTCACTCCTCCACAAAGAGGAGAAGGCCCAGAATGAGAAGCCAGTGGGATTTCACCACCTGTGAAGGAGACCAAAATGGATGCCTGATCACTCAAGGAGCCTGTTCTCTTGGTTTATTATTTATAAATGCTTTTTAGAAATTAAAAAACACATGGCCAGTTAGTCAGTACAGATTCAGTCAGCCACAGCTCCAGAACTAAAACCAGACAGTATTAGAGGAGAGCTGGTCTTGTCGTAGCAAGCATGACTTGTCCCCATAGCTAAGCAGGGTCTGCCCTGGTTGCATCTGAATGGGAGACTTGATGTGTGTGAACACTGCAAGATCTTCCCCTCAGGGGATGGAGCCGCTCTGGGAAGAGCAGAAGGTTCCAAGTTCCCTCCCTGGCTTCTCCAAGATAGGGATGAGAGGGATTCCTGCCTGCAACCTTGGAGAAGCCACTGCCAGTCTATGAAGACAATACTGAGCTAGATAGACCAATGGTCTGACTCAGTATATGGCAGTTTCCTATGTTTCCTAAAAGCCAGCGGAATGAAATCATCTTCAGCTGCTACTGAAATGTTCTTCAATATGAAGTCTCAATGAAACTGCAAAAGCAGCCCACAGATTTCAGATAGATTCAGAAAAGAGACCAAGTTAAAATAGGCCCCCTTAATCAACTATGGGAAACACCTATATCGGGCAGCAGTAATATAGGAAGATGCTGAAAGGCATCATCTCATACTGTGCGGGAGATGGCAATGGTAAACCCCTCCTGTATTCTACCAAAGAAAACCACAGGGCTCTGTGGTCGCCAAGAGTTGACACCAACTCAACGGCACACCTTTACCTTGAATCCCCTCAATTCCTCTGGCCAGGGACGCTCCTATCTCTCTTAAATCTTCACAGGAAAGAGGGAGAAGTAATCAGCAGGCAGCCTCCTGAGACACAAACCTTTCAACTGCAGGTGGACAAGTTTACCCGGGACTCCTTACCCAGTAAGCTGGCATCTCCTTCACACTCCTGCATGATCCACCTGAGCAGTGGCCTCTGTCTAAGGTCCAACGGAGCCCTCTTGGCCTCGGAGAAATCAGTATCCCCTTTTGATGGATTCTGGCCCTGAAAGAACAGTGGGTGTCCATCTAGGATTGCTTTCCCCCAGATCAATTAACCCTCACTGAAAGATCTTCCCTGGGGACACTGCTCCATGTCCCATCACTTTCTAAGGTACTTGGGGCAGGGCGTTCTCCACAATGGCTGTGAGATGGTGAAACTCCAGTTCCAGGGAGATCCCTCTGCTCCAACTCTATTCACTTTCAGGCCCAAGTCAATAAATAATAATAATAATAATAATAATAATAATTCGATTTCTATACCGCCCTTCCAAGAATGGCTCAGGGCGGTTTACATAGAGAAATAATAAATAAATAAGATGGATCCCTGTCCCCAAAGGGCTCACAATCTAAAAGAAACATAAGATACACACCAGCAACAGTCACTGGAAGTACTGTGCTGGGGGTGGACAGGGCCAGATACTCTCCCCCTACTAAATAAAGAGAATCACCACGGTAAAAGGTGCCTCTTTGCCAAGTTAGCAGGGTTCAGAGGGCTTTGGGAGGTAACAGAGTTCTGGCTGATGATAGTGGTAGATCTTGAGGCTCAGTTAGCCCAGTTAGCAGGGGTAGCTAACTGACCAAAGAGGCAGCTTTTACAGTGGTGATTCTTTTATATTTAGCAGGGGGAGAGCAACTGGCCCCATCTATCCCCAGCACAGCATCCCTCCAGTGGCTGCTGCTGGTATCAACTTTATGTTTCTTTTTAGATTGTGAGCCTTTTGGGGACAGTGAGCCATCTTTAGTTACTACTGTTTTTCTATGTAAACTGCTTTGAGAACTTTTGTCGAAAAGCGGTATATCAATGTTTGTTGTAGCAATAGCTGCTGTAGTTACAGTAGTAGCTATAGCTGTCCCCTGCTAACTGAGCAAAGAGGCACCTTATAAAAGTGGTGGTTCTCCTTATTTAGCAGGGGGAGAGCAACTGGCCCTATCCGTTCAAGGACAGCATCCATCCAGTGGCTGTTCCTGGTGTCTTATGTTCCTTTTTAAGATTGAGAGCCCTTTGGGGACAGGAAGCTATTTTTAAAATTTATTTATATCTATGTAAACTGTTTTGGGAACTTTTTGTTGAAAAGCGGTATATAAATATATGTCATATATCATATATAATATATTGATTTCTACTAATATTGTAATTGTTTTAATACAGTGTGTGAATTATGGATTTTAATCAACTATTTCAGACTCAAAAGAAAGGAACTTGGGACAACACTTCCTTAAGTGCTCCTTAACCCTTCCCTAACCCGAACCCTTCCCACCCAAAATGACCCACCAGTTGGTATTTCTAGAATA
Organism: Hemicordylus capensis; assembly: GCF_027244095.1. Taxonomy (NCBI): domain Eukaryota; kingdom Metazoa; phylum Chordata; class Lepidosauria; order Squamata; family Cordylidae; genus Hemicordylus; species Hemicordylus capensis. Next base: position 233,651,513 of record NC_069658.1, on the reverse strand, counting down.
GCCTCATTCACATTTTCAGTCCCTGGGAGCTACAAGGATGAAAGAGGCACACTCACCTGCTGCTCTTCCTGCTTCTTCGCCTCAGCCTGGCTCAGGAGGAAACCTTCTGCCAGGGCCACTGCCTGGGAACTGGTCTCCGCTCCGCATTCTCTGACCCAGCTCTCCATCTCTGGGGGCAGGACAGCCAGGAACTGCTCCAGGATCACCAGGTCCAAGATCTGCATCTTTGTCTGCTTTTCTGGCTTCAGCCACTGACGGCAAAGATTGTGGAGCTGGCTACAAATCTTTCTGGGCCCCTTGGCCTCCTGGTAGCACAACTGCCTGAAGCACTGACGCTGTACATCTGGGGCAGTGGTGTCCTCACCCAGCATCTTCTGCACTGTGCTCTCCCAGAATTCCTCATTGCTCCCAGTCCAGCTGGCAAAAGGGCCCCTTCCTGCTTCAGGGCCATATGAGAGTTCCTCTTCCATCTATGCTCTGTACTCCAAGGCAGCTTCCAGGAATACTAAAAGGTTTCCCTGCTCTTCTGCAAGTTTCTCTCCTAAACCAAAGACTGTCCAGGGAGGCGGGTTTGTGAAGACCTGCAAAGCCAACACATCACTTGGTCCGCAGTATTACGTGCTTGCAGCTGGAAGTATTTTTACATACAATGTAGGTGTTTCTAGCTCACGATGGAGATCTCTCCCTGCAAGAAAGTCAAATAAAGGGCAAGATTCAAGGAGAGGGGGGGGCAGAAGCATAGGGAGGCTGGTGGCGGCCCATATGCGGCAGCCACCGCAGTCACGTCCCCACCCCCCATGTCTGATGTCAGACGCAGGGGACTGAATAGCCACGCCCCCGCATCTTGCATCAGATGTGGAGGCGTGGTCTCCCTCCCAAATGGGGCCACGCGGCCCCGTTTGGAAGGGAGATCGACTGACCCTGCTGTGTTGGCAGCATGACCAGGAGTGGCACCCATCTTTAAGGCCGCCCACCCACATTTGGGACCGAAATAACACCCCCCCCAAGTCAGATGCAGGGGCCATATCTGGGGCCACACTTGTGGGGCCCTGATTGGTGGCAGCCCGGGTTCTTTGAACCCATTCGCCCAATGGTGGCTTCGCCCTGGGGGGGAGTATCCTTCACCTGACAGGCACTCGCCAAATCTTCACCCAGCATTCTGGCCACTGTCCTGTCCTTCACACTCCTCCCTTCACACCCCCTCTGAGTGGCCACCAGACCAACCGTTGGCAAGTGCAGAATAGATGACTCTCTCCAGCTGATCTCAATGGGCAGTGGGGCTCAAGGCCAAGAAGACCTCTTCTTAAATACCCAGGGCCTAAACTGTTTTGGGCTTTATAGGTTATAACCAGCACCTTGTATTTCGCCCAGAAATTTATCGGCACCCAGTGTAGCTCCTCCACATGTCTGTCATGGGTGTGTGTGTGTGAGTGTGAGTGTGATAAGTGTATGTTGAGTGGGATCTCTTGCTTTCTCTTCCCAGCCCCCCCCCCGCACTTCTCCCAATCCAGAGCTACCTTAATTGTAAGCCGCCCTGAGATTTTATATAGGGCAGTATAAAAATACGATTTGACAACAACAACAACAACAACAACAGTAGTAGTAGTAATACCACCATCACCTTCCCTGGCTTTAATCCCGATCTACTGTCTGATATCTCCATCTGAGCATTCCCAACACACACACTCCTCATATTCCTGCCTAGCACACACCCACACCAGGCACACCCCTCATGCCCTTTGCTCTCCCCAGATCACAGACCGGGTGGGACATCCCTGACAGAGCATCTGCTTACATGCAAAAGGCCTCAAGCTCACTCTCTCTAGGGCTGAGAGCGACTCCTGCCTGAAACCTTAGAGAGCTGCTGCCATTCAGTGAAGAAAGCACTGAGCCAGGTGGATCAAGGGTCTAACTCCGTATAAAGCCGCTTTCTTTCTACGTTTCCTCCAAGGGGCAGGGGCCGTGCCAGGAAATGGGTGTCATGTTATCCACTCCCTTACTCTTGCTGATAGGAACATAGGAAGCTGCCATATACTGAGTCAGACTACAGATCCATCTAGCTCAGTATTGTCTACACAGACGGGCAGCAGCTTCTCCAAGGTTGCAGGGTAGCAATCTCTCTCAGCCCTATCTTGATGCTTCCCTCGAAATCTAGACGGCTTATGAGTGTGCCCAAGAAGGAAGCAGAGCATATGCACAATTCCACACTTCTCTGGATGCTGCAGCGGCTGCCCTTCTTTTTGCATTTCGGGCCCATCTTGCAAAAAGCCCATATTTGCCTTTTTCCAGGGGGTGCCAGGGCAGAAGCTAGAGAGGATTCCCCCCCACATCATACATACATACTCTGGATCCTCCTCCCCGGCCTTGCATTGTCTTCCATTTCCCCCACAAACTTTGCACTCACCTGGTGAATGGGCTGGCTGATGCTGCAAGCAGGGGAAACAAAGATGCCTTGTGGGCGGAACATCGACCAAAGTGGAGGTAATTCTTCCAGTGTGCAGCTCCTCCCAGGACTCTCTAGGAGTCTCCACACGCTCACCTTAACCCTCTGTCTGCCTCGCCTCTCCGGGTAACTCCAGCCTCGCCTTACCAAAGCCAGAGCACAGCAGAAACTTCTGCAAACCAGGGTTTCGCTGCATGGGTTTGCTTTGCACAGCAGCACCGTTGTAGCGATGGTCTCTCTTGCCTGTCAACGAACCCTTCCCTATAGGGTTTTCTGACAGGCTAGCTTTATTCTCCCCTACCACATCAGATCTCACTACTTTCTCCTCCTCTCCCGATAAACTTCCGTGTCACGTCTTCTGAGTTTGCTCAGTTGCCCATACCTTGAAAAGACTTTTGCCCTGTACTATCAGAAACTCTTACCCTGGAACAATATCAGAAACATGAAATTTGGAATGGTTTTTTTGAGCAATGTAATTCATTATCTTTAACACATTAAAAAATTACATTGAAAAAAATTATGTTTAAGATTCAGCTATTAGAGGTATGGTTATTAAATGAAAAATTAAACTACATTGTTAAAAATTATGTTTAAGATGTTTGAAATGTCACACACACACACCCCCTAACAATGCCATTCATTCATTATCTTTAAAACATTTAAAAAATTGGTGCTTTGGGAACATGGGCAAGCCTAATCAATTGTGCCGCTTTGCTAACCGCATCTGTCCATCCCCTTATGAGCAGGTGAGGAACTGTCATTGTGTGGGATTGTAGCAGAGGCACTGCTGTTTGCATGTACAGGTCCTGAGTTCCAGTCCTCGACTCCAGTCCAGATTGCACTGCCCCAACACATTTTTGGACACAGATTCGGCTATTAGAGGTATGGTTATTCACAGCACAGGTGTTTAGTAATCTATTCTGGCCAAGGGCAGAAACCATTTCGTGCTGCGGGAACATAGGCAAGCCTAATCAAGTGTGCAGCTTTGCTAGCTAATTGCATCTGTCACGTCCCTTTATGAGCAGGTGAGGTCCCTTTATTTCTTTATTTCTTTTTACATTTTATATCCCACTCTTCCTCCAAGGAGCCCAGAGCGGTGTACTACATACTTAGGTTTCTCCTCACAACAACCCTGTGAAGTAGGTTAGGCTGAGAGAGAGTGACTGGCCCAGAGTCACCCAGCTAGTATCATGGCTGAAGGGGGATTTGAACTCGGGTCTCCCCGGTCCTAGTCTGGCACTCTAGCCACTACATCATGCTGGCTCCCACTTATGAGCAGGTGAGGTTGCAGCAGAGGCACCGCTGTTTACACACACTTGTCCTGAGTTCCAGTCCAGCACTAGGCTCCAATTAGTTTCCAGGGACCATGCTTCCACTCCTGGGTAGGGACCCAGCAGTTCCCCCTCCCCCCTCCCTTTTCAACTCCAATGGGTGCTCTTTTCTGAAGGACTATCAGCACCCTCTCTTATTCCACCAACCCCACAGATTTCAACCAGGCGGGCTTTTCTGATGGGTCCTCATCTCTGATGCACGAGGCTGTCAATTTCCCCTGTCCCTGTCAGATTTCACTACCCCAAACATTTTTTTCTTGGACACAGGTTCAGCTATTAGAGGTGTGTTTAATCACAGCACAGGTGTTTAGTAATCGGGACAGAGGCTGCAAATGTTTCGTGCTGCGGTAACATGGGCAAGCCTAGTCAACTGCGCAGCTTTGCAAACTGCATCTGTCATGTCCCCTTATGAGCAGGCAAGGAGCTCTCATTGTGTGGGGTTACAGCAGAGGTACTGCTGTTTGCACACACAGGTTCTGAGTTCCAGTCCTGCACTGGGCTCCAATCAATTTCCAGGGACCATGCTTCCACTCCTGGGCTGGGACCCAGCAGATCTCACTCCCCCCTCCCTTTTCAATTCCGATGGGTGCTCTTTTCAGAAGGAATGGCAGTGTTCAGCTCCTAATGGCATAAATATTAACCAGCAGGGGCGTAACTACCATTAGGCAAGGGGAGGCGGCTGCCTGGGGGCCCCCACGCCTCAAGGGGCCCCCCAGAGGCAAGTCACATGAGGCAAGTCACATGACTATATATTGTGAAGTGTGTGTGTGTGTGCATCAGCGAGGGGCCCATTTTAAAATTTTGTCTCTGGGCCCACTCCAGCCTGGTTACGCCCCTGTCAACCAGGAGGGCTTTCCTGAAGGGTGCTCTTCTCTGATGCACGAGGCTGACAGTTTTCCCTGTCCCTTTCAGATTGTACTACACCTGCCCTTGTTCTCCTGCTGTTGCTCCCCTGCAACTGGTCCTCAGAGGCATCCTGCCTCTGAGGCTGGAGGTGGCCTCTAGTCCTCCAGTTGGTGCAAAAGCTTGATGCACTGGAACTCCCATCTCCTACACCTTCCCCCATGGGGCTTACTTCAGGTCCAGAAAGAAAAGGGGTTCTCAAGTGACCTCTCTCACCACTACATTGCACTGCTATCTAAAAGAAGAGGGATGACATTTTGCATGCTCTCCCCAGGAAAAGAGTTGATCTCCTCCATCTGAGAGCATGGTCTAAGAAGGGCACACAATATAACCACTTTGCTGAAGTTAAGCAGGTCTTGCTGTGGTCAGCACCTGGATGGGAGACCCATATATGCCATCCTTGGGGGTGTGGCCATAACTCAGTGGTAGAGCATCCGCTAAGCATGCAGAAGGTTCCAGATTCAGTCCCTGGCCTCTCCGGGTAGGTCCGGCAAAGATTATAAGTCGATAAGTTAATATAAGTAGAACAGTGAGAGTGACATTAATTGCTGTGAACTCTGAACTCAGAGTTCACAGCAATTAAGGTCACACACAGTTCTACTTATGAATGGGAGGAAATTCCTATGCATTGCAATGAAAGGAAAAAACTCTTTTAAAAATTATTTTTAAAAGAACAATAAGTCCTAAAAACTTGGGGCTGCCTGGGGGGAGTTGAGGCCATACCTGCTGTGCCCTCAGACTGACTTTGGGGTGCCCTGGCACCCCCAAAGATGGGGAATCTCCTCAAATCCCCATTATTTCCTATAGGAGAAATGCAAAAATTGGAAAAAAAAATCTTCAGAAACTCATTAATAATCACAGGAGTGTCCAATTGCTTTGGTGTTTGGTGGGTGGTAGGAACACCTGGGTGCATAATTAAATCTCCATCTGGCAATACATCAGAGTCAGCATGACTGTGCATTATCAAGCCTTATGTGTAATTGAATAAGGTATATATGGAGCATATTCAGTGGGAATGCAACAGAGATAAAATTCATGACTTTTAAGAAAGTCCCATATTTACTTATAGGTAAAATATATTTTCATGATGCCTTAGCAAGGAGTTCTTGCTTGCACCATTGTTAAATAGATAATACGATGTTGTTTATATGTGTTTTATCTTTATAGTCCTTCATGATGAAGCACATGCGAAAACAGCTGATATCTAGACAGCTTTTCAAGGACTATTTGATTACACCCAGGAATATCTGAATGTGCTTACCCAAGTTTATTTGTTTAAACCTTGGAATACAGAGTTAAACTTACTTTTTGCTATATATGGGAGACCCATGAAGATTTTCACAAGACCATTACCCTGGTTGGAGTGAATTATTGAAGAAATTTAACCCATTGGGTCCATGCAGAAGTTCAGCTTCTCCTTTTACAGCATTGTATTTCCAAGAGTTTACCTCTATCTATTTATGGCATTTTTGTGATGGGCTTCACTGTTTTCAACACTTCTCCAGTATTGGATGGATTTTTCCACCTAATCATGGACTTTCACTCTTTGGACACTGGAATATTCATTAGTACTTATGTACAGCTTTAGTATAGTTTTTGTATTATAACTGCTTATATTCCCATATATTGCGGTTTATGGTTATCTATCTTGTAAATTATGGTTCTTATCTTTATATTGATTGCATTTGATTTTCTAAATTGTATATATGAATTGTGATTTAGAATCTATAAATTTTTTTTAGTATGGTTAATATGTTTAATATGTTTCATTAGTTTTCCACTGCATTTTTCTTCATTTTACAGGGGGTTTTCCCCTCATCAATGGAAATGTCTGGCAGACTAGCCAAAGTCTCCCTTGCTTCATCTTCAAGGAACCTAAAAACAAACAAACACCTAACTCTTATGTTTTGTGTGTGTGTGTGTGTGAGAGAGAGAGAGAGAGAGAGAGATCCGCCAGCACACAGATACTTCTTGTTGAAGCCTCCGTTTGTATGAGTGTGATATACTGGCTAGTGTGTTGAGTTTACTTTGAAGACTGTTTATAGAGCAGCCTGTCTTCTCATCAGTGTGCCATTGACATGTGTGTACACTCACACCACACACTCTTTTCATGGGGTATCTGAGCTGAAGGTTTGAATCAGAAGAAAGGGCACATATACCCCGTGCTAAAAAAAAGAAAGAAAGAAAAAGTTGGACCCCAGTGCCCGGCCAGCTTATGCACCAGCCCCACCCACTCCAGCAGCCCTTCCTCTCGCGAGATTGCATGCATTGGGCGACCCGCCCAAGCTCCTCCTCCCCCCCCCCGCGGGAAAAGCAAAGGAAAGCGCAAGCATGGATGTGAGCACCAAGAAAAGAACTCGTGTGCAGCTTCCCGGCTAGAAGGGCAGAACAGGTGAGGCAGGGAAGGTGGCAAGGAGGCTTGGGGCCGAGCCGGGCCGCTGTGGCGCTTTCTCTATTCCGCACGTGGGAAAACTTAAAGGAGACCGGCTCTCGAGCATACAAGCAGAAAAGCCCCGGGATTCAGCAGAGCGGAGACGATTCCCAGGACTGGGCTGACTCCCCCTCCCCTCCCCGGCTGCTGCTGAGTCCTCTGCAAGCGCTTCCCCTGTTCTTGAAAGCAGAGCATGCTTGGGGTGGTTTGCTTCCTTTTCCCTCGCTATTCACTTCGCTAGTAAGCGGCTATCACACAGGTAGAGTTTGGACTGTAACGGGAGAGGCGGCGGCTCTAAACCGGCTTTTAAAATGCCGTTCTTGTTGATCAGCTGTATGTAAGTAACGTTAGTTCGGAATTGTTTCAGCAGCAGCACTTTCCCCCGTTCTGCTGGGAAGGATACAGAAAAGCTTCCCTTGAACTTTAGTACCCAAGTGTAACAATGGTGGGCGGGGCGTTGAACTACCTGTTACGTTAGGAAGGGAGCAGCCATGTAATTACTTTCCACATATTTATTTATTTTTATTTATTTATTTATTTTTGCATTTTTATACCGCCTTTCGTTAAAATATAGCCCCAAGGCGGTTTACAAAAGTTAAAAACATACAATAAAAACACAATAAAAACAACATGCTAAGAGTATAAAAACATATAAAAACAGGCATAAAACAATACAAGAAATAAAAACACCCAGAAGCAGCAGTAAAAACGATTATGTAAAAGCCTGGGTAAAAAGCCAAGTCTTTACAAGCTTTCTAAAAGCCATGATGGAGTCCGAGGAGCGAATGACCACTGGGAGAGCATTCCAGAGTCTGGGGGCAGCAACAGAGAAGGCCCTGTCCCGAGTGCACGACAGCCGGGCCTCTCTCATTGTCGGCACCCGGAGCAGGGCCCCCTCAGATGTCCTCGTCAAGCGGGCAGCAACCCTTGGGAGCAGGCGGTCCCTCAAATACCCTGGGCCCAAAACCGTTTAGGGCTTTAAAGGTCAAAACCAGCACCTTGAATTGGACCCGGAAACGAACTGGTAGCCAGTGCAGTTCTTTCAAAATGGGGGTGATATGTTCCCAACGGGCAGCTCTGGATAACACCCTCGCTGCCGCGTTTTGCACTAGCTGCAGTTTCCGGATATTCTTCAAGGGCAGCCCCACGTAGAGCGCGTTACAGTAATCCAGCCGCGACGTGACTAAGGCGTGGGTAACCGTGGCCAGATCTGCCTTCTCGAGAAAGGGACGCAGCTGGCGCACCAGCCGAAGCCGTGCAAAGGCACCCCTGGCCACCGCCTCCACCTGAGCTTCCAAAAGCAGAGCCGGGTCCAGTAGTACCCCCAAGCTGCGTACTTGTTCCTTCAAGGGGAGTGCAACCCCATCCAGAACTGGTAAAATCTCCACATCCCGATTGGCTCTCCTACTGACCAACAGCACCTCCGTCTTATCCGGATTCAATTTCAGTTTGTTAGCCCACATCCAACCCATCACGGCCTCCAGTCCCCGGTTCAGGACATCCACTGCCTCCCTAGGATCAGATGACAAGGAGAGATAGAGCTGAGTGTCATCCGCATATTGCTGACAACTCAGTCCAAATCCCCGGATGACCTCTCCCAGCGGCTTCATGTAGATGTTAAACAGCATGGGGGACAAGACCGAACCCTGCGGGACCCCACAGGCCAACGGCCACGGGGCCGAGCAGTAGTCCCCCAGCACCACCTTCTGGACCCTCCCCTCAAGAAAGGACCGGAACCACTGCAACGCAGTGCCTCCGATTCCCATACTCGAGAGGCGGCCCAGAAGGATACCATGGTCGATGGTATCGAACGCCGCCGAGAGGTCCAGCAGAACCAACAGGGACGCACTCCCCCTGTCTAGTTCCCGGCGTAGGTCATCCACTAGAGCGACCAAGGCAGTCTCAGTCCCATACCCGGGGCGGAAGCCAGATTGAAAAGGGTCCAGATAATCCGTATCATCCAAGACCCTCTGCAGCTGGGACGCCACCACACGCTCCATCACCTTGCCCAAAAAGGGCAGGTTAGACACAGGTCTATAGTTGTCCAGGCTGGAGGGATCAAGGGAGGGCTTTTTTAATAAAGGTCTTACCACCGCCTCCTTAAGGCACGATGGCATCCTGCCCTCCCTTAATGAAGCATTAACCATCACCTCCAGCCATCTACCTGTCCCCTCCCTGGCAGCTTTTATTAGCCATGAAGGGCAAGGGTCAAGAGCGCACGAAGTCGCCCGCACACTGCCCAGGATCTTGTCCACATCCTCAGGCCGCACCAACCGAAAAGAATCCAACACAACGGGACCAGATGGTACCAAAGGCACGTCTGCCGGAACTGCCAAAACTCTGGAGTCCAGGTCAGCACGGATGCAAGCGACTTTATCTGCAAAATGACAGGCAAACCGATCACAAAGAGCTGTAGATGGCTCCTCCCCCATTGTCCGGGGGGATGTGTGGAGCAATGTTTTCACCACACGAAACAGCTCTGTTTGCCTGCACTGAGCAGACGCAATGGAGGCGGAGAAAAAACGTTTCTTCGCCGCCCCCACCGCCACGGCGTAGTCCCTAAAATGGGTTCTAGCCCGTGTTCGATCGGATTCGTGACGACTCTTCCTCCAGCGTCGCTCCAGCCGTCGTCCGAGTTGCTTCATCGCCCTAAGCTCCGAGGAAAACCAAGGAGCGGAACGGGCTCCACTAAGCCGGAGAGGGCGCTTGGGGGCAACCGTGTCAACAGCCCGGGCCACCTCTCCATTCCAGAGATCAACCAAGGCGTCGACAGGGTCACCAGCTCTGGACACTGGAAACTCCCCGAGGGCCGTCTGGAATCCAAGCGGATCCATAAGCCTCCGGGGGCGGACCATCTTAATCGGCCCACCACCCCTGCAGAGGGCAGACGGAGCAGTCAAACTAAACCCTACCAGGTGATGATCTGTCCATGACAAGGGAGTGATCTCAAATTCCCCCACCTCCAGATCATTTATTTCCCGGTCGGCAAAAACCAGATCCAGAGTGTGTCCCGCCACGTGGGTAGGGCCCGATACCAATTGAGACAGGCCCATGGTTGCCATGGAGGCCATGAAATCCTGAGCCGCACCCACTAGGGGGGCCTCAGCGTGGACATTGAAATCCCCCAAAACAATAAGCCTGGAGGAACCCAAGGCCACCTCCGAGACCACCCCCGCCAGCTCAGGTAGGGAGACTGAAGTGCAGCGGGGTGGTCGGTACACCAGCAGAATCCCCAGCCTATCTCGGAGGCCCACCCTCAAGGACAAACACTCGAAATTCTGAGATTGCCTGACCGGGCACCTGGAAACGGGGAGGGTCTCTCGAAAGATGACCGCAACGCCTCCTCCCCGACCCTCGAGGCGGGGCTGCTGCACGATCTGGAAACCTGGAGGACAAAGCTGAGAGAGACCGACCCCGCCCAGCGCATCCAACCAGGTCTCCGTCACACATACCAGGTCAGCACGCTCATCCACAATCAGATCGTGGATGAGAGATGTTTTTGCGTTAACTGACCTGGCATTCAGCAGCAGCACCCTAATCCTCGAAGGAGTGTTCCCAGAGCTCCCTAGGGTCAGAGGGTTGGGAGAAGGGCCGGAAAAAGGAACAGGCCTCAATTGCCTGGACCGTTTTCCCCTGTAACGGCCTGCCCAACTCCCACCGCCATACCTCCCTCTGCCCGCTACCTGTGATATTGCCGCCCCCGCTCCAGACCCACTTTTTTGCTCCCCCAGACACATCTCCCCAGACTAACCCACCACGGCTTCTTGGCTTAATTAAAAACAAAACAAAACCAGGCTTGCGTAGTCTCCTGCTGACTTCTTAATTGTGAGAAGATGGCTCTTCAGGGCGGAAGGAGAGAGATCTTCTGGTCCTCAGGCAGCTTGCCCCACGGCAGAGAGCCCTTGTGCTCTCGCCCTTCGGCTCGCGCCAAGAGGCTCGCGCCCTTGGGCTAGCCTGCCCTATATAGCAGCAGCAGCAGCAGCCAAAGCCCCAGCAGCAGCCCAAGGAGATGTTACACACACCTGAGGAAAGGTGGGGCAGGGGCAAAGACAGCAGTCAGTCAGTGCCCCACCCAAGCTGTTCTCCTTCTGTCTTCCTCCCACACAGGTAGAGCTTAATTTAAGAATGACACAAAACTGGCTCTCTAAGCTGCAAATTTCACACTGCCAGCGCTCCTTGAAAACTGCAGTGCTCATTTAAATTGGAGCAAGGGGGAAGTCAGACTGTTGCTGTGGCATGGCGTAGCAGCCATTGGTAGCCCTGCCTTAGAGCATCTCTTCCTAGCCCTGAGGATGACTCAGACATTGGTGTAGTGTGTAATAGGGTGCCCCATTAAGGGTCTCAAGGGTTTCTTCTCAGGATTGCAAGCTTGTTTTGTAATCTTATAAAGTTCTGGTTTCTTCACTGGATGTTGAATTGCAACGGGAAGCACATATAGTAGTGCTTTTGTCTTTAGAAACAAAAGGAGAAGGGGAGTGGGCTTTTCTCCTCCCTATCCAAATTTTTTTAAAAAGCAAAATAACTCATGCAGAAAAGGAGGTTCCTAATGCAGCTGATGTGCTTGATGCAAACTGTAGAACTTGGGCTTCCTTGGGGGGGGGGGGGTTGGAGTGTATGTGTGCACACATGCGCATAGTTGTGCAATTACATCCAGACTTTTTTTTTTTTGTTTCCTTCTGTATTGCATGTTTGGAGGGTGCCAAGGTTATACTTCACCTAGGGTGCTAAAAACCCTGGCCCATGATGTCCATGGGTATTGTGTATGTGTGGCTTCTGGTTTCCTCTGCTGCAAGGTCTGCATGGCCATCAACCCCCAGTGAGATAGGAGCTGTTACTGGAGGAGAAGCCAGTGCCATGTGCTCCTATCGCGGTCCACCCTTGAAAGGCTGCCTTTGCGACAGTGAGGGATTGTGCACTGGGACAGCCTCTTCCTGCACAGGCACAGCCCACGCGGGGTGGGGGCAGGTGGCCTTGGATTTCCCCTCCTGTCTGAAATCTGGGGAGAGCAAAGGGCATGGGGGGTGCCTGTCTGGCGGGCGGGAGGGAGGGGGTTCTTCAAGGAAGGGGGTGGAGAAGATGATGCCCAGGCAGTGAATGGGGAGAACGGGCAGGAAGGCAGCGAAGCGGGGATGCCTTACAACGCTTGCTCAGATCCGTGTATTTTGCGCACTTGTGCACCCTCCGTTGCATTTCTGGGGTTGCTCTACTTTTTAAACTATGAGGGAAAGAATTCAAAATGCGAGTGGATCCCTTTACCCTTCTGCAACGACCCTACTTGTCAGGCAAAGAGACAGGCAGCTATCCAAAGAGTAAGTATAGTGATTTGAGAATTGCTAATACCAAACCTAGAAGAAGTGTGAATAACAAATAGATTACAGGAGTCCAGACAACTCCATATAGAGTAACCAAAGGAGGAACAGCGTGAAAGACAAAAGCTCTTGAAAATAAAGGTTATTTTTGTACAAACATATAATGGAGAAATGTAGTACATAGGAAGCTGCCATACACTGACTCAGACCATTGGTCTATCCAGCTCAGTGTTGTCTTCACAGACTGGCAGCGGCTTCTCCAAGGTTGCAGGCAGGAATCTCTCTCAGCCCTTTCTTGGAGAAGCCAGGGAGGGAACTTGGAGCCTTCTGCAACTCCCAGAGCGGCTCCATCCCCTGAGGGGAATATCTTACAGTGTGCAACCTCGTGGATACCTGAGAGTGAAGGCACCTCCCAGTAAGGGCGTGGCAAGGTTGCTGGTGGCCCCAGAACAAGACCCAGGACTAAGGGAAGAGAGATGTTAAATAAAACTGGTCTTGTGGTAGCAAGCAAGAATTGCCATCTTTGTTAAGCAAGGTCTGTCTTGGTTTGCATTTGAATGGGAGAATACATGTGAGCACTGGAAGATATTCCCCTTGGGGGTGGGGCTGCTCTGGGAAAAGCACCTTCATGTTCCCCACCAGGCAACTTCTCCAAGACAGGGCTGAAAGAGAGTCCTGCCTGTCACCTTGGAGAAGCTGCTGCCAGTCTGTGTAGACAATACTGAGCTAGATGGACCAATGGTCTGACTCAGTATAATGCAGCTTCCTCTGTTCCTAAGCCACTGAGGCTGCCGCTGAGTGTGCTACACTGTGCTAGCCACACCCCCTCCCCTGGCAGCACACCAATGCAGGGGGTGTGGCTGGCGCTGGGCATGGATGTGTGCCCCTTTGCCCTCTCCTGCCAGTGAAGTGCTTTCTTCATCAGTTACCCAGCCAGCAAAGTAATTCGCCGGCTGGGACATGCCTTTTGTCCGGGGACGGCTGGCGTCTTCACTCTGAAATGGAACTTCAGCATCATTAAGAATTCAAGGGTCCCGGCTGTGTGCTCTGCCTTCCTGAGGCTTGCAATTGTTGGGGTTACATAACTTACACTTATTTGTCTACCAATACTGCTCAGTCAGGGTCAAAGCTTAACTCCACGATGAAGGGGAGTCTGTATTGTAACAGATTGGAGTGAGTTGGCTGGTGAACTGGGAATAAAAAGCAAGAGATTCTGCATCCATAATCACCTATTTTTCCCTTCTAAAACACTTTTCAGATGCAAGAATCAAATACTGCAAAGGCATGACTTAACAACTCTGTCTAAGTACTTCTTGCCTGAAGAGGGCAACATATCGCAGAGCCAGATTTTTTTGTATTCCGGAAAGCTTTCTTGGAGTACAGAGCAAAGATGGAAGAGGAACACTCAGCTCACCCTCAAGTGGGAAAAAGCCCCCTTGCTGTCCAGGATAGGAGCAGTGATGAATTGTCGGAAAGAGCCGTGCAGAAGATGCTGGGCGAGGACACCACCAGCTCAGCTGCAAAGCACCAGAGACTTAGGCAGTTCTGCTACCAGGAGGCAGAGGGCCCCCGAGAGATTTGCAGCCGAATTCACAGCCTTTGCTGTCAGTGGCTGAAGCCAGAAAGGCACACAAAAGCTCAGATCCTGGACCTGGTGATTTTAGAGGAGTTCCTGACCATCCTGCCCCCGGAGATGGAGAGCTGGGTCAGAGAATGTGGAGCGGAGACCAGTTCCCAGATGGTGGCCCTGGCAGAGGGTTTTCTTCTGAGCCAGGCAGAGGAGAAGAAGCAGGGAGAGCAGCAGGTGAGTGTGTCTCCTTCATCATGGTAGCCCCAAAGGGGCTGAAAATATGTACAAGCCTATCTTGAGAATCGGGATTGGTCGTCCAGTTTTGAGGGAAGGGGGACCAGTGTTCCTGTAAGAGGGAATCCCAAATGTTGTTGACTACAATTCCCAGAATCCCTAGATGCAGTGGGCTTTGGCTAAGGAATCTGGGAGCTGTAGCTGACAACATCTGGGATTTTCTGTTAGAGGGAACACTGAGGGGGACATTTCAGGAATGGCTTTCCCAAGCTGCTTTCTTTTGACTGAACCATTTCTTGATGATGATTTTGAAATATTGATGTCCTCCCTTTTGATTAAATAGCCAGAATGCAGCTAACAAGAGGTATTAAAAGAGCTATAAAATTAGTAGAATGTAGCGGGGGTGGGTCGGTCAAGGAATGCAATTCAGTCTTCCCGCCAGACAGGCTGTAAAGATCTCAGAATCCTGATTAAGTAGAGCAATAGGTCAACAAGATTCTACTAATTCCTTATCCTTATTGGGTTTCAAAAGCACAGTAATTCTAGAAAATTTCCATGACCGGGATATTAGGTAGCCCTCCAAGATGGAATTAAAATGAGCAACAAGTCTAGGTATCAAAAGATCTCCAAACCTTTTATAAATCAAGCCTGTAAAGTCATCCAGGCTAGGAGATTCATTACTCTTATTTTCTAATCACCTCTGACAGATCTTAATTAGTAAATGGCTTATTTAATATTTCTCTGTGACTATCCGGCAAAAGGGAAAAACCTATAACCTCCATAAATTTATCAATACTATTAATACCTACTTTAGAGTACAAATTAGAATAAACATTTATAAGAATTACTAATCTCTTGAACATTGGTTAATTTACTAACTTTGGCTTCTCTAATAGTATGAAAATTTACATTTTGCCCTTTTCTTTAATCTATTTGCCAGAAGCTTAGTACTTTTATTCCCATGCTTGTAACATTTCTGATTAGTATCAGCCATAGCTGTAGCTGTTTTCTGACATTCAAAGGTCTCCAATTCCTTTCTCTTCTGTAAATCCTTCTTTTTAATAAAATTTTCTTGTAGATGTTACAAGAATCAGTTCCTTTATGTTTTATTTTAAAATCTTCTATTTGTTTTAAAAGCTTGTTAATGCTTTCAACATTTCTCCTTTTTAATAAGGAACACTCTTTGATACGTTCTCCCCTCAAAGACGCCTTCATAGCATCCCAAATGACACCTCTAAAAATATCAGGTCTATCATTATGTCCAAAATAATTAAATATAATATTACTGTCTCTTTGAAATATGTGGGTTATCCAAAATTTCTGGATTTAAACACCAGATTGGGGAATACGGCTGAGTTTTCATAAATTGAAAGGAAGCAGTGTTGTCTGATAGACCTCTTCACCCAATATCCATGGAGATTATTTTTTATTTTAATGATCCAATTAAAATGTTATCAATTATTGAATAAGATTTAAATCTCTTGGATCAAAGTGTCATCTTATAATGTCAGTGGAATGGGCCCCCCAGTAAAACGAAGACGACTTAATGCAATTCTTAGAGAAAAGCCAGTAATCACAATGTTTTGGCCATAAATAAAGTATCTATCTATCTATTACAACATTGCAGGAGACTCATGGCTGGGGAATGAATAAGAAAGACATTTTTAATCATCCATCAGTAGGACAGTAATTCATTGCTTCTGGGTCAACTAGAGCAAGAGAGGAGACATAGTATTGGCTGGTTCTTTTAATCTGCAACAAGATTAAAGTTAAGAAAGATGCAAAGGGTCGTTACATTTTTATAAATGGTAGACAAAATAACAGGACATTTACTATTGCATCTGTTTATAGTCCAAATCAAGATCAATTTAACTTTCTTCATAGTACATTCTCTAAATTAGCAAAGTTTTGTGAAGGCTATGTTATTGTATGTGCAGATTTTAATTGCACTGCTGTGCTGATTATAAACGAGATCAAAGCCTAGCTCAAAGAGCAGCTTGAGGAGGTGAACAAGCTTTTTTCCGAGGCATGGGGAGGGCATCCTAACTTGACGGGTTGTCTATCCCAACATGCTTCGAGACAAGGCCAATCAGAATTCTTCTCTGATATCACTATGCCATGCCAGCCTCCATTATCCCATTTCCGGTCCTGTCTTTGCTTCTGGATGGTCACACTTCTGTCAGCCTCCTCAGATAGGTTTTTTCTTTTCTGCCTTCTTGGCCTGTCCCCTTTTTTCTCTGTGTGCAAGGTGGGAAGGGAGTCGTTTTTGTCTTTGGCCCCTTTTTTCAGGAAGTCGCGTTACCCTCTTTTTGCCCAAAGCCCGCGTACCTGAAGGAGCGGGCATGGCATAAGTTAGATGTTCGAAGAGCCTTGAGATTTTATATCGCCAGGACTAAGTCCTTTAGGAAAACTGATTTTCTTTTTGTGTCCTTTCAACCTCGTTCGCTTGGTACCAAGGCTTCAAAGGTTTCCTTGGGTCGTTGGATTAGAGCTGCCATTTCCTTGGCATATGAAGCCGGGGGGCTCTTGGTACCTAGAGGTATTACTGCGCATTCTACGCAGAGTGCAGCTGCCTCAGCAGCTTTTTCGGCTAGGGCTCCCTTGGAAGAGATCTGTAAGGCGGCCACCTGGAGTTCCATTACTCCGTTTGTGAAGCATTATAAGATTCCCTCCGTGTACAACTCTCAGGCAGCAGTTGGGCGGACGATCTTACAGCAGGTGGTATAAGCATCTGCCTGTCCCACCCTGGGTTTTGTGTGTTTAGCTTGGTTACGTCCTGTCAAGTTAAGATGCCCTCCCCATGCCTCGGAAAAAGAAACATTTGTAGACTTATTGTGAAGTGTTTTTTTTCGAGGTATGGGGAGGGCATCTGGCCCTCCTGCGGATGCTGTTCCTCGGGGGTGTTTTTCCTTACGGGTGGTGGCCGACTCCCAGGGTTATAGTTTCAGCTATCCCTGTTACTTTTCATGCCTGTCCTTTGGCTGAGTTATTCTGTTTTTTCTCCAGCTGTTCTTTAGTCTTTCAAAATAGTCTCTTTGCTCACAGTCCCGGAACTGGGATAATGGAGGCTGGCATGGCATAGTGATAGAGAAGAATTCTGATTGGCCCTGTCTCGAAGCATGTTGGGATTTACAACCCGTCAAGTTAGGATGCCCTCCCCATACCTCGAAAAAGAACACTTCATGGTAAGTCTACCAATGTTTCTTTCTAAACAGAACAACATCTAACCTTTCCCCCCTTCAAACTAACAGGAGGAGAGATTTTGAGGGGCTGGTTTCTCTTTAAGGGATAAGTCCTAGTTTGTATGTTATTTGCTAGGGCTAGTAAACTCCAGTGTTTTTGTTTGTCGCTACCTGGAGGGGGTGGAGTCAGCTAGGGCTGTCGGAGGCCCCACATTCCTTTGACATTTTTTTGATCCACATTCTGTGTCTCAGCTGGAAGCCTGCTCTCTACATAAAAGGTGAAGGCCCAAGAGCATAGCGTACAGGGATAGCAAATAGGACATTGGAATTTTGCAGAATTTTAGCAGGAAGTGTGTGGGGGAACCTGGAACAAGCCCCGGTGATCACAAGGAGACCGGTGGAGAAGAGGAACGTAAGTACAAATCCCTCCCTCGTATTCTTGAGAAAGGCTATTTGGACAGTTAAATAGCTGACCATTACAGCTGATACCTGTCCTTCTAACTGACTATCTCTAAATATTGTAAACATCCAACAAAACCAGTATGAAGATAGAAAGTCAGTAGGGGAGGGGGCACTTCCCAGTGTATTGCACAGAGTGCCACGTGTGTGACTATTTGCCCCATGGGCAGAATTCATGGGTGTGTACTCGGTGCAAGGAGCTCCTGGCTCTCGTAACAAGTTCGTTCCCTTGAGACCAAGGTGGTGGATCTAGAGAAGCTCAGAGAGGTATGCAGACAAGACCTTCAGGAACATGGTAGAGGCACCCTACTCCAGGGCTGACAGCTCCTCTGCTGGCAGGGAGAATGAAGGTCTCGGGCAAGGAGGACATCGGTCTGAGGAAGAGGGAAATGCTCCTTTAGAAGGGACCCCTTCTGTGGAAGATGAGCCCATATCCTCTCGCACAGGGGATACTCCTCTGGGGGGTGGGGGCCTCCTTGTAGTGGGTGATTCGATCATTAGGGGGATAGAGAGATGGGTTTGTGACCTGCGTGTTGACCGCACGGTGACTTGCCTGACTGGTGTGAAGATTGCGGACATCACACAGTGTCTAGATAGGCTCTTAGGCAATGCTGGGGAGGAGACAGCTGGCGTGGTGCACGTCGGCACCTACAATGTGAGGAAATGTAGTTGGGAGGTCCTGGAAGTCAAATTTAGGCTGATAGGTAGCGTATTGCAGTCCAGGACCCCCAAGGTAGCATTCTCAGAAATGCTACCTGTTCCATGCGCATGTACAGTGAGACAGGTAGAGCTGAGGGGTGTCAATGTGTGGATGAGACGACGGTGCTGGGAGGAGGGGTTTAGATTTGTTAGGCAGCGGGATACGTTTTGGGGCAAGCAAGGCCTGTACAAAAGGGACGGGCTGCACTTGAACCAAGATGGAACCAGACTACTGGCACTTAAAATAAAAAAGGTTGCGGAGCAGCTTTTAAAATGACGCCTGAGGAACAGCCGATGGGAGCTGGGCAGTATCCAGTTTGGCATAAGCCATCCTTTAAAGTGTGAGGCTGCAAAGGATTCAGATAAAACAAAAGGTGACAGAGCAGAACCACATAAAGAGCAGACGGAAGCCTGTGCCAGCTGATTCAGCGTTATAGGTGCTTATATGCCAATGCCAGAAACATCTTTTTGCCCCGAGACCCTTCTAAAAATCCGAATCGACTCGGAAAAATTTGAGTACAAAATGAAACAGGTGTTTCGCGGGGGTCAGATTCAGACCTGAAATGAAACGGGTGTTTCGATTCGGGTCCAAATCAAAACACAGAAATCATTTTGTGTACACCCCTAGCTGCAATCATCTGGACTGAACTACGAGGCCTGTGCTAGGGTCAAAGACCTGCCCTTTGAGAGCTCTAACCTGTTTGCGGAGCAGACAGATGACACGCTCCAGAAAGTGCAGAAGTTGAGGAGCACGGCATGCTCAATGTCATGCTCATCCTCAAACACTAAACAGAAAACTTCCAAGTGTTCGCCTTATCAAACACAAAAGACCCCTTCTCAACAGCAATCTCCGTCTGGACATTCCTTTCGTGGCAACAACTTCCAGTCAGGATACAACCCGGGCCCCCAGCCTAGTAAGCCGTCCTTCCAGAAGCAGCGTCCAAGTACTTCTCAAAAGAAACAATGATTCGAGGCCCTTCTGGACTTGCCTGGCCCAATTTTCGGCAAGCTGGGGCAGAGTGACTATGGACCAGTGGGTCCTTACGATCGTACATTTGGGCTAAGCTCTCAAGTTCAGCGGTATGCCTCCCATGCCCGGGGTTGTGACTACTACGTGCAATCCAGAGTTAGAACAGGAGGTTGTAATGCTCCTATTAAAGGATGCGATCGAGAAGGTCGCCAATCCGGACAGAACCAGTTTCTACTCTCGGTACTTTATCATACCGAAGCCGGACGGGGGTCAGCATCCTATACTGGACCTCAGGGCCCTGAACAGGCATCTGTTGCACCAAAATTTTTGGATGCTATCGGTATCGACCATTATGACTATCCTGGAAAAAGACATGTGGATGATCTCTTTGGACTTGAAAGACGTGTATTACCACGTCTGATACGCCCCCAGTATCTGTGCTTCCAGATCAGGGGCGGGGGGGGGGGATCCCCTATCAATTCAAAGCTTTGCCATTCGGTCTCACGACGGCACCGAGGGTTTTTATGAAATGTCTAGCCCCAGGGGTGGCTTTCCTGCAGGAGAAAGGGTTGCAGGTGCTCCTATACTTAGACGATTGGCTCATCCTAGCAAGCACCAGATGGGCAGTCCTGTACGCCCTAGAGTTGATCATAGATACCATGCAGGGTTTGGGTTTCCAAATAAATTTCAAGAGATTGCAGTTAGAACGAGCCTGCAGATACAGTTCATAGGGCTGATATTCGAGACAACCCTAGAAAAGGTCTTCTTTCCGGACGCCCATATATGTACTCTAAGGAGGCTAGCCGTGGCTTTCTTAGTGGGAGGCCTGCAGACTATGTGATCAGTACAGTGCCTATTGGGTGGCCACTATGTACATACTGCCTCAAGCATGCCTTCGAATGCGTATTATCCAAAGATGGGTTTTGGACGTGTCCGATCTCCTTCGGGACCTGGGCCATCTAGAGCGCACGCCCCCTCGATGGGTACGGGCGACAGCGGGGTGGTGGATAGAGTTTCGACACCTGAACATCGGTGCACCCTTTCACACTTCCCGATCCCGATGGGTGATCACGACAGATGCCGTGGAGCTTGTTTGGGGGCGCACCTGGAAGTGTTTTTCCTGAGCGGACACTGATCCCCCAGGGAGAGGACGCGACACATCAATTATTTGGAGCTGTTGGCCATTTTCAATGCTCTCAAGGGCTTCCTGCCCATGATTGGGGGTCACTCAGTGACAATCGAACAGACAATACAATAGCGAAAGCCTACGTCAATCGACATGACTACGTCAATCGTCCTCTAGGAGCCTTCTGTTCCTGTCTCTGGACCTTTTGGCATTGGTGCATGGCACATGCGGTGTTGCCTCAGGCGATTCATATACAAAGTTCTCTGAATGTCCAAGCGGACACTTTGAGCAAGATGAAGGTGGTCTCCCATGAGTGGGCATTGAACCAAGGTGTTCTCAGGGACATATTTGTAAAATGGGAAGTCCCTGCTCTGGACCTTTTTGCTTCCTGAGACAATGCTCAATGTGCCAGTATTGCTCCAGTGGAGGGGAAGGAGAGAGCTCCCTGGGTGATGCCTTCATCCTATCTTGGATGGGCCCTCTCCTGTATGTGTTTCCCCCATTTCCCCTCATTTCGAGGGTCCTGCACAAAATGAGGGTGGATTGGGCCAGGGCAATCCTGATAGCCATGTGGTGGCCCAAGAGGCCTTGGTTTCCGGCCCTGAGGCACTTGGTGGTGGATTGGATACGCCTGCCAGCCCTACCGGACCTGATGTCGCAGGAAGGGGGACGGGTGCTCCAACCAGATGTTCGGACTCTCCATCTGACGGCATGGAAGGTCCTTTCCACATCCCATTGAGACTTAAGTAAGTTTGGTTGCTGCTAGGAAGCAGTCCACACGGAAGTCCTACGATCACAAGTGGACTCGTTTCTGTTCATTCGCTTCATTGCATGGGTTTGATGCGTTTAATCCTTCTGTACAAGATAGATGCCATTATCTGCTGTCCCTTAAGGAATCTGGTTTAAAGCTTTCATTCCTTAAGGTATATTTGGCCGCCGTTGTGGCACGTTGCCCCTCACACTGGGCCTCATGGTTTAAGGACCCGGTGGAAAAATGTTTCCTATGAGGTTTGTCACATTTGTTTCCAGACGATCCTGTCATGTCACCAGCCTGGGATCTATTGGTGGTTTTGGCTGGCACAGCCGCCCTTTGAGCCTTTGGCTTCAATTGATCCATGTCTCCTTACCTGGAAGGTTGCCTTTTTGGTGGCCGTTAACCTCCACCAGGAGGGTAAGTGAGTTGAGGTCCCTGAGGGTTGACCAACCATACCTTCAATTCCATAAGGACAAGGTTGTACTCAGGCCAGCTGTCCCATTCCTGCCTAAGGTGGTGTCTATGTTTCAGCGTTTGTCCCCGTTCACTTTGCCAGTGTTTTTTCCGAATCCTCCTCCGATGCTGAGAGAAGGTTACATCGTTTGGATGTTAGAAGGACATTATCCTTCTATGTCCAGAGGTCTGCTGAGTGGAGGAAAACTCCTTCCTTGTTTGTTCTGTACGATGGACTGTGTAAAGGTCTCGGTCCAATCTATGTCTAGATGGACAATTTCCACAATTGAACTTTGCTATCAATTGGCTCATAAGCAGTTGCCTGCAACCATTAAGGCACATTCAGTTAGGTCTGTGGCGGCCTCAGTTGCCTTTGATCATGCAGTCCCATTGGACGCTATATGTTGGGCATCTACCCGGGCTTCACCCCATTCGTTTATCCATCATTATGCTATTGATGCCAGGGCACGGAATGATGCTGTATTTGGCAGGAGTGTCATGCAGTCCATTTTCAGTTGATGTACTTGTTTCTGAAATAAATAATTCTGGCAGATTACATCTTGTTTCTGTCTTCCCTCCTCCTTGGGTGCTAACTTGCTTTGAGCCCATGAGTGTAAAAGACAGAGACCACGTTGAAGAACTACAGGTTACTCACCTGTTACGTTGGTTCTTCTAGTGGTCACCTGTCCTTTTACATGTCCTCCCCGCAGGGTTCACTGAAGCCAGACTCTGTGACTGAGGGGATGAGGAGTGGCACAGCCACATATAGGGGCTTGTGAGCCCTTTGGGGACAGGGATCCATCTTATTTATTTATTATTTCTCTGTGTAAACTGCCCTGAGCCATTTTTGGAAGGGCGGTATAGAAATTGGATGGATGGATATAGGGGCTGAGGGCGGGGTTCCCACCCAAAGCAGGAAAATTTAGGGTGTCGGATTCCGATGAGGTCTCTGCACAGGCGCATAGCCCATTAGTGTAAAAGGACAGATGACCACTAGAAGAACCAATGTTACAGGTGAGCAACCTAGTTTCTACTGACATATCTGCTGAAAAATGCAGCAGCATCCAGAAGGAAGATTGTATTGCAGGTTCCTGCTAACTGAGCAGAGGCACCATTTTAAAAGTGGTGATTCTCTTTATTGAGCAGGGGGAGAGCAACTGGCCCTACCCAACCCCAGCTCAGCATCTCTCCAGAGGCTGCTGCCTGTCTACCTTTATGTTTCTTTTTAGATTGGGAGCCTTTTGGGGACAGGGTGCTATTTTATTTTTATTTTTATTTATCTATTTATCTATATATAAACTGCTTTGAGAACTTTGGTTGAAGAGCGGTATATAAATATTTGTAGTAGTAGTAGTAGAAAGCATTTCCTAATCCCTCTCTGGAATCAACACTGCTCTTTCAGGGCCAGAGGCGGTCAAAAGTGGATCCTGATTTCTCCGAGGCAGAGAAGGCTCCATCACATCTCGGAGAGACACCACTGTTCAGGGGGATTGTGCAGGAAAGTGAAGGGGGTGCCACCTCGCTAGGTAAGGACTAACAGGGTGAGCTTGTCCACCTGAAACTGAAAAGTTTGTTTCGGAGGAGGCTGCCTGCTGATCGTTTGTCCTTCCCTTCTTCCATGGAAGATAAAAGTGCAGCTTGCAGCTGGCCAGGGGAACTGAGGATTAAGGGGGCATATTTTGGCTTGCCTTCTTTCTCTTGAATAGCCATTAAACCAGTGGGCTGATTTTACAGTGTCATTGAGACTTAGTATGTGTGAAAATATTTGGTCAGCAGCTGGACACAGTTTTATTTTCATTGGCTTTTAATGCAATCTGACTTGAATTTTTGCATTGTGCTGATTTAATTTTGATTTACTCTTCTGCCCTATTTTTATTTTTAAAAAATGTTTATGTGATTCTCATAAAATGCAGAGTTACTCACCTTGAGAGCATTAGGCTGAAAGGCAGAGTCAGAAAATATTCATAATATATCAAATAAGCAGGTGAGAACAGGCCTCTTGAATGATTGGGCGTCTCTTTTGGTCTCCTCCACAGGTGGCGAAATCACACTGGCTTCTCACTCCAGGCCTTCTCCGCTTTGTGGCGGAGTGGAGACAGCTTCTGTGCAGGTACGAGAGGGATCGTGCTGGAGAAGAGGTGGACCCAGCCTCTCTCCCCTGTGCTTTCTTTGACACTCAAAGAATGGTGACTCTTGCAGTTAGCTTATGCTATCAGAGGGAGGTAACACAGGGCCATTCCATCTGTCTTGCTGGGGCTCATCATCTAGCCCCTTTGCCTCCTGTGGACATTCCAGCACAGACGGAGTGCAGCCTGCTTGTCGACTGCCAAGTTCCAGCTGGCTGGTTGCCAGCCTCCCAGATTGCTGAAGTTCCACCACCTGCTGCCTGTCCTGGGAACTGCTTGTGAGGGGAGTGGCTTCTGGGGCTTGCAAGCTTAAAAGCAAGGAGGCTCGCCATAGGTGTAGCCGTTGGCGTGGCTGTCAGGCCGCTTGCAGGTGGCTGCCGCCGAAGCCGGCTGCCAAAGGGGGCCGGCCTTTGGGGCCGGGCCTTCAGGGGTGGGACTGAGGGCTGGGGGGTTGGGTTGGGCCAGGCCTCTTACAGACATGTGTTTGGGCTCTCTTGAGTGGGATGGTGCTGGGGGTGTGCCTAGCAGTTCGGCGGCAGCTATTAGTAGTGGTGGGGAATAGAAGAATTGGCGCTGGCAGAGCAGCTGGCCATTACAGGGGAAGGGAAGTCAGTAATTTAGTAACTGTTTCCACTTCCGTCAACTCTTCAGCCTCGGGGAGCAGCTCCAATGACCCATAGAATCTGGCCTTGCTCATCTGCAATGCCAGATCGTTCAGAATAAGACTGAAATTGTCCACGATTTGATCGTGGATGAGGGAGCTGACCTGGCATGTATAACCGAGACCTGGTTGGGGGAGGTGAGTGGTCCAGTGTAGGCTCAGCTTCTCCCACCAGGTTACTCTGTCATGGAGCAGGCCAGGGGAAGTGGACGTGTGTGTGTGTGTGTGTGTGTGTGTGTGTGTGTGTGTGTAGTGGCTGTGGTCCATAAGAATAGCATTTCCCTTACCAGGGCCCCTGTGAGACAGCTGACTTATATTAAATGCATATTTTTGAGGCTGGGAACTAAGGATAGATTGGGGATTCTGTTGGTGTACCGTCCACCCCACTGCCCAACTGACTCCCTAACTGAGCTGACGGAGCTGGTCGCAGAGTTGGTGTTGGAGTCTCCTAGACTTTTGGTGCTGGGGGACTTCAAAATCCACTTTGGGGCTGGCTTGTCTGATGCGGCTCAGGAGTTCATAGCGGCTATGACAACTATGGGCCTATCCCAATTAGTTTCTGTACCAACTCATGTTGCCAGCCATGCACTTGATTTGGTCTTTTGTTCAGATCAGGGGGGTGTTCCGTGGGTGGGGGAGCCTGTCGTTTCCCCATTGTCATGGACGGACCACTACCTGGTTAAGGTTGGTCTCACAGCCACAATCCACCCCTGCAGGGGTGGTGGACCTATTAGGATGGTCCGTCCAAAAAGGCTGCTGGACCCAGTGGGATTTCAAAAGGCCTTGGAGGATTTTGACATTGGTGTGGCCAGTGATTCTGTCGATGCCCTGGTAGGAACTTGGAACAGGGAACTCATCAGGGCAGTAGACATGATTGCTCCTAAGCGTTCCTTCCGACCTGCTGCAAAAATGGCCCCTTGGTATACTGAGGAGTTGCGGGGGCTGAAGCGGTTGGGTAGGCGACTAGAGCACAAGTGGAGGAGAACTCAGTTCGAATCTAACAGGATTCAGCATGTGACCCATTTGAAGGCTTATGTGGTGGCAGTGTGTGCAGCAAAAAAGAGATTCTGGTCTGCGCGCATTGCGGCTGCAGGTTCACACTCGGTGGCGCTATCCCAGGTTGTGAGGAGTTTGGTTTCTGCTCCTTCTCAATCCAACCAGTCCCCAGAGTTGCTCTGCTGTGATGCCTTTAATGGGTTATTGTGAATAAGATCTCCTGTATTCGGGCTGACTTGGACTCCACTATTTCTGCAAGGTCTATGGAGGAGGTGTCCAGCGATTCCTCTTGCAGTATTAGATTGGATCAGTTTCAATCTGTGACTCCTGAGGATGTGGACAAGCTGCTTGGCGTGGTGCGGCCTACCACCTATTCTCTGGATCCTTGCCCAACTTGGCTGCTTCTATCTAGCAGGGAGATTGTTGGAGGTGGCCTAGTTAATATCGTAAATGCATTGCTGAGGGAGGGTAGGGTGCCCCCCTGCCTCAAGGAGGCAATGGTTAGACCACTCTTAAAGAAGCCTTCCCTGGACCCCTTAGTGATGGACAGCTACAGGCCAATCTCCCTTGGTTGGGCAAGGTGATTGAGAGGGTGGTGGCCAACCAGCTCCAGGCAGTCTTGGAGGAAACTGATTATCTTTTTTTTCCAAATTCAATTTTTATTAATTTTAACAATAGTAATATTATCATTCATTGCAAATACACACAAAAAAGGTGGACTTCCCGCACACATCTCTTCGTGAATCATCAACTATAAAATTTACCCTTGCTATAGTAATAATTCAAAACATAAATTCAAACCCTTACAAACATAGCTAATCTAGCCAACCTGCAGTTTTTTGCTAAATTTCAAACCCTGCTGTAAAGTCCATACTAGGAAAGTAATTCTTTAAATACAACAAAAATGGTTTCCAATCTTCTTTAAAACATTCCAAGTTTTGGTGTCTTAATAGTGCTGTAAGTTTTGCCATCTCCACATATTCCAAATTTTTTTATCAGCCAGTCTTCTTTTGAAGGCAGATCACTACTCTTCCATTTCTGTGCATATATAATTCTGGCCGCCGTAGAAGCATACATAAAAAATGTTAAATTAGTTGTAGAGACTGCACCTTGTGTTATTCCCAGCAGAAAGGATTCTGGCTTCTTAGGAAATGTCATTTTAAATATTTTCTTTAATTCATTATATATCATATCCCAATAGGCTTTAGCCTTCCCACAGGTCCACCACATATGAAAAAAGGTGCCTTCAGAATGTCCACACTTCCAACATTTGTTTGAAACATTTTTATACATTAATGCAATTTTTTTTGGTGTCAGATACCATCTATACATCATTTTATATTTTCTTTTATAGCATAACATGCAGTAAATTTTAAATCATTTTTCCATAACTTTTCCCAGGCTGCCATTTCTATATTACGCCCCACATCTTGAGCCCACTTTATCATAGTCGTTTTAACCACTTCCTCTCTTGTCTCCTCCAGAAGCAACAGTTTATACATTTTAGAAACTAATTTTTCATCATTTTGACATAATTCCTTCTCAAAATTTGAAGTCTGTTCCTCAAATCCAACTTTAAAGTCTTTCTTATATATCTCATTTAACTGATGATACTGAAACCAATCTCTAACCAAATCTTGTATTTCAGTTAAACTTTTTAACTTACAATCCTTTTCCTGAAAATGTAACAAATCCCTATAGGTACCCCAACACATTTGCATATTTACTTCTTTACATGATAAGGCTTCAATTGGAGATATCCATAATGGAGTTTTAGGTTCAAACCAATTTTTGTATTTTAACCACACCCTCATTAAACTCCTTCTCACATAGTGGTTCAAAAAGTCATTATGTATTTTACTTTTTTCATACCACAGATACGCATGCCATCCAAACCTTCTGTCAAATCCTTCCAAATCAAGAATTCTAGGGTTTCTTAATGTTATCCATTCTTTTAACCATGTCAAACAAACAGCATCAAAATATAACCTTACAGTAAGTCTGGCAAGGTAAGACCACCTCTTTCCTTTGCATCTGTTAAATTCTTAAAATTAATTCTTGGTCTTTTCCCCTGCCAAACAAACTTAGTTATGCCCTTCTGCCATTGCTTAAAGCAAGTTAAAGTGTTAATTATGGGAATAGTCTGAAAGAGAAACAACATTTTAGGCAAAACATTCATTTTCACCACTGAAATTCTTCCTATTAAAGACAAATTCATTTTGGACCATCTTTGTAGATCAATTTTCACTGAATTCCATATTTTAACATAATTATTTATGAACAACAAGGAGTTATTGTTTGATAACCAGACCCCCAGATATTTAACTTTCTTCTCCACTTTCAACTCACTTATTTCAGAGAATCTGTCCTTAGTTTTCTGATCCATATTTTTAGTTAAGACCTTAGGCTTGGTCTTATTTATATAGAATCCAGCCAGCTGACCAAATTGTTGTATTTTATCCAAGAGTCTTTCAATCTTAGGAGGAAACTGATTATCTAGACCCATTTCAGACTGGCTTTACAGCTGGCTATGGGACAGCCTTGGTTGGCCTGACGGATGACCTTTACCGGGGAATCGACAGAGGGAGTGTGACTCTGCTGGTTCTTCTGGATCTTTCGGCGGCGTTCGATACCATCGACAATGGTATCCTTCTGGATCGCCTGGGGGAGTTGCAGATAGGGGGCACTGATTTGCAGTGGTTCCGTTCCTATCTCTCAGGTAGATTCTAGATGGTGGAGCTTGGTGACAGTTGCTCCTCAGAACGGGAGCTGTTATATGGAGTCCCCCAGGGCTCCATTCTGTCACCAATGCTTTTCAATATCTACATGAAACCACTGGGTGAGGTCATCAGGAGGTTTGGTGCTATGTATATACAGTGATTCATATATTAAGTGATTTATGTAATTAAGTGATTTATGAAGTTACATTTATATGAGTATTGGCATTGGTGTCTTTTGCATGTGTTTATATTTCTTGTATTGGGTGGTATTTTTTTCTTTGTTACTTTGAGTAGTACCAGTCTCCCCTTATATATATTTTTTGGATTGCTACATCAGCTCTAAAGAGAAAACGCCCTTCCTGTTTCAGGGTCCAGTGACCTTGGAGGAGGTGGCTGTGAATTTCTCAGAGGAGGAGTGGGCTCTGCTGGATCCCAGCCAGAGGACTCTGCATAAAGAAGTCATGAAGGAAATCTGTGGGCATTTGGCCTCTCTGGGTAAGTCTCCTCCTTCCCTTTGCTCCTATGGTTGGTCTCACAGGGGCCATAGTCACCATTGTACAAGACAATATACAGATGTCCCAGGGCCGCAGGGGTCTGGGAGGCGGCACAGCAACCCCTATGCCTCCACCAGGTCACCCCCCCCCCGTCACCCAGCTGTTGAATGAAGCACTCACTGGCTGGGATCTTCTCCTGTCCAGTCAGCGCTTTGTTCAAGTTTCAGGGAGAATCAGGCAAAGGGCCGAACAGTGCCTCTTCCCAGTAGTGGCCACACACCCCTTTGTCATTGTCAGGCACAGGGGTGTGGCCAGGATTGGGAGAGCGGCCACTCAGCGTCACTCCCGATTTCCCCTGGTCAGCGCTTCATTGAAGCCAGGACTGCTCAACTTTGGTCCTCCTGCAGATGTCGGCCCACAACTCCCATAATTCCTGGCTATTGGCCACTGTGGCTGAGGATCATTGGAGTTGTAGTCCAGCTGGGAGGTGCTAAGTTGAACAGGCCTGATTTAAGCGCTGGCTGGGAAGCTTCTTTCTCTGCCTTTCAGGGACTGGCAAGAACCAATTAGGGACGCTTTAGTTTAGCTCCCAGGCCAATTCCTTTTTGCTGATTTTGAGTCCCCCAAATCGGAATATTATAAGGTGTGCCAAATATCACTTCAGTTAAGGCAGCTTCCAGACAGCACTCATTTCACCCACCTGCTTGACAACAGTTCACTATGTAACCCTTTTGACTACTGGCCTATCTGACAGGCTTCCGTGTTTCACTCAGACTCCCCTGCCCTGCTCTCATTTTAAATAAACAAAAGGCTGGGCTGTTGGCCTATACGTTCTCTACACACTTAATCCAAATTTTAAGGAAGTCCATAGCTCATTCCCCATTGGCTGCACACCTATTTGCTGGCATCATTACAAATACTTCCTTCTATCTGGCTCCTTCCTTATCTTCCTGAAGTTGTATTAAACCCTCTCTGACCAAATCTAGTGCAAGGTGGCTTTCTTTCATAAAAGGGGATCCCAATATTCCTCTTTCCTTCCCTAGGCATAGAAGAACTCTTTGCTTAAAGGGCTGAATTCCTCTTCTAATAGGAATAGAGAGCAAAGGCAATTTTCTGGACTAACTGGGGATGCCGGGGAGGTGAGACTGGATTGGGCAATTGTCTGGAAAATTGAGGTTAAAAGCACATAGTCACAAAAGTTGCTAAAATAAGTTATACATAACACAAAATGTGCAATTTCTGGAACACAGAGTGCAATGGACAACAAATAGGTGTGTATACTACCACACAACACTGAGAAGCAGACACTGATTTTTCTGCAAGAAAAATCAGCATATGCCCAGGACAGTGACTAAGAACAGAATGAGGGAGCAAAATGGCCAAGCTTCTGATTCCACAAACACTGTCTGGAAAATCCAAAATTCCAGGTCTGGAAAATCAAAGCTTCTCTATAGCTGCTTCCCCTGGAGCTTTTGACTGTTTCCATCAAACTCTGTAGACGTAAACCTTCTATCTTTCTGTTACATTTGGATTCAGTAGCACTTCTTCTAGAATCCCCACATCTGCCATTGCATTGGGTCACCCAGGTTCAATATATGATAAGGGTACTATTTCTGGGAGGTGTCTCGGAAGGACAGGGGTTCCCTTTGCACCTTACACCTTTACACTGACTCACTTCTTCAAGAGCTCAAATTAGGTCTTTCATCCTAGTCAAGAACTCACATGTGGATTTCCAATCCCATTTTGACCCACTTCATTTGTGAGAGAACTGTCTGGAGAAATGTTTTGTGGAGACCCTGTTCACTGAAAAAGGGGGAGTTTTTAGGGATGGATCATCTACGTCCAAAGTACTGGTAGTACAGTCTTTGTAATATCAGCTTTCACAGAAGATACAAAGCTGCCTGCTTCCCTCAAAGACATTTGGCTGACATCCAGACTAAGTTACTCCATAGTACTACTCCGGAGTTACTCTAAAAGGCTACTTAATTTCAGTTAGACTTCTGTTGAGTACTTTAGTCAGGATCTCAGCCACATGTATTATTTTATTCACACAGCAGTCATTTGGATTTCTGTGATTTGGAGCTCCATTTTCCCCATGTTAGAAGCCTCTCTTTATTCATACAGATGATGGAGGTGAGAACAAGAAAGAGGGTGAACCACAGAGAAGGAAAACCAAAGCAGACTATCTGTGTGTGAAGAAATCTGCTGCTTCCGATTCCTCTGACTTCCATGAAATTCCTGTCCAAAAAATGGATTGCAAAGGATTCAGAAGGAATAAGCACCCTCAGAGTACAGAAATCTTATCCAGCACCCCAACTCTTAACACAGATCAGAGAATTCGTGTAAGTAAGAAAAAATATGACTGCTCAGAGTGTGGAAGGAGTTTCAGCCACAGCTCAGACCTTACTTGCCATGAAAGAATCCACACGGGAGAGAAACCATATCAATGCGCAATGGGTGGAAAGCGCTTCAGTCAGAGCTCAAGCCTTGATGATCATCAAAGAATCCATACAGGGGAGAAACCGTATCAGTGCCCAGAATGTGGGGAGAGCTTCCGTTGCAGACAAGGTCTTACTTACCATCAAAGGAGCCACGAAGGGGAGAAGCCATACCAATGCTTGGATTGTGGAAAAAGTTTCAGCCGGAGCTCAAACCTTACTTGCCATCTAAGAATCCATACAGGGGAGAAACCGTATCAATGCACAGAATGTGGGAAGAGATTCAGCCAGACCTCAAGCCTTAGTAGTCATCAAAGGATCCATACAGGGGAGAAACCGTATCAATGCACAGAATGTGAGAAGAGCTTCAGTAAGACCTCAAACCTTAAAAGTCATAAAAGAATCCATACAGGGGAGAAACCGTATCAATGCAGAGAATGTGGGAAGAGCTTCAGCCATACCTCAAAGCTCAGTTATCATCAAAGAATCCATACAGGGGAGAAACCGTATCAATGCACAGAATGTGGGGAGAGCTTCCGTTGGAGACAAGCTCTTACTTACCATCAAAGGAGCCACATAGGGAAGAAGCCATATCAATGCTTCGAGTGTGGAAAGAGTTTCAGCCGGAGCTCACACCTTACTTGCCATCTAAGAATTCATACAGGGGAGAAACCGTATCAATGCACAGAATGTGGGAAAAGCTTCAGCCAGAACTCAAGCCTTAGTAGTCATCAAAGAATCCGTACAGGGGAGAAACCATATCAGTGCACAGAATGTGGGAAGAGCTTCAGCCACACCTCAGGCCTTAGTAGTCATCAAAGAATCCATACAGGGGAGAAACCATATCAATGCACAGAATGTGGGGAGAGCTTCAGCCAGACCTCAAGACTTCGTGATCATCAAATAATCCACACAGGAGAGAAACCGTATCAATGCACAGAATGTGGGAAGAGCTTCCGTTGCAGACAAGGTCTTACTTACCATCAAAGGAGCCACACAGGGGAGAAACCGTACCAATGCTTGGAGTGTGGAAAGAGTTTCGGCCAGAGCTCACACCTTACTTGCCATCTAAGAATCCATACAAGGGAGAAACCATATCAGTGCCCAGAATGTGGGAAGAGCTTCAGACAGACCTCAAGCCTTAGTAATCATCAAAGAATCCATACAGGGAAGAAACCGTATCAGTGCACAGAATGTGGGAAGAGCTTCAGCCAGAACTCAAGACTTCGTGATCATCAAATAATCCACACAGGAGAGAAACCGTATCAATGCACAGAATGTGGGAAGAGCTTCTGTTACAGACAAGGTCTTCATTCCCATAAGAAAATCCACACGGGGAGAACAATATAAATGCTCAGATATTGTAATCCCTTGGGACAACGGTTTATCTATCCTCTCACCCCTATAAAGCACGTACATCCATTTCTGTCCAGGGAGACCGTTTCAAAAATGGGATTGAGAAGCAGTGATCACTGAGAATGGTCTTGCTGTTTCTTTATCTGCTCATAAATATGCGACAACAAGATCCTCAGGTTGTTCCCTCATATCACTTAACAGTGGGCTGATTAATTGAGATCTCAGGTTTTGATATATTGAGCACTTCAAAAGTATGTGGGCCATGGTTTCGATCGCCTCTCCACAGGGGCATTTCCGTTCTTCATATAATAGTTTCAAATACTTCCCATACAGCATTGCAGATGGGAAAGCATTGAACCTAGCCCTGGAGAAGGCCCATCTAAATTTACTCAAAGTGATTGTAAATAAGATCCGTCTTGGCATATACTTGTTTATAAAAAGATGGTAAACAAGCCTTCTCTTCCTGGATATTTATATCGACCAATCTCTGTCGTACTAGACTGCGGGCTGTGTTCTCACCGCTCTCTAATAATAGAGTGGGTGATAGGCCGCATTGGCAAAGTTTATCTATCGTTTTGTTAGACCAAGATGCCTGAGGCTCAGCCGCAAGAAGCTTTGGAATTAGCCCTAACAGATGCAGATGAAGTTTAAGCCAATAAAATATCCTTAGGAGCCAAGCCCTAGTTTCCAATTTCAGTATGCCTGCCTCCATGTGTATCACCGAATTGGAAACGCAGTTGGGTACACCAAATATAGTTCTTAAAAAACTGGTTTGAATTTTTTCCAAATCTTTAAAGTTGGTGTACGGTCCCAATTGTGTCCCATAAAGGAGTTGGGGAATCACTTTGGCCTTATAAAGTTTAATGGCAGCAGGGATGTAGTTCCCTCCTTGGGACCAGAAGAATTTCAGAATGGCTATAATACTGCGTTTGGCCGTATCCACTACCGATCTAATATGGCCTGTTTTATAGCCATTGAATTGAAACACTATCCCAAGGTATTTGATTTGCTTTACTTGGTCTACATTGTGATCTTCAACTGACCAGTTATAATTCTGATGTTTAGAACTAAAGCAAAGAATTTTTGTCTTAGAATAATTTATTACTAATTGTTCCTTCTTGCAATGGCTTACTAAAACACCCAAAGCTCTTTTTAAACCTATTCTAGTTTGCGATAGAATTACAGCGTCATCGGCATTAATGAGTATAGGCAGATGTTTGTCTGCCAGTTTAGGTGCATGTATGTCCGAACCTTGCAGCTGCTGAATTAAACTGTTCACATAAAAGTTGAATAGGAAGGGAGCTAAGATGCAGCCCTGTCTAACTCCCTATTTATGGGTATCTTCCTTGAAAGCTGACCTGTAGAATTAAGCCGTATACAGAGGGTTGAGTTCTCATATAGTTTATATATTAGTAACAATAGTCTTTTGTCAATTGAAGTTTTAGATAACTTAGCCCAGAGAATTCCTCTAGATATAGAGTCAAAAGCCATTCGGAAGTCGATGAAGGCTGCATAGAGGGATGTTTTCCTCTTATGCACGTATCTTTCTATTAAGTGTTGTAATACGATGCAGTGATCCATTACTGACCTACCAGCAGTAAACCCTGCCTGTTCTGGTTCTGTAATGCCCTCCTGATCCATCCACTCACACAGCTTGATACATAAGTGCTTTGCATACAATTTACTTATTATGCTGAGCAAACTTATCGGTCTATAATTGCCTGGGTCGTCCGGCGTTCCTTTTTTGTGTATTGGGACAACAATGGCAAGACCCCAATCTTCAGGGATGTGAGCCGTTCGATCTATATATGTAAATAGTTCTGCCAGAATAGGGGCCCACCAATCTGTATTAGACAGCAAGAGATCAGGGGGGATATAATCATAGCCAGGCGATTTAATTAAACATTTTATTTCATGGATTGTGACCTTGGGCCAGAGAGGTAAGGATGTCGGTGAAATCTCTAGCGATGGGAGTGATGGTGGTTCATTATAAAGTGCCATAAAATAGGTCTCCCATTGTGCAGCCGAGAGTGGAGATTGTATATTGGGGCATATAGAGGCTGAGGTTAGCCACCAGAAGCCGGCCAAATCATTTTTTACAGCGTTTATAACAGCTGCCCAACGTTCTTTCATGGCAGCATTTTGCTTGAATCTTAAGAGAGATTTATACTCTTTTTTGCACTGTAACATTTCCTGCCTCAATTGTAGAGAAGAGTTATGTATAAGACCTTTTGATAACTTTACTAGGGCTCTTTTTACTGCTACGCACTCCTGATCGAACCATTTTTTGTTGCTTTTTGGGAGCTGTCTGGCATCCTTCGAGTGTGATCTAGTCAATAATGGTCTAAGTTGGTGGATTAAAACTTCGTAATTTGCAAATGTATTATCATCGTGTACTGTTAATTGCTCAGTAAGTGCGTCAGGATTACAATTCAGATTCCCCAGATACAGCACTAAAAGCTCACGTATCCTCATTCCATTTTCAGAGGTACACCAATAATTAATTATCTGCGCTGAATGTTGTGACCATTTAATTCTCTGGACACCTATAGCCATCTCTGTATTGCTGCACGCACACACGGTGTTTAACGATCTTTTAAACTCAGAATCCAACAGGGTACAACTTAGCATAATAGGAAAGTGATCGTTTTCGGGTCTCGGTATGACTTTAAATTCAATTATCCTTTCAAGGAGATCTCGGGATGTTGCTACATAATCGATAGTTGATCGTTTGCTCCCAGAAAAGAAGGTATATTGTCCTGGATGATCACCTTTGACAGCACCATTTAGTAGAAATAGGTCTAAGTTATTGATGGTCTGCATTAGCATACGCCCTGCATAACTGCCTACCTTATCTATAGAGAGGCGCGTGAAAATATGAGGGTTAGCATCAGACATTGGGGGGCACAAAGCAATACCGTCAAAGAGCGCCAAATCATTACGATTCAATCTTGCGTTACAGTCGCCCCCCAAAATAAGTGTGGCTGATGAGTATAAGGAAATTAAATGCTTATGATATAACTCAGCGGAATTCCACTGCAACCTAACTTGAGTACTGTCTCTCAGTATGGGCAAATACACATTGACACAAGTCATCTGATGTTATCAATATTGCCAACATTGAATTTTTATGAGAAGGCAATTTTTTTTAACTTTGACCTTTAGATCTGAAAAGATGAGAGTAGCCAACCCACCAGAGTTTCTGCCCCCCCTCACACTTGGGGTAGCTGGAATCAAAAAGACATCATAGTTAGGGAGATCAAGACTATCCTTCATCCAGGTCTCCTGTAAGAATATTAGGTCATAACCAGAAATAAAGTTCACGAAATCAGGATCCGTCATTTTTTTACGTCAGCCACTAATGTTCCAAGTAAGAAGCGTGAAATAGTCATGTGATTGTCAATTGGCATTAGTGTATTGGCAAGTTGTCACGTTGTGCTCCGGGAGGTGCAGGTCTTCTATCGGAGTAAACAGGGCTGAACTCCCCTGAAAGGAATGGTCTAGTTGCGGATGTAATAAGTTTAAAGATTCGTTTACTGAATTTTTAACTGAGGTTGATGACTCTTCATGGCCATCACCACTAGGAGAAGAAGAAGCATATGGTGTTGCAAACAGATATGCAAATCTATCAAAGTGAGGGTCATCCACTAGCGCAAACCTTGTAGTTGGCCTTTGGTTGACCTTAGTCGTAAATGCATCCAGTCTTTGTGATTGAGTGGCCGGGTCTCTATATTCTAGTTGGGAGTTCCAAGAAAAAGCAATGGAAGTCCTGCGTGGGCTTTTACCACCCCTTCTTTCAGGATTAACATTGGAGTTTAATCTTACGTCCACAGCCAAGGACTCTGTCCTAATCTTATGTATACTTTGGGTGTAATTAGAGGGGAGGAGTGCATATCATCAAGTGGCTCCTCAGTTTTTGAAAGTGTGACAAACTCTGAGTCATTAAGTTCATTTGGGTTAATAGACTGCAGACCAGTTGTAGAATTTGGAGTCCTTGTCTGCCCATCAGTCACTGTCTGTGTTTGCTGGTTCCGAGTATCCACTGGAATGCGATGTAAAAGTCCCTCCTTGCTATAACGATCTGGGTAAAACTATCATCCTTGAAGTTCTTCATAGTATTTATGTGTTTTCCTTCAAGGCTCCTAGATGGGATTGAGTTAAATACCCTTCTGGGGAAAATCTCCCATTTACTTAAGAAGTCCCGCATTCTGAAGAACGATTCCGGAATTAGTGTACGTTCAAATCTAAGTTGCAGTTTGAGTACACGTGGATTTCACACATATAATCTTGAAAAGGATAACAAATCCACTGCTTGAATATGAAAATTCAAAATTTGAGCTATGGATCCTCTTATTTTTTGTTTTGTAGACCAGCGCTGAATATTGACACAATTCTGATAAATAATTAGAATGATTTGTTTTGATTGGTAAATTATATGTGACGTTCTTTTATTCGACTCAGGTGGTACTGTGATTCTATCTTGCCCCAAAGTAAGTAAAGACTGGTCTATTTTTGGCTCCAAAAAAGAAGTTTGAGTCTGAACATCCACACCTTGATTATTTTTGTTTGGTTGTGAAGTTTTACTACCATATGAATTGCCTGAGATTATTACCTTGGTTAATTTTTTCACTTCAGCATTTAAAGAGTCCATATTCAAGTCAATCTTTGAAAAATGCTGAAAAAGATATATCAAGGTCTCTGTAATGAGAGCAGACATTCTTACAAACAGTTCCTCAGTTGTAACAGCTGTGGGCGTTTTTGTTGTGGAATTGGTGGTCAGATTTGCAGACTCATCTGAAGATATACCCTGTTTCCCCGAAAGTAAGACCTAGCAGTAATTTCTGATATACCGCTAATTGCCCTAGTGCATTTTGGGGGGCTAAAATTAATATAAGACACTGTCTTATTTTCGGGAAAACACGGTAGATAGAGGGTCTTTTAGATTACTTGTATTCAGAATAGAGAATTGAGTCTTGCCATGAACGGATTTCTGTGCATAACCACAACAGTCCTTCAACAAACATGTCCCCATTTCCAGTCCCAAGTTTTTGCTTATGTTAACAGCATTATCTCTGTGAGCATTCACTGTACTTACAGCTTGAGATGTTGAATAGAAAGTATCAATCTTCGTTTGTATTGCAGCGTCAACACTGTTTTCAGTTTTGGAATCCTTACTGTAACCTTGGAGATTTTTATACCTGGGCTTTGATTTATTTTATTTTTTTGTTTCTTCCCCATCGCCTGTATTCCACGTCAGAGCCCAATTAACACTTATCTAAACTTATACAGCCTTCCAATAGCGAAGACAAAACTTCGGCTGACTATCTAAGATAAAACCAAGCCTCATAATAGAGGTTCAAATAAAAACCTACTCAGAGGCATGTAGAATAAAAACAAATTACTGACTGAATTGGAGGAGGATGCAACTATTTCATACGTTGTGACTAAATTCTGTTATGTGGTCACCAGATTAAGAACTTCAAAAGAATAGAATACAGCTTTGGGTTCCTTACTGTTAATTTTAAATTATGCCTATACACTTACGCCTTACCAATGCCATTATTTTATTTTTACATGTAACTATTATTAATCAAAAGCTGCTAGCCATTTATGTGTAACTGACTTTCTATTAATATTTTTCCTTTTAACTATGTAAAGATGTTTATTCCTTTTTTGGTCAAAGACTGTAAATAAAGTATGAATGGTCTTGCTGTTTTGCGAATAAGGCCCAGTGCCAGGAAAGTGATATTACAAGTTTAAATTCGAGCTTTGAAATATGAGTAGAACCTCATAGATGGAATTTGTTGGGGTAACAGCTGTTGACGTGAAATCTTGATATAATCATGTATCTATTTATATATGTGTATGTGGTGAATAGGGGTGGGGGTGGGGAATAGGCCACACCTTAAAGTAAATAGGTGTGGCAAAAATGATGTAAAAGTAAAATAGAGAAAGAATCCCACATTGGTCATGTACACAGAGTGTGGCCATAGGGACCTAGGGTGGGACAATCATGGGCAATTGGATTTGGTAGTTGGCAGAAGAACTGGGTCTAGGAGGCAAGCCCTAAAATGTGAGACTTTGGGGACCAAAAACAGCAGAAGAACTGTCTGCCTGAGGTCCATGCTGCCTGTGTGAAAACCCTGTTTCCTCCATGAAGTTAGGAATCACAAATTCTATTTGTGCCTGGGTAGCATCATGGAAGACCCACTTCTTCGGCTTGGCTTTTAATGGTTTTAAATGGTTTTTAATGAGTAGTCTTAAGATTTTAAATGGTCTTACTTTTGATTGTGAACCACACTGAGCCATTTTTGGATGGGCAGTATATAAATGAAATGAATAAACCTATAAGTAAATTTTTAAAAATATGCATTTGTAAACATATAACTGAGCTTAGATCGTCACTATATGATGGCGTGTTAAGCTATGCCTGTGTTACTACAGAACAGGGTTTCCCAACCTTGGGTCTCCAGATGGTGTTGGACTACAACTCCCTTCACTCCCAGCTTGGCCATCTTATGACTCAAGGTTGGGAACCTGCTGTAGAGTGTCATATTGAACCCTTTCTCACAATCCATGAGAAGAACTTGAAGAGGTGAGGGGAGAAATCCTAGAAAAGCTTACCTCCCCCGCAGACGATTCTCTCCTTGTTGCTGGACGGGCGGATTGGCCGCCCAGACAATTGATGGCTTCTGCTGGCAGTAAGGAGGTTTGGGGGCCAGGAAGCGAGTGTGCAGTGCATTATGGGGATTCTTGTGACACTGGCCCTCTCGGCCCTGCCAGCACTCCACCTCCTCACCATGAGCCGGCAGGTGCACTACTGCTTACTGGATTCTTCTTTACAAGCAAGGCACTCAAATTGGGCCAAACTGGTTCAACAGCATACACCAAACCACTGGCTGGTTCTAACAAACCAGTTTGTGGACTGGGGGTTTGGTGCAAATTCAGTTCAAATTCAAACCGAAATGCTGCGGACCGTTCCGTGCACAAGGCTGCCCTTCTGGTCTTGCCGCAGCTGGAATGTGGCGACACAGCAGGGAGAGAGACACTGTTCTGCTGCAAGTTAGAGCAGGGCTCCCACTTGCTTTGTGTCCCAAGGTTTTTCTGGTTCCTCCCGGTGGCTGGTGACATCAGGACAAAGGGGGTGCTGTGTCCAGCTTCCAGAATAAAACACGTCCAGGGCAGGACCAGGAG
Source organism: Hemicordylus capensis (assembly GCF_027244095.1). Lineage (NCBI taxonomy): Eukaryota > Metazoa > Chordata > Lepidosauria > Squamata > Cordylidae > Hemicordylus > Hemicordylus capensis. The sequence continues at coordinate 233,611,664 of NC_069658.1, read as the reverse complement.
GTGGAGGCTTATGGATCTGGGTCGGGGGCAGAGTGCACTGAATCACATGCCAGATGTAGTTCGGGTTTATTTGCAGTCAGTCATCCAAGGAACTGTACATAGGATGCCATGAGGGCTTAGTCCAGCTCTATTAGGAATATAGGAAGCTGCCATATACCGAGTCAGACCACTGGCCCATCTAGCTCAGTATTGTCTACACAGACTGGCAGCGGCTTCTCCAATGTCACAGGCAGGAGTTTCAGCCCTGTCTTGGGAGATGCCAGGGAAGGAACTTGGGACCTACTGGATGCAAACATGCATGTGCTCGTCCCAGAGCAGTCCCATCCCCTAAGGGGAATGACCTACAGTGCTCATATGTAGTCTCCCATTCAAATGCAAACCAGGCTGGACCCTCCATCGCAATGGGGACAATTCATGCTTGCTACCACAAAACCAGTTCTTAAATTTTATTTAAATTTATATGCAAGAGATTTATTGGCCCTGTTAATGTTTCCAGTAGGGGTGTGCACAAAACTGGCTGGTTCTGTTCGAGTCCAAACCGGGACCAGGCCAGTTCAGTGTTGCCCGCCCCACTGAACACTCGGTTTAGGGGGGTGGGTTCATGAACCATTTTCAGTTTTTAAAAAATATATATGAGTACTTACTCCTTCCAGGGGGCTTCTCCAAGGCCATGGGGTGGGAGATGTCCACGGAGGTTCCCCTCCCAAAAACCACTCGGTTTGGGCATTCTTCATTGTAGTGGCCATTTTGGAGGCCACCACACGTGCACAATGGGTTTCTGCATGGCCTGGGCCATGACATGGCTACACAGGCCCATTGCGCATGTGTGGCCCTGGCGGGGGGGTGGGGTGGGTTGGTCCAAGGCTGAGCTGAACTGGGTGTGATTTGGCTCAACCCCAAACCTTCAAACTGAATCGGTTCAATGTCGAACCCATTCAATGTCAAACTGGTTTGCACATCCCTAGTTTCCAAACACTCTTTGAAGGTAGCCCCACAGACAGAAGGTAGCCCCATTGTGGTAACATGACTCTGTGGACATACTGCTATAGAGTGAATGAGAGCTTCTGCAACAATAAACTTGTTTGGTATTGAAAATGTCCCAGGCACTCCTGTGTGTGTGTTATGAACTGAAGAGCTCATAAAATGTGGTGCTGCTCTGAAGAGAACAGGGGCTGATGTGAGAAAGAACACTGATGCGGTGAGAGAGAGCAGGCGAATAGCACTTCCCAACTCACTGCATTGGTGCACAGGAGAGAGGAAACTTTTGATGACCTTCCCTTCCCCAGGTAGCCCTTGGGAGCCCCCCAAGAGTCGGTCCACATCTATTGGCCTATTAGAACAGGAGAAGTATTGCTGAGCACTGAAAGATCAGGGGCTCACCACTCTTGGTGCAGCCTTCAGTTTCCATCCCACCTGTAAGTATTTATCAGCCGCAAAGTCACTGCATGATGTGTGTGTGTGTGTGTGTGTTTGTGGTTTTTTGTGTGTGCCTTCTCATTTATTTAAAATATTTATGCCCCGCCCCTCCAGTACACTACTGCTTGGGGGCAGCTCACAACAATAGAATAGAAACAATGTAAAATAAAAGTAACAGAATTAACCCAGTTAACACCTTAAAGTCAGGCTAAAACCACAATCAGAATTAAGTTTCAAATTAACAATTTGTTTAAAAGTTATTTTAAAAATTGAGAATTATAAACTAAAAATGTAAGGACCTACCAGATATAACCAAAGATGGAGCATTAACATGTGTGTGTGAGAGAGGGAGAGAGAGAGCGAACGAGAACCTACCTTCTCTGGTCTCTGCCCCCACTGCTGCGTGCCAACTTCCAGCTCCTCATTTAGCCTGCCAGGCACAAATTGTAAGCTTGCTGGGATACTGAAGAAATCCACAGTCCCAGCAACCCTACCTTCTCCTTCTGGGAGCGGATTAATAAAATATTTATATCCCACCCCTCAGTACACTACTGCTCAGGGTGGGAGTGGGGGTGTCACAAAACTAATTAAATAGATACAATTTAAAGAAAAATATTAATAAAATTAAGTTTCAAAGTAAAATGTATCAAAAAACTTTTTAAAAACCCGACCAGGTATAAGCATCAGATGAAATATTTAAAAGCCTCTTTTAAAATATGTGTTTTAATTGTTTTCTAAAAACACAGGGAGGAAGCATGGCGAAACTCTTCAGGGAGGGCATTCCAAAGCACCACCAAAAAGGCCCTGTCTCTAGTCCCCTGCCAAGCAGATGTTTGTTAGTGGCAGGGCCTGAGATGTACCCTCAAGGCCTGAGATGTACCCCTGGCCCCAAGCCGTGTAGGGTTTTAAGGATCAAGACCTGCACCTTGAATCTAGCCCGGAAATGGACTGGTAACCAATGAAGCTGCTGCAGGATGGGTGTGACACTCATGAAGCGAATGGCACCCACGAACATCCTCGCATTCTGGATGGTCCAACTTCAAGGGCAGCCCCACATAAAGCGCATTGCAGTAGTCCAATCTGGATGTTACCAACGCATGAGTGACTGAGGTCAGGTCCAATGGGAGTTGTAGTCCAACACGAGCCGGAGAGGCTGAGTTTGGCCACCCCTTTTTAAATATATCCCCTACTTCCGGAAGATGGAACATCTTCCTCTGAAGGTCAGAAGAGAAAGCAGCTAAACCTGAGGAACACCTGGCCTTCCTTGGAGGTCAGGGGGGAAAGCAGCACTACTCTTTTTTCCATTTCCCATGTTTGTGTTGCAGTCTGAGAACTATGCTTAGACAACAGCGCTGGGGTGCTTCTTTGAGGAAAACGCCAAAAAGCAGTATTATGATCTTGTTTTCATCTGTGATAGTGGCTGGCATTAGGGATGTGCAAACCGGTTCGAATTTGAGCTGGTTCAGTTCAAACTCGGTCAAACAGGGCAGTGCATTGGCAGTGCCGGTCTGAGTTCGAACCAATCGAACCAGATTTGGTTCGAGCCTGTTCAAGCCAGTTCGAAGGTTTGAGAAGCCATTTTAGATGTTGTCCTCCATTTTGTGTGACTTGTGTTCTTTGATTTCATTGAGAAGTCCATAATGCTGGGGAAAATTGAAGGAAAGAGAAGAAGAGGACCAGAGGCAGCAAGGTGGATGGACTCGATTATGACAGCAATGAATGAACCACTGAGAGACCTTAAAGGCCAAGTTGAAGAAAGATCATCCTGGAGAGAATCTATGTGGTCGCTAAGAGTCGATACCAACTTGACGGCACTCAATCAATCAATTAATCAATCAACCCTTAATGCCCCTTGTCGAGGCCAATCTGTTTGTTGCACCAGTAGATAATTAGTCAGGATGTTGGCCACTGACTGGAAGAACTCTAAGATACTCTCAGAGGAGACGGAGAAAGATGTTTTAAAAACAAGGGAGCAAGTAATAAAGATGGAGATCTGTTTGAAGAGGAAGAAGGCATTACTCATGGAGATGCTCCATCGAAGAAATGTCCAAAGAATTGGTCTTGGTGCCATAGCTCTTGGTGTTTCATATCTTCCCCGTGATCTGGGATAAACCCCTAGATTGTCCCTTCTCTTGCTTCAGGGGCTACATCATCTTCTACCTGGAAGATATAAAATAGGCATGTAAGAGAGCCAAGCGTTTGCCACTTCACAGCAGTCTGCAGCATTCCACTCACCTCCGTTGCTTCATGATAGCCAAAGCAGGCCTGAAACGCTTTCAGGGGCAGCACATGTTAAACAGGGATCACACGTGCATTTCTAGCAGGGGTACATAGGAAGCTGCCTTATACCGAGTCAGGCCATTGGTCCATCTAACTCGGTATTGTCTACATAGACTGGCAGCGGCTTCTCCAAGGTTGCAGGTAGGAGCCTCTCTCAGCACTATCTTGGAGATGCCAGGGAGGGAACTTGGAACCTTGTCCACTCAAGCAGGCAGATGCTCATCCCAGAGCAGCCCATCCCCAAAGGGGAATATCTTGCAGTACTCACACATGCAGTCTCCCATTCAAATGAAACCAGGGTGGACCCTGCTTAGCAAAGGGGACCAATCATGCTTGCTACCACAAGACTATCTCCCTGGGACAGATGGAGCCATGACAGTGAAAATTGGATACCTCCAACTTGGGGCATCAGCCACCACTGCTAGACAGAAGCCAGTGCCAGGAGTTCCTCCTCATCCCGTTCCTCATTGGCCAGTGAGCGATGTCCCTCAGAAAACTCTTCTGTTTCCCCACTTGCTCTCCATACATGGGAAACCATCCCATTCCCAGACATTAGGAAAATATACAAAGAGGCTATTCTCAAACACAGCCTAACCTAGCCTAGGGAAGCTCAGCCTGGGTTAGGCTGTGCATGAGGACCGACGGAATCAGGTTCAATCCTGGTGGGGTAACACCATCTAGCCTGGCTTGTCGCTGAAAGGCATCATCTCATATTGTGCAGGAGGAGGCAATGATAAACCTCTCCTGTATTCTACCAAAGAAAACCACATGCTGGTTGCTGACCGAAATAAAGAGATTGATTGATTGAAAACCACAGGGCTCTGTGGGCACCAGGAGTTGACACCGACTTGACGGCACACTTTACCTGAGTTGAGCACTCCTTTAATCCAGGCTTCCTGCTCGTATGCAACCTTGAGCTGCTTCCAGCCTGGCTGCAGAAAGAGATGGGCTCCTAGAGAGCCCGTCTCCTGGGGGCCAATGCACTGTGCATTAGGTGTGCAATGCATTGTGGGATACCCGGAGGCTGGAATGCATTGTCCTAGCTCTCCAAAAATGGATCATGTGGGAGTGTGGATGGTGCTCACACCATTTCACCAATCATCGGGGGGGGGGGAGGTGAGTGAGGCGAAGCCTTCCCCACCACTCCCCCAGTCACGTGAACGCCAGTCACGTGAACGCTCAAAGTGAACAAAAATATAAGGAAAGAATATGATGCCCTCCATTGTGCCAAACTGATCCAATTATATTGGAATTATACAGAACTGGAATTGATCAAATTATATCCAATACGGTATCAATATTGTATCAGATTAGACCGACTGATCCCACCACTGCATCGGTTCTGATCCAATGCAAAATTGTTTGAACTACAAATTTGCTACAAATCAGATTCAATAACTGCTGTGATGTGATGCACAGCTCCAGTCACCAATTCTCGAGGGCGCAGCGCCCATTTGGGCACATCAGTGAGATGGGGATGCCTGCCTGGGGGAGAAAAGAAAGCTGATGTGGCAGCACCCCATACAGATCCCTTGCTTGATCCCCAGGCCCAGTTCCTCTGAAGCAGAGGAGGACTTCAGGCTGGTCACGGCCACGGACTGTCTCCTGGCCAACTGGCTTCCCTCCCTGGGCTCAATAAGCATCTCAGCCTAGGACTCACCACAATTAGCATAAGCCGACTCATCGCTGTGATCAGAGCAGTCGAACCAGCCATCACACTTGGATGTGCGGGGGATGCACTGGTTGTTGGAGCAGTGAAACTCGCCCTTCTGGCAGGTGCCCTCAGGAGGCTGGACTCGGGTGGTGGCAGGAACGGAGGTGGTGACATCTGGAGAAACAGAGGTAATGACTTTGTTGGAGATGGACTTCCAGTGCATTGACCTTTTGCACCAACTATTCTAATGACCACTAGGCGTACTGGGAGCAGAGATAGTGAATAAGATTCTGCCTAACTGTTCTCCCTGTCTCTACTCTATGACCCCTGATATGACTCTTCAGGTATTTCCTGTTGAGTCTCAGAATCCCTCCCTTTCCTCTTAGAGAGCAGATGGAAACATCTCTCTCTCTCTACCTATTCATTATGTAGTTCTATAGATTAGGATTAGGTCTTTCCTGTCCAAAGTATACTTCACCAGTAAATGCTTAGTATTTAGTTCTACAAGAATCTCCATGTGTCTTCTATAAGGCCATGACAACTATGGGCCTATCCCAATTAGTTTCTGAACCAACTCATGTTGCTGGCCACGCACTCGATTTGGTCTTTTGTTCGGATCAGGGGGGTGTTCCATGGGTGGGGGAGCCTGTCGTTTCCCCTTTGTCATGGATGGACCACTACCTGGTTAAGGTTGGTCTCACAGCCACAATCCACCCCTGCAGGGGTGGTGGACCTATTAGGATAGTCCGTCCGAAAAGGCTGCTGGATCCAGTGGGATTTCAAAAGGCCTTGGAGGATTTTGACATTGGTGCGACCAGTGACTCTGTTGATGCCCTGGTGCGAGCCTGGAACAGGGAATTCATCAGGGCAGTAGACATGATTGCTCCTAAGCATTCCTTCCAACCTGCTGCAAAAATGGCCCCTTGGTATACTGAGGAGCTGTGGGGGCTGAAGCAGTTGGGTAGGTGACTAGAATGCAAGTGGAGGTGAACTCGGTTTGAATCTGACAGGATACAACATGTGACCCATTTGAAGACTTATGCAGTGGCGGTGCGTGCGGCGAAAAAGAACTTTTGGTCTGCGTGCATTGCGGCTGCAGGTTCACGCTCAGCAGAGCTATCCCGGGTTGTGAGGAGTTTGATTTCTGCTCCTTTTACCTCAAATCAGGCCCCGGGGTCGTTCTGCTGTGATGCTTTTAATAGGTTTTTTGCTAACAAGATCTCCTGTATTCGGGCCGACTTGGACTCCACTATTTTTCCAGTGTCTAAGGAGGAGGTGTCCAGCGATTCCTCTTGCAGTATTAGATTGGATCAGTTTCAAACTGTGACTCCTGAGGATGTGGACAAGCTGCTTGGGGCGGTGCGGTCTACCATCTGTTCTCTGGATCCTTGCCCGACTTGGCTGCTTCTATCTAGCAGGGAGATTGTTGGAGATGGCCTAGATAATATCATAAATGCATCGCTGAGGGAGGGTAGGGTGCCCCCCTCCTTGTTTGAAGGAGCCATTGGTTAGACTGCTCCTAAAGAAGCCTTCCCTGGATCCCTTAGCGATGGACAGTTACAGGCCAATCTCCAATCTCCCTTGGTTGGGCAAGGTGATTGAGAGGGTGGTGGCCGACTAGCTCCAGGCAGTCTTGGAGGAAACTGATTATCTAGACCCATTTCAAACTGGCTTTAGAGCTGGCTATGGGGTTGAGACAGCCTTGTTCAGCCTGAAGGATGACATTTACCGGGGAATCGACAGAGGGAGTGTGACTCTGCTGGTTCTTCTGGATCTCTCAGCGGCATTCAATACCATCGACCATGGTATCCTTCTGGATCGCTTGGGGGAGTTGGGGATAGGGGGCACTGATTTGCAGTGGTTCCACTCCTATCTCTCGGGTAGATTCCAGATGGTGTAGCTTGGTGACAGTTGCTCCTCAAAACAGAAGCTGTTATATAGAGTCCCCCAGGGCTCCATTCTGTCACCAATGCTTTTCAATATCAACATGAAACTGCTGGGTGAGGTCATCAGGAGATTTGGTGCTGGGTGTTATCAGTATGCTGATGACACCCAAATCTACTTCTCCTTTTCATCTTCAGGAAATGGCACTCATTCTCTAAATGCCCACCTACAGGCAGTAATGGGCTGGATGAGGGATAACAAATTGAAGCTGAATCCAAGCAAGACAGAGGTGCTCATTGTGGGGGCTCAGAATCTGAGGGGTGAGTTAGATCTCCCTGTGCTGGATGGGGTTACACTCCCCAAGAAGGAGCAGGTGCGCAGCTTGGGAGTACTCCTGGACCCAGGCCTCACCCTGGTTTCTCAGGTGGAGGCCATGGCCAGGAGTGGTTTCTATCATTTTCAGCTGATTCGATAGCTGTGCCCATTCCTCAAAGAGGATGACCTGAAAACAGTGGTGCATCAGCTGGTAATCTCCCGGCTCGACTACTACAATGCGCTCTATGTGTGGCTGCCTTTGTACGTAGTCCGGAAACTTCAGTTAGTTTAGAATGCGGCAGCCATATTGGTCTCTGGGGCAACCCGGAGAGACCGTATTATGCCTGTTTTGAAATAGTTACACTGGCTGCCGATATGTTTCCGGGCAAAATACAAAGTGCTGGTTATTACCTTTGAAGCCCTGAATGGCTTAGGTCCGAGTTTTCTTAGAGAGCGCCTTCTTCTGCATGATCCCTACCACACGTTAAAGTAGTCCATCTCCAGTTAGCACCAGTTCGTCTGATGGTGACCCGGAGGCAAGCCTTCTCTGTAGCTGCTCCTGGGCTGTGGAATGCACTCCCGGCAGAAATTTGTAAATTGAGATCATTGCTGTCCTTCAAGAGAGCCCTTAAAAGCTATCTGTTTGGCCTGGCCTTCTAGGGTTTTTAGATGACTGACAAATTGTTTTAAATTGCTGGCCTGATTTCCAGGGGTTTTTTTAGCTGTTTTAATTGTTTAATTGGTTCTATTCTCTTTTTATAGTTTGATTTTAACTGTTGTTTTAATTGTTTTTATCGTGCTGTAAACCGCCCTGAGCCATTTTGGAAGGGCGGTATATAAATCAAATCAATCAATCAATCAGTAGCTGCAACAACTAAATTCTGCAAACTATACTGTAACTGGAGTGGATGCCTTCCTTAGTGCTCTGCTAATTAATCTGCTGGGGATAAAAATTAACAACCCCCAGCAGACTTGGGGGGTAAACAAGGAAAGGTTAATGTCAGGGAGAAATCAGCTTGGTTTGGATGGGGTGCTGCTCCCTCTAAGGCATGTGCATGTTTTTGATGCACACTCAGTTAATTTTTGATCCTACTCAGGTTGAATCAGGAAAGCTCCGTTCTGAATGCACAAGTGCACATACTGACTTTATACTGCCGCCCGGAACAAAACTCATTCTGCACAGAGAAGGAAAAAATTAGCGGCAACAGTGATTGGGGGCTCTAGAAAGGAGGTGAATTCAGATTCTGTAGCAAGTCAGGAGAAAGGGACAGATAGAAGTCCAAAGGAAGGAGAAGGGAGGTGGTGCTGAGTCTGGGAGGAGAAAGCTACCGGCAGGGAACATGACACACTCTAGGAACCGGCCACCTTGCAGCAAAAAAGCAGCTTTGGATATAGGGTGTTGCATTGTCCAGCAGACTCCAGCCCCTAAACTCCAGCAAACAATGTGTGGGCAGGGGGAAGTAATGCAGAAATAAAGCCCTAAAACAGTTTGGACCTGGGTATTTAAGAGAACGCCTTCTTCGCTATGAACCACCCTGCCACTTGAAAGCATCTGAAGAGGTCCATCTGCAGTTGCCACCAGCTCGCCTGGTGGCTACTCAGGGGTGGGCCTTCTCCATTGCTGCCCCGAGGCTCTGGAACACATTTCCTGATGAAATAAGAGCCTCTCTGTCTCTTACAACTTTTAAAAAGGCAGTCAAGATGCATTTGTTCACCCAGGCTTTTAATTAGATATTGTTTTCCTTGTGTTTTTAATAGTTTTAACATTTTAAATTTTAATTGTTGTAATATATTTTTTAAATCTGTTTTATTGTTTTGTTGTAAACCGTCCAGAGACTTGTGTTTTGGGCGGGATACAAATGTGTTTAAGTCTACACACAAACAAACAAGTAAATAAATAAATGGCCTAGAGGGGATGTAGAGCTTCGGGAGCTTCAGAAAGGAGAGGAGAGCTGGTCTTGTGGTAGCAAGCATGACTTGTCCCCATAGCTAAGCAGGGTCTGTCCTGATTGCATCTGAATGGGAGACTTTATGTGTGAGCACTGCAAGATATTCCCCTCAGGGGATGGAGCCGCTCTGGGAAGAGCAGAAGGTTCCAAGTTCCCTCCCTGGCAGCATCCCCAAGATAGGGCTGAAAGAGATTCCTGCCTGCAACCTTGGAGAAGCCACTGCCAGTCTGTGAAGACAATGCTGAGCTAGATAGCCCAATGGTCTGACTCAGTATATGGCAGCTTCCTATGTTCCTAAAGGGTTGCTCTACCCACTGCCCCCAAAATAACGTGAGAGACATTCCTGAAGGAGCCCTCAATCTGAAGCCCAAATGCCCAGAAGGGAGCCACCTCTGGTACCTGCCATCCCCTCCCCAATGAACCAGCCCTCCCCTCCCCCAGCAGTCTCTCACCTGGCCCTTCCAAGGGAATCAAGTGGGGTTCTGGCAGACTGGCATGTTCCACAGAACACAGGTAGCGCCCCCTGTCCTTGGGATCAATCGGAATGTTCGTCCGGCTGTGGTAGGTCCCATCTGAGTTGGGGTTGACAGAGAACTTGCCCTTCTTCCAGAACTCTCCATCTTTCCTCCAGGTGATGTTGATCCCCTTGGGGTAGAAGCCGTAAGCCTGGCAGAAGAGGGTGTCCTGGCCACCAACAGTTGCTTTGCGTGTCACCTTCACCACTGGGCGCTCTGGAAAATGGGAACATTACTGACATTATGAATAAAGGCACCTCTCTAGTAACAGGCAGAGTGGATGCTGTGCCTTAAGAGCAGGAAGGGAACTCATGTGGCCATCCAATCTTACTCTTGAGATACGATATCTTAAATCTACAGCACCCTCTCGAGCAGAAAATCCCCAAGGAATTGTTATATGGAGACCATATGCACAAGAGTTTTGGTTTAACTTGATACAGCTTTATTATTGAACTGAGGGATCCAGCTGCATATATTCCCTATTTTGGAATTGTACATAGGAACATACGAAGCTGCCTTCTACTGAGTCAGACCATTGGTCCACCTAGCTCAGTATTGACTACACAAACTGGCAGCTGCTTCTCCAGTGTTGCAGACAGGAGTCTTTCTCAGCTTTATCTTGGAGATGGCAGGGAGGGAACTTGGAACCTTCTGCATGCAAGGAAATAGATGCTCTTCCCAGTGCTGCCACGTGCCAAGGGGTACATCTTCCAGTGCGCACGCATATAGTCTCCCATTCAAATGCAAACCAGGTTGGATCTTGCTTAGCAAAGGGGACAAGTCATGCTTGCTACCACAAGACCAGCTCTCCTCCCATGTAGACCCGCACTGCTGGGTCTACCTCTGTGTGTGTGTCTGTGTTGACCTTGGGTGTGGAATTGGATGTTGACTCTGTGCTAAATTGTAATTTATGAAAGGTTCCCAGATTAATGCAAATATTTTATCTGAGGTATTCCGCAAATAAGCAGTGATCTTAGCCATCGAGGCATATTCCCATAGCTTTAGTAGCCATTCGACCAAGGTCGGGGTTGCCTGTGACTTCCAATAGGCAGCATAGAGAATCCTGGCATCAGTAATCATATATAAGTGTTTAGTAGGTATATGAGGTTTAGTCATATTTAACAAAAAAGCTCAGGTGAATAGGGAAAGTTTGGAATTTATTGCATCTTAAGGGTGAATTTCAGCCACTGCTTGCAATGATCTCTCTCAGCTGTGCAGGCGTGCCTTGCAGATAGAAAGACGCCGCTGCTGCTGGGGTGGGTGGAGAAGGACATAGGAACACAGGAAACTGCCATATACTGAGTCACACCATTGGTCTATCTAGCTCAGTATTGTCTTCACAGACTGGCAGTGGCTTCTCCAAGGTTGCAGGCAGGCAGAGGCGTAACTAGGGAAAACGGCGCCTGGGGCAAGCACTGAAATGGCGCCCCCCATGCCCCCCTGCCCCCCCAACATATTACATTATACTTAGGTTTTTCCTCACAAGCGCCCGCCGCCGCCACCGCCAAGCCAGGCCACTGACTGGCCGCCAGGCGCCAGCATAGCAATGGGGGGGGGCGTGGAAGGGACTGCTCGTGGGGGAGGGGGCGCCGACACGCTCCCTTGACTGCTGCAGCGCTGCTGCACTGAGCAGGAAACATTTGTGCTAACAAAAAAATTTTAAATTTTTTTAAAAAAAAAACTCTTTTTTGTCATGGCGGTGCCCCCCACGTGACCAGAAAAGATGGCGCCCGGGGCATGTGCCCCCCCTATAGTTATGCCTCTGCAGGCAGGAATCTCTCTCAGCCCTATCTTGGAGAAGCCAGGGAGGGAACTTGAAACCTCCTGCTCTTCCCAGAGGGGAATATCTTGCAGTGCTCACACATCGTCTCCCATTCATATGCAACCAGGGCAGATCCTGCTTAGCTATGGGGACAGGTCATGCTTGCTACCACAAGACCAGCTCTCCTCTCCTCAGGACTACTGGGCTCACCCTCTGGCAGCCACCCCTTGGCTGCGCAGCGGCTGAAATTAAAAACAAAACAAAATGGAAGTTTGTTTTCCATTTTGTGGAAATGAAAAAAAAAATGGAAGTTTTGTTTTCCAGGGCAGTAGGCCCCCTCAAGTAGGTTTCAGGGGGCCTTGCACCAGGTGGGGCTCACGGCCAAAATTGTCTAGGTGCACCCCTGGCTATATCTGCATTCCTAAAGAGTTTTCCCCTCTTATCATGTTAATGATTCTACATCAGTGCCTCCCCCTATTTGTTCTGGCGTTTTCAGAAAAACCCACCCCAAACCAGCATTTTAGAAACCCAGAAATACATCAGGAGAAGCTAGAATTTGGAAGAGAAAGCCCAATTTGTATGAAGGGTATTTCCAAAGATCTCAAACGGACTTTGAGGTAAGTCTGGTCGATGTGTGAAGTGAATACACAAACTTTCTTCCGGAGGACATTCGGTGTAACAGCCCTGACTGTAAAGGCTCCAGGAAGTGACAAATAACCCACCACAAAGCAGGCTATTCCCCAGAAAAAGAGATCATTGTAGTGCGCTCTACACTGACTAAAAACCACAGGGAGCTGGAAATGAGCTCCATGGAAAAACAGTGAGGGGCTTAAGGGAGGAGGCAATAAGGATGTGCTGGACCAATAGAGATGAAAAAGGCTGGGTACAAGAAAGAACTGCCTGGTCAGGATAAGCCAATCATAATGTAGAATAAAACACCTTACTAAATATGGAATTTGATTACTGTGGGGTGAGGTTAGAAAACGGGTCTGTCCTCCCATGCCTTCTGTGTGATATCTGTCTGCCTTTTTTGTTTCACGTTGTCCGTTTCTGCATACTGCTACTTTAAACTGAACACAAGGCAATATATTTTACAAATTTCACTTTGCATCGAGTTTCTGTTTTATTCTCTATGGTAGTGGGCAGTCAGGTGCAGAAGACTTAAATTTAGTCTTGCAGCTAAGCTGTCGGCCAGGGTGCTTTCCAGATTAAACCCTACTAGAGTGTTACTATGGATCTGCTAAGTGTGCTTCCATACTTCCTGTGTTCTGACACCGCAACCCGTGTGCTGACAGCAAGGTGCCGATTCTTCATTGCCGATGCCTTCCTTCGGATTTTTTCTTTGTGTTATAGTGCTACAATGTTGGAAGGCCGTCGCAGACAACTAACTTTATTTCCCCATTGTAGGAGATTGAGATCCTGGGGATTGTTTCCAATACAATCCTGCCAAGCGGAAGCATTTCTTCCCTGTTGTAGCGTGTAATCTGGAAAGTGGCCAGGTGTGAAAAACTTCTTGGCAAGGGTAAGAGCTGTTCAACAATGCAACAAAATACTTAAGGAGATAGTGGGCTCTCCTTCGCAAAAATGACCAGTCTCCTTCACTGTTTATTTTTACATTTATATCCCATTCTTCCTCCAAGGAACCTAGAGCGGTGTACTACATACTTAAGTTTCTCTTCACAACAACCCCGGGAAGTAAGTTAGGCTGAGAGAGAAGTGACTGGCCCAGAGTCACCCAGCAAGTATCATGGCTGAATGGAGATTAGAACTCGGGTCTCCCTGGTCCTAGTCCAGCACTCTAACCACTACACCACGCTGGCTGTATGCCACGTGCCTGTTCTGCCTAGGATTAATGGGGGGGGGCAGGATAGGAAAGAATTGCAGCCCTACACCACACAGGCTCCCCACCCTGACCCTTTCCCAGCCTCACCTCTCCTCAGCAGGGAGTCATTCCCATAGCCCACCAATTTTTGCAGCCATTGAGTGCAGGGCCCCTCCAGATAGCGCTTCATGTTCCGAGTCATTCTCAGCAAAGAATCCCATTTCCTCTTCATCTTTTTGGCCGCAGCACCGTCTACCGTCCAGGTGATGTTCTCTGTGTCAAAGCTGATAAAGTCCTGCCCGTCATAACCGGATTGCCAGTATCCCCATTTCTGCCCATCCTCATGCAGTCCACAGCCAAGCATGCCCTGCCAGATGTGAAGCCCTGCAAGAGACACCAAAGGAGGAACATTACAGCAGAGTCAAGCTGTTTCCTTTCAGGAATCATCAATGCCTGACCCTTCCTTGAAGGGTTAGCTCTCATTACACCTCTCGTTTCCCCTACTCAGGTATTCGACATCATGGGCGGGCGGGCGGAGGGGTGGGAGTCTTTTCTACACTCTCACCCAAACTCTAGCAAGAGAAAGCTGACAATGAGGCAAGAATGTGTGTATTGGCCGTGTTCCAAGGAAAGGGATGTATACTGTCCGTCCTTGTTACGAACAGGCCTGGATTTTCGGGCCTAGTTTGTATTGGAGAAGAAGTTCCAGTGCATCGACCTTTTGCACCAACTATCCTAATGACCACTAGGGGCACTGGGAGGAGAGACAGTGAGTAAGGGTCTCCCTGACTGTTCTTCTACCTGTCTCTACTCTTTGACCCCTGAACTTGACTCTTCCGCACTTTCTGTGCTGAGTCACAGTCCTTCCTTTCCTCCTAGAGAGCAGATGGAAACATCTCTCTCTCTCCTTACCTATCCACTATGTAGTCCTTTAGATTAGATATAGGTCTTTCCTATCTAAGTGTATTTAACCAATAAACATTTCGTATTCAGTTATACAAGGATGTCCATGTGTTTTCTCTAAATAGCTGCAATAACTAAACCATCCTCTGCTACCCACTGGAGTGTGTGTGCTCATTCCTTAATGCTCTGCTGTTTTACCTATTGAGGGTTAAAAAACCCAATCTCTAACAGTTTGAACTTTGGGGCCTAGTTAAACAGGAGACATATCTGATTTAACTTTAGTTTGAACTTTAGCTGTTGCATAATAGGGATGTGCACGGAACCGCGGAGGCGCGGTTCAGTGCCGAGGGAGTGAGTCTTTCTTTAAGTGGGGGATATACTTACTCCTCCCATTGCTTTCCCCCCTCCGGTGCTCCATCCTTCTACGCAACGTGTGACGTGCACAGCAGACGTGCGCGCGGCGGCAGACGTGCATGGCGGCAGGCGCATGTGTGGCAGTTATTTCTGCCATTTCTTGCAAGCGATGGGGGCAGGGGCCTCTTGCCTGACATCTCAGCTAATAATGGGAGAATGGTTGGTACCATGATGACACAACCATGAGCTGCCACGGAGTCCCTCCAAGATTGATAGCGGCGTGGACGTGGCTTGGAGATGTGAGGCACCAGTGTGCTCACCCTGCTCTTGGATGGACAGAGCACTGTGCAGAATGTCAGCCTACATATCTCATGACAGAACATTTGACAAAGTCCTCCATGATATTGCTGTTGATAAGATGTTAACTTGTGGGCTAGACCAGCATTTCCCAACTGGCGTGCTATGGCACATTTCCCAACTGGCGTGCTGTGGCACATTTGTGTACCATGGGACACCTCCCGGAGTGCCATTCTGACTTGCTCTGACAGGGTGTTCTCCACTTTTGCATCTGACTTGCCCCATAATGCACCAGGATGTGTGTTCCCCCCTCCCAATGCATAAAAGAGCAAGTTGGCTATAAACGCAAGAGTTTAAGCTCTCAGCGTTTGCAGCCAACTCAATCCTTTAAGTATCAAAAAGGGGTTGTATCAGGAATCCCGTTTTTATCAAGAATCCCTAATGTATCAGAAAGTTTAAATTGAATAAATAAATAAATCGAATAAATAATAAATAAGTTTAAAGTTCCTGTATTTGGAGCTGACTCACCCCATAATGCAACAGGAAGGAGGTGCTCTGCCTCCTCCTCCTTCATGAAGCAAGTCAGCTTCAAACCTGTCTTGGGAGTTGACTCATTCCATAATACTACTGGAGGTTGGGTCAATCAATCAAATCAATCAATCGCATCAGGACTTGACCACTGCACAAAGGTGCAGAAGAGGGCAACCAAGATATTCAGGGGCCTGCAGTACCTTCTTTACACGACAAGGCTACAACACCTGGGGTTTTTTATTTTAGAAAAAAGACGATTGAGGGGTGACATGATAGAGGTCTATAAAATCATGCATGGTGTGGAGAGAGATAAATTTTTCTCCCTCTCATGTAACACTAGAACCAGGGGTCATCCTATGAAACTGATTGCCAAGAAATTTAGGACCGGCAAAAAAAAGGTACCTTTTCGCACAATGCATAAATAACCAATGGAATCCTCTGCCACAGGATGTGCTGACCACGACTCGCCTGGATGGCTTTAAGAAGGGCTTAGATAAATTCATGGAGTTATATCAATGGCTACTAGTCTGGTAACTATAAGCCACCTCCAGCTTCAGAGGTACGATGCTTCTAAATACCAGTTGCAGGGGAGCAACTGCAGGAGAGGGGCCATTCCTTCCTCTCCTGCTTGTGAGCTTCCCAGAGGCATCTGGTGGGCCACTGTGTGAAACAGGATGCCGGGCTAGATAGGCTTTGGGCCTGATCCAGCAGGCCTAATCTTATGTTCACAAAAAATGGCTCCCAGAGGGCAGGGGGCAATGTACCCCAGTTTTTTCCTAATCTAAGTGTACCTTGAGGGGAAAATGATGGGGAACATGGGGCTAGATCATTCCACTGGTTGGACAACTGTACTCGAGAGGTGCTCATTAATGGCTGCATGGCAACATGTGGGAGGATATAGAGTGGAAAACCACAGGACTCTCTCCATTGCCCCGTGCTGTTCAACACTGATGATTTTGGATGAGGGAACAGAGGGGATGCTTGTCAGATTGGCAGAGGAAACAAAGATGGTGTGGTGGTAGCTCTCAGTTCTGCTCTCCTTTCCTCATCCACAAGGTGAATTAGACGTGGGGTTTTTTGGAACTGCAATAGTGATTGGATTATTCATCGCTAGAAGCAAAGGGTTAATGTTACCCATTCCTCTTCAAGGGAGGTGGGAGGAGCTGATACCGTATGTACATTTGCTTCTTGTGGGTAGCACTCTGACTTCTCTCTCTCTCTCTCTCTCTCTCTCTCTCCATCCAAGCACACGTAACCCAGCTTCCTCAGCCAGCATGATTCATATATGCTCAAAGTAAAATGTCTTACAGTTATGAATATGATCCCATGTGGTTTCTTCAGAACCCAACTCATCTGACAACTCTGTTTTCATCCTCCGAAGGTGGAATCACACCCCTGCTAACTAAGCAAAGAGGCACCTTTTCAAAGTGGGGATTCTCTTTATTGAGCCACAAGCCCTATCCATCTCCAGCACAGCATCCCTCCAGTGGCTGTTGCTGGTGTCTATCCTAGGTTTCTTTTTTAGATTGTGAGCTCTTTGGAGACTGGGGGCCATTTTATTTATCTCTGTCTCTGTCTCTGTCTCTGACTCTATTCCTTCTTTCTTCCTTCCTTCCTTCCTAAACTGGATTGGGAATGTTTGTTGAAAAGCAGTATATAAATATTCATAATATTCTTATTTGTAGGTGATAGATAATTTAACCCTGCAGAATTCCTAGCTCCCCCCACCCCCGCATCCCTGATTCCTCCTCCTGAAGAACTGCCACCTTGCGGGGAGCTCTTATTTCATCCCTTCATACTATATGTGGACACTCAAGACTCTGCATTTGATCACTGGGGTGAAAGGGAGGCACTCTACTCCCCCACATGACAACCAAAGGAGATAAGGGGGTGGATGGAACACCCATGCCCTCTTCCCAGGAGAAGCCTCCCCACCTCCTTCCTTTTGAGGGACAGGAGCCATTTTTGGAAGGGCGGTATATAACACTAATAAATAAATAAAATAAATAAATTTTGGGGAGGGGTGGAATCTGTGCCCCTCCCACCCGCCACTCACCCTCACTCTGGTTAGGATTCTTCTGCCACTCTGCCAGGTTTCTTCCAAATATCTTCTCAAAGTTCTGCATGGCCTTGGACTCTGAGTCCCATAACTGGGCCTCTTCCTTCTCCGCCTTCTCCATCCACTGTGCTCGGGCCAACACTCTCTTGGTGCTGCTGTCATAGTAAGTGACAGGCTGGTCATCCACGAACTGCCCAACCATGAACTCAGGAAGCCCCTGGTTGGGCTCAGAGAGCCACGTGTAGAAAAGGCCTAAGGAATGTGAGGAGGAGCCTGCAAGAGAAAAGCAAGAGGGTTAGGGGACCTGCAGCCAGAGGTGCACCTAAGTAATTTTGGAGCCTGGACCTTAAGGCCTTTGGAGCCCCCACTGCCCGCCTTTTAAAGGCAGG
Source organism: Hemicordylus capensis (assembly GCF_027244095.1). Taxonomy (NCBI): domain Eukaryota; kingdom Metazoa; phylum Chordata; class Lepidosauria; order Squamata; family Cordylidae; genus Hemicordylus; species Hemicordylus capensis. The sequence goes on along the minus strand of NC_069658.1, from coordinate 233,593,534 downwards.
GAGAGTTGCTTCTGGCCACGCTGCAAATGTGGCACTGGTCAGATTTTGTTTGTAAAGGGGGCAATGTGGCCCTGTTTGCAAGTGAAACCAGCACCGTGTTTGCAGCATGGCTGGAGTAGCTGGCAGAGAGAACCGCTTTGGTCGTGCTGCGAACTTGGTGCTGGCCAGACTTTGCTTGCAAATGGGGCCATGGGGCTAAGCTAAGCTCACGCCCCTGCATCTGATGTCAGAAACATCTGGTGCAGGGGGTGGAGCTAGGGTCATGGCGGTGGGTTGAACCCGGACCACTGCTGGGCTCCCTCCACCCCTGCACACACACACAAACACATAGATGCACACACACCCCCCATGGCACACACAATATTTTTAATATGTGAGTTCTTGAGGGCCCAAACAGCAATTGGAAGGCCTGTCCAAATGAAGAGAACAGAAAGGAACACAAACTCTGGCAAAAGAAATGCAAAGTGACAAAAAGGGAGGCAAAAAGAGAGTCTGAGGAACATTTAGCCAAAAGTATCAAGGGGAATAACAAAAACTTCTTTAAATACATCAGAAGCAGGAAACCTGCCAGGGAGGCGGTTGGACCATTAGACAATGAGGGAGTGAAAGGGATTATTAAGGAGGATATGGAGGTTGCAGAGAAGCTAAATGAGTTCTTTGCATCTGTCTTCACAGCAGAGGATACTGAGCATATACCTGTTCCGAAACCAGGCCTTTTGGAGATGGAGGCTAAAGAACTGAGTCAGATAGAAGTGACAAGAGATGATGTTCTAAACTGTCTGGAAAAACTGAAAACTAACAAATCACCAGGCCTGATGGCATCCATCCAAGAGTCCTCAAAGAACTCAAATGTGAAATTGCTGACCTCTGCCACAAGATGTGGTGGCAGCCCACAACCTGGATGGCTTTAAGAAGGGTTTGGAGAACTTCATGGAGGAGAGGTCTATCAACGGCTACTAGTCAGAGGGCTGTGGGCCACCTCCTGCCTCAAAGGCAGGATGGCTCTGAGTACCAGTTGCAGGGGAGTAACAGCAGGAGAGAGGGCATGCCCTCAACTCCTACCTGTAGGCTTCCAGCAGCATCTGGTGGACCACTGTGTGAAACAGGATGCTGGACTAGATGGGCCTTGGGCCTGATCCAGCAGGGCTGTTCTTATGTTCGTATGTTCTTATGTTCTAAAGACACCCCAAGTTCAAAATGATTACTTTAACAAATATAATATGCATTAGGTACAAATTTCAACCAGCAATGCTTTATAACATAGATCATTTACACATCATAAAATAATATTATTTTTTTCTGATCTAGTATAACCTTTCCCTACTTTTTCTTTTGTAAGGTCCCACTTACAGACCATGGAGGTCAATGAATAGGGACTTGCCTAGGGCCCAGCTTTGCTTTGAATGAGAAATCTTAAAATCTAACCCACTCACCTGCCACAAACAATCATTTTTACCAGGCAGATATACTGCATTAGAGACACTCCAGCAGGGATAAGGCTGGGTGCACATTCTGCTCCCTCTTGCCAGGCACATGAAGGACTTGAGCCCCCAGAGGTACTTACCAGAGCAGTGAGCCAGCAAGAGGGCAGCTGTCCCCAGGACTGAAAGCTGCCGCCAAAGCAGCCCCATTGGGATCAGAAGCTGATGAAGTCTCTCACTGCACTTTCCTTGCTCGCAATTCACTTACTGCTGGCTGGTGGAAACTCTGAAACAAGAGCTTTGGTCAGCTTAGATATATTCAGCCGAAAGGAAAACGGTGCTCTCTCATCTGTTGATGACTGATAAACAGGTTTTGCTAGGCTTCCGCAGTTCAAGATTTAGCAGGAAAGGCAAAGAGGAAGACAATTTACACAAGAATAATTCTATATTCAAAAACACACCCACCCACCCACAGAAATGTTTCCTTGCTCCCAGGACCTAGTTCCGTAATCATCATTAAAAAACTGCATGAGCAGCCTGAAAGAGGAACGGCTTCTTGCATGCCAGCTCATTTTGGGGGTTACTGTAAGTTATCTAGCTCCATTATCCTATTGCACAAGGTGCAGAAGAACTTAACCCAACTCAAAGTTTCATTTTTGAGCACAGTGGGTTGGAATGTGACCCCCCCCACACACTGGTGTAGCTGCAAATTCAGAAGTGTGTGTGTGGGGGGGGGGGGGTGTTCTCCATGGAAGACCCCATAGCCATGCCTAAGTCATTGGGCACACTCCCACTTAGACAGGTTCAATAATTTGCGAGGTTCTGCTACAAGAAGTTCAAGATCCTAATCCTACAGAGCTTGAACGTCATATAGTTATTTGCTCAGAAGAGCTGTCTGGACTGTCAACCACAAAGGGTGCAGGATACTCCTTCTAGCAGGAAACAGGAAGAATGTTACTAAAATCAGTTGTAGTTCAATATTCAGTTGTGTAGCAAACTGTTGGAATAGCAAGGGGCTATTATTTCCACCCAGAAAGCAAAAGATGTCATGCCCCCCATTCGAGGACATTGGAGAGTAGTGGGAGGCAGGCGACTTACTAGAAAGTGGGGAGGCACCTGAGGAGCAGCAGCTGGTGATGTGAATGGGGAGGTAAGTGAGACAGGCCAGGGCGAGTGTTTGACTCAGGAGGGGCCAGCAGGGTGGGTGATCTTTGGAGAGAAGGGACAGGATCTGAGCCAGAGTTTGAACAGGCACTATCTCCTCGAGGACGCAGGTAGGAAAAACGTCAACAGTAGGTGAGGGAATTACGAAGGAGTAGTCGGCTGGTGAGAAGACAGAAGCCGAATTGAATCTATGGGTGCTGGTGGTGGTGGAGTGTTGATTAAGTGCACGTGGCTGTTCACTATAAATCGGGCAGCCTGTGCCTTGGACAAACTGCTGGAAACAACATGTCAAACCTGCTTGCTTGCTTATTTATTTATTTAATAAATACATTTCTATACCGCCCAGAACGCAAGTTCTCTGGGCGGTTTACAAGACAATAAAAACAACCAATAAAAAGATTAACACATTTCAACAATTAAAATTTAAAATGTTAAAGCTATTAAAACACAATTAATACACAATTAAAACAATATCTCATTACAAGCCTGGGTGAACAAATGCATGAACAAGTGCTTGGAGCTTTTGTTGGAGAGATGGTGACTTTGGAATTTGGGCTTCTCACTCCTCACTTCTGTATTCTTGTTGAGACTCTTAAACCTGACTATTTAGCAATAAAACGGAAACTTGAGCTACTGGCTATTGTGTCATATATTTCTGGCCAGCGTCTTCCGTCGAGTGAGCTTGTGACTAAAGGTGTTGCATCCCTGCTGAAACCCTGGAGGAAAGACGTACTGGGAATAAACTCTTGCCCGTGCTTGCAGCACGACACCATTAGTGATTTCCAGATTACCCACTACAACCATGGTAAAATGCTTCCGCTTGGCAGGATCGAATTGAAACGATCCCCAGAATCTACAATGGAAAATATAGCTAATTTTTTGCAATGGACATACAATGCTATAGCACTAAATAGTGGCGATACAATCCGAAACAAGGCATCCGAAATGTGAATGGCACCCTGCTGATAGTGTAGGGAGTGTGATGTCACAACACAGGAAGTACGGAAGCACACTTCGGAGATACGTCATGACCTTATTGCAGGCTCTAATCTGGAAAGCGTCCAGGTCAGGAAACGTAGGCTTTCCCTACATGCACCACTGTGGTGGGGAGGCTAGTGTTGAACTGTGGAGAAGGGGAGCATCCCCCCCTCCGCCAAAATGAAATTGAAATGCACCATTTGCCCCATGGGGTTCTGTGATCCAGAGGTTACTGGTGTTTGGACTGTGTGGAAAGGGTTCTGTGGTAGTTGAAATGAAGAGAACAGAAAGCAACACAAACTCTGGCAAAAGAAATGCAAGATGACAATAAGGGAGGTGGAAAGAGGGTTTGAGCAACATTTAGCTAAACACATCAAGGGGAATTTAAAAAAAAACTTATTTAAATCTATCAGAAGCAAGAAACCTCCCAGTGAGGTGGTTGGACCATTATATGATATCTGAAGTGATACAGTCCACTTTGTCACCTTAGGACTCTACCACTTCAGTCTGGTGCTTGTCTAGATTCTGGCTGAAAACTAGATCAAGAAGTCCTATCAGAGCAGCCATTAAGTCCAGCTTTTACCTGGCCTGCTGGGCCATTTCAAACTACATGTAGGTGGGGGCTGCACGAGTGAACCCTAGACTGAAGGTGGTGGGCGGGGGGGGGGAGACTCTCCCATGACATGGAAAGCCACTCGATCGGCCCGGGGTGTAAATGCCCCCCCCTCACTGAAGCTCAGCTCATGAAGTAAAGAAATCTTAAATGAGGCTGAATAGTGGTAACAAAAGCATAGTAAAAGCATAGTTTATATATATATAAAACACCTATGTGCCACAATAGAACACCATCCTAAATTATATTTTAAAAGGTTTTGTAAATTGTGGATGATGCAAGTCATTTAATGCTACTAGAGAAAGACATCCTTTTCTGGTAGCTCCAGGTCTGAACACTCACATCAGTTTTGGAGGATGAATACAACTGCAGGAAGCCCGGGCTGGTCCGTGGCTGGGGGAGTCAGTCATACGACTTGCCTCGGGGGGGCCCTCAAGGCAGTGGGCCCCCAGACAACTGTCTCCCCTTGCCCTATTATAGTTACGCCCCTGCAATCAGCATCTTTTGTTTCTGCTCTAAGTGGTGCCCCACGAGAGAGTCCTTGTGATGCTGTTTGGGGATCCAGCACCATCAAGCCTTTGCTTAACCCTTGAGCTTCCTGGTTCAGGGAGAATGTCAGTGATGCTGGAGCAGTTTTCTTCACGGAGAAGGACGATGGACTCGAAGGCCTCTATGGTCCCTCCCAGTCCCAGCTCAACTGTTCTGTCCAGCCACCACATGATCACTGCTGATGGCTGCTGATTCCCTGAAGGACCAGTGAAGACTAAGCCCCCAGCAGTGTTACCTGTCACGGGGGATCCCCAGATGTTGTTGACTACAACTCCAATCATCCTCAGCCAAAGGCCAATGCAGCTGAGGATGATGGGAGCTGTAGTCCACAATCTTGGGGAAGCCTTGCTCCAGAGCACACCGGCTGGCCCCCACCCTCAACGCTTTACCTGACACGGGTACATAGGCAGCAGAGCACTGAAGAGGAGAGGAAGGATACACCAGCTGCACTGGAAGAAAGCAAGCAAGCAAGGACACCGCAGGGATTCGAACCCTGTCCCAGAAACCAGGAGAGCCAGCCGCCAGTGTCTTTTGCTTTTTTTGCGTGCAGTCCCACAAGGCGAAAAGCAAAACCTGAGAGAACAACAAAAGGTTGTTCTCTCAGGAAAAGAAAAACCTCGAGGAGTCCGGAAGAGACCTGCGCCCTCCGCTTCTGACCCCCGCCCTTCCGGCCATCTGGAAAAGTCTAAGCACAGAGATTGTAGACCCCCTCCCCAATGCCCCCGCCCGCTCAGCACAACTGATCTCAGGGTCAGGTTAGAGTGGGTGGTTTGTTCTTCAGAGCTGGGAGCCAGAGGCCAGGCCAGACCAGACCAGGCAGGCTCTCTGCCTATGGTAATCAGCTGATTCCTCCTAAAGGAGGGTTCTGCGGAGCTGGGTTAGGTTTAGCAATGGGGAGCTGAGTTTAACTTGAGGGTTAGAGTGAGATTTAGCATTAGAATGCTGGGTTAGAGTGGGGACTTTTTTGGCTATGGGGTGCTGGCTGAGGGGAGGCTTCCTTGCACAGGAATCCGATCGATTCCTGAGAACTGGGTTTTGGGTCCAGATGAGCAGAGGGCAGGAATGGGGAGAATGAAAGAAGGCCCCAGGCATGAGTTTGTTCCATCCGCATCGCTCTTCCTACCAGTTTCGGTCATCGTGGGGTCCCTTCGGAGGCGAAGAGCTAGCTTTCACCTCCCAACTGCCACCAGGACATCTGTGGGCTAGGTCCTTCTCAGCAGGCAGCGGGGTCACCCCCCGACTCTCTAGCTGGTCAAACAGGCACGGCCGTCTATCCTCCGTGAGGGGACAGGCCCTGCGGTACCCCTCACAGTCGACCAGTTGGTACAGATTGGACGGCCACCGGATGTTGATACGGATGAAAACGGTGGCGTGTGGGAAGTGGGCCATTGGAAGAGGGTGAGTGGAGGGCGGGAAGGGGAGTCCGTTAGGGTTAGGCTCTGGAGCTGAACGTGCCAATGGGCAAATCTTAGATTGGCAAACGAGATAAGGTGAGCTGTCAATCATCCCCAGTCTCCGCCCCCAGGGTTAGAATACTGCGGACTGGGGCCAATGTTGGGGTGTGTGGCTGGATGGCACTGCTGCTTGTGGGTGTTGCTGGGGCCAGTCTTGAAGGGCCTTGCTGGGGAGTGTTGCTTGGGGGGGGCGTGGCTGGCACTGCTGTGGGGTGGGTGGGTGCTGCTGGGTCACTCCCCCTCCCCTCCCCTCCCCCCTCCCCCATCACCTTTACCTCCCTCTGCTTGGGGCTCTGCTCGGAGCTTGGGTGGGCTCTGCAGCTGGTGGCTGGGGATGGTGGTCACTGCTGGGGCCTGTCTTGGCGGCTCCTGCTGGGGAGTGTTGCTGCGGGGGGGGCATGGCTGGCAATTTCACTGGGGCTCTTCACTGGGGCCCTCCTCCCTTTCCTCTCTCTCTTCTAGACACGGCAGACATCGTTGGGGCCAACCTAGGAGACCAGCCATGCCTTGAGTCAGTCTTCTGTGCCCCTGACCAGTGGTCTGCCTGCTAACTCTCTCTTTGCCTCATGTGGGTCTAAGTAGGAACGCAGAGCAACCAACATGCAAGTGGCAGGGAAGTGTGTCCGAGCTCCAGGCCACCAATCACACCCCTTTGGCTTGCAGTGCAATTAGAAGAAGCACTTCCCAGTTGCCCTAGGTTTGTGGGAACACCTTGCCACCACAGGTGCCCCCCAAAGCCTCCAGATGTTTTCTTTCTATTCACGGTAGTGGCGGGGTGGGGCGGGTTGCCTCTCCACATTTTAGCATCCCTGAACATGTTGAGATGTCTTGGCAAGTAAAGTGGCCAAAGGATGTCTAGACCTCCCAGGTGAAGGAAATTGTCTGTACCCAGACAAAGTTTACCGCACTTATAAGAGCCATTGGAATGCCAGATGCCTGTGTTTGAAGCATCTTCACTTGTTTGCAGATGCTGTCCCTTTGAGCAGCTGCCCTTAAGAACATAGTCCTGCAGGATCAGGCCCAAGGCCTATCTAGTCCAGCATCCTGTTCCCACTTTAACCCACCAGATGCCTCTGAGAAGCCCAAAGGCAAGAGGTGAGGGCATGCCTTCTCTCCTGCTCTTGCTCCCTTGGGGACAGTATGGTGAAATCCACCTTTGAGTGGGAACTCTGGACTTGTCCAGGAACTCTGAACTTGGTTACAAGAAGCTTTCCTGGAATATAGACTCTTAATTCTCCAAGTATGTGAGATTTGAGGAGCTCCCTGCTTCTGAAGGGTAGTGTTGCAGTCAACGTGAATTCTCACTCAACTGCCTTAGTGGAGGATTCTTTTGTGGGATCCCACTCTATTGGATTCAAGCCACATTGGTTGGCTATGCCCCTTTTAATCTTATGGACTCATTATCTATCTATCTATCTATCTATCTATCTATCTATCTATCTATCTATCTATCTATCCATCCAACTAACCAACTAATTAATCAAAACTGTTTTATACCGCCTCATGTGGAAATTCCTGGGCAGTTCACAAGCTAAAAACAACCATTAAAATATTAACATGATTAAAACAGTTTAAAATACAGATCAAAATTCTAAAACTTGTAGTTTTAAAACTAAAAACTAAAAGTCTGACTAAACTGGTATGTTTCCAGGGCCTTCTTAAAATTATCCAGGGAAGGAAAGGTTCTAATTTTGTTAAGAAGTGTGTTCCAAAGTCCCGAGGAAATCCTAGAAAAGGCCCAGTTTCAAGTTCCCATCAACCGAGCCACTGGCAACCGTAACCAGACCTCCCCAGATGATCTTAATAGGCGGAAGGGCTGAAGAAGAAAAAGGCATTCTCTGTCTTCTTTCCCCCTTAAATTTCCTTCCTTCATCATGTCTCCAATTATGATTTTAACCTTGCACTGATGTGTATCATATGCCCTGCATTTCCATCTTAATATGTACATTATTCGTTTTGAAATGGCAGGGTGCCTTCATTTCTCTTGATTCAAAGTGATTTTATTTTGTATTATTCTGTATGTTACTCATGAGTGTTAGCACATGAAGGGGTTTCTCAGTTTTCGAATACTGTTGTAGCATGCTTCTTTAAGATCACTCACATAGGCTTTGTAGTTATACTATAGGTTATTATTTTCGTTTGGCATTCATTCTTAGAAGGCCTTGAACTATTCTAGTTTGGTTTGGATTGGGCGTTCAGAGTTTCCGATCTTTATGGTAAGTTAAAAGTCCTGTGCTTCTAAAAGCATGGTTCGAAAGATGCATCATCTTTCAGGAGGCAGGAAGAAATCTCTGTTGGATCAAACAGCTTTGTCAAGTTGGCAAACCTATTGATCCTCCACTCTGACCATACGCCAACTGACCTAAAGTATGAAGTTGCAGGATTATATATTCTAGGTAGTGTAAGGATTTGTACCTCTCCTCTCCTTCAAGGTTGATCTCCCTGATTGCCCTTTCAAATGCTTGAGATGGGGTCTCCTGCTGCATCTGAATCTGGCCAGCAGTTGGCCTTGCGTCTTTATGTGCTCTGAATAGCTGGAAACACACCTGTCTTAGCCAGGAATGTTCAGCAGGAATGCATCACAATTCCTTTGTGATGCAATACAGCCTGGAAACCCCCCCCCAACTGTCAAACTGTGCCCCAAAAACAATGGGGTGTGCTGGAGACACTGGAGAACAATATTTCAGCACTGAAATATTCCCGATAGCACACTTCTATTAACCACTTCACTGCCCAAAATGGACTGGAATGGCTTGCAACAGCCTGGACTGGACACAAACAGAGACAACAAGGTGATAAGACTTCATTCCATGAGGGAAGTAGGCCCAAAGAGGGTGGGAGAGAACCTTGTAAGGGAGAAAACAGATGTCAAAGGAAAATATGATAGTCTCTATATTAGCAAAGCTGGAAATAAATTTTAAGGGATGCACTAGGCACAGACTCAATAGAAGTCAATTGTGTAGCATTACCTAGTGGTTGGAGAACACTTAAAACTATAAGTGCTCAAATATATTGTATTCTCCAGTCTCAAAATCCCTTTGCTGGACAGCAGATGGCTCAAATCTACACACATGGTCCCTTTTTAATGAAATTCTACTGTTTGAAATGCCCTCTGTGAAAATGAGAAGGCTATTTTACCACAATTTTACAAATCTCTACAGTTTAAGACAGATTTAAGTCCAGCTACTTATTTGTTTATGATTACTCATTGTAATCATAGATGGGCCTTCTCTAGGGCGAGGTTTAATGCCTTTCCATCAGCACTATTATACGGAAAGTATAACAAATTGCCCTATGAAAAGCGCATATGTCCTTGTGCCCAGGAGATCGAGTCAATGGCCCATATTCTTTTAAAGTGCCCACTTTACCAGGATGTAAGACAGCAATTAATTAATCCCCTGCTAAATAATCTGAAGGGAAACACCGGGTATTTCCTCGTAAAGTATTTATTAGCTGATGAAGATTCAGTAATTTCCAGAATAGTTGCTAAGTACTGTTATGTGGTTTTTAAAATAAGAGTCTCAAAGTTATGAGTGTATTTTAAAACTGCCATTTTTAGATATATGTATATGCTTATTTTAAGGATATTATGCTATTTTATGTCATTTACCATTGTCTATCTCTCTTTTGGTCATTGACCGTAAATAAGGTAATCTGAATCTGCCCTCTGTCTGTCCATATCATTTCCACAATGACACTTAAGAATGGGGTGCTGGAGATATGCTTTGCCTGCCTGGCCCGCTCCAAGGGGTAAAGATGGCCATACTACACCAGTGTGCACACACACATCCCACAGCGCTACATTCCTCGAGGCGGAGGGGGCTATGGCTCCCCTTCCCACATTCCTCCAAATGCTACTTTAAGTGCATGAACCCTGCCCACCCCCATTTGAGCAGCAGCCCACTAGTGGGAGACGTGCACACTCATGCACAGTACTGTGCACATCTTTCTCATGTGGAGCAGGCCAGCCAGGCAAAGCATCACCTAACCTGGCCCATTCCAACATGTGCTCATGTTTTTCGCATGTGGGGTGGGACAGATGAACAAAAGATGCATCCACATTGGCACCATCATCAGGCATGTTTACAGCCATCAAGTACGCTGCCAGCAACCTCGCCAGCTTCCTGCTTTACCACTGAGTTTGCCACAGGGAAATCTATCTTCATCCTTGACCACTTAACTTCCTTTTCTCTTTTGTTTTAAAATATCCCCCCTCATGCAAACTTGTATGTTATCCACTCACTCAGCCGGAAGGTGCTGTCTGTGGTGGAGGAGCTGTGATGTTTCTAGCAGAGTCAATGGGAGGGGACATATTTGCTTGCAGGGTGAGGGGACACGCTTTGTGTCTGGAGGGTTTAGGAATGAAGCCCCCACTTCCATGATTACCTGTTTGCTTCAGAAATCCAAACTTCTCTGGAGAGCTCACCGGGGCCTGGGCTCTGGGCTTCCTTGCAACTGTCCCTGTTCAGCCCTCCATCATGTCCCTCTGGTTTCTGTTGTTCTGTCCCTATAAAGAGGGCTGCAGCAATCCACTAGTCTACTAGTCTGTGATGAGTGGAAAATGATGCCTGACCAGTGAAAACAGTCCTGCTGAGCAATGCACCAACGGAGCTTGACGAGAGAAATATTTTGTCTGGCTGATCAACCGAGTCAACATTTCTTCACCCCTGCCTATAGTATGACTATATAAGTAGTCATGCTGTACATATAGTTCTTGTTGATTATCAAACAGAAATATAATGTGCACAACCTTTCAGCTTGTGCCTTCTTCAGTTGCTCTGATGCTGTCTGAAAGGCAACGGTCAGGAGCAGCAGTGACAGTTATAGAATGCCCGTGGTGGGGTGTTTCCAGATGGAGAAACCTTTCATTTGAAAGTGGAAGCTCTTTTTGCTCGTCCACTTTCGGTGCAGATCAAGGCAGGTGGCAGCTTAAAATTTAGGTTTCCATCCCAGACACTTGACGTTGTGTGTGTTTTAAAGTGAAATTGCCCCAAAAGAAAACAAAAAGCATCAAAATATTTGCCAAACCTCAAATGTGCACCATATAAAACCATGCCATTTCTGTCTTCTGATGAATATCAGCAACGTGATTTTTTAAAATCTACTTTCCTCATGGAAAGTAATTTTAGGGAATCACATTGCTGTGTGTGTCTCCCCATAACAACTGCACAACAGCCCCATTCACACATTATGTTCAACACTTGTACAAGTTTCTAGAGTACACAGGTACAGATTTGTACACAGTTACAGTCATTCACATGTTTTGCTGGATGAGATTACATTCCTATCTGTACCATGCATTTGTAGGGCCTATATCCACGTACATTTTAAAAATGAATACATACAGTCATTCACACAAACAGTAAACACGTGCATGAGTGTACAGACTCGTACAGCATAATGTCTGAATTGGGATTTGGACCAAATCCAGTACAGTTGAGGTGCCACATAGGGACATCTCAATGGTATATTTTGTGATGGCACTATCCACCCCAATACAAGATGGCAGACGTGTGAGCTTTTGAAGTGGAAGTGGGCTAACCTTTGAACTGCCTGACTAATTTGCACCAAACCTGGTACACATGTTCAGATTATAGAGGACATGAAACCTTGATATTCCATCAATGAACTACAGAACCAATTTCAAGATGGCAGCTGTGTGTATCTTCTCCCTTTACATCTTCGCAATGCCTGGATCACCTTGTAGCAAGTTCAGCACAGTTGTGGTGACTTGTAGGGAAACCTCAGGGGCATATTTTGTGATGATGCCATCCACCCTAATTCAAGATGGTCAACTTTTGATGTGGAAGTTGTATAACTTGTGAACCACCTAACCACCTAGTTATTTCTTTTCCGAGTACCAGCACTGCTGATAAAATGGCCTTTAATTCACCCATTCCTGTTCACTATAGAACAGAGCAGTTAGCAGCTTAAAATTCAGGTTTCCAGATGTTTGGTAATTCTTGACTATGACACTGACCAAGAAGGACCCAGAAAGCAGAGAATATCTGCAAATACTTCACATACATACGTAGCAGGTTGGGTGTCTAATGGGGCAAAGTATTGTACATACTAGTCCAGCCATGAGCATTTACCTTCATGCAAATTGGTCCTATATTCATTAGCCTGGCTAGAAACAGACTCATGGAAATCTTTTGTATTTGCATCTCACTAAGCAGCATTAGGAATAAGGTCAGAGAATCAATCAAGCTCTGCTCTCTCTAAATTTGGAAGTGGTACCACCTAAAGGTTCACAGTGGTGGCCTTATGCAGAAGCCACCTCCAAATACAGAAAGCAGATCAATGTGTCTGTTAATAATAACAAAATTCACATGGTCAGTAAAATGCCTTTATTAGAACCAAGCAAATGATGCATGCGGGCTTTCCAGTTATGCAGAACTGTTCCGACATGAGAACATACTGTAAGTTTAGGGCTGTGACTGAAGCTCTTTCCACATTCTGAGCATTTATACATTTTCTCTCCTGAATGAATTCTTTGGTGGTAGGTAACGCTTGAGTTGTAGCTGAAGCTTTTTCCACACACCAAGCACTGATATATTTTCTCCTCTGTGTGGACTCTCTGACGGTAGGTAAGACTTGAGCTGTGGCTGAAGCTCTTTCCATAATCTATGCATTCATATCCCCCACCCACAGCTGTATTAGTTATTTGATGTGTGAGAAGACTGGATGTACTAGGTAAGATCTTTACATGTTGAGGGTGCTTCTTCCTTGTGTTTCCTTTGCAACACCCTTTTTGGATTGGAATTACATTCAACTCAGAACATTCAAAAGCAGTGGATTTGTTTGCACATTTTTGTTTTGCCTGAGTTTTCTTTCTTTGCTGTTTACTCTCTTTCTCCGTCACCTGAAGGAATAAGAAAAGAAGTTTGTGAAGGGGGAAATAGAGCTTCCATTCAGAGGACAAACCCAGTTTAGCACTGTATGAATAATAAAATGTAAAAGTCCTGGTCGTTATTTTATTTTGCGCTCGTTTATGACAGCAACAATAAACTAAAATCTTTGTGGGGAAGCACATTCTAGCAGGTATTAAATATCTTCCCCAGTTGATAGAGCATCTGCCAGATGTGAAATTATTATAATAATGTATAATATCAAATTATTTTAGACACTTGTATCCTGCATTTCCTTCACAAAGCACAATGCCCAAGGCAGCTCACATAAAATCAAAACAAGGAACAACACATCAATATAAGCAATAAGAATAGCAGTAAACAAATCAAAATAAAGATGGATAAAAGCAAGAAGTCAATGCAGCTACAGATGAAAATAAGGACATCCTTTCCAGGTGGAAGGCCAGTAATGAAGGAGCCTCTCATCATTCCTCTTCAGAGAGATCTACATAGGAAGCTGCCTTACACTGAAACAGGCCATTGCTCCATCAAGCTTAGTACTGTCTTCTACGTGGTCTGGTAGTGGCTCTACAGGCTTTCAGGTGGGTCCTTTCCCAGGCCTATCTAGGGATGCAGGGATTGGACTTGGGACCTTTTGCATGCTAAGCAGATGCTCTTCGCTTGCAGTATGGTCCTTCCCCTTGTCCGTGCTCACTAAGCAAAGAGGCACCTTTTTAAAAGTGGTGATTCTCTTGATTGAGCGGGGGGCGGGATTCCTGAGTTAAATGCAAGCACAAGCAAAATGTGTGTCTTCAAAGTTTGGTCACCACAGCGACACAGCTTACATAGACAGATGTGTGGATATGCAGATGTGTGGAAGCTTAACAATGGAGACTGCAGGTTGGGGTTAAGTTCTCTTGCTTTGACTTGCCACTTTTGCAGACATCTGGCTGGCTGTCAGACTAAAAAAAAGTAATACTGAAGGGAGGCGTCTTCCGCCTCCTCCTGGGATGTGATTGGTTGGTGGGGGGAAATCGAAACAAACACTCACACAGGAGAAAGATCGCAGGGAGTGCAGGAGGAGCCCACAGCTGTGTAAATCGTCAATTTAATCCCTGAAGTAAACATCTTGCAAATCTGCTACAAAGCAGATTCGCTCTTCAGATACTCCAGGCATAAAGCCATGTGTGAAAAACCTCCTGGACACCTACTTTGGAAAAGCTCAGGAGACACCAGTAGCTCCTGAGCTTCTTAAAGCCAGCCCTTATTTCAGAGCATGGAGTGAATGAGATGCCCTAAAGGTTCATTGCAGTTCAAAATGATGCCTCCAACTTGGAGGCCATCAGCCACCATTGCTAGACAAAAGCCAGTGCCAGGAGTTCCTTCTGCATTCTCACCTCAATGGCCAGCTAGAGATGTAACTGAGAAAACTCTTCTGCTTCCCCAATTATTCCCCATACATGGAAAAATCATTCTATTCCCAGACATTAGAAAAAGACATTTTAGACTGAACAAAAATAAGAAAAGAATTTGATTCTTCCAAATATGCCAAATGGATGCACTAGATGCTGAGGCAGAGGAACTGACCCTTCCGGCAGGGCCCCGCTCCCAGGAGCAGGGTGGACTTTGCAGTCCATTGGGGTTCAGGAGCCTGCACTCGATGGTGATGCCACGAATCAAGGTGGTACCTAGCCATGCAGGGGTGGCGGCATCTGGAGAAGGAGTGCTAATATCTTGGGAGAGGAAATAGGGGGTGGGGGTGAATGGCAGGGAGAAATAGGCTTGGTTTGCATGGGATGCATAGGATGGGGAGCTCCAGGAAGGTGGGAAACCAGATTCTGCAGCAATACAGCATGAAGGGACAGATAGAATTCCAAGGGGAGATGAAGGGAGGAAGTGCTGAGTCTGGGATGAGAAAGCAAAAGGCAGAGCATGCAACACACCCTTGGAACCAGCCACCTTGCAGAGGAAAAGTAGCTTTGTATATAGGATGCTCCCTCTCCTAGCAGCATGCAGCCCCCAAACTCCACCCCCCCCCAAGATGTGGCCTGAGAGGCATTCTTGAAGGAGCCCTCAATCCACAGTCCCAATGCCCAGGTGAGAACCACCTCCCTGAGTTTGCTACCCCCACCTCATAGACCTCCTTACTTTGAAGCCTCCTACCAGTCTCTGCCCAGAGACTGAGGTCCAGAGGTCCCAGCAGGCTCCACATGGCACTGGTAGTGGTCCTTCTCGTTGGGGACAATGGGGATCTTGCTCCAGGTGTAATAGGTCCCATCCGAGTTGGGGAAAATACCACTAGGGATGACGTCCTGCACCAAGACCGTTCCATCCTTCCTCCAGCTGATCTCGATCTCCTTGGGGTAGAAGCCAAAGGCCTGACAGACGAGGGTTTCCTGGCCATCAGAAGCTGTCTTGTGGACCACCTTCACCACAGGGGCCTCTGCAAAAGTGGCAACATTACTGACAATACAGATAACACTACTTCTCCAGTAGCTGGACAGAAGGGTGCTGCACCTAAAAAGCAGGGAGGGGACTCCTATTTTCATCCAGTCTCACTCCTGAGATAGGATATATTCTATCTGCAACATCTCTAATAGTAGGGAAAAGCATTAATCCCCGGCATGTCTCAGCATCTTCTTTCAATGTAAATCCTCAAAGAGAATAATTTATTATTTCTCTGGGTAAAGCACCATAAGCCGTTTTGGGAAGGGCGGTATAGCAATTGAATATATATATATATATATATATATATATATATATATATATATATATATATAAAAGTTCTGCAGGTTAGGAGCCATTTACTTCTGAGCTTTTGGGAGGGCATCACAACGCAGGCGGGGATCAATGAGATTGGATCCATATACATTTTCAATATGATCTACCATGCCATTCAATACCATCAAGCACAATATCCTCAGCTCTCTGTTGGAGTTGAGTTTGGTAGGTACCACCATACTTTGGCGGTCCCATTCCTGCTTTCTGGACCACTATCCAAAGATGGTTTTTGGGGGACCATGATCAGTGATAGGGTACTTGTTTTGCATACAGAAGGTCCCGGATTCAGTCCTTGGCATCTCCAGGTAGCACTGGGAAAGATTCCTATCTAAAACAGGGGAGAGCCTCTTCTCTATATCAAGTTCCTGCATCATCCCCCATGATGATATCAAATCCTTCATGAAAACATTGGATGAAAAGATCTTGAGATTTGGTGGTACTTGCCATCAGTGTGTGGGTGACATGGAATTCTATTTCTCTTTTATATGGGAACCAGGTGAGAAAGTGCAGGAGCGGTATACCTGCCGTCATGTGACTGAGCCATGGCATTAGGGGGTGAATATCCAAAGCCAGGACTGAGAGAGCCAGGTAGATGATCAGAAGCCATATGGTCCATCAAGCCATATCCACAATCATGTTCCAAAAGTTTGAGCATGTAATCAGGAGCCCAGGACAAACCAGAAGTCACACCAAGCAGATAGAAGAAACAAGACAAGCCCACCAGAAGAAAGGCATCTTGATACTAAGGCAATTCCTGCTTCAGACAAGAAGCCGTTTATTCTCTTCCTGTGTGCAGGAAAGCCAATAACTGGCTTCACAGGGCAGGCCAGAGGCAGAGCCATCATTCAGCAGATGGGTTCAAAGAACCTGACTGCAAGCCATGGAAGGGTTGCGCAAGCCTTCTTGTCGTTCATTCCCAGCCAGATTTTGCTGGCCAGGTGCTGTGTTCCTGCTCCGCCGTCCCTCAGCGATGGCTTTAAAAGGTTTTCTAAAAAGCCCTACCCCTAGGTGGCCATGCCCCCTGCCGCCCCGGCCCCCTCTAGTCCCCATCCTTAATGCATCCATGCAGTGTTGGCAGCCAACTACACATGTTTGTGATGTCACGTGCAAGGGGGTTTCACAGACACATGGGCTGCAGGCATGGTGGGGCAGCTGGGGACGGGTTAGAACCCGGGCCTCTATTCCCTGACTCCGCCACTGGGGCTGGGCCAGGAGCCTGGAAATTCCACAACAGCTATAGTGCAGCAAGTCGCCACTGAGGGCAGTGTGGAGCAGAAATCCAGCCACCGGAAAGTCTGGCACTGCCTGCAACTGGGAATGGGCTGCTGGAAGAATGGCGTCCGGCCGCCCAGAGTTTGACTTAATGAGTGGCTCTCGTTAAGAGTAGAAGCAAATGATGCAGAGCAAGTGCAGCTTCTCCATGTGCTTAGACAATGGGCATTTCTTCTATGAGCCAACCATCACCAACACCACCTGTTTCTCTAAGATGGAGGAAAATCCCGCCCCCGGTCTGCTATGCCCCACCTGCAGTCTACAATGGTCCACTCCAGTAAAAACATGACCATACAATTGGTCTGATCCTGTGCTTAGCTCTAAATGCTGGAGTCACCCATTCAGCACAAAGCCACGGTAGAAGGGGCTGTGCCATTTCAGAGTGTAGGATGAGAGGGAGCTATTTTCCAAGCCCTTCCCTCGCCCCACACTTCAAAGAAAACCCGTGCCTGCAAACCAAGCAAGTAAGGAAGGGAAGGCTAGCTTGCGATGCTTTCTTCACTTGGCTAGCTTTCTACTTGAAGGGAACTTTTTTCTTTCATGTGGGGAAACAGTCAAAAGTGCAATGACCCCCCGCCCCAACCCACCCATCCCATGCAGGAGACTGATGTGGGCATGAACAAACTCTTCAGATACCTGGGGGACTGTCACATAGAAAAGGGCCAAGACTTCTTCTCTGCTGCCTCAGGAGATAAGACTAGATTTCATGAACTAAATCTCATGAACCTACAAGATGTTAAGTTTTGTTGAACTTTAAGATAAACTTTGCCAAGGTAAGAGCAGTTCAATAACCCAACACTAAGGGGCTAATTGGCTCTATTTCCTTGATCTTCAAGCAGATATTGCACTTCCATCTGTTTGGGGTGTTTTAGCCCTGGATTCCCTGCTCTGGAGCCAGATTAGATGGCCTGCAAGACACCTTCGAACTCTCATTTTATGACTCTGTGATTCTATGGTTCACGAATGACTTCCACACTTTCATATTGAGCAAAGTGTCTATTCAGTCTAGGATTAATTTAGCGGGTGGGATATGAAAGAATCATAATCCTACACCTAGAAGCTCTCCCACACTGTCCCTTTTCATCCTCACCTTTCCTCAGCAGGGACTCCTTCCCATAGGCCACTGATTTCTGAAGCCAGTTAATGCAGTTGTCCAGGTATTGCTTCTTGTCATGATTCATTTTTGGATCAGTCTCCCACCTCCTCTTAGTTTTTTGAGACACAGCATCAGTTGACATCCAGGTGAGGGTATCCATGTCAAAGAAGATGAAGTCCCACCCATCAAATCCATATATTTCATATCCCTTTTTCTTCCCATCTTTGCTCAGCTCACAGCCACCAATGTACTGCCAGGTGTGAAGCCCTGTAAGAGACACACAAAACCAGAAGCATCAGAGCTGGATCAGAAACTCCCTCCCAACCCCTGATTGTTCGCTGAAGGGTGAGAGCTTCATTCCTAGACTTTTCATTTCTATTGTGGGCTTTGATATCATTGGTAGGTGGCGGGGGGGGCACTGGATTCCACCCCCTCCCAATCTCTAGCAAGAGAAAGTCGACAATGAGGAAACAATGTGTGAATTGAGGTGTGTTTCAAGGAAAGGAAATGACACTGACCATCCTCTTCCCCCATGAGGCTTACTTCAGATCCAAATTTTAAAAAGAGTCTGTGTCTCCTCATGGCCCTGCTTTCAAAAGGAGGAAGGTGGATATTTTTCATCCCCCCACCTTAAAAGAGCCCCTGCAAACTTGGCAAAGAGGCACCTTTTAATGTGGTGATTCTCTTTATTTAGCAGGGGGAGAGTAACTGGCCCTATCCACCCCCAGCACAGTACTTCCAGTGACTGTTGCTTTTAGATTGTGAGTCCTTTGGGGACGGGGATCTTTCTTTCTTTCTTTCTTTCTTTCTTTATTTATTTATTTATTTATTTATTTATATCTATGTAACCCACTTTGGAAACTTTTGTTGGAAAGCAGTATATCAATATTCGTCATATTCCGATTCCACCACACCCTCCGCAATGACCTGCTCCCCAGCAGAATAAAAGTCAGAAGGACATTAAAAAAAACAGTTGTTGCTCAGGATGAAATGTGTGTTGCCCCATGATCCTGTGATCAACAACTTGCCAATTCCCCCACCTTCTGAGTGCTTCCCCTGAATCTCCCTTAATCTTAAAACAGACACTCCTCCTTTCTCCCAGTTCATCGCTGGTATTAAAATAATGTGCTGCTTATTAACAACATCACTTACTCCCCACCACCACCATTAACCTCCAGATGAATAATCTGCCTTCTGCCCTTTTTGCTTTTAGATTATGAGCCCCTATTGGACACCAAGCAATCATCTTTTGCTGTGTAAACTGGGGATGTGCGAACGGGTTTGACATCAAGCGGGTTCAACATCAAACCGGTTCAGTAGGGTTGTGCGTTTTGTATTTTTTCTGTTTCGATTTGTACCAAATCCGAATCAACCCCATTTTGTATTTTGTCCGAAATTAAGCCTTCCCAATCACCCCAGTTTTGTTTTGTATCCGAATTAATCTGAATCTGAATCCGAATTAATTCAGATTTAAAAATGGGTCTTGTGGTGAAAAGAGTGGGTGAGGGTTATAGTGCCCAATGAGTGGAAGCTACCACACAAATTTCAAAGGAATTGGGCAAACTGCTGTTTTTTGGTTAATTTTTGAAGTTTGCACATCTTTCAGATTTCCTCCATAGGGTATGATGTTGGTTTCAGGAAAAGTATAGCTTCACGCGGGGTGGGGGGAAAGGGTGGCCCAGAGTGGAGTGTGGTTGGTGGTAGTGCCCAGTTGGTGCAAGGAAGCTACCACAATTTTTTCAGAGGAATTTGGCAAAGGGCTGATTATGTGTTACATGTCTTTCAGATTTTCCTTGTAGGGTATAATGGAGGTTTCTGCAGTCCCATAACTCCACTTGAGAGGAACTGGGGTGGCCCAGAGAAAGTAGCGGTGTAGTGCCCATAGGGTGCCAACCACCCACATGGGTTGCCAACCCATGAAGTACAGGGTTCTGTTCTAGAGGTGTTCTGAGAGTAGATTCTCTGGTAGCATATGTGAGTGGATTCATGGTTTTTCATTAAAAATCTCATTTGCTACCAGAGAATCTAAACTCAGCACCTCAGAAACAACAAAGCCCAGTACCCCAATGGGTTAGCAATCTAGGGGATTGGTTGGCACCCACTGTGCACTACACCACCACTCGCTTCGGGCCATCCCAGTGCCCCCCAGGTGGAGTTATGGGGCTGCTGAAACCTTCATTATTCCATATGGGGGGAAATCTTAAAAATACGTAAACCTCAAAAATTCCTAAGAAATCAGCCCTTTGCCCTATTTGTAATCTGGGGGCACCACCCTTGGGGCACTGCCACCCAACCCACTGTTTTGCCCCTGAAGCCCCACATAAACAAGTTGAAAGAGAGAAGAGAATGACCAATGAGCCAGCGTGGTGTAGTGGTTAGAGTGCTGGACTAGGACCGAGGAGACCTGAGTTCAAATCCCCATTCAGCCATGATACTAGCTGGGTGACTTTGGGCCATTCACTTCTCTCAGCCTAACCTACTTCACAGGGTTGTTGTGAGGAGAAACCTAAGTATGTAGTACACAGCTCTGGGCTCCTTGGAAGAAGAGCGGGATATAAAATGTAAAAAAATAAAATAAAACTGCCTTGGTACTATGGAACAGCTGCAAATGTTCATTTAAGTGAACTGGAGTGAGCCGTAGCCCAAACAAATCAGCCTACTGTTCAGAATTGTTGAGATTTATCATCACTGCATTTAAGAAAGTGCAAAACCATGGATCATGGTTACAAGAAAGAGAGAAGCAAATAAGATTCCTAGGGATGTCAACAGATTGACAGGTGTGTTCCCCACCCCCCTCCTTTTGTCTCCTGTAGTCCCATGTGGATGACCTGTCCTTGCAATGGCAAAAGTTGTGAACCATTGGCTTAGACATCATGTCCCACCAAATTACATTGTGGCCTAAATTACATTAGACAGCTCAACTTGGGCATCAAAACTTAGACACCACTATAACTCATAAAAATCAGAAGAAAAACAAAATAGCTCTTCAAAAGAGCCCTGAACAAGTCAAGAGATTCTTTCTAAACCTTTGGAAAGAAAAACCTCTGTAATTTCAGAACTTTCCTAACCAGCTTCTCGAAAAGCTTCTCCACACAATTTATACCATGGCTTTTAGCAAGAGCTTTGGAATTGCATTGAGCTCCCAAAGATATTTGGGTATTTCTGTCTCAAAATGCTGTCTTCCAAATCCCTTTGCAAGGTCAGTTTGCATTTCAATCACACTGAATACAACACATAACTAAACTATTCATGCTCAACAGTTTTTGCATATCTTATCTTCTGCTAATCACTCAGTGCCTCAGCTGGAGTGGAGAGAGTCAGAGAAGTCAATTTCAATTGCAATGCTTTTCCGAAGAAAAAAGCATTCTGTCCGAAACACAGTCATTTCGATTTGGAAAGAAAAATCTCTGTTTTTTAATTCTTGATTTTGTTTTGGTTACAAAACCTCCAAAATTGCCATTTTCGGGCACAAAATGTTTTGTACCCGAATCAAAATGCACAAGCCTACGGTTCGATTCAACTATTCGGACCAAACCTCCCCAGAGGTTCACAAGATTTTTTTTCTTAATTTTTAATTTATTTTTAAACTTACCCCCTTCAGGGAGTTGTCCGAGGCGGTGTGGGGGTCTGCAGAGGTTTACCCTCCCCTGCCAGTCTCCCTTAGCCCAGTAATTGGCCTGCCAGGCCACATAGAAGCCCATTGCACAGGCAGTGGCCTCCAAAATGACCACCACACCAGGGAGAAAGGCCGAAAACCGGCCGAAGAATGGTCAAATGGCCTATTTCCGGACTAAGGGAGGTTGGTGAGGGGAGGGGGAACCTCCACGGACCCCCAAGTGCGGCCTCAGACAACTCCCCAGGAGAGGGTAAGTTTTAAAATAAATACGATTTTTTTTTTAAGCTCGTGAACCCCCCCCCGGACCAAACCAAACTGGGGGGTTCGAGGAGGTGCTGGACTGAACTGGCCCGGTCTGATTTGGACTCAAACCAAACTGGACCAGCCAGTTCTGTGCACACCCCTAGTGTAAACCACTCAAAGAATTATTATTATTATTTGGCTAAAAAGTGGAATATTAGTACTCATAATAATAACATGACACTACACTAGTAGCTTTATCAGCAAAGAAGATCTGGTTAATCTAGATGCTTTATTGTTGACAAACCATCCTGGGTCATACTAATCACCATATTCTAAGTGCTCCCATACCAACAGCATAATACTCCATTAATAATAATATTAAATTAAAATTAATTCATGTTATTCAATTTATATACCGTCTGGTATAGAAATCTCTAGGCGGTGTACAGAATTACACCACCTAGAGATCTGATTATTAGTAACAGAGTATTGAGCTGTGGGTAAGGGAGCACTTAGAATGTGCTGATTAGTAGGATTTACAGTAGCATGGTTTGTCAATGGTAAATCATCCAGATTGACCACATCATCGTTGTTGATAGAGCTATTAAGCTTAGATCATGGGGATGCTCTTGACAAAGGACATTCTCATGACTAGCCCTACCTGGGCTAGCACTGGGTAGGGTTGGCCGTGAGAACCGCTGGGATTGGTCCCGATCCTGACACTCCTCCACTGGGTAGCCCAGGTTTTGTACCAAAGATAAAAGTGTTGTAGGAGGGCGCTCACACCCTCCTACCTCACCTCCTGGTCATGTGGAAGCTCGGGCTGCCAGCAGCCTGAACTTTCATAGAGATGGGCGGAAGGAGCAGCCCGGTAGTGGGGAATATGGAAGGATGCAGCCTGCTTTCCCCCCACCACATTACTGCTCCAGGATAGCTTGCATGCTGTTCATAGGGGCGCGCAGTGGACTCGGAGTGGTGAGGATCAGGTAGAGAAAGCTCGGGAGTGTCTTGCCTTCCCCTCAGCCCTCCCTTGTCCCAGTGCCAAACAGTCGTGTGCACAACCTTCTCTTGATTTCAGCAAAGCATTGGACAAAGTCCCCCCTGAAATCCTTGCTCCGAGTTCCAACTCCATCCTGGAGATGGAGCCAGTGAAGCACAAGATGTGGAAGAGGGGCAGGAGTGGAGAGGAGATGGGGTGATGGCAGGCGGCAGCAGCAGGCAGATGGGGTGACACCTGTGGTGGCAGGATGTGGGGCTAGGTTCCCATGGCTCCCTTGCCGACTGAGTCAGTCACCTCATTTCACCTCATCGGGAGCCACCCCTGAAGCGGATGCAAACTTAGCCTGCATGAACAGAGGCACAGAGTCCAGATCAAGAGAAATAAGATCAGGACGGTTTCGTCTCCAGATGCCATCAGCTTGGAATGGGGTCAGGCCTTCCTGGGGTCAGGCCTTCTCAGCCACCACCCCAGATAGTGGAACATGCTCCCCGAGAGTATAAGAGCTCTGTCATCCCTCGAATGGTTTAAGGCGGTCATAAAGAGCTGTTTGTTGAGCTTGGCTTTCAGTGGTTTTTAAATAGCTCTAATGATTTTTAAGTTAAAAATTTACATGATTTTTCTTGGAATGTTAACTGCCCTGAGCGATTTTGAATGGGCAGTAATGCACATGAATGAATAAATATTTTTCATAGATGGAAGCTGCTTTCATCTTTGGAAGGCACAATATTTGGAGGCAACATATATCCCCCCCCCCCGGAAGATTTCTATTTCCCTGCTCCCTGGTGTCTCCTCCTGAGGAACAGCCATCCTGTAGGGATCCCTTATTTCATTTCTTGATGCTCCTCAGGGTCAATCAAGCCCCTACTCTTGATCACTGGGGTAAAGGGGAGGCATCTGAGCCCCATTCGACTTCCCCACAATATCCAAAAGAGATGAGGGAATGGATGGAGGACCCATGCCTGTGCTTGAGTGGTGAGGAGGACTACTGGATGGGGTGGAATCTGTTCTTCTCCCATCCTCCACTCACCTTCACTCTGGCTGTAGTCACTCTGAATGTTCATCAGGTCCATTCTGAACTTCTCTTCCCAGTCCTGTAGGCTCCTAGATGCTGTGTCCCAGAGTTGGGCATCATCCTTCACTGCCTTCTCCATCCACTGTGCTCGGGGCTGGGCCCTCTTGTTGCTGCTGTCATAGTAAACAAAGGGCTGGTCATCCACGAATTCCACAGCTGTGAATGCAGGTAACTCCTGGCTGGGCTCTGAGACCCCCGTGTAGGAAAAGCGCAAGGAATGTGAGGAGGAGCCTACCAAAAGAAAAGGGCGGGACAGGGTTAGGGGACTGGAAAAGGAGAGCACCACCAAAGAACTGTTCTTGCTCCTTCCTGGAACAAGGGAGATGAACAAGAGCGAGGTGTAGAACCCAAGGGAAAGAGTTGTGGTATGCACGGACAAGGCAGTAGAGTGGCATCAGGAATATTAATAGTTCAATGAAATAGATATTATGTACAGAGAGGCAGAGCCACCTAATGGCACAGTGGGGAAGTAAGTTGCCTAGGGAGCAGGAAGATGCTGAAAGGCATCATCTCATACTGCATGGGAGATGGCAACGGTAAACACCTCCTGTATACTACAAAAAAAACACAACCCAACATGGCTCTGTGGTCACCAGGAGTTGACACCGATTCGATGGCACAACTTTAACTTTACAGAGAGGCAAGTGCAGTGTGTTCAGTGCTGTTGCTGCTGGCTATTTGTTAGCCCCACCTGTACTCCAGGACTGGAATACAGGTAACTAAAGCTCCATTCAAAAGCTGGCCTGGATCAAGGAATGGATTAACCAGTGGCACACTTGCGTCCTCTCTACCCCGTCCTTTTGCTTGGCCCTTGAAAGGAGAACCCCATCCTGCAAGGGTGACAGACACACCGACAGAATTGGAAGAAGGTATACTAATAATCTCTCCCTCCCTCTCTCTCCTCCTTCCTAAATCTGCACTCCTAAATCTGGAGGGTCAGGAGCTCCAGAAAGGGGTGTTACATACCCCAGGTATGAACTGGAATACATTCCTGAAGGAGTCCTCAATCCGCAGCCCAAATGCCCAGGTGAAGACCACTGTTGCAATCTGCCATCCCCACCCCAAACAACCAGTCCTCCCTCCCCTACAGTCGCTCACCAGAGCCTTTCCAGGGAATTCAGAATTTGAAAACCAAAGAGAGGATATGGGGATGGCTGTCCAGGACAGGGGAGGGGGGAAGGTTAATGTGGAAGCACCCCATACAAATTCCTTCCTTGATCCCCAGGCTCATGTCTTCTGAAGCAGAGAAGAACTCCAGGCTGGTTGCTGACTGTTTCCTGGCCAACTGAGCCTCCCTACTTGGGCTCACTCAGCATCCCTGCCCAGGACTCACCAAAGGTCTGCTCATCTCCTCCACTGGAACAGTACCACACGCCATTGCACAAGGAAGCATGTGAGATGCACTGGCTGATAGGGCAGCGAGGCGCATCCTTCGGGGAGGGGTGCACCACTGTTGGGTCAGGAGGCTTCACTCGATGGGTAGTGGTAGGAACTGAGATGGTGGCATCTGGAGAAAGAGTGGTAATGTCTTAGGAGAGTAAACAAGGAGTGTTTAAAGGCAGAGAGAAATAGACTTGGTTTGGACAGTGTGCATAGGATTGGAAGAAAGTGGGAGAATCCAGATTCTTCAATGAGACAGGTTGATGGAACAGATAGTAGTCGAAAGGAAGGATAAGGGAAGCAGCTTTGTGTATAGGATGCTCTCTCTTCTGCAAGCCCTCAATCTGCAGCCCAAATGCGCAGAAGGGAGCCGCCTCTGGAATCTGCCATCCCCACCCCAATGAACCAGCCCTCCCCCCCCAGCAGTCTCTCACCTGGCCCTTCCAAGGGAATCAAGTGGGGTTCTGGCAGACTGGCATGTTCCACAGAACACAGGTAGCGCCCCCTGTCCTTGGGATCAATCTGAATGTTCGTCCGGCTGTGGTAGGTCCCATCTGAGTTGGGGTTGACAGAGAACTTGCCCTGCTTCCAGAACTCTCCATCTTTCCTCCAGGTGATGTTGATCCCCTTGGGGTAGAAGCCATAAGCCTGGCAGAAGAGGGTTTCCTGGCCACCAACAGTTGCTTTGAGTGTCACCTTCACCACTGGGCGCTCTGGAAAATGGCCACATATATTACTGACATTATGGATAAGGGCATCTTTCTAGCACCTGGCAGGGTGGATGCTGTACCTTAAGAGCAGGAAGGGAACTCATGTGGTCAATCTCATGCCTGAGTTATGATATCGTAACAGAGAGCTGGTCTTGTGGTAGAAAGCCTGAATTGTCCCATTTTGCTAAGCAGAGTCTGCTCTGATTTGTATTTGAATGGGAGATGTGTGAGCACTGTAAGATATTCCCCTCGGGGGGTTGGGCTGCTTTGGGAAGAGCATTAATGGAGGTTCCAAGTTCTCTCCCTGGCATCTCCAAGATAGGGATGAGAGAGAGTCCTGCCTGCAACCTTGAAAAAGCTGCTGTCAGTCTGTGTAGACAATACTAAGCTAGACAGATCAATGGTCTGATGCAGTATATGGCAGCTTCCTATGTTCCTATGTAGTCTACAGCATACTCAATAGCAGAAAATCACCAAGAAATGTTTCATGGTGTTTCTCAGGCTATTTGAAAATACAATACAATATTTAGCAATACTGTAATTATCAGGGCTGTGCATTTGGAAAGATCAAAAGCCCAAGATCGCCACTCCTTCCTGCCACCATGGAGAGACAGTCTCTTGTGGGGCAATTGCCCCAGGTAGTATGGGATGGGGCTGGGGTGAGGTCAGGTCAGGGTCAATCCCGACCCAGCACTGGTGTGGGGAAGACTGGGCAGGTGGGAAGAATCCTGCCAGCGTCCATGGGGAGGTCGGGGGTGGGGGGACTCATGCAAAGGACGTTGGGGAGAAGCGCAGGAAAGCTGGGGAGAAACATGTGGCTAGCTGAGGGGTGCAATTCTTCCCAGAGCTTCTCACATTGGGGGAAAAAAAGGCTAGCTCTGCCTTTCCTGCAACTTCACGAGGCTCTGGTTCCATGGTACAATCACAGACTATTACCACCCTGGCAACCACCCCACCCTGACCCTTTCCCATCCTCACCTTTCCTCAGCAGGGAGCCATTTCCACAGGCCACCAATGTCAGCAGCCGCTCAATGCAGGGCCCCTCCAGGTAGCGCTTCATGTTCGAGCTCATTGTCAGCAGAGACCCCCATTTCCCCTTCATCTTTTCGGCCGCAGCATCGGCTACCATCCAGGTGATGGTCTCTGTGTTAAAGCTGATGAAGTCCCGCCCATCATAACCAGATCGCCAGTATCCCCATTTCTTCCCATCCTCACGCAGTCCACAGCCAAGCATGCCCTGCCAGGTGTGAAGCCCTGCAAGAGACACCAAAGCAAGAGTGCCATCGCAGGGTCAGATGTTCCCCTTCAGGAATCAACAATGCCTCGACTGGTCCATGAAGAGTGATCTCTCACTAGACCTCCCATTTCCCCTACTCTGGTTTTTGGCATGGTCAGAGGGGACTCCGTTCTTCATCCTCCTCCAATCTCTAGCATGAGGAACTTGACAACGAGGCAAGAATATATGCACTGGGTGTGTTTCAAGGAACAGGATGCACACAGACCATCTTGTTCCCCCATGGGGCTTACTTCAGATCCAGAATGAAAAAGGGGTGCTCAGGTGATCTCCCTCATCACTTCACTTCACTGCAGTCTAAAAGGAGATGGCTGACATTTTGCACACTCCCCGCAGGAAAGGAGCTTTTCTTCTCCCTTCCTTCATTCCAGAACATGGTCTAAGGGCAAGTGATACAGCCACTTTGCAAAAAATAAGCTAGTCTTGGTGTGGCCAGTTCCTGGACGTTGTTGGAAGTGAAGGACTTTGGGCTGTCTCTTGTCTCAGTGACATAGGAGGACAGACTAGCGAGTCAGAGGGCTAGAGGGTCAAGACATTGGTCCTCCCTTCTCTACTGCTCAGACACTATCCCTTTGGAATGTAGATTGCTAATCTTAGGGCGTTCCTTCCTTCCAGCCACTTCCTTCCTCTCTCCCTTTTCTTCCTGTTCCTCTACCTTGCAACATGCAAGCTCCTCTCCCTGCATCATTGTGCAGAGATGCAGAATCCATCTGCAACCAGCTAGCTAGCTAGATTAGAGAGCCTAACTCCTCACTTTCCTATCTAGAATGGAGTTCTTTAATAAATGCCATATATATTGATCTGAAACTATGAACTGACTCCAAGTTACTTTACTCTCAGCATACACGCATGCCTAACCAAATTCTGCTGTGTTGTGCCTCTGTGCACTCTGCTATAATGAAAAAGTGATTCTCTTAACAGAGAGAATTCCCAACAGAGGTGAGACCCATGTCTATCACCTTTGGGACTGTGGGTCCCTAGCTGGGAGGCAGAGCATCTGCTTAGCATGCAGGAGGACCCAGATTCAATCTCTGGCAGCATTTCTAGGTAGGACAGGGAAAGACTCCTGCCATTATGCATCAGGAGAGAATGGACTGAGAAATTTTTCTCCATCTCTCACAGCACTAGAACCTGGGGTCATCCCACACATCTGAATGCCGGGAATTTTAGGACCAACTAAAAAAGAAGTACTTTTCCACACAGCACATAATTAATCTATGAAACTCTCTGCTAATGGAAGTGGTAATGGGCACAGTTTGGGGGTGGGGCCAGGGGAGAGATCAGGAGGTAACCAAGAGGCTGAGTATTAGTGACATATATGTTGTTGTTGCTGTTAATTCAATTTCTATACCGCCCTTCCAAAATGGCTCAGGGTGGTTTACACAGAGAAATAATAAATAAATAAGATGGATCCCTGTCCCCAAAGGGCTCACAATCTAAAAAGAAACATAAAATAGACACCAGCAACAGTCACTGGAGGTACTGTGCTGGGCGTGGATAAAGCCAGTTCCTCTCCCCCTGCTAAATAAAGAGAATCACCACATTAAAAGGTGCCTCTTTGCCAAGTTAGCAGGGAATGATTGAAGAGAGAGAGAGAGAGAGAGCGAGAGAGAGGGGAGCGCTATTGGCTCCTTGGAGGAAGAGTGGAATACACATGTTAAAATTATGAATAATGGCAGCATTGTTATTATTTAGAACATAATTATATTATACCACTTTCCAACCAAAAAGTTCTTAAAATAGTTTACATAGCAAAATGAATAAAATGCCCCCTTCCAAGTTTTTCACACTTCATGGTGGGTGTTTATTTGTAAGCTGTTCTGGTTGCTGTTGCTGAAGCACATGGGGGGGGCGTGCGGAGGGGGGGTCATCAAGTAATGTAAACAAAATAAATAATGTTAAGAAGAGTCAAAACCTTGCATCACCCAGAAACCTACAAGCAAATCCCTACCTACCTTTTGCTCGCCCCAACCATTCCCCAGATCAAGGACAGCCAATCTGGGTTTTGTTAGCTGCTGTTGGACTATCAGTCCCATCATCCTGAGCCACAACAGCTGGGAATGAAGGAAGCAATAGTCCCCCAGCAATGGCAAAAGAGCCCCAAGTTGGCCATACCACAGTCAATGACTTGCAGGAGCTCTTTTCACCTCCAGCAGTAATTTCACCCACAGGAGGCTCCAGGAGGCTTTATTCACAGGGCTATTTCTTTGAATCTCCTCCGGAAAGGAGTGGGCCGGTCCACATATTAGCTGCATTTACCCCAAAGTAGCTGTGGGCTCTCAGGGACTAGTACAGACAGGACTCTGTTTTCCCCCAAATCAAGGCTGCGTATTCTGGCTTACCCTGAAGTAAGTCTGGCTTTAAAAAATCCTCTAGTCTGAGTGGCTTTGGGGGGGGGGGGAATACAGAGGCTTCTGTTATGCCCCATAGCTTCTCCTTGATGGAGTGGCCATGCCAGTAATTCAGGGTTTTTCAACACTCAATGAAGGGGAGTTTACATAGGCTTTAGGTATGCAGAATGAATGTAACCTAAGCCTTTTTGTCTGTGCTGATTCCATTAGCCTGCAAATTTTATACATGACAGAGAGAAAGCACTGAATCTGCTCTAAACTTCCTTGCCTCATAAATCGTCTATGGTGTGTCCGTGTGTGTGTGTGGTGGGGGTGGGGGTGGATGACGTGATATAACAACAACAACAGCAGCAGCAGCAGCAGCAAATATTTATAGACCACTTTTCAACAAAAGTTTCCAAAGTGGTTTACAGAGAAAAATAATAAATAAATAAGATGGCTCCCTGCCCCAAAGGGCTCACAATCTAAAAAGAAACAGAAGATGGACACCAACAACAGTCACTGGAGGGATGCGGTGCTGGGGGTGGATAGGGCCAGTTGCTCTCCCCTTGCTCAGTAAAGAGCCCAGACAACCTCTGTACCTTAACTTAGATTAGTTCTGCTTTGTGTGCAAACCTGGGTTGGAAGTTGGAAGGCAACTCTGGGAAGAGCAGACACAGCTGAGAAGCTGAGCAAGCCCTTCTAAACATCTAGCCTTTTCCACTTCAAACCAACTAAGAGGGGAGTTTTGCAGGAGCTGTTTCTCTCTAAGGGGTAGGTCTTAGTCTCTCTATCTCTGTGTGTGTTACTTGTTAGGGTTACTTGTTAGGGTTAAGATATCACAGGGCTAGGAGTTCTTAGGGTTACCTAAAGGCAGTGTTTACTTAGTAGTGGGGGTAGAGTCAGCTAGGGCTGGGAGGTGCCCCACATTCCTTCTTTTGACTCACATCCAGTGTGACAGTTGGAAGCCTACTCTACATATGAGGTGTAGGCCCGAGAGCATAGAGAACAGAGCATAGCGAACAGGGATATCAAACAGGACGTAGGAGTTTTGCAGGAGTTTAGTGGGAAGTGTGCGGGGGAGCCTGGAACAAGCCCCCGCGATCACAAGGATCACAAGGAGCCTGGTGGAGAAGAGAACATAAGTACATATCCCTCCCTCGTATCCCTTATATTCTTGGGAACTGCTGTTTGGACAGTTAAATAGCTGACCATTACAGCTGAGACCTATCCTAATAAACTATCTAATAAACGGACAGTAAGTTCCCTAAATACTGTAAAGAGCCAACTAAACCAGTATGAAGATAGAAGGTCAGCAGGGGAAGGGGCACTTCCCAGTGTATTGCACAGAGTGCCACATGTACGACTATTTGCCCCATGGGCAGAAGTCATGGGTGTGTGCTCGGTGCAAGGAGCTCCTGGCTCTCAGGGAACAAATCCGTTCCCTCGAGACCAAGGTGGCGGATCTGGAGAAGCTCAGGGAGACAGAGGGGCATGTGGACGAGACCTTCTTGGATGTTATAGAGGCATCCCACTCCAGGGCTAGTAGCTCCTCTGCTGTCAGGGAGAATAAAGGTCTTGGGTGAGGAGGACATCGGTCTGAGGAAGAGGGAAATGCTCCTTTAAAAGGGACCCCTTCCGTGGATGATGAGCCCATATCCTCTCGCACAGAGGATACTCCTCTGGGGGGTGGGGGCCTCCTTGTAGTTGGTGATTCGATCATTAGGGGGATAGAGAGATGGGTTTGTGACCCGCGTGTTGACTGCACGGTGACTTGCCTGCCTGATGCGAAGGTTGCGGACATTACGCAGCGTCTAGATAGGCTCCTAGGCAGTGCTGGGGAGGAGACAGCTGTCGTGGTGCACGTTGGCACCAACAATGTGGGGAAATGCAGTCGGGAGGTCCTGGAAGTCAAATTTAGCCTGATAGGTAGCATTTTGAAATCCAGGACCCCCAAGGTAGAATTCTCAGAAATGATACCTGTTCCACGCGCAAGTACAGTGAGACAGGCAGAGCTGAGGGGTTTCAATGCGTGGATGAGACGTTGGTGCCGGGAGGAGGGGTTTAGATTCATTAGCACTTAGCAATAGCAATAGCACTTACATTTATATACCGCTTTATAGCCGGAGCTCTCTAAGCGGTTTACAATGATTTAGCATATTGCCCCCAACATTCTGGGTACTCATTTTACCGACCTCGGAAGGATGGAAGGCTGAGTCAACCTTGAGCCCCTGGTCAGGATCGAACTTGTAACCTTCTGGTTACAGGGCGGCAGTTTTACCACTGCGCCACCAGGGGCTCCTAGGCATTGTTAGGCATTGGGACACATTTTGGGGCAAGCAAGGCCTGTACAAAAGGGACGGGCTGCACTTGAACCAAGATGGAACCAGACTGCTGGCGCTTAAAATCAAAAAGGTTGCAGAGCAGCTTTTAAAATGACACCTGGGGAACAGCCGATGGGAGCTGGGCAGTATCCTGTTTGGCAAAAGCCATCCTTTAAAGTGTGAGGCTGCAAAAATTCAAATAAAACAGATGGGGACGGAGCAGAACTGCAAAAAGAGCAGATGGGAGGCTGTGCCAGCAGGTCAAAGAGTCAAAAGAATAGCATACATCAGGGGAAAGATTCAGTGTATAGGTGCTTCTATGCCAATGCCAGAAGCCTCTGAGCCAAGATGGGTGAGCTGGAGTGCTTGGTTGCTAACGCAGAAATAGACATAGTGGGCATAACAGAAACATGGTGGAACAGTGAGAACCGGTGGGACACTGTTATCCCTGGGTATAAACTCTATAGGAAGGACAGGGAGGGGCGCCTTGGAGGAGGGGTAGCACTGTATGTTAGAGAAGGGATAGAATCTAACAAGCTAGAAAACCTAAGTGGACTGGAGTCCACAGAAACCCTGTGGGTGACTATACAAGGCCAGAAAGGA
The DNA here is from genome assembly GCF_027244095.1 of Hemicordylus capensis. NCBI lineage: Eukaryota > Metazoa > Chordata > Lepidosauria > Squamata > Cordylidae > Hemicordylus > Hemicordylus capensis. Next base: position 233,560,783 of record NC_069658.1, on the reverse strand, counting down.
ATCGTGCTACTGGGGACATGCTATCGCCCTCCGGATCAAAATGATGACAGTGACTGGGAGTTGCAGGAGGAAATCAGGGAGGCGTCAAGGAGAGGCAGGGCTGTAATTATGGGTGATTCCAACTACCCACACATAGACTGGGTAAATTTACATTCAAGTCAGGACAAAGAGGTCAAATTTCTAGATACGCTAAATGTCTGTGCCTTAGAACAGTTGGTCATGGAACCGACCAGAGAGAAGGTGACCTTGGATCTAATTCTGAGTGACACCCAGGACCTGGTGCGTGATGTCAGTGTCATCGACCCTTTAGGGAACAGTGACCACAGTGTCATCAAATTCAGCATACATGCGGGGAGAGAATCACCAAGGATGTCAAACACAGACATTTTAAATTTCAAAAGAGGAAACTTCTCCAAAATGAGGAGTATGGTGAAAAGAAAGCTGAGGGGGGAAATCAGGAGAGTCACTTCGCTCCAGAGTGCATGGCGTTTACTCATAACCACAATACTAGAAGCCCAGTTAGATTGTATACCCAAAAGGAGGAAAGGTACCACAAAGTCCAGGAGGATGCCAGCATGGCTAACGGGTACCGTCAAGGAAGCCATAAAAGGGAAGAAGACTTCCTTCCGAAATTGGAAGGCCTGTCCAAACGAAGAGAACAGAAAGGAACACAAACTCTGGCAAAAGAAATGCAAGGTGACAATAAGGGAGGCAAAAAGAGAGTTTGAGGAATATTTAGCCAAAAGTATCAAGGGGAATAACAAAAATTTCTTTAAGTACATCAGAAGCAGGAAACCTGCCAGGGAGGCGGTTGGGCCATTAGACAATGAGGGAGTGAAAGGGATTATTAAGGAGGATATGGAGGTTGCAGAGAAACTGAATGAGTTCTTTGCATCTGTCTTCACGGCAGAGGATACTGAGCATATACCTGTTCCTGAACCAGGCTTTTTAGGGATGGAGGCTAGAGAGCTGAGTCTGATAGAAGTGACAAGGGATGATGTTCTAAACTGCCTGGAAAAACTGAAAGCTAACAAATCACCAGGGCCGGATGGCATCCATCCAAGAGTCCTCAAAGAACTCCAATGTGAAATTGCCGACCTCCTTGCTAAAATATTTAACTTATCCCTGAAATCGGGCTCTGTACCAGAGGACTGGAGAGTAGCAAATGTAATACCGATTTTCAAAAAGGGATCCAGGGGCGACCCGGGAAATTACAGGCCGGTTAGCCTAACGTCCGTTCCAGGCAAATTGATGGAAAACATCCTCAAGGATCAAATTGTAAAGCACCTAGAAGAACAGGCCCTGCTGGGAGTGAGCCAGCATGGCTTCCGCAAAGGTAAAGCTTGCCTCACCAACCTTTTGGACTTCTTTGAGAGTGTCAACAAGTATATGGATCAAGGTGATCCAGTTGACATAGTCTACCTGGACTTCCAAAAAGCTTTTGACAAAGTTCCTCATCAAAGACTCCTGAGGAAACTTAGCTGTCATGGGATAAAGGGACAAGTACATATGTGGATTGCTAACTGGTTGAAAGACAGGAAACAGAGGGTAGGTATAAATGGAGAGTTTTCACAATGGAGGGAAGTAAGAAGTGGGGTCCCCCAGGGATCTATACTGGGACCGGTGCTTTTTAATTTATTCATCAATGATCTAGAAGCAGGGGTAAGCAGCGATGTGGCCAAATTTGCAGATGATACCAAACTCTTCCAGGTAGTGAAATCCAAAACAGATTGTGAGCAGCTCCAAAAGGGTCTCTCCAAACTGGGGGAATGGGCGACAAAATGGCAAATGCGGTTCAATGTTAGCAAGTGTATAGTGATGCACATTGGGACAAAAAAACCCAACTTCAAGTATATGCTGATGGGATCTGAGCTGTCGGTGACGGACCAGGAGAGGGATCTTGGGGTTGTGGTTGACAGCTCGTTGAAAGTGTCTATTCAATGTGCGGCAGCTGTGAAAAAGCCAAATTCCATGCTAGGGATCATTACAGAGGGGATTGAAAATAAAACGGCTAACATGATAATGCCCTTATACAAAACTATGGTGCGACCACACTTGGAGTACTGCTTACAATTCTGGTCACCACATCTTAAAAAGGACATTGTTGAACTGGAGAAGGTACAGAAGAGGACAACCAAGATGATCAGGGGCCTAGAGCACCTTTCTTAAGAGGCAAGACTACAACACCTGGGGCTTTTTAGTTTAGAAAAAAGACGACTGCGGGGAGACATGATAGAGGTCTATAAAATCATGCATGGCATGGAGAGAGAGAGATTCTTTTCCCTCTCACACAACACTAGAAACAGGGGTCACTCCATGAAATTGATTGCCAGGAGGTCTAGGACCAACAAACGGAAGTACTTTTTCACACAACGCGTGATCCACTTGTGGAACTCTCTGCCAGAGGATGTGGTGACGGCCAACAACCTGGATGGCTTTAAGAGGGGTTTGGATGACTTCATGTAGGAGAGGTCTATCAATGGCTACTAGTCAGAGGGCTGTGGGCCGCCTCCGGCCTCAAGGGCAGGGTGCCTTTGAGTATCAGTTGCAGGGGAGTAATGGCAGGAGAGAGGGCACGCCCTCAACTCCTGCCTGTGGCTTCCAGCGGCATCTGGTGGGCCACTGTGTGAAACAGGATGCTGGACTAGATGGGCCTTGAGCCTGATCCAGCAGGGCTGTTCTTATGTTCTTATGTTCCGGCAGGGGGGAGCGAGAAGTTGTTATCTGCTGCTGCTGCAGGTTTGCAGAGGACTGAACAGCTAATCCTTCTTGGTAGGCTCCTGTGCTAGCCCCGCCCACCTACCTCACAGCTGATGGGCAGGTGAGCCACAGCATCAGTTCAGCTCAAGTTATGGCAGCAGCAGGAGCCTGCAGGCTGAAAGCCAGCAAAGAGAGAGCTCTATAGAACTCATGCTGGCTGCCAGCCTGCTTCTGCCTGCCTCCAGACACCATAAAGCAAGAGAAATGCAGTCCCGAACAGGACAGACATTTATTCCCTGAAATGAGGGATGTCCCTCTTAATTCGGGACAGTTGGCAACCCTGTTTGAAGATGGTAGCTAATTTTAGCCTTCCTAACTCCCCCGATTCCTCCTCCTGAAGAACTGACATCAGGTGGGGAGCTCTTATTACATCCCTTCACACTTATGGTCACTCACGACCCTGCTCTCCATCATTGGGGTGAAAAGGAGGAATCTGTGTCCCCCTCCACTCCCCCACAATGGGACACCCAGCCCCTCTTTTCCCTCACTCCCAGGAGAAGTCTCTTCCCCTCTCTTTGTTTTTGTTGGACACCACCCAGAGACGCAAGTTTTGGGAGGTATATAAATATGTTACATAAATAAATCTCAGCCTTTTGGAGGAGAAGTACTGGGGGGGGTGTCTCTGTGTCCCTCCCACTCTCCACTCACCCTCACTCTGATTGGAGACATTCTTCAGCCTTACAAAAAGTGCTCTGAACTTTTCCTCCCAGCTCTTCATGGTCTTTGATTCTAAGTCCCAGAACTGGGTATTGTTCTTCTCCATCCATTGTGCTCGGGCCAACACTCTCTTGGTGCTGCTGTCATAGTAAGTGATGGGCTGGTCATCCACAAACTGCCCAGCCATGAACTCAGGCAGCCCCTGGTTGAGCTCAGGGAGCCACGTGTAGGAAAGGCCCAAGGAATGTGTAGAGGAGCCTGCAAGAGAAAAGGGAGGAGCAGGATTAGGGGACCTGCAGCTGAGAGCAATTGAGAGCACCCCCAATGATAGTCCATCAAGGATGCTGCCATTCCACAGCAATCTCTAATCGGGAAGCCCTCTGCTTCACCCTGCCACAGGGTGGAGAAGAAAGTGGAGCAGGGAAGAGGGATCCCTAACAGAAATGGGCCATGACAAGAAATTGGGGGCTCCTGAAAGGAGAAAGCCTAAGTCATATGTAGAGGGACACTCATGTATCCTGGTGGGTTTTTTAAGCACCAAAACTCCACAAATGCAAATTCAGATTACTCTTTGTATCCACCTCCCCAAACTGCATTGGAGAAATCCTGGCTCCCCCATCATGGTGCTCCATTGAGGTGCAAAGCAGGGATCCAATGCATGGATCTTCATGGATCCTCCTAGTACACGGAGTTTCGCTCCCCAAACATGCCATCACACCACAGATTCTGACCTCTTGACTTTCACTTTCAGCTTCCTTTTACCATTCCCCACATTTTTGTGAAGTTTCCTGTCCTGAAGTCCAACATGTCTTTCTTGGACTTCCTTGACAATTCTCCACTTGCATATATGCTGAATTGGATCACACTATGGTCAGTGCTACCCAATGGTTCTGCAACTCTGACATCTCACACCAGGTCCTGGGCACCACTCAGGATTAAATCCAAGGTTGCTGTGTCTCTGGTTGGTTCTGCAACCAACTGTTCCAAGGCAGAGTCATTTAGCATGTCTAGAAATTGGTTTCTCATTCATTACCTGAATGTGAATTTAGCCAGTCTATGTGTGGGTAGTTGAAGTCACCCATTAATACTGCTCTGTCTCTCTTTGACACCTGTCTTATTTGTTCCTCCAACTTCAGGTCACTCTTAGTGTTTTGAGCTGGAGGGCAATAGCACTCCCCTAGTAACACATTTTCTTTTAGTCCTCCTTGTATTGTTACCCATAATGATTCTGTGGAGGATTCCGATCCACCTAGGTTTTCTAGCTTGTTGGAATCTATCATTTCTTTAATATACAGCGCCACTTCTCTCCCCAATCCTCCTCTCCCTCTCCCTTCTGTAGAGTATATATCCAGGAATAACTGGTTCTCACTGTTCCACCAGGTTTCCGTTATGCCCACTATATCAATGTTTTCATTAGTAACCAAGCACTTCAGCTCACCCATCTTCTCTTGGAGTCTTCTGGCATTGGTATATATACACCTATAGGCTGAATCTCTTACCTGGTGTTGGCATGTGCTATCTCCCTAAACATCATTTGACCTTTTTGGCCAGCTGTCATGTCTTTCCTTCTGCTCAGCTCCTGGCTCTACTCTGTCCCCTTTTATCCAAAACGTGTGCACCCTCGCTCCTTAGGGGATTTTGCTGGCTGAACTACCCAGATACTACTCAGTTCCTGTTGACAACCCCCCAGGTGTCATTTTAAAAGCTGTTCTGTGACCTTTTTAATTTTAAGCGCCAGCAGTCTGGTTCCATCTCGGTTCAAGTGGATCCTGTCCCTTTTGTACAGGCTTCGCTTGCCCCAGAATGTATCCCACTGCCTAACAGATCGAAACCCCTCCTCCCGGCCCCAACGTCGCATCCACACGTGAAGATCCCTCAGCTCTGCCTGTCCCGCTGGCCCTGCGTGTGGAACAGGTAGCACTTCTCTCTCTTACAGAGTGAGCCCTATGGGGACAGGAGACTCACATGCAGCGCAAAGGTGTCTCATCTACTAAAGCTGCGTTATTGCAATTGCCAAAGTAGCATAACTCACGCAAATGCCAAAACTGCACAAAATGCATTACACAAGAGTGAGTCCATTAGAAATAATGGGATTACTCTCATAGAAAACCATTTGTACATTTCTGGCATTTGCGCAACAATGCAATAACACAATTTAACTACGCTGACATAACATAACATTCCGCATTGTATGTGAAGGGTTATTAATTATAAAAAGACTTTAAGCTGTTCTGTCAGAAAGAGCAGGAAATAAAGCTAACAAATATGAATGATCACATTTATAAAAAAGTAGAAACTCAACCATTTGTCATTAGCTTTTCAAATACTGTTAATTGTCTTGTCAATGTTTCTTTCCCCATCAATTATTTAGACAATTCCTTAATGGGAACATTCAAACAAAGGAATATGTCTAACATTAGTTTCATCCATTAATTCTGCTCTTGCTAGCAATCCCTTATCATATAGACTCTTATAAAAACATCACATGTTGTTTGTTTTCTACATCTTGAAATATTAAAAATCTGTACCTGTCTAATAGATTTGATACAAGGAGCCATTTGGGTTCCCATGTTTTCCCTGCACCTTTCTTGTACATACAAAGTTGAGAACGATCTAAACATTGTTGGAAAACCTGTATCGCATTCCCAATGTGGTCACTAATGCTGCTCTCAAAGTTTTTCCTGAAAGAAACATGAGCCAATTCTGGACAGGGCAGAGAAGCAAAGAGTCCCACTTACAACAACTCAGTCAGGTGGCTGAACAGAGACATGCAAAAGGTTCCACCTCTACCCCATCCCCCATTTTTACATGCCAGGATACAATATACTGCATAAGAGACACTCCCCCAGGGAAAAGGCCTGGGGGAAAATTCTGTTCTCCCTCCCCAGACTAGACTGAGCTCCCAGAGGTACTCACCAGTGCCTTGACCCAGCAGGAGGACAGCTACCCCCAGGACCGAGAGCTGCCACCAAAGCAGCCCCATCGGGATCAGAAGCTGATGAAGTTTCTCACTACACTTTCGTTGCTCCCAGTTCACTTACTGCTGGCTGGTGGAAACTCTGAAACAAGAGCTTTGGTCAGTTTAGGTATATTCTGCCTATAGGGAAAAGGTGCCCTATCATCTGTTGATGACTGATAAGCAGGTTTTGTTAGGCTTCCGCAGGTCGAGATTTAACAGGAAAGGCAAAGAGGAAGACAGTTTACACAAAAATAATCTTGTGTAAAAAAAACCAACAACCCACAAAAATGCTTCTTTACGTCCATGACCGAGTTTCTTAATAATTAAAGAGCTGCACAGGGTGGGATTATGACATGCGGGGACCCTAAATTATGTCCAACTTGAAAGGCCCCATAGCATTACAAAAATATTGATTATTCTAACAAAGAGGACCACGGATATAGAAATAATAAAGCTCTAGTTTTACCTGGCAAAGATACAACAAAGAACTAATTACTTAACAAAAGCAGCTCTCTTGCAATAATTCCTATTTGTATTCAGAGGCCCCCTTAGCTGTAGCCTAAATCTGGTACAGATTCTGTGTACAACTGGTACTCAGAGGCATCCTGCCTTTGAGGCTGGATGTGGCCTGTAGCCGTATAACTAGTATCATCATTGGCCACACTCATCGGCCACACTCCCATTTAGACAGATGCAATAATTTGTGGGGTTCTGCTACAAGAAGTTCTAAAATCAGCTGTAGTTCAATATTCAGTTGTGTAGCAAACGGTTGGAATAGCAAGGGGGCTATTATTTCTATCCAGAAAGCAAAAGCTGCCATGCTCCCACTCAAGGACCTTGGAGAGGAGTGGGTGGCAGGCGACTCACCAGAAAGTGGGGAGGCGCCTGATGAGGAGCAGGCCAGTAATGTGAATGGGGAGGTAACTGAGTCAGGCCAGGGTGAGTGTTTGGTGCAGGAGGGGCCAGCAGGGCCAGGCGATCTTTGGAGAGAAGGGTCAGGATCTGAGCCAGAGTTTGAACAGCCACTATCTCCTGAGAACACAGATGGGGAAAATATCAGTAGCAGGTGAGGGGATTACGAAGGAGTAATTGGCTGGTGAGAAGCCAGAAGCCGGATTGAATCTATGGGTGCTGGTGGTGGTGGAGTGTTGATTAAGTGCATGTGGCTGCTGACTATCAATCAGGCAGCCTGTGCCTTGGACAAACTGCTGGAAACAACACGTCAATTCTGTGTGGAGCTTTTGTCGGAGAGATGGTGACTTTGGAATTTGGGCTTCTCACTCCTCTATTCTTGGTGAGACTGTTAAACCTGACTATTTAGCAGTAAAACTGAAACTTGAGCTACTGGCTATTGTGTCATATATTTCTAGCCAGCGTCTTCCGTCGAGTGAGCTTGTGACAACAGGTGTTGCATCCCTGCTGAAACCCTGGAGGAAAGAAGTACTGGGAATAAACTCTTGCCCGTGCTTGCAGCACGACATCATTAGTGATTTCCAGATTACCCACTACAATCGTGGTAAAATGCTTCCGCTTGGCAGGATCGAATTGAAACGATCCCCAGAATCTACAACGGAAAATATAGCTACTTTTTTGCAATGGACATACAATGCTATAGCACTAAATAGAGGCGATACAATCCGAAACAAGGCATCCGAAATGTGAATGGCACCCTGCTGATAGTGTAGGGACTGTGGTGTCACAACACAGGAAGTATGGAAGCACACTTCGGAGATACGTCATGACCCCATTGCAGGCTCTTATCTGGAAAGCGTCCAGGCCAGGAAACGTAGGCTTTCCCTACATGCACCACTGTGGAGGGGAGGCTGGTGTTGAACTGTGGAGAAGGATTCTGTTCCGTACAGGGTAGTTGAAATGAAGAGAACAGAACGGAATACAAACTCTGGCAAAAGAAATGTAAGGTGACAATAAGGGAGGCGAAAAGAGGGTTTGAGCAACATTTAGCTAAACGCAACACAGGGAACAACAAAAACTTCTTTAAATACATCAGAAGCAGGAAACCTGCCAGTGAGGTGGTTGGACTATTATATGATATCTGAAGTTGTACAGTCTACTTTATCACCTTAGGACTCTACCACTTCAGTCTGGTGCTTGTCTAGATTCTGGCTGAAAACTAGATGAAGAAGTCCTATCAGAGCAGCCCTGAAGTCCAGCTTTATCCTGGGCTGCTTGGCCAATCCAAACAAGATGTAGGTGGGGGCTGCATGAGTGAACCCTAGACTGAAGGTGGTGGACGTGATGGGGGGGGCGGACCATCTCTCTTGTCATGGAAAGCCACTCAATCGATCGGCACCATTTGGTTCTGCTCTAAGTGGTGCCCCACGAAGGAGTCCTTGTGATATTGTTTGGGGATCCAGCACAATCAAGCCTTTGCTTAACCCTTGAGCTTCGTGATTCAGGAGGATGTTGGGGATGCTGGAGCAGTTTCCTGCATCGAGTAGGACGATGGACTCGAAGGCCTCCACAGTGCCTCCCAGTCCCAGCTCAACTCTTCTGTCCAGCCACCACATGATCACTGCTGATGGCTGTTGGTGCCCTGAAAGTCCAGCAAAGACTAGCCCCCAGCAGTGTTCCTTGTCACAGGGATTCCCAGACATTAACTGCAACTCCCATCATCCTCAGCCAAGGGCCATTGCAGCTGAGGATGATGGGAGCTGTAGTCCACAACATCGGGGCAGCCCTGCTCCAGAGCACACCGGCTGGCCCCGCACCCTGAATCCTTTACCTGACACAGGTACGTAGGCAATAGAGCGCTGAAGAGGAGAGGAAGGATACTCCAGCTACACTGAAAGCAAGCAAGCAAGGACACCGCAGGGATTCGAACCCTGTCCCGGAAACCAGGAGAGCCAGCCGCCAGTGTCTTTTGCTTTTTTTGCGTGCAGTCCCACAAGGCGAAAAGCAAAACCTGAGAGAACAACAAAAGGTTGTTCTCTCAGGAAAAGAAAAACCTTGAGGAGTCCGGAAGAGCCTTGCGCCCTCCGCTTCTGACCTCGCCCTTCCGGCCATCTGGAAAAGTCTAAGCACAGAGATTGTAGACCCCCTCCCCAATGCCACCCCCGCTCAGCACAACTGATGTCAGGGTCAGGTTAGAGTGGGTGGTTTGTTCTTCAGAGCTGGGAGCCAGAGGCCAGGCCAGACCAGACCAGGCAGGCTCTCTGCCTATGGTAATCAGCTGATTCCTCCTAAAGGAGGGTTCTGCGGAGCTGGGTTAGGTTTAGCAATGGGGAGCTGAGTTTAACTTGAGGGTTAGAGTGAGATTTAGCATTAGAATGCTGGGTTAGAGTGGGGACTTTTTTGGCTATGGGGTGCTGGCTGAGGGGAGGCTTCCTTGCACAGGAATCCGATCGATTCCTGAGAACTGGGTTTTGGGTCCAGATGAGCAGAGGGCAGGAATGGGGAGAATGAAAGAAGGCCCCAGGCATGAGTTTGTTCCATCCGCATCGCTCTTCCTACCAGTTTCGGTCATCGTGGGGTCCCTTCGGAGGCGAAGAGCTAGCTTTCACCTCCCGACTGCCACCAGGACATCTGTGGGCTAGGTCCTTCTCAGCAGACAGCGGGGTCACCCCCCGACTCTCTAGCTGGTCAAACAGGCACGGCCGTCTATCCTCCGTGAGGGGACAGGCCCTGCAGTACACCTCACAGTCGACCCGTTGGTACAGATTGGACAGCCACCGGATGTTGATACGGATGAGAACGGTGGCGTGTGGGAAGTGGGCCATTGGAAGAGGGTGAGTGGAGGGCGGGAAGGGGAGTCCGTTAGGGTTAGGCTCTGGAGCTGAACGTGCCAATGGGCAGATCTTAGACTGGCAAACGAGATAAGGTGAGCTGTCAATCATCCCCAGTCTCCATCCCCAGGGCTAGAATACTGGGGACTGGGGCCAGTGTTGGGGTGTGTGGCTGGGAGCCTGGATGGCACTGCTGCTTGTGGGTGTTGCTGGGGCCAGTCTTGAAGGGCCTTGCTGGGGAGTGTTGCTTTGGGGGGTGTTACTGGGGGGGGGCGGGACAGGGTTGCTACTCGCACCAGTCTTGGAGGGCATTGCTGGGGAGTGCTGCTGGGGAGTGTGGATGGCACTGCTGTGGGGTGGGTGGGTGCTTCTGGGTCCCTCCCCCTCCCTTCCCCCTCCCCCATCATCTTTACCTCCCTCTGCTTGGGGCTCTGCTCGGAGCTTGGGTTGGCTCTGCAGCTGGCGGCTGGGGATGGTGGTCACTGCTGAGGCCTGCCTTGGTGGTTGTTGCCGGGGAGCGTTGCTGGGGACGTAGCATGGCTGGCACTGTCATTGGGAGCCCTCACTGGGGGCCCTCCTCCCTTTCCCCTCTCTCTTCCAGACACCGCAGACCTTGCTGGGGCCCACCTAGGAGACCACAAGCCATGCCTTGAGTCCAGCAAGGAACTGTGTCCGAGCTCCAGGCCATCAATCACATCCCTTTGGCTTGCAATGCAATTAAGAGGAACTCAGGAGAACTCCAACTCCAGCTCTCTCTGTTGGAGGCTGATCGGAGCTTGGGTGGGCTCTGCTGATGGCAGGAGGGCCTTGTGGGGGGCACTGCTGGGGCCAGTATTTGGGGGCCTTGCTGGGGAGTGTTCCTGGGGGTCGTGGCTGGCACTGCTGTGGGGTGGGTAGGTGCTACTGGGCCCCCCCTCCCCCTCTCCCTCCTCCCATCACCTTTACCTCTCTCTGCTTGGTGCTCTGCTCGGAGCTTGAGTGGGCTCTGCTGCTGGTGGCTGGGGATGGTGGTCGTTGCTGTGGCCAGTCTTGGGGGGCGTTGTTGGGGGGCATGGCTGGCACTGTCACTGGGGGCCCTCGCTGGGGCCCTCCTCCCTTTCCTCTCTCTCTCTCTCTTCTGGACACGGCAGACATCGTTGGGGCCAACCTAGGAAACCAGCCATGCCTTGAGTCAGTCTTCTGTGCCCCTGACCCAGTGGTCTGCCTGCTAACTCTCTCTCTCTTTGCCTCATGTTGGTCTAAGTAGGAATGCAGAGCAACCAACATGCAAGTGGCAGGGAAGTGTGTCCGAGCTCCAGGCCACCAATCACATCCCTTTGGCTTGCAGTGCAATTAGAAGAAGCACTTCCCAGTTGCCCTAGGTTTGTGGGAACACCCTGCCACCACAGGTGCCCCCCAAAGCCTCCAGATGTTTTCTTTCTATTCACGGTAGCAGCGGGGTGGGGCGGGTTGCCTCTCCACATTTTAGCATCCCTGAACATGTTGAGATGTCTTGGCAAGTAAAGTGGCCAAAGGATGTCTAGACCTCCCAAGTGAAGGAAATTGTCTGTACCCAGACAAAGTTTACCGCACTTATAAGAGCCATTGGAATGTCAGATGCCTGTGTTTGAAGCATCTTCACTTGTTTGCAGATGCTGTCCCTTTGAGCAGCTGCCCTTAAGAACATAGTCCTGCAGGATCAGGCCCAAGGCCTATCTAGTTCAGCATCCTGTTCCCACTTTAACCCACCAGATGCCTCTGAGAAGCCCAAAGGCAAGAGGTGAGGGCATGCCTTCTCTCCTGCTCTTGCTCCCTTGGGGACAGTATGGTGAAATCCACCTTTGAGTGGGAACTCTGGACTTGTCCAGGAACTCTGAACTTGGTTACAAGAAGCTTTCCTGGAATATAGACTCTTAATTCTCCAAGTATGTGAGATTTGAGGAGCTCCCTACTTCTGAAGGGTAGTGTTGCAGTCAACGTGAATTCTCATTCAACTGCCTTACTGGAGGATTCTTTTGTGGGATCCCACTCTATTGGATTCAAGCCACATTGGTTGGCTATGCCCCTTTTAATCTAATGGACTCATTATCTATCTATCTATCATCTATCTATCTATCAATCTATCCATCCAACTAACCAACTAACTAATCAAAACTGTTTTATACCGCCTCTTATGGAAATTCCTGGGCAGTTCACAAGCTAAAAGCAACCATTAAAATATTAACACGATTAAAACAGTTTAAAATACAGATCAAAATTCTAAAACTTGTAGTTTAAAATTCTAAAACTTTAGTTTTTAAAACTAAAAACTAAAAGTCTGACTAAACTGGTATGTTTCCAGGGCCTTCTTAAAATTATCCAGGGAAGGGGAGGTTCTAATTTTGTTAAGAAGTGTGTTCCAAAGTCCCGAGGAAATCCTAGAAAAGGCCCAGTTTCAAGTTCCCATCAACCGAGCCACTGGCAACCGTAACCAGACCTCCCCAGATGATCTTAATAGGCGGAAGGGCTGAAGAAGAAAAAGGCATTCTCTGTCTTCTTTCCCCCTTAAATTTCCTTCCTTCATCATGTCTCCAATTATGATTTTAACCTTGCACTGATGTGTATTATATGCCCTGCATTTCCATCTTAATATGTACATTATTCGTTTTGAAATGGCAGGGTGCCTTCACTTCTCTTGATTCAAAGTGATTTTATTTTGTATTATTCTGTATGTTACTCATGAGTGTAGCACATGAAGGGGTTACCCAGTTTTTGAGTACTGTTGTAGCATGCTTCTTTAAGATCACTCACATAGGCTTTGTAGTTATACTATAGGTTATTATTTTCGTTTGGCATTCATTCTTAGAAGGCCTTGAACTATTCTAGTTTGGTTTGGATTGGGCGTTCAGTTTCCGATCTTTATGGTAAGTTGAAAGTCCAGTGCTTCTAAAAGCATGGTTCAAAAGAGGCATCATCTTTCAGGAGGCAGGAAGAAACCTCTGTTGGATCAAACAGCTTTGTCAAGTTGGCAAACCTATTGATTCTCCACTCTGACCATACGCCAACTGACCTAAAGTATGCAGGATTATATATTCTAGGTAGTGTAAGGATTTGTACCTCTCCTCTCCTTCAAGGTTGATCTCCCTGATTGCCCTTTCAAATGCTTGAGATGGGGTCTCCTGCTGCATCTGAATCTGGCCAGCGGTTGGCCTTGCGTCTTTATGTGCTCTGAATAGCTGGAAACACACCTGTCTTAGCCAGGAATGTTAAGCAGGAATGCATCACAATTCCTTTATGATGCAATGCAGCCTGGAATCCACCCCCAACTGTCAAACTGCACCCCAAAAACAATGGGGTGTGCTGGAGACACTGGAGAACAATATTTTAGCACTGAAATATTCCCAATGGTGCACTTCTATTAACCACTTCACTGCCCAAAATGGCCTGGAACGACCTGCAACAGCCTGGACTGGACACAAACACAGACGACAAGGTGATCTCATAAGACTACTTACCATGAGGGAAGTAGGCCAAAAGAGAGTGAGGCTTGTAAGGGAGAGAACAGATGTCAAAGGAAAATATGATAGTCTCTATATTAGCCAAGCTGGAAATAAATTTTCGGGGATGCACTAGGCACAGACTCAATAGAAGTCATTAATAGAAGCATTACCTAGTGGTTGGAGGACACTTAAAGCTATAAGTGCTCAAATATATTGTATTCTCCAGTCTCAAAATCCCTTTGCTGGACAGCAGGTGGCTCAAATCTACACACATGGTCCCTTTTTAATGAAATTCTACTGTTTGAAATGCCCTCTGTCTGTCCATATCTTTTCCACAATGAAACTTAAGAATGGGGTGCTGGAGATATACTTTGCCTGCCTGGCCCGCTCCAAGGGGTAAAGATGGCCATGCTACACCAGTGTGCACACACACATCCCACAGCGCTACATTCCTCGAGGCGGAGGGGGCTATGGCTCCCCTTCACACATTCCTCCAAATGCTACTTTAAGAACATCAACCCTGCCCCCCCCCCTTAAGCAACAGCCCACTAGTGTGGAGACAGGCACACTCATGCACAGTAATGTGCACATCTTTCTCATGTGGAGCAGGACAGCCAGGCAAAGCATCACCTAAACTGGCCCATTCCAACATGTGCTCATGTTTTTCGCATGTGGGGTGGGACAGCTGAACAAAAGATGCATCCACATTGGCACCATCATCAGGCATGTTTACAGCCATCAAGTGTGCTGCCAGCAACCTCGTCAGCTTCCTGCTTTACCACAGGGACATCTTTCTTCATCCTTGACCACTTAACTCAGGAACCTCCTTTTCTCTTTGGTTTTAAAAATATCCCCCCCCCCATGCAAACTTGTGTGTTATCCACTCACTCAGCCGGAAGGTGCTGTCTGTGGTGGAGGAGCTGTGATGTTTCTAGCAGAGTCAATGGGAGGGGACATATTTGCTTGCAGGGTGAGGGGACACGCTTTGTGTCTGGAGGGTTGAAGAATGAAGCCCCCACTTCCATGATTACCTGTTTGCTTCAGAAATCCAAACTTCTCTGGAGAGCTCACCGGGGCCTGGGCTCTGGGCTTCCTTGCAACTGTCCCTGTTCAGCCCTCCATCATGTCCCTCTGGTTTCTGTTGTTCTGTCCCTATAAACAGGGCTGCAGCAATCCACTAGTCTACTAGTCTGTGATGAATGGAAAATGATGCCTGACGAGTGAAAACAGTCCTGCTGAGCAATGCACCAACGGAGCTTGACGAGCGAAATGTTTTGTCTGGCTGATCAACTGAGTCAACATTTCTTCACCCCTGCCTATAGTATGACTATATAAGTAGTCATGCTGTAAATATAGTTCTTGTTGATTAACAAACAGAAATATAATGTGCACAGCCTTTCAGCTTGTGCCTGTTTCAGTTGCTCTGATGCTGTCTGAAAGGCAACGGTCAGGAGCAGCAGTGACAGTTATAGAATGCCCGTGGTGGGGTGTTTCCAGAT
Source organism: Hemicordylus capensis (assembly GCF_027244095.1). Taxonomy (NCBI): domain Eukaryota; kingdom Metazoa; phylum Chordata; class Lepidosauria; order Squamata; family Cordylidae; genus Hemicordylus; species Hemicordylus capensis. The sequence continues at coordinate 233,545,707 of NC_069658.1, read as the reverse complement.
GGAGAAACCTTCCATTTGAAAATGGAAGCTCTTTTTGCTCATCCACTCTCGGTGCAGATCTTGTGCTTCTCAGTGCCATCTGCTAGCTCTCCATGATGAGAAACAAACTCTTTTCAGACTACATTAAAAGCACTTTTAAGGTGATCCCAAAAGGGCTGATTCTCATAATGGATTGGCAGCAAATGGCCAGCAGATGGTGCTGTGAAACATCATCTGAGACTCACATCATCTGGATAGGGAATGGTAAGTGAAAAGAACTTCCACTTTCAAAAAGGAGTATTTCTCCATCTGGAAACACCCATGGAGCGTCCAGCAGTCTAGGCCTGGCTGCTGCAGACAAGTCATGTCCTGCTGAACATACCATCATGGACATTCTGTAATGGTTACTGCAGCCGCTTTTTCAAATGGCGCTATCAAGATTCTCTACCCAGTTCGACTGGTGAATATTGCAGTTTCCATATAATGCAATTGAACTTAAGCAGTTGGTGGTTCTAGACGCTGATTCTGTCATGTTTATGCACAAGCTGCTTGGAATTCTCTCTCAGCACTTTAATCTGAAACATCTGCCTTGTGCCTGAATGGTAAACTGGCCCTGAATGTCTCAGTTCTTGTTCACTAAGAGAATGGCAGGTGGCAGCTTAAAATTTAGGTTTCCATCCCAGACACTTGACGTTGTGTGTTTTTTAAAGTGAAATTGCCCAAAAAGAAAACAAAAAGCATCAAAATATTTGCAAAACCTCAAATGTGCACCATATAAAACCATGCCATTTCTGTCTTCTGATGAATATCAGCAACGTGATTTTTTAAAATCTACTTTCCTCATGGAAAGTAATTTTAGGGAATCACATTGCTGTGTGTGTCTCCCCAGAACAACTGCACAACAGCCCCATTCACACATTATGTTCAACACTTGTACAAGTTTCTAGAGTACACAGGTACAGATCACATGTTTTGCTGGATGAGATTACATTCCTATCTGTACCATGCATTTGTAGGGCCTATATCCACGTACATTTTTAAAATGAATACATACAGTCATTCACACAAACAGTAAACACGTGCATGAGTGTACAGACTCGTACAGCATAATGTCTGAATTGGGATTTGGACCAAATCCAGTACAGTTGAGGTGCCACATAGGGACATCTCAATGGTATATTTTGTGATGGCACCATCCACCCCAATTCAAGATGGCAGACGTGTGAGCTTTTGAAGTGGAAGTGGGCTAAACTTTGAACTGCCTAACTAATTTGCACCAAACTTGGTACACATGTTCAGATTATAGAGGACATGAAACCTTGATATTCCATCAATGAACTACAGAACCAATTTCAAGATGGCAGCTGTGTGTGTCTTCTCCCTTTACATCTTCGCAATGCCTGGATCACCTTGTAGCAAGTTCAGCACAGTTGTGGTGACTTGTAGGGAAACCTCAGGGGCATATTTTGTGATGATGCCATCCACCCTAATTCAAGATGGTCAACTTTTGATGTGGAAGTTGTATAACTTGTGAACCACCTAACCACCTAGTTATTTCTTTTCCGAGTACCAGCATTGCTGATAAAATGGCCTTTAATTCACCCGTTCCTGTTCACTATAGAGCAGGGCAGTTAGCAGCTTAAAATTCAGGTTTCCAGATGTTTGGTAATTCTTGACTATGACATTGACCAAGAAGGACCCAGAAAGCAGAGAATATTTGCAAATACTTCACATGCATACAGAGCAGGTGGGGTGGTCTAACTGGACAAAGTATTGTGCATACTAGTCCAGCCATGAGCAGTTACCTTCATGCAAATTGGTCCTATATTCATTAGCCTGGCTAGAAACAGACTCATGGAAATCTTTTGTATTTGCATCCCACTAAGCAGCATTAGGAATAAGGTCAGAGATCAATCAAGCTCTGCTCTCTCTAAATTTGGAAGTGGTACCACCTAAAGGTTCACAGTTGAGGCCTTATGCAGAAGCCACCTCCAAATACAGAAGGCAGATCAATGTGTCTGTTAATAATAACAAAATTCACATGGTCAGTAAAAGGCCTTTATTAGAACCAAGCAAATGATGCGTGCGGGCTTTCCAGTTATGCAGAACTGTTCCGACATGAGAACATACTGTAATTTTAGGGCTGTGACTGAAGCTCTTTCCACATTCTGAGCATTTATACTTTTTCTCTCCGGCATGAATTCTTTGGTGGTAGGTAACGCTTGAGTTGTAGCTGAAGCTTTTTCCACACACCGAGCACTGATATATTTTCTCCTCCATTTGGACTCTCTGATGGTAGGTAAGACATGAGCTGTGGCTGAAGCTCTTTCCATAATCTATGCATTCATACCCCACCCCACCCCCACCCCACCCCACCCCGTATTAGTTATTTGATGTGTGAGAAGATTGGATGTACTAGGTAAGATTTTTACATGTTGAGGGTACTTCTTCCTTGTGTTTCCTTTGCAACACCCTTTTTGGATTGGAATTACATTCAACTCAGAACATTCAAAAGCAGTGGATTTGTTCGCACATTTTTGTTTTGCTTGAGTTTTCTTTCTTTGCTGTTTACTCTCTTTCTCTGTCACCTGAAGGAATAAGAAGAGAAGTTTGTGAAGGGAAAAATAGAGCTTCAGTTCAGAGGACAAACCCAGTTTAGCACTGTGTGAACAATAAAATGTAAAAGTCCTGGTCGTTATTTTATTTTGCGCTCGTTTATGAGAGCAACAATAAACTAAAATATTTGTGGGGAAGCACATCCTAGCAGGTATTAAATATCTTCCCCAGTTGATAGAGCATCTGTCAGATGTGAAATTATTATAATAATGTATAATATCAAATTATTTTAGACACTTGTATCCTGCATTTCCTTCACAAAGCACAATGCCCAAGGCAGCTCACATAAAATCAAAACAAGGAACAACACATCAATATAAGCAATAAGAATAGCAGTAAACAAATCAAAATAAAGACGGATAAAAGCAAGAAGTCAATGCAGCTACAGATGAAAATAAGGACATCCTTTCCAGGTGGAAGGCCAGTAATGAAGGAGCCTCTCATCATTCCTCTTCAGAGAGATCTACATAGGAAGCTGCCTTACACTGAATCAGGCCATTGGTCCATCAAGCTTAGTACCGTCTTCTACGTGGTCTGGTAGTGGCTCTACAGGCTTTCAGGTGGGTCCTTTCCCAGGCCTATCTAGGGATGCAGGGATTGGACTTGGGACCTTTTGCATGCTAAGCAGATGCTCTTCGCTTGCAGTATGGTCCTTCCCCTTGTCCGTGCTCACTGAGCAAAGAGGCATCTTTAAAAAGTGGTGGTTCTCTTTATTGAGCAGGGTGACGGGGAGGAATTCCTGAGTTAAACGCAAGCACAAGCAAAATGTGTGTCTTCAAAGTTTGGTCACCACAGCGACACAGCTTACATAGACAGATGTGTGGATATGCAGATGTGTGGAAGCTTAACAATGGAGACTGCAGGTTGGGGTTAAGTTCTCTTGCTTTGACTTGCCACTTTTGCAGACATCTGGCTGGCTGTCAGACTAAAAAAAAGTAATACTGAAGGGAGGCGTCTTCCGCCTCCTCCTGGGATGTGATTGGTTGGTGGGGGGAAATCGAAACAAACACTCCCACAGGAGAAAGATCGCAGGGAGTGCAGGAGGAGCCCACAGCTGTGTAAATCGTCAATTTAATCCCCAAAGTAAACATCTTGCAAATCTGCTGCAAAGCAGATTCGCTCTTCAGATACTCCAGGCATAAAGCCATGTGTGAAAAACCTCCTGGACACCTACTTCGGAAATGCTCAGGAGACACCAGTAGCTCCTGAGCTTCTTAAAGCCAGGCCTTATTTCAGAGCATGGAGTGAATGAGATGCCCTGAAGGTTCATTGCAGTTCAACATGATGCCTCCAATTTGGAGGCCATCAGCCACCATTGCTAGACAGAAGCCAGTGCCAGGATTTCCTTCTGCATTCTCACCTCAATGGCCAGCTAGAGATGTAACTGAGAAAACTCTTCTGCTTCCCCAATTATTCCCCATACATGGAACAATCATTCTATTCCCAGACATTAGAAAAAGACATTTTAGACTGAACAAAAATAAGAAAAGAATTTGATTCTTCCAAATATGCCAAATGGATGCACTAGATGTTGAGGCAGAGGAACTCACCCTTCTGGCAGGGGCCCACTCCCAGGAGCAGGGTGGACTTTGCAGTCCATTGGGGTTCAGGAGCCTGCACTCGATGGTGATGCCACGAATCAAGGTGGTACCTAGCCATGCAGGGGTGGCGGCATCTGGAGAAGGAGTGCTAATATCTTGGGAGAGGAAATAGGGGGTGGGGGTGAATGGCAGGGAGAAATAGGCTTGGTTTGCATGGGATGCATAGGATGGGGAGGTCCAGAAAGGTGGGAAACCAGATTCTGCAGCAATATAGCATGAAGGGACAGATAGAATTCCAAGGGGAGATGAAGGGAGGAAGTGCTGAGTCTGGGATGAGAAAGCAAAAGGCAGAGCATGCAACACACCCTTGGAACCAGCCACCTTGCAGAGGAAAAGTCGCTTTGTATAGAGGATGCTCCCTCTTCCGGCAGCATGCAGCCCCCAAACTCCACCCCCCCAAAGATGTGGCCTGAGAGGCATTCTTGAAGGAGCCCTCAATCCACAGTCCCAATGCCCAGGTGAGAACCACCTCCCTGAGTTTGCTACCCCCACCTCATAGACCTCCTTACTCTGAAGCCTCCTACCAGTCTCTGCCCAGAGGCTGAGGTCCAGAGGTCCCAGCAGGCTCCACATGGCAGTGGTAGTGGTCCTTCTCTTTGGGGACAATGGGGATCTTGCTCCAGGTGTAATAGGTCCCATCCGAATTAGGGAAAATATCACTATGGATGACGTCCTGCACCCAGACTGTTCCATTCTTCCTCCAGCTGATATCAATCTCCTTGGGGTAGAAGCCAAAGGCCTGACAGATGAGGGTTTCCTGGCCATCAGAAGCTGTCTTGTGTATCACCTTCACCACAGGGGCCTCTGCAAAAGTGGTAACATTACTGACAATACAGATAACACTACTTCTCCAGAAGCTGGACAGAAGGGTGCTGCACCTAAAAAGCAGGGAGGGAACTCCTATTTTCATCCAGTCCCACTCCTGCAATAGGATATTTTCTATCTGCAACATCTCTAATAGTAGGGAAAAGCATTAATCCCTGGCATGTCTCAGCATCTTCTTTCAATGTAAATCCTCAAAGAGAATAATTTATTATTTCTCTGGGTAAACCACCATAAGCCGTTTTGGGAAGGGCGGTATAGAAATTGAATAAATAATAAAAAATTTATATAGTTCTGCAGGTTAGCAGCCATTTACTTCTGAGCTTTTGGGAGGGCATCACAATGCAGGCAGGGATCAATGAGATTGGATCCATATACATTTTCAATATGATCTACCATGCCATTCAATATCATCAAGCACAATATCCTCAGCTCTCTGTTGGAGTTGAGTTTGGTAGGTACCACCATACTATGGTGGTCCCATTCTGCTTTTTGGACCACTATCCAAAGATGGTTTTTGGGGGACCATGGTCAGTGATAGGGTACTTGTTTTGCATACAGAAGGTCCCGGATTCAGTCCTTGGCATCTCCAGGTAGCACCTCCTATCTAAAACAGGGGAGAGCCTCTTCTCTATATCAAGTTCCTGCATCATCCTCCATGATGATATAGAATCTTTCATGAAAACATTGGATGGAAGGCTCTTGAGATTTGGTGGTACTTGCCATCAGTGTGTGGGTGACATGGAATTCTATTTCTCTTTTATATGGGAACCAGGTGAGAAAGTGCAGGAGCGGTATACCTGCCGTCATGTGACTGAGCCATGGCATTAGGGGGTGAATATCCAAAGCCAGGACTGAGAGAGCCAGGTAGATGATCAGAAGCCATACGGTCCATCAAGCCATATCCACAATCATGTTCCAAACGTTTGAGCATGTAATCAGGAGCCCAGGACAAACCAGAAGTCACACCAAGCAGATAGAAGAAACAAGACAAGCCCACCAGAAGAAAGGCATCTTGATACTAAGGCAATTCCTGCTTCAGGCAAGAAGCCGTTTATTCTCTTCCTGTGTGCAGGAAAGCCAATAACTGGCTTCACAGGGCAGGCCAGAGGCAGAGCCATCATTCAGCAGATGGGTTCAAAGAACCTGACTGCAAGCCATGGAAGGGTTGCGCAAGCCTTCTTGTCGTTCATTCCCAGCCAGATTTTGCTGGCCAGGTGCTGTGTTCCTGCTCCGCCGTCCCTCAGCGATGGCTTTAAAAGGTTTTCTAAAAAGCCCTACCCCTAGGTGGCCATGCCCCCTGCCGCCCCGGCCCCCTCTAGTCCCCATCCTTAATGCATCCATGCAGTGTTGGCAGCCAACTACACATGTTTGTGATGTCACGTGCAAGGGGGTTTCACAGACACATGGGCTGCAGGCATGGTGGGGCAGCTGGGGACGGGTTAGAACCCGGGCCTCTATTCCCTGACTCCGCCACTGGGGCTGGGCCAGGAGCCTGGAAATTCCACAACAGCTATAGTGCAGCAAGTCGCCACTGAGGGCAGTGTGGAGCAGAAATCCAGCCACCGGAAAGTCTGGCACTGCCTGCAACTGGGAATGGGCTGCTGGAAGAATGGCGTCCGGCCGCCCAGAGTTTGGTTTGATGCAATGAGTGGCTTTCGTTAAGAGTAGAAGCAGATGATGCAGAGCAAGTGCAGCTTCTCCATGTGCCTAGACAATGGGCATTTCTTCTATGAGCCACCCATCACCAACACCACCTGTTTCTCTAAGATGGAGGAAAATCCAGCCCCCTGTACGCTATGCCCCACCTGCAGTCTACAATGGTCCACTCCAGTAAGAACTTGCTCATACAATTGGTCTGATCCTGTGCTTAGCTCTAATGCTGGAATCCCCTATTCAGCACAAAGCCACGGTAGAAGGGGCTGTGCCATTTCAGAGTGTAGGATGAGAGGGAGCTTTTTTGCAAGCCCCTCCACCCCTCTCAAAGGAAACCCATGCCTGCAAACCAAGCGAGTAAGGAAGGGAAGTCTTGCTTCCAATGCTTTCTTCACTTGGCTAGCTTTCTACTTGAAGGGAACTTTTTTCTTTCATGTGGGGGAACAGGCAAAAGTGCAATAAGCCCCACCCCACCCCACCCCACCCCACACAGTAGTCTGATGTGGGCATGAACAAACTCTTAAAATATCTGAGGGACTGTCACATAGAAAAGGGCAAAGACTTCTTCTCTGCTGCCTCAGGAGATAAGACTAGATTTCTTGAATTAGATCTCATGAACCTACAAGATGGTAAGTTTTGTTGAACTTTAGGAGAAACTTTGCCAAGGTAAGAGCAGTTCAATAACCCAACACTAAGGGGCTAGTTGGCTCTATTTCCTTGATCTTCAAGCAGATATTGCACTGCCATCTGTTTGGGGTGTTTTAGCCCTGGATTCCCTGCTCTGGAGCCAGACGCTGGATTTGATGGCCTACAAGACACCTTCGAACTCTCATTTTATGATTCTGTGATTCTAAAGTTCACTACTGACTTCCACCACTTTCATATTGAGCAAAGTGTCTATTCAGTCTAGGATTAATTTGGGGGGTGGGATATGAAAGGATCATAATCCTACACCTAGAAGCTCTCCCACACTGTCCCTTTTCATCCTCACCTTTCCTCAGCAGGGACTCCTTCCCATAGGCCACTGATTTCTGAAGCCGTTTAATGCAGGTCTCTTCCAGGAATTGCTTAGTGTTCTTCTTCCTTTCTAGATCAGCATTCCACCTCCTCTTAGTTTCTTGAGACACAGGATCAGTTGCATTCCAGGTGGGAGTATCCTTGTCAAAGAAGATGAAGTTCTGCCCATCATATCCATATATTTCATAACCCTTTTTCTTCCCATCGTTGCTCAGCTCACAGCCACCAGTGTACTACCAGGTGTGAAGCCCTGCAAGAGACACACAAAACCAGAAGCATCAGAGCTGGGTCAGAAACTCCCTCCCAACCCCTGACTGTTCCCTGAAGGGTGAGAACTTCATTCCTAGACTTTTCATTCCTATTGTGGGCCTTGAAATCATTGGTGGGCGGGGGAGACACTGGATTCCACCCCCTCCCAATCGCTAGCAAGAGAAACCCGGCTATGAGGAAACTCTGTGAATTAAGGTGTGTTTCAAGGAAAGGGATTGTCACTGACCATCCTCTTCCCCCATGAGGCTTACTTCAGATCCAGAATTTATTTGTTTGTTTGTTCATTAATTAATTTATTTATTTATTACATTTTATATCCCACTGTTCCTCCAAGGAGCCCAGAGCGGTGTACTACATACTTAGGTTTCTCCTTCCAACAACCCTGTGAAGTAGGTTGGGCTAAGAGAGTAGTGACTGGCCCAGAGTCACCCAGCTAGTCTCATGGCTGAGTAGGGATTTGAACTTTCAAAAGGAGGAATGTGGATATTTTTCATCCCTCTCTTAAAAGAGCCCCTGCTAACTGGGCAAAGAGGCACCTTTTTAACATAGTGTTTCTCTTTATTTAGCAGGGGGAGAGTAACCGGCCCTATCCTCCCCCAGCACAGTACTTCCAGTGACTGTTGCTGGCATCCGTCTTATGTTTCTTTTTAGATTGTGAACCCTTTGGGGACAGGGATCCATCTTATTTATTCATTTATATCTATGTAAACCACTTTGGAAACTTTTGTTGGAAAGCGGTATATCAATATTCGTCATATTTGGATTCCTTCACACCCGCCACAATGACCAGCAGAATAATAGTCAGAGGGACATTAAAAAAAAAAAAAAAAAAGGTTTTGCCCAGGATGAAATGCGTGTTGCCCCATTGCCCTCATGATCCTGTGATCAACAACTTGCCAGTTCCCCCACCCTCTGAGTGATTCCCCTAAATCTCCCCCAAGCCTTAAATCAGACACACACCCTTTCTCCCAGTTCATTGCTGGTATTAAAATATTGTACTGCATATTAACAACATAACTTACTTCCCCCCCGCCCACCGTTACCCTCCAAATGAATAATTTGCCTTGTGTCCTTTTTGCTTTTAGATTATGAGCCCCTATTGGACACCAAACAATTATCTTTTGCTATGTAAACTAGGGATGTGCGAACGGGTTTGACATCAATCGGGTTCAACATAGAACTGGTTTGGTTCAACTATTCGGACTGAACTGCCCTGGGGGTTCGCAAGCTTAAAAAAATATTTAAAATTTATTTTTAAACTTACCACCTTCGGGGGAGTTGTCCGAGGCAGTGTGGGGGTCTGCAGAGGTCCCCCCTCCCCCCCGCCAGCCTCCCTTAGTCCAGAGGCTCTCTGGTGCCTCCTCCTGATGAACTGCCGTTCTGTGGGGATCCCTTATTTCATTTCTTGATGCTCCTCAGGATCAATCAAGCCCTTACTTTTGATCATTGGGGTAAAGGGGAGGCATCCAAGCCCCAATCGACTTCCCCACAATATCCAAAAGAGATGAGGGAATGGATGGAGGGCCCATGTCTGTGCTTGAGTGGAGAGGAGGACTACTGGATGGGGTAGAATCTGTTCTTCTCCCATCCTCCACTCACCCTCACTCTGGCTGAAGTCACTCTGAATGTTCATCAGGTTCAGTCTGAACTTTTCCCCCCAATTCCGTAGGGTCCTAGATGCTTTGTCCCAGAGTTGGTCATAATCCTTCTCCCCCTTCTTTATCCACTGTGCTCGAGGTAGGGCCCTCTTGTTGTTGCTGCCATGGAAAGCATAGGGCTGGTCATCCACGAATCCCGCAGCCGTGAATGCAGGTAACTCCTGGCTGGGCTCTGAGACCTTCGTGTATAAAAAGCACAAGGAATGTGAGGAGGAGCCTACCAAAAGAAAAGGGCAGGGCAAGGTTAGGGGACTTGCAAAGGAGAGCACCACCAAAGAACTGTTCTTGCTCCTTCTTGGAACAATGGAGAAGAACAAGAGCGAGGTGTAAAATCCAAGGGAAAGAGTTGTGGTATGCAAGTGATGTGTTTGAAAACCAAAGGAACTCCATGTTTGCCTAGAAAACCTCATTCTAACTTAAAGTAACCTAGCCCAGCTCAGGGACATCACTGCTTCTCACGATTAATGTCATGATCTCTCTCCAGCTAAATTGTATCTATGAAACATGTTAACACAGCTAAGGTTCCCACTGCTAGAAAACAGGATCTAACCAAATAAGGACACTTGCTGGGTGACACGGGCAGCCACTCAAATGGTTTAGCCTGCCTCACAGGGTTGTTGTAAGGAGGAAGAATGGGATACAGAAAAGACTGTGAGATGCCACATGGGAACAGGACCAGAGGCATATCTAGGGAAAATAGCACTTAGGGCAAGCACTGAAATTGCGCCCCTGTCCAAACATCTGACACCCATCTTTCAGATAACTTTACCATAATATCAGCTCAAAAATACAACTCCAGACACTTTCAGAAGAAACAGGTTGTAAGCAACACACACATGCATACACACATACAACCACACATGTGGCACATATGTGCCAGTAACCTTCCCAAGGAAACACAGCACATCCATGTGCTGGGCGTCTCTCCATAGAGCTAAGCAGTGAAAGCTCTCTTTAGCAAATGCTCTGCCAACTCAGCACACCTCACTACAGGTTCCTGCTTCCAAGAAATTCAAGGAAGGGTTTTTTCTGTTCAAACAGCTTTTGCCTTCAAGGGAGATAGTTGCAATGGGAAATCCTAGGGGCCCCAAACAATCTGAAATTATCCAGCACCTTACAATAGGCTTGGATCCAGCAGCCTGATCAGGAAGAAGGTGGAAGTTGCAGCTAGCCACAGAACAGCAAAACAGTGTGATATTCAGTTTTTTGTTTTAGTTTTAAAGCACCACACAAGTTAAAGGCAGACACTTTCCAAGTTTGAAATCCCACAAACCTTATAATCAGATTGCTTGACAAATATTCAGATAAAGATAGAGCTCTGTATAGAGAATTAAACAGCATGCGAGTGAATGTTTCCCTTTTTTTCCCCTTGCCTCTCACCCGCCCCACCCTTCAGTTTTGCCAGCTTACAAGGTATTAAACTAAAATTGTCTTTTTAAGGGATGTTTTGTCCACTTACTTTTGTGCCATTTATATCTGTTTTTTAAAATGCTCGGGTCCCTTGCCAACAACTTTGCATTCTTCTGACTCCCTAAATCAAGGAAAAATCTAGACTTGGGTCTTGCAGATGTCATTTTTGTTTTCAGCAGCCTTTGTTTTATTTTTTAAAAATGGCCACCGCACATGCTCAAATGGTCCCTGCAAGGTCCTATGCCTTGCCAGGCCTCGCAGAGGCCTTTTGAGCACGTGCAGCAACCTCCAAAATGGCCACCGCACTGATCTTTGTAGGCCCAAACAGGCCTGAAAATCAGCCTGGGACGGGCTGCAGCAGTGATCTAAGAGGCCGGCGGGGGGAGGGGGAACCTTTGTAGACCCCCCCCCTTGGCCTTTAGGAAGCCCCCCAAAGGGGCTACAGGTTTTAAAAAATCTACTAATTGGGGAGGGGGTGGGGGTGCAGTATGGCACTGGTGTCCCTTCCAGTGGCGCCTAGTTTCACCTATGAACAGGACTTTGTTAGCAGTTACACCCAAAGGGCCTTGGTGAAATTCAAGCACTGGAGTTTTATGCTGTGGCCTCTCGAGTGATGAGACTATGTTTGACCTGTCAGGCTTTAATGTCTCCTCAAAACCCCAAACTCATGAGTGAGGTGAAAATGTGGATGCCCTTTTTCCTATGATTTTATTGCTTTGCCTTTTGCCCAGGATTGCCGTTTTGTTCTCGTGATTAGAGGCCAGCCTACAACACAAGCCAACAAGCCCTAAATGTGGACATCATCCCCTGTTCTGCACTTCGCGGGGAGAGGGGCTCAAGGCATGCAGGGAAACAAAAACATAAATTGGAAAAAATGCCAAAAGACCAAACTGAAAATAGCCTCAGACTTAGTCTCAGGACGCTGTCCCTACATGGGGGGAGGGAATTGGTAACACACTTGCCTGTCTTTCTCTCAGGTAAACAGGTTTGCAACCAACAGTGCCTTGAATTGTCTTTCCAAGAAGGATTGGTCCTCCCCAGATTGAAGGAATACCTGGATCCATGCATCCAATCGCCAGGATGTGATTCCCAAGGGAGTCTCCAGAGGACATCAACCCTGACCCAGGAAAACTAACCAGCAGCAGCAGCAGCAGGTACCCAAGGGGAGTCCCTATCTGTGTTTCCAGTCCGACCCAGTGGTGACAGAACGTCCATCTGCTACCCTGTCTTGTGTTCGAGGAAGAGGGCTTAATGCAAAATTCATCTTCCTGCTCTTGAGTGCTGTAGGAGAGGAATAGTCAACAAATGCCTGAAGAGTGCCTGATAGCAAACAGGCAAGCCAATTTGTTTACTCTTCTCTGGAGTCATACATGCATCTCCCCAAGCTTTTGGACACTCCTGTAAAGCCCTGGAACCATCCTACCTGGGTAAGATGCCCTGCCAAAGACACTATTTCAAATTCAGCCAAAGCTACTTTATAAAATTGCCCACAAGTGGGGGAGTCAAGGCTCCCAAACACATGAATTTTCGAGCTTGTTTATGGACACTAGTCAAACACGCCAAAACAACACAGATCAGAGAACATCCAGGATAGCCAAAATCCTGCAACGCTGGACAAGAGCATTTGGAAGGCAGAACCAATTGAAGGACTAAAATGACTTTTTAAAAAAATAACCAAGGACTCTTAGTTTTCAGAATTCTACGACTCTCCTTGGCTTCCTTTTGGCCATGGCAGACTCTAGAGGACACTAAGGGGGGTGGGAGTTGATGATTTACACCACTTTCTTGTAGTGACTATGTGCTATGATTATGTTGGAAACCTTGCTTTCCCCTGTGCTGTAAGGACATGGATCTCACATGCTTGCTCTCTGGTCTTTTCCTTCCCTGACATCTTGTGCCATTCATCTCACTGTTTCACCCAGGGCATCTACCTGCAAGTCTGCACCTTTCCACAACTTACTGGTTCCATTTGCACTCTAAAGACATTAAGCTAGCCCAAGCTTTACCTACTAATTTTCTAAAGACCTGTATCTTGGGATATCTTTTAACTAATGTGACTGTAGATGACTTCTCATTGCTATTGCTTTGCACAAGCTGATAATCCATTAATTGCCAGAAGCACCTGGTTCTACAACGCAAGGCTGTTATTGATACTTTATTTGGGATGAAGATGGGTTAAGAGACAATGTTGCTTGCTATAAGTTGTATGATATATATACATACACCTTGCTGCTATGTGTAAAACTTTTTATCTATATCAAATCAGGCCAGATATGGGTGGTTAAGGATGTGTGTTGATTTATGGAATTATACTAATTATGCTTGTAGCTCTAGGATGTTGTATGCAATGTATTGAGTTTTATTGCCATGTGTACAGCCCATTTAGCACCTACCATTTCTGTAGAATCTATGCTTAGGCATCCCAAAACCACATATGTCCCAGATCCTTTAGCCACACAAAACACAGAACTATATTTCCAAGGCAAGGAAGATAATTCTAGTTATAGCATGTATTTTCTTTTTATTGATAATCACATTTTGCTTCTTACAATGCATTCCAGCTTTAATCCAAATGTTTATGAGAACCTTTAAACCTCTCCATAATGTAAGACCCAAATATACAGCTGTACCTTTACAAGCCTTAATAAGAACATCCTGAAAATTCAGGATAATCCAATTTCAGGGGGGAATTGCTGTGTTTAGAAAACCAAAGAAACTCCATGTTTGCCTAGAAAACCTCATTCTAACTTAAAGTAACCTAGCCCAGCTCAGGGACATCACTGCCTCTCACGATTAACGTCATTATCTCTCTCCAGCTAAATTGTATCTATGAAACTTGTTAACACAGCTAAGGTTCCCACGGCTAGACAACAGGATTTAACCAAATAAGGAGTAATCACCCAATGAACAACGAAAGAGGCATTCGCATGCGTACTAGATACTTAGACCACAATTGTATTGCCACGTATACTGTGTCTAGAGTGACAGCACCATTTAGATTGTCTGTATAAATGTAAGGTGCACCTTTAACCAAACTGTAATCGGTTTGAGAGCATGAGCCTACTGATTACCTATTGCTATCTGCAGAAGCAATAAAGCCTCAATTAATGATTCCCAACCTTGTGTCTAACTGATTGGTTAAGCGGACCCAGGAATGAGCCCCATCATGTAGAAAAAGCGCAAGGAATGCGGGGAGGAGCCTACCAAAAGAAAAGGGCAGGGCAGGGTTAGGGGACTGGCAAAGGAGAGCACCACCAAAGAACTGTTCTTGCTCCTTCTTGGAACAACGGAGATGAACAAGAGCAAGGTGTAGAATCCAAGGGAAAGAGTTGTGGTATGCAAGGACAAGGCAGTAGAGTGGCATCAGGAATATTAATAGTTCAATGATATAGATATTATGTACAGAGAGGCAGAGCCACCAAATGGTGCAGTGGGGAAGTAACTTGCCTAGGCAGATGCTGAAAGGCATCATCTCATTCTGCACAGGAGATGGCAATGGTAAACCCCTCCTGTATTCTGCCAATGAAAACCACATGGCTCTGTGGTTACCAGGAGTCGACACCAACTCGATGGCACAACTTTAGCTTTACTGAGAGGCAAGTGCAGACTGCTGTTCAGTGCTGTTGCTGCTGGCTGTTTGTTAGCCCACCTGTACTCCAGGACTGGAATACAAGTAACTAAAGCTCCATTCAAAAGCTGGCCTGGATCAAGGAATGGATTAACCATTAGCACACTTGCCTCCACTCTACCCTCTCCTTCTGCTTGGCCCTTGGAAGGAGGACCCCAGCTTTCCCCATCCTGCAACGGTGACAGACACACCGATGGAATTGGAAGAAGGTATCCTAATAATCTCTCCTTCCCTCTCTCCTCTCCTAAATCTGCACTCCAAGTTCTCTCTCTGGCAAGCTTTAAGCTGAGTTAATCGCAATTCAGACCCTTAAGTGAAAAACGCCTCGTCATGACTCTGATTTACATTGCTGGTTAAAGTTTTTGCCTTCATTAACTACCTCATCATTTTTCATTTCCTGTGCTCCAATAATTCTTAAATAAATCTGATTGTACCATATTCCTATCTCAAGCCTTTATTTCCAGACCAAATCTTTGCCCAAATTGATATTGTAATGTAATGGACGGTTCATTCTAGTTGTGCTAATTCGCAGCACAATCCCCAATAGTCTCAGGACGTTCCACTAGCATTCCAGAATAGTTCTATTAACAGATGAGAGATCTGCAGGCAAGGAGCATGACATACCCTTGGAACCAGCCACCTTACAGAGGAAAGGTGTACAGAATGCTCTCTTCCAGAACATGTCAGCCCCTAAGCTTTAGCAAGCAATGGGAGGGATGCAGAAATTAATAAGACGGGAGAAATGGGCCTGGTTGGGAGAGGATGTAGAAGGTCAGAAGCTTCAGAAAGGGGTGTTACATCCCCCAGGTATGACCTGGGATACATTCCTGAAGATGCCCTCAATCTGCAGCCCAAATGCCCAGGTGAGGACCACTGTTGTAATCTGCCATACCCACCTCCAAAGAACCAGCCCTCCCTCCCTCCCCCCCCCCCAAAAGTCTCTCACCACAGCCTTTCCAGGGAATTGGGAATTTAGAAAGCCAAAGAGAGATAGGGATGGCTGTCCAGGACAGGGGAAAAAATTGGTTAATGTGGAAGCACCCCATACAAATTCCTTCCTTGATCCCCAGGCCCACGTCTTCTGAAGCAGAGAAGAACTCCAGGCTGGTTGCTGACTGTTTCCTGGCCAACTGAGCCTCCTTACTTGGGCTCACTCAGCATCCCTGCCTAGGACTCACCAAAGGTCTGCTCATCTCCTCCACTGGAACAGTACCACACGCCATTGCACAAGGAAGCATGTGAGATGCACTGGCTGATAGGGCAGCGAGGCGCATCCTTCAGGGAGGGGTGCACCACTGTTGGGTCAGGAGTCGACACCGACTCGACACCGACTCGACGCTGCACTTGATGGGTGGTGGCAGGAACTGAGATGGTGGCATCTGGAGAAACAGTGGTAATGTCTTAGGAGAGTAAACAGGGAGAGTTTAATGGCAGAAATAGGCTTGGTTTGGACAGGGTGCATAGGATCCAAACCAGATTGGAAGAAAGTGGGAGAATCTAGGTTCTTCAATGAGACAGGTTGATGGAACAGATAGTAGTCAAAAGGAAGGAGAAGGGAGGTACTGCCAAGTCTTACCAACATGGAACAGGACACACCCTAGGAACCAGCCAACTTGCAGACGAAAAACAGCTTTGTGTATAGGATGCTCTCTCTTCTAGCAGACTCCATCCCCCAAACTCCATTATTAGCCCCTTCCTTCCCAGATATGGCCTTAGGAGCCCTCAATCTGCAGTCCAAATGCCCAGAAGGGAGCCGCCTCTGGAATCTGCCATCCCCACCCCAATGAACCAGCCCTCCCTCCCCTACAGTCTCTCACCTGGCCCTTCCAAGGGAATCAAGTGGGGTTCTGGCAGACTGGCATGTTCCACAGAACACAGGTAGCGCCCCCTGTCCTTGGGATCAATCTGAATGTTCGTCCGGCTTTGGTAGGTCCCATCTGAGTTGGGGTTGACAGAGAACTTGCCCTGCTTCCAGAACTCTCCATCTTTCCTCCAGGTGATGTTGATCCCCTTGGGGTAGAAGCCGTAAGCCTGGCAGAAGAGGGTTTCCTGGCCACCAACAGTTGCTTTGCGTGTCACCTTCACCACTGGGCGATCTGGAAAATGGCCACATTACTGACATTATGAATAAGGGCATCTTTCTAGCACCTGGCAGGGTGGATGCTGTACCTTAAGAGCAGGAAGGGAACTCATGTGGTCAATCTCATGCCCAAGTTATGATATCATAACGGAGAGCTGGTCTTGTGGTAGAAAGCCTGAATTGTCCCATTTTGCTAAGCAGAGTCTGCTCTGGTTTGTATTTGAATGGGAGATGTGTGAGCACTGTAAGATATTCCCCTCGGGGGGTTGGGCTGCTTTGGGAAGAGCATTAATGGAGGCTCCAAGTTCCCTCCCTGGCATCTCCAAGAGAGGACTGAGAGAGAGTCCTGCCTGCAACCTTGAAAAAGCTGCTGTCAGTCTGTGTAGACAATACTAATCTAGACAGATCAATGGTCTGATGCAGTTGTTGGAAGTTAAAGGACTTTGCGCTGTCTCTTTGCCTCAGACAGTGGAGGACAGACTAGTAAGTCAGAGGGCTAGAAGGTCAAGACATTGGTCATAACTTCTCAACTGCTCTGATGCTATCCCTTTGATATGTAGATTGCTACTCTTAGGGATTCAAACTTCCTTCCTCTCTCTCTCCTCATTACCTGGCCTCCTACCTTGCAACATGGCAAGCCTCTCTCCCTGCACCATATGTGCAGAGAGGATGCAGAATCCATCTGCATCCAGCTAGATAGATAGATTAGAGATCCTAACTCCTCACTTTCCTATCTAGAATGGAGTTCCTTAATAAATGCCTTTTATATTGATTTGAAACTATGAATTGGCTCCAAGTTACTTTACTCTCAGCAAACACGCATGCCTAACTAAATCTGCTGTGTTGTGCCTCTGTGCACGCTGCTATAATGAGAAAGGGATTCTCTCACCACAGAGAATTTCCAACAGCAGTATATGGCAGCTTCCTATGTAGTCTACAGCATACTCAATAGCAGAAAATCACCAAGAAATGTTTCATGGTGTTTCTCAGGCTATTTGAAAATACAATACAATATTTAGCAATACTGTAGTTATCAGGGCTGTGCATTTGGAAAGATCAAAAGCCCAAAATCGCCATTCCTTCCTGCCACCATGGAGAGACAGCCTCTTGAGGGGCAATTGCCCCAGGTAGTATGGGATGGGGGTGGGGTGAGGTCAGGTCAGGGTCAATCCTGACCCAGCACTGGTGTGGGGAAGACTGGGCAGGTGGGAAGAATCCTGCCAGCGTCCATGGGGAGGGCGGGGGTGGGTGGGGACTCATGCAAAGGACGTTGGGGAGAAGCGCAGGAAAGCTGGGGAGAAACATGTGGCTAGCTGGGGGCTGCAATTCTTCCAAGAGCTTCTCACGTTGGGGGGGAAAAGGCTAGCTCTGCCTTTCCTGCAACTTCACAAGGCTCTGGTTCCATGGTACAATCACAGACTACTACCACCCTGGCAACCACCCCACCCTGACCCTTTCCCATCCTCACCTTTCCTCAGCAGGGAGCCATTCCCACAGGCCACCAATGTCAGCAGCCGCTCAATGCAGGGCCCCTCCAGGTAGCGCTTCATGTTCGAGCTCATTGTCAGCAGAGACCCCCATTTCCCCTTCATCTTTTCGGCCACAGCATCGGCTACCGTCCAGGTGATGGTCTCTGTGTTAAAGCTGATGAAGTCCCGCCCATCATAACCAGATCGCCAGTATCCCCGTTTCTTCCCATCCTCACGCAGTCCACAGCCAAGCGTGCCCTGCCAGATGTGAAGCCCTGCAAGAGAAACCAAAGCAAGAGTGTCACAGCCAGGTCAGAAGTTCCCCTTCAGGAATCAACAATGCCTCGGCTGTTCCATGCAGAGTGATCTCTCTCTAGACCTCCCATCTCCCCTACAATGGGACACCTAGACCCTCTTTTCCCACAACCCCTTCCCATCTCTTTGGTTTTTTTGTACACCACCCAAAGAAGCAGGTTTTGGGCAGTATATAAATACGTTAAATAAATAAATCTCCAGCCATTTGAAGGAGAAGTACTGGGGATGGGTCTCTGTGTCCCTCCCACTCTCCACTCACCCTCACTCTGATTGGAGACATTCTGAAGCCTCACAAAAAGCGCTCTGAACTTTTCCTCCCAGCTCTTCATAGTCTTAGATTCTAAGTCCCAGAATTGGGTATCATTCTTCTCCATCCATTGTGCTCGGGCTAACACTCTCTTGGTGCTGCTGTCATAGTAAGTAATGAGCTGGCCATCCACGAACTGCCCAACCATGAACTCAGGAAGCCCCTGGTTGGGCTCAGAGAGCCACGTGTAGAAAAGGCTCAAGTAATGTGTGGAGGAGCCTGCAAGAGAAAAGGGAGGAGCAGGATTAGGGGACCTGCAGCTGGGAGCAATTGAGAGCACCCCCAATGATAGTCCATCAAGGATGTTGCCTTTCCACAGCAATCTCTAATTGGGAAGGGTGGAGAAGAAAGTGGAGAAGGGAAGAGGGATCCCCAAACAGAAATGGGCCATGATAAGAAATTGGGGGCTCCTGAAGGGAAAAAGCCTATGTCATATGTAGAGGAACTTTCATGCATCCTGGTGGGTTGTTGTTTTTTACACCAAAACTCCACAAATGCAAATTCAGATCACTCTTTGCATCTAACTCCCCAAACTGCATTGGAAAAATCCTGGCTCCGTCATCATGGTGCGAAATTGTGTTGCAAAGCATGGATCTAATGCATGGATCCTCCTAATACACAGAGTACCCCTCCCCAAACATGCCATCACACCACAGATTCTGATAGATGCTCACAATTTTCACACAGATTTTCCTTAAACTCAAATCCCCTATGATACCTACATCTGTAGAAAAGGCAGGGAAAGGAAGAGCCAGGAAACTACAGAACTGTCAGTTTGACACCAATATTGGGTGAAATCATAAACAGAGTATTAAGCATTCTGTCTGTGAACACTTACAAAATAATCTGGTGATTAGTAGGAGTCAGTATGGACAACCTACCTTCTGGACTCTCCGCAGAGAACTCTATCTTTCCCTTCCTCCCTTCCTAAGAACATAAGAACAGCCCTGCTGGATCAGGCCCAAGGCCCATCTAGTCCAGCATCCTGTTTCACACAGCGGTCCACCAGATGCTGCTGGAAGCCTAAAGGCAGGACTTTACTCCCCTGCAACTGCTACTCAGAGGCATCCTGCCTTTGAGGCTGTAGGTGGCCTATAGCCCTCCGACTAGTATCCAATGATAGAGCTCTCCTCCATGAAGTGATCCAAACCCCTCTTAACGCCATCCAAGGTAGTGGCCCCACATCCCATGGCAAAGAATTCCATAGATTAATTGTGCGCTGTGTCTATGTGTGGGTAGTTGAAGTCACCCATTAATACTGCTCTGTCTCTCTAAATTTCTGACTATCCCTAACCCTAACCCCTGCAACTGGTACCCAAAGGCACCCTGCCCCCGAGGCTGGCCTACAGCCCTCCAACTAGTAGCCGTCAATAGACCTCTCCGCCATGAAATTATCCAAACCCCTCTTCAAGCCATCCAGGTTGTTGGCTGTCACCACATCTCATGGCAGAGAATTCCACAAGTTGACTATGCGTTGTGTGAAAAAGTACTTCCGTTTGCTGGCCCTAGATTTCCCAGCAATCAATTTCATGGGATGACCCCTGGTTCTAGTGTTATGGGAGAGGGAGAAGAATTTCTCTCTATCCACTTTCTCCACACCATGCATGATTTTATAGACCTATATCATGTCTCCCTGCAGTCATCTTTTTTCTAAACTAAATAGTCCCAGGTGTTGTAGCCTAGCCTCATAGGAAAAGTGCTCTAGGCCCTTGATCATCTTGGTTGCCCTCTTCTCCACCTTTTCCAGTTCTACAATGTCCCTTTTTAGATGTGGTGACCAGAATTGTATGCAGTACTCCAGGTGTGGCCGCACCATAGTTTTGTATAAGGGCATTATGATATTAGCAGTTTTATTTTCAATCCCCTTCCTAATGATCCCTAGCATGGAACTGGCCTTTTTTACAGCTGCCGCACATTGAGTTGACACTTTCAACGAGCTGCCCACCATGACCCCAAGATCCCTCTCCTGATCAGTCACCGACAGCTTAGATCCCATCAGCATATACTTGAAGTGGGGTTCTTCATCCCAATGTGCATCACTTTACACTTGCCAACATTGAACCTCATTTGACACTTTGTCTCCCACTCACCCAGTTTGGAGATATCCTTTTGGAGCTCTTCACAATCAGTTATGGATTTAACTACCCGAAAGAGTTTGGTATCATCTGCAAATCTGGCCACCTCGCTGCTTACCCCTGCTTCTAGATCATTTATGAATAAATTAAAAAGCACCGGTCCCAGTACAGGAAATAAAGCTAACAATTATGAATGATCATGTTTATATAAGAGTAGAAACTCAACCATTTGTAATTAGGTTTTCAAATACTGTTAATTGTCTTGTCAATGTTTCTTTCCCCATCAATTATTTAGACAATTCCTTAGTGGGAACATTCAAACAAAGGAATATGTCTAACATTAGTTTCATCCATTAATTCTGCTCTTGCTAGCAAACCCTTATCATATAGACTCTTATAAAAACATCGCATTTTGTTTGTTTGCTACATCTTGAAATATTAAAAATCTGTACATATCTAATAAACTTGATACAAGGAGCCATTTGGGTTCCCATGTTTTCCCTGCACCTTTCTTGTATGTACGAAGTTGAGAACGATCTAAACATTGTTGGAAAACCTGTATCGCAGTCCCAGTGTGGTCGGTAATGCTGCTCTCAAAGTTTTTGCTGGAAGAAACATGAGCCAATTCTGGACAGAGCAAAGAAACAAAGAGTCCTACTTACAACTCAGTCAGGTGACTGAACAGAGACTTGCAAAAGGTTCCACCTCTACTCTGGATAGTGATAGAGTTCCATCCTCCATTTTTACATGCCAGGATACAATATATTGCATAAGAGACACTCCCTCAGGGAAAAGGCCTGGGGGCAAATTCTGTGTTCTCTCCCCAAATTTGATTGAGCTCCCAGAGGTACTCACCAGAGCAGTGACCCAGCAGGAGGGCAGCTGCCCCCAGGACCAAGAGCTGCCACCAAAGTAGCCCCATTGGGATCAGAAGCTGACAAAGTTTCTCACTACACTTTCGTTGCTCCCAGTTCACTTACTGCTGGCTTGTGGAAACTCTGAAACAAGAGCTTTGGTCAGTTTATTATTTATTTACTTATTTATTTATTTATTTCTCGATTTTGTACACCGCCCCAAACCTTTGTCTCTGGGCAGTTAACAATAGCATAAAACCAGTTAAAAACATATACAAAAAACTTAAAAACAATTTAACAAAAATAAACCAGAGATTAAAACCCAAAAATATTAGGAAGCTGAGAAAGCTTGGGTGAAAAGATGGGTTTTCAGGTGTTTTTTGAAAATTGCCAGAGATGGGGAGGATCATATCTCATCAGTGAGCACATTCCACAATCTTGGGGCAGCGACTGAGAAGGCCCGTCTCTATATAGCCACCAAACAAGTTGGTGCCGGTGACTGGAGACAGACCTCCCCAGATAATCTCAATGAGCGGTGGGGCCCGTAATGAAGAAGACACTCTCTTAGATACCCAGGGCCTAAGCCATTTAGGGCTTCATAAGTTATAACTAGCACTTTGTATTTAGTTCGGAAACCTATTGGCAGCCCGTGTAACTCCATCAGTAAAGGAGTAACATGGTCTCTTCGAGATGACCCAGAGACCAACCTGGCTGCCGCATTCTGAACCAACTGGAGTTTCCAGGCTACATACAAAGGCAGCCCCATGTAGAGCGCATTACAGAAGTCAAGTGTGGTTACCAACAGATGTACCACTGTTTTGAGGTCACTGATCGCAAGAAACAGGCACAGCTGGTTTATCAGCTGGAGCAGATAGAAAGCACCTCTGGCCACTGCCTCAACCTGAGAAACCAGAGAAGTGTGAATCCAGAAGTACTCCCAGACTGCGAACATGTTCCTTTGGGGGAAGTGTGACCCCATCTGGAACAGGCAGATCAAAATTGTCTCTAGAGTTCTGACCCCGCATAATAAGTACCTCCGTCTTATCTGGATTCAGCTTCAGTTTATTCTCCCTCATCCAGCCCATTATTGCTCCTAGGCAGGCATTTAGGGAGGATATGCCAGCTCCTGAAGAAGTTGGCATGGAGAAGTAGATCTGGGTGCCATCAGCATACTGGTAACACCCAGCTCCAAATCCCCTGATGATCTCTCCCAGCGGTTTCATGTAGATGTTTAAAAGCATTGGAGAAAGTACGGAGCCTTGAAGGACACCATACTTAAGCTCAGATTATGAAGAGCAACAGTCTCTAATCAACACCATCTGGAATCTGTCTGAGAGGTAGGAGCCGAACCACTGTAAAACAGTGCCTCCTACCCCCAACACCCTCAGATGTTCCAGCAGGATACTATGGTCGATAGTATCGAAAGCTGCTGAGAGATCCAAAGGGAACAACAGAGTCACACTTCCTCTGTCAATTCCCAATTGGAAATCATCCATCAGGCCAACCACGGCAGTCTCCACTCAGTAGCCCACCCAAAAACCAGTTTGAAATGGGTATAGATAATCAGTTACCTCCAAGACTGCCTGGAGCTGAGAAGCCACCACCCTCTCAATTATCTTGCCCAGCCATGGGAGGTTGGCAACAGGCCTATAATTGCTCAACTCTGAGGGATCTAATGCAAGCTTCTTTAGAAGAGGTCTAATGATTGCCTCCTTAAGATAAGGAGGCATCCTGCCCTCCCTCAGAGAAGCATTTATGATTTCCGTCAGGCTGTCTACAACAGCCTCCCTGCTAGATAGAACAAGCCATGTGGGACAAGGGTCAAGAGAACAAGTGGTAGGCCTCACCACTCCAAACAGCTTGTCCACATCCTCAGGAGTCACAGACTGAAACTGATCCAGTTGAATCACATAAGAGGAGTTGTTGGTCACCTCCAGCTCAGACACCAAATTAGTTGTGGAGTCTCCATCTAGGTTGGCCCGAATCCAAGATATTTTATCTGCGAAAAACTCTTTAAACACATCACAGTGAGTAACTGATGACTCCACATTCTGGTTCAAGGGACAGGGAGCAGATACCAGTCCCCTCACAACCCTGAACAACTCCGCTGGATGTGAACTCGCAGAGGCAATACGGGCAGAAAAGAACCGCCTCTTTGCTGCATGTATTGCCTGAGCATAGATCTTTAAATGTGCTCTATGTTGTAATCTGTCAGATTTGAGTCGAGTCTTTCTCCACTTGCGCTCCAGTCGCCTACCTTGCCACTTCAGCCCCCGTAGGTCTTCCATATACCAAGGGGCCAAATTTGAAGCGGGTCAGAGGGGATGCTTGGGAGCAATCGTGTCTATTGCCCTGGTGAGCAAGTTGTTCCAATTCTTAACCAGGGCATCAACAGGATCATTGGCAAAGCCAATATTGAATCCCTCCAAGGCTTCTTGGAATCTTACTGGATCCAATAACCTCTTTGGGCGGACCATTCTAATGGGACCCTCACCCCTGCAGAGGTGGGAAGTGGTTGTTAAGTCCAACCTTAACCAGATGGTAGTTCGTCCATGACAAGGGGGATATCACAGGAGTCCCCACCCACGGAACACCACCCTGATCAGAGTAAAAGACCAAATCAAGCATGTGACCTGCAATATGCGTTGGTCCAGTGACCACTTGGGATAGGCCCATAGTTGTTATGGCTGCTATGAACTCCTGAGCTACCCCAGACAGATTGGTCCCGAAATGTACATTGAAGTCCCCCAGCACCAAGACTCTGGGAGACTCCAATGCAAGTTCCGCGACCAAGTTCGTGAGTTCAGTAAGGGATTCCGTTGGGCAGCGGGGCGATCGGTACATCAACAGAAGTCCCAATCTATCCGTGGTCCTCAAACTCAAGTACACACATTCATTATGGTCCGATACCCTAACAGAGACCCTGGTAAGGGAGATTTATCCTTATAGACCACAGCCACTCCACCTCCCCGCCCACGTCCCCTCTACAGATATCCTGGAGGGAGAAGCTGGGACCAAACTGGACCACTAGCTTCCCCCAACCAAGTCTCAGTAATACATACCAGGTCGATCCCTTCATCCAGAGTTCAGGTTGATTTTGGACTGACCTAGCATTACAGAGGAGCAGGGAAAGGCTATGTGGGTTGCCGGTAGTGCTCCCCGAGGTCAAAGAGCTGGCAGGACAGCCGGAAGGGGAGACAGCTATTAAATTTCTGACTATCCCTGGAATGGCCTGCTGACCTGCCAACGTTACTTATTCTATTCCCCACCGCCACCGGGATAGCTGCCCCATTTTCAATGAAGGTGCCTCCTGTCCCCCCATCTCCAGACGAACCCAAACACATTACAGCAACTTCAACCCATCTAAAACAGCTTAAATCTAGTTAAGCGGAAGCCCTCTAGCCCTCCCCCTCAGGGGCAACCCACAGGCCCGCCACCACAAGGACCCTTCCTATAAAGCCCAAAACTGAGCAGGTGACCCGAGGAACAGCTGAGTACGCAGGAGCTGGTTCCAATCCTGCCCGCACTTCCCACCAATGTGAACCTTAGGCTGCTGCCCCACAGGGAAGCAAAAGCAAGCAGGCAACTGCGGAAGGAACCCCAGTACCCACCTGGTCTCTCACTCCAGGCAGCACTGGGTGGGAGGTAGATGGGCTTCTCAGCAGAGAGCTTTTCAGTTTAGATATATTCGGCCTATAGTGAAAAGGTGCTCTATCATCTGTTGATGACTGAAAAGCAGGTTTTGCTAGGCTTCCTCAGGACACGATGTAACATGAAAAGCAAAGAGGAAGACAGTTTACACAAAAATAATCTTGTGTAAAAAAACCAACAACCCACAAAAATGCTTCTACACTTCCATGACCGAGTTTCTTAATAATTAAAGAGTTGCACAGGGTGGGATTAGGACATGCAGAGACCCTAAATTATGTCCAACTTGAAAGGCCCCATAGCATTACAAAAATATTGATTATTCTAATAAACAGGACCACGGATATAGAAATAATAAAGCTCTAGTTTTACCTGGCAAAGATACAACAAAGAACTAATTACTTAACAAAAGCAGCTATCTTGCAATAATTCCTATTTGTATTAGAAATATCTTTAGACGAAAATACATTATGTAAATATGGATACATTATGTTAAAATCTTTTTAAATATATATATTCAGAGGACCCGCAGCTATAGCCTAAATCTGGTACAGGAGCTGCAGGAGCAGCCTGCAAAAGGGACCATGTTTCCATAGTATTGCATACCAAACAATCTTTTGGAAACCATAAGTTACATAGTTTCATCATCATACCTTACAAAATGCAGACGGGCCCAGCCCAAAGGTGTGGTTTCAGAGCAAATTGTGTTGAAGGAGGATGCCGCGAGGCAACTCTTACAAATGATGAATAAGAGGCATGTCTAGGGCATATCAGTCCCTGCATATCTAGGGCATATCAATCCCGGCTCCTCCTATCCATACCATCAGGTCGATCTCCCTCCCTCCTTCCCTCTCACTCACTCTCTGTCCAACTCACCCCCACACCAGTCAGACTCTCCCAAGCTTGTTGCTGCACAGTGCTGCTTGCCAGGTTTGGGGGTGCATGCAAAAAGCCACATTTTGCTGCAGAGAATGCAGAGATCATAAGTAACTTAACTCTGCAGAGTGCAGGGGCAATTTTGCATCCCACAGAACTATGGAGAGGGCACAATCAGGAAATAATTAACTGCCTGCCTACTCCCTGCTGGAGGATGGCAACGTTGCTGATAAGACCACTTAGCAGGCAATGAGCACACAATGGTTGCTGCTTCCTGAGTGGAAGGCTGTAAATGATCTGCAGAGATCACTCAGGAAGTATTTCTTGCTTTCAGCTAAAAAGCACTGGAAATGGTCAGGAAGGGCTGGGAGTGCAGACAGAGGAAGCCAAAAACCCAAACATAAATGCACCTGCACAGGCCATTCACGCTGGCTACAAATAAGGCAGGAACATGGGTGGGGCAGCCATTGCACTTTCGCCCCCTTCAAGTGGCGCCCAGGGCACATGCCCTGGCTGCCCCACCCTGGATACACCTTTGCCTATTAGTATGCTTGTTTCAGTCAAACCAGTGTGTCAGTGCTCTTTAAGTCCGTGTGGATTTTTCCATAGTCATGCTGTGACAAAACGCAGATCCCCATCTTAGCTTAACAGCATCTTACTTTTGTTACTGAGGGGACAGGGCCATCAAGCTAAAGGTCTAAGCCTTTTCCACAGTAGGTAACCATGTCTGAAGCGGAATCCGGTTTGTCTGAAACAAATTAGAAGCAGTTTATTGAGGCACTAGACCCTACACACAAGTAATGAGAAATAACATGACAGCAGTCTGCTCGATACTTATGACAAATAAACTCTTAATAAACGAACCTTTAATGCACATGAAATAGCATATATTTCAAATAAATAGCATGCCAACTGTCATATAAGGCAAAAATGAACAGTGGAGAGAAGGACTCACAATGCATTCAGATACATCACAATGCAAAGCAATCCTGAGCAACAAATCACTCTAAGCAACAAATGATGAAATATTCCTACAAGGTCCATATTACTTCTGCACATTCAGCTATCTCTCTGTTTGCTTCTGCTCTTCTACTTAAAAATTAGTCTGTGCAAATATTCAGCTCTGAAGAGTCAAGACCCAATATTCTCCACAGCTGCCCAGGCACTGCATGGGATGTTTTTGGTTAATCCGTTTCTTGATCCAGGCCAGATTTTGAATGGGGCTTTAGTTACTTGTATTCCAGTCCTAGAGTGGAGGTGGGGCTTAAAAACAGCCAGCAGCAAGAGCACTGAAAAGCAATCTGCACATGCAATCTGTACATGCTATCTATTTCATTCCACTCCACTGCCTTGTCCTTGCATACCACGCCTTTTCCCCTTGGATTCTACACTGCACAGTCCACATCCCAGTGATTTCCACCCAAGTTCTCAGACATCACTGGGAAACAGCAGGTCTCCTTTTCTCTTTAAGAGACTCCACATAGGGCACAGCACAACACTCCATGCAGGTGAGCAGTAGAAATTACCCTGCCAACTGAGCAAAGAGGCACCTTTTAAGTGGTGATTCCCTTATATTTAGCAAGGGGAGAGCAACTGGCCCTATCCAGCCCCAGCACAGCATCTCAACAGAGGCCATTGCTGGTGTTTTATGTTTCTTTTAGATCCAGAGCCCTCTTGGGAAAGGGGACCACCTGGTTAATTTATTATGTGTTTTTCTATGTGAACTGCTATGAGAACTCTGGTTGAAATGTGGTACATCAATATCCATAGTAATAGTAGTAGAAGAAGAAGAAATGGTCACCTCTGAATGGGCTGTACAATGGGCTGAATGGGTTGTACAAAGCCAAAGAGCCATTTGGCTTTGGCTCTTCATAGCTACATATTTGCACAAGCCTATTAGAAAACATGAAGTCCTGTTTCCCATTTGGAAGCATACTCATAGGCAAGGACATTCTTAGGCGTATCCAGGGTGGGACAGCCAGGGCACATGCCCTGGGCGCAGCTCGAAGGGGGTGCAAGTGCGATGGCTACCCCACCCACGCCATGACCCACCACAAAAAATTCACACTTTTATTTATTTATTTTTGGAACCTGGCGCCCGCACCCCCCCATCCCCACTCATTGCGAGGTCTACGGTTCTGCATGCCCCGGCCAAGCTGGCACCTGCCCGCATCCCCTGCCCTCATGCATTCACACTGTTCCTCCAAGTTCCGACACCAGCCAGCCACCAGTAGTTCCTGGCTTCTTTGCTCACTCTGGAGTTTCTCCCTCTCTCCTTTCCCCATCTCCTTTTTGCCTCATGGTCGAGGAGAGCTCTCATTGGCTGGCGGGTGGACACATGATAAGATCCAGAGAAAGGCACAGAGCTCACACATTGCTGTGAGGGACACCCACGCCAGCAGTCTGGCCATATGGTGAGAGGTTGCTGCTGCAACAAGATATACAAAGACATGGAGAAGGCTGACGACTCCTCAAGTTAGTCTAAACCTGAGAGAGACCCTTCCTTGTTGTTGGCAGAGGTGGGGGTGGGGAAGAGGGAGAGCTGGCCAGGGTGAGCGAGCAAGCAGGAGACTACTCATTACTGTGAGGGATGCCCACACCTGCCTGGCTTGGTTTCTTTTCATTTTCTGAGAATCTCTTGGTGGAGGAGAAGAAAAAGGGTCTTTTTAGTGTAAGGAGGGGTTGCAACGTGCCACTAGAGCAGAGAAGAGTGTGTTCCCGCCTCTTTTGTAGCCAGCATGAATGATTCATGCAGGAGCATTTATGTTTGGGTTTTTGGCTTCCTCTGTCTGCACTCCCAGCCCTGGCTGACCATTTCCAGTGCTATTTAGCTGAAAGCAAGGAATGCTTCCTGAGTGATCTCTGCAGATCATTTACAGCCTTCCACTCAGGAAGCAGCAACCATTGTGTGTTAATTGCCAGCTAAGTGTTCTTATCAGCAATGTTGCCATCCTCCAGCAGGGAGCAGCAGGCAGTTGATTATTTCCTGATTGTGCCCTATCCATTGTTCTGTGGGACGCGAAGTTGCCCCTGCACTTTGCAAAGTTAAGTTACTTATGATCTCTGCACTCTCTGCAGCAAAATGTGGCTTTTTGTGTGCACCCCCAACCTGGCAAGCAGCACTCTGTAGCAACAAGTTTGGGAGAGTCTGACTGCTGTGGGGGTGAGTGAGAGGGAGGGAGGGAGATCAACCTGATGGTATGGATGGGAGGACCAGGGATCATAAATTCACTGATGGTCCTGCAAAACAAGTAACACTCCTCCCCCCCTTTAATGAGCATAGTATGGAATGAAACTGGTTCAGAAATACCATAATTTTCATGTAGTGCCATAATTTGCTAATTAAAAGATTAATGAGCTTGACTTGTATTTTTGAGCTGATATTATGGTAAAGTTATCTGAAAGATGGGTGTCAGATGTTTGGACAGGGAGTGGGTGCAATTTCAGTGCTTGCCCTAGGTGCCATTTTCCCTAGTTACGCCTCTGCTCGTAGGAACATAGGAAGCTGCCATATACTCAGTCAGACCATTGGTCTATCTAGCTCAGTATTGTCTTCACAGACTGGCAGTGACTTCTCCAAGGTTGCAGGCAGGGATCTCTTTCAGCCCTATCTTGGAGAAGCCAGGGAGGGAACTTGGAACCTTCTGTTCTTCCCAGCGCAGCTCCATCCCCTGTGGGGAATATCTTACATTGCCCACACATCAAGTATCCCATTCATATGCAACCAGGATGGACTGTCACGCCCTCGATCTCAGATCGGGAGGAGGAAGGGGAAGCTGACAGCCTTTTCGCCGATGCAGGGGTGCCTGAGGGGCAGAGCCCAGCTGTCAGTTCCCAAGAGATGGCTGAGGAAGGTCCGGCTGATGTTTCAGAGCAGGCACAGCAGTCTGCGGCAGCAGAGACAGCTACGGACAAACTAGAAGATGAGCTGTGCAGGCAACCCCCACTGGCTCCACAGCAACGGCATGTCAGAAGGCAGAGACCACAGCTGGAAACTATCAAGAGGAGTAAACGCCTCTTGCAGAGGGCTGATAAGCCTTGAATCCCTGCCAGCTGAGAGTTATCAGCTTAGACTATAAAGCAGGTCAGCAGCTTTCTGTTAGCTACTGGAAGACATTTGTCAACCCTTGTGTCGACAGCTTTCAACCGAGCCTGATGTTTCGTTTCTGCAACCCAGTTTGTATTGTGGACTATCTTCCTGGACTTCCCTTCTGGGTGGCCAGATTGCTAACATGGACCCTGCTTAGCTAAGGGGACAAGTCATGCTTGTTACCACAAGACCAGCTCTTCTACTCAAGTTTGTTTGTTTGTTTTAATGGGGTACACTGACTTTCCAACACAGATACAGCTGTCTCTTGGTAGGGACAGTGGCAAAGCCACCAGGCAATTTTTATTTATGAGTTAAAAGGTGGCTCCAAAAGTGGTGTTTAAACTCTCTGGAGCCAACTTGCCCCTATACACACTGGATAGGACATGTCTTTCCCAGTGTATGAGGGAGTGAGCCAGCTTCAAATGTGGGGCACTTAAATGCCCCAGTTTTGGAGCAGACTCGGAGGAAATCAGCATGGCACCCCAGCCAGTGCCCAAATTTGAGTGTTTCTTTTTATTTACTATTTGTTTGATTGATTGATTGATTGATTTCTACACTGCCCTTCCAAAAATGGCTCAGGGCAGTTTACACAGAGAAATAATAACTAAATAAGATGGCTCCCTGGCCCCAAAGGGCTCACAATCTAAAAGAAACATTAGATAGACAAGCAACAGTCACTGGAGGGGTACTGTGCTGGGGGCGGATAGGCCCAGTTACTCTCCTCCTGCTAAATAAAGGGAATCACGATGTTAAAAGGTGCCTCTTTGCCAAGTTAGCAGGGGTTTTTAGAAGGCTGGTTACCTTTTAAAGTCACCTTAAGTGGTGCAATGGGGAAATGCTTGACTAACAAGCAGAAGGTTGCCGATTCGAATCCCCGCTGGTACTATATTGGGCAGCAGTGATATAGGAAGATGCTGAAAGGCATCATCTCAGACTGCGTGGGAGGAGGCAATGGTAAACCCCTCCTGTATTCAACCAAAGAAAACCACGAGGCTCTGTGGATACCAGGAGTCAAAATCGACTTGACGGCACACTTTACTTTACCCTTTTAAAATGTTATTGATGCAAAAAAAACCTGCATATACAAGACCTGAAAGGCTGGATATGTTTATTTTATAATTGTATTATAAATATTCTAAATTAGGTGAAGTTAATGATCCTGAAGTACTATATTTGTTCCTGGACTGAGATTTATGTGATTTTTTTAAAAAAATGGCTTTGTGTACATTTCTGAAAATATTTATTTATTTATTTAAAAAAATTTATTGCTGCCCCAAACGAAAAAGTATAATGGGGAAAATGTATAGAAACAAAACCCTGCTCCAAAGTTCCAGCAAGGCCAAAGTTACCTGGATATTCAGCAACATAGCTCTGTGATATCCACAGTGTTGACTACAAACCTCTCTTCAGAGGGGAACCTTCAAGCCCCAATTAGGGGAGATATAAAACATTTTGCATTTATCCAAAACTGTTGAACTAACAAGTTGCTCCAAGGCTGGAGTTTCCATTCCATTTTGTGGTAGCACAAACATGTTTTCACTTGTGCAACAAGGTACATAACCCGTGGCACACCTCATATGTTTCGCAGGGAACTTTTGCAGAAGATCACAACCCCCCAAATCCTTGTGCAGCTATGGGACCTTACGCTAGCACACCTTGGTTTGTTGCACAAGGTGGTTAGGGTTAGGATGTTTTGCTGCTGATCAGAACAGCACTAAAGCTACTCTTGACAGAAATACAAGGATAGATGGATTAAAAACAAGGAAGCAAGGGATTAAGACATGAAGTGAACTGATACGAGGATGAACTGTATGAAGAAGAAGGAAGTGATGCTTGCAGAGATCTTCACCGAAGTGTCGTCCCAAGGAACTTGTCTTGGTGCCATATCTCTTGGCCTTCCATGTATTTCCTCTGGACCAGGGAGAAAATCGCAAATTTCCCATTCTCTTGCCTCAGGGACTACATCACCCTGTAGCTCCTGGAAATAAATGAAATAGGTATATAGATGCATTGAAACAGGCTGGTATCTGGAATTCCATGCACATGCCTTTGGGACAGGATTTAAGCATAGGCCAAGGATTGGGCTTAATGCTCTTCAAATACCAGGGGTCATCCTATGAAACTGAAGGTCGGTCAGGAAATTTAGGACCGACAAAAGGAAGTACTTTTCCACATAGCGCACAATCAGTCTATGGAATTCTTTGCCATGGGATGTGGTGATGGTCACCAGCTTGGATGGCTTTAAAGGGGGCTTATACAAATTAATGTAGGGCAGGTCTATCCGTGGCTACTGGTCTGGTGGCTATAGGCCACCTCAATCCTCAGAGGCAATATGCAACTAAATACCAGTTGCAGGGGAGGAGAGAGGGCAGGAGCTGAGCCTGCCCTCAGCTCTTGTTTGTGGGCTTCTCAGAGGCATCTGGTGGGCCACTGTGTGAAACAGGATGCTGCACTAGATAGGACTTGAACCTGATCCAGCAGGGCTGTTCTTATGGCCTTATGATATATCCTGGGCTTCTCTGGATGTGTGAGCTATTGGCAGGGAGGTTGCTCTTGTTAATAAAACCACCTGGATTTGGTACCAATTTAGGCACTTCATCTCATGGGGTTTGCATGGGATGGAAGTGCCCGTGTGGGAGAGAAGAGAAAGTCATTGTGGCAGCACCCCATTCCGAGTCCTTCTCTGATCTCTCAGGCCCAGTTCCTCCAAAGCAGACTCCAGGCTAACCACCGACTCAGTCCTGATCAATGAAGAGACTCTGTACACTTCCCTAATCAGGACTCTGCAGTTCAACTCAGTACTGCTGTCAGAGCAGTCTCATACACCATGGCACAACTTTGCTAAGTGGGCAAAGAGGCATCTTTGAAAGTGGGGATCCTCTCACACTTAGCAGGGGGAGAGCAACTAGCCCTACCCAGTCCGATCACAATGTTTTACCAGTGGCTGCTGGTGGTGTCTATTTTATGTTTCTTTGTAAGTTTGTGAGCCTTTTGGGGGCAGGGAACCCATTTCTTTTTCTGTGTAAACTGCTTTGGCAACTTTCTTTTTAAAAGGGTATATATAATATCTTTAGTAACAATAATAATATTTGCACAGGTAGTTGCAGGAGACACACTGTTTGTTGGAGCAGACAGCCTCATCCTTCCGGCAGGGATGCACCATCAGAGGTAGTGTGGGCTTCATGGCCCATCAGAGCTCAGGAAACCGCATTTGGTGAGTGGTGACAGAGGACGCTGTGGGAGCAGGAATTGAGGGGGTGGCAGAAATTTACTATTTTTGCTTGTTTGATTTTTATCCACCCCAAAAAAATTTTCTCTAGGGAATTTGCAAAGAATAAAAACAAAAACAAGCAAACCTTTAAATACCAAAATTAAAAGAACTAATAAAAAGAGCTAAACGTAATTAAACCCATTCAAACAATCCAGGTGGTGGTAGGAGATGATGTGATGGAAGGAATCCAGGTGATGACTGGCCACGAGTGGGTGACCTCTGGAAAAGGAGTGACAATGAGAGTAAAGGGTGGTGGGTGGGTGTTAATTGCAGGAAGAAATGAGCCTGGTTTCAATGGGGTGCATAGGACTGGAAGCTCCAGAAAGGGGGTGGGTCCAGATTCTGCAGCAATACAGGATGAAGGGACAGAAGGACAGTCCAAGGGAGGAGAAGGGAAGTGGTGCTTAGTATAGGATTAGAGAACTACAGACAGGGACCGTGACAAACCCTTGGAACCAGCCACCCCACCGAGGAAAAACAGCTTTGTGTATAGGGTGCTTCCTCTTCTAGAAGACTCCAGCCCCCAAACTCCACCATCTACCCCCAACATGGCCCAAGAGGCATTCCTGAAGGAGCCCTCAATCTGCAGCCGAAACGCCCAGTAAGAACCACCTCCAAGAATCTGCCACCCCCACCTCAAAGCCCTCCTTACCCTGAAGGCTCCTACCAGACTCTTCTGAGAGACTCAGGTCCAGAGGTTCCAGCAGGCTGGGATGTTCCACATGGCACTGGTAGCAGTCTCTGTGCTCTGGGTCAATCTCAATAATGATCCAGGCGTGGTAGGTTCCATCCGAGTTGGGGGCGGGTTCCACACTGGAAGTCTGTTCAAAGATCTCCCCATCCTTCTTCCAGGTGATATCAATCTCTTTGGGGTAGAAACCAAAGGCCTGGCAGATGAAGGTTTCCCGGTCATCAGAATCTGCCTTGTGTGCCACTTTCACCACTGGGGTCTCTGGGGAAAATGGCTACATTACTGACAATACAGATAACAGCACCTCTCCAGTAGATGGATAGGTGGATGTTGTACCTTAAGAGCAAGAAGGGAACTCCTATGTTCATCCAGTCCCACTCCTGAGATAGGTTATCTCTTATCTGCAGTATCTCTAATAGTAACAAAAAGAATTATTCCCTGGCATTTTTCACCATATTTTAATTCAGAAAATCCTCAAAGACAATAACTAGTAGTTCTGCAAGTTAGCCAACAATTTACTTATGAGCTTTTGGGACATCACTATGTAGCCAGGGCTCATAAGAAAGTAAGAACAGTCCTGCTGGATCAGGTCCAAGGCCTATCTAGTCTGATATCCTGTTTCACTCAGTGGCCCACCAGATGCCTCTGAAAAGCCCACAGGCAGGCCCTCTCTCCTGTTGTTGTCCCCCTGCAACTAGTATTTAGAGGCATCTTACCTCTGAGCCTGGAGGTGGCCCATAGCCACCATATAAGCTTTCAATATGATGTACCATGGCTTCCTACACTATCAAGCATAGTATCCTCAGCTGTCTGTTGGGGTTGGGGTTGGAAGCTACCATGCTTTGGTGGTCCCATTCCTTTGGATAGATATCAAAGGTGGTGATAGATAGCTAGGTAAGTAGACAGACAGACAGATATCCTTCCGAAAATGGAAGTCCTGCCCAAATGAAGAGAACAGGAAGGAACATAAACTCTGGCAAAAGAAATGCAAGGAGACAATAAGGGATGCAAAGGAAGTGTTTGAGGAGCATTAGCATATAGCTAGAAGTGTCAAGGGGAATAATAAAAACTTCTTTAAATATATCAGAAGTAGAAAACCTGCCAGGGAGGTGGTTCGCCCCTTAGATGTGAGAGGGATTATTAAGGAGGATAACGAGATTGCAGAGAAGCTGAATGAGTTCTTTGCATCTGTCTTAACAAACCGTCAGGGCCAGATGGCATCCACCCTAGAGTTCTGAAGGAACTCAAGTGTGAAATTGCCGATCCCCTACCAAAAATATATAACTTGTCCCTACAATCAGGCTCTGTACCCAAGGACTGGAAAGTAGCTAATGTAACTCTGATTTTCAAAAAGGAATCCAGGGGGATCCGGGAAATTTCAGGCTGGTCAGCCTAATGTTGGTGCTGGGTAAATTGATGGAAAGCATACTTAAGGACAAAATTGTTAAGCATATGGAAGAAAAGGCCTTGCTGAAGGAGAACCAGCATGGGAAAGTCTTGGCTCACTAACCTTTTGGAGTTCTTTGAGAGTGTCAACAGGCATGTGGATAAAGGTGATCTGGTTGACATAGTATACTTGGACTTCCAGAAAGCTTTTGATAAAGTTCCCCCCAACAAAGGCTCTTGAATAAACGTAGCAGTCATGGAATAAGGGGACAGTTTCGTGTGTGGATCAATAACTGGTTGAAGGACAGGAGTAGGAATAAATGGACAGTTTTCACAATGGAGGTAGGTAAGAAGTGGGGTCCCCCAGGGATCGGTACTAGGACCAGTGCTCTTTAACTTGTTCATAAACAATTCAGAAGTTGGGGTGACCAGCGAAGTGGAAAAATTTGAGGATGACACTAAACTATTTAGGGTAGTGAAATCCACAACGGATTGTGAGGAGCTCCAAAAAGAGCTCTCCAAACTGGGGGAGTGGGTGACAAAATGGCTCTCCAAACTGGGGGAGTGGGCGACAAAATGGCAAATGTGGTTCAGTGTAAGCAAGTGTAAAGTGATGCACATTGGGGCAAAAAACACCAACTTCACATATACGCTGATGGGATCTGAGCTGTTGGTGACAGACCGAGGAGCGAGATCTTGAAGTCATGGTGGACAGCTCATTGAAAGTGTCATCTCAGTATGCACAAGCTGTGAAAAAGGCTAATTCCATGCTAGGAAGCACTGATTTCTTTTACTAACAGTTTAAATTCTGCGTGAATAAACATCTTTGAACCTGCGGTGGTGTTGTGGAAGGATTTATAACTTTGACTTGGAAAAGACTCCCTAACTCTGTGATCATTTTGTTTAAGTAGACTTTAAGGAAAAATCTTAAAAGAACATTAATTCCAAAGGATTATAATTTATTTTATAGTGTGTTTTTAAAAGACTTTTCTACTGCTGTCTCTTAACTGGAACTATTTTTTTTCTTTTTCGTGGTCATCTTCGGTGAATGTAAAGCTTCAAATTCCCAATTGGAACTAATTCTTTGTTTACTCTTCTTTATTTACATGCCACGTCTTCTCTCTTCCTGGAGCTGCAGTGGACAGTGATCTCAGTGGCTGCCACAAGGGAGGACCAGATTACCACTCATTTTCTGGAGTATTGAAAACTCTTTAAAGAGAGATTCTATTTGGCTTCTGGATATTTGTGGGTTATAAAAAACTGTTGAGTCTCAATTTTTATTTTATTTTTATTTTTTGTATTCTGGATATTACTGTATACTGAATGTTTCTATACTTGACACTTAGAGAGCTTTAATAGAACACAACATAACATAAGAGTTTTTAAGTCCTATAGTTAATTTCATTTCAGTGGTTGACTATTAAAATAGGGTATCTTTAATGGAATTTATGCCTAAACATAAGTTTAAAAAAATCTTTTTCCTGACTTACTCTTCTCTTTTTATTAGCTGTTATTGGGGTAAGCTGTAATAACATTGCAATAACTTTTGACACTTTTTACATGACTATATTTGCAAGATAACAATTTAGACCCATGATATAGAGTTTGGATTTTGTATTCCCAAAGGAAATAATAACTTTTAATTAGAAGTGATTTAAATTAGCAAAATCATTTTGATACAGCGACAAGTATAATTCATTTAAGTACATTGTTCAACTTTTGAGTCCCAAAGAAGTCAATAGCTTTTTAACCTTAAAAGGCTTAAATTAGGGACATTAGTTTGATAAATTCACTCAGATAAAACCCAAGAGAACAATGGCCAAGACAAGAGGAATGAACTCTTTAACTAACACAGCTGCAGTGGTGAGTCTCAACTTGCAAGAACAGATGTCTCTTTTCGTTAAATTTCAAGAAATTGTAACAGCCAAATTGAGAGCAGTTTTTAATCAAATTGAAAAGAGAATGGATCTTCTGCAAGCAACATTTATACCAGGATATCACGTTATTGAAAGGAAACCTATGGAACACGATCAACTGACACAAAGAATTTCTTAAATTCAGATGTCATTGGACATGACAGTATGAGAATTTGACGTGCGATCCAACTTGAAATTCTGTGATTCAAAGGACTTCTTAGACATTCAAGAATCCCATAGCATAATCTATGGTTATACCAGAAATAAGGATCTTTCAGGAGACACTAAGACAAAACTTCAAAATGGAATGACCAAACAAGCAAGTTTTTCTTTCCAAAGAACCCCTCTTTGGGAAGGTGGAAAGCGGATTGAAGGGCTACCAGATCTTTTGGATTTGAAGCAAAACCAAAAGTCAAAATCTGCAATAATTATTTTCCAGGCAAGGAGAATCAAATACAGATGGGCAATTCCTTTCTGGCTGGAAGTTCTTCTGGAAGCGTGTAGGCACATAAATTTTCCGACATGGAAGGTTTCCTGGAATTTTTAACCATAACTAGATTCTCTGCTAAACTCTTGGATAAGGATCAATCAGAAGAATGAATTGAGGAGGAAGAATTAGATGTTATCTCTTTTTCATATAAGATACTGCCAAAATAAGATTACGGGAATAATGTAGGACTACAGCAGCAGATTCCTCACTAGTATCAGTTAAATCCTTGAATGAGGATTAAACACGAGAATGAACCAAAGAGGAAGAATTCAATATTATTTCTTTTTAATACAAGATATTGCTGAAATAAAATTACGGGAATAATTATGGCTATATTTGATGGCCCGGGAATCTTTAATACCTCTTTTTTTTAAAATAGAGTAGTAATCTATGTCTAAAGTTCTGTTTTTATTAATGATGCTTATTATTTAGGTTTATAGGCTGATCCAAATATAAAAGGTCAATCTTTCTTAGCTAGAATTTTTAATCGTAACAGATCCCCTGCCAGTATTAAGCAAACCCTTGGATGAGAATCAGTTAGAAGAATTAACTGGAGAGGAAGAACCAGATGTTATCTCTTTTCTATACAAGATACTGCTAAAATAAAATTATGGAACTAAATAAGTAGGGCTACAGCAATACCAGATTCTTCTGTGCTGCCCCAGCTGGAGATAAAACTCCATCTCATGAACTTTGTTACATGATGGTAGTTTTTGTTGAACGTTAGGAGAAACATTATAAAGATAAGAGTCCAACAATGGGACACATAATGGGGGTTGGGGGGCTCTTCTTCAAGCAGAAGCTGGACTGTCGTGTGTTGGGGGGGTGCTCTAGCCCTCAATTCCCTGCATGAAGCAGAGGTGTGGACCACACAGCCCCCCAAACACCCTCCAACTCTGTTATCTTAGGACTCTGTGATTCTGTGGTCCACTCCTTGTCTTCCACCAGTTCTGTCCTGTGCAAAGTGACTCTTCACCTAGGATTAATGGGGGGGAGAGGTAGCAGAATATGAAAGAATCACAGAACAACACCCCAAAGCTCCAACCCTGTTTCCATCCTCACCTTTCCTCAGCAGGGACTCTCTCCCATATTCTACATATTTCTGCAGCCAGGTAATGCAGGCCCCTTCCAAGTATGCCTTCTTGTCCTGATTTGTTTTCAGATCAGCATCCCACCTCTTTTTGATATTTTCGGCCACTTCATCGGCTGCCATCCAGATGAGGTTCTCCTTATCGAACATGATGAAGTCCTTCCCATCATATCCATACCTTTCATATCCCCATTTCTTCTCATCTTTGCTCAACTCACAGCCCCCAGTCAACTGCCAGGTGTGAAACCCTGCAAGAGACATACATGACCAGAAGCATCAGAGCAAGGTCAGACAATCCCTCCCAGCGCCCCGCAGTCCCCTGAAGGGTGAGTTCACTGGACTTCCCTTCATTCCTACTGTGGTTGATGATATCCTTAGGGAGAATGCTGAACTCCACCCTCTCCCAATCTCTACCAAGAAAAGCCTGACAGTGAGAAAAAAATCTCTGCACTGGAAAGGGATTGAGACTGACTTCATCCATGGGGTTTACTGCAGATCCAGAATGAAAAGGGGTTTATTCTGCCCCCTCACAGCACTGCTTTCAAAAGGGAGAAGGTGGCTGTTTTTCATTCTCTTTCAAGAGTTTCTGTTCTGTCCTCCTCCATACACACCCCAATGACCAGTTCCCCACCAGGAGAAAAGTCAGAGAGGGACTTAAAAAAAAAAAAGTTCACCGTTGCCCAGGATGAAAAGGTCCAGGGCCAGATGGGTTTTACTCCATTTCCCCCTGCCCCACACTGTGATCAACAATATCCCAGCTCCCCCACCCTCTGAGTGCTGCTCTTAACCCTTCCAGAAGCTTAAAAGAGACACTCTACCTCTCCCCAACCATCATTGGCATTAAAATAATTTATTACATATTAACATCATGATTATTTCTTTCACTTTGTTACCCTCAAAATGTGTAATCTACCTTGCTTCTTCTTTGTTTTTAGATTTTGAGCCTCTTAGGGAAAGCAATTTTTTTCCCCCATTTGCCGTGTAAAGTGCTTAAGGATTATTATTTTTAACTGAAAAGTGGAATATCAATGTTCATCATCATCATCATCTATTTATTTTTATTTTTTACATTTTATATCCCTCTCTTCCTCCATGGAGCCCAGAGCAGTGTACTACATACTTAAGTTTTTCCTCACAACAACCCCGTGAAGTAGGTTAGGCTGAGAGAGAAGTGACTGGCCCAGAGTCACCCAGCAAGTCTCATGGCTGAATGGGGATTTGAACTTGGGTCTCCCCAGTCCGAGTCCAGTACTCTAACCACTACACCATGCTGGCTCGTGGATCACCAACACCACATAATATGACATTAGTGGCTATTTTTAAAAATAAAAGGTTAATCTGAATGAATCCGATGGAGCGGAGAGCTGGTCTTGTGGTAGCAAGCATGACTTGTCCCCTTAGCTAAGCAGGATCTGCCCTGGTTGCATATGAATGGGAGACGAGAAGTGTGAGCACTGGAAGATATTCCCTTCAAGGGATAGAGCCACTCTGGGAAGAACATCTAGATTCCAAGTTCCTTCCCTGGCAAAATCGCTAAGATAGGACAAGATTTTTAGGAGAGGAGAGCTGGTCTTGTGGCAGCAAGCATGACTTGTCCCCATAGCTAAGCAGGGTCTGCCCTGGTTGCATATGAATGGGAGACTTGATGTGTGAGCACTGCAAGATATTCCCCTCAGGGGATGAAGCTGCTCTGGGAAGAGCAGAAGGTTTCAAGTTCCCTCCCTGGCTTCTCCAAGATAGGACTGAGAGAGATTCCTGCCTGCAACCTTGGAGAAGCCACTGCCAGTCTGTGAAGACAATACTGAGCTAGATAGACCAATGGTCTGACTCAGTATATGGCAGCTTCCTATATTCCTATGTTGACTTATTGGAATGAAATGATGTAACCATGCTCTGTCCTACTAATCACTGCATTCTAAGTGCTTACTTACCAACAGCTGGTTCAGTCCGAATTTGATCCAGCCAAGTCTGGTACTGGTTTTGGCCAAACCAGGCCTAGTCCAGTTTGGACCACCAGACCAGTTCAAATTGATTCACAGACCGGTTCGGGGCTCTGCTTGTAAAGGGAGATCCAGTGAGGATTCCCATTTACAAGTAAAGGGGATTCCCTTAGCCCAAAGGGGATTCCTACGGATGGGTGGGAGGGGGAACCTTAACAAGAACTGCAGCAGCGGCAGCAGTGATGGCATCTGGGCAGCGGTGGGAACAGCAGTAGTATGGCAGCACCTCCCCTCAAACCCTGCTGGCCTTCTGAGGGGCAGCGCAAGATGGCTGCAGCCCAGGTCGGGCCTCCATGCATGTGCAGAGACCCAAACCAGGCTGAAACATGCCCCCCACCCCAGAAGGCTGGCAGGGGTTAAGGGCAGCCACTGACACTATCCTGCCACCACTGCCGCCATCCCCTCTACTGCCACAGCACTTGGTAGGGTCCCTTCTTGCTCCCCCCACTCTTAGGAATCCCCTTTAGGCTTAGGGAATCCCCTTTACTAGTAAAGGGGAATCCTCACTGGAGTCCCCTAATACAAGAGTGCGGAACCATTTTGGACCAGTTCTGTTTGAAATGGTTCGAACTCAGCTGGTCCAGTTCCAGTTAGGTCAGAACAAACCAGCACCCCCTTTTTGTGGACTGGATGGTGTGTTTCAAACTTGGACCAGTCAAATCAGCCTGGTTCAATTCAAACTGTGGTTTGAATTGAACCAGTTCACACACCCCTACATAATCCTCTGTTAATAATAACAATAATTTGAATGTTTTTAACATAGTATTAAAATGTGGGGTAAATGAGCTATTAAAATGTGGTAATTCATAGGATCTAGCATGGGTTTTCAACAACAAAACATCCAGATCAACTATATCTTCTCTTCTGATAGATCTACTAGCTTAGTAGATCATAGGAATTCCCTGGACGTAGTATATCTTGATGTCAGCAAAGCATTTGATAGAGTCTCTCATGATAGTCTTGTTTTCATGTTCATATCATGTGAGCTAGATGATGCTCCCCTTAAGTGGATTCAAAGGTTGTTGAGCAATGGCACAATGTCCATCTGTATGGATGCTTTGAGTAAAGTACCATAGAGCTATGTCTTGAACCCTGTGCTGCTGAACAGATCTATAAATTATTTAGATGAGGGTATAAAGGGATACTTATCAAAGCAGCAGATGACACAAGGCTGGGGTGTTAGCTATCACTCTAGAAGACAGGATCTGGATTCAAACCAATCTAGACAAGTTCATCTTCTTGGGCCAAAGCCAAGAAGATGAAGTTCATCAGAGGCAAATAATGTGTTGGAAGGTGGTAACATTTGAAGGTGACAGATATTCCCCCCCTGCAGATTTTCCATTTTCCTCTGATGCCTCCTCCTGAGGAACTTCCATCCTGTGGGGAGGTATTCTTTGGCCCCAAGTAGCATTAAGGGATTAATCAAGCCCCTGCACTTGGTCATTGGGGTGAAGGGGAGGCATCTGAAGCCCACTCAAGTCCCCCCCAATATCCAAAAAAATATGAGAGGGTGGATGAAAGACCCATTACCTTCTCTCCCAGAAGAAGCCCCCTCACATCGGGTGGTGAGGAGGACTACAGGTGGAAACCACTCCTTTTCCACCTTTCACTCACCCTCATTCCGGTTGCAATAATTCTGTATTTCCACCAGGCTCATTCTGAACCTTTCCTCCCAGTTATGTATGGCATAGGACCATATGCCCCGGTACCGGGGATTCTTCTTCTCCAGCTTCTCCATCCACTGTGCTCGGGGCAGGGCCTTCTTGGTACTGCTGTCATAATATATGAAGGGCTGGTCATCCACAAACTGCATAGCCATGAACTCAGGCAGCCCCTGTCTGGGTTCTGAGACCCCCATGAACAAAAAACGCATAGAATGTGAGTCGGAGCCTGCAAGAAAAGAAAAAAAGAGGGGCAGAGTTAGGGGACCTGAAAATGAGATCACCCCCCAAAGACCCATCCATCACAAATCCTGCCATTCTGTTCCTTCCCCAGTTAGTAAGTCTTAGTGAATGCTTTGATTGTCTATGAGTATAGGACAGGAGAGTAAAGCAGGAGATGA
The DNA here is from genome assembly GCF_027244095.1 of Hemicordylus capensis. Lineage (NCBI taxonomy): Eukaryota > Metazoa > Chordata > Lepidosauria > Squamata > Cordylidae > Hemicordylus > Hemicordylus capensis. The sequence goes on along the minus strand of NC_069658.1, from coordinate 233,502,430 downwards.
ACTACTTTCTCCAATCAGAAAGTGGGCACAAGAAAGAAGTAGAAGGTTCCACAAAAAGAGCAGATAAAAGTCACATGTATAGAGTACATAGAAATCCCCCAAATCCACCATCAGTTCACATCATGCAAGCATCTCCACGGACTGCAAAACTCATGGCTTCTTCATCCTGTGGCTCCTTCGAGGTTCAAAGAATAGATGTGATGCATGGATTTCTAGTTTTTACAGCTATCCATGCCCATCTGAGCCAACATGCTCCATGGCCAGGCCTTCTGTTCTCCCCTGTCCAAACACCAGCACATCACAGACCACATCATGTCCATTGAATGCACCATAACATCATTACCCCAGTGTTTCATGATGCCCCTTTGGCACAAAACCATGGATCAAGGGAAATGATGCTCATGGATCCTCATGACTTTCATCTCAAATTCACCATCAAATCAAAGTTCACACCTACATCTGTGGACTGCACCACATACAGACCAGATTCAACCATTAGTAATGCCACCATGATGTAAATCTTGATTCCAAGGAATAGATCCCCCAAATCCCCCAGATACTCTGTCAATATAGCTTGCACCCTTCTCAAGGACCATACTGTAATGAATTTGGAGAGTAAAGAGTGTGTGGGGGGAGGTAATGGCAGGGCCTGGTTAGACTGGGATCATAGGATTGGGAGCTCCAGAAAGGGGGATCCAAATTCTGCAGCAAGACAGGATCATGGGGCAGATAGAAAGCCAAAAGGAGATGAAGGGAGGAAGTGCTGAGTCTGAGATGAGAAAGATACAGGTGGGGGACATGACATACCCTTTGCACCACCCACCTTGCAGTGGAAAAGCAGCTTTGGATATAGGATATTCCCTCTTCCAGTAGATTCCAAATGACAAACTCCAGCAAACAATAGGAGGGGGGAGTTAAAAGGAATGCAGAAATGGGTCTGGTTGGGAGGAGATGTAGAGGAACAAGAGCTCCAGAAAGGGGTGCTCCGGATATGACCACAGGGACATTCCTGAAGGAGCCCTCCATCCACAGCCCAAATGCCCAGGCAAAAGCCAACTCTGGAATCAGCCATCTCTACTGTAAATAATCAATCCTCCCTCTCTCCCCTGCAGTCTCTCACCAGACCATTTCCAGGGAATCAGAAGAGGTTTTTTCAGTGTTGGTGTATGTTCCACAGAGCACCAGTAGTGACTCTTCTCCGTGGAATTAATCTGGATGCTGATCCAAGTGTGGAAGGTCCCATCTGAGTTGGGGACAACATCTCCATGGAAGGTCTTCTCTTCATTTTTCCTCCAGGTGATGGTGATCTCCTTGGGGTAGAAGCCATAGACCTTGCAGAAGAGGGTGTCTCGGCCATCAGACATTGCCTGGTGCGTTACATTCACCACTGGGATATCTGGAAAATGGGAAGTTTACTGGCATTGTAGATAACAGCACCTTTCGATTACTGGCAGGGTGAATGCTGTACCTTAAGAGCAGGAAGAGAACTTATCTGTTCATCCAATCTTACTCCTTAGAAATGAAATCTTAAATCTGCTGAATTCTCAAGAGCAGAAAATCCCCAAGGAAGATTATATGTATCATATGTGTGTGTTATATGTATGGATTGGCTATTATTTGTTACTTGTAGTATCAATACAGATCCATGTTCATGTCTGATTGATTGATTGATTACATTTCTATATCACCCTATCCATCCAAAAGCTCTGGGCAGTGTGCAACAACCAAAAACAAAAACAAACAGACATTTGAAACAATCAGCTTAAAACAATATAAAAATAGATTTAAAACCAGTTTAAACCCAGTTTTAAAATATTTAAGAACAATTTTAAAACCTGAGAAGGCCAGGCCAAACAAATAAGTTCTCAGGGCTCTCTTACAAGCCAACAATGAGCCCAAACTATGAATTTCTGCCAGGAGTACATTCCACAGCCCAGGAGCAGCTGCAGAGAAAGTTCCAAATTGCCACCAGATGTACCAAGTCACCACCAGATGTACCGGTGCCAACCAGAGATGGACCTCTACAGATGACCTCAATGTGTGGTGAGAATCATACAGAAGAAGGCACTCTCTAAGGTAACCCAGACCTAAGCCATTCAGGGCTTTAAAGGTAATAACCTTTAAGCACTTTCCCAGACTTTTGCCTTATAGCTTTTACTGTTTCAGCGTATCTTTTTAAGTTTTTAGAACAATTGCTTATTGTTGTATGTAAACTGCTTGGGAACTTTTGTTGAAAAGCAGTATATAAATATTTGTTGTATTTGTACAGTCGTCTCTCGGCAACCAAGGGCTTGCAATTGGGTTTCCCAATCGCAAATTTGAGTATCTATGACTGGGAAATTGTGACCACCTTTGCCAAGCATGACCCGAGTATCTGCGGTTTGGTGAGGCTTTTATTTTTATTTGGGCGGGGGGATTTCAAGGGTCAGGAGGTCATTGTGCTGGAATAGGACCAGGAAGACCCAAGTTCAAATCCCCATTCAACCATGATACTTGCTGGGTGACTCTGAGCCAGTCACTTCTCTCTCAGCCTAACCTACTTCACAGGGTTGTTGTGAGGAGAAATTTAAGTATGTAGCGCACCACGCTCTGGGCTCCTTGGAGGAAGAGTAGAATATAAATATATAATAATTATTAATAATAATTATTATTACCCCCATAAATAAGAAGAAGAAGAAGAAGAAGAAAGAAAAACAAGTTAAAATAATCGACATAGCAATACCAGGGGATAGCAGAATAGAAGAAAAAGAAATAGAAAAAATCACAAAATACAAAGATCTACAAATTGAAATTGAAAGGCTGTGGCAAAAAAAGACCAAAATAATCCCAGTGGTAATTGGCGCCCTGGGTGCAGTTCCAAAAGACCTTGAAGAGCACCTCAACACCATAGGGGCCACAGAAATCACCATCAGCCAATTACAAAAAGCAGCTTTACTGGGAACAGCCTATATTCTGCGACGATATCTATAACAATTGACAATAAAATTCTGGCATCCCAGGTCCTTGGGAAGGACTTGATGTCTGGATAAAACAAACCAGTCAATAACACCTGTCTGACTGTGTAAACAACAACAACAACAATAATAATATAATATAATCATCATCATCATCATCATCATCATCATCATCATCATCATCATTCATTCATTCATTTATTTATTTCCGGGGGTCAGGGAGCAATATATAGGGGGGAGGGGTTGAGGGCAATTTGGGGGTGGGGGTTCAGGGTGATTTTATAATGTTATAGTTTTATAGTTTTTATGTCTTCTGACTTTCTATTTACTGTTTCCAGTTTCTTGGCATAGAAGAAATTTCTTGCTACTAATGTTCTAGCCATTAATATAGTTGTAATGTTATTTTGCCTTACGCTGGCCAAAGACTGAAATAAAGATTTTGATTGAAATTTGGAGAGATGGTTAAGAAAAAAGCCTCCTCTTTTTACACCAGAATATGCTCAAAGGAAGGTTGATTTAAAAACAAAACAAAAAACAAAAAAAGCCAAGGAAATCCTGAATAACAGACTTCCCCATGACCTGCAGATGCCAAATTTTGCATGGACAATCCTGCCCCTTAAATTAACTGAATGCACTACATTTTACACCAGAATATGCTCAGGGGGAGGCTGGTTTTCTATTTTTAAAAAGAAATTCTGAACTTTCCTATGGCCTGCAGAAACATGGCTGCAGCGGCTCATCAGGGGCTGGACTGCAGAGCTCTGTGAGCCGGCAGTTTGATTCCCCAGTATTAAGGGGTATGGTGGCCCTCTTCAAATACCTGGAGGGCTGTCACACCGGTGAGAGCAAAGACTTGTTCTCTGTTGCCCAAGAAGAACGGACTAGATCTCACGATCTTTAGCTGAACACTAGGAGAAATGCGGTAAAGGACAGCTGGTCTTGTGGCAGCAAGCATGACTAGTCCCATTTGCTGAGCAGGCTCCACCCTGGTTGCATTTGAATGGGACACCACATATGAGCCCTGTGAGATATTCCCCTCAGGGGATGGAGCTGCTCTGGGAAGAGCAGAAGGTTCCAAGTTCCCTCCCTGGCATCTCCAAAATAGGGCTGAGAGAGATTCCTGCCTGCAACCTTTGAGAAGCCGCTGCCAGCCTGTGTAGACAGTACTGAGCTAGATAGACCAATGGTCTGACTCAGTATATGGCAGTTTCCTATGTCCCTAAAGGTAAGAGCAGTTCTACAATGGAACAAAATGCCTAAGGGGATGGTGTGCTCTCTTTCATTGATCTTCAGCAGAGACTGGATTGTCATTTGTTGAGGGTGCTCTGGCTTTCCTGCCTGGAACAGGGGGGTTGAACTAGATGGCCTCCAAGGCCCCAGATATTATGGACTTCCTGAGAAATCAACCAGTGTTCAGCTGAAGTAAAGCATCACTTCATTGCCAGCCGGGTTTTCAAAATTTCCTCCCAAGCATGCAAACCGGTCACAGCCTTGGAGGCCCGAACTGGCAGAGAGCGATGGTTCCTATAGAGATCAGAGTCATGGTAAATACATTCTTGGCATTGATGAAGGCTGGCAGATATTTTGTTAGGTGAGAATATCTGTGGCTTGACTAAGAAAACTGTTCACACAGATCTCCCAACATAATCTCTTGGGTAAGACTGGGAAACTGAGCGAAGAGCAAAGGGCAGATGCTTGCTATGAATCGGCTGAGAGAGACAACACCTCTTCTTCTGGATAATCCTAAATCATATAGACTGAAAGTTGCAGACAGTCACATAGGCTTGTGGCTAAGCTGCACAGCAATAACACTGTTTCCTACTTTGCAAGCATTCAAAACCTGGGATGCCCTCATGGCAGAACATTTTCTAACTCTGCAACTCCAGGAGTCTCTGATTCTATGGTACAATCCCAGACTTTCACCAACTCTATAAGGCTGGTAAGGTAAAGTGTGCTGTTGAGTCTATTTCAACTCATGGTCCCCTCAGAGCCCTATGGTTTTCTTTGGTACAATACAGGAGGGGTTTACCATTGCCTCCTCCCACGCAGTATGAGATGATGCCTTTCAGTATCTTCCTATAGTACTGCTGCCCGATCAGGGGCGTAACTATAATAGAGCAAGGGGAGACAGTTGTCTGGGGGCCCACTGCCTTGCGGGGGGGGCAGAGGCAAGTCACATGACTGACTCCCCCAGCCGCACACCCACCCGGGCTTCCTTCAGTTGCATTCATCCTCTGAAATTCATCTGAGTGTTAAGACCCGGAGCTATCAGAACAGCATGTCTTTCTCTAGTACCATTAAATGACTTTCATCGTCCACAATTTACAAAACCTTGAAAAAAATAATTTAGGATGATGTTCTATTGTGGAACATAGGTGTTATATAGGGATGTGCATAAAACCGGTTCTCCCGGTTCGGTTCGGATCCGAACCGGGTCCGAACCGGACCAGGGTGGTTCGGTTTTGGTTTTGCCGAACCGAACTGGTTCGGATCTCAAAAAATAGCTGGTTTGAAAGGGGACCTTGTGTTCTACCTGCCACCCAAATTTCAAGTCGATTGGACCTTCCTCTGATTTTTGGCGATTTTTTAAAGTTTTAGTGACTTTGGGGCAGTTCGGGGGCATAGCATGGGATCTGGGCAAAAGGAGTGGGGTGGGGTGGTAGTGCCTAATGGGTGCAGGCTACCACCCCAATTTCAGGGGGATTGGGCAAAGGGCTGATTTTTGGTAAATTTCTGAAAATTTCATGCCTTTGGGGCAGATTGGGGCATATTGGGGCAGAAAGTGGGGGCTGGGGCAGAATAGTGGGGTGTGGTGGTAGTGCCTAATGGGTGGAGGCTACCACCCCAATTTCAGGGGGTTTGGACAAAGGGGTGATTTTTTGAGAATTTTTGAAGTTTTAGTGACTTTGGGGCAGTTTGGGGGCAGAAAGTGGATCTGCCCCAAAATAGTGGGGTGGGGTGGTAGTGCCTAATGGGTGGAGGCTACCACCCCAATTTCAGGGGGATTGGGCAGAGGGCTGATTTTTTGAGAATTTTTGAAGTTTGGGTGTCTTTGGGGCAGATTGGGGGCAGAAAGTGGATCTGCCCCAAAGGAGTGGGGTGGGCTGGTAGATAGTGCCTAATGGGTGGAGGCTACCACCCATCCCCAGTTTAAGAGTGATTGGGCAGAGGGGTGAATTATGGTGAATAGAAAAGGTGTGAATTCTCATTCTATCATAGCAAATGAGATATTTTTCAATTAAACAACTCTCATGACCCCACTTTCACTTTTTCACACTTTCCTTTACTATGAATAATATGAGGAAGTAATCAATTTAGCACACTTCACCTTATGAAGACAAACCTCATACAAATAAATTCACCATAATTCACCCCTCTGCCCAATCACTCTTAAATTGGGGATGGGTGGTAGCCTCCACCCATTAGGCACTATCTACCAGCCCACCCCACTCCTTTGGGGCAGATCCACTTTCTGCCCCCAATCTGCCCCAAAGACACCCAAACTTCAAAAATTCTCAAAAAATCAGCCCTCTGCCCAATCCCCCTGAAATTGGGGTGGTAGCCTCCACCCATTAGGCACTATCTACCAGCCCACCCCACTCCTTTGGGGCAGATCCACTTTCTGCCCCCAATCTGCCCCAAAGACACCCAAACTTCAAAAATTCTCAAAAAATCAGCCCTCTGCCCAATCCCCCTGAAATTGGGGTGGTAGCCTCCACCCATTAGGCACTACCACCCCACCCCACTATTTTGGGGCAGATCCACTTTCTGCCCCCAAACTGCCCCAAAGTCACTAAAACTTCAAAAATTCTCAAAAAATCACCCCTTTGTCCAAACCCCCTGAAATTGGGGTGGTAGCCTCCACCCATTAGGCACTACCACCACACCCCACTATTCTGCCCCAGGCCCCACTTTCTGCCCCAATATGCCCCAATATGCCCCAAAGATATGAAATTTTCAGAAATTTACCAAAAATCAGCCCTTTGCCCAATCCCCCTGAAATTGGGGTGGTAGCCTACACCCATTAGGCACTACCACCCCACCCCACTCCTTTTGCCCAGATCCCATGCTATGCCCCCAAACTGCCCCAAAGTCACTAAAACTTTAAAAATTCACCAAAAATCAGCCCTTTGCCCAATCCCCCTGAAATTGGGGTGGTAGACTCTACCCATTGGGCACTACCACCACACCCCAAAATTTTGCCCCTGGGCCCCTTTTTACCCCCCCCAAATCGATTCGGATTTGGATTCAGATTAAATCCGAATCCGAACCAAATCAAGGGTGATGCGGGTGACCCAGATTCGGGCACAAAACAGAACAGGGGTGATTCAGTTCGGGTCCGAGCCAAATCACCCGAAATCCCAAATTGCACACCCCTACTAAGCACACACACAGAGAAGAAGCAGGAGGCGGAGTGTGGATTCTATGATAGCATATTAGAGTGGATTGATGGTGTCTCATTGAAAATCTCATTTGCTATCATAGAATCCACACTCAATACCTCAGAAACAAGAGAACCCTGTACCCATGGGGGTGCCCCTACCAGAGATCCCTGTACCCCATGGGTTAGAAACCCATGGGGGTGGTTGGCACCCTATGTGCACTACACCACCACTTGCTCTGGGCCACCCCAGCACCCCCATGTGCACTTATAGGGCTGCTGAAAGCTCCATTATAACTTATTATGAGGAAAAACCTTAAAGACGCGTAAACTTCAAAAATCACTTAAAAATCACCTCTTTGCCCAATTCCTTTCAAATAATTCTGATAGCTTCCTTGCCCACCCTAGGAACTACCACCCACCACACTGCACTCTACGACACCCCTTTCCCCCCGACGTGAAGCTATACATTTGCTGCAATCCTAATTATTCTCTATGAGGAATTCAAAAACACTTAACAATTCACCAATAATCAGAGGAGTGTCCAATTGCCTTGAGATTTTTTGGGTGGTAGGCACCCATTCCTGTCTACCACCCACCCTGCTTTTGTGCTCCTAGGTCCTCCACAACAGGGGATATGGACTGGTTCGGGTCCCATTATACTCAATGAGAAAAATAATTAAAAATATTTCAAATATTCATAAAAAATCATAGGGGTGTCTGATTGCTTCAGGGTTTGCATGGTTGTTGGCACCCATGAGTGCTCCACAATAAGAAATAATGGCCTGGTTCGGGTCCCATTATATCCTATGAGAGAAAAATAAAAATATTTTTCAAAAATTCATAAAAAATCGTACGAGTGTCTGATTGCTTTGGGGTTTGGGTGACAGGTACCCCTGGGTGCCAGCTACCATCTGACCAATTTTCAGCTTTCTGAACCGATCCGAACCGATCCGAACCGGTTCGAAACGAACCACCCCCAGTTCGATTCGGATTCGAACCGAACCAGGGGTGGTTCGGTTCGATCCGAACCTCCGAACCAGAACCGGTTCGGACCCGAACCGGTTCGGATCCGAACCGATTCGCACATCCCTAGTGTTATATCTGTCTGTCTGTCTGTCTGTCTAAATTTTACTATGCTTTTTGTTACCACTATTCAGCCTCATTTAAGATTTCTTTACTTCATGAGTTGAGCTTCAGTGCGGGGGGGGGATTTTAAAATCATGTCTCTGGGCCCACTCCAACCTTGCTACACCCCTGTGCCCGATATAGGTGTTTCCCATAGTCTGGAAAACATACCGGCAGGGATTAGAACCGGCAACCTTCTGCTTGTTTTTTCCCTGCCTCACCACCTAAGGTGGAGCAGCCACTTAATTGTTTGTTTGTTTGTTTGTTTCTATACTGTCCAAAATGTATGTCTCTGGGCAGTTTACAGTAAAACAGCATAAATTACAACAAATTAAACTGTTAAAACAATAAAATAATTTACAATTTAAGACCATGTTAAAAACCGTGAATCTGAATAAAAGCCTGGGAGAACAAACGTGTCTTAAGTGCCTTCTTAAAAGTTATCAGAGATGGGGAGGCTCTTATTTCAACACAGAGCACATTCCAAAGTCTCGGGGCAACAAAGGAGAAGGCCCTGAGTAGCCACTAGAGTTGCTGGTGCACTCAGACCTCCCCAGATGATCTCAACAGGTGGCAGGGCTCATAATGAAGCGGGGCTCATAATGAAAGGTATGAATTAAATACCCTTAAATATGTTAAATGGCTACTCATTTTAGGATTGATTGATTGATTGATTAAGTTCCGTCAAGCCGGTGTCGAATCTTAGTGACCACATAGATAGATTCTCTCCAGGATGATCTGTCTTCAACTTGGCCTTTAAGGTGTCTCAGTGGTGCATGCATTCATTTTAGGATTGGGGGGGCAGAATAAGAAAAACTTGCAGCCCTGCACCCACAGGCTCCCCACCCTGACCCTTTCCCATCCTCACCTTTCCTCGGCAGGGAGCCATTCCCATAGTCCACCAATGTCTGTAGCCGCTCAATGCAGGGCCCCTCCAGGTAGCGCTTCATGTTCGAGCTCATTGTCAGCAGAGATTTCCATTTCCCCTTCAGCTTTTCAGCCGCAGCATCGCCTACCGTCCAGGTGATGGTCTCTGTGTCAAAGCTGATAAAATCTCCCCCATCATAACCGGATCGCCAGTATCCCCGTTTCTTCCCATCGGCACTCAGTCCACAGCCAAGCATGCCCTGCCAGGTGTGAAGCCCTGCAAGAGACACCAAAGGAGGAACATTACAGCAGAGTCAAGATGTTCCCTTTCAAGAATCAGCAATGCCTGACCCTTCCTTGAAGTGTTATCTCTCGCTAGTCCTCTCATCTCTGGTATTTGACATCATCAGGGGGGGTGGGGACTCAGTTCTTCATCCTCCTCCAATCTCTAGCAGGAGAAACTTGACAATGAGGCAAGAATGTGTGCATTGGGTGTGTTTCAAGGAAAGGGATGGACACTGACCATCTTGTTCCCCCATGGGGCTTACTTACATTTCTGATCAGGGATCCGCAGCGCCTGACCATTCCCAAAGGGGTTACCTCTCACTAGGACTTTCATCTCCCCTGCTCTGCATTTTGACATTATCAGGGGGGACTGCTTTCTCCACCGTCCCTCAATCTCTAGCAAGAGAAACTTGATAATGAGGAGAGAATGTGTACATTGGGTGTATTTCAAGGAAAGGGATTTGACACGGACCACCTTATGGCAGCTTACTTCAGATCCAGAATGAAAAGGGGCACTCAAGTGATCTCTCTCACCACTTCACTGCACTGCTGTCTAAAAAGGGCTGACATTTTGCACCCCAGCTATAAGCTTTTGTTCTGCTTTCCTCCACCCCAGTCAGCATCACAAGTCTTGATGTGGTCAGTGCCTGGATGGGAGTAGTCATGTGCACGGACCAGTTCGGAGGCCATTCTAAAGGCCTCCAGACCGGTCCGGACCCGGGTGGTTTTGGTTCGGGTGGGGGGTTCCAAACGAGTTAATATCCAACCCCAGCACAGCATCCCTCCAGTGGCTGTTGCTAGGGTCTAACTTATGTTTCTTTTTAGACTGTGAGCCCTTTGGGGACAGGGGACCATCTCATTTATGTATTCTTTGTTTTTCATTGTAAACCGCTTTGAGAATTTTGGTTGAAGAGTGGTATATGAATGTTCGTCACAGTCGCCATCCTAGTAGTAGTAATTATGAATGGCTGAGTTTATACAAAAGGTTTAATAACTTTTATATAAGATATTTATTCATCATTGTTTATTAGCTTTATTTTCTGCTTTCTGAGCAGCTGCTTTAAGAGCAGCTTAAAGCATTAAACAATTAATAATCCTGGTTCACATATACATAGCGCATGCATATTGCACAAGTCGCATAAGTTGCACACATTCCAAAATGGTGCATATTGTGTTACATGAGAGGGTTAGGGTACTCCCATTATTTCCAATGGGCTTAGTTTTGTGCAACTTATGCTACTTGTGCAACTGCAGCTTTAGTAGGCTGACATAACTTTGCGCTGTATGTGAGCCCCTGTCCTCAAGGGGCTCACAATCTTTATTTTTTAAACCAAGAAATAAAATAACACATTTTTTAAAAAAATTCTCAAAGGGGAGAGTCCAGAAGGCAATTGTCCATACTGGTTCTTACTAACCACCAGATTATTTTGTAAATTGATATAGTGGTGATGATCTATGCATATTTAATATTTAATGCATATAATAAAACAATAAAACCAACACAAGATCTTACAAATCGAGCAAACACATTTCAGTGTCCAAACATAATTATCAATGCTCTATTTCAAGCAGAAACACTTGAGATTAAAAACAGTAACTGAATCTAAAGAACCACTCCAAGGACAGGTAAAGAGGAGGAGGAGATGAGTGGCTTTAAAAAAAAATCAATCAATCATTTTATTAACCAATAAATTTCATTTCTCTCTCATTTCCTCCTTAACATTAATAGATGGCTGTACAATATACATAACCTCTTACACTTCACTATATTCCCTTTTTGAAAAGTCACTCATCTCCTACTCCTCTTCTCCTGACCTTAGATTAGTTATTTAATTTCAGTTAATGCATTTAATCTCGAAGGTTTCCAGTTTCTTGAAACAGAGCATTGAAAATGATGTTTGATTGAAATGCATTTGCTTGATTTGTAAAATCTTTTGTTTGTTTTATTGTACCCATTAAAGAGGTACAAAAGTTACATTACTTTGTAAGTGCTCACAGTCAGTATGCTTAATATTCTGTTCTATGATGTTGCCTGATATTAACGTCAATCTGATAGGTCTGTAGTTTCCTGGCTCTTTCTTCCTCCTCCCGCCCCCCTGGTTCTTTTCTATAGATGTCACTGTCATATGGGATTTGATGGTGGATTTAAGGGAAATCTATATCAAAGTTATGAGCATCCATCAGGATTCATGATGTGAGGGGTTTTTTGGTGTGTGTTTTTTTAGAGGAATGTTTTTCTTGAGAGAGGAAGTTGTTCTAAGAGAGGGGAAGTCCATGTACAGATTAGGAAGATCCATGAAGATCCACGCATTGGATCCATGCTTGCAGCAGAGCCCCATGGTGGAGGAGCCAGGATGTCTCCAGTGCAGTTTGGGGAGATGAATGCAAAGAGTGATCTGATTATGCATTTGTGGAGTTTTGATGTATAAAACAAAAGGATACACGAGGAGCTCTTCATGTGCAATTTAGGCTTTCTCCCTTCAGGGCCTCCTAATTCTTCACCATGGCCCATATCTGTTTGGGGATTCCACTTCCCTGCTCCACTCCACTCTCCTCCCCGTGGTATCTTCTATGATTATAGACAATCCCTTCCAAAAGGAATCACAGAGGGCTTCCAAATTAAGGATTGCAGTGGAATGGCGGAATCCTTGATGGACTATCACTGGGGGCGCTCTCAGTTGCTCTCAGCTGTGAGCCCCCTAATCCCGCTCCTCCCTTTTCTCTTGTAGGCTCCTCCTCACATTCCTTGGGCCTTCTTTACAGCTGGCACTCTGAGCCCAAACAAGGGCTTCCAGAGTTCATGGCTGTGCAGTTTGTGGATGACCAGCCTATCACCTACTACGACAGCAGCACCAAGAAAGCATTGGCCCGAGCACAGTGGATGGGGAAGGTGGAAAAGGACAATACCCATTTCTGGGATTCAGAGTCTAAGACCATGCAGATTTGGGAGGAAAAGTTCAGAGCACATCTGGGAAGGCTGCTGAATGGCTACAACCAGAATGCAGGTGAGTGGAGAGTGGGAAGGGCACAGAGTTCACCATCCTCAGACACAGGGGATGGGGAGAGGCTTCTGGGAGGGAGGGAAAAGTTGAGGTCAGGGTTTTATCCACCCACTCATCTACTTTGGTTGTCATGGGGGAGTGGATTGGGGCACAGCTGCCTCCCTTTCACCCCAGTGATCAAGAGCAGGATCTTGAGTGATCATGAGGAGTGTGAAGGGATGGAATAAGAGCTCCCCACAAGGTGACAGTTCTTCAGGAGGAGGAATCAGCAGGGAACTAGAAATTCTGCAGGCTAAAATTATCTATCACCTTCAAATGTTACTCTGCCTTCCAAGGATGAAGGCAGAATCACTGCTAGCCCCCCCACCCCACCCCACTTTTTGGAAGGGGAAAGGGGAGCAGAACTGATAGCTACCTTCCCACCTTTGTATCATCTGCAGATTTGACAGGCATCCCCTCTATTCCTTCATCTAAATCATTTATAAGATGATCTAGAAGTCATTTGCAGCCTAGCCAGGGAAGGGGACAGGGTCGGCGGGGGAGTTCTCCTGCCGACCCCTTGAGTATGGGAAGGGAAGGGGCGGCAGGGGTCCTGGGGCTGCGGGGGTTATTTAAGCTGAGTCGGGGGACATTGAAGAGCCGGGCAGCAGGGACTGGGAGATACCCTGCCGCCCGATTGAGTATTAATTCAAAACAAAAGGAGGATTAGCAGTAGCAGCCGCGCGGAGTAGGGGGAATGAAGCGGGCGGCAGGGAGGTATGCCACCCACTTACTTCAAGAAATACGGCGGCATTCTTGAGGGGGTAAGTAAAGCCCCCCCCCCGAACTCGTTTGGAACCCCCCACCCCAGTGCCGGACCGCAACTCCACGGTTCCGTGCACACCCCTAGGTGGGAGACCCCTGCACCCATGACTCCCTTTGGAGCAGGGGCTGTAACTCAGTCATACTGCTTAGCATGCAGACGTTCCCAGGTTCAATCCCTGGCAGCATCTCCAGGTAGAGTTAGGAAAAACTGCAACTTTGGAGAAGCCGCTGCCAGCCTGGATAGGCAATACTAAGCTAAATGGACCAATGGTCTGACTTGATAGAAAGCAGCTTCCTATGTTTCTATCCCCACCACAATAACCTCCTCCCCCAAAGGAGAAAGTCAGCTTTACCAGGAAAAACCTCTTTACCCAGGATGAAAAGGGCAGACCTCACCTAAGAGCCCCTGGTGGTGCAGTGGTAAAACTGCCGCCCTGTAACCAGAAGGTTACAAGTTCGATCCTGACCAGGGGCTCAAGGTTGACTCAGCCTTCCATCCTTCCGAGGTCGGTAAAATGAGTACCCAGAATGTTGGGGGCAATATGCTAAAATCATTGTAAACCGCTTAGAGAGCTTCCAACTATAGAGCGGTATGTAAATGTAAGTGCTATTGCTATTGCTATTTTGCCCCATAGCCTCCATGCTTTGATCAGCAACTTTTCAGTTCCCCTCCATTCTCTGACTGTTCCTCCCAAATCTTCCAAAAATTTAAAGTAGACTCTCTTCCTTCTCCCCAACATCATCAGTGGAGCAAATACATATTTAATAACTTCCTTTTTTATTTTTTATTTTTAGCTTTGCTACTCTTCAAATTAATAATTTTCCGGAGTCTCCCTTTGTCTCCCCTCCCCCCCTCCGCCTTTTTTAAAGATTGTGAACAACTTTGGGACAGTAAACAGTTGCATTTCTTCTTTTCCTGTGTAAACCACTACAAGGACATCTTTGCTGAAGAGTGGTATATATAAATGTCTGTAATATTAACAACAGTTTGAAAAGATTATTAAGCTGTTGGTCAATGAGCATTTGGAAAGAATTGGTGGTTAGTAGGACCAGAATGGGTTTGTCAACAAGATGTCATTCCAGATTAACCATATCTTCTTTATGTTGCTAGTTAAGAAAATCATGGGACTACTCTAGACATCCTGGAGCTTTTTCAAACAGCAGGCTTTACAAAAGGCTTACCATAAGGCTTTACTGCGAATTCAGGGCATAATGGCTTCTCCGATGCAAAACCAAGATTTTTTTAAACCCCAGACATAAACCGGGCTCGGATCCAATACAGAAGAAAAAACCTGAATTCTGTGTGAAATGCTCTCTGAAATATCATACAGACTTCAAGGTAAATCTGGCCGATACATCACACACACACACCATCCCAAAGTAAAGTCGCAGTAAAGTCACCATCTGAGAAAGCTCCTGTCTGAAATTCTGTGCAATGCCTGCTTATCCAAGAGTGGGGCACGCAATCTGGTTCCCTGAATCTCCAAACCACATCTACTCTGTTGTTGAGCTTGGAGAATCTCTGTGGCCACTAATGAATGTGTCATCACTGTAGCAATTATTCTCCCATTGGCAACAATGGGAGAAACATCACTACAGCAATGACTCAATGAGCCGGATCTCACAATCCGTGAGACCCAGTCTCTTCGGGTGAGCGAGGATGAAGTATCGGGGTACCCTTGACCCCAATAGGGGAGGTTCGTTCCTGGGCGGATGGAGCCCAATAATCAGCCCAGACGAGAGGACTTAAGATCAAGATTTTATTTGCCCTTAAGTAGCAAAGGTGCTGCTTGGCTCACGCTCGAAGCAGGACAAAGACTTGATACAGAAGCAGCACATTTATACACCAAAGCATTCTTAAGAAAACGGTTACAGATAGCTACAGAAAAAGAAACAGTTATATGTTATAGGTCATAACTCATGGTTAGTTCCCCTTTCGTCTGGAAATGGGTCTGGCATTAGGTCATAAATTAGTCGTGCAAGCAGTAGGCTGGTCTGGTCTTTCTCTTGCCCCCACAGCAGTTGCGGTTCTCATGCTAAATATGAATTCTGCTAACTGTGGGAAACCTAACTACCAGGGGTGAGAATTATTTCAGCATAAGCAAATTCTTATTACAAACTCTAACAAAATGGCGAAGCTTATGTCAAGCAGTTAACTTCTATATCCAACTTATATTTGCCATACACCAATCCCCCCTTTCTGTTGTTCAAATCTGAATCATCAGATCTGTTCAATATAACCAGAATCTCCCTCTCCCCTTGGGTGAACCAACACTTCATAAACATCATATTCTGAGATATCATCTGGTATCGGGTCCTCATATTCATACTCTGGGTCTCTGAAGCCAACATTATGTATTAAATCATCAAAATCCATCCTACCTATTGTACCATCCTTGTCCTGAAAAACTACAGTTTCTCCTTCCATATACATCAGGGCTAATATCTCATGTCTTGAGACTTTTGGTTTCCTCGGGATGAGGTGTTTGATTAACCGGAAAAGGGGGGGGAGCACAATTAACTAAACAGCAACAGGCTAAGAGGATTATGCCCAAAGTTAAGAGACCCAAAAATAGGGAGCGTACCCATCCCAGATCGGGCAACCAACTGGTAAGCCATCCCCAGAGATCCCAGTTCTTTTGTTCCCCTATGTTGTGGAACACTTGTAGGGAATCCTTAAGTTCCTGGGCCCTCTGGTTTATTTGCTGGTTCTTATCTATGTAGTAACAACACTTCTCTCCAATCAGGGCACACACACAACCTTGTTGGGCAGCGAGAATGTCAAGAGCTCTCCGGTTTTGCAATACTACCTTTGATAAGGATTGGACCTCTCCTTGCAGATCCATCAACATGCTCAAAGTGTCATTAAATGACCTTTCAACTTCCCGGGAGATGTTAATTATAGCTCTCTCCAGTTCCACCACCCCCAGGCTGGGTAGAATAGCCCGCCAGACCTTGTGAAACCCTGCGTTTCGCACTGCTATCGGATTGATGTCCCTTCTTGTCTGATGCAGAAAGCTCCCCAGATTCAGCACCCTGGAGGCATTCAATTGTTTATGTATTTCTACCCGAGGGGCCAAATAGGATGGGGCACAACGGCCCTTCCACCCAGGAGGTAATGCTTTGTATGCTGCTCGGCCACAAAGCCAATACATTCCTGGTTCATTCAGAATAAAGGTTAGGAAGTTACCTGACCCATATTTCAGCCTTCTCACCTTCTTCTCCTCAAGATTGAGGGGCACTTTGCATTGGTCATCCAGGCTAAAGTCTCCTGATTTGCCTGCCATCCCACCATACCACTCACGGGTCAGGGTGCGATCCCTGTGGTAGGTGCAGGTGATGCTGAGCCACAGACACCAAAAGGGGGTGTCCCAAGTGTATGTGTCATTTCTGCATGTTTCATTTTCAGCAGCTGTCTTATTAATCAGGATTCCCACCCGGTCATGTACGTATATGGTGTGATTCCATATCCCCTGGGATTCATTTCTCCAGCCTCCCTCCGTGAAGTTAAACAGTGTGACTGAGGTGTTTGTATGTTCCCCGTCATGCAAAGAAAAATACCTCCCCACATTCAGCTGTTCTCCCTCACACTCCTCCTGAGGGGGCCCATAATCATCCTCTGCAGGGACAAACTCCCCGTTCAGAGTCAAAAATCCAGGTATGGGCACAATATTCATGTGGTATTACCTCCATGTCTTGGCCCATGCCATTCTCATTTTGGATGCAAATGGGATGTTGCAACCAGCTTTCCACCTGGAATTCAGGGATCCCTAGGGAGAACCAATTCCTTTCCCATGTGTGGGTGAAGGTTTTGACCTGGGCCCCATCTTCCCTCCGAGTGGGTCTCCAAGTGAGGTCAGTGTTGCTAACCCAAACAGGACCCCATCCCATTCGTGGGGGCCTTATCCACCATGTGAGGGGCACTGGAACGCCTACCAAGGCAATCTGCTCATTAGAATATATATCAACATGTGTGCACACCCAGAAGTTGCACACCCAGCAGGCTAAGCTTGCTCTCCCCGCTCACGAGCAGAGAGGGAGCCCTGGGCAGCCAGATCGGCCACCCACATGATTGCTGTCTCCAAGACAGAGCCGGCAGGGGCTGGGGGGAGTGGGGGCTGATCGGCCGCTGCAAGCTCCAGCATGCCTTGCACAAGTGCGCAGGGCATGCTGGCGAGACCCCCAGAGCTGGGAGGCGGCTTTTCGCCTCCCCTCCGGGGAGCACTCGCTCCGCAAACGCGGGCTAAGGGGTGGGCTAATTGAGCGGGTTAGCCACTGAAGAACCACCGGGCTCAACTGCGAGCCCGGTGGTTCTTATGACTGAAGAAAATCAGGCTAGCGGAGGCTAGCCCGATTTTCTTCACTCGTGTGAATAGCCCCAATCATTAGTTGCCATGGAGTGTCTGAGCTTGGTAGCAGCATGGACATGGTTTGAAGATGCACTGAACCAACACATGTGCCCCACTCTTGGATGGGAGAAGCACCATGCAGAATGTCACCCTATGTATCTTGAGTTCTACATTTGACAAAGTCCCCCATGATATCCTTGTTGACAAGATGGTAATGTGGGCTCGATCAGTGTTTTCCATCTGGTGTGCTGTGGGATGCTTGCTGATGTGCCATGCTGATTTTCTCTGAATGAGCTGCAAAGGCAAAGTTCCCCTCTTGCAAAGTTCCCCTCTTTTGCAACTGACTCACCCCATAATGCACCAAGAAGGAGGAGCTCCCTTCCCAACACATAAAGGACAAGTGGGCCACAAAAGTGAGAATTTCAGCTCCTGGTTTTTGCATTTTACCCAATCCTCTATGCATTGGGAAGAGGTGCCTCCTTCCTGGTGCCTTATGGGATAAGTCTGCTCCAAATGAGGAAAGTTTAACCTTCCTGCGTTTGGAGCTGACATACCCCATACTACAGCAGGAAGAAGGTGACCCTTCCTAGTGTACAGAGGAGTAAGTCAACTTCAAAGCCAGGAATTTAAATTCACCACCTTTGAAGCTAACTTGTTCCACACAAAAAATGGCTCCCTGGGGGTGGGGGAGGAGGCAGTGTACTCCATTTTTCTTCCTAATCTAAGTGTACCTTGGTAGGGCAGGGGAGGATGGGAAACAGTACTACTGTTAAGCAGTGATTCACAGCTTGTTGAACAACCATACTTAAGAAGTGGTCATTAATGGTCCCATGTCAACATGTATGTCATGGCTCAGACTTCTGACTCAGAAGAGTGAGAGGAGGAACGGGAGGATTCGCCCGCTAGTGAGGGCTCAGAGGCACAGCAACAGGATTTGGCAGGGAGACCAGACTCTGGAGCTGAGGAATCAGAACAGGTGTCAGACATGAATCCTGATCAGCAGCAGGCTGATCAGGAGGAGGCTGGGATTTCACCTGTCTTGAGAAGACGTCTCAAGAGGAAGGCTCAGTGGGAGACATGCAGGCACAGGAGATCACAAGAGAGGAAGCAGAAGTGCTGACTCAGGAAAGCCTGATTGGCTGCTGGTTCTCTTGAGCCATATATATTTAACAGTCTGTGAATTGCTCAGATGCTATTAGCAACTTCCGCTGACCATGGACCATGTTTCTCAATTCTCAACTTTTCCGAGTTCCAGTTTGCTGCTCTTATGTCTGTGCTCTTATTCTGTTAATTCTTTGCTCTGGTATCCTTTGTTCTTTTTCATTCCTTGCTTTGTTGTTTTCTTTTCAGTTATTACTCAGTTATTGTTAGGGGGGTACCTAGTTCAGTTCAGGGGGACTTGATTCATTTACTATTTACTATTAGCCTTTTTGTTTTCCTTCGTGCAGGTTCGCTGCTACTTTCTGTTAACTCACAGGGGGAGTGCTGAAGGGGGTTGTAAATCCTGTTGGGTTAGCTGAGCTAACAGATTTACGACAATGTAGGAGATGTAGAGTGGAGAGCCAGAGAGCTCTTTCCCGGGCCCTATGTTGTTCAACATCTTATAAATAATTTAGATGAAGGAATAGAGGGGATGCCTGTCAAACCTGCAGATGATACAAAGGTGGGAAGGTAGCTATCAGTTCTGCTCCCCTTTCCCCTTCCAAAAAGTCGAGGGGGGGGGTAGCAGTGATTCTGCCTTCATCCTTGGAAGGCAGAGTAACATTTGAAGGTGATAGATAATTTTAGCCTGCAGAATTTCTAGTTCCCTGCTGATTCCTCCTCCTGAAGAACTGTCACCTTGTGGGGAGCTCTTATTCCATCCCTTCACACTCCTCATGATCACTCAAGACCCTGCTCTTGATCACTGGGGTGAAAGGGAGGCAGCTGTGCCCCAATCCACTCCCCCATGACAACCAAAGTAGATGAGTGGGTGGATAAAACCCTGACCTCAACTTTTCCCTCCCTCCCAGAAGCCTCTCCCCATCCCCTGTGTCTGAGGATGGTGAACTCTGTGCCCTTCCCACTCTCCACTCACCTGCATTCTGGTTGTAGCCATTCAGCAGCCTTCCCAGATGTGCTCTGAACTTTTCCTCCCAAATCTGCATGGTCTTAGACTCTGAATCCCAGAAATGGGTATTGTCCTTTTCCGCCTTCCCCATCCACTGTGCTCGGGCCAATGCTTTCTTGGTGCTGCTGTCGTAGTAAGTGATAGGCTGGTCATCCACAAACTGCACAGCCATGAACTCTGGAAGCCCTTGTTTGGGCTCAGAGTGCCAGCTGTAAAGAAGGCCCAAGGAATGTGAGGAGGAGCCTACAAGAGAAAAGGGAGGAGCAGGATTAGGGGGCTCACAGCTGAGAGCAACTGAGAGCACCCCCAGTGATAGTCCATCAAGGATCCCGCCATTCCACTGCAATCCTTAATTTGGAAGCCCTCTGTGATTCCTTTTGGAAGGGATTGTCTATAATCATAGAAGATACCACGGGGAGGAGAGTGGAGTGGAGCAGGGAAGTGGAATCCCCGAGCAGATATGGGCCATGATGAAGAATTAGGAGGCCCTGAAGGGAGAAAGCCTAAATTGCACATGAATAGCTCCTCGTGTATCCTTTTGTTTTATACATCAAAACTCCACAAATGCATAATCAGATCACTCTTTGCATTCATCTCCCCAAACTGCACTGGAGACATCCTGGCTCCTCCACCATGGGGCTCTACTGCAAGCATGGATCCAATGCGTGGATCTTCATGGATCTTCCTAATCTGTACATGGACTTCCCCTCTCTTAGAACAACTTCCTCTCTCAAGGAAAACATTCCTCTCAAAAAAAAACCACACACCAAAAAACCCCTCACATCATGAATCCTGATGGATGCTCATAACTTTGATATAGATTTCCCTTAAATCCACCATCAAATCCCATATGACAGTGACATCTATAGAAAAGAACCAGGGGGGCGGGAGGAGGAAGAAAGAGCCAGGAAACTACAGACCTATCAGATTGACGTTAATATCAGGCAACATCATAGAACAGAATATTAAGCATACTGACTGTGAGCACTTACAAAGTAATGTAACTTTTGTACCTCTTTAATGGGTACAATAAAACAAACAAAAGATTTTACAAATCAAGCAAATGCATTTCAATCAAACATCATTTTCAATGCTCTGTTTCAAGAAACTGGAAACCTTCGAGATTAAATGCATTAACTGAAATTAAATAACTAATCTAAGGTCAGGAGAAGAGGAGTAGGAGATGAGTGACTTTTCAAAAAGGGAATATAGTGAAGTGTAAGAGGTTATGTATATTGTACAGCCATCTATTAATGTTAAGGAGGAAATGAGAGAGAAATGAAATTTATTGGTTAATAAAATGATTGATTGATTTTTTTTTAAAGCCACTCATCTCCTCCTCCTCTTTACCTGTCCTTGGAGTGGTTCTTTAGATTCAGTTACTGTTTTTAATCTCAAGTGTTTCTGCTTGAAATAGAGCATTGATAATTATGTTTGGACATTGAAATGTGTTTGCTCGATTTGTAAGATCTTTTGTTGGTTTTATTGTTTTATTATATGCATTAAATATTAAATATGCATAGATCATCACCACTATATCAATTTACAAAATAATCTGGTGATTAGTAAGAACCAGTATGGACAATTGCCTTCTGGACTCTCCCCTCTGAGAATTTTTTTTAAAATGTGTTATTTTATTTCTTGGTTTAAAAAATAAAGATTGTGAGCCCCTTGAGGACAGGGGCTCACATACAGCGCAAAGTTATGTCAGCCTACTAAAGCTGCAGTTGCACAAGTAGCATAAGTTGCACAAAACTAAGCCCATTGGAAATAATGGGAGTACCCTAACCCTCTCATGTAACACAATATGCACCATTTTGGAATGTGTGCAACTTATGCGACTTGTGCAATATGCATGTGCTATGTATATGTGAACCAGGATTATTAATTGTTTAATGCTTTAAGATGCTCTTAAAGCAGCTGCTCAGAAAGCAGAAAATAAAGCTAATAAACAATGATGAATAAATATCTTATATAAAAGTTATTAAACCTTTTGTATAAACTCAACCATTCATAATTACTACTACCCGTGTTTCCCCGAAAATAAGACAGTGTCTTATATTAATTTTAGCCCCAAAAAATGCACTAGGGCAATTAGCGGTACATCAGAAATTACTGCTAGGTCTTACTTTCGGGGTAGGTCTTACTTTCGGGGAAACAGGGTACTAGGACGGCAACGGTGACGAACATTCATATACCACTCTTCAACCAAAATTCTCAAAGCAGTTTACATTGAAAAACAAAGAATACATAAATGAGATGATCCCCTGTCCCCAAAGGGCTCACAGTCTAAAAAGAAACATAAGTTAGACCCTAGCAACAGCCACTGGAGGGATGCTGTGCTGGGGTTGGATAGGGCCAATTGCTCTCCCCCTGCTAAATATAAGAGAATCGCCACTTTAAAAGGTGCCTCTTTGCTCAGTTAGCAGGGATTAGGTTCTCACACATCGTTAATTGTCTTATCAACGTTCCTTTGGCCATTCAAGTATTTAGAAAATCCCTTATCTAAGAATAATCAGACAAAGCACTATGTCTAACATTTTGGAAGGGTGGTATAAAAATCAAGTAAATAAATAAATAAATAATAACATTAGATGTATCCATTAATTCTGCTCATATGACCAAACCCTTATCACAGAGACTCTTTAAAAAACAATGAATTTTCTTTCTGTTCTATATCTTGAAATATTTAAAATCTGCACACCTAAGAAATTTGATACAAGGAACCATTTGGGAGCCATTTCCCCCCTACAACTTTTCCTATATGTACAAGGTTAAGACTACTCTTCAAGTGGTTGGAAAATCCTTAACGCATTTCCATTGCTGTCACTAATACTGGAAAGAATGTCAGCCAGTGCTGGGCAGGTGGGCAGAGAAGCAAAGAGGTCCCACTTACAAATCATACAAGTCACTGACTAGGGATGTGGAAAGGGTTCTAGCCCTGCCCTGGATGAGAAGTCTTAATCTACACACACACACACACACACACACACACACACACACACACATACACACACACACACACACACACACACACACACACACACACACACACTCTTCACATGCCAAGAAAATATATTGCAGAAGAGACACTCCCCCCTGGGATAAGGGAGACTGGTTGCAAATTCTGATCTCCCTTCCCAGAACAAGGAGGGCGTGAGCCCCCAAAGGTACCCACCAGAAGAATGGCCCAGCAGGAGGGCAGCTGCCCCCAGGACCGAGAGCTGCCACCAAAGCAGCCCCATCGGGATCAGAAGCTGATGGTGTCTCTTGCTAAGCTTTCATTGCTTCCAGTCACCCACTCCTGAGTGGTGGAAACTGAAACAAGAGCATTGGTTAGCCTAAATACATTCTCCCAATGGAAAAAAGTGCAGTATCAGCTGTTTCCTAGGATTGCCCCGGCTGAGATTTAACAGGAAAGACAAAGAGGAAGAAAGTCTACACAAACTGGCAGTGGCTTCTCCAAGGTTTCAGGCAGGAATCTCTCTCAGCCCTATCTAGGAGATGCCAGGGAGGGAATTTGGAACCTTAGATGCTCTTCCCAGAGTGGTTCCATCCCCTGAGGGGAATATCGTACAGTGTTCCACACCAAGTCTCCCATTCAAATGCAAGCCAGGGCAGACCCTGCTTAGCAAAGGGGAAAATGCATGCTTGCTACCACAAAACCAGCTCTCCTGAGCCCCTGGAGGCACACACTGGAGCAGTGACCCAGCAGGAGGGCAGCTGCCCCCAGGACCAAGGGCTGCCACCAAGACAGCCTCATCTGGATCAGAAGCTGATGGAGTTTCTCACTAAGCTTTCCAATTCACCTACTGCTGAGTGGTGGCAACCTCTGGAACAACAGCTTGGGTCAGCTTAGGTACATTCTGCCAGTGGGGGAAATGGCTCTGTCAGCTGTTGATGACTGGCAGGCAGATTTTGCGAGGATTCCCCAGGCTGAGAGATGACAGGAAAGACAAAGAGGAAGAAAGTTTACAAGAAAATAATTTTGTGCATAGAAAACCCCCCACAAAAATGCTTCCTTCTTTCAGGACCTAGTTTCTTAATCATTACAAAGAGCTGCTTGAGCAGCCTGAAAAAGGAAAGAAGAGTTGTTGTGGTGGTGGTGGTGGTTGTTGTTAATTTGATTTCTATACTGCCCTTCCAATAATGGTTCAGGAACACACAGAAATAATAAATAAATAAGATGGATCCCTGTCCCCAAAGGCCTCACAATCTAAAAAGAAACATTAGATAGTCACCAGCAACAGTCACTGGAGGGCTACTGTGCTGGGGGTGGATATTTTTTTAATTATCTATCTATCTATCTATCTATCCAGTCCAAAACTTCTGTCTCTGGGCGGTTTACAACAGATAAAAACAACAGATTAAAACATTAGTTAATACTGTGCTGGGGGTGGTACAGAGGTACTGTGCTGGGGGTGGATAGGGTCAGTTAATCTCCCCATGCTAAATAAAAGAAAATCACCACGTTAAAGGTGCCTCTTTGCCAAGTTAGCAGGGTTCATGCCACTGCATGCAAAAACCATCTTTGGGTTACCATAAGTTATATAGGTCCATCAACAGACAGTATGATACGAGATGCAGAATAACTCAATTCAGCCCAGCCTAAGGTATTGTTTTTGAGTAAAGTGTGTTGAAACGTCAGCCTCTCAAGAAACCCTTACAAATGAGGAATAAGAATATAGGGGAGTGATTCCTCCAATTAAGCCCTGGAACACCCCTGTCCACGCACCTCGATAACCAGGAGACTTTCCCCTAGGGATGTGCGAAACGATTTGGATACAAAATGATTTGTACCCGAATCTGGCCGATTTGGGTGATTTGTAGACAAAACAAATCATACCTGTCCTCAGTTGCCCAGATTCAGATACAAAACAAATCACCTCTGATTCAAATCTGAAAAATTCAGAGATTCAGACCTCAATTTTGTGGCCAAGGTGGGTTGGGTGGTAGTGACCAATGGGTGGAAGCTACCACCCAAATTTCAAAGAAATTGGGCAAAGGGGTGACCCTGGTACCACCACCCCCCCCCCCCCGGGGAGTTATAACTAAGGCTACTGAAATCTCCATTATTCGCTATGGGGAAAAGCTTAAAGATGCGTAAACTTCAAAAATCATTTTAAAATCACCCCTTTGCCCAATTTCTTTGAAATCCGGTTGGTAGCTTCCTTGCACCCGTAGCTTGGTAGCTTCCTTGCACACTTCCTTGTAGTGTGGTGGGCACTACCACCCACCACAACCCACACTGGGCCACCCTGATGTCCCCCATATGGGGCTATAAGGTTGCCAGAATCTCCATTACTCCCTATGCGGAAAAGCTTAAAGATGCGCCAACTTCAAAAATTCTTTAAAAACCACCCCTTTGCACAATTTCTTTGAAATTTGGGTGGTAGCTACCACTCATTGGGCACTACCACTCACCCCACTCTTTTGGCCCTGGGATCCTTTTTTTATCTGAATCAATTCAGATTCAGAAAATTTGGGTACAAATCAAATCTGGGGTGATTCGGGGGGTCAGATTTGGACCCAGAACAAATTGGGGATGTTTCGATTTGTGTACAAATTGAAACAAAAAAAAAATCAAATCATGCACACTCCTACTCTCCCTGATGGAAGGCCAGTGTCTCATCTCTGGCCCGATGGTTTGTTTTGATGCTTCTCATTGCCATACCCAGTTCAGAAATGTCCAATAGACATTTAAAGCTAATGTCCCTGCTAACTGAGCAAAGAGGCACCTTTTAAAAGTGGTGATTGTCTTATATTTAGCTGGGAGAGAGCAACAGGCCCTATCCAGCCCCAGCACAGTATCCCTCCAGTGGCTGGTGATGGTGTCTACCTTATGTTTCTTTTTAGACTGTGAGCCCTTTGGGGACAAGGAGTCATCTTATTAATTTTCTCTCTGTGTGTGTAAACTGCTTGGGGAACTTGTGTTGAAAAGTGGTATATAAATGTAAAGAATAAGGACCTGTAAACACCCCAAAGTAAGTTTTGAACCATGCCAAACCACACAAACAAATGAGCAAGAGGATCTCACAGCATCGTGTCTGGTCAAGTATTTCGTTTCTGCACAGGACACTCCCAAACACAGTGAGGCTGTTCTTATGAGCAGCCAATCCAGGCTTAAGCGGCCAGGTTTGGGCTTGGTTGCCCATGAGAACCACCGGGGTCAACATGGATCCCGGCAGTGCAGCAGCGCTAAACTCAGCGCCAAAGCCCGGCTCATAACCCAACATGCCCTTAACCTCACCTCCGGGATTGTGTGTTGCGGCTCGTGCTGACACAGAGGCGGGCACCTAGAGCACCTGTCCCCTGGGGGAATCCCCCCAGTGCACTGCGCTAGGTGTGCAGTACACTGTAGGATTCTTGGAGGCTGGGACGAATCCCAGCCTCTATTTATCTATGCCGCCGGGAGTGGCGTATTTCTTGACTGCTGGATCCTTTACTGTTGACAGTCGATCCTAAAAGGCAGAAGCTATCCACCAATTCAGTGTCTTCATTATCAATTCTGGGGCTGGTTGCTGTACCCATTCTCATTAGTTTAGTCTTACATTTAGTTGTAGTCCCCCTTTTTCACTGTGCTCCTTGACTTTCGTTACTAGAGCTTGCAGATCATCCACATTCTCTGCTATCGGAGTGGTGTCATCAGCATAGCGCAGGTTATTGATGTTTTTTCCTCCAACTTTAAAACCACGCTCTTCTTCTTCCAATCCAGCTTCTCTCAGTATATGTTCAGCATATAAATTGAATAAAGAGTGTTTATTATGATTGTTAATGGTTATTATTGTTAAAAATTAATAAAAATTGAATTTCAAAAAAATAAAATAAAAAATAAATTGAAGAGAGAGAACGGAGAAGACTATTAATGATTATTTTGTATAAATTTTATTGAAACACTCAGGCCTAGTTTTATTCCAGTATTATTACAACGTATGCAATTGCACAGTCTTTTAATCACATTGTTTTATTATGATTATATTAAAATAAATATTACTAGTTGACCGGGCACAAAGCATCTGTGCCCCAGGTTCTCCACCACCTCGTCCCGCCTGGCTGAGCCTCCTCAAGCCGGCGGCCTTCGCCTGCTGGACAGCCACACCCCCTCAGGCCAGCCGATGGGAGCTTCTTTGGGGCCGGCTACCTCTCCCCTCCCCTGCCGGTTCCGCTGCCGCCTGGCTGGGCCGAGTGCCGCCTTTGCGGCCGGGCCTGCCAGGCCCATTGCCACTGCTTGCTGGCCTCTGCGGCTGGCCTCCTCTCCCCCACCCTCTTGCCCAGGCTGCCTGCCGCCGCCTCGCCTCGCACGCCCAGGCCTGCCGCCGCCTCGCCTCGCACGCCTGGGCCCGCCGCTGCCTCACCTCCGCAGCCGGGCCTGCGGCCACCATGGCCGCCCACAGCCTGGCCCGCCGCTGGTTACGTTCTCCTGGGTGCGCTGTGCCAGCCAATCAGGCGCCTCCACAGCCCAGCCAATCAGCTGGCCTGCCGGGACGCATTTTTCCCTGGCACACCCAGGAGAATTATATATATAGATAATAAAATACTTGGATACTCTGTCAATGCTTGCATATATTGTTGAATCAACGTAGGGTTTTGTTTTCTCTTATCTGCACAAGAATGAAACATTAGATCATAGAAACATAGGAAGCTCTTTCTTATTAAAGTGTTTCTTCAGTAAAAAGTCACACCAAGCACACTTGCTCCCCTCACTAAGCCACATCAAATTACAGAGCCACATTGGTCAATTCCCACAAATGCTTCTCACCAGCTGCACACCTGTGCATAGAGCCGCACAGAGAGGGACGCCTTCCCCATATAATTACCAAAATCATGGTGATTTCTCCTCCTTCTCCTCACCAAAACTCAAGGGATCTTTCCACCAAGGATCCTCTTCAATAAATAACATCAACATTCAAAGTGAGAGCAACATGTAGTGACCTCTTGCATCGTGTTTGAAAAGTCTGGTGCATAAAACCCACCTGGGCCACTGCAGGACTCGGACTGTGATTTATGACAAGAAGGGACCCCTGCCAGTCTATCATCCACCCCAGATCTGAAGCTGTGGCTGAGACTTCACTCATAACGTAACTGCAAACACGGACTAAAGCCAGCACTAACCGGGTATCAACTGTCTGACCGATTCTACGATATCTTTATTGAGAAGTTTGACAGACAAAGAAAGTCACTGTGACGTTGGCCTTGGGAGAGAGAGATGACGTTTTTGAATGATCACCAGGGAGATGACACTAGCAGCCATACCCAGAATGCTGCTGCTTATGCCATCGCTTCTGCTGCTTCCCTATGCAACCGGTAGGATGCTGAAGGCGAAATGCCCACTGAATTTCATCAGGGATCAAAATGCCTCGCTGTGTTATTACAAGCCAGGTGACCACCTCATTGGCGGGGTCATCTCTGCAACAACTGTTCGATTTCAACCATACATTTTCTATGAGCCGCCCTTTACCAGGCTTGGCGCGTAAGTTTCATTTTTATTATTTTATTTTATTTAAAATATATCTATACCGCCCAAAACCTGCGTCTCTTTTTATGCAGTGATTTATTTATGCACTTTTATGCAGTGATTTAACACGATTCTGCCAGATTCTGATTCTGTACACTCATCACCGGCTTGTTCAATCGGGCCGCCTGAAGCCAGCCCCAATGCTCTGCTCACCCCATCCCCTGAGCAAGCCTAATGCTGAGAGGCAGATAAGCTGCCTGATCCAGCAAGGAGAAGCGAACCGGTTTTGGGCACATCCCTAGATACTGTTAGGGATAGTTCCTATGTCAATTGTGCTGTTATTTTCACACATTTGTTTCTTTTTCTATTCGACTAGTATATGGGGTTGTTTGCAGGTCTGTGACTCTGTCAGTGAAGACTTTGGTTGGTTGATTGATTGATTGATTGATTGATTGATTGATTGAGAAGAACTGATGGCTCACGGCAGGAGTGCACACTGAGTGGGAACTAGCAGCTCAGCTTTTGGTGTGTCATGTGGAGCCGCCTGAGGTTTGCAATGGCAAACAGGAAACCCATCCAAGGCATAGGCATCTTGAGGCTCAGTCCAACCCCTGTGGACTTCCTTATAACTCGAAGGAGAGCCCCAGATTCCAAGGACTTCTCTCGAATTGGACACTCCTGCTTCTTTCATTTATAGAAGTGAGAAGCCTTCTTGTGTCCTTCTGCTGGTTTCCTGCGCTGAGGCAGAAAAGGGCTAGGCGGGTCATTGCAAGCCAACTTAAAAGATAGCAACCCTATTTTATTTTTTTAATTGCTTAGTAGATGAGACAAGAAATGAGCGGCTGCAATTCCCTCTTTTTGAACCTTTTTAAAAGATCAGGTGCCACAGGGAGCCCTGAGCTGGTTCAGGACCACAGGTGAATCATTTACACTGTACTGCTTTCCCAAGGAAAATCATCCCCCAACCCCACCCCGCCACCTTGCAATCTTCCCTTTTCCCCTCCCAGGTTTAAACATGCAAAGATAACCAGAATCCCTTCTTAAATTGCAGCAATTTCTCATGCATTTTTTAAAATGCATATATTTGATGGTGGTGTGATTTCCTTCTCCAGCAACGGGGTGAATGCCTGGCTTGATTTGATTTTTAAATGGCAAATTGGCAAATAATTTTGCAGGGCGCTTTCCAGATTGACCTTACCACAGTGTCACTACAGATCTGCAAAGTGTGTTTCCGTACTTCCTGTGTTGTGACACCGCAGTCCCTGCACTGAGAGCAAGGGGCTGTTCATATTTCCAATGCCTTATCTGGGATTTTATCTTTGCGATTTAGTGCTACAGTATTCTCCCTCTCCCATAACACTAGCACCAGGGGTCATCCCATGAAAGTGATTCCCAGGAAATCTAGGACCAACAAATGGAAGTACTTTTCCACACAACACATAATCAACTTGTGGAATTCTCTGCCACAAGATGTGGTGACAACCAACAACCTGGATGGCTTTAAGAGGGGTTTGGATAACTTAATGGAGGAGAGGTCTATCAACAGCTACTAGTCAGAGGGCTATAGGCCACTTCCAGCCTCAAAGCAGGATGCCTCTGAGTACCAGTTGCAGGGGAGTAACAGCAGGAGGGAGGGCATGCCCTCAACTCCTTCCTGTGGCTACCAGCAGCATCTGGTGGGCCACTGTGCGAAACAGGATGCTGGACTAGATGGGCCTTAGGCCTGATCCAGCAGGGCTGTTTTTATGGTCTTAATATTTCCAGTCCATTGCAGAAAAATAGCTGTATTTTCCCATTGGAATTTCAGATTGTGGGAATTGTTTTCAATATGATCCTGCTAAGCCAAAGCATTTTACTACTGTTCTAGGTTGTAATATCTGTTTTATAGCTGCTTCCCTCATACAAACAAATACAAACTTATTCTGGAGGAGAAAATGGAATTTTTGCTGAATAAATCTTTAGTTAAATCTACTTAAGTTTTATTTAAGTAGATTTAACTAAAGATTTATTCAGTAAAAATTCCATTTTCTCCTTCTCTTTCTCCTCCCTTTTTTCTTTCCGACTCATCCCCCCCACTCCCCATCTCTACAGGATCTCCACTGAGACAAAGTTCTCAACAACAAAACATAAAAGATTACTAGATAGAATCATTCAAAAATTAGTAAGTAAGTAAGTAAGTAATATTTTATTACAGCCAACGACCTCTCAATACAACAAAACCACACACTATTCTAAAAACAGAATATTGAGTGGATTCACACAACCCACTGAAATTCAGGAAGCCAGGAACCTCCTGTTCCACTGCTGTCAGTGGGCATGTTGTGAAAACCTGGCATCTGACAGTTCCCAGCCCGCATACCTGAGATTCTACTGACCCTCTACCCGCTAGAAACCAAGATTTGAAGTGGGGTGGAGAATGTCAGGAGAATCTGAGGCAGGTTGTCAGGAACCTCCAGTTGGTGGATTCACAGAACACCAACCATAACTGCTCACTCACTGGGAATCTTTTGATGGTTCCCAACTTCCCAACTTGGTAGCGATCATGTGAACTCACCCATTGTATGGGAATGAGGCCATAGCAAAGGTGGATGATATAGAGTTAGACCAATGAACATATAGGCCCATCCTTTCAGCCTGGCTTTTTATAATATCTGATTGGTTTTAAACATGAGTTTTATGTTAAAATTTAAATGTTTTTATTTTATGTTTTATGTTTAATTTTAAATGGTTTGAACTGTGGTTGTGAACCGCCCTGAGCCCTTCTGGGATGGGCAGTATATAAATGAAATCAATCAATGAATGAATAAAGTGTTAGGTTCCTATGTCATGTTATTGAGAACGACGATAAACTAAAGGAACAGCAGGGATTTGGGCATCTTGAATTAACTGAATTGACTCTTACAATGATACACATACAGGTGACACTCGGAAAATTAGAATATCGTGCAAAAGTCCATTAATTTCAGTAATGCAAATTAAAAGGTGAAACTGATATATGAGACAGACGCATTACATGCAAAGCGAGATAAGTCAAGCCTTAATTTGTTATAATTGTGATGATCATGGCGTACAGCTCATGAGAACCCCAAATCCACAATCTCAGAAAATTAGAATATTACATGGAACCAAGAAGACAAGGATTGAAGAATAGAACAATATCGGACCTCTGAAAAGTATACAGTGTACTGTGCTTGATTGGCCAGCAAACCTGCCTGACCTGACCCCATAGAGAATCTATGGGGCATTGCCAAGAGAAGGATGAGAGACATGAGACCAAACAATGCAGAATTGCTGAAGGCCGCTAATGAAGCATCCTGGTCTTCCATAATACCTCATCAGTGCCACAGGCTGATAGCATCCATGCCACGCCACATTGAGGCAGTAATTGCTGCAAAAGGGGCCCAAACCAAGTACTGAATACATATGCATGCTTATACTTTTCAGAGGTCCAATATTGTTCTATTCTTCAATCCTTGTCTTCTTGGTTCCATGTAATATTCTAATTTTCTGAGATTGTGGATTTGGGGTTTTCATGAGCTGTACGCCATGATCATCACAATTATAACAAATTAAGGCTTGACTTATCTCGCTTTGCATGTAATGCGTCTGTCTCATATATCAGTTTCACCTTTTAATTTGCATTACTGAAATTAATGGACTTTTGCACGATATTCTAATTTTCCGAGTTTCACCTGTATTGCTCTTTTTATTTAGAAAAGGACACACACAGTACTGGCAGATCCTATCCTTCTTGTTTGCCATTCATAAAATAAATCAAAACCCTAGCCTCTTACCCAACATCACCTTGGGCTACAACATCTATGAGAACTATTTCAGTGCAAGGATTACTTCTGATGCCATGCTGAACCTGCTATCTTCTGGGCAGGCAAATATTCCAAACTACAACTGTGGAAGACAAAATAACTTGGTTGGTGTTCTAGAAGGGACCGATTCGGAAATCTCCAGCCACATTTCAGCCATGTTGGGCATCTATAAAATCCCACAGGTATGAAGATGGTTTAGGAATAATGTGGAGTTCTACTTTGCAATATCTTCAGATAAGATATCTCATGGGTAACAATCCTTCCTTGATAGAATTTTAGAGTAGAAAAAGACCTCCAATAAACTGCATGGTTTTGACCCAATATTTTGAGCCTGTCCAAATAAAATTGAATCTTGATGGTAGATATGTGAGCTTATGTCCTGAATATAAAACAACACACTAATCCTTTCCTTTCCTTACTAGGTCAGTTATTATTTTGTTTCTCATCTTAACGATAAAACCTGGCACCCTTTTTTCTACCGAGTGGCTCCAAATGAAGAACTCAAGTATCTGGGGATTGTCCAATTGCTCCTGCATTTCAGATGGATATGGGTCGCTCTGATTGCTTCAGATACGGATGATGGAGAAAGGTTCATGAGGACATTGGCACATGAGCTCCTTAGGAGTAGTATCTGCGTTGCTTTCTCAGAAAAGATCCCAAGACAGATGACACAAACATTTTCTTTACCTTTTCATGCATTTCTCAAATGGAAGGACGTCAATGTATTTATTTACTCTGGGGAGGAGAATTCTTTCCTCATTCTAATTAGAATCATACATGTAGTTGGACAGCTGATGAGGGAACCTACTGGGGGGAAAGTCTGGATCACAACAGCTTCATGGGACCTGACTTTCAGCTTGCCAAACCTTTTAAATTTCAAGGACATCAGTGGATTTTTTTCCTTCTCAATCCAAAATCAAAAAAGGACAACATATGGCAGGTTTCAACCATTTGTCTCTGCTCTCAAAAACATTGTGGACCAAGCATTCTTCTGTTTCTATTCAAAGCATGAGATGTCTGTGAAAGGCTGGACAGGATGTTCAGAGAGAAAGAAAGTGGAGAACCTCTCCTGGGATGTGCTTGAAGGAATCTTTTCTGAAGACATTATTTACAACACTGTCCAGGCTGTGGTGTGTGCTCTCAGTGCTGCCTACTCATCCGGATCCAAGCGGTTGAAGATGCTGGGTGGAGCTAGGTTGGAACTTCAAAGGTTACAGCCATGGCAGGTACTTCTTTCCCCTTAACTCCACTGAAAATTACACTTAGTTGTGATGGAATTGTGATCTCGGAATCAAAGAGTTGGAAGGGACCTAGGAGGTCTTCTAGTTCAACTTCAAACAACATTTCTGGATCAGGCCCAAGAGCTATCTAGTCCAGAGTAACCCACCAGATGCCTCTGAGAAGCCCAGAAGCAGGAGATGAAAGCATGATAATAGATCTAAAGATGTTAGCCACTAATGCAATGATTTATTTATTGTGTAGGCTTGCCATGATTCCTACCAGAGTCAGAGGAGAAGCAGGTAATGCACTGGGGTGAATCTTTGACTGCAAGAGGCTCACAGTAGGCTGCCACCAGCCACTTTATTTTTATGTGGGGCAAACCACTCTTTCCACATAAGATTCCTGGGGGAGGTTAAAGTGGCAAAACCCTTCCCCCAAAAATGCTGAGTGGTCCTAAGCCTTCAAAGGCGTGTGACTAAGGCAAACCCAAAATGAAGAGTAGCACACTTCACCAACAAGGATTTATTATTAGATTAAAAGGGAAAGGAGAGCAATTGTCTTTTCATAAAACAGATTGTAAGAGAGTTTTCATTAAATGAGAACAATCTGAGGCAACTCAGATTCCAAGCAATTACAGTAAAGAAAAATAACTCTCATCACATGTCTAAATGTACTGGTCCTTATTGCTTACAGGCGATGGCCTTCCCATATCCCCAACAGCTCACACTGCTGCCTCCTCAGGGCCCTCCCGGGATAGACTAAGCGACAGAACAAAGCATTCTCCTCTCCAGTAGGTGGCTGTGTTATCAGTGTTTCCAAACCGCCAGTCCATGGATCGGTGCTGGTCTGTGAGGCATTGAGTTCTGGTCCATGAGGAATTTAACACCCCCCCCCAAAAAAAACACAATTTCAGGCCAGCGGGGGCTGCTGCCACCAGGAGCTCATTTCTAGGCAGGCAGCCCTCACTGCTGGATAATGTTCATTTCGAGGAAGTGAAATGAACATTATCCAATAGCAAGAGCTGCCTGCCTAGAAATGAGCTCTGGAGAGCAATCCCAGGCTCTGTGGATCATGGGCCCCGTCCCCTTTGTGTGTATGTCATAAGCAAAGGGGGCAGAGCCCAGGGTCCACGGAGCCCGGGCGAGCTCTCCGGAGCTCATTTCTAGGCAGGCAGCCCTTGGTGCTGGATAATGTTCATTTCACTCCCTCAAAATGAATGTTATCCAGCGTTGAGGGCTGGCTGCCTAAAAATTGGCTCCGGAGAGCTCCCGGCGGTGATTAATTCAAGTGACTGATTCAGGGCTTGACTGCTTTGTTCTGTGGACAAGCCCCAGTTATTAATGTCCAAACCATCTCCCAAGAAACTGAAAATCTGTCAAAAACTGCCAAGATTTTGAGGCCTAATAAGCAATAGAGAAGCACTGCTAGAATAGATAGTGTTGCGACAGTTCTCGGGTAGATATTGACATTTGAATCTGGGATAGAGGTGGGGTGCGTGTGACATGTGACATTAAATAATTAATATGGATCATCAGGAATGGATTGGTGGCCATCAGTTCTCACTAGTAGGAGTGATTCTTTCTGAAGTAAAAGGGAACTTCCTCTTTGACTTTCCCCAAGCTCCAAAAAGGAAACCTACCTGATTTAGCTTTGCAAGAGTCCTTAAACATCTCAAGCAATCCATATGGAGAGTTGAGGTTGGTAAGTAGACACAGACCAGTCATGTGCCTTGATTGCCTTGCCTTGTTTGTGCTTGCTTTGTTGGGAGTATTTGCCTGAGCCAGTGGAAGATTTACGAAAGGTTAAATCTTTGCAAGCTGCCTTGGGATCACTTTAAGCCTTTTTGGTGATTGACCCGAAACTGAGGCAAAGTTATTTGATGAGTATCGAATCCACAGTCCACTGTCGAAGGTTGCCTACCACACAGTGTGGGAGCCCCATTTGTGTCCCCCCCCACACACACACACACTTCTCTTCCCATCTTCCCAGTTTGCCAGGTGTCTATAACTCACCGGCTCTTCAACTGGCCAAAAAAGAAACCGGAGAGGCAGCCGCATGCATTGTGTGCAAGGAGGGGGAGAAGGAAACATATTTCTCTCTGAGTCATCATCAAGCTGAGCGATTAAGGACCAAGTTAAAGCACAGCAATTAATATTCGGGTCTGGGATAACATTTAAACAAAAAATGTCATGACGCTTTGTTAAGTGCTCCGTGACTAGCTAGCAACTCTTAACATGGCAAGGAGTCTCTTCCCCCTCCCCAAGTGCTCGAGCAGTATAAAATATCATGGTGTATGGCTTAATCACTCTCAAACAAGTTATTGAATGGTGCGATGCTGACTTAATAATAGATAAATGAATGGGGAGTTAACACAATCAAGACAATTATGGGTGAGCGTATTGCAGTTGTTTTGGGGGGGGGCTGGGGTCAGGGGGCAGGGGAAGCCCCTTTACTAACTGCTGGGCATTTTCCAGATTAACCCCTACAATGTATCTGCTAAGTGTGCTTCCGTACTTCCTGTGTTGTGACACCGCAGTCCCTACACTGTCAGCAGGGTGCCGTTCACATTTCGGATACCTTGTCTCAGATTTTACCACTGCGATTTAGCCCTTATAATGTTGCAAACGTGTTTCCAGAAAGTAATTGTATTTTTCCATTTTAGGAGACTTGTCCCGTACTTTTTGTGTTGCAAGGCGGTTCAAATCACAGTGTGATGATTTGTTGTTTTCTATGGAGCCCCTTTTCTGTTCTGGCAAGGACTCCCTCATAGGCAGAAGTCTGCCCTGGTTCACCCCCTCCCTTCCCCAGCTCTCTGCCACAGGGATCCCCTTCCCAAATGACGGGCCTTGCAGGAGGCTGCGCGGAGGTCCTCTCTTCTCCCCCGGAGATTTGGGCGAGGGGTCTTTGCAAACTTTACTGCTGCTGCCCAGCCACATTTGCCTCTTTTTGCCAAGCAGAGAGGACAGAACAGGAAGATGGAGGGGGAAGGAGAAGATTGGAGCATTTTATTATTATTTTCCCACCTGGGTTCTTTTGTGCAGTCCCCTTTTAATTGGGTACTTGTGCCAGCGACTCATATTCGTGCAACTGAGCAGATTTCTGACTCCAATCCTTCCTCGTGCACTTTTACTGAAGAGGAAGCCCATTGAACTAAATCATTTACTTCTGTGCAATCTCACTTGCTTACTACAAGGCAAAGGGCAGGGGGGAAGAATAGTCACTTAAAAGGAAGCCCATTGAACTGAATAATTTACTTCTGTGCAATCCCACAGCCCTCAGTGGAGGAGCACTTGCCTCCCCTCTGCCTCCTTCCTCCTATTTATTTATTTATTTAGCTGGAGGCGTGTCAGTTCCTGTCTTTCCCTCTTCCTGGCTCGCCACAGGATTCTATTCCGCTCCCCCACCAATAAGCCGTTCCCTTGTTTTACCACTCCAAAGGATCTCCTCACACATCCCACTCCCCCTTGTTTTTTTAATTATACCCCCACACACACACCCGGGTATCGCCTGCGCAAAGGAATGATGCAAGACAAAGTTAGATTTTTGTTTTGGAATGGCACTTCCCCCTGCTGGCGGATTTGTGCAAAGCACCCAAGACATTACAAAAAGAAAAAAGAAAGGTTGTTACATCACACCCTCCCCGCAACTCCATTACCCAAATGGAGCAGGAAGGGGGGCAGTTAAATGCATTTCAAGAAGAATATGGACACTCCTGCCTTGAAAACACATTGCAGTGGGCAGAAAATCTGAATGGCCACCAGCCTGCAACAACGCATTGAACAACCCTTTACTCTCAGTTTTAAACCATTTCACTATTCCATCACACTTTGCAATGCTTTAACTGTTGCAAATCTCATAGTCCGGAAAACACCCTGGTCTGGGAAACTGCGCATGAAGAATGTACCAGTCCATTACTCCAAAACATTGAGAAACACTGGTGTGTATGGTTCCCACATAGACCTCTGGGTTGGTCCTTCTGTTTTGAATTTCCCAGGCTTTTTCCTTATTAGGAAAGGCCCACTCTCCTAGCAGTTGCTCCAAGTAAGGCCTAGTCCTCCCTCAAAGCCTTCCCATCACTACAAGGCTAGATCAATGTGTGGCTGCAAAGACAGCTCATTTCCTATCTGCTATAACCAACATTAGAGGGAATGTCTTGAAAGAAAATGCTGTGGTTCATTGGGGGGATTCTGAAATTTAACTTGTTTCTTAATTTTTATTTATTGATTTGATTTGATCTGATTCGATTTGATGTCTATACCGCCCTTCCAAAAATGGCTCAGGGAGCTTTACACAGAGAAACAACAAATAAATCAGATGGCTCCCTGTTCCCAATGGACTCACAATCTAAAAAAGAAACATAAGGCAGATACCAACAACAGCCACTGGAGAGATGCTGTGCTGGGGATGGATAGGGCCATTTAGACGTGTGTGCCAACATTCCTCTTGTATCTGGTGTTGTATTGTATAATTTGCTCTTTTAAAAAACAAAACATAACTGGATTTTATTATGTTTTAGTATGATTGTTTTGCTGTGGTCTGATAAGTACTGCCGATAGAATCGATCTGATCTGATCTGATCTGATCACTGCTGGAGGAAGGCCCAGCTCACATGGGAGTTCCCTTGGGCAAAGGGAAACTCACTGGCTCCATCTGCTCCTTCCTGTTACCTGGCTGGAAACAGGAAGCAGCGCAGAATCACTGCTATAGACTCTCTTGCTTCCTAGGCCCATCTACTCTTTCCTTTGGCTGAGCTTCTATGGTAATCATGTTTGGGTTTCAGAGCACCCATGGGCCAATGCCAGTGAATACCCAACACTTCCAACCCGGTCACTTTTGCCAGATGTAGCTGTGGCCAGGAGTGCCCATGCACAGCTTAGCTGTATAAAAAGGAGCCAGCCGATGATGAGTGGCTGGCATAATGAGGAGGGCTCCCAGCACTATAAAGCCCTATGAACCATGGCAGCCTGAGCCCTAGCACCCTGAGACAAGGGCCCTGTGAGGTTACAGGCTCTGGGAAGGAGCAGAGAAGGGCCGGGCAAACTCAGAGGCCTGGTTGGGACCTGGCACTGAGGCAAGGAAAGGACCAGCCCAAAAGACATTGCATCCCTCCCTGGTATCTCCAGATAGGCCTGAGAGAGACTCCTGCTTGCAACCTTGGAGATGCCATTGCAAGTCAGTGAAGACAATACTGAGCTAGATGGACCAATGGTCTGACTTGGTAGAAGGCAGCTTCCTATGTTCCTAAGTCAGAGAACACATCTAGCCAAAATCATCCCTACTCTGGTCATGTCAAGTTTGATAACTGTTAACATATTCCACTGAATCTTCAGGACATTTTCTTGGGTCATGAGTAACGTATGAGAGCTAAGATCTCCTAGACGTGTCCTAGTTTTCTTAAACATTGGTATTTTCTCTGTCATTTGAGCTTCACCCTTTTCTGAGAAACCTTTGGCTTTGCAATGCTTCCATGGATGGAGTGCATTTGGAGGAGAATGAGGGTCTGACAGCCGACTATGATATTGTGAACTGGATGGTGTTTCCCAATAAGACTGTTCTTAGAGTGAAAGTTGGGAGTCTAGAACGAAAGGAATCCCCAGACCGAATATTCACCTTTGACCAAGATTCCACTGTATGGCCCAGGCTATTTAACAAGGTGTGGAAAGCAAAATTTGCTTCATTTTAATAATGGATTGATCATTATACAAGGACGTATAAAGACATTGTATTAAGCAAGGACTGAAAGCAATCCAGTCAGAAGCTTAATTCCGCCACCCAGCCACACAGGCTGGTATGTATAGATCAGGCCTGCTCAACTTAGCCCCCCCCCATCTGTTTTTGGACTACAGCTCCCATAATCCTCAACCACTGTGGCCAGTAGCCAGGGATTATGGGAGTTGTAGGCCAACAGCTGCAGGAGGGCCAAAGTTGAGCAGCCCTGGTATAGATGCATTCATTCGTCCAGGCTTTTAATTGGACTTATACTGTTACTGTATTAATCACTGTTTCAAAATTGTTTTAATGTTCTAGGGTTTTTATTTTGGTATTAATCTGTGCTGCTTTATTGTAAACCAACCAGAGAAGTGAGTTTTAGGTGGTTTATAATTAGGCTAAATACACATTCCATTCTGCACCCAAAAGCAGTCAGAGCCCTGTGCAAATGTAGTCTATAGTAGCTCATTGGGTGAGCCCCTCAAGTCCCTGCTGCTTGAGTGGGAGGGAGACCTCTACTGCCATAGGAATATAGGAAGCTGCCATATACTGGATCAGATCATTGATCTATTTAGCTCAGCACTATCCACACTTTCCAGGTTTTCAGGCATGATTATTGGTAGGGGCTGGCATGATGCCTGAGGCCTGATCTAATCTGATCATGTCCTTCATGCTCTGTGTGTTGCTGCCCCTTGTGGCAGCTTGCTGCACTGCAACGGGTTCCAGAGAGTTTAGGCTCTAGGCCAGCTCTGCCCTGTGGGATTACCTGTTGGTTCCCCCTGTAGCAGAAAGGTTAAGGGGCTTCCTGTCTGAGGCAGGCCTTGCCTTAGCATCCAGGCCTCCTTGTTTCTGATGTGTTTGCTTCCTTGAGCTGTATGCTCAGCTCGACCTCTGTCACTTTCCTGACCTTTGGCTTCTAGTCTGACCCATTTTTCCTGACTGCCTGCTTGGCTTGACCTCTGGCTACTGGTTTGGTCTCTGAGCGCTGCCTGAATGCCTGGCGCCACTGGTCCCAGCTTCCATCCTCCATCAATCAATCTTTATTTCAGTCTTTGACCAATATAGCAAGGAACAGATTCAAGCAGATACAAGCTTCCAGCTTTGTACCACCTAGCAGCCGTTGCCCAATACCCATGGCTCAGCCCTGGCACTGGATGTCCCACCATATCATTTCCATTTCTATGACTCATTCTCATAGACCAGGAGATCCTAAAGGTTTTAAACAAGTGTACCCCCTCTGTCGCAAACCTTAAGTTCAGGTACCCCATAGAGATTTTTTGTGTAGACACAAATTGAAATGCTACAGTTAGGAGACAAGCTCCTCCAGTCACTAGCTTACATCAGGGAAATGTTGCTCATGAGTACTCCTATTGAAATCATTAGAATAAACAATAATTCATAATAAACTTGTCCCATGAATTTCAGAAATGATGTATGGCAAATTAGATATAGAAGTGCACAGCTTGACATAAGCAACGCCATTATGTTTAACTAAGCTCTTTGTCCCCCGAGGAAGAAGAGCCTTGTCAGTAGTTCTTGAACTGTAAACTGTTTACAGGTACTTTTCCTTCTCTTAAAATCAAAGTAACAAAGTGATGATAAGGCTGGTGAGACTGGCTGTCTGCCCGCATAGCTTGTATGTTGTTCCCCAACCTTGGCCCGTTATCCTGACCACAACGTTCTGTTTCTCTGTGTAGCTGACTTTTGGAAAGCATTTTTAGAGTATAAAGGTATTGCCTTCTGAATGAATTTTTGTCCTGCTCTTTGACATTAGTCAAGCAGTACCTATGCTACTTAAGAACATAATAAAGCTGTGATTGTAATTCCTCTCATCTGGGCTGATTATTGACTCAATCTGCCCAGGAACGAACCTCCCCTATTAGGGTCAAGGCTACCCCGATACATCAGTAAGACTGCTTATGAGTAATTATCATCTGGACATAAACCAGTGACTGGTATAGCCTGTCTCATAACTGAAACATTTAAATTTGTGTGTTTGTCTATGTGTATATATACATAAAGCCACAAACTGAAATGTTATGGTTAGGGAGACAGGCTACTATGGTCACTGGCTCACATCCACACCAAGTTACTCATAAGCAGCCTTACTGAAATTCATGGGACCTGTTAATTTTAATGGGAGTCCTCAGTGCTAATTTTCTGAAAGTTGTCAGTCAGGCTGAGGGGATGGGTACGCTGAGCTTCAGCACATGGTCAGCCAATCAGGAGCAGAGGCCTCCCCTTCTGCAGTGGACAAATCGACTCAAACTGGTGATCCTCAGACGAGGAACAAATAGGGTGGCTGAAGCATGATAAAGTGTGAGGGCTCAAAGTACCCCCTGGGAGCACTTCAAATCCCCATAGGGGTACCAGTACCCCTTGTTGGGAACCCCTGTCCTAGTCAAGCACACACTTCTTAACACTTTTTGCTTGTTGCTCCTTGTCTTTATGCTTAGACTCTGCCTCCCTCCAGATGCACCCAGAGCTGCCTCCCTGGGTATGCCAAGGAGATTCAGGAAAGGAAACCTATTTGCTGCTATGGCTGTACTCCATGCATGAAGGAGACCATCTCCACTCAGGAAGGTAGGTGACTCCAGAGGAAAGAGCAGTCATTGGGAAATGGGGAAAGATATACTTAGACAGAAGGTTTTAGGGTTCTCCCTCCATCCCTCTCTCTCTCTCTTATTTCCTCAACTCCCAAGAAGCCTTAGCTGGGCCCTGAATAAACTGGTTTTGAACTCTAGCCCTTTCTCACAATCGTGTGAGTGGGCTAGCTGGCAGGCAGGCAGTGGAGAAGACAATCCTGGTGTGGGTGTGTGAATCACACACCCATAAGTTCTGGGCAGCACAATGCCCAGAAATCCACAGTGGGGAATTTACTACTACTACTACTAGAGCAACAAATGAATATATCAGGTTATGACTTCTGAAAAGGAATGGATGATCCATAAAACCCCTTTGGGCAAGCAATGTAGTGAAACACCCCACTGGGTACCCCTGCTAACTTAGCAAAGAGGCACCTTTCAAAGTGGTGATTCTCTTTGCTTAATATAAAGAACAACTAGCCTTATTCTGTTGGGGTTTGTGGTTATTTAGTAGAGTGCCAAGGAAGCTACCACTCCAGTTACAGTGTGGAGCTTAGTTGTTGCAACTGTTTCAAGAATGTGCATGCAGATTATTGTAGAGTCTAAGTTACTTAACTAGCTTATTGGTGGAATACATTAGGATAGACAAGACTTATTTTAGTCTCAAGGCTACATAATGAATAGGTAGGGGGAGAGAGAGATGTTTCCATCATCTCTCTAGGAGGAAAGAAAGAGGACTGAATCACCACAGGAAGTACCTGAGGAGGAGTCAAAGCAGGGGTCATAGAGTAGAGGCAAGAAGGGACAGGTAGCGAGACCCGCACTAACTACCACTACTCCCAATGCCCCTAGTGGTCATTAGGATTGTTGGTGCACAAGGTCGATGTCACTGGAACTCCATTTCCAACATATTCAACTCCAACAGTGGCTGTTGCTGGTGTCAACATTGTGTTTCTTTTAGACTGCGAGCCCTTTGGGGACACGAAGCCATTGTCTTCTTCCTTCTTCTATGTAAACTGCTTTGAGAACTTCTTTTGTTGAAAAGTGGTATATAAATAATAGTAGTAATGTGAAGTCACTGGAATAGAGATGAAAATCATAGAATCAGAGCTTTGGAAGGGACCTTGACGGTCTCCTTGTGTGGTTACAAGGGCATCAGGGGTTAGTTTGTTTGTTTGATTGATTTCTATACCACCCTTCCAAAAATGGTTCAGGGTGGTTTACACAGAGAAATAATAAGATAGAAACCAGCAACAGTCACTAGAAATACTGTGCTGGGGGTGGATAGGGCCAGTTACTCTCCCCCTGCTAAATAAAGAGAATCACCACGGTAAAAGGTGCCTCTTTGCCAAGTTTAGACTGCATGCATAGTATAGAATCATATTATTGTGGGGCTAGCCTTATTTTATAGCAATTTGTGTAATCTAGAAGAATCCCTTAGATGAGCCATAGATTAATCAAGTATACCTGTATACTTGTGTATGAGCAGAAATCTACCAGTCAAACCTGATCAGAATCAGAGTAAAGGATCAAGGTGCCAGGGATTGATTGACAGAGTCTTCTCTCAGCTAACCGATGTTTGTTTCCTTCTCTGGCGCATATCGCCATGAGGTCTTCTCCCCTACATATCACCATGAAGTCTTCTCTCCCATACTCACCAGGAAGGTCCCTAGATAGTAATAAGCACCATTTGTTCACCTATCAGATCAAAAGCCAACTCTCTCCATCTGCAGTAACCTATCTCCTATTATTTCACCTCCATTTGAACTATCAACTGTCTGTAATCTCCTAGCTACTTACATGTGAGTTATATGCATACATTGGAAGAAATAAATTCATGTAAAACTAATTGGGACTCTTGACTGTTCGAGTTGACACTTAACAAGACCGCTAAGATGCTCATGACACTCCTAGTCCAACCCTCCGTTCAGTGGAGGAAATTGCTAGGTGGGAGAGTACAAATAAGTGCCCCTTAGATGCCTTAAAACAACCCCCCAGGAAGTTATTAATGAAACTAAAATATTTCTTGTTCATTTCAGATACTGAGCTTTGCAACAAATGCCCAGATGATGAGCATCCAGACAAAGGCCGAGATCGATGTATTCCCAAGAGAGTAACCTTCTTGTCCTATGAAGAGCCTTTGGGGATCACCCTAGCTCTCCTTGCCTCATTCTTGTCCCTAACCACAGGCTTAGTGTTGGGAATCTTCATCAAATACATGGAAACTCCACTTGTCAAAGCCAACAACCGGGATCTCTCCTACATCCTGCTGGTGTCCCTCCTGCTTTCCTTCTTGTCCTCCCTTCTATTCATTGGCCAGCCTGGGAAGGTCACCTGCCTTCTCCGCCAAACTGCCTTCAGCATCATCTTCTCGGTTGCTGTCTCTTCAGTGTTGGCCAAAACCATCACTGTGGTGGTCGCATTCATGGCCACAAAGCCAGGAAACAGGATAAGGAGATGGCTGGGCAAGAGTTTGGCCAACATCATTGTAGCTTCCTGTTCCTGTATTCAAGCTGGCATCTGCATCATCTGGCTGGGAATTTCTCCACCCTCCCCAGACTCCGATATGCACTCCCAGCCTGGCCACATCATCCTGCAGTGTAATGAAGGCTCAGTGGCCATGTTTTACAGTGCCCTTGGCTACATGGGCTTCCTGGCTGCCATCTGTTTCACAGTGGCTTTCCTAGCCAGAAAACTGCCTGGGGCCTTCAACGAAGCCAAGTTGATCACCTTCAGCATGTTGGTCTTTTGCAGTGTCTGGATGTCCTTTGTGCCCACCTACCTGAGCACAAAGGGGAAATACATGGTGGCCGTGCAGGTCTTCTCCATCTTGGCCTCCAGTGCTGGGTTGCTGAGTTGCACCTTTCTTCCCAAATGCTACATTATTGTGTTGAGACCAAATATGAATACAAAGGAACATCTAATGATGAAAGTGAATGATGGCATCTGATCTCCAAAGCACTCTTTTCAATTTTTGAAATGCTAGTTTGGCAATAATGAAACCACAGTCCTTTATGTTGATGGAATTCCAGT
The DNA here is from genome assembly GCF_027244095.1 of Hemicordylus capensis. NCBI lineage: Eukaryota > Metazoa > Chordata > Lepidosauria > Squamata > Cordylidae > Hemicordylus > Hemicordylus capensis. The sequence goes on along the minus strand of NC_069658.1, from coordinate 233,457,723 downwards.
GCATTGAACCTTTGCAACAACTATCCTAATGAACACTAGGGGCATTGGAAGTAGAGGTAGTGAGTAAGGGTCTACTTACCTATCTCTATGACCCCAGGACTGACTCTTCAGCACTTCCTGTGCTGAGTCACAATCCTTCCTTTCCTCCTAGAGAGCATATGGAAACATCTCTATCTCTTTCCTTAACTATTCATTATGTAGTCCTTTAGATTAGTTTCAGGTCTTTCCTATCCAAGTGTACTTAACCAATAAATACTTAGTATTTAGTTCTACAAGAATCTCCATGGGTTTCCTCTAAATAGCTGCAACAACTATACCATCCTCTGCTACCTACTCTGTTACTGGAGTTGGTGCTCATTCCTTAGCACTCTGCTGTTTTAGCTAATGGGGGTAAAATTAGCAAACCCCAACAATTTAAAGACCTTTGTATGGTGTATATATAAAAGGGAAATTAATTCAAAAGGTTTCTATAATAGCAAACATTCTGACGTTAATACCTCATAATCAGTGCTCGGTGTTTCATTGTTTGAACAGACATTCTTATGTAGTAAGCTGTTCCAATCAGATAACTGAAGTTAATACATAGCATGAGAAGTGGTGGAGGAGGGAGGAAGATAACAGAACTTCCCCAACTTAGCACTGACAAGGAGAATGAGAGGGGAAAGAAGAAAGTTCAGCAATACATCCTTTAATGGCCAATATATTTCAAATTTTCTCTCAATTCCTCCTTACCATTCATCTCAGGTTTCAGTTTATCTATGCGCAATGCTTCCTTCAGTGTTGGCCAAAATTATCACTGTGGTGGTGGCATTCATGGCCACAAAGACAGGGAACAGGATGAGGGGACGGCTGGGGAAGAGTTTGGCCAACATCATTGTAGCTTCCTGTTCCTGTATTCAAGCTGGCATCTGCATCATCTGGCTGGGAATTTCTCCACCCTTCCCAGACTCTGATATGCACTCCCAGCCTGGCCACATCATCCTGCAGTGTAATGAAGGCTCAGTGGCCATGTTTTACAGTGCCCTTGGCTACATGGGCTTCCTGGCTGGCATCTGTTTCACGGTGGCTTTCCTAGCCAGGAAGCTGCCTGGGGCCTTCAACGAAGCCAAGTTGATCACCTTCAGCATGTTGGTCTTTTGCAGTGTCTGGATGTCCTTTATTCCCACCTACCTGAGCACAAAGGGGAAATACATGGTGGTCATGCAGGTCTTCTCCATCTTGGCCTCCAGTGCTGGGTTACTGAGTCGCACCTTTCTTCCCAAATGCTACATTATTGTGTTGAGACCGGATATGAATACAAAGGAACATCTAATGATGAAAGTGAATGATGGTGTCTGACCTTCAAAGCACTCTTTTCAACTTTTGAAATACTAGATTGGCAAATAATGTGCCCTCTAACAGGGATTCCCAGATGTTGTTGACTACAACTCCCATAATACCCAAGCAAAAACCATTGCAGCTGGGGATTCTGGGAGCTGTAGTCAACAACGTCTGGAAATCCCTGTTAGAGGGATAACTGACTGGCAATTATGAAACCCAAATACTTAACTTGTGATTGTGATTGGATATTTTGAATCTGCAAGATGTTCTTTCAATCTGGTCAGTTGTGGTCTTCCGGTTTCTCCTACACAACATTCGTCACAGTCAGCACAAGTGACAAACACAAACAAATTGCAAATACCTTCCCTATCTTCACAAAATGGGCAGACTTTAGTTTTGCTCTTGAAGTTGAAACCAAAACACTTAACTTGTGATTGATCGAACAGAGCTCCTGTTACTACAAAACTCTCTTCCCTTCATTTATGTCACAAAACAAACCTGTCATGAACGATGAAGATGAATGTATAATGACACTAGAATGGATGTCAATAGAAATTTCAAAGTATCCCAACTTGCATGCGAGAGTTTGTTGCTGGAGCTCATCCATACCGGCTCCCTTCCACACAGTGGGAAATAGCTTTATTTAATTCTTGTCAGTTAATGGATCGATTAGACTAAAGCCTTTTGGATGGTTGGACTTTAGTGGTTAGACTAAAGCATAGCCGCTGATGTTGCCATGTAGGAAAAGTAAATTGGAAGCTGCAAAGACAGAATTACAATGGGAATGTGGAACATAAGAAGCATGACTATGGGAAAGCTCAACACAGTAAAGATGAAATGAATCACCTACAGATTGACATCTTGGGCATCATTTAATTATAATGGACTGGAATGGGACACTTTCAGTCAAAAAAACATACCGTTTGCTACTCAGGGCATGAAAACGAAAGAAGGAATGGTGTTGCTTTCATAGTCAGGAAGGATATAGCAATGACAGTACTTGGATGCAATGCAGTCAGTGATCGACTAATATCAATTAGATTTCGTGGACGACTGTTTAGGTCCATGCCCCAATGACTGATGCAGAAGAAGAGGAAGTTGATGAGTTCTGTGCTGAAGTCCAGTCTGAAATTGACAGGACATGCAAGCAAGATGTGATGCTGGTGGTTGGAGACTGGAATGCCAAAGTTGGGAAAGGTAAGGAGGAAAACACAGCTCCTCCTCCTCAATCCGGTTGCTTCCATCCCCCTCACCCCTATTGGTAACAGCTGCAGCATTGCTGGTGCCTATTGGCTAAGCTGCAGCCCCCTATCCCCAGAGACCTCTCCACCCTCACCCAGGCCCTGATCCTCCCCACAGGAGCAGCAGCAGCGGTTGACCGGGTCCTTCCTCACTGCCGCCATGGCCGCTTGAGCCCCTTAGGCCACTGACAGGCCCAGGCCCATCCCTTGCCTGCCTCCGTTAATGGCCTCAGTAGCCCCAAACAGCAGCAGTGGTTGATTGGGCCCTTCCTTGCTGCCAATAGGCGCTGTGATGGCCACTCATTCCCCTCAGGCCGCTGACAGGCTCGAGCCCATTCCTTGCCCTTCATTCCTTCTCTATCCCCTCCCTTCTTTTTTTCTCTTTCTCTCTCCTCCACTTGCTATTCCCTTCTGTCTTTCTTCTCTCCCCCCCCCCTTCCTGAGTTAACAGATCTTGTTCATCTTGTTTCTTCATCTAATTCACACAACGGCAGCCTCCTTCTCTTGAAGGGGCTCTTTCCTCCCTCACAACCTCTCTCTTTGCAGACCCCTGCCCACTATCTTTATAGATAGATAGATAGATACAGATATAGATATAGATATAGATATATAGATAGATTCCTCTCTTCTACAATCAAGAACATCTTCTGACCAGTTGCATTCCAACTGACCTTAACCATCACAGGCTCCTCCTCCCTATCTGCATATGGAATCCCCACTGCCCAATCACCACAGTGTCACAGGCTCCTCCTCCTTATCTGCATATGGAACCCCCACTGCCCAATCACCATGGTGCTTTTGCTCTCACAGGCTCCTCCTCTCTATCTTCATATGGAATCTCCACTGCCCAATCACCACGGTGCTTCTGCTCGTGAACTCTCGTGAGAGCTGCCACACATGGGATTAGCAACGGGTACGTCTAAGTTTTCCTTTGGAGGACTGATTAGTTAAAACCTTAACAGCAAGAGGAATGGTGTTTTTATTTTAAACTACATAGAAGCAGAACATTGCCAGCATGGTGTAGTGGTTAGCGTGCTGGACTAGGACCAGGAGACCCAAGTTCAAATCCCCATTCAGCCATGATACTTGCTGGGTGACTCTGAGCCAGTCACATCTCTCTCAGCCTAACCTACTTCACAGGGTTGCTGTGAGGAGAAACCTAAGTATGTCGTACACCGCTCTGGGCTCCTTGGAGGAAGAGAGGGATATAAAATGTAAAAAATAATAAAAAATAAAATAAATAAGTGAAATAAATATATAGATTACTACAACTTATGCAATTGCACAGTCTTTACATGGTTTTATTATGATTATATTAAAATATCAGTACATAGTACTTAGATTCTCCATCAATGCTCGCATATATTGTTGAATCCATATAGGGTTCTGTTTTCTCTTATCTGCACAGGAATGAAACATTAGATCATAGAAACATAGGAAGTTCTTTCTTATAAAAGTGTTTCTTCAGTAAAAAGGTCACACCAAGCGCACTTGCCTCCCGCACTAAGCCATATCAAATTACAGAGCAAAACTGGTCAATCCCCACAAATGCTTCTCTCCAGCTGCACACCTGCGCATAGAGGCGCACAGAGATGGATGTTGCAGAGACGGATGCCTTCCCCATATCATTACCAAAATCATGGTGATTTCTCCTCCTTCTCCTCACCAAAACTCAAGGGATCTTTCCACCAAGGATCCCCTTCTCTGATGAATAACATTAGAACTGAGAGCAACATGCAGTGGCCTCTTCCATCATGTTTGAAAAGTCTGGCGCATAAAGCCTTCCTGGGCCACTGCATGACTCGGACTATGATTTGTGGCAAGCAGGGAACCTGCCAGTATATCATCCACACCAGATCTGAATCTGTGGCTGAGACTTCACTCATAAAGTAACTGCGGCCTTGGCTTTGCAAGAGAGTGTTGGCTTCTTCGAGCAATCACCAGGAAGATGGCAGTAGCATTTGTAGCCAGAATGCTGCTGCTTATACCATTGCTTCTGCTGCCTCCCTATAGCTTGCTGAATGCAAAGTGCCCACTAAATTTAATCAGGGATCAAAATGCACCACTGAGTTATTCAGGGGCGTAGCAAGGTTGGAATGGGCCCAGAGACAAGATTTTAAAATGCCCCCCCCCCACTCAAAGTCCAGGGCCTCCGCACACCCCAGGCCCCCAAGGATTTAAGTCTGATATTCCAAAATAAGTATGCTGCCTGCAAATACATTTCACTGAATACACACACACACACGTCACAATATATAGTGATATACATTGAGTACTATACATTTGTTTTACTTTTAATGCCTAGAACACACTAGAAAGATGAATGATTAAAATGGACCCCTTGCTGCAAATTAGCAAAGGAGACTTTCAACCATGCAGGGTGAGCCTATGTTTGTTTTCTCAGAATTCTGAACAAATTCAGTCAAGTTCGATTGCAGGAGGTTTTTCACAGGAGGCTTTTAAAGCCCTTTATCACACATCTCCTCTGGAATGCAGGTGCTGCATTCACATGTTGGCGAGATTTACCCTGAAGTCCCTGCAAGTTATTGGGGAGCAGTTCACACACAAGAAAAATAAAATAAAATAAAAGCACCACACATGCTTCACAGTTCTCACTCAGACCTTCTGGGTTGCAAAACAACTTGAACATAAGTGCATTTATAAATGAATGAATGAATGAATAAAATAAATATAATACTGTTTCTTCCAGAAGTTTTTGTAATTTTCTGCCATGAAACAAGCCACTTATAGGACTTTTTAGATAGTTTTTTTTAAGCCAGCAAATTTTCCAAGCTGTTTAAAAATAAATATTCAGAGACTTCTCAGTCCCTCTCCCCCATATCAAAGCCCTATGGCAAGCAGATGCCTATATATCCGGGGGAGGGGGAAGGTAACCACAAAAAGGAGTTCACACTCTACCTGGCAAATGCTGGGTTCGGCAGGGCAGCAAGGGGTCTTCTGCTGAAGAGACCAGTGGTGGCCACTCTGGCTGCCTCCTCCTTCCTGGCTTGCTTGGGCCCTACTCGAGTTCAGGCTTCACTGCGGCCTACACGAGGCCTCCGTGGAAGCCCCGCCCACCCGCCGATCAGCTGAGAGGCGGGAGAAAAGGAGCTCTTTGCAGCTTGTCTGCTGCCTCGATTGCTGGCCAGGAGAACAAGCGGGAGAGACGGCGAACAGGGCAAGTGGCTGAGGGGCCTTGGGGCTGGGCAGGGGGCAATGGGGAGTCACGTGAGGTGCCTCTGGGGGGCCCCTCCAGGCAGTGGGGCCCCCAGACAACTGTCTCCCCTTGCCCGATCGTTGTTACGTGCCTGGAGTTATTACAAGCCAGGAGACCACCTCCTTGGTGGGGTCATCTCTGCAACATTTGTTCAATTTCAACCACACATTTTCTACGAGCCTCCCTTTATCCGGATTGCCACGTACGTTTTATGCTGTGATTTAACACTCTTCTGGCAGGTTCTGATTTTGTACAGTCAGCACCGGCTTGTGCAATTGGGCCACCTGAAGCAAGCCTGCAATGTGCCGTTCACCCCACCCACTGAGCAAAAGAGACGGGGGCACTTCCAGATGGCAGGTTTTACCACAAATTTACTGAGAGTTTGAAGTTGCTCAAAAAAACCGATGCTAAGAGTGGATTTTTTTTATCCTGGATATCAATCTGGCTCCACTCTAATGCGCAATGAAAAATCTGAATTGGAACATAGGAACATAGGAAGCTGCCATATACTGGAGTCAGACCATTGGTCTATCTAGCTCAGTATTGTCTTCACAGACTGGCAGCAGCTTCTCCAAGGATGCAGGCAGGAATCTCTCTCAGACCTATCTTATTATTTATTTATTATTATTATATCTTGGAGGTGCCCGTGAGGGAACATGGAACCTAGATGCTCTTCCCAGAGTGGCTCCACCCCTTAAGGGGAAGACCAGCTCTTCTGTGTCGTCTGAAAAAAAAAAAGTCATAGCATCATAGAATGTTAGAGGTAGAGGTACCTCAGAGGTCTTCTAGTCTAACCCCCTGCTCAGTGCAGGAAACTTTTACAGCATCCCTGGTAGATATTATTTATTTATTTCGCGCATTTTAATACCACCCCAACCCAAGGTTTCAGGGCAGTTCACAACAAACAAAAACAAAACATTAAAATCAATTAAATATTTAAAAAAACAGTTTAAAACAAATCAATAAATAATCCAAAATTTAAAAAGTTAAAAAGCTAAAAAAAAGGCCTGGGTAAATAGATAAGTCTTTAGACACTTTTTAAAAGCCGCTAGAGATGGGGAGACTCTTATTCCCACGGGAAGCACGTTCCAAAAGTCTCGGGGCAACAACAGAGAAGGCCCGTCCCTGGGTGGCCACGAGATGACATGAAGGTAGCCACAGACGAGCCTCCCCTGATGTAGGCAGTGAATGATGGGGATCATGTAGAGGAAGACGCTCTCTTAAGTACCATGGGCCTAAGCTGTTTAGGGCATTATAGGTTATAACCAGCACTTTGTATTTTGCCCGGAAACTTATTGGCAGCCAGTGCAACTCCTGTAATATAGGAGTAATATGGTCTCTTCGAGACGACCCGGAGACCAACCTGGCTGCTGCATTTTGTACTAATTGCAGTTTCCGGACTATCCAGTAAATAGCTATCCAGTCTCTGCTTAGAAACTTCTAGGGAAGGAGAGCCTACCACTGTATGAGGCAGTCAGTTCCACTGTCAATTAGCTCATACAGTCTGCAAATTCCTCCTACTATCTAGCCTTTTCTGCAATTTTGGTATATCATTTTTTAAATCACATTCAACAGAACAGTTCGGGGTTTTTTTCTTACACACACATGATGGTGGGTGGCTTCAAACGACATGCCAAAGATGAACTGCCAGTTCCTGGCATATGCCTGCTCTCAGAGCAAGCTACTAATTCCACTCCCAGCATGTTGCCCTAGCCCAGAAATTTCCCTCTTCCACCCTGACAGCTGTAACCAAGATTTGAAGTAGGGTGGTTGGTAGTTCAGCTCAGTAACCCAACATTTTGGGTTCAAATGACATGCCAGAAGAAGAACTGGGTCTGACCAGAAAGATGAGGTTTCCCTAAATGTCGCTAAGATCTGTTTGATAGCTGGCAAAACAAATACTAGCTTCCTCATAGCTGGTACAGGCCAAGTGAAAGGAGTTTAGGAAGAAACCGAGGTCATTCATACAATAAAAATTGTGTTCTACCCAGGTTGTGAGCTTTGTGTGCTCCCAATTTTCGGATGTGTGGAAACAAGGTAGGAGGAAAACCTGGGTAGAAGCAAGGGAGGGTCTTCCTCCTACCTTGCTTCCACACAACCAAAAAACTAAGAGCACGCACAGCTCCCAAACTTGTGTAAATAACCTCACAGTTAGGTATAGTTCCTATGTCATTTCTGCTATTGTAGAGGTTGCCAGTTGGAATCCCCGTTGGTATGTTTCCCAGACTATGGGAAACATCTATATTGGGCAGCAGCGATATAGAAAGGTGCTGAAAGGCATCATCTCATACTGCACAGAAGATGGCAAAGGTAAACCACTCCTGTATTCTATCAAAGACAACCACAGGGCTCTGTGGTCACCAGGAGTCGACACTGACTTGATGGCACACTTTACCTTTATTATGTTCACACACTTGTTTCCCGCCCACCCCCAGCTGTTCGACCTGTATGGGGTTGTTTGCTGGTCTGTGATTGTTTCAGTGAAGACTGATTGGCTGATTGATTAACTAAGAACTGGTGGCTCATGGCAGAAGTGCACACTGACTGGGTAACTGGCAGCTCAGCTTTTGGAGCTGAGTTATGTGGAGTGTTTTGGTGTCATGTGGAGCCTCCTGATGTTTGCAATTGCAAACTGGAAACCCTTTCAAGACACAGGCATCTTGAGGCTCAGTCCAACCCCTGTGGACTTCCTACTAACTTGAAAGATAACCCCAGATCCCAAAGACTTCTCTCGAACTGGACACTCCTGCTTCTTTCATTTATAGAAGTGAGAAAAAGGAAGCCTTCTTGTGTCCTTCTGCTGGTTTCCTGCACTGAGGCAGAAAAGGACTAGGCAGGCCATTGCAAGCCAACTTAAAAGATAGCAACCCTTCTTTTTTTTAATGGCTTAATAGATGAGACAAGAAATGAGTGACTGCCCAATAAAGCTGCATCAGGGCAGTGTTTTCCCCAGTGCTCTTTGCCATTGCAGTTGAAGTACTAGCTGACAATTTAAAATGACAAAAAAATTCATGGAATCCAAATTAATGATTTTTTTAAAAAAACACAATCAACTTATTTGCAGACAACATCATATTATTTTTATCTAATCCATGGGAAGCAATACCGGCAGTCAAGGAAATATTAACACTTTACAAACAGCTGGTCTAGAAAAACATTATCAGAAATCAGAACTTATATGCATCAACATTTGTATAGGGGAACAAAGGAAATGGCAGCATATGTCTAATTTAAGCTTACAATATTCAAGATTCAAATATCTAGGGGTGATTATTCCAGAGGATCTAAAGCAATTAAGGAAAAGAAACATAGGCCCTCTTAACAACAAATCAAAAAGGATATTAAAAATTGGACTTGACTGAATCTCTCCTGGTTAGGGAGAGTATCAGACATAGAAATGGTAGCACTGCCCAAATTTATTTTTATTTTTCAAACATTACCAATTTGGATTCATCCCAAACACTTAAAAAGTGTCAGGGAACACTTGAAGCTTGTTGCAATAATTATAAGACAGCAAGAGTAAACAAAAGTTCTGTATACAGGCACCCAAATAAGGGTGGATTCGGGGTCCCCAAACATCAGCTTTATATTGATGCCTTCCAGCTGAAGCAACTCAGTCATATCATTTTATTTATTTATTTATTTATTTATTTATTTATTTATTTATTTATTTATTTTTAATTCGATTTCTATACCCCCCTTCCAAAAATGGCTCAGGGCGGTTTACCTGTCCCCAAAGGGCTCACATTCTAAAAAGAAACATAAGACACACACCAGCAACAGTCACTGGAAGTACTGTGCTGGGGGTGGATAGGGCCAGTTACTCTCCCCCTGCTAAATAAAGAGAATCACCACGGTAAAAGGTGCCTCTTTGCCCAGTTAGCAGGGGTTCATTTATTGATTTGATTTGATTTTTATACCACCCCTCCAAAATGGCTCAGGGCGGTTTGAAATGATCCGGTGGTCCCATGGGTTTCTATTGAGCTTCCTCAGAAGCTCAAACAATTCGAGCTCTCCCCTTTAAACAGGCCACTGAAGCTAAATTGTCAGGTTTGAGTAACCCCTTCCTGCCCACGACGTTGAGAATCTGGCATCCCTAGGCGAAGAAATTGGCACCACCCACTTCACCACTCTTCCCTATTTGAGATCACCCTGTATTTGCAGACCCAAGCAAATATCAACAATATGAGAAGTGGCAGTCAGAAGTGATTGGCAAATTATTGAAAAAGGGAAACCAATATCAGAAGATAAACTTGGTACTATGCTGATTGGCAACCAAGCTGCTTGGATGTAGAAAATTCAACTCCAGTCCTTTGCATCCAAGTTGCTACAGAAAGGAGAGGCTACTAGATCCTTGTCTATAAAAACTTGTGTGTCTCACCAACTAACAAAACAAGGGGGTTAGCTTTGCTTATATACAATACCCTCATATCAGAATCCTGTGGTTCCTCGGGAGAGCTAAAAGTAAAGCAAGATGGGAAACTGATTTAGGAACCTCTTTTGAAGATTATGAATAGGAAGCAATTGGGCTGGAAAAAACCACTTAGAACCACATCTGCCCAGATAAGGGAGGCAACATTAAATCAAGATGCATGATATTACCAAAACATCTTACCATTTTGTTGGTGCGGATGTAAAACAGAGGTACTCTCCTGCATTTATGGTGGGCTGCGATTCAGGTACAAAACAAGCTTCACAAATTATTTAAAAACCACCCCTTTCACCAATTCCTTTGGAATCTGGGTGGTAGCAGGCACCCATTGAGGAACTACCACCTGGCCCACTCTTCTGCCCCCGAAGCCCCTTTTCTGCCCCAAATCTGCCCCAAAGACATGCCAACTTCATAAATTCTTTTAAAATCACACCTTTCACCAATTCACCAAGAAGCTGTTTCCCCATAGGGAATAATGGGAATTTCAGCAGCCCCATAACTCCACTGGGTGGGAGGGACTGGGGAGGCTCAGAGCAGGTTGTGGTGTAGTTAACATAGGATGCCAACCACCCACAAAATGACAAGCCCTTGGGGCACTGAGTTCTGTTGTTTTCAATATCTGAAGTGTTCTGAGAGTAGATTCTCTGGTAGGAAATGAAAGTGGATACTTTCTAAGTTTATTCATCATTTTTCACCAAAGAAGATTATGAATGAACAAAGATAAACATTGATAGTAGATTAGAAATCCTCAACACTGAAAGTCTATACACTGAAAATTGGTTCAATATGGTCTGGAAGATCACATCATCCAAAAAGCTAACCCTTCAAATCAGGTTAGCTAGACAAGTAACAAACCAAGACAAGTGTTTGGAAATATGGTTTCCATTTACTGAATATGTTAATATGGAATGGTCAGTTTGTAACACTTCATCCACTCAAATCAAATTTTGGAATCATGTTCGTTCTTGAATTTTGTTTTCATTAGCCTCCTATCAAGTTGTACCTGCATGCTCAGCAACCGACAATCTCTTCTTAACACTGGACTTGCGTATAACCAGAAATGGCTCTTAACTTCTAGTTTATATTCAGGTTTTTATTGTTTGTTCTTTTCCATTGCTGCACAGTGTTTACACATGTGCTGTATTTGTTAAAAATAAAATAAAATAAACAAAAGAAATGAGTGATTTCAGTTCCCTGTTTTGGAACCTTTTTTTAGGGAGGGAGCCAGCATAGCATAGTGGTTACAGTGTTGGATTAGGCCCGGGAAGACCCAAGTTTGAATCCCCATTCAACCATGAAACTCACTGGGTGACTCTGGGCCAGTCATGTATCTCTCAGCCTAACTTACCTCACAGGGTTATTGTGAGGATAAAAATAACCATGAGCTCTGAGCTCCTCGGAGGAAGAGCAGGATAGAAATGTAATAAATAAATAAATAAATAAATTCAGGTTCCACACACCTAGACATGAAAACTGCATTTTTGCATGGCGAACTAGAAGAGGACATTTACATGCAACAACCACCAGGTTTCTTAGAGAAAGGCAAAGAGGACTATGTATGCAAACTGCAAAAGAGTATTTATGGTTTAAAACAGGCTGCCAGAGCACAGAACACAAAACTAAATGATATGCTGCTTCAAGCAAACTTCAAAAGAAGTGAAGCGGATCACTGCCTGTACACGAGATGCAGAGATGGGAAATGGACTTACATTTTGGCGTATGCTGATGATTTGATTCTTGCCTATGAAAATCCAGATGACAGCAAGGAAATAATGCATCATCTGAACAGAGATGTGGAAGTCAAGCAACTTGGCAACATTGCACACCTTAAGCTCAAGCTACCAGCTAACAGTCAACCAAAACTAGAAGCATACATAGATGCAGACTGGGGTGGAGACCTAACAGAAAGGAAATCCATCAGCGGTCACATAATTTTCTATGGAGATGGAGCCATAAGCTGGTCAAGCACAAAGCAAGACATAATAGCATCATCAACCACTGAAGCAGAATATGTATCAGCTGCACAGGGCTGTCACGAGATACAATGGCTGTGTCAACTACTGAAGGATCTAGGTACAGAGGTACCACAGCCCATACCAGTGTATGAAGACAACCAAAGCTGCATTCAACTCTCCAAACAAGAAGATGTAAAGAGGCGTTCCAAGCATATTGATGTGAAGTACGATGTAGTGAGAAGTCTGCAGAAGGATGGACTAATCAAGCTGATCTACTACCCAGCAAATGAAATGCTTGCAGACATGCTCACTAAGCCACTACCAAGACACCGCTTTGAAAAGCTGAGAGAGAAAATGAATCTTGTGAACTGAGTCACGAGACATCGAGAGGGGGTGTTGGAAGTGAAGGACTTTGCGCTGTCTCTTGTCTCAGACAGTGGGGGACAGACTAGTGAGTCAGAGGGCTAGAGCGTCAAGACATGGTCATCCCTTCTCTACTGCTCTGACACTATCCCTTTTGGAATGTAGATTGCTAATCTCAGAGTGACTTCCTTCCTCTCTCTCTTTTCTTCCTGTCCTTCTACCTTGCAACATGGCAAGCTCCTCTCCCTGCACCATGTGTGCAGAGATGATGCAAAATCCATCTGCATCCAGCTAGCTAGCTAGCTAGATTAGAGATCCTAACTCCTCACTTTCCTATCTAGAATGGAGTTTTCTAATAAATGCCTTATATAATGATTTGAAACTATCAATTGGCTCCAAGTTACTTTACTCTCAGCATACACACATGCCTAACTAAATTCCGCTGTGTTGTGCCTCTGTGCACTCTGCTATAATGAAAAAGGGATTCTCTCACCAAAGAGAATTCCCAACAAAACAGCAGACAGAAAAGCAGCCTGGGTTGGAATTAGCAGGAAGATATTCAAAACAGTCCACCTGAATTCAGAACTACACTAATACAACATGATGAAAAGAGAAAGAATGCACATGATGTGCAGCAAAGAACTGCATTCTTTCTCTTTCCTTCATGTTGTATTCAATTTTTCCATTCTCACCATTCAATTTTTCAGTGTATCAAACCTACTTCTGTGCCATTGACCACAGTTATTTCCTGTGTCAACATCACCAGCCAAACCTGATTTTCTATAGGGGCAATAGACTGTGTGAAAGGATATATCTCTGAGACAGAGTCAACATTTTTTGCGTACACCATAGATAGCATTCCAATACTGAAACAAGAAAGTAGTGATGTGCACGGTCCGGAGAAGTCCGGACCGGCACCGAAGGGGGGCCTTGTTTTTAGGGCGGGGAGGGCTTGCTTAGCCCTCCCGCCTCCTTGCCCCCGCCAGCGCCCGTATTTTCTAGTATAGGGGCGCTGGAAACCAGCCGCCCCCCCCCCGCCGCCGCCGCCACGGCGAAAGAACTCCCCATGCCAGCCCTCCCTCCCTCCCAGCTAGCTGCCCGCCCACCCGCTGCTCACCCGCTCACCGGATAGTAAACGAGAGGAGCTCCGGCACAGAGCTCCTCTCGTTTGGAAGGCCTCCGGCAGAATGGTGTTTTGCGCGCGCGCGCATGCGCGCACCGCAAAGCACGCCGTTCGCCGGAGGCCCGGTCTACCCGCCGGGAAAGGGCCGGGTAGACCGGGCCTCCGATCGCTGGGTAGACCGGGCCTCCGATCGCTGGAGGCCCGGTCTACCCAGCGATCGGAGGCCCGGTCTACCCGGCCCTTTCCCGGCGGGTAGACCGGGCCTCCGATCGCTGGGTAGACCGGGCCTCCGGCGATCGGAGGCCCGGTCTACCCAGCGATCGGAGGCCCGGTCTACCCGGCCCTTTCCCGGCGGGTAGACCGGGCCTCCGGCGAATGGTGTGCTTTGCGGCGCGCGCATGCGCGCGCGCGCAAAACACCATTCTGCCGGAGGCCTTCCAAACGAGAGGAGCTCTGTGCCGGAGCTCCTCTCGTTTACTATCCGGTGAGCGGGTGAGCAGCGGGTGGGCGGGCAGCTAGCTGGGAGGGAGGGAGGGCTGTAATGGGGAGTTCTTTCGCCGCGGCGGCGGGGGGGGCGGCTGGTTTCCAGCGCCCCTATACTAGAAAATACGGGCGCTGGCAGGGGCAAGGAGGCGGGAGGGCTAAGCAAGCCCTCCCACCCTTAAAGGCATACCCCCCACCCGGACCCGGACCAGGCAGGGCCGGACCGGTCCGGCAGTTCGGCCATTCTTTGGAATGGCCGCCGGACCGGTTCGGGCACACCACTACAAGAAAGGGGATGTCACAGCAGCTTTTGTATTTTAATATCCACTTTACAGAAAAATATTTTTTTAAAAAACAAGTTTTGGGAGAAATTGGGAGCCAGGAGAGAGAACGAAAGAGAGAGAGAGAATGAATGAATCTATCTATATGGATCAGATGTCTTTCTAATCAAAATGGGTGCTATCTTGTAATTAGATGTGGCCTATCAAAACTCAACAAGTATTCCAAGCCATACTTTTGGGAGAGAGGGACATTCCCCTAAAACAAAGGATTATAAAAGTTTGGCTCATGGATCAGAAATTTTAGAACTTTTCCTCCACACTCTTAACTTTTTTCATTCTTTTGCTTTTTGCTTTTTCATAGCTTTGAGCTTCAAGCTCTAGCTATGCCTTTGTTGACCGCCCCCCCCCCCCCCGTTAATTTTCTCTAGCCAGACCCCTGGCTATAGTTTTTGATTATTCTTTTAATTATTTTTAATTGAATCTCTAATTTTGAGTTTTATCTTTTGCATTGCTGAGATCGCTTTTCAGACTGAATTGACTACTGAATTCCTTGATTTGTTTAAACCTCTTAAAATTTGCTCCTCCTTTAACTTATTTCTAACGTTAACTCAAATAAAATGTTTATTTGATTTCATGTGCGTTTCACTTTCTGGGCAGTGGCAAAGAGCTGGTCAGGACCCAATAAACTCATTGCTAAAATCTAGCTAATAGGGAAAATTAGGAATTCCAACAAGAGCCTGCTTCTACCATTGTCAAGTTAAATTTAATGGCCATGAGGTACAGATGCTGGCCGATTCTGGTTCTCCGTACAATTTCATTTCCCATCTGCTTCACAAGAAACGATTCATTACATCATAAGAACATAGGAAGCTGCCATATACTGAGCCAGACCACTGGTCCATCTAGCTCAGTATGGTCTTCACAGACTGGCAGCGGCTTCTCCAAGGTTGCAGGCAGGAATCTCTCTCAGCCCTATCTTGGAGAAGCCAGGGAGGGAACTTGAAACCTTCTACTCTTCCCAAAGCGGCTTCATCCCCGGAGGGGAATATCTTGCAGTGCTCACACATCAAGTCTCCCATTCAGATGTAAACAGGGCAGACCCTGCTTAGCTATGGGGACAGGTCATGCTTGCTACCACAAGACCAGCTCTCCTCAGATCTGCACTTGCAGCCTTCAGACATACACCAATCAGAATATGGAGGTTCCCCTATTGCCATAAATGGACATTTCACTGCTGTCCTGTCATACAAAGGACATACTGCAGAAGGGAAAGTGTATGTGTCACAAAAAGGACTCTCAATATTGGGCTGGAAACATCAGAAACATCTACAGATAGTATTAGACCCAAATAGCACAGAACCCATAATACAGATGATGGAGCATCCATATGCTGATATGTTTGCTGATTTCTCAGATGTTTTTGCCAATACTCCTGGCACTGCCATACATTCCCAACATAAAATTCAGATGAAGGTAAATGCAATACCTGTACAACACAAAGTGAAGAATGTAGGATGTGAATGTTCCGTGCACATCCCTAGAGGTAAAGTGTATGGCTGACTGCATTTTGACAGCAGAGGCCCCTCTGAACCAAGAGGCATCTTTTAAAATTGCGGTTCTCTTACAGTCAGCAGTGGGGGAGCAACTGGCCATATCAAGACCCAGCACAGCATCCCTCCAGTGGCTGTTGCCTTCCTTATGTTTCAGAGTTTAGGCCCTTTTGGGACAGGGGATCATCTTCTTTCTTTCTTTTTGTATTTATTTGTTTATTTAACTAACATATTTTTTATACAGCAAAAACTTTAGTTTCTGGGTGGTTTACAACAAAAACAGAAAAGTTAAGACATTAGTTAAAACAGATAAATGACAACAAAGAAATTAAAACATTGGTTAAAATAAATGATAGCAAAAAGTTAAAACATTACAACAATTTAAAACCTTAAAACAATATTTTAAAACAAAGTTAAAACTATTAAAACAGTATTTAATTAAAAGCCTGGGTGAACAAATGTGTCTTTAAAGATTTTTTTAAAATTGTCAGAGATGGGGGAGGCACTTATTTCAGCAGGGAGCGCTTTCCAAAGCAGTGGGGCTGCAACAGAGAAGGCCCATCCCCGAGTAGCCACCAGATGAGCCGGTGGCAACTGCAGACGGACCTCTCCTGATGATCTCAATAGGCGGTGGGGTTCATGTGTGATTGTTGACAAAGAAGACATTCTCTTAAATACCCAGGGCCCAAGCCATTTAGGGCTTTATAGGTTAAATCAGCACCTTGTATTTCCCCTGGAAACTTATCGGCAGCCAGTGTAGCTCTTTCAAAACAGGAGTAATATGGTCTCTCCGAGATGACTTAGAGACCAACCTAGCTGCCGCATTCTGAACCAGCTGTAGTTTAAGAACATAAGAACAGCCCTGCTGGATCAGGCCCAAGGACCATCAAGTCCAGCATCCTGTTTCACACAGTGGCCCACCAGATGCCGCTGGAAGCCTACAGACACAGGAGTTGAGGGCAGGCCCTCTCTCCTGCTGTTACTCCCCTGCAACTGGTACTCCAAGGCATCCTGCCCTTGAGGCTGGAGTTTCCGGACTACATACAAAGGCAGCCCCACATAGAGTGCATTACAGTATGTAAACTGATTTAGGAACATAGGAAACTGTCATATACTGAGTCAGACCATTGGTCTATCTAGCTCAGTATTGTCTTCGCAGACTGGCAGCGGCTTCTCCAAGGTTGCAGGCAGGAATCTCTCTCAGCCCTATCTTGGAGAAACCAGGGAGGGAACTTGAAACCTTCTGCTCTTCCCAGAGCGGCTTCATCCCCTGAGGGGAATATCTTGCAGTGCTTACACATCAAGTCTCCCATTCAGATGCAACCAGGGCAGACCCTGCTTAGCTATGGGGACAAGTCATGCTTGCTACCACAAGACCAGCTCTCCTCTCAAGTTCTCTCAAGATTTGAGAACTTGTGTTGAAAAGTGGTATATAAAGAGTAGTAGTAGATTTTTATTTATAGTTCAATTTTATACCACTTTCCATAAGACATCCCAAGGTGGTTTATAAAAATCAAATTATAATAAAACTCCTTAATAATCATGTTTAAATACCTTTAAACCAGTTAAACAGTAAAAACAATTACACACCAAAAAACCACCATAAGAAAAGACGAGCCAGGGCAGGAAACCTGAGAGACCCAGCAGCCCTTAAGGGGTAAATAGCGGGCACAAATAAAAGGCCCTCAGTTGAGGCAGTGACTGGAGTGTCCCTTGCCGCCTCCCTGAACCTCACCATCGGACTGGTTTTCTGAATGCCTCTCTATGCATAGAGTGAGGAAGCTTCACACCGATGCTGACTAGGTAGCGAGAGAGTCCATATGAGGGGATGAAAGGGCTCCTTTCCCCCCACAACATTGATGCTGCTATGAAGGTTGCTTTGGAAGACTCTTGTGGCCATATCCCTGCAAAGACAGAATCAGAGCTGAAAGTGACCTCCTCATCCTCCATAGGCAGTCCAGTCCTGCCTCTATAGTGAGGCAAGGCTCTCAGACCCTAAGCGCCTCACCCCCGCCATCCCTAGCAGATGCTCCTCTATTTTCTTTTAGGGAAGGAAATCCCACAAGCTCTCTGGGCAACTGTTATTTGTAACCAGAGGTGCACCTAGGTGATTTTGGAGCCTGGACCAAAAGGCCTTTGGAGCCCCACAACACGCATCCAACCCCACCAGCAAGTCAAGCATCACCCCCCTACACACACACACACACACATACACACCATGACACATGCAGTATTTGTAACACATAGGTTCTTGAGGGCCTATATATGGCCCAGGTACATTTATGCAAATATGCATTCGCAGAAACATTCCAACACACAACGTAACGTCTTTCCCATCCCACATACTTCTTGCCCCACTCCTGTCTCTAAAGCAGAGGTCACGCTCAGCCGCCTGGCACAGGTCACAGTCACGCTCGGCCGCCCAGTCCAGCAATCATACCACCCAGGACAGACTGAAGAGGATATGGGGGGTACCAGGATGTGTGGAGGCCCTGGACTTTGGTCCAGAAGTCCAGGGGTAAAAGTGCTGCAGTTTGTAACACCACATTCCCCACTGGTATATGTCACAAGATTACCACACTTCTGAGAGGGTTACCCACCCATCACAGATTCGACTTACTGGTGGCACACCTGACAGGCGACTGGTCACATGCTGCAAAGAAGATAAAAAGGAGGGAGTCAGTATTTTGTTTGCAGTGTGGGGAGGAGATTCCCATTACCCTCAGCCGCTTTCTGCTCCACTCTGCCACACATCTAACCTCCTTCCATAACAGGAAGGAGCTGCCCAAATGCATTAGCCACTACAAATGACAGATAACTCTAAGTGGTACTTGGAAAAACTTTTACTTGTCCAGTCCCACCGAGGCAGGCGTGAGAGCCTGGACAGGTCCCTGGCCCAAGCATTGTGATAGGTGTTGGGCACATGTTGCCAGGGGCCAGAGATGCAGAATGGGGCTACAAGTCCATTACCACGAGGAACAAAATGGGGCTCATGCTGGAGAACGTTACTCAATGTTTTCTTCAGATCCTGTAAGAAGAAATGAGATTTGATGGAGCTAATCAGAAGAAGAGTTAGAAGCAAAATTCTACCCAGTCAGTGGCTGGCCCAGGCTCCACTGATGATGATGATGGCACATTTTTGATGATGATGATGATGATGGCACATTTTTGATGGCACATTTTTCTCTCATGCATTTCCTTCTCTCTGTGTATCTTAGAGGGGGGCTCTAAGATACACAGAGAGAAGGAAATGCATGAGAGAAAAATGTGCCATCCAGTGTGACAGGCTCTCTTGAAAACCATGTCCCAGAATTCCTAAGTTCCTGCTGGCAATTCAGGAGAAGCCAGCTGGATGTGGCAGAACATCAAGCACCAGAATACTGGGGTCCACAATTCTGCTCACCTCAGCCAGTGTTCTGCCACCCTTTGAGGGCTGACAAGTCCCAGCCTTCCTCTCCAACTTGGTGCTGGGGACAGCAGGAGATGGCATCATCTCCACAATTTTATCTAAGGGAAGAGGGCTGGTTTTGTGGTAGCAAGCACAACCAGAGGTGCACCTAGGTAATTTTGGAGCCTAGGCCTAAAGGCCTGTGGACACCACCACCCACCCACCCACCCCACCCACAAATTAAGCATCATCATGCTCGGTCAGGCAACCACACCACCTGGGACAGACTAAAAAGGATTTGGCGGCCCCCAGGGGATGTGGAGGCCCTGGACTTCAGCCCAAAAGTCCAGGGGTAAAAGCACCTCTGAGCATGACTTGTGCCCTTTGCTAAGCAGAGTCCACCCTGGTTGCATATGAATGGGAGACTACATGTGTGAGCACTGTAATATACTCTTACTCTGGGAAGAGCATCAGAATGTTCCAAGTTCCCTCCCTGGCATCTTCAAGATAGGGCTGAGAAAGATTCCTGCCTGCAGCCTTGGAAGAACCACAGAAACAGTCTGTGCAGACAATACCTTGTCTCTCAGGACCCGAGAAATGGTTTAGATATGCCTGTTCTGGATGGGGTTAAAGTCCCCCTGAAAGATCAGGTACATAGCTTGGGAGTGTTCCTGGACCCAAAGCTCTCCCTGGTTTGTCAGGCTGAGGTGGTGGCCAGGAGTGCTTTTTATCAGCTTCGGCTGATACGTCAGCTATGTCTGTTTCTAGAGGCGAATGACCTTAAAACCGTGGTACATATGCTGGTAACCTCCAGGCTTCACTACTATAATGTGCTCTATGTGGGGCTGCCTTTGTACGTAGTCTGGAAACTACATTTGGTACAGAATGCAGCAGCCAGATTGGTCTCTGGGACAACATGAAGGGACCACATAACACTGGCTTTAAAAGAATTGCACTGGTTGCCAATATGTTTCCGGGTGAAATACGAAGTGCTGGTTCTTACCTATAAAGCCCTTAACGGCTTAGGTCCAGGCTATTTAAGAGAGTGCCTTCTTTGTCATAAACCCTGCCACCTGTTATGATCTTCTGGAGAACTCCAGTTACTGATGCCACCACCATGTTTGTTGGTGACCCATGACCGGGCTTTCTCTGTGGCTGCCCCAGGGCTTTGGAATATGCTCCCTACTGAAATAAGAGTATCTCCTTCTCTGTTTTCAGGAAGAACTTCAAAACTTTCCTGTTCTCGCAAGCTTTTAATTAGAATTTTAATAATTTGTATTGTATTGTGTTATGTATTTTAACCTGTATTTTTAATATTAAAATTTGTACACCGCCTAGAGATTTACATATCAGGCGGTATAAAAATATGATAAATAAATAAATACTAAGCTAGATCGACCAATGGCCTGACTCGGTATATAACAGCTGCCTATGCTCCAATTGTGCTGGGCTTCTGAGGCCCCCTGAAGCCCCTCTGAACTCCAATACAACTATATAGAATAAACCCCATTCCAAGAAGAATGGCCAATAAGCAAACTAATCCTCCACTGATGCTACAGGGTTCCTATTGCAAGAGAGGAGTAGGGTGATTTGGGGCAAGCTACCTTTCCCTCTGCAGCCTCCAGAAATGATGTCCCTAATGGTTCCGCAACCTTTGTCCATTAGGCATTTGTTAATGCACGCAGGTATAATTAAGACACTACCAGGCCTGCCTATAAACTGTAATGGAACTACCCTTGAGTGTTTGGTCAGCACCCCAATGTTCGGGCTTTGTAGGGGAATTAGCTCTTAAGAACATAAGAACAGCCCTGCTGGATCAGGCCCAAGGCCCATCTAGTCCAGCATCCTGTTTCGCACAGTGGCCCACCAGGGGCCACTTAAGGGGGTCAGTTCTACCAGCTTTAATTTGTGCAAATGTTTGGACTCAAGAAATGACTGGATTGAGACAGGATATAGTTTCAAAAATAACTGGGGGCCCAAGAGCAGGGCAAGCATTCACCTTCGCCTGATCTGGATGACGGGACTTGTGGGCTGCAGAATCCCACTCCTCAGTGTGGTGGGGAAGCAGGAGAGTTGTGGAGATTAGTAGAGGAAGAGGTGCCAATGAGAAGGATTTCTTCATGGGTCCAGCTTCCTATGGGTGCGGGGCAAGCTGGATGGATCAGACTCAAACCTGACCGGGCCAGTTCAGCCCGGCACCCCTTCGAACTTCCCCAGTTTCGTTCTGTCCAGGGAGGTTCGCGAGGTTTTTTGTTTGTTTGTTTGTTTTTTAATTAAGTCACTTACCCCCTTCGGGGGAGTTCCTTGAGTCAGCAGGGGGTCTGCAGAGGTTCCCCCTCCCACCACCAGCCTCTGTTATCACCACCTCCAGCCCATCCAGATGGGCCTTCAAACCTTGGCGCAGTGGCCATTTTGGATGCCACCATGCTTGCACAATTGGCCTCTGGGAGTCCTGGGTCAGACTGAAAAACCATCTGGATGGGCTGGAGGTGGTGATAACGGAGGCCAGTGGGGGAGGGGGAACCTCCACGGACCCCCCCTCCCCACTGCCTCAAGGAACTCCTCCCAAGGGGGTAAGTGATGTAAAAAATTTTTTTAAAAAATAAAGACTCGAACCCCTGAACAGTTGGGGGGTGTTCAGTCCAGGGTCGGACTGAACAGGGGGTGGTTCAGTTCAACCCCGGACCATTGAACTGAACCAGCTCGACTTCGAACCTCTCAAACGTCAAGCCAATTTGCACACCCTACCAATCTGGTGATGGCACAAAAAGCTAAACACCCCCTGCCCTGTAGTGGTGGCAGGTGGACAGTAGATTGCCTAAGCTGGTAGTGATTTCAAGCTCTTCTCAGGGTGCAAGAGAGCAAAAGTGTGCTCAGTGGAGTATAACATACGAGGGTGCACAAAGATTGCTGGTTAGAGTCCCAAGAGAAATACCCAACAGAACACGAAGGTTGCTTGTTGGAGTCTCACGTGTAGAGCACAAGAGAACACATGGGTCATGGGACACTTATATCCCAAAACAAGCCTTGGGGGCAAAATCCTCTTGCCCTTTCCTCCTGATTAGGAATGCCAGGCTGGGCCTGAACAGAATACCTTGTGTCTAATGGTGCTTCCTGCGTGTAACAATGCAGAGATGGCCTTTTGCAAGTAAGGCTGTTTGTGATGAAAATCAGAGTATGCAGGTGCACAAAAGAGTATCCGTGCCGGGACAGGCTCTCCAGTAATCCTATCCTATCAATAATTTCAATAAAATACACCTCTAGGTCTACCTCATTGACTCATGCCCTTTTTGATGGGGAGACCATTACTTCACTACCTTATCTGCTTTTCTTCCTGCTTGGCATAATCAGCTCGTTAGCATGGGGTTATCTCCTGTGAAAGGAGTGAGGTGGTTCAATCTAAGTTTAGAGTGGCCTTGGATGCCAATTAACTCACTATAGTTAACTTCTGGGAGTCTGCTTAGCTGGGGTCCCCACATAGGGAGGGGGCGTGCATCTTGAACCCCATTCCAATTTGCTTTGTTTGTAGCCAAATCTAGGGGTGACTAGCCCAGTGCCAACTAAGTGACCTGTCCCCATGTGTGCCCTAAACTGAAAGCTCACATTGCAGTGCAGCTCTTGAGCATATCCAAAATGTAATCTCTAAGCCTGCAAATAGGGAGGCTCTTGGAAGCTGTGCAGAATAAGTGTAAGGTAAAAGTAAAGTTGTGCCGTCAAGTCGGTGTCAACTCCTGGTGACCACAGAGTCCTGTGGTTGTCTTTGGTGAATACAGGAGGGGTTTACCATTGCCATCTCCCATGCAGATGATGGGAGATGGCAATGGTATCTCACCATCACCATCTCCATGCAGATGATGATCCCATGCATCATCTCCCATGAGATGATGCCTTTCAGCATCTTCCTATATCGCTGCTACCCAATATAGGTGTTGCCCATAGTCTGGGGAACATACCAGCATGGATTCGAACCGGCAACCTCTGGCTTGCTAATCAAATCATTTCTCTGCTGCGCCATTAGGTGGCTAGAATAAGTGTAGCTCGTAACCAA
Organism: Hemicordylus capensis; assembly: GCF_027244095.1. Classification (NCBI taxonomy): domain Eukaryota; kingdom Metazoa; phylum Chordata; class Lepidosauria; order Squamata; family Cordylidae; genus Hemicordylus; species Hemicordylus capensis. The sequence goes on along the minus strand of NC_069658.1, from coordinate 233,434,322 downwards.
ACACAACTCAGGCAGTCAGAAATGTAAGGAGCAACACAGGAATGTAGGAAACTGCCTTATACTGAGTCAGACCATTGGTCCATCTGCTCAGTACTGGCGACACTGATTGGCAGCAACTCTCCAGGGTTTCAGATAGAGCAGTGTTTCTCAACTTTTTCAGGGTCAAAGACCGGTAAATTCTTCGTGCGTAGTTTCAAGGACCAGCAGTTAGTAAAGGGGTTTCAAGTTTAAGTCTATCTGTCTGTCTGTCTATCTAATAGACTTTTATACCGCCCCAAACTTACATCTCTGGGCAGTTTACAATAAAAAAATAATACTATGAGCATTAAAATCATTACAATTGGAATCATTTAAAAGCAAACATTAAATATTAAAACTATAAATCAGGGGTTCTCAACCTTGGGTCCCCAGATGTTGGTGGGCTTCAACTCCCATAACCCACAACCACAAGGGCATTTGGCCATTATGGCTGGGGATTATAGGAGTTGAAGTCCACCAACATCTGGGGACCGAAGGTTGAGAACCCCTGCAAAAGCCTGGCGGAACAAATGTCATACGAAGACATTTGTTAACAAATGTTAACAAAAAAATTGTTAACAAAGAATGTATTTTGCTTACATACTCTTAAAAAACACACACGAGATATTAAATTAATGTGAAACTGGATATAATCCCACCAACTAGCCAGAAGCCCTTCAGAAAAGGAGAAGCGTCCCACCGCCACTGTGGGCTTCTCCCAGGCAAGATCTTCCTCTTTTCCTTCGAAAGCTAAAATTAGAAGGGCACGCACCCTTGCTCTTCCGAGACCCACCAGCGCCCACGAACATCTGAGACCCACCAGCGGCTGCTCCAGTCCATGGGGCGACTCTGCAGTCTGGAGATCAAGGCAAAGCGGTCTCTCCCTCCCGTTCAGAAGTAGCCCTCCAACTTTTTGTCTATTCTAATACTCATGGGCAAAGTAAGCCAGCTGGCACCAACATATGCACATCTCTACAAAACCAAGGGTAAACTCCCTTGAAAAATGCTCGCGCTTCCACTTTGGAGAAAGTAGTTCCCACAAACCCCCCCCCCACACACACACACACACATTTATTTGGAAGTAAACGCCCACTGATTTCAGAAGTCACTTCCAAGGAAAAAGGAGCAGGACTGCTACCTCACCCTAAGAACCTGACCCCCCCAAAACCTCCAGCCCATCTTTTTTCCAGCCATCCCTCATGCACAAGCTTCAGTCCATTGCCACGTACTTCTCCAACTCGTCCCACCCGTGGAAGAGAAATAAAGAAGTCTGCAAACACTCCTGCCTTTCCCCAAAAGGACAACCAGCCAAAGCCCATTCTGAGCTGAGGGGAGGGAGGAAGCAACACCGGCCGGAGCCCAAAGAGGAAGAGGAAGTGAGGGAGCTGCACGAAGAGCACGCGCTTCCCAGCCACTTCCTAGCCCCGACCAATCGGGGCTCTCCTTGAGCCTGTGCTTGGGGGTGGGACAAAAAGCCCATCCCGCAGCACAAGGCTGAGGCCGTGCCAAGTCTGCAAACACTCCTGCCTTTACTTCCCCTCTTTCCCTGTAACTTGCCCGAGTCTGCAGATACTCCTGCCTTTACTTCCTCTCTTTCCTTGTAACTTCCCCTTCCGAGTAGGTATAAAAAGGGTGGGAAAAGGAAAAGTCAGAGGCATGCAAATGATAATAAGCAAATCGAAGGAGACAAAAAGAAAGGCAGCAGTTAAGAAACAAGACAAAGTGCGGAGCCCTAGGTTAATCCATCGCTGCCTCCTCCATTGTTGGGGGGGGGATTTACCTCCCAGTCATGGACCACCACTCAAGTCTCTGCGGACCCGCAGTGTTCCCTGGACCACTGGCTGAGAAACAGTGAGATAGAGGGATGCCAGGGATTGAATCTGGGACTTTCTGCATGCAAAGCAGATACTCTTACACTGAGCTATGATCCCATCCCCCTAAGCAAAAGGGACTAAAAAGAAGCTAAGACAGACAATCTATCAGACTTCCAATTTTAAAGCCAAACAAGGCCTTTCTACAGTCTGGCCCTGGCAATGCATTGCCTAGGGGCACTAGAGGAACAAAAACTGCAGTTTCTAAAGTGCTGTGAATATTTATGTTATTTCAGATATTAAAATAGGATTTTCTTTCATGACTCAGGAGTATGGGATCCTGGGGAGCGGGGGTTGATCTGTGTTCCAAGTTTGGTCCAGGCCCTGGGAAATGCTACTGGACACTGACTGGTCCCACAGACAATGCGAATGCAACTGCTGGGAAAATATATATATATATATTCCAAAATATAATTCCAATATATATTAATTCCATCACATTTCAAAAAGAATATCTCTCGAGGAATGATTCTACCTGACTGCCTGAAAGAGATGTGGATTCTTGCTCAAGCCCTGGGTAGTCAAGCAGAAACATTCCTTGAAAAAGATACTTTTTGAAACGCGTTGGAATAAATATATTTTGGATTTTTTTTTTGGCAGCTGCTTTCGCATTGTTTGTGGAACCATCTCAGCTGTTATCGATTCTTTATTTCATTCTGCACTGACTGGTTCCTCCAAATGTTGAAGGGCTGCAAAGGGTTTCATGTTCCATGCAGTAGACAGATTTTATCAAAGGTCATAGTTAGCCCTCCTATTATGGATGGGATTCCACAGAAATCAGCAAAGTTCCAAGATTTCTGAGCATCACTCCTTCCAAAGAGCAGGTGCCACCTTAGGGCAACCTTTGACCCACCATCCAGTTCAGGATCTTTTTGCAGGCAAAGCTTTGCCACCCACACCTGGGGACTAGCACTTAGTAGGGTTGCAATGAAGGCTTTGGAAAGGATATTTAGATGCCATGACATGTCTATACCTACAAAGATTAGAATCCTTTGGACAATGGTTTTTCCCATGACATTGTATAGATGCGAAAGGTGGACTTTAAAGAAGCAAGATAGAAAAAAGAATTGATGCTTTTGAACTTTGGTGCTGGAGAAAACTTTTGAGGATGCCATGGAGAGCCAAGCAAAAAAACAAAAGGATCATAGAACAAATCAATCCAGGATTTTCACTCAAGGCACAAATGACCAGGCTCAAATTATCATACTCTGGACACATTGTGCAAAAACCCAGCTCCCTTGAGAAGTCCATAATGCTGGGGAAAATTGAAGGAAAGAGAAGAAGAGGACAACCAGCAGCAAGGCGGATGGACTCGATTACGACAGCAATGAATGCACCACTGAGAGACCTTAAAGGCCAAGTTGAAGACAGATCATCCGGGAGAGAATCTATCTACTGTATGTGGTTGCTAAGAGTCGACACCAACTTGACGGCACTTAATCAATCTGAAATGATACATATATAGCCATGGTTCTCAACCATGTTCCTCCAGATGTTGCAGAACTACAACTCCCAGCATCCCCAGCCACACTATATCATGGTTAGGGATGCTGGGAATTGTAGTTCTGCAACATCTGGAAGAACATGGTTGAGAACCATTGCTATATCCATACGAGACAAAAACTACCTTCTGCGGCTGATTTGCTGTCATCTCATGGAGTTGTTCAGATACTTTAACTCATCAAGATAAATGTGTCAGGAGCAAAAGAAACTGTTGGCCAATTGTTTAATTTCTCTAAAGGAAATGAATTGTCAAATTTGCTGAAGGAGAAGCCTCACACAGGGCTTAGAGAGGAGCAGTTTTATGGGCAGGGAGGGAACGCTTAGGCTGCGGAAGGAGGGTGCAAAGGGACAGGCAAGGCAAGAGCAAGCATGATGAAGAACAGCATAGGAAACATGGAAGGGTGAGGCATGGAGGTGAAGCAGTGAGCATAAATCCTCACAGAAGGCAAAACAAGTACAGAAAAGTGCAGGAAATTAGTAGGTGCTGTTGGCAGGAAGTGGGTAGGGAGCCAGAGACCGAGGCAACAAAGGCAGGACCCTATTAAGATGAGGAGGGGGCTAAAGTTAATGGGATGGAAGGACGCTATGAATTACAAACTGCAAAAAAAAAAAAAGTAACTTCATTTTTGAAGTATTGCTTTGTAGTCACTTTTTTTATTTATTTATTTATTTATTTATTTTTGGAAAGTCAGAAGTTTCCTAATACTACCTCAAAAATTTCCCTCACTTTTTACAAGCAATATCCAATGGATCAAAAAAGAAAAATCCAGGGGCCCAAGAACTGACACTCAGTTATTACTGCAATATAAAAACAGAGAGAACAAAAATAGAAGGGCAGGGCCAGCCTGCCCATTAAGTTAGCTAAGCACCCGCTTAGGGCACAAAGCTGGCAGGGGCGGCAGTAGTCTGGGACACGTGAGACCCAGGCAGGGTTGCCACCTTCCACCCCCTCCCTGTGGCTGCCAAGTGGCAGCCAGGGTAAACAAGCAATGGGAAATGCTCACCCACTCTCTTCACCACCACCTCCACCCGCTGCTTTTATGCTGAGTCGAAGTGAAGGCAGCGAGAAGGGCAGGGTAGAGGTGGCAGCATGGAGACAGAGGCAGTGGTGATGGGTAGGAGCAGTGGCAAGGAGGGCACGCACTCCCTGTCACCCGCCCATCTTCCTACAGGCCACCTGTGATGGTCCAGTGGAGGCTGTGGCCAGGAGGGTGCCCAGGCAGGCTTCGCCTGGGGCACCCCTGAGCTTCGGGCCAGCCCCCTATAAAGGCCAAATGCTACAGCCTTCAGCCTATGGGTTAATACAGCCATTGCAAGGGGACATCGAAGCCAAAGGAAAAAAATAGCGGGTGGTCACCTTTCACTGACTATAAGGCTTCAAAGTATTCCAAATGACTGGATTTCTGACCTCCAAGATATCCCCTATATCCCACCAAGGGCTCCTCCCACAGCAGTAACATTTTACAGAGGCAGGCATTACTTACTTGAAAATTCTCCGTAGTCCCCCTGCAGAGACAGAATCAAAGAATCAAGGCTGAAGGTATCTCCAAAAAAAACCATTCCCATCCTTTGCATGATCTGGTCTTGTGGTAGCAAGCATGACTTGTCCCTTTAGCTAAGCAGGGTTTGCCCTGGCTGCATATGTATGGGAGACTTGATGTGTGAGCACCGTAAGATATTTCCCTCAGGGGATGGAGCTGCTCTGGGAAGAGCAGAAGGTTCCAAGTTCCCTCCCTGGCAGTATCTCCAAGATAGGGCTGAGAGAGATTCCTGCCTGCAACCTTGGAGAAGCCACTGCTAGTCTGGGTAAACGATACTGAGCGAGATGGACCTATGGTCTGACTCTGTATATGGCAGCTTCCTATGTTCTATGCTATCTCAGACACTAAAACCTGATTTCCCAACTAGCAGCAGGGAAGGAGATCTCACAAGTTCTCTAGGTAATTGTTATTAGCACAATAAAGTACCTTAAAACGTACTTATTTGGTACTTATTTGGTACTTATTTATACTTAAACGTACTTACTAAAGTACCTTAAAATGTACTTATTTGGCCTGGCCTTCCAGAGTTTTAAATGATTAATTGTTTTAAACTGTTTTAAATTGTTGCCCTGATTTTCAGGGCTTTTAGCTGTTTTATTGGTTTTATTGTGTTTTTAATAGTTTGATTTTAATTGTTAATTTGTTTTTAATTGTTTTTATCATGTTGTGAACCGCCCTGAACCGTATCGGAAGGGCGGTATATAAATCTAATAAATAAATAAATAAATAAATAAATAAATAAATAAATAATTCTTTTGGGGTATCAGCCCAGCATTTGCTTCAGTGTAATCCTTTGTCTCTAGTATTCCCCTCTGGCAGAACACTGGAAGATAGTTCAGGACAGCAAAACAACTTGTAACTCTGAAGGAAGAGACATCAGGGATTCAGATGTCTATGTTGAAGGTTGCCAGGAGGAAATGGTGGGCAGCAGACAAGCCCACTCACTGTCTCAGTGGAAGGGCATCATCTGACTCCCCAAAGAGAAAGGAACATAGGGGAATAAGAGCCTCTTTAAAAAATAGAAATATTTATCCAAAACACAGATTCCACAAAAGTCACTGTGAATAAACACCAAGTAGATTGTGTTTAAGATCCTCATAAAAAAATTGGGAAGTGGAAGAGACTGACTAGGTTATCCTCAGGTGAGTTCCAGGCCCCAGGAAATTGGAAGGTGGGTTTTGTAGGTTCATCATTACAGGGTTATTTAACTTCCATATGTTGAAAGTCAAGGTACTGTCCAGTCCATGTCCAAGTTGTTGTTAATAACAGAAAGCTTTACTATGTGTAAAAAATATCATATATAGATGTGTATATTTTGAATAACATATAAATGTCTCACTTATAGAAAGTGGGATTTGGAGGATCAGAATTTTTTTTTCCAGGGGGGTGGCTGGGTTGCCAATGCTAGAACATTTTCTGTGAGAGCTGCCACAAAATATCACAGACACATTACTACCACCACCACCACTGCCCAAATGCACACAGAGTGTACTTACTGATGATGTATGAGCCAATCTCAGACAGCAGTGGTATGGCAATCATTAACCCCCAGACAGGTTCCACAATGGCCGCCAAAGGAACTGGAAGTGAAACGGAGGGGGAAAACACAAGTCTACTCAGACTGGTAGTGGCTTCCCAGAGAATTGGCTGGAGATCTTTAGTCCCATGAACTGGAGCTCGCGTAGGCTGAACCATGTGCTGTCTCCATGCAAAACAGGGCTCTACCACTGAGCCATCCATGGAAACCCACCAGAGCTCAGCAGTGCAGGCCTTCAAGGCCTACTGCTAATTATCACATTTTTAATTTAAAATGCCTTTGGGGACATCATATCATGTTCTGCCCTCCATCCCCACCATACTCAGAAAAAACAGCTTATTTTATTTATTTATTTATTTATTTATTTATTTATTTATTTATTTATTTGCTTGCTGTTTATACTGCCCTTCCAAAATGGCTCAGGGCAATTTACAATTAAAACAAACCACTAAAACAGTAAAGAGCTAAAACAAATTAAAAAAACAACATAACAATTAACAATTTAAAAACATTTTGAAACAACAATTAAACAATTACATTGATTAAAAACCCCAAAATTTAGGGTTTTGAATTTTAAAATAAACCAGATATTAAAACCCCCAAAATTTAGGAAGCTGAGAAAGCTTGGGTGGAAAGATGGGTTTTCAGGTGTTTTTTGAAAATTGCCAGAGATGGGGAGGATCGTATCTCAGCAGGGAGCGCATTCCACAATCTTGGGACAGCAACCGAGAAGGCCCGTCTCTGTGTAGCCACCAAATGAGTTGGCGGTAACTGGAGACGGACCTCCTCAGATGACCTCAATGGGTGGTGGGGCTCATAACGAAGAAGACTCTCTCTTAGATACCCAGGGCCTAAGCTGTTTTTGTAAGTTATAACTAGCACTTTGTATTTTGTCCAGAAACCTATTGGCAGCCAGTGTAACTCCATCAGTAAAGGAGTAACATGGTCTCTCCAAGATGTTGAGAATTCCTGCCTCCCCTCTGCTAGGAAGGGCCTTGTTTTCTTCCCAGGATCACTCTGTTCAGCTTCTGTTGGCAGTCACATCCTCCCTCACAGCCTCCTCCAATTGTAGGGAATGATCTGAATTCTGAACTGGAGATCTGCACTAGGAGTATGAGAAGAGGAATTTGGGTTGACTTCATGCTGGACCTAACGTGTTTACAGTATCCAAAAGCACAGCTCTTGGATTGGCCCGTGTTAAAAACATAAGAACAGCCCTGCTGGATCAGGCCCAAGGCCCATCTAGTCCAGCATCCTGTTTCGCGCTGTGGCCCACCAGATGCCTCTGGGAAGCCTACAGGCAGGAGTTGAGGGCATGCCCTCTCTCCTGCTGTTACTCCCCTGCAAATGGTACTCAGAGGCATCCTGCCTTTAAGGCTGGAGGTGGCCTATACACTCCAGCAAATACATTCACAGACACTCCACTCCAGCAGAGACACACACTCCAGCAAATACATTCAGAGTTTGCTTACAGATTTGGAAGGCACTCAGAAACAGCAGCACAAGGTGGAGAACAAAGACCACCAAGAAAGGTACCACAAGGAACTGCATCGGCACAGAGGCTGAAATGGGACAAACACACATTATCTCAGAGTGATAGTAGCTCTCCAGGCAGAGATCCAGAAAAACTTTAACTGAAGCTGCTCTGGACTGACTCATGGGCTGACCCCATGCAAAGAGATGGTGAGCCTTATTAGTCAGCCATGAAGCTTTGCCACTCCAGAACCCACTCCACCACATGGAAACCCTCCAAATCCCAGCATTCTAGGCCTTCAGGGAAGCTATCAAATCCTTTTTACTCAAAAAGGACCTTTCTTGATATCCATTTTTTTCATACTAAGTCAGTACATAGCAATAATTGTTGAGAGTTCCTACTTCCCCTGTGCCTGGTGTTTGGAATTATCTCTGGTAAGAGATACCCTTCTATTACAGCAGAGTGCACAGAGGCAAAACACAGCGGAGTCTGCCCAGGCATGCGTGTTTGCTGAGAGCAAAAGAAACTTGGATCTAGTCATAGTTTCAAATCAATATAAGGACTCTTTATTGGAGAACTCCATTCTAGATAGGAAAGTCGAGAGATAGAATCTCTAATCTATCTATCTAGCTGGATGCAGAGAGATGCTGTCTGCATCTCTGCACACATGGTCCAGAGAGAGAGGCGAGCATGTGTAATAGGGAGAAGAAGAAGGAAGAGAGAGAGAGAGGGAGAGGGAGGCAGGAAGGAAGTACCTGAGAGTAGCAATCTACATACCAAAGGGATAGTGTCAGAGCAGTAGAGAGAAGGGATGACCAATGTCTTGACCCCTCTAGCCCTCTGACTCACTATCTGTCCCATTCTGTCATTGAGGCATGAGGCAGAGCAGAGTCCTTCACTTCCAACACCAGGAAGGATCTCCTTTTTATCCCAGGGCCACATCTTCCCTGCCCGGGCTTCAATTTAAGAAGGCAGGGGTTTGTGTTCATGCTGCATTTTTTACATTCTTGGATCATCCTTGGGAACACATAGTAAATGTATTCATTCCAGTGATCAGACACCTCTGGGACTTGGGTCCACCACTTTACCGTTGACAGCCATCCAACTCCAAGGTAGTAGTGAAGCTGGAACTAACCACAACATAGGATACCATCCCATATCCATATTGCTTAAATAATGGAACCATGAAGACCATGGACCTTGATAACTGCAATTTCCCAACATTTTGGAGCTTGAGTGAACACAGAAAGCCCTTAGCCCAACATGTTAAACCAAAAGTGTTTTGTTTTTTTAAATGGTGTATACAGTAATTATGCAAGGTGCAGATTCCACAGAAGTCACCTTAGGGTAATTCCAAGTAAATATGTTTGGGATCTCAGTGAAAGTGTGGGGAGGAAAGGAGATGGACTAGAGCAGGGTTTCTTAACCTTGGGCCCCCAGATGTTGTTGGACTACAACTTCCATCATCCCCAGACATGGCCTTTGTGGCTGAGGATGACGGGAGTTGTAGTCCAACAATATCTGGGGGCCCAAGGTTAGGAAACCCTGGACTAGATGACTACTAAGTGCATTCCAGGCTCTGGAATCTTGTAGATTCATTATTAGAGGATTTCCCCACAAGTAGAAAACTTTGCTTCTAAAGCAGGGCTTGACAAATTCCAGGCATCAGGGGGCCATGATGCATAGAAATCTAGAATAGTCAGAGTCCAGATGTCCAGTAATTTTGCCAAATGTCTGTTGTCTGGATCCTTTATTTTTGTACTGGCTTGTAGATCCAAAGAAAATTTGTCAAGGCATAAGGGTGATCTAGATCAGGGATTATCAACGTTGGATGCCCAGATGTTATTGGACTTCAACTCCCATAAACCCCAGCCCCAGTGGCCTTGGGTTGGGGATTATGGGAGTTGATGTCCAAAAACATCTGGGGACCCATTGAGAATCCCTGATCTAGATTACCTTTAGCCAGGTACTCTACCTTGGGAGTACCTGCCCAAATTCTGGGGAATTTGGAGGTGTCGTCCACCAGGTTTTAGGAGTATCTGCTGCTAGTGCCAGAATATTCTCATTGAGAAACTGCCGCAAAAAATCTCAGTCTCAATCTCTCACACTCAGAATTTACTCACCAATGTGTAAGAAAGACACAGCCAGCTGCAAAACAACAGCCACAATCATCATGATGACTGCCTGTGTGACCTCCACAGGCCACAAGGCTGAAATAGGACAAACACAAGTTAACTCAGACTTATAGTGGCTCTCCAGTGATGGAGACAGAGATCCCCACTTCCCATATAAAATCCACCAGAGTTAAGAACTGCAGGCCTTCAGGGAAGCAATCGAGGCCTTTTTGGTTAAAAGACCTTGTCCATACTACAAAATATACAGATAATGTTAAAGCTAGTAATGTCTGACTCAGTGAAGAATCCTGTCAGCAGACAGATGAACAAACTAGAAACCATTTTTTAAAAGAGAAAACAAATGTGTAAGCAAGGAACAAAATAGGTACAGGTGGCCCCTCTTATTTATAGTCCCAGCGACCATGGTTTCAAGTATCTTCAGTGAGGTCCTAGAGACCCAGTTTCCATATCTACAGGTGCAAAAATAGGCAATTTTTGCCTACTCATGGTTTCAGGGCCACCTTAAGTGACTTCTGGAGCCATTTCCCATGTCTTTTATGGCCAGGAGGCAGCATGGAGCCATTTTGCAGCTCTTAAAAAAAAATTCCCATGATTTTTTGCAAAAATTGGAGGAAGGGGGGGAGGGCTTGCTGGAGACCTGGAAAGCAAGGTAGAGCACTTTATTTCCCTCCCCCTTCCTGCCCGGGGTTTTAGCCTTTTCCGTGTGTGTAGGAACCTAACCCCTATAGGGGCAAGGTTTATTTATTTGTGGTTTCCTTATCCATGCCTATAGGCAAGAATGGAACCCCTGCAAATAAAGAGTGCCTCCTGTAATCAGTGGGAAGAGTTTTGTCTAGGGCAGGAGCAGACAAATTTGGCCCTCCAGCTGTTTTTGAATGACAGCTCCCATCATCCCTAGCATAATAAAGCTGGCTTTAGGGCAGGGCGTTCTACGATCGATCATGCATTGGTGTTAACGTATCATCTGATATCTAAACATAACTCAAAATCTGCATAATATGTGGCTTTTATCAACTTCAGATTTGAGGAAATAATTCACTCAGCTTCCACTATTTAAAGACTAATACATTTCACAGCAGACACCACCATCTCCTCAACATTTATGTCTGGTTTTAATTTCTCTATATACATTGCCTCCTTTGTTTTACGCGTCTGCAAATTTCTTTCCATTGTCAATACAGTTATGTTCGGTGGGAGGCGAGCAGTAGCTTTGAGGAGAGACACACAGGTCCTCACCTGCCCCTCCGGGACTGTACTGTCCGTTCCAAAAAGCTGTGCCGTGTGGCTGCTTCCCTGTTTCCAGCAGCCTGCGTGCATCATCGCCATGCAGGCTGCTGGTAACAGGGAAGCGGCATCGCGCTGGAGCAGCAGGTAAAGACCTGTGTGCCCCCCTTTAAAGCAACTGCGCTCCGCCACCCCTTGGCTACATGAAATGCTTTGTGCGCATCCCTAGAAGTTAAGTTAATTATTCAGCCCATTCACAGCAATACAAATTGAGAGAGTTTCTGTCTCCCCTATGGCAGGATGGGGCTCCTTTTCTTGCCAGGGCCAATCTGTTCATCTTTTGTTAGCAGCCACATACAGGGCGGTGGGTGGGTGGCGGGGGGAGAACCACCTGTTTCACATTAAACACAAATACTGAATCTGATGGATTGTTCTAGCCAGTTACACTGCCGAAGGATCCTTCCTTGAAAGAAAGTTCACCTCCAAGAATTTGTTTCACCCTCCCCTGAAGAAGCTCTCCCCTCCATCCATCCATCCACACACACAGTCTCTCACCAGGATCCTCCAAGGCCAAGTCTAGAGGCTTTAGCAGGCCAATGTGTTCCACATGGCACCGGTAGTGGTCCCTATCCTTGGAGTCAATCTCAATGTGGACCCATGAGTTGTAGGTCCCATCCAAGCTGGGGGAGACACCCCCACGGGATGTGTTCTGCTCCCAGACCTTCCCATCTTTCCTCCAGGTGATGTTGATTTGCTTGGGGTAGAAGCCATAAGCTTGGCAGGTGTGGTTTTCCCAGCCATCATGGCCCACTTTGTGTGTCACTTTCACGGTTGGAGGTTCTGTGAAAATATCAACACTGTTGTTAACATTGAGACTCTCCATTGTTTGGATCGACTGGAAGTTGTACACCAAGATGACCAAAGGTCTGGAGCACCTTCCTTATGAGGCAAGGCGACAGCATCTGGAGCTTTTTAGTTTGGAAAAGAGGCGACTATGGAGAGAGATGATAGAGGTGTATAAAATTATGCATGGAGTAGAGAGAGTGGACAGAGAGAAGTTTTTCTCCTTCTATCACCTCACTAGATCCAGGGGTCATCCCATGAAACTGAAAGCCGGGAGTTTTAGGATCAGCAAAGTACTTTTCACACAGTGCATAATTAATCTATGGAATGTTTTGCCATGGGATGTTGTGATGGCCACTAGCTTGGATACCTTTAAAAGGGGCTTAGACAAATTCATGGAGGACACGTCTATAAATGGCTACTAGTCTGGTGGCTGTGGGCCACCTCCAGCCTCAGAGGCAGGATGCCTCTCAATCCCAGTTGCAGGGGAGCAACAGCAGGAGAGAGGGCATGCTCATACCTCTTGCTTGAGGAGTCTCCAAAGGCATCTGGTGGGCCACTGTGCGAAACAGGATGCTGGACTAGATGGGCCTTGGGCCTGATCCAGCAAGGCTGTTCTTATTCTTAAGAGTTGCTGCAGAGGCAATAGAGAAAGTGGTTTGAGGAGGGAGGAGAGAGGAAAGGAGGGAGAGAGGCGGCCCAGAGGGAGAAGAAAGACAGATGAAAGCCCAGAAGTGGGAAAGGCAGCAGGTGAGCTGCCACAAAGGCAGGCAATGAGGAAGCAGCCACAGGGCCAAGTATACAAATAGATTAAAAAGGAACCCACCACAATGTAGTAGCCTGAAACATTATGCTTTAAAAGTATGCATGGACCTCAAAAGGTAGTACAAGTATATAACGCCTCTGATCACCATTAAGTAAAATAATAAAATATAGAGAAAAAACATTTAATTAAAAGCATTTCAGTTAAATCATCAATAAAGACAATGTATATATATAAAAGATAATGACAAGATATTAAGCCTTCTTTAATGTGCGAGTAAAAACAAAAACAAAAAAACAAAATATCTTACCAAACTTGAACACACACATCATTCTCAATGCTCTGTCTCAAACAGCTGAAAAGATGAGTATGTATATATATATATGTGTGTGTGTGTATATATATATATATATATATATATATATATATATATGTATGTATATATGTCTCTGTCTCTCTCTCTCAAAAACATGGGTACAGAAAAACATGCTTATGTGGTGAACGTTTGAAATCAACCTCACGACTCAAGTCTCCAAAATGGACTACACAAGAAACGTTGCAACTTACTTATTTATTACCTTTCTATATCACACCATCCAAAGGCTCTGGGTAGTGCACAACAGGTAAAATACTACAACAAACAGCATTTAAAACAAACAGGTTAAAACAATATAAAAACAAATCTAAAAGAGTTCAGAGCCATTCAAAACCAATTAAACACACAATTTAATTTACAATTTAAAAACCTTGGAAGGCTAGGCCAAACAAGTAAGTTTTCCGGGCTCTCTTGAAGGCCAACAATGAGCTCGGACTATGGATATCTGCCCGGAGTGCATTCCATAGGCCAGGAGCAGCTACAGAGAAGGCCCAGCTCCAAGTCGTCACCAGATGTACCGGTGGTAACTGGAGACGGACCTCTCCAGATGATCTCAACGTGTGATGGGGATCATACAGAAGAAGGCGCTAAGGTAACCTGGACCTAAGCCATTTAGGGAATTAAAAGGTAATAACCAGCACTTTGTATTTTGCCCGGAAACATATTGGCAGCCAGTGCAACTGTTTGAGAACAGGCATAATATGGTCTCTCCAGGTTACCCCAGAGACCAGTCTAGCTGCTGCATTTGAACTTGCAGTTCAGCCTTCATAAGATGTCATTCTAGGTTTCTAAATGTCCAATATGAATTTATGAGGAATCCAGTCGTCCTTGAATGAAGCAAAGAAGCAAGTTTCATATCTTGTAGGAAATTGACATCAGCTACAAATCACACAAGGGAACTTGTCCAGTTTTGCCATATGTGTTTTGGCCTATACAGGGCCTTCTTCAGTGGCATAACTAGTGTAAAGGAATACTTGTAGTTCCCAAGATAGCGCCTATGCCATCATATGGAACGAGGTCTTTTGTTCCTGGTCAATGTGATCTCCAAAATCTCTTATAGCTTTTGATGTCTTGCCCACATGGCTGTTAGCTCATGTTTTCTATTCTCAATAGGGTACCATGCATACTTTTAAAGCATAATTATTCAGGTTAGAGCTCACTGCCATGTAAAAGTGGTGAGTGGAGGTGGCAGCAGCAAGGAGAGCAGGTGGGTAGGCCACAGGGAATGCCTGTCCGTCATCACCGCCACTTTTATGGTGAGCTGTAATGACGTTGCCACATCATGCAGCAACGTCTTTAACTCACCACAAAAGCGGTGGGTGGAGGCAATGGAAGGGGCAGCCAGGAAGGAAGGAGGGTGACAGGGAGTGCACGGCCACCTGCCCACTGCCCGCATCCGCGAAAGAGTGAGTGATCAGGCAGGCGGGCACAGTGCAGGGCACAGGTGAAAGAGGAACCCATGCAGACTTTGCATGGGGTACCCCCGAGTCTTGAGCTGGCTTTGCTTTCAATGTGATGATTCTCTTGTATATATCAGGGGGAGAGCAACCGGCCCTAATCAGCCCCATCACAGCATCCCTCCAGTGGCTGTGGGTGGCGTCTACCTTGTTAGCCTACCTTCCAGTAGACTTATGAGATCATCCAGCATTCTGTGTGTCTCCCACCCCCCCGTCATCAACTTCACAACGCCTGGACCAATATGGACCAAATTGGGTACAGATGTAGGGACACCTCAACGGCGTAGTTTGTGATGTCATCCATCCCAATCCAAGGTGGTGGATGCGTGAACATTTGAGGCACAAGTGGGCTAACTTGTGAACTACCTAACCAATTTGAACCAAATGAGGTACAGTTGCAGTTAGTGATGCACAGGGACAGCTCAATCGTGTAGTTCAGACTTCTCCAAACTGCGGCCCTCCCAGGGGCGTAGCCAGCCCGCCGGGAGCCCGTGTGCGGCCGCAGCGGGCGCCTCGATAGCCCCGCCCCCTGCGTCTTATGTCAAACGCAGGGGATAACCACGTCCCCGTGTCTGACGTCAGACGTTATTCTTTTTCTATATAGCTTTGGGAACCTTTTTTTGGCTCAAAAGTGGCATATTAATAATACTCCTAGTAGTAGTGGGCAGGCTAAGGTAGAAAGGATGAATTTCATATAGAGCAGAAACAAATGATAAAGAGCAGAGCTGTTTTCCATGCACAGGGAGGTAGTTACCCCACTTTGGTATGGGGTTCACTCATGCAGCCCCCACCTACATGGGGTTAGAAATGGTCCAGCCACCCAGGAAAAAGCTGAACTTAATGGCTGCTCTGATAGGACTTTTCTCTAGTTTTCAGCAAGAATCTAGACAAGCACCATCTGAAGTGGTAGAATCCTAAAAGTGATAAAGACTGCAAGTGGAAGTACGAAACATGTGCTTTAGCTCCCCATGTTTGTTTTTTTTAAAAACACCCTGAAAGTAGAAATGAGCAGATGAAAGAGGAAAATGTAGCCTTGCTTGGTTTTGTTTGCCATTTCTATGGAGTACCTTTATTTCAACTGGAGGAATCTTTTAGAAATGTATTTTTTTTCCCCAGTTGTGGTAAGAAGGAGTACAATCCCTGATGTCTGACACCTGCATGAAGTGTATTGAAGGTAGGGGCGGGGAATTGGAGGAAGCATCACCCTTCTCTCTCCATGGAAAGCAGGAAGCATCAGCCTTGTCCCTCCTTTTCCTCCTCACCTCTCCTCAGCAGAGTCTCTTCCCCATAGTGAAGGTAGTTCTTCAGCCTCTCAATGCATTTCTCCTCCAGGTAGGGCCTCCAATCTTGGGCAACATTCCATTCACCTTCCCACAGCTTCTTGGTCAGCTGGGCCATGTCATCAGCTGCTGTCCAGGTGAAGGTCTCTTTGTCCAGGCTGATAAAGTCCCTCCCATCATAGCCACACTGCATGTACCTTCCGGTCTGCTTCCCGTCTTTGCTCATCTCACAGCCAACCAGGCACTGCCAGGTATGAAGCCCTGAAGAGGACACACAACACAGGATCGTCAGCAGGTCAGGTTAGTCCCCTGCCAAACCCCAAATATCTAGTATAGAACTGCATTGTTTGTTTCGCCTGTCCCTACCAACTTAAGTGACATGGAGGTAGCTGCATGGGGATAATGGAGCAAGGGGGGGGGGTGCAAATGTCAGCTGCAGGGCACAAGGGCACCACTAAGGTCGCTGCTTGTCGTCGTCGTCCCCATTATGCCTCCCTCTCTCCGACACTTCCTACACCACACTTCCCCTGTCCAAGCCGGGCACAGAACTGCATAAGAACAGCCCTGCTGGCTCAGGCCCAAGATCCATCTAGTCCAGCATCCTGTTTCACACAGTGGCCCACCAGATACCACTGGGAAGCCCACAAGCAGGAGCTGAGGGCGTGCCCTTTCTCCTGCTGTTGCTCTCCTGAAACTGGTATTCAGAGGCATCATGCCTCTGAGGCTGGAGGTGACCCATAGCCACCAGACTAGTAGCTATTGATAGACCTCTCCTCCATGAAGTTATCCAAACCACCTGCACCAGCCACACATCACGCTGACATTGGGGCATAGCCAGAGCTGGGGAGGAATGTGCAGTGGCCCCCTTGCCCTCCCCAGTTCACAAAGTGCTTGCTTCACAAGCTGGGTGCTTCCTTTTTCTTGTGTGCACAAGAGAGAAAAAGGAAGCATCCAGCCTGTGAAGCAAACACTTGGTAGGCTTGTAGTGAACAGCCTCTCCCCTAAAGAGTGAAGCAGAGGTGAACCCTGTCCTGACTGACAGGCTGGTGACCTCCAGGGCTCAGCCAATCAGCATACCAGATGGGTAGAACCTAGATAGGAGTTGGAGCTGGAACAACAGAAGTTGTTCCTTCTTTGTGAGAAGGAAGCAGCCTGAGTGTGAGGGCAGGATGTGTGGCCATGGAGGTTGGCATGGAAGGAACTGCAGATCCTTGAGATACAGGATTGCAGGAAGCTTGATTCTCATCAAATGGTGGGTGAGTTTTAAGGAAAAGGAGATATTTTGCGTTAGAAACAGATATTTCTTTCGTTTGTTTTGCATATCTCTGCAACTGTTCTAGGATTGTTTTCCTGTAATGTAACTAAGCTAAGAAACGCTAGCCTATACCCATCCAGCTAGGGTGTTGCAAAATACTCTGCAAGCTTTTAAAAGGTGCTTTTGTATTTTCTTACATCCATGTTCAGTGCAACTGGGTAGCCATGATTTTTAATGTGTGCCCACCCCCCCATATCATCTGGGGTGCTTTTAGCAGTATTCTTGTAACCTACTGAATATTTTTTTAACCTGTAATTAAAAGCTGAGAAAGCCTCAGACTGCAGCAGTCTGTAGCATTTGAACTTTTATTCTTCTTTTTGTTCTTCGCAATTTTAACAAGCCTCCTTGAGTGGATTTTTAACTCAGGAAAGGGGATCTGGTAGGTGTTTTTTCCTATGATGCAACACGCCTCATACATTCATCAGCTACCAGTTTTCTCACCACCTGTAAGCTTGCACATGGAAGGTTTTTGTACTTTTCCAATAGTAAGAGAAGGAGAGTTTCCCTGGAATTCCACCCAATGGGGGTTAAACTTGGTTGATAATTGGGTGTGGTGGCAGCCTATGAAGATACAGGAAAGTTTTAGGAGAACCTTTTGTTCGGAAAGCATAGAGGGGATGAGGCAGCATTTCCCTTCCCCTCACGTGGGCTTGCTCTAAGACAAAGGCTTGGTAATCTGCTACAAGGCTGGAGAAGGTGAGGGAGCTGCTGTGGATTCTTCCCCGCATTGGCCATGCCCCTTGCACCAGTTTGATGACATGGGGGGAGGAGTGTGGCTGGCACAGCAGTGCAGGGGAATATGGCGGTGGCCTGTCCCTGGGTGGCCGCCCAGCTTGCTACACCCTGAATGGAGGAGTGGGAGTCGGAAAGAAGATGTGTGCACGAGAGTATTTAAAGATAAAGGGCTGATGTCTGGCATATTGTGTTCTAGGATTAAAGTGTGCCAGACATCTGTGTATATGAAGTGTGGGGATAAAAACGACAATGTTAGGCAATCACCCCCTGCCCCCTCTCTCAAAAAGGATGGCCGTGTTTTCTGTTCAGCACTCCTTATGCATGATGCCCCATTCTGCCTTTTTCCATCAGCCTGCTTTCTAGAAGGTGAAAAAGGATATGGAAAAGACTTGATGAGCAGGTCTGGCTGTATTTGCCCAGTTTCAAAATGGCTCCTGTCCTTGGATCAGAATTCAGATTGAGATGGCTCCCAGAAGTTACATTAATGCTCCAAGGTCAGAGGTATCTCAAAACATGATATTCAAAAGTGGTCTGGTGATGTCAATATACTGCCAAACTTTGAAGAAGTCCCAAATAAAACTTGCACTAAAGTTGGATTTTTTTTGTTTTAAAAAATGGTTACAGGAAGACCCACAGATATCACAGATTTAGCTCCACAGGCAACTTCCTGGTCCACAGATTTAATTATCACAGGAGCACTGCTGATCTTTCACTATGTTTTCTGGCAGGGATATAAAAGTTAAAGGGGAAAACCTCTTTAATTTCTACATCTCCAACCCTGTGAATGCCTGAAAACTACCCCAATGATTAAATTTGTGTACTGCAAATGCAGCCTGAGCCATTCTCCACTTAGAAGGGGTTAGGGATTTCAAAAAGGAAGGGAATAAATAGCCCACACCACTTCTCAGGAACTCCCAAGAACCTAACCCATTTTCCAGGTTAGGTTTAAGTTTTTGAAAAGCATGGTTTTAGTTTCCCTGGTACTTTTGTGGACCGTTACTTGGACAATATTCAAAGAGTTCCTGTACTGCTACCTTTTTAAAAAAGTTATTAAGGGAGGCTAAAAATTCAGTGCCAATTTTACTGAGATGGCAGTGCCAGTATAGTTAAGATGAGAAGTTGTTCCAACATTCTACCATTATAGCTCTGAACATTCCATTGGTCAGAAAATCAAAATTGTCTGTCAAATCTACTTGATCGCAGACATCCACCCACTAGGTGACAAGATGCACCATCTCTCCAAATTGGGTGCAGATGCGTTGAAAAATGGCTGAGAGACAGAAGTTTAAATATCAACTCCTAAAATGAGGGGGTTCACAACTTTGCCATGCATTTTTGATCATATATTTTATACAATGTTTAATGTCCCTTTAACTTCTGAAATCCCCATGATAACAGGGTAAAAATCATGGAAAGGTGCTTATAGGTGATTTTACCCATTAAAGCTTCTGAAGCCAGAACTGGGAGGCCCTCAGAGGGACAACTCCTGGTAAGTTCTAAAGAGAGTGGCTTCCTTGTTCTGATCACCACTGCTCAATAAAGAGAGTCCAGGAGTGCTCTGGTACTTCTATAGTTAATCAGGCATTCTCTTTCCTCTTCCCTTCCATTCATGGGCTTTTATTTTTGTCTCCACTGAGGCAGCAGTGTGGTGGAAAGGGGCTTTGAGAGGGTAAGCAAATGATTGCTTGGCGAGGTAGCAAATGGACTTAGGAAGGAATGAGAGGCAATGGCAAGATGCTATGGAGCGTTGCAAGGTCACACAACATGGTGGCCAACTGCCTTTGAACATGAGATAGACTGCTGATGAATATGGAGGCTCCACTTAGCCAGTAGGGCTCTGCTTAGCTGTTAAGCCACTTTCCCCACGGTGTCCAATTAGATTTTACTTTTCAAAAAGCTTGCAAATTCAGTCAACCAAAAAAGTCTCTGTAAGATAAGAGTTAAGATGCTTTCGAGAAAATTGCAAATTATTATTATTATACATTTTATATCCCACTCTTCCTCCAAGGAGCCCAGAGCGGTGTACTACATACTTAGGTTTCTCCTCACAACAACCCTGTGAAGTAGATTAGGGTGAGAGAGAAGTGACTGGCCCAGAGTCACCCAGTAAGTATCACGGCTGAATGGGGATTTGAACTCAGGTCTCCCCGGTCCTAGTCCAGCACTCCAACCACTACACCAGGCTGGCTCTAAGGTGCCCTTCTTAACTTTGCTTAACTTTTGGCTCTTAATATGCCCTTCTTAACTTCTGCACCATATAAGCCGTAAGGACTTTGTACAATCGTATATTATGCTACCTTATAAATGAGGCTCCATGCACCCACACTTTGCCTTGATCTTTCTGCTTGAGATTGGTCAGGAGACAGATGCATCGAGACAAATTCTACAGATGCAGCTTCCCCAGTTGCTTGCTAGAGAGGACCCTTTCTCAGGGTTAAGTTTGCCGGTCTACTCACAAGTAACAGCATGAGGTGTACTCATGTTTAGGGGTGTGCATGGAACTGGCTTCATGCACACCTGGGAGGCTGGGGGGTGACTTTTAAGGCACAGGGAGGGTGCTCTTACCTCCCCATTTCCCCCTCCAGCGCATCACTAAAAGATGCTGGTGCAGGGCAGTATAAAACTAGAAGTGGCCGTGCGCACGTGTGTGGCAGGCACCCGTGCGTGCTCCACTTCCAATTTTACGCTGACCAAGGCGGCAAGAGGGAATACAGCCTCCCCGCACCAGCATTTTTTGTTGGAAGTTAAAGGACTTCCAACACCCCCTCTTCTTTTCAGTTTAAAGAGGGGGTGTATAACCTGTTGGAAATTCTCTGTGGTGAGAGAATCCCTTTCTCATTATAGCAGAGTGCACAGAGGCACAACACAGCGGAAATAGTTAGGCATGCGTGTGTGCTGAGAGTAAAGTAACTTGGAGCCAATTCATAGTTTCAAATCAATATAAAAAGCATTTATTAAGGAACTCCATTCTAGATAGGAAAGTGAGGAGTTAGGATCTCTAATCTAGCTAGCTAGCTGGATGCAGATGGATTCTGCATCCTCTCTGCACATATGGTGCAGGGAGAGAGGCTTGCCATGTTGCAAGGTAGGCGGCCAGGTAGGGAAGAGAGAGAGGAAGAGGAAGTTGAATCCCTAAGAGTAGCAATCTACATTTCAAAGGGATAGCATCAGAGCAGTGGAGAAGGGATGACCAATGTCTTGACTCTCTAGCCCTCTGACTTACTAATCTGTCCTCCACTGTCTGAGGCAAAGAGACAGCGCAAAGTCCTTTAACTTCCAACATTTTTTACAGCAGCGCCAGAGGGGAAACACATTGGGAGAGGTAAAAGCACCCTCCCCATGCCTTAAAGTCACCCCTGCCCCACGTTCGAACCAGTTCAAACATGGGGGTTCCGAATCTGTTTGGCATTCCTTAAATGGAACATGGAACAGGTTCGTGCCCATCCCTACTCGTGCATGCATGCAGCCTCATTTCTAATACAGCATAACATGAGACTATACAAGGTGTTTACAGGTTATATGGCACAGAAGCCAAGGTGAGCATCTTGACTTGAACGTCCACACTTTTTAGAGCCTGAGTGGGAAAGTAAAGCATCCTAACCTGAAGGTTTTGGGATGATTGAATTAAAATATGGGAGTGAGGAAACTTAACACAGTGATAAAATTGAGTGGATCGCAAAGAAAGCATGTTGGGGATTTTTAGTCAATATTTCAATTTGTGCTAACATACTTTCATTCAAATACTACTGCAGGAGAACACACACACACACACACACACACACACACACACACACGGGAAAAAATTCCTATAATGTAAATGTTACTTCAGTGGGGACATTCATGTACATTTGTGTAGGGGGTTATCTGGCTCAAGAACAGTTATAGATGGGGTACAGTGAAGTGAAGGGAGATGCTTGTCCTCCTAACATGTGTCTTGGCATGATGCTAGTCTCCTCCACTTCCCACTTGTTCTAAAAGTACTTCCCACTTCATCCCTGGGGGAGCGAAAAGGGAGAGTAATGGATATATCTCCCAGAACTTGGCTTGCATGTCTCGCAGAACTTACCGTGAGTGGAACTGTTGCCTCCTCTCTCTCAGTTCACAAGGTCTGCTCTTGACCTTTCCTCTGGGGCCACAAAAGGGAGGCAACCAGAAGCCTTTCTTTCCTCCCCACTCCCATATGGCTGCAGTCCAACTGAAGGGGGGAGGCTTATTTCCTGGAAGAATGCCCTCAACTCCTGCCTTTAGGCTTCCAGTGGCAACTGGTGGGCCACTCTGCGGAACAGGATGCTGGACTAGATGGGCCTTGGGCCTGCTCCAGCACGGCTGCTCTTATGTTCTTAAGAAACTCCCCTTTCCCTCCCTGCCAGCACTTGCATTGCCCCACCTTCTGTCCCTGGGAGAGAGAACGATTGGTTGGGGAGCAAACCCATGCCACTCTTCCCTCCACGCACCTCCACTCTGGTTGTAGCGATCCTGCAGGGTTGGAAGAGCTAACTGGAAAAAAAACTCAGCATCCTTGGCAAAATGGGTCTCCCACTCCCAGAACTGGGCATCCTCAGCTTTCTCCATCCAGGGGACCCTAGGCTGAACCCTCCTTGTGCTGTCGTTATAGTAAGTGATGAGTTGGTCGTCCACATAGCCCAGCTGAGTGAACAAGGGCAGAGCCTGAATGGGTTCTGACACCCCCAGGTAAAGATGGTGTAGAGAGTGCCAAGAGGAGCCTGGAAAGGAAGAGAGGAGGACAGAGTTATTGCGGGGGGGGGGCGCTACAGACTAGGAACCCCCAATACTATCCTCAAACTACTGTCATTCAAAATTCCTATCATCACCCTCTAGCACCCCCAACACCCATTTAGAAAGCTCCAAGAGATGTCTGCATGAGAATTGGGGTAGGGAGTTCCTTATCTATAAATAGACAAAATACCATGGGCAGGAGATGGCGGGGGGAGGGGAAGCAGGAGACCAAAGAGGGGGGCATAATAAGAGAGGGAGGAGGTGGGGAGGGCAAAGTGGTCATGGGAGCTGAGAGGGAGAATTGGAGGGGAGGAAACAGCCTTCAGAGGCAATTGTAGGGAATGGAGTGCAGTATGGCAAAGTGTGAGAAGTAGGGATGCATTTCTGCAGCCCCCAGGAGGAAAGGGAAGGGGACAGGGACGTAGCAAGGTTGGAGTAGGCCCAGAGACAAAATTTTAAAATGGGTCCCTCCCTCACTGAAGCTCAGCTCATGAAGTAAAGAAATCTTAAATGAGGCATAGTTATATATATCTTCTATGTGCCACAATAGAACGTCATCCTAAATTATTTATTAAAAGGTTTTGTAAATTGTGGACGATGCAAGTCATTTAATGGTACTAGAGAAAGACACACTGTTCTGGTAGCTCCAGGTCTTAACTCTCACATCAATTTCAGAGGTTGAATACAATTGAAGGAAGCCCGGGCGGGTGCACGGCTGGGGGAGTCAGTCATGTGACTTGCCTCTGGGGGGGCCCCCCAAGGCAGTGGGCCCCCAGACAACTGTCTCCCCTTGCCCTGTTATAGTTACACCCCTGGGAGAGGAGAACGAGAGGCCAGAGCATTCTTCAGGGCCAGCCATTCCAAGGAGCAGATCTATCATTGGGTGACCATGTGCAGAGAACACAGGCTGTTCAGTGTAGCCAGGAGCAACATTGTACTGCCCGCCTACCCACCTCCATGGCCCCCACTCAGCTGCACACTCCACCATCCTCATCACCAGTGGCAAAGAGCTGCTGTGGAGGGGAGGCAGGCAAGTGATAGGATGAGGATGAAATTAACAGAGGATGAAACTAACAGGAAGAGGCAGGGGCTGTTTCTCTTTAAGGGGTAGGTCTTAGTCTCTCTGTCTCTCTGTGTGTTACTTGTTAGGGTTACGATATCACAGGGCTAGGAGTTCTTAGGGTTACCTAAAGGCAGTGTTTACTTAGTGGCTGCTTCGTGGGGGTGGAGTCAGCTAGGGCTGGGAGAGGCCCCACATTCCTTTCCTTTGACTCACATCCTGTGTGACAGTTGGAAGGCTACTCTACATATGAAGTGAAGGCCCAAGAGCATAGCGAACAGGGATAGCAAACAGGACGTAGGAGTTTTGCAGGAGTTTAGTGGGAAGTGTGCGGGGGAGCCTGGAACAAGCCCCTGTGATCACAAGGAGCCTGGTGGAGAAGAGAACGTAAGTACAAATCCCTCCCTCATATACTTGGGAAAGACTGTTTGGACAGTTAAATAGTTGACCATTACAGCTGAGACCTATCCTAATAAACTATCTAATAAACGGACAATAAGCTCCCTAAATACTGTAAACAGCCAACAAAAACACCATGAAGATAGAAGGTTAGCAGGGGAAGGGGCACTTCCCAGTGTATTGCACAGAGTGCCACATGTACGACTATTTGCCCCATGGGCAGAAGTCATGGGGGTGTGCTCGGTGCAAGGAGCTCCTGGCTCTCAGGGAACAAATCCGTTCCCTGGAGACTAAGGTGGCGGATCAGGAGAAGCTCAGAGAGACAGAGAGGCATGTGGACGAGACCTTCAGGGAAGTGATAGAGGCATCCCACTCCAGGGCTGGTAGCTCCTCTGCTGTCAGGGAGAATGAAGGTCTTGGGCAAGGAGGACATTGGTCTGAGGAAGAGGGAAATGCTCCTTTAGAAGGGACCCCTTCCGTGAATGATGAGCCCATATCCTCTCGCACAGGGGATACTCCTCTGGGGGGTGGGAGCCTCCTTGTAGTGGGTGATTCGATCATTAGGGGGATAGAGATATGGGTTTGTGACCCGCGTGTTGACTGCACGGTGACTTGCCTGCCTGGTGCGAAGGTTGCGGACATTACTCAGCATCTAGACAGGCTCCTAGGCAGTGCTGGGGAGGAGACAGCTGTCGTGGTGCACGTCGGCACCAACGATGTGGGGAAATGCAGTCGGGAGGTCCTGGAAGCCAAATTTAGGCTGATAGGTAGCATTTTGAAGTCCAGGACCCCCAAGGTAGCATTCTCAGAAATGCTACCTGTTCCATGAGCAGGTTCAGTGAGACAGGCAGAGCTGAGGGATCTCAATGAATTGATGAGACGTTGGTGCCGGGAGGAGAGGTTTCGATTTGTTAGGCACTGGGCCACATTTTGGGGCAAGCAAGGCCTGTACAAAAGAGACGGGCTGCACTTGAACTAAGATGGAACCAGACTGCTGGCGCTTAAAATCAAAAAGGTTGCAGAGCAGCTTTTACAATGACACCTGGGGAACAGCCGATGGGAAAGCCATTCTTTAAAGTGTGAGGCTGCAAAGAATTCAGATAAAACAGAAGGGGAAAGAGGAGAACTGCATAAAGAGCAGACGGGAGCCTGTGCCAGTGGGTCAAAGAGTCAAAAGAATAGCATACATCAGGGGAGAGATTCAGTGTATAGGTGCTTATAGGTCAATGCCAGAAGCCTCCAAGCCAAGATGGGTGAGCTGGAGTGCTTGGTTGCTAACACAGAAATAGATGTAGTGGGCATAACAGAAACATGGTGGAACAGTGAGAACCAGTGGGACACTGTTATCCCTGGGTATAAACTCTATAGAAAGGACAGGGAGGGGCGCCTTGGAGGAGCGGTAGCACTGTATGTTAAAGAAGGGATAGAATCTAACAAGCTAGAAAACCTAGGTGGACTGGAGTCCTCCACAGAAACCCTGTGGGTGACTATACAAGGCCGGAAAGGGAACATGCTACTGGGGACTTGCTATCGCCCTCCAGATCAAAATGCCGACAGTGACTGGGAGTTGCAGGAGGAAATCAGGGAGGCGTCAAGGAGAGGCAGGGCTGTAATTATGGGTGATTTCAACTACCCACACATAGACTAGGTAAATTCACATTCAAGTCAGGACAAAGAGGTCAAATTTCTAGATACGCTAAATGACTGTGCCCTAGAACAGTTGGTCATGGAACCGACCAGAGAGAAGGCGACCTTGGTTCTAATTCTGAGTGACACCCAGGACCTGGTGCGTGATGTCAGTGTCATCGACCCTTTAGGGAACAGTGACCACAGTGCCATCAAATTCAGCATACATGCCGGGAGAGAATCACCAAGGATGTCTAACACAGACATTTTGAATGTCAGAAGAGGAAACTTCTCCAAAATGAGGAGTATGGTGAAAAGAAAGCTGAGGGGGAAAATCAGGAGAGTCACTTCGCTCCAGAGTGCATGGAGTTTACTCAAAACCACAATACTAGAAGCCCAGTTAGATTGTATACCCAAAAGGAGGAAAGGTACCACTAAGTCCAGGAGGATGCCAGCATGGCTAACAGGTACAGTCAAGGAAGCCATAAAAGGGAAGAAGACTTCCTTCTGAAATTGGAAGGCCTTTCCAAACGAAGAGAACAGAAAGGAACACAAACTCTGACAAAAGAAATGCAAGGTGACAATAAGGGAGGCAAAAAGAGAGTCTGAAGAACATTTAGCTAAAAGTATCAAGGGGAATAACAAAAACTTCTTTAAGTACATCAGAAGCAGGAAACCTGCCAGGGATGCAGTTGGACCATTAGACAATGAGGGAGTGAAAGGGATTATTAAGGAGGATATGGAGGTTGCAGAGAAGCTGAATGAGTTCTTTGCATCTGTCTTCACGGCAGAGGATACTGAGCATATACCTGTTCCTGAACCAGGCTTTTTAGGGATGGAGGCTAAAGAACTGAGTCAGATAGAAGTGACAAGGGGTGATGTTCTAAACTTTCTGGAAAAACTGAAAGCTAACAAATCACCAGGGCC
Source organism: Hemicordylus capensis (assembly GCF_027244095.1). Lineage (NCBI taxonomy): Eukaryota > Metazoa > Chordata > Lepidosauria > Squamata > Cordylidae > Hemicordylus > Hemicordylus capensis. Next base: position 233,407,501 of record NC_069658.1, on the reverse strand, counting down.
GGATGGCATCCATCCAAGAGTCTTCAAAGAACTCAAATGTGAAATTGTCGACCTCCTTGCTAAAATATATAACTTATCCATGAAATCGGGCTCTGTACCAGAGGACTGGAGAGTAGCAAATGTAACACCGATTTTCAAAAAGGGATCCAGGGGCTACCCGGGAAATTACAGGCCAGTTAGCCTAACGTCCATTCCAGGCAAATTGATGGAAAGCATCCTCAAGGATAAAATTGTAAAGCACCTAGAAGAACAGGCCCTGCTGGGAGTGAGCCAGCATGGCTTCCGCAAAGGTCAATCTTGCCTCACCAACCTTTTGGGGTTCTTTGAGAGTGTCAACGAGTGTGTGGATCAAGGTGATCCAGTTGACATAATCTACCTGGACTTCCAAAAAGCTTTTGACAAAGTTCCTCATCAAAGACTCCTGAGGAAACTTAGCTGTCATGGGATAAAGGGACAAGTACATGTGTGGATTGCTAACTGGTTGAAAGAGAGGAAACAGAGGGTAGGTATAAATGGAGAGTTTTCACAATGGAGGGAAGTAAGAAGTGGGGTCCTCCAGGGATCTGTACTGGGCCCGGTCCTTTTTAATTTATTCATCAATGATCTAGAAGCAGGGGTAAGCAGCGATGTGGACAAATTTGCAGATGATACCAAACTCTTCTGGGTAGTGAAATCCAAAACGTATTGTGAGCAGCTCCAAAAGGATCTCTCCAAACTGGGGGAGTGGGCGACAAAATGGCAAATGCGGTTCAATGTTAGCAAGTGTAAAGTGATGCACATTGGGATGAAAAACCCCAACTTCAAGTATATGCTGATGGGATCCGAGCTGTCGGTGACGGACCAGGAGAGGGATCTTGGGGTCGTGGTGGACAGCTCGTTGAAACTGTCGACTCAATGGCAGCAACTGTGAAAAAGGCAAATTCCATGCTAGGGATCATTACAGAGGGGATTGAAAATAAAACGGCTAACATGATAATGCCCTTATACAAAACTATGGCGCGAACACACTTGGAGTACTGCGTACAATTCTGGTCACCACATCTTTAAAAGGACATTGTTGAACTGGAGAAGGTACAGAAGAGGGCAAGCAGGGGGCCTAGAGCACCTTTCTTATGAGGCAAGACTAGACCTGGGGCTTTTTAGTTTAGAAAAAAGATGACTGCGGGGAGACATGATAGAGGTCTATAAAATTATGCATGGTGTGGAGAAAGTGGAGAGAGAGAGATTCTTTTCCCTCTCACACAACACTAGAACCAGGGGTCACTCCATGAAATTTATTGCCAGGAGATCTAGGACCAGCAAACGGAGGTACTTTTTCACACAATGCGTGATCCACTTTTGGAACTCTCTGCCACAGGACGTGGTGACAGCCAACAACCTGGATGGCTTTAAGAGGGGTTTGGATGACTTAATGGAGGAGAGGTCCATCAATGGCTACTAGTCGGAGGGCTGTGGGCAACCTCCAGCCTCAAGGGCAAGGTGCCTCTGAGTACCAGTTGCAGGGGAGTAATGGCAGGAGAGAGGGCATGCCCTCAACTCCTGCCTTTGGCTTCCAGCGGCATCTGGTGGGCCACTGTGTGAAACAGGATGCTGGACTAGATGGATCTTGGGCCTGATCCAGCAGGGCTGTTCTTATGTTCTTATGATGGAGGTTGCCAGCAGAAATGTAGCCATGGGCTACCGCCAACATCACTACACTAGTGGGCAGGAGAGGTGGGCACAGGGAGGGTGAGGAAGGAAGAGAGCAAGAAAAGACCCAGTCTGACCCTTCCAGGAGGCCCTGCATCCTCCTCCTCTCCTTACCCTGCCACCTCTTAAAAGGCCATCCTCCCACCCCCCAGAATTCCAGGTTTCACCCAGATTTTAAGCATCTCGCCCAGATTGCTTAGCCCACCTGGATTCACCTGGATTTCAGCTTTCATTTTTAAAAAAAAGATAAAAAGCTAAGCTCTAGCCCATGTAGAACCAGCGTTATGGAGCAAACGTGCAATCACTATTCTGCTCAAAGATTATTTCTGAGCCAATTTACATAATATGCAAATTAGGCACCTGGATTTGGAAAGCCAGAATATGGCAACCCTACCCAAATCGCATTTCGTGGTTGCAGCATTTACTCCAAATTCTCTGATCTTTGTTTACATAAGCTCTCAACATTTCACCTTTTCCCTCTGAAATTTAGTTACAATTGGCTCATTGCAAAGGACTTTTTATCATTCATGTCTGTGGCGGGGGAAGTTGTCCCTTGCTGAAAACATGGCTGGATTAATACAGAGAATTTTACATATTTTATGTATGTATACACAGAATGCCTGAGGGCCGCTACCAGTCAACATAATACAGGAAGCACACAGATATTGCAAGTTCAGCTGCCAGGGTTTAAGGGTTGCCATGTCAACTGGAATTTTGGGTAGGCCCCCAAATTCTGGCTCCTCCCCCCAGCTGCTGAAGTCACCCATATTTTATCCTGATTCCAAATGTGCCGTCGGATTTGTCCGGATTTTACCGGCAGAATGGAAAGGAACCTGAGAAATCTCTGCAGAGCTTCTTCTGTGTGCCATGCAGCTTTCAGTACAGTAATCCCCTGATGTTGCCTTTGTCTTTTATCATCAGGAGATCTCTTATCAGGCAGTTGAGAGGATAGCTTGCTTTTTATGTAGATCACTGCCTACTTTCTAGGATGTGTATTGTCATGTTTAAGGACTGGCTTTAAGGATTCTACACATGCCTACTTAGAAGCAAGCACTGATTTCAATCAGATTTTACCGTATTTTATGGACTATAAGATGCACTTTTTTCCTTGAAAAATATCCACTAAAATTCAGGTGCGTCTTTTACTCGTAAGCCTGCCCAACAGGTTCGAGGGGGGGGGCTATCCCCCGGCAAAGCCTGTACCGATGCTAAAGGAGGGGGTTGGGGATGACCCTCTAGCTCACCCTCTGCCGCTTGGGCCGTGGACTCCTCCTCCTCCCCGATCCTCCCCGATCGTGCAAGTTTTACATCATCACCAGCAACACCATTGTTATCAGCTCTCCGTCCTGTTTTACTTTCTGCAAGCATGTTCAGCTGCCTTTCCGCAAACATGTTCAGCTGAAGAAAGTGCAAAGAATTAGGAAAGCCGAAGTGGTGGCCGCTCCCTCCTCTGGTATGTGCATACTGGTGAGGAGAAGGAGAGCTCGAAAATGAAAGAGGGTTTTTTTTTTAATAGGGTCAGAAGTGAGGTTGAAGAGAAAACAAGGAGTGGAGTAGGAGCAATTGAAAGAGGACTTATCTGAGGCAAGAAGAAAGGAGAACAAACTGAAGCAAGGCTGAGAGTCCTTTCCTGGAGCTAGCAGGACTTTTCGGTACAGTTTTGATAACAGTTCAATATGTTAAAACTCTGAAAAACTGGATTAAAATTAAGGTGCGTCCTATAGTCTGTAGCGTCTTATAGTCCATAAAATACGGGTATCTCAAATAAGTGTGTACAGAATTGCTGCCTTAATTAAAAACCTGTGCATTTTTTATTGTTGTTGTTCTAAGCTGCTGTTGATATGTCAAGGAGAATAGTCAGGCAAAGATATTTTCCCCAACTATTGTTGGTAGATATCCAGAGCAAATACAAGTCAACTGGAAAATGCATCTGCTAATTTGCATAATATGCAAATCACTTGGAAGCCAATTTAAATAATATTTATTTATTTATTTATTTATTTATTTATTTATTTCGATTTCTATACCACCCTTCCAAAAATGGCCCAGGCTCAGACAGAGAAACAACAAATAAATAAGATAAACAAAATGGGTCCCTGTCCCCAAAGGGCTCACAATCTAAAAAGAAACGTAAGACAGACACCAGCAACAGTCACTGGAGGTCCTGTGCTGGGGGTGGAGAGGGCCAGTTACGCTCCCCCTGCTAAATAAAGAGAATCACCACGTTAAAAGGTGCCTCTTTGCCCAGTTAGCATAATATGCAAATTAGGGTGCACAGATTTGGAGAGCCAGAATATGGCAACCCAACATAGTTTTGACCTTTCATGGGCAGCATCCTGGTCAGGGGCGTAACGATAGGGGGGCAGGGGGGGCACGTGCCCCAGGCGCCACCTGAAGGGGGCGCCAAAATGCCTGCCCCACCCCCACCCCAAATTTTTTTTGTAAAAAAAAATAATTTTTAAAAAAAAAAATTACCCCCCCCATTCCATCAGCGGTGGGGCACCACCAGGCGGGCCCGCTGCTCACTGCTGCCGCGCAGGACCGGAGCAGGCGGCGCCCACACCACCACCTCACTCACACAGACGCAGGGCAAGCCAGCGCACTCGTTGCAAGATCTCTGCGTCTGGACGGGTGGCAGGCAGCTGCGCATGCCTGCACCATGACCACATGACTACTAGCAGCAACTGCAGCTGGGCCTTCGCGTCGTCGTGTGCTGTTTGGTGCTTCGTGCTGCTTTTGCCCACCACCACTACACTGCCTGCCCTGTGCTGGCTGTTGCATTCGTCTTGATTGAATCCCAGTGAGTCAAAGTAAGTAACTGTAAGTAAACTGACTGCTGCTGCCCTGATATCTCATCGCCGTGTGTGTCCCGCGTGCCCCGCCTGCAACAAGTTTCTTTCCCTTCCCCCTGCCTGCCTCGCTTGCTGCCTGCCTGGCTAGCTCTTGCCCCCTGGCTTTCCCCCCTTCTGAACCACGACAGACGACACAAAAGAAGAGCTGGAAGAATTTGCTCCCTAGCTCAAGCGGGCTGCTCGCACGTGCTCTCCACCACCCTCGCCTCTGCCTTTCTCTCTGCTGCTGGGCGGGAAAAAGGAAATGAAGACTCGCAGACCAGAGCAATGGCTTTTGCTGCTGCTGCTGATCTTTTTTCCTTCTTTCCCCCACCCTTTATTTGCCACCGCCGCCAGCCTCGCCTCCTTTCCTGCTGCTGCTTAACTTTGCGTTGCTTGGAGCTTCCCTCTGCCTCAGAAGCTCTCAGAATAAGAAAAGGGTTAACTAGTCTCTGCTTGGTGGTGGGGGAAGCATCTACGATTTTGCTGCCAGACATGCCCTCCAAGCAGGAGAAGGAGCCTAATTGGTCCCCTGCTGCATTCTTGAGTTCCTGGTCACTCTGTATTTGACTAACGCCAGGAGCGGAGCTGAATGGAAATGTCTTGCAAACTAGCTGAAGTCTCCCTTGCTTCATCTTCAAGAAACGTAAAAAAATAGAACAAAACACCTAACTGTTGTGTGTGTGTGAGAGAGAGAGAGATCTGCCACCACACATATACTTGTTGAAGACTCCGTTTGTGTGTGTATGATGTACTTGCTGGTGTGTTGAGTTTACTTTGAAGACTGCTTATAGGCTACTTATAGCTCTAATCTGGTGGTCTGTGTGTTTTTAAAAATCCTCTTGTCTTGACTTGACTGTAATGGCTTTAGTTTTTGATAAGTTGCTGGTCTTGTTACTGTAGTAGCAAGCATGCATTGTCCTATTTGCAAAGCAAATGTCCTCCCTGTTCTTCATTTGAAGCATTAAATTGCTCTTGGGGTATGGCTGAAAGATTCCTGGAAAAAGTAAACTTTATTGGGAGTGGGGCAGGGTTAAACTTTTCTGGCTTCCCATACAGTGAGTGCTGCTTCTGGTATATGTGTTTACTTTGTTTTTTCCAATGGAGAGACAATTTTCTAATAAAGTCCTCCTTTACTCTATCACCTTCCTACTTCATGTATGCAGAAATCTGAAAACACTTTCCCCACCAAAAAATCACATTGTCATATTGATTCATATAAAAGATGGTTCTAAAGTTAAGACAACCCCCCAATTTCTAACAGCAGACTTGGAAAAAAACTATTTTTAGATTCAGGTAAATATGTTTGCTTGTTCCTGCAGGCTTACTCCATTTTTTTCTTCTAAATTTGTATGAGACTGCTATCCAATAGTATACAAAATCCTGAATATATACATTCTAAGAGACCCCACTAACTAACTGAGCATCCTTAAAAGTTGTGATTCTCTATATATTTAGCATGGGGAGTGCATCTGACCCTATCCAGCGCCAGCATAGTATCTGTCCAGTGGCTGTTGCTGGTGTCTACCACGTTTCTTTTTAGAGTGTGAGCCCTTTGAAGACAGAGAATCATCTGTTTATCTAGTATTTGTTTTTCTATGTAAACCATTTTGAGAATGTTGATTGAACAATTGTATATAAATATTCGCTGTAATAGTAGCTGTGTGAGTTTGTGGCTTGGTCTCCTATATTCCAAAATTCTTACTTCCCCATACCTACCAGGACACTGAAGGGCTCATAACATTCAGAACTGGTAGACACTCCATCCCAACACACAAAATCAGCACCTCATACATTTAACTTAAAATTACCTTAAATTAAGTGTCATTGTTCTCAGTGGAAGGACTTCCTAGTCAGCCAGTATAGCTTTTAGGCAGCTTTGAGTCCTGTGCAGCGTTTTGTCCTAAGACCTTACTGTCTTGCTACCAAAGTAAGTGTTCTGCCCTCTGAACTCAATGAGGATTCAGAAGCAGTGGAAAACTCACTCCACTCCTTTTAGTTCATTTGTACTGGTAAGGCTTTCAACTTGATTTTCTCTTGATTTTTCACCTATGCAAGTGTATATTTGAGGTTTCTATGGGGAAATGCATTATTGTTCAGAAATGAAAGCTAGTTTTAAATGTTCTGGCAGTGTGAGGTAATATTATGGTAAAAGACAAGTTTTCTGAAAGATGCGTGTCAGATGTTTGGGTGGGGTGGGGTGGGGTGGGGTGGGGGGTGCAATTTCAGTGCTTGTCCTAGGTGCCATTTTCCCTAGTTACGCCTCTGGGTGTGTGTGTGTGTGTGTAGGATCTTGATTATGGAAGTTGGCTGAGTGTCAGGATGGGACAGGTGTCTTGTGTGTGTGCTGCAGTAGTATTTAGGAACATAGGAAGCTGCCATATACTGAGTCAGACCATTGGTCTATCTAGCTCAGTATTGTCTACCCAGTCTGGCAGCGGCTTCTCCAAGGTTGCAGGCAGGAGTCTCTTGCAGCCCTATCTTGGAGATGCTGCCATGGAGGGAACTTGGGACCTAGATGCTCTTCCCAGAGTGGCTCCATCTCCTGAGGGGAATATCTTCCAGTGCTCACACTTCTAGTCTCCCATTCAAATGCAAACCAGGGTGGACCCTGCTTAGCTAAGGGGACCAGTCATGCTTGCTACCACAAGACCAGCTCTCGTCCCCCACAACATAGAAGTATATACTGCATGTTGGCATCTGATGTAGGAATCTGCTTATGGTGGGCAAACGTGTTATGTATGCACAGTATGGGGGGGGGGGGGCGCAATTTCAGTGCTTGCCCCGGGCTCCGTTTTCCCTAGTTACGCCTCTGATCCTGGTACACAAATTTAGTTGTTGCAGGGAAAGTTTTGGCCTTTTACAGGGTTTTCCCGATTGGGATGTAAAACTTCAGGGGATAACCTCTCTAACTTTTTAATCTCCAACCCCACCTGAGGCACTGGAATTGGGTGCTGCTATGCATGCACAAAACAGAGCAATGGAGGTGTGCTTACAGGCAGTACACCACAAACCACCGAGCAGGTCACACTCACCAAGTTTCAAGTTACTAGCTCAACTGGAGTCCTCGTTACAAATAACAGAATTATAAGCAACAGAATGTTGAGGCTTGTAATGGCAGAACCACTACACACACACACACACCCTATGCTACTCACTGTAACAGGCATAATATTTTAATTTGCATACATCTACCCAGCGAGTTACTTGTGTGCATGTCTGCATATGCGTGCCTGTGTCTGTGTGCTTGCGCATGTGGGCTTTCATATCAGCATGTGTGCAGATCTACGTGGATTTGCATGTGGATTCACATGTGTGCATGGAGACTGGTGTGCATGCACATGTTTACATATCTGTTTGCTTGCTGTACACACACACGTGTATATATATTTGTGTCTGTGTACATTCCATATACCCCCTAAACTGCCACCTCTACCCCAGTGCTCCAACTACCCACCTGGGTTCTCCCATCTGTCCATTCCTTGCTCCACCCCCACTTCAACCCATGAGTAAAGGGATAGGCATTGCACTTAGAGCCCACTACCCAGCTTCCTCAACAAACATCAGAGTACTGGCAGACATGTCAGCATTCTGGGGGATCAGGCCAAATAAGACAGAACTTTAAACATCTCAGTGGACCTTCTATGCTTGGAGTGCTTCCCCCCACCCCAACAGGAGACCTTGACCTGTCATGAACTTTCAGCACAACCTACCTCAGAGGGTTGCTAGGAGGATACAGTTATAGCATGTTAGAACTGGAAGGCACCCTAGTGGTCTTCTAGTCCAGGGATTTTCAACGTTGGGTCCTCAGATGTTATTGGACTTCAACTCCCATAATCCCCAGCCCTAGTGGCCTTTTGTTAGGGATTATGGGAATTGAAGTCCAATAACATCTGAGGACCCAACCTTGAGAATCCCTGTTCTAGTCCAACCCCCTCCCAGTGCAGGAATACACATGCATGCATGCACACCACTCCGACGGTCTTTGCAGGATGGAAAAAGGAGGAAACAATCTCTAAACTATTTCTATCTAAACAGGAAATAGGAGGAAACCCTGGAGCTTTTCATTTAAGAGAGGGAGGGACACTGCAAGGATGCTGCTGCCGACAGGGACCACTGAATGGATGTAACTTGCACATTTGGATGTAACTTGAGACAGACTTCTTATGGTTATTGACCAGCTGTAAGTACATCAGATCACAAAAATGCAAGAGATAAACAAAAGAGGTTTCTGTAGAGAACAGACAAGATGGGGAGGAGGGGATTGGAAAGGGCTGCACTTTGGATGGAGGAGACCCCCAATGTGACTTCCCTTTTTGCACAAGGAAACGCATCACAAGCAACCCATAAAACTGCACAGCACAGGAGGGGTGGGGGAGGAACTGCATCTGCATCCACCACAAAAGCACATTTGGATGTAACATTTGGAATCGGGGCATCTCCCCCAGATACACACCAGGGAAAGCGGGAGGGGGAGGCATCCCCCCCTTACCTCTGACACTCAAGCCCAAGCTGCCTCCGGAATATGAAGCATTTTCAACAACTCTTAGTCACAGCAGCAAGAGATAGCCCCCAGCAATGGTGAAAGCAGACAAGAAAAGCAACTGTGTCCCTTCCAGTTAGGAGAAACTCCTGAAGGAATACGTGAGGAACGTTCAGTTGACACCAATGGCCAGTGAGGTGAGCCAGGCTTGAAAGGAGCAGGCAAAAAAGCAGCTGGAGGGTCAGGAAGCCTTTCCAAACACCTGGATTCAGCAGGAAGCTAGCACGAAGGTTAACACAATTCAAAGACGAGGTATGCAATTCATCATGGTCCTCATCATCGTGTTGCTAGAACTGCACAGGAACCAACAGCAAAGCAAGTTAAAAGAACACAGATGTGCAAAGCCCCACTGTTGCATTCTATCTGGTTGTCCTTTATGTTTTGTTGTTTGGAAGTTTGACCCAGTGGGGATCCTGTAAAGTGGGGGTGGAGTCAGAAAAGAAAAGGGTAGGACAGGAGAAGAAAAAACAGAGTTGTTCCTAGAATAAAATCTTAGTTAAACATACATAAGATTACTTTGTATTAATGAGGGAAGCAGCTATAAAACCCACCCCACCACACCCCCAGTTGAACTTTGGATGGAGAGCCCCCCAACCTTGCTCCCCCATTTTTTAAAAAAATATATATTTTATATCCCACTCTTCCTCTAGGAGCCCAGAGCGGTGTACTACATACATAGGTTTCTCCTCACAACAACCCTGTGAAGTAGGTTAGGCTGAGAGAGAGAAGTGACTGGCCCAGAGTCACCCAGCAAGTCTCATGGCTGAATGGGGTTTTGAACTCATGTCTCCCTGTCCTAGTCTAGCACTCTAACCACTACACCAGGCTGGCTCCATTTGCAGGTCCAGGAGCATTTCCAGAGGGAGCTTTTACCTTATAATGGGGGGGGGGGTGCTTTCACACATTGGCCACATTTGCACCAAAGTCCATGCGAGATATTGGGGAGCACTTGCTTCACACACCATTTGGGGTTTTACTGCTCGTTGGAGCAGAGCCCGGTTTATGTCCAAGGTAAAAAAAGAAAACCCACTTTTTACATGGGGGGGATCAAACTCGCAGTAAAGCCTTGCAGTAGACCCGTGGTGAAGCCTGCTGTCTGGAAATGCTCCAGGAAAAGACACCCCACCCAGGAGCTTTTTCACACCCGTGCTTTTCGTTTACATCTCCTCCGGATTGGAGGATATGCATTCACATATTGGCCAGATTTACCCTGAAGTCCATGCAAGCTATCCGCCAACACTTCATTTGGGTTTTTCAATGTGTGTTAAGAGGGTTGCTTGATTTATATCCAGGGTTTTAAAAAATCCACTTCTTGCATCAGGGGGTGTTTTCCTTTTTTGGCGACTTCGAACTCGCAGTAAAGCTTTGCAGAAAGCTTGCAGTAAAGAAGATGCCTCTCGCTGCCCCCACCCCACAGCGCCCGCACCATCCACTACTAACAAGGAAATGCCCGGCGGCGACGTCTCCCTAGACTCTGACACACGTGACACTCCACATTTGGGGCGGAGTACAATGCCTGCTGCCTGCCCTTTCTGCCCCAGAGAGATACTCACCGGAGAGAGCCGGCGCCAGAGGAATGACAGAAGCTGCCGTCAGGAGAGAGAAAATCACCCACATCGCCACCCAGAGCAGAGTAAGCTCATCATAGCATCAGGAGTCAGGACGGGGAGGCATTTGCCGCTCGCAGTCTCACCAAGGTTCCCAAAATAGATCCCTCCAACTTTCAGTGCTTTGCAAGCACTTTCCTTTTCTGGGGATTGGCCTGGGGAGGGAGCCATAGCTTGGCAGCTCCCGCGAAACTCCTCCCCAAAAAGGTGGGGCTGCGAGGCGCTCTAGCTAGCCCATGTTAGACTAAAACGCCGTGGCTGCTGGGACTTGCCGTGGCCGCAGAGCTAAGTTGATTCCCCACCTCGGCTGTCTCTGCGGGACGTCCCGTCATTTCTAAAACAGGTGAACTTTTAAAAGCAAAAAGAGTCACTTTGTTTTAGTTGAGCCTGGCTTTCAGGGGAATAGGAGTGGTAGCGAATAATCCATCCACCAGTCTTTCAAGGTTGGTTGCTTCCACCCATGGCTGCAGGAGTGGTTTGCCCCAAGAAGGACCTGGACCAGGGCTGCTCAACTTTGGCCCTCCTGCAGCTGTTAGCCTACATTTCCCATAATCCCTGGCTATGGGTCACTGTCACTGGGGATTATGGGAGTTGTAGTTCAAAAACAGCTGGGGGGGCCTAAGTTGAGCAGGCCTGGACGGATGCCCAAACAGAGGCATTGCTTAAAAGACCCGGAGCTGGAGCCCACAGGAATGGTCGCAGGTCCCCACCCTGCTCTGATAATTAAACCTTTCAATCCTCTCTGCAGATATCCAACACTCTCTTCCAGTGTTTGAAGCCATCAGTCACCATCTTTTGTTATATCTTGCATCTATTGACTAGGGCCCCCCTAGTCTAGGGGATGCTAGGAACCCATTAGGATTGAGACCCAGATCCACAGTACTTGTTTTATTTCCAGATTTCCCCCCACCCCTTGAATTCATGACTTTCAGCACTCCTGCAACTGAGTGAAATAGGGAGGGGGTGCATTCATATAACCCCTCCCCCTTCCTCCTTCTCTCTCACTTTGCCTCTGTGTAATTTTTAAAAAATTGTTTGGGGAGGCTCAACCATGCCTGCCACCTTCTTCTGGGCTGTTGTTGCCACCACCTCCTCCGTTGACCCTGGCAGCTGGGCTTCCGCTGAGCAGGAGGTCAAGGGCCCTGAGCACCAGAAGGGCCCGGAAAGAGCTGGGCCCCCAGCACAAAGACTGCCCACAACTCTGAATGCAAATGGAAAGAGAAGGGATGAAGAGGAAATGGGGAGAACTTGCTCATCTCCAGCCTTTCCATTTCAAGTGCAGGGGTGGGGGAGGCTTATGGGCAGAGGCATTGATGACAGGAAGCATCTGCTTGGCTGGAATTTAATTCTGGCCCGGAGTACCCCCCTACCCCATCTCCTCCTTTGTCCAAACAAGGTGGTGGTTGGGGGAGGAAATTCTTCTCTCACATAATACTAGAACCAGGGGTCATCCCATGAAATTGATTGCCAGGAAATCTAGGACCAAAGAATGGAAGTACTTTTTCACACAACGCATAATCCACTTGTGGAATTCTCTGCCACAAGATGTGGCGACAGCCAACAACCTGGAAGGCTTTAAGCGGGGTTTGGATAACTTCATGGTCTATCAGCGGCTACTAGTCAGAGGGCTATAGGCCGCCTCCAGCCTCGGGGGGCGGGGGACCTCTGAGTGCCAGTTGCAGGGGAGCGGGAGAGATGGCATGCCCCTTTCAACTCCTGCCTGTAGGCTTCCAGCGGCATCTGGTGGGCCACTGTGTGAAACAGGATGCTGGAATAGATGGGCCTTGGGCCTGATCCAGCAGGGCTGTTCTTATGAGGGCAGATGCGGGCAGGCAGACAACAGGTTCAGGGCACCTGTCCAAACATGGGGGGGGGGAGTGCCTCTAGTGCCCAGTGCTAGCATCGCCAGTGTGCCCAAGGATACAAGCAGTGGATATAACGAAGAATGTGGCATGCTGCAAGAGCTCCCTGGCAACTGTGTAGCTCTTCCAGAAAGCTCCTCCTCAGGCGTAGTCCAGGATCCATTCCATTTGCTTTGACGAGAGCTTCTATGATCTCTGCCACACTGATTTATCTGTCACTGATTCCATGTTCAGTTGACAGGTCAAGCTTTTTCCTTCTCCTCAGAGTGTTGCACATCTAGTGGGTCACTGTGGGAAACAGTATGCTGGGCTAGAGAGGCCTTGGGCCGGATCCAGCAAGGCTCATTATACTCTTATGTGGCCAGCCTCTTTTCTTTTCTTTCTATTTCTTTCATTCAGTCCTGCTCTCCCTCCAAGGAGCCAGAGCAGTGCACATGGTAATGTTTATCCTCACAACAACCCTGTGAGGTAGGTTAGGCTGAGGGATAAGTAATTGGCCAAGAGTCACCCAGTGGGCTTTTTGGCTAAGTGGGGATTTGAACTTGGGTGTCCCCAATTCTAGGCCACCACTCTAACCACTGCAACACATTGTTTCATCTAAAATCTCTTCTGTAGATAGATTCTACACAGTCCACAGAAGTGGAGAGGAGACATGCCTTTCTCTCCAGCAGTGGCATCTGGTCAGCATTCATGGGAAACAGGATGCAGCTGGACTTAGATGGGAAGGCCCTTTGTTCTTAAGCAGGGCTTTGCAACTTCAGACCCACCAGCTGTTGTTGGAGTACAACTCCCATCATCCCCAGTCACAGTGACCAATTGTCAGAGATGATGGGAGTTGTAGTCCAACGACAGCTGGTGGGCCAAAGTTGTGCTGCCCTGTTCTTACATAATGTGGTTTTAAAAAACTGAACAAACTCTTCTGCCTCACCCAACTTTTTCCCTTTTATTTATTAAGAAAAACAAAAGAAATAAAAGTAATGTTTACATTATCATCTCTTAAACTTCCAAAGTTACATATAACAATCCGGAATTCCACTACCGTCCTTTAGCGCCCCCCGCCCCCATATCAGGTATTACAAAAAGATATAAATAATGAATTAATTAATCAACCATCTGTACTAAAAAAAACCCCAAATCTTGGGTGTGGATGTTGACCCTGTGCTGTATTATAATTTATAAAAGGCTCCCAGATAGAGCAAATAATTCATCTGAGGTATTCCATAAATAAGTAGTGATTTTAGCCCATTGAGACATAATCCCATTACTTAATAGTCATTCATCCAAGGTTGGGGTTATTTGTAATCTCCAATGGCAGCATAAAGAATCCTGGCTGTGGTAATCATGTATAAAGACGACGCTGTGTGTTTAATAGGTATATACAGTTTAGTCATATTTAACAACAACAACAAAAATCAGGTGAGTAGGGAATGTTTATCTTTAAAATTTCTTGCATCTTAGAGTGGATTTTCTTCCAGAATTGTTGTGCTTTGCTACAAGTCCACCACATATGATAGAATGTCTCTGCAAGATTCTTCCATTTCCAACAGTCTCCAGAATAATTAATGTCCATCTTTGCAATCATCGTGGGAGTAATGTATCCTTGGCCAGAAGGAAGAAACGACATCTGTTCATAAACAGGAAATGGGTACAACACAATGCAACCTGCGTGTTTTTTTCCCAACCTCAGTTACTGATGTTGGAAAACCATGCTTTTTTTTTTCCAAACAAGTCCTGCCATCAAGTAAATACGTGTTGCCTGCTAGAACATTCCCCACCCCTTTCTTCGCCCTAGATGCCCCCCAACATCTCCCCAGCTCCTTTTCCAAAATCTCAATTTGAAGGCCCAAGATTCAGGGTTGCCCCAGGCGAACCCATTGCCCCCTGCCCTCCTGGCCATAGCCTCTGCTGCAGTTAAATGCTGTGGAGGCAGTGGTGGTAAGAAGGGCAGGCGAGCAGGCAGGTGTTCCATATCACCTGCCCACCCACCGCCATTTATTATACGACAATAAATTTTGGGGGGTTACATGTAGATAACGCTACTTCTAAAGCATAGGGGGAAGTTAACGAGATGACCTTTAGATATTGTTCAGCCCAACTTCAAAATAAGATTTAAGGAGAGACAATGTATGAATATAGGATATGAGTTGGCATATTTGGAAAAACCTTAATTTTAAAATGGCATATAGGGATGGTGAGACTGTATGTGCCACTAGATGGTTGGATGTGGTGTACCACCATATCAATAGGCAGGGGTAAAGAAATGTTGGCTCAGTTTATCAGTCGGACAAAATATTTTATTCATCAAGCTATGTTGGTACATTGCTCCATCAGGACATTTTTCACTCGTCACAGACTAGTGGATTTCTACAGCCCTGTCAATGGAATATGAATTTGTATAATGTTGTGAGCCACCCCGAGCAGTAGTATACTGGAGGGGCAGGGTATAAATACTTTAAATAAATAAAATTCTGAATAACCTTAATTCCAAAAAATGGCATTTAGGGATGGTGGGATTGTATGTACCATTAGAGTATCAGGTACCAATGTCAGAACATTCTCAGGCTAAATACAAGTCACTAAACATGTTTCACAAGTTATTATCCAATACTGAAACATATTTTAATTCTATAAAAGCATTAAGAAAGAAGTGCCAAGGGCTTTGCAGTATCTCACCTCCTTTGCACTCCTAGAAAGAAAATGAGAAGGCAGAAATCTTGGCTGTTCCAGGAGGGGAAATCAATGCAACACCATGCAACCTGCACTCTTCCCTACAAGAATTTTAAAAAATAAATAAATCTCTATTTGAAAGATCTGTATTCCACAGTTCCAATTAAAAACCTGGCAAGGTGGTTAACAACCAATACTCTAAATACAGCCAGAACACAGAGCAGCAAAGAAGATCAGCAGAGCGGGTCTGTCCATCTATCTCAGCAGCAGGAACCAAGGACCGCACACCAGGAGCTTTCCCCAGACAGCAGACTTTGCTGCAGGTTTACTGGGAAGCTTTCCTGCAATTATGGGCCATATCGGATACTCCCAACGCAAATAGTGGATTTTTTTTACCTGACATAAATTGGGCTAGGTTTCAATACTCAGGGGAAACCCCGAATTGTGTGTGGAGTGCTCTCTGATATATCACAAGACTTCGGGGTAAATCTGGCTGATACGTGAATGCACACCCACCCTCCCAAAATAAAGTCGCTGTCTGGGGCCTTTCCCAGACAAGTAGCTGCATGGGCATTTGGGAGAATGTCAACAGATCCTCAGAACCTTGAAGGCCTCCCAAATGATTAGATTCCACCCTTGTCCCCATATTCCACTAGTTTGCCACCTTGGGACAGCACTCTGCTGCAGTCATATTTCAAAGGGAAAGGCACTACTTACTCGATTCTCCTTTCTAAACGCTGTCTTTCTTCACTGACTTCCCTGCACAAATAGAACCAGAGAGTCAGAGATGGAAAAGAGCTCCAGAGATCACCCATACTCATCTTCTGCAGTGGTCTCAGATCTGAAAACCTCCTTGTAACCTCCAGACGCTTCCCCAACAGGCCAGATGGGAGGGAAATCCTACAAGCTTCTGGGAAATTGTGATTAGTACAAGGAAATCTTTTGGGGTTCCAGCCCACCCCTGCTGTGCTTCAGGGCAAGCCCATTGCTTCTGGTTCATCTTGCTGGGAAACCACTAGAGGACCACTCAGGGCAGCAAAAGAACAGATAAATCTGAACAGCTGTCTGGCTCCTAAATAAATAGAATGTATGGGAGGATACAGGCGGGTTTGAAAGGCTATAATGGGATACCTCTTGCCCACCCATGCAAATGTATGGGGAATTCTCCATCAACAGAGAGGACTGGTCCTTGGGAAAGGGGCTGAGTACATTTAGGCATAGGATGCCTATGCTGAAAGTTGGTGGGAAGAAAAGGAGGGTCACAGAACTGCCCACACCAGTCTCAGAGGTAGGGCATAATCAGAACCCCCAAACAGGAAAGATCCTAGGGAAGCATAGCCCTGAAAAACAGCTTATATAAGGTGAAAAATTATGTATTTATTAATTAAAAGATTTAATAGACCACCAAATCCACAGACTCAGGGCGGTGTACAAAGCAAGAACAGCATCCGAGATTTGAGAAGGGAAAGAAAGAAGAAAAGAAAAATTAAAGGGCAAACGACTGGTAGAAAAGAAATGTCCTCAATAAAGATTTAAATGCTAAAAGGGAGGAGGCAGACCAATCTCTGGTGGGGAAGAGAGTTGCAGAGTAAATGGGCAGCAACAGAGAAAGCCCTTCCACGGGCCCTAGTACTTTGAACCTCTCTAAGACCAGCAACCAAAAGAAGGGCAACCTGAGAAGATCTCACGGGACGGGACTGGCTGGGAGAGGCAGTCCTGAAGGTAAACAGGCACCAAGCCCTGAAGGGTTTGAAAGGTAAGAACCAGCATTTTGAATTAGACCCGGAAACAAATAGGTAACCAGTGCAGCAACAGCAGGAGAGGTGTCATTCTGTCATATCTTCTAGCACCCATTAGCAGGTGGGCCAATGCATTCTGGACCAACTGAAGCTTCCGGGTCATCTTCAAAGGCAAACGCAGGTAGAGCGTATTACAGTAATCCAAACGAGAGATGATGACGGCATGAGTTACCGTTGACAGGGCCTGCCAGTCAAGATCAGGCCGCAACTGGCGGATCAGCCGAAGCTGGGCAAAGGCACCTCTGGCCATGGTTTCCACTTGCTGCTCAAGCAGGAGCTGCAAATCCAAGAGGACCCCCAAGTCACGGACCACCTCCTTCAGGGGCAGCGCAACCCCGTCCAGAGAGAGACTCAGACTCGGCGATTGGCAGTGGCAAATTTAAGCAGAGTCAGAGTAGGCACTTGCCTACGGCAGAAAATTTTGAGGAGCAGCAAATTTTGCCACCCCTCAAATTTTGCCACCCCTTTCTAGGAGTGAGGGGAAAGCCCCCCTTTTTTCTCTTTAAAAATTGCCATTGTATGCAGCGGGATAAGGTCAGCGAAGGTCGCACAGCTGCGACTGCGCGGAAGGGGGCGAGGGGAAAGCCCCCCCTTTACCTTTAAAATGCTGCATAGAGCATGCAGTCATTTGGAAGGGGGAGATGAACGGACCTCTCCCTCGCTGCCCTCACTACCCAAGCAGTGGCACTGCTAAAAGGGGGAGCTTTTTCCCGGCCCACTACCACCCTCCCCGCTGCAGCTGCTGCCACCCCATCACCTGCACAGTGTTTTAAAGGTAAAGGGGGAACTTTCCCATAACCCCACACACACACCTGCAGCTGCAACTGTGAGGCCTTCGCTGACCTTATCCCGCCATGCACAGCAGCGGTTTTTAAGGAGGAAAAAGGGGCGCTTTCTCCCTCCACACCTACCCTTGTTGCAGTGGCGGGGGTGGCAAATCCTTGGCTGCCCACAGGCAGCAAAAGGCTTAATCTGCCCCTGGTGATTGGCCAGATCGAGAAGTACGTAAAAGCAACTCGGTGGGATTAGGTCTGAGCTTGTTTTTGCCCATCCAGACCCTGACAGTCTCCAGACACTGGGCAAGCACAGAAACGGCATCTCTGGAGTGGTCTGAGTTGGCAAGATACAGCTGAGTATCATTGGCATATTGATGGAATCCCACCCCAAGCCAACAGATGACCTGCCCTAGCGGGTTCATGTAGACGTTAAAAAGAACTGGTGCGAGAACAGAGCCCTGAGGGACCCCACAAAGGAGTGGCCACAGGGCAGAGCACTCATCACCAATGCACACCGACTGAAAGCGCCCACGAAGGAAGGAGCAGAACCACTGCAAAACAGTGCCCACAATACTCAACCTGCGCAGGCGCTCCAGAAGGATACCATGGTTGATGGTATCGAAAGCCGCTGAAAGATCTAAAAGGACCAAGAGAGGGGCACTACCCTCATCAAGGTCACAATATAAGTCATCAGCCAGAGCAACCAATGCTGTTTCTGTGCTGTGCCATGGCCTGAAACCCGACTGACAAGGATCTAGAAAATCAGCTTCATTCAGAACTCTCTCAAGCTGGGCACATACAACCTTCTCCATTAGGTTACAAAAGTCACTGAAACTTTATTTCAAGTAACTGTGCTTAGGATCCCAGTGAAAATATGGGCAAGGGAGGAGATGGCTAGCTCAGGGATTCTCAGTGTTGGGTCCCCAGATGTTATTGGACTTCAACTCCCAGAATCCCCAACCAAAGGCCACTGGGGCTGGGGATTATGGGAGTTGAAGTCCAATAACATCTGGGGACCCAACACTGAGAATCCCTGAATGCCTTCCAGACTCTGAGAAGTTGGAAACTGCATTTTATAGGGTTTTTGTTTGGGGCTTATTCATCCGATGAGTCTCTGCACGGGTCTTTCAGCAGTCTGCCTATAAATGTATGCAATAAGAATCCACCTTTCCCAGACTAAAGTGATATTTCAAGACGGGAAGCATTAATAGACTTCACCCCACTCCAAGATATCCCCCATATCCTACAGCAACCTGCCACTTCAAATATTACTTTAAATAAAGATCCACCTTTATTTTTATTTTTTAACGCTCTATGTAAACTGCTTTGGGAACTTTTGTTGAAAAGTCGTATATAAATACTTGTTACAGCAGTACTGCACCAGAGGGCAGATCTAAAGGAGGGGAGCACCACTTACCTGATATTCCTATTTAGTATATGGATTTTCTCTTCCTTTTCTCTGCAGACAGAATCAGAGTGAGGGTTAGAAAGTACTGCCAGAAGTAATCCAAACCCAGCTGATCTTAGACCCTAAAACCTCCCTGCCAGATGCTCCTCCTGCTGTTTTCCAACAGCCAACTGGGAAGGAGATCCCAAGAGCTCTCTGTGTAAGTGGCGCAGTAGTGCCAGTATGGTTAAGATGAGGAGTTGCTTCAACATTCTCGCTGCTCGCCGCCGCCTTTCTCTCCCCCCGCCCGCTGCCCACCGCCACCACCTTTCTCTCCCCTCTCCTCCACCCGCCGGCCAGCAGCCACTGCCGGCACTTTCTTCCCCCTCTCCTCCTCAGTCCTCACTTCAGAACTCTCGCAGCCTGTCGCGAGAGTTCCGTCGCCAAATCCTGGGCACACATGTCCCACTCACCCCCTCTGGTCTTCCCACTGCCTCCCACCTCCCAGCCCAGGCTGCCCCTCCTCACAACGGCCGGGCCAATGCCCAGCCAATCAGGCGCCTCTATCGGCCAAACAGAGCTCAACCAATCAGGTGCCTCCCTCGCCAGCCACATTGCCTTGCCACAACTCCACGCTGGCTGGCTAAGAGAATTAATTATGAAGTTATTTCACAGTGGGAAACATTGCTTACCTTATACTCTGCTGGAGATATGAGAATCCTTCATTTTTTCTGTAGATACAAAATCAAAGAGTTGAGTCTCGAAGGTAATTCCAGAGATCATCCACACCCATCTGACAGCAGATCCTAAAACCTCCCTTCCAGATGTCCCTTCAGTTGTTTTCCAACAGCCAGCTTGGAAGGAGATCCCAGAAACTCTCTGGATAATTGTTGCTATACTGGCACAGAAGTGCCAGTGGATAATATGCCAGTATAGTTAAGATGAGTAGTTTTCCACATTTTACCATTATCAGCCCTGAACATTCTATTGGTCTTTCTCTACTGTACATAGCTTTCATTGTCTAGTAAAAACTATACTTTAGAGATCCGTTTCCAGTTACCGCCAACTCGTTTGGTGGCTACACAGAGACGGGCCTTCTCGGTCGCTGCCCCAAGATTGTGGAATGCGCTCCCTGCTGAGATACGATCCTCCCCATCTCTGGCAATTTTCAAAAAACACCTGAAAACCCATCTTTTCACCCAAGCTTTCTCAGCTTCCTAAATTTTGGAGGTTTTAATATCTGGTTTATTTTAAAATTCAAAACCTGATTTCAGAGTTTTTAATCACTGTAATTGTTTAATTGTCATTTTAAAATGTTTTTAAATTGTGAATTGTTATATTGTTTTTTAATCTGTTTTAGCTCTTTACTGTTTTAGTAGTTTGTTTTAATTGTAAACTGCCCTGAGCCATTTTGGAAGGGCGGTATATAAATCAAATCAAATCAAATCAAATCAAATCAAATAAATAAATAAATAAATAAATCTAACATAAACAGTATAATACAGAGGTTTGGCATAAACGTCTCTTCTTGGAAAAACAAGAAAACATTTTACAATGAATGACTTGCATCAAAAGAGATGCACAGATTAAAACATCATCTTTAAAAATAAACACTCAAAAATCATCAATAACCAATGGAGGCATGTAAGAACTCTCTCTCTCTCTCTCTCTCCTAGCCCAAAAAGGCTAACTCTAGCTTGCATACAAAAGGTTGCATCTCACAACACTAGAACTAGGGGTCATCCCATGAAACTGAAGGCCAGGAAATTTAGGACCAACAAAAAGGAAGTACTTTTTCACACAATGCATCATTAACTCTCTACCATGGGATGTAGTGATGGCCACTAGCTTGGATGGCTTTAAAAGGGGCTTAGAGAAATACATGGAGGACAGGTCTATCATTGGCTACTAGTCTGCTAGTAGAAATTGAATGAATGAATGAATGAATGAATGAATGAATGAATGAATAATGAATTTCCTCCTAGTACCCCCACTACCCATACATAGACTTTTACAGAGACTGCCGCTCCCAGAAGATCTCTGCATTTGGGTGAGTTTGTATGGGAGAAGGTGGTCCTTGAGGTATCTTGGTTGTAAACCATCGTTTCATGAGCACTGTGCAGAAGTAGGCTAAGAGATCAGCAGTATAGCCTTCTGAGCACCTGGGAGCACAGGAGTAACCAGGGTGAGGCAGGCAGGGCACATGCCCTGGGCACAGCTGAAGGGGGGTTAAGTGCCTGCCGTGCCCCACCCCCACAATTTAAAAAAAGGGCCGCCGCCGGCGCCTCCCCTCCCCAGAGTTGGTGCAGGTGCACCACATGACTTGCCAGTCACGTGATGTCAGGGCGGGGAAGGTGCTCTCCCATTGGCTCCTGGCGAGTGGAGGAGCGAAGAGCGTGCACACGCAGCTGGACAACGATGAGCAGCACAGCATGCTGCCCTTGCGTTGTGTGTGCTGCCGCTGTTGTTGTTCTTGGCCTGGCTGCCGACACGAGGAGGGACTATGGGAGCGACAAGGAGCAAAGCTGTGCTTAAGGTGCTTACTCCCCTTTGCTAAGCTGGGGAGGGGGAGGCGGGCTGGCAAGAAGCGTGAGGGGGGTGTCCTCCATCCTTAGTCTCACTCAAACCCCATAAGCACGGGCAAGCTGCTACAAAGAGCCTGAGGCACAGAGGAGTTTACAACTGCAAGACAAACTCAGTCTCTGCGTCACAGTCGCAGCTGCTGCAGGTAGGCAGCCCGCCTGCAGCCGCTGCGACTGACTCAGAGACTGAGTTTCTCTTGCAAACGCCTCTCCGGCCTCTTTGTAGCAGCTTGGGCAGTTCATTCTGCTGGCCTCCTCTCTCGTGGTGTGAGTGGAGTCGGTCGCTGCAGTTCTTCGGGTGGGTTTTCCGCCGTGGGAGGGAGCCAAGCAGCGCCTGGCGTGCCCTCCTCTTATCCCTCGGGATCAGCCTCTGAGAAAGTCCCCAGTTCTTCTTGCAGAGCTGGGGCTTGTGGCTGAGCTCTTGTCCCTCCTCCTCTCCTTAGCGGGTTGCAGAGCAGGGAGGTGAGTGGAGCGCTGAGCTCTTCCTTCAAGACTGCTGGGCTGGCGATTATGTTTCGCCTCTACTGTCTCTGAATGAAAACTGGAGGCGGGAAGGACTGGAGGGCTGAGAGTTGCCTCAATGGAAAGGACAACAGCGGTGGGGGAGGGGGGATATCGAGGGGGAAACTTTTGGAACGATGCGGTCAGGTGCTTGTAAAACACAGCGTTTGAATGCATTCCCAGCCCAACTGTTGCTGCTCTGGCTGTTGTGTTGCCGCCTGCACAGTCTGGGGCTGCAGCACGTTTTTGGTGGGTTTTTTGATTCGGGTTCCCCTTCACTTTACCTTGCAATGGCCGGGGCCCTGCGGAGCGGGAGTGAGTGTTGTGGCTTCCTCTGCATGTTTCTCTCGCTGGCGCACCTCTCCCTCTGTTATTTGGAACAGCAGGGGTGAGAGAGGCTTTTGTTCTGGAAACCTTAGAGCTATTTGGGACTAGGCGGTGGTGGGAGACGGGAACTCACAGTTCTGAGGCAAAAAGATGATGCCTGTGTCACACATCATTGTGGTGGCTTTTGCTGAAGAAGGAAAAGGATCAAACTTTCTTTCTCTCCCTTCTGGGAGAGCTGGGGCACATGCATCGAGGAGAGCTGCTGTGCACATGAATTAGCTAATGAAGCTGCATTTTATGCATAGCTGAAAGCTTATTGTATTGATCTACTGCTCAGTGTTATTACTCGGAGAGATCTGGCTTAAGTAGCCTGTTGGGAAATTAAAATCCCCTTTTGGGGGTGAGGGGCAGCCTTGTTGCTTATTACTGTTGTGTTCTTCTTCCCCACAGTGGGGGTAGGGATGGGCGAGCGAGTGTGAGAGAGCTACTGGACTCCGGGCACCTTTGGCTGCCTTGGAAATGCTGCTGCTTTCGTAACTGGAAGAAAACAGCGTGGCTGAGGTAGAAGCTGATGCCCCCAGGCTGTAAGGGGCATGAATACCAGTAGGACTCCAGTCCAAAGTGGAGGAGTTTCAAAGTCATTCAGCTGCTCCGCTTTGTCACCAGCACACTTCATAAATCCTAAGACACCCTTTAGGGAGATTGGCCCTTGAGCACTGCTATTACTTGACTGACCTTCCCTGTCTGTGAAAAAGGGGGAGACCATGACTCATTCTTCATAACACACAGCTTAGTAGTAATTGTTGGTTAGTTAGCACACAGAAGTAGCATAACCCTTACCCGCGAGGGATCACAGTTTTTACAATAAATAGGATAAAGATGAATAAATGAACGATTATGAGGAGGAGTCACCCTGGAAATATTCTGTGGAAGAAATAGGTTTAGGAGAAGGATTTGGCTTGATGGAGAGGATGTGTGAGCTTCACACATCCTCTCCATCAACCCAAATCCTTCTCCTAAACCCATTTCTTTCACAGAATATTTCCAGGGTGAAGGCTGCTGCTTGGGCATAGATGTACGTGCCACATAGTTAGCCTCCCAGGAGATATAATTAAGGAGGCACTTAAAGGGCACCATAACTTTATGGTAAAGTTATCTGAAAGATAGGTGTCAGATGTTTGGAAGGGGGTGGGGGGGTACAATTTCAGTGCTTGCCCTAGGCACTATTTTCCCTAGAGACGCCCCTGCCTGGGAGCTCTGTCATGTTCCCTAATGTCTTCAACCTGAAGGGATTGAGGAGACGAAAATCAATGTAGAGCAGAACAGAGCCTAAATACAGGTAGCAGAATCTATTTCAGAAGTTGCTTTGTTTATCAAACTCTGTCATAATTTTTTTTTTAAATTATGACAAAGCTTAAAAACGGGTGCCACAGGCTTAGCAATATCTCACTGTTTTTGCACTTCTTGGCCAGAACACAGGAAGGCAGGAACAAGAACAACAACAAATATTTATATACCACTTTTCAAAAGAAGTTTCCAAAGTGGTTTACATAGAGAAATAATAAATAAATACATAAATAAGATGGATCCCTGCCTCCATAGGGCTCACAATATAAAAAGAAATATAAGACAGAAACCAGCTTAATAAAGAGAATCACCACATTTAAAAGGTGCCTCTTTGCCCAGTAAAAAGGGGTTAATTTTTTGGCTACTTTACAATTTCATTATTTTAAAGATAAGTTTTAACAAAAAGACAGAAGTTTTAACAGGAACCATGTATGCTCTATAAAAACCTTGAGGTATCTTGGTTGTAAACCATCGTTTCATGAGAACTGTGCAGAAGTAGGCTCAGAGATCAGCAGTATATCCTTCTGAGCACCTGGGAGCACAGGAGCTAACAACCAACATTTACTTTATTTATTCTGAAATAATTAACAAGTCGTTCTTTTGTAGAGGAGAGCTGGTCTTGTGGTAGCAAGCATGACTTGTCCCCATAGCTAAGCAGGGTCTGCCCTGGTTGCATATGAATGGGAGACTTGATGTGTGAGCACTGCAAGATATTCCCCTCAGGGGATGAAGGGGATACTGTCCCTATAACAGTAGCTAATTTGTTTCAATTTGTTAAAATTGTTTCAAATCTTGTTTCAAATCACAAATTAGCCCCCTTGCACATCAAGCAGTCACACATCCGTCATCTTGAATTGGGGTGAATGACATCAAACAGCCCTGTTGAGGTGTCCCTAAAACTGTACTAAATTTGTTTCAAATTGGTTCCCACTTCTGCCTCAAACATTCATGTATCCACTTGGGTACCCAAATGTATCCCAGTTGGGTGGATATCATAAAAAACCATAATTGTAATTTGAAGCTTGAGAATGAATGAAATATTTTGGGAGGTCCATAGAAAAATTAGCCAAGCTCCATAATTTTTGGATTGCCTCCTAGGTCTGAAGAAAGTTTCCCAAGGTTTGATTTAGGGAGCGTGGGACTGTGAGTACCACCATATTTCAGGGGACCAGCTTCCAATACTAGTACACCCTAAATACAGAAAGTGGCATATGTTTCAAAAACTAGTTTAGCAAACACCAATTATATACATACATAGAAATTTTTTAACTTTAAAATTGTTTAAGCCGATTTTAACTGAGTCTCGCTTTTAGTTAATTATATTGTTTTGTCAATTTGATGGTTATGTTATCTTTTTGAACTACCCCATAAGGCACTGGAGGGGTGGGATATAAATAATTTAAATAAATGAATAAATTTTAATTTTATGAATGTAGTTTAGAAACAAGTGCTAAGGGTGTGACCATCTCTCACTGCCTTTACACTCCTCCTCAGCCAGGCCATTGGAAGGCAGGAACAGTAACTGGACCAAGGAAATGCTGGTATAGCACAAAACACACACACACACACACACACACACACACACTTATTGGTTAAAAGCCTTGTAAGGTAGTTAACAATCAGCATTTAAAATACAATCAAGCCATAAGACCAGCAAAATGGTCATAAAAACAGCAGCAGAGAGAGGGCTGGCCTATCAAGCCTGTCTCTGCACAATTCACAGACATATTCAGCAACCCAGACCCATTTTCATTCCTAGACTATCATCTGCATTGGCAGGTTTGTGAGACTTTTAAAGTTTCTCCAACAGTTTCCAGTCTCCCAAATGACTAGCCCCACTCCAAGATATTCCACCTAGCCCACCAACCAGCCACCTCAGAGCTACAGTCATATTTTGAGAGGGCAGGCATTACTTACTTGAGGCGTCGTCGTTTCCCTGCAGAGACAAAAATCAGAGGGATTCTGTAGGTTCATCGCTGCAGGATTACTTAACCCCCACATGTGGAAAGTCCTGCTTCTAAAGCATGAGGGTGAACTAGACAACCTTGTAGTACTGTGCAGTCTATGTCTAAAAGGTCATTTAGAGGGAATTTCACTGTGTGTGGAAGTTTCATACAGATCTGTATATTCTAAATGACAAACTGAAAAACATCATTTATGGGAGGAGGACTATGACTGCAATACCATCGATCTTGCAGTATTTGACACATTTGCACACCACCAAAAACTTGTGTCTCGTGGGCCTTTCCCAGACGGTGGGCTTTACTGCAGGATTAAGTAGAGCGAGTTATGAGGGCATCTATTAGCCACACAGAAGTGCAGTAAAGATAATTCAGAGAAACCTGGGGGCTGTTCACATTGGTGGTGTTTTAATAGTGTTCCTCTCCATTCCTTGTTATTTTTCCCCTGCACCATTCATATCACTTGCTTCCCAGGCTCTCTCTGGCCCCTTCTAGCCAATGGCTCTCTAGAGATGGGATGCCGCTCCTCCTCTTTCCTACCTGTGCATGCATTGTATGTGTCTGAAATTTTTCAATCGGGCCCATTAAAAATTAAATTTATTTCCGTTTCCTTTTGGGAGGCGGAGACTCCTGAAAGACCGAAGATATCCGCCCCGCCCCGGCCCGGTCATAAAGTATGTGGTAAAAATTCTGTCTATTGCCAGCAGGTGGCACTCTTCCAGGGGAGAGCTGTAATCTGGCACTCTGCGGCAGTCCCAGCACCCCTTTCCTCCCTGATGCTCATAGCAGGAGCAACAGCAATAGAGCAGATTAAGCTTTTTGCCGCCCTTTTACCTTTTAAAAAAACCAACAGCCGTGCAGAGGGATGGGGGCGGCCGCGATGGGGAGGCGAGGAGAAAGCTTCCTCTTTTGCCTTCTAAAAGACGCTGCTGTGTGGCAGGATGGGGACAGCGAGCTTCTTCCAGCTCCCCTCCTCCCAAATGACTGCACAGGCCTCTCTGCAGCCCGTTTTGGGCCTTCGCATGCACTGTAGCTAACTCGCAGGTTCCTTTCTTTTCCTTTGCTGTGATGGTAAGCTGGGAAGCCATTATATTCTGGTGCTTCAGGAATGTTAGCATATGATCCCTCGTACAGGAGCATATAAAACTTCTCATTGCATTTTCAGGGAAGGTGGTGTGTGTGTACACATGTACACGCAAACACATATACAAACATACACAACACAGAGCATTATTTAGGTCAATTTCAATTGTTGCCCGAGGCCTACAATTTCTTTAGGCCTTTACTTTAGTCTTTAAAAATACTCTATCCTTCCAGATATAGATATAGATATATATTTAAAACACAAGCTAGAAATCAATTATTAACAATTTTACAGAACAGCATTGTATATTTCCAGAACTTACTCACTAAGGATGTATCCTTAGTCTTATTTCAGTTAGATATATAATTCAACTCATTTTGAAAGCAAATTAAATCAATGAAATAGATAAAACATCACAAAGCAAGCATTAAAACAATCTTAATCTCTATACATAAAAAGATGTTCATGTGTAACCATGATATATGGCAGTACGAAAAACTGAGTAGATACGTCGTAGAGAGAGAAGGGTCTGACGCAGGATATTCCTTTTAAAGTCCAGGTGACATTTATTAAATGTAAATGAAGCTATTTTGGAACGTGCTGGCCATGTGGAAGCAGCTTGAAAATGCCTCTGTACGACTCCTACTCCACATAGGGTCAGCTCACCTGTCATCAGATCTTTCACAGATGTCCTTCCAGCACATTCCTCCCTAGCAGGGCTGCACAACTTCAGCCCTCCAGTTGTTGCTGGACTACTGAGGATGCTAAGAGTTATAGCCCAACAACTGGAGGGATGAAGTTGTGCAGCCCCCATTTACTGTATATGTGTTTGGGGAGGGGGAGTCATCCAAACTGCTGCTGTACAAGCAACCAGATACTTTTAATGAGATGGGCCAGAAGAGCACTATCCAAAGTGGCCCACGGTGGTCTTTTGTGTGTGTGTGTCCCTGTTGACTGTGTGGATCAGACCATGTAGGAAACCTTACTTCTAAAAGAAAGTGTCCAATCCATGCCCAAAATGGTTTTACTAAGCTCTCTGTGTATATGCAGATACTTCATAAATCTGTATATACTACATGAATTCAAAAGTGTCCATTTATAGGGCTACTAGTCTTGATTCAGAGGCAGGATGTAGGGGAGCAGGAAAGAGGGCATGCCTTTCTCTCTTGCTCGTGGGCTTCCCAGAGGCATCTGGCGGGACACTGTGAGAAACGGGATGCTGGACTACATGGGTTTGGGGCCTGATCCAGCAGGGCTGTTTTTATATGGTGGGGTTGTGGGCACCATCAGATTTTGGGAGGATGAGCTGCGGCCAATGGCAGAACATTCTCAGTAGGAGTCTGCCACAGACTGTTACACATGCACACACAGCCCAGCAAATGTATTCAGAGTTTACTTACACAGGTAGTGCCTTTTCAGCAGCATCAAGCCAACAGTTATGATCGGGACACTGATCCACCAAACCATGCTCATATGTTTTGAGGCTGAAATGGGACAAACACATGTCAACTCAGGCTGAGAGTGGCTTCCCAGGGACCCAGGCAAAGACCCTGTATGTGGAGCTGCTGCAGGCTGGATCATGGGCTCGCTCTGTGCAGAGAGGTTCTCTACAACTGAGCCAGGCAACCTTCCTACTACCTCCTCATGGAGAACCACTAGAACCTCGTGGGCTTTTACAATTCAAATGGTCCTTCTGGGACACCATAGTTTCTTTTACTGCATGCTCAGCAATAAAATTTTAGAGTTCCTGACTCCCGTGTGCCAGGAAGAGCTTTCTTTTCATCACAGGGTCACTCTGCTCTCCTCTTCTTAACAGCCACATCCTTCCCTCCAGCCTCCAACATGCTTTATACCTTACATGTCACCTGCTTGACACCCAAAATACATACAGGATATGTCGGGTTATTGTAGCTGTAAATCAGCTGAGGGATCCCTCCTCCCTCCCTCCCTCCCTAGGGGAAAGGTCTCCTCCAGAAACTGCCATGACCTCCATGAAATGAGCCATCCCTCTTCCCTGCCCTTCCCTGCAGTCTCTCACCAGGAGGTTCCTCCCAGGCCAAGTCCAGAGGCTCTGAGAGTCCGTCATGTTCCACATGGCACCAGTAGCGCTCCTTGTCCTTAGGGTCAACACTGATTTTGAGCCAGGTATGGTAGGTCCCATCTGAGTTGGGAGTGACACTCCCACGGAAGGTCTCGTGCTCCCAGATCTCTCCATCCTTCCTCCATGTGGCTTCGATCTCCTTGGGATAGAAGCCATCAGCTCGGCAGATGAGGGCCTCCAGGCCATCTTGGCCCACCTTGCGTGTGACCTTCACCATTGGGGACTCTGTGAAAATGGCACCATTGAGGTTAACACTGAGACATTCGGTTGGATGGCAGGTAGGCTCATCCTTTACTGCCCTAAGGTTTTTGGCACCTTAGCCAAAGTATGAATTGGGGGGGGGGGGGCGCTCATGCAGTAAAGATTATATGTTTTTACTGAAATAATAAACATCCAGAATATAATTTTAACTGAATGTGCCAGGTGGGGAGGGTGTCAAAGTCATATTAAGCAGCTTGGTTGATGCGAGGAGGAGGGGTGTGTGGAAGAAGATAATGAGGCTATTCATACACACGTGCAAAACAAGGCTAAGGAAGCCCAGCCCAGTTTTGCACACACATGTAAACGGGCCAATCCTGGCAGCACCACGGCAGCAAACCCATGTAAGTAGCGGCGGCAGCAG
Source organism: Hemicordylus capensis (assembly GCF_027244095.1). Taxonomy (NCBI): domain Eukaryota; kingdom Metazoa; phylum Chordata; class Lepidosauria; order Squamata; family Cordylidae; genus Hemicordylus; species Hemicordylus capensis. The sequence continues at coordinate 233,377,815 of NC_069658.1, read as the reverse complement.
TTTTGTGGATTTTTAAAGAATACCTTTAAGAATCCATAAAAGTGATGCAATAGAAATCCATAGACCTCCTTCCTCACCACCCTCTTCCCCAGTCGCCACTGCCCCAGCTCCACACAGAAGGGGGCTATTAATGGCTGGGGCAGTAGCGCCCACGTCCACCCTGCATCCCCCAAGAACTGGCACCCTAAGTGGCCACCTTGATCTGCCAAGAAGATGGGCTGGCCCTGGGTAGGGTGGATGCCTGACATCAGGAAGGGATGAAGCCCTTTAACTTGCATCTTTTGAAGCCCTTTAACTTGCATCTCCTACGGATTGGCAGGGGTGCGTTCACATATTGACTAGATATAATCCAAGTCCCTGTGAATTATCAGGGAGCAGTTCACTCACAATTCAGGTTTTTCACTGCACATTAGAGTGTAACCCGATTTACACTGGGGTAAAAAAAAATCCACTATATGTATTGGTTTTGGGGGGAAACTGAGTTCGCAGTAAAGCCTCCCCATGAACCCATAGTAAAACCTGCTGTGTGTAAAAGTCCCAGGTAGTGCTGAGAGAGACTCCTGCCCATAACATTGGAGAGCCACAGCCAGTCAGTGCGGACAATATGAACTAGACAGACCGAGGTCTCACTCAGTAAAAGGCAGCTTTGTATGTTCCTCTCTCTCACTCTCTTCCCTCCATGCCTTCCACCAACAGACTTGTGTGCTGCACTTTGCTCCCAAAACAGAGCAGAAAAAGCATGCAAGCCCGTTGGTGGAAGGCACAAAGTAAAGAGAGCAAGACAAAGTAATCCAACCAGCTGCCACCCTGTGCTAGGAGATCCGTTCTCACCTCCCTCGCTGCTGCCTCCTCTGCTGACATGTAGTTTAACCTTGAGCTGGCACTGCCTCCAAGGCTGAATTACCCATTAACCCTATTCTAACTGAAGGAAAAGGGTGCGGGGGGGCATCTTTTCCAAAACCAAATCCTCTCTTCCTTCCCATTGTCACCTGGTATGCATAAATGCTAAGTTTCTTGTAGGGGGTTCTTGTCTGGCAAGGGACATCAGATGTGGATTAGATGGTCATGTAAGTGAGGTCCTGTAGCAGCATAAACTGAAGTAGCACCCATTCTGCATGCTCAATTGGAGTTTTAGTCTTTTCCGTTACTGGCCAGTGTCAATCACCCATGTCATTAATGAAGCCCTTTCTGCCCAATCAATGATTAGATCAGTTTTCCCGCTTTGCTTCCTCTGTGGATCACATGTTTGTTTCTTCGAGATGCTATTAGACTGTCCACTAGCAGTGTGCCCGAACCGGTCCGGCGGCCATTCCAAAGAATGGCCGAACTGCCGGACCGGTCCGGCCCTGCCTGGTTCGGGTCCGGGTGGGGGGTATGCCTTTAAGGGCAGGAGGGCTTGCTTAGCCCTCCCGCCTCCTTGCCCCCGCCAGCGCCCGTATTGAACAGTATAGGGGCGCTGGAAACCAGCCACCCCCCCCGCCGCCGCCGTGGCAAAATAACCCCCAAAGTCAGCCAGCCAGCCAGCCCTCCCTCCCTCCCAGCTAGCTGCCCTCCCACCCACCCACCCGCTCGCTCACCCGCTCGAATACTGGATAAAAAACGAGAGGAGCTCCGGCACAGAACTCCTCTCGTTCGGAAGGCCTCCTGAAGAATGGCGGCTTGCGCGCGCGCACATGCGCGCGCCGCAAAGCACGCCGTTCTCCGGAGGCCCGGTCTACCCGCCGGGAAAGGGCCGGGTAGACCGGGCCTCCGATCGCTGAGTAGACCGGGCCTCCAATCGCCGGAGGCCCGGTCTACTCAGCGATCGGAGGCCCGGTCTACCCAGCCCTTTCCCGCCGGGTAGACCGGGCCTCCGGAGAACGGCGTGCTTTGCGGTGCGCGCATGCGCGCGCGCAAGCCGCCATTCTTCAGGAGGCCTTCCGAACGAGAGGAGCTCTGTGCCGGAGCTCCTCTCGTTTTTTATCCAGTATTCGAGCGGGTCAGCGAGCAGGTGGGTGGGTGGGTGGGTGGGAGGGCAGCTAGCTGGGAGGGAGGGAGGGCTGGCTGGCTGGCTGACCTTGGGGGTTATTTCGCGGCGGCGGCGGGGGGGGGGCGGCTGGTTTCCAGCGCCCCTATACTGTTCAATACGGGCGCTGGCGGGGGCAAGGAGGCGGGAGGGCTAAGCAAGCCCTCCCCGCCCTAGAAACAAGGCCCCCCTTCGGTGCCGGTCCGGACTTCTCCGGACCGTGCACATCACTACTGTCCACAGGGGTATGGGGTGGGGGGACAACGGGAGCAAACTGCACTAGAGCCCCACAAGCCTGCCCCCCACCGCCAACATATTGGTTCATATTGGCAGGTTTGGGGCATGCAAAAGGAGGGTCCCAATACTCTATTTTTGCCCCAGACCCCACCTGCCTCCATCTCTGAAAGTGCCTTAAAAGAGTTTTCCGGAAGCTAGAGATGAGTTTAGGGCAACTCTGCTTGCCACAACATCCAAAACTATGCAGTGTGAACAAGATTTTGGTTCCAAAATATTTTATATTGTTATGGCTATACTGATTTTAGTAGTGTTTAACTTTAAAAAAAAGTTTAATACCATGTAATAAAACAAAAAATACAATGTTACTTTTCCAGTTACAAAATTACAAGTGGGCTGTAGCCCACAGAGACATCTGCAGCAAGTTTGTTCATTTTTAAGGTGCCACAAGCTCTCTCTCTTTCAACAGACTAAAACAGCTGAAACAAACAGAAACCATCGTGGTTAAGGTAATTGTTAAGACAGCATTGTAGCTGCTGGGAAAAGCAAGATGGTGACACTCCATGAAAAGAGATTTTGTAGGCACCAGCCCATTCTCTTAATAAGGAAGGAAATTAATATAATTCCAACAAGTTTCTATTATTCACTCCTAGGGAGAAACACTGGAATTGCTGTTTTTTCCTGGTCTAGAATTATTATCCTTTGGTTCTTACAGCTGCACTTCCCATGCAAGGGAAGGGTAGGGTGTTCCCCTCCAACTTTTAATAGGAGGTCCATACATGCCACCACCTCACCACCACCAATAGACTGAGAAGGTCTCTCAGCCCCGAAAAAAAGTTGTTCTGATCATATTTCATCTCTAGTTCTTCGCCTGACTCATTCAAGCAGCCAACAAAAGTAGCAGAGTCCTTAGTGGACTGTGCAACTCCAGAATGCAAGCAAAGGTGAGAGAAACATGTCGTAATTCCCTTCCACGTTGAAAACAACAACAAAACAAACCACTATCCAGGTGCATAAGGATAATGGAGTGGAAGGGCGGAGATGACCCTGGGCCACAGGAGTGTGGGGTTACTGGGGGCCCCTCCCCACTCCATTATTCCTCCTCTGCCATGCATCTCGTGCCACATTCTGCCACCCCCACCCCTGGCAAAGCAAGCGGTTCCTTGGCTGCAGAGCACATGGGGACCACCATGTGTGCCTTCCCAGCAGCAGACACGCCCCCTGCGTCAGCATGATAACACAGGGAAGGAAGAGCACGGCCTGGACTGCTGCCCAGCTTGCTACACCCTTGAAACAGGAAAGCTGTAGCCTAGCTCAGCTGTTTTCTACTTCTAAGGTTTTTATTTCTCTCTTTGTTTAATCTGTGAGAGTGTTGAAAAACTTATTTTACTATCCCAATTACAGGATAAAAGGACACAGTCCAAGAATTCTGATATACATTAAGTGTATATTTGCTATTCAATGGAGAATGAGAGGAGGAATTCTCACCCCTTGCTCTCCTCACCTGTCCGCAGCAAAGTCTCCTTCCCAGTGTCACGGTATCTTTGCAGGCTTTCAATGCATTCCTTTTCCAGGTAGCCTTTCCAGGTCATAGCAATATCTAGGTTGGACTCCCACTTCCTCTTGGTCACTTGGGCCTTGGCATCGGCTGCTATCCAGGTGAAGGTCTCCTTGTCCAGGCTGATGAAGTCCTTCCCGTCGTAGCCGCACTGCATGGACCTTCCTTTCTGATTCCCATCTTTGCTCAGCTCACAGCCGACCAGGCACTGCCAGGTGTGAAGCCCTGAAGGAGACACACAACGCAGAATCATCAGAAGTGCAGCATGTTCCCCTCCATAAGAACAGTCCTGCTGGATCAGGCCCACTTTCTCCACCCCATGCATGATTTTATAGACCTCTATCATGTCTCCCCGCAGTCGTCTTTTTTCTAAACTAAATAGCCCCAGGTGTTGTAGTCTTGCCTCGTAAGAAAGGTGCTCTAAGCCCCTGATCATCTTGGTTGCCCTCTTCTGCACCTTTTCCAGTTCTACAATGTCCTTTTTTAGCTGTGGTGACCAAAATTGTACGCAGTACTCCAAGTGTGGCCACACCATAGTTTTGTATAAGGGCATTATAATATTAGCCGTTTTATTTTCAATCCCTTTCTAATGATCCCTAGCATGGAATTGGCCTTTTTTACAGCTGCCGCACATTGAGTCGACACTTTCAACAAGCTGTCCACCACAACCCCAAGATCCCTCTCCTGGTCAGTCACCGACAGCTCGGATCCCATCAGCATATACTTGAAGTTGGGGTTCTTTGTCCCAATGTGCATCACTTTACAGTTGCCAACACTGAACCGCATTTGCCACTTTGTCACCCATTCCCCCAGTTTGGAGAGGTCGTTTTGGAGCTCTTCACAATCAGTTATGGATTTCACTACCCGAAAGCGTTTGGTATCATCTACAAATTTGGCCACCTCGCTGCTTACCCTTACTTCTAGATCATTTATGAATAAATTAAAAAGCACCGGTCCCAGTACAGATCCCTGGGGGACCCCACTTCTTACTTCCCTCCATTGTGAAAACTCTCCATTTATACCTACCCTCTGTTTCCTGTCTTTCAACCAGTTAGTAATCCACACATGTACTTGTCCCCTTATCCCATGACTGCTAATTTCCCTCAGGAGTCTTTGATGAGGAACTTTGTCAAAAGCTTTTTGGAAGTCCAGGTAGACTATGTCAACTGGATCACCTTGATCCACACACCTGTTGACACTCTCAAAGAACTCCAAAAGTTTGGTGAGGCAAGATTTACCTTTGCGGAACCCATGCTGGTTCACTCTCAGCAGGGCCTGTTCTTCTATGTACTTTACAATTTTATCCTTGAGGATGTTTTCCATCAATTTGCCTGGAATGGATGTTAAGCTAACCGGTCTGTAATTTCCCAGATCACCCCTGGATCCCTTCTGGAAAATCAGTATTACATTTGTTACTCTCCAGTCCTCTGGTACAGAACCTGACTGCAGGGATAAGTTATATATTTTAGCAAGGAGATCGGCAATTTCACATTGGAGTTCTCTGAGGACTCTTGGATGGATGCCATCCGGCCCTGGTGATTTGTTAGTTTTCAGTTTTTCCAGACAGTTTAGAATATCATCTCACATCACTTCTATTTGGCTCAGTTCTTTAGCTGCCATCCCCGAAAAGCCTGGTTCAGGAAACAGGTATATGCTCAGTATCCTCTGCCGTGAAGACGGATGCAAAGAACTCATTTAGCTTCTCTGCAACCTACATATCCTCCTTAATAATCCCTTTCACTCCCTCATGGTCTAATGGTCCAACTACCTCCCTGGCAGGTTTCCTGCTTCTGATGTATTTAAAGAAGTTTTTGTTATTCCACTTGATGCTTTTAGCTCAATGTTCCTCAAACTCTCTTTTTGCCTCCCTTATTGTTGCCTTGCATTTCTTTTGCCAGAGTTTGTGTTCCTTTCTGTTCTCTTCATTTGGACAGGCCTTCCAATTTTGGAAGGAAGTCTTCTTCCCTTTTATGGCTTCCTTGACGGTACCCATTAGCCATGCTGGCATCTTCCTGGACTTAGTGGTACCTTTCCTCTTTGGGGGTATACAATCTAACTGGGCTTCTAGTATTGTGGTTTTGAGTAAACTCCATGCACTCTGGAGCGAAGTGACTCTCCTGATTTTCCCATTCAGCTTTCTTTTCACCATACTCCTCATTTTAGAGAAGTTTCCTCTTTTGAAATTCAAAATGTCTGTGTTAGACATCCTTGGTAATTCTCTCCCCACATGTATGCTGAATTTGATGGCACTATGGTCACTAAAGGGTCGATGACACTGACATCATGCACCAGGTCCTGGGTGCCACTCAGAATTAAGTCCAAGGTTGCGTCCTCTCTGGTCAGTTCCAAGACCAACTGTTCTAGGGCACAGTCATTTAGCGTATCTAGAAATTTGACCTCTTTGTCATGACCTGACTGTGAATTTACCCAGTCTATGTGTGGGTAGTTGAAATCACCCATGATTACAGCCCTGCCTCTCCTTGATGCCTCCCTGATTTCCTGCTGCAACTCCCAGTCACTGTCAGCATTTTGATCAGGAGGGCGATAGCACGTCCCCAGTAGTACGTTCCCTTTCAGGCCTTGTACTGTCACCCACAGAGTTTCTGTGGAGGACTCCAGTCCACCTAGGTTTTCTAGCTTGTAAGATTCTATGCCTTCTTCAACATACAGTGCTACTCCACCTCCAAGGCGCCCCTCCCTGTCCTTTCTATACAGTTTATATCCAGGGATAAAAGTGTCCCACTGGTTCTCACTGTTCCACCATGTTTCTGTTATGCCCACAATATCTATTTCTGCGTTAGCCACCAAGCAATTCAGCTCACCCATTTTGGCTCAGAGGCTTCTGGCACTGGCAAATCCCAAATCTCTAGTACCACATTTTGGCACCCCTGCTCCCTCCTCCAAATAGCACAAAGCAGAGAAGATGGTGTGTGTGTCAGGAATGTTTTAAGATAAAAGGTTAATGTTTGCTATCTTCTTCCCATGTTGGACATCCTTACTAGGGATGTGCAAACTGGTTCAAATTCAAACCAGTTCGGTTCAAAGGTTCAAACCGGGACCAAACAGGACATTGCATTGGCAATGCCAGTCCGAGTTCGAACCGATCAAGCCAGGTTCAATTCAAGCTGATTTGAAGGTTCTAGAGATCATTTTAGATGTTGTCCTCCATTTTGTGTGACTTATGTTGCTTGATTTCATTGGCTGAGCTCTTGCTCCCCTGATTGGCCAGAGGACTCTGGCTCTCTAGTAGGCTCTACACTGCTAGTCCTTGAGAATTGTCACCCTATTAACCAGGGGGGAGGGCAAAGGTGGGGACTCCCAAAGGAGGCTGCTTCAAATCCTATTTAAAGCCAAGCCTCTGGCCTAGCAAAATCACCCTGAGACCTGCCTCGAGAGGATTTGCGGGGAGAATGGGCTAAGCCCACTTTCCCCGCAGACGAGCAGTCAGTCTGCTCCGGGCGGCCGAACCGGCCACCCACACGACTGCTGGCTCTGTTACGGAGCCGGTGGGGGCTGGGGCGATTGGGGGCCACATGGCCCCCGGAAGCTCCAGCATGCCCTGCGCGAGTGTGCAGGGCATGCTGGAGAGACCCCCGAGCCAGGAGGCTGCTTTTTAGCCTCCTGGTTGGGGGTCTACTCGTGAATTGGCATGGCGCGAAGTCGTGCCACAGCAACTCACAATCAGAAAGCCCAGGTTAGCAGAGCGCTCGCTCCACTAACCTTGGCTTAGGGGAGGGTTGCCTATGCGGGTAACCCGCTTTTGTGAGAGCGGGCTCGACAGCGAGCCTGATGGTTCTCACAGTCCTGCAAAATCGTGCTAGGCTCCCTTAGCCCAATTTTGCAGGACTGTGAGAATAGCCTCTCTGGCTGTAGTCTTACTTGGCTTCCTTCTGGCCTGCTGCTACTGCTGGTGAGGTGAGAGTCTGCTTGGCAGACTGCTGTGTTTTTGTTCCCAATCCTCCCTTCTGCCTGTTTTTACACACACACACACCCTTCTCTTCTCTGCTTTAAACCTTTTATCCCCTGGTGTGACTCTGTGTGTGTGTGTGTGTGTGTGTGTGTGTGTGTGTGTGTGTGTGTGTTCATTCTGCTGCTTTTATTTTTTTCCAGTGAGTGAGTGTCTGTCTCTCTTTCCCCTCTTCTCTGGGTCAGGGGGGCCCAGGTCTTTTGGCCTGAGGCTTCTCTCTGGCCCATTTCCCTAACCCAGTCCCCACTTCCCCCCACCTTTTTTGCTTTGGTGGCTGCTGCTTTTAAATCTGTTGGCTGAGTTGAGATAGAGAGAGTCCTCAGCTCAGCAGCCACTGCCAGTTGCTTTTCTTTTATTCTGGGTTTTTTTTGGGGGGGGGGGCTTTTCCTTGTTTTCTCTGGAGCAGGTGCTTTTCTTTGTTAACCTTTTTCTTGCTGTGCTTAGCACACCACCTGCTCCAGAGTCCAGCACCTCTGTCCTCCCCTTCCCTTCCCTTCCCTTCCCCATTGCCTTTTCCCCCACCAGCCTTTTTATTTACTTAATCAGTGTTTTTACTTTGATTGATTTATTTGGGCAGGGGTTTCTGCCCTGCCCTGCCCTGCCCTGCCCTGCCCTCCCCACCACAGCTGTGCCTACCCACCCACACTGCCAGCTTGCCACTGGTCTGGGATTCCTTCTTTTTGCTCATGACGAGTGTGTGGGGCAGAAGATCTCCAGGACAATGAGGGGGTAAGTAAGTAAGGGGGGACAACTTTTTGTTGTCCCCCCTTTCCCCCTTTAGTGTTCCTTAAATAGGGCCTCCTTTCATGTTTGGGTGTGGGGAGGTATATTTCCTGTGGTTTTTCTTTACAGGTTGTTTCTTGTTTTCACAGGTTCCCTCTTAGTTCCCCCCCCCCCCGCATATTATGTACTTTACTGCATTGTTGTTTATTGTATTGTGGGAGGAGTGCGTGGGTAGGCTTGTTTTAAAATGGGTTTTCTTTAAATAGTTTTTTTTTTTTAAGTTTTCCCCCAATAGGGTTTTTTTTGTAACCCCCCCCCCTTTTTTAAAGATTTCTCCATTTAAAAAAAAAAATCCACCAGGGTCTTTGGGAATATCTGAGCCGTGTGGTGAGCAAAGCTTGCAGCAGGGTGGCAGGCAGAGGTGAGAGGGGTCCCCAAGATGGTGCAGGAGGTCGGGGGGGCAGAGAAGATGCCATCCTGGGGTCCCACAGGTCGCCATCAGCAAATTCTTTCGCTCAGGTGAGGCGGTGGTGTGAAGGCTCTTCTATCTGGAGGAGCCTGCAGCCGCTGAACCAGTTCCCGGACCAGTGGCGGGTCCATCAGGTGGTGTGCCAGCAGTGTTGCCATGCAGTGCGGAGCCTGGCAGTGTGGGGGGCTCTCCTGCCAGGGAAGCTCATTCTGTGGCGGGGGTGGAGGGCAGGGGCTTGACGGCTGGCAGTGCAGCCAGATTTTCCCTCCCTCTTGCTGCTCCTCCAACACTCCTCTTGCCACTCACTAGGAGGGCCCCTGACGATGTCCAGGTCATGGCAGAGTCCAGTGCTGAGTTCTCCCAGTCTGGCTCCAAGGGGGAAGGGTCAGCTGCTGAGGTGGAGGGAGCAGCCCCTCCTCCAGTGAAGCCGAGCCCTTCTTCTTCCACACAGAGTGGAAGGGGGTGGGTGATGGTGGTGAGCAAGCACCAGCAGCCCCCCTAGGTCCGCCATCACCGAAGAGGCCCAAGATGGCACCCAGGGCATCAGAGGCCACGCAGAGAGGTGATGTTTGGTTACATTTTGAGATCCCTCAAGATACCCCAACTGCTGCTCACTGTGTCCACTGCAGGGCACAGGTCAGTCGGGGCAAGGATGCTAAGCATCTGGGGATGACCCCCATGTGGCAACACATGTGATGGCATCACCTGGATCTCCTTGACTCCGCTGGCAGCACTAGTGTGCCTACAACCAGTGCTGACAAGGGCAGTGCACCAGCTTCCATGAAGTAGGGCATGCAGCCAACCAAGCAGTGGATGCAGTCATCGGGCAAGAAGCACCCTGGTCACGTGGACCCAAGTCTCCTCACCCGCCTCATAAGGGAGATGCTAGCCACTGACGACCAGCCTTTTCAGGTGGTCAAGAAGCATGGAGGTGGCAGCATCCTGTTGTGGGGGTGTTTCTCTGCCTCAGGGACTGGGGCTCTCGTTAGGGTAGAAGGAAAAATGGATGGGGCAAAATACCATCAGATTCTGGAAGAAAACCTGCTACCCTCTGCCAGACAGTTGAGGATGGGCAGAAGATTCACCTTTCAACATGACAACGATCCGAAGCACACAGCAAAATTGACCACACAGTGGCTGAAGGAGAAAAAAGTGAACGTCCTCATGTGGCCCAGTCAGAGCCCAGACCTAAATCCCATAGAAAATCTGTGGGGAGATTTGAAGATAGCAGTCTACCAACACCTACCATCCAATGTGACCAAACTTGAGCAGTTCTGTATGGAGGAGTGGGCAAATATTGCTCCATCTAGATGTGCAAGGTTGATAGAGAAGTATCCCAACTGACTCAAGGCTGTTATTAAAGCAAAAGGTGGTTCAACAAAATATTGACATGGGGGGGGTGGTGATCCTTTTTCAATCTCAATAATTCTTGTTTTTTATTTCTGACACTTTTTCTGGACTGTAATTGTGATGTTTTTCAGTTGGGTGTTATAGGTTGCATTGGATAAGTACAGCTGGTGAAGGGAATTTTCTTTGTGTTTTCATTTCAGGATGTAAGGGAACCAGAATTTAAGGTCTATCAAAGGGGGTGATTCTTTTCAATACCCACTGTACATGCTGGGGCAGTGAGTCAGGAGGCCTGACGGGGCTTATACTGTTGTCCAGACTGTTGCTTGGTGGTGATGTTCCTTGACATGTGGCCTGTTCCACTGAAGGCATGATTGTTTGTTGTATCTGTCCCTGGGTCTGAAGTTTGGACAAAAGGAACTAAAAGGCTGAAAAGGCTTGTGTGGAGTACGGTTCTCACATGAAGAGGAGGGAAGGGCCTCATTCTTGTCCTTGGTTTTGTTGAGACCCTCCTAGAGAGCCTCATCGCTGAACAACTTTGAAGCGGTGAACAGAGCCATCACTATGTTAGCCCAGGAGGTTTGATCCACTTGCCAATGTTTGAGCCACAGGGTTTGCTTGGCTACAATATTAGTTGCCGTGGCTCAGGCCGCAAATCTAACAGAATAGGAACATAGGAAGCTGCCATATACTGAGTCAGACCATTGGTTTATCTAGCTCATTATTGTCTTCAGACTGGCAGTGGCTTCTCCAAGGTTGCAGGCAGAAATCTCTCTCAGCCCTATCTTGGATCAGCAATGAATGCTTGGGCCCTCTGGATTTTAAGGAGAATTCGTCTCTGTTGTGGTGGATCTGGAGGCAGAGTCTGAAGGTGTTCATTGGATCAAAGAAGAGCTGCCCTGGAGATGATGGAGGCAGTGGTGGAGGCTCTGATGCATACTGAGATGGCATCTGTGTTTTTCCAGAGCTGGGACTCTAGCTTCTTTTCAGAGGGGTCCTTTAGGGAGGACTCACCAACGCTGGTCAAGATTGCCCCAGAAGTCTGTGCGGCCACTGGGGCATTGACTGGAGGTGTATGGAACAAGGCTGCTGTTGAAGGAACAAACTCATACTGTTTAGACACAATGGAGACAGTCTTTTTTTGACAAGGCAGGCGCCTGGCACTCCTGTTTCACCACTTCAGAAAAAGGTTTCAGGAAAGGGAAACGGGATCATTGGATGAAGAGGTAGATAGCACCAGCAACTCCCTGGAAGGGGAGGCATGTCTTTAGGCATGTCTGAGTGCAGGCCAAGAGTGTGAAGAGCCTTGAGGAGCAACTGAGAGAAATCATCAGCTGGTAGGAGCCTGCGTGGCGGAGGGCTCCAGCTGCTGGCCATCTGACTACTCTCCCTCTTCCCTTGAGTCTGGATCATTAGCAGGGGCAGTGGGAACACTGCCTAGGGTGTCCCGGGGGCATAGGGATTCAAGGGGCTCTGCAGGGTCTGTTGGCCGCCCAGGATGAGGGTCTGGAGGGTCGTAATCAGTACTATCCGAGGAATGATTAGTAGCCTTTTTGTGCTTATGCTTAGACTGCTTCCTGGATTTGTTGAGCCTTTTTTGCTTGCTAGACTTCTTACACCTATGGGGAATTTTAGGGGGGCTTTCAGACGAATCAGAAGAGGACGAATGAGCTGACTCCAAAGAAGCAGAATGTGACTTATCCCTGTGCCTGCATTTTTTTTTAAAATCAGGCTGTTAGGGCTGCAATTGCTCAAGTGAGGAATGGATAGCTTCTACAAACCAAGCCTGCCAAGCAATAGGCATATCTTCAGGGAGCTGCCGGATTTGAGGTAGGCAGGAGGGGCCCTCTGCGCAGAGCAGAAGGGCAGGGGTGCAACAGACCAGCAGGTCATGGACCCACCAATCCTTGAAATTCTGGAATTGCCAGGCTGTGGCTCCACCAATGCCAGTGTCCTCGGAAGGGAGTATTTCAGGAGCTAATTCACTACCATTACAGCAGAAATTAACAGTCTCAGGGGCAACAGCTTATAAAGGATAAGCATGGAGATTCATGCAAGGTTAAACTAATCTACTTTATCCAGAAGTCCATGATAATAGAAAAGACCTAGATCTAACAGCTAGCTACATGTTGGTCAGAGAGAGACCTATAGGAGCATGGTGCTCAGATTGGGAGGGGGGGAGAGAGAGAGCTAGCTAGAGGCATTCTGAGAAGAAAAAGAAGTCACTCCCAGGAAGTTCCTGAGTACAGTCTATCCATAGAGGGGTCATAGAGGCAGATATAAACAAGAAAGAGAAGGAGACCCTATCTGTCTCTACTCCCAGTGCCCCTAGTGGTCGTTAGGGTTACTGGTGCAAAAGGTTGATGCCATCTTGAGCTGAATCTCCAACACATTGGAGGCGGAGGCCTGAGGAACAGAGCAGGTGGCTCCCCTGTGACCTCAGGCCCTGAAGGCAGCTCTGGAGCCGGGTTGTTGTTGCCAGCCAGCATTTGAGGAAGTGCTTCGGAGGAGGAAGTTCCAACTGGCTGTGGCCTTTCCCAGTCTTTCAGACCCGTGGCGGGCAGGGGCTGGTGGGAGGGGATCCTCTATCCCTGGGGAAGGTGACCTGGCCTGTAGGAATGGTAGAGGCTTCTTCCTCCAAAAGGATATTCCTCTTCCTCAGGCTCCATAGCGGGGCGGGGGGGGTGGAGGGCAAAAGTGCTTATTGACATGAGTTACCGAGGCTGCCAATTTATCTTTGGATCTCTAGATAAGCCCTGCCTCCCCCGACACAGACTGCGTGGGTTGTGGCGGGCCCAAAGCAGCAGAATGTGCAGCATGAAGGAGCTGCTTACTGTTCTGCAGAGCTTGTTTCTTGCCCTTGGTCATGAGGGCATGGATGATGCCTGTTCTCTCGCTCCATGGCGGTCAGGGAGGGGAGGGAGAGAACAGGGAAGAGGAAAGCAGAAATGGAAGAAAAGACAAACAAAGGGCTTTTGGGGGTGGGGGAATAGCCTTGTCGCGCTTCAATGCGATTCGGTGTTGGAAGGGTAGTAGAGCCCATTGCAGCTGGCGAAGGTGGAATCTTGCCCAAGGCACTGAGTCCATGGCTGCCACCATGAGTCCGAGAAGACGTGCAAGCTTTAGGAGGTTGACCACCGGTTGCTTTAGTACGGTGCAGGCCAGAGACGTAAGCACCTTCATCCTGTCCGGAGGTAGGAACAATCTGCACACTGAGGTGTTTATGATTACGCCCAGGTGACGAAGGTGCACCGCCAGAGTCAAGTGGCTCTTGCCCACGTTGACCAAGAAGCCATGAGCTTTCAGAAGTGACATTGTCTTGACCAGTGCCTCTTCCACTGCTGCCGCCGTCCTCGCTCGAATAAGCAAATCGTCGAGGTAGCAATAAAGATGAACACCCTTGGTGCGGAGAAGGGGGCTCAACACCTTCGTAAAAACTCTTGGTGCCGACGACAGGCCGAACGGCAGAGCTCGGTATTGGAAGTGCCTGCCCCATAGCAAAATCTCAGAAGGGGGCGGCTGAGCGGGTGAATAGGGACATGAAGATACGCATCCTGGAGATCGATGAACGCCATGAAGTCCCCCACCCCCCGAATAGCCTCTGAGATGGTGCGTAAAGTCTCCATTCGGAATCTCCTCTTTGCCACCAATCTGTTGACGGGTCGAAGGTTTAACACCGCTCTTGCTGAGCTGTCTTTCTTTGGCACCGTGAATATTATTGAGTAGACTCCCCGACCCCTCTGAGAGGCAGGTACCTCCTCTATGGCACCTATGTCTAGCAGGTGTTGTATTGCCGCAAGGAGACCCTTGTGTTTTTTGAGATTTCTTGACATAGGAGTGAGGAGAAACCTGTTCCCGGGATGGCTGGTTAGCTCCACCCTGTAGCCCCCTCTTACGACAGAAAGGACCCAAAGATCTGAAATGGACCCTTTCCAAACGTGCCAAAAGTCCAAAAGACGAGCCCCCACATTGCCATCCTGATTGTCAGGACTGCTGCTTGGATCCCCTCGACTAAGAGGGGTGAAGGACTGGCGGTTTTGGGAGGAAAAGTATTGCTTGCCCTGTCCTCTAGACCTGTTCCACTGCGGTCTGGACGAGCGAAAGGAGTCTCTCTGCCGGTATTGTGGACGAAAGGCTCGAGGGGGTTGGGAGGATCTGCGGGTGAACGGCTTCTCCTCCTTGCGCGTGGCCACAGGCAGAGTCTTCCTTCTATCCTTGGTCTCAATTAAGACCTCTTTTAGGGTGTCATCACCAAACAGCTTCCCACCCACATAGGGTACAGCAGCCAGGTTGGACCTAGAGGTATTGTTGACCTTCCAATACTTCAACCAGATGTTACACCTAGCCAACACACCTGCGCTCATAGCTCGGGTGGAAAAACGCACGCTGTCGAAGGTTGCGTCAGCCGCGAGGGCGGCGGCCTTTTGTAGGCGGAGGAGCCTATGGCGCATGAGTGCCGGGTCTGAGGGCGGTTCATTGAGAAGCTCATCGATCCAGAGCACAGAGGCCCTAGAGACTAGGGAGGCTGTAGTATCAGCTCTAATTGCCAGGGCCGATGCATCATGAGCCCTGCGTAAGGCCGCTTCTGCTTTTCTATCCGCTGAGTCCTTAAAGGTAGAGTCCCCATCCTTGGGCACTACCACACCACTGAGAACGGCCCCAAAAGGCGCATCTGTAAGCGGCACCTTCAACAAATTAATTGTATCCTCCTCAAAATTGTAAAGCTTGTTGGCAGAGGCTGGTGTCCTTTTTGAGGAGGAGATAGCCGACCATTCCTCCTTGATAGCGCTGGCAAAGCCCTCGGGCATAACCGCCCTGTACTGCGCGGACTTAGACTGGGGAAGTACTAGCGAGCCCTTGGAAGGCGGGGCCTCTGCCACGGGAGATGCAGGCTTTAGACCCAGGGCCAGGAGAGCCTGGTTAATAACAGGCTGCGCGTCTTCCAATAATGATAGACGTTGGCTATGCATGCTAGCCCCCTGCTCTTCAGGGAGTTCGCCTTCCTCACATGACGAAGCCTCTGACTCCCCAATTCCCTGCGCAGAGCCAGCTATTGATCCGCTGCGCTGAAACACATCGGGGGATTCCCCTCCCGACTCCTCCGATGAGTGAGGGCCCCTCCTACCCTGGTATGGGGTCACTCTCATCGAACATCTGAGCCTTTTCCTCCAAGGCTCTTCGTCTCCTGAATCAGAGGAGGAGGGAGCATTAACTGGTCTTTTTTGTCCTCTCTCTCCCGAGCGCTCCTTGAGAGCCGCCTGCAGGGAGCTCTGAATCGCCTCCTCTATCCAGGCCTTCATAGCCGCCGGGTTGAATGCACCCCCTAACCCACCCGTGGCCGCCCCGATAGGGGTAGGGCCAGTAGGGGGGTTCCCAACAGGGGACTGATCTTCCTCATCCCCACTCCCCCGTGCTGGCCCCAGTCTCACTGCCGTGGCTATGGGGATGCCGCCGTCAAGCCTCGGATCCTCCTCTCCGTGCACCTGCTCTTCTTCGGCTGGCCCCGTCTCCGCTCCCAGCGCTTCAGTCTGTCTGGGGCTCGGGGACTGCTGACGCTCTCGGCGTGGCCCACCCCACGGTTTCCCCATCGGGGCGTCTGGCCACCGGCGAAAGGAGGGGCGGGGATAGTGAGGCCGTCCCCTCCCCAGCAAGTTCGAGCATGCGCCGGAGTGGCCGCGCGGCGCCTTGAAGAATCGGGCGAATGCTCCCTCTCCGCATGGCGCTTCTTTTTGCACTTCTTTTTCGGTAGCAGGGGAGACCTCAGGGAGCGATCGTGTGAGGGCTCCTCCGACGCATCCAGCCCCTGGTCGTCAGCGTGACGGGAAAGCCGCTGTGGCCCAGTGGCGCCAGGAAGGCTTCCTCTATTGGTCGCCATCTTGCCCGAGTTTTTCGCGCCGTCTCGCCTCCTTGGCGAGAAAAGCCGTTGCCTGGCCGAGTGCTCTCTGCGAGCCAGCAGGCCCACACCCTTCTCTTTAGCCATCGGTCGGAGGGCCACTTCGGGGGGGGGGAGGCGAGAGAAACAGCGATAGCGGGATGGAGACTTGGAGCGGGGTATTGAGGAGGAGGGCTGAGATAAGCAGGAGGAAAGAGCGAATAAAAGAGCATTTTTAAAAATATATATATAAACACAAAATAGAAGAACAGACAAAAGAGGATGAAGACTAGAAGGAAAGACCACAGATCGACCAGAAAAACTGACCACCGGATGGTAAGGGAATGACCAAGAAGCGAGCTAGCAATTTGTGTCTCCTGGAGCGAAGGCAGGAAGTAGAACTGAAGGGATCCGCCCACATGCAGGGGTTTAAGGATCTTCAAGTTTCTCTACTTCCTGCCTTCTGGAGCACATGGAGGGATGTAATCCCACGTTGGGTGACCTCCTACACCAGCCGAGAACTCTTTTTATTGATCCAGTATCATTACAACTTATGCAATTACACAGTCATTTAATCACATTGCCAGCATAGCACAGTGGTTAGAGTGTTGGACTAGGACCGGGAAGACCCAAGTTCGAATTCCCATTCAACCATTAAAAAAAAACTTGCTGGGTGACTCTCGGCCAGTCGTGTATCTCTCAGCTTAACCTACCTCACAGGGTTGTTATGAGAATAAAAATAACCATGTACACAGTTCTGAGTTTGTTGAAGGAAGAGTGGGATATAAATGTAAAAAATAAAAAATGATTATATTAAAAATAGCAGTATATGATACTTGGATTCTCTTGTAATGCTCACTTAACATGTGGGGCCCAGAATTGGACACAATGATCCAGACGATGTGTGAGGCACAGCTGCTATTCCTGATCAGCTGGAACTGCTGCGCACATAGAAACCAGCCCCTGCAGTGTTGCACAAGAGCGCAATTGCACAGCTACTTATGACAATGTGGCCACAGTTGCACAGTGCTACTTACACTGGACACAATGCTGTGCAAATGCAGGCATGTGCTGTTCTACGTAGTTGTGCAACTGGGCTCTTGTGCAACATTCCTGGGGCTGCCTTCCATGTGCACAGCAGCTGTGGCCAATCGGGAAGGGACACCAGCTTTGCCTTTCACATCATGTGCAATGCAATTGAGGTCTAGTCAGTGAAGTACAGAATGGAAGGATTCTCTCTTGAGATCTGACATTGCACTTTTATTAATGCAGTCCAAGAGTTTGCCTTAGCCTTTTTAGCAGCTGCATCACACTACTGGCTCATGTTCAATTTGCAAAGCCTATCCTGTACGTCTGCATTTTATTTTTCTTGCTGCAATGCAGGACTTTATATTTGTCTCTGTTGAACTTCACCTTCTTGGTTTGAGCTCAGTATTCAAAACAGTTAGGACTGGATCTTGCTTCCATCTTCTGAGTGCTAGCTGTTTCCCTAAGCTTCCCATAAGCTTTGATTCTGGTAAGCATCCCCTCTGCTCCCTCCTCCAGGTCATTTATGAAGAGGACAGAGCCTAAAGGCACTCCACTTGATAGCTCCCTCTAAGATGATGGGGAGCCATTAATGAGCTAACCAGCTGTGAATCCCCCTAACAGCATAATCTAGTCCAGATTTTGACTTGTTATCATGAGAGACTTCACCAGATGCTTTGCTGAAATTGAAAAACACTAAGTCCACAGCATTCCCATGACTTACTAAATTAGTACGTCGGTAAAAAAAGACAAGATTAGCCATGCAATGAAGTACACTGGGGCAAAGTGAAGAGGAAGGAGACAATTGTCTATCACATGCCTTGCCCTCATGCCAGTCTCCTTCTCCCCCTGCCAAGCCTCCTCCCAAAACAAAGGGAATTTGAAGGACTTCCATCTTCATCCTGGGACAGGAAATAATAGATATTGTTCCCTCGGAACTTGCACGTGCAGTGGTGGAACTGGGTGACATGGCCTGCTCCCCCAATTCACCCCAGGGTTGAGTTCTCACATGTGTACAAACAGTCCATCAAGTTTTGCCTCTAGGAGAATGGAAAGGAAGGCATTTCTTACCCACCTCACTCCCCCACCTGAGTTGTCTTCAATCTGAAGGGAAGATTTATCCCTCCCCCCCACCTCGATTTCCCTCCCTGCCCAAAATTCCCTCTCTCCATCTCTATTCCTGTCCCTGCACAGGAGAAATATGGAAGTGCAAATCTGTGCCCTTCTCCCCTTCACTAACCTCCACTCTGGTTGTAGCGATTTTGCAGGCTCAACAGGGCCTGCCTGAAAAACCCCTCAGCCTCCCAAGCATGATGGGTCTCCTTTTCCCAGAACCGGAGATCTTCCGCCTTCTCCACCCAGGCGACCTGAGGCTGATCCCTCCTTGTGTTGCTGTCATAGCGAGTGATAAGTTGGTCATCCAGGTACCCCACCTGAGTGAACCAGGGCCAATTCCTGATGGGCTCTGATATCCCCAGGTACAAATGATGCAGGGAGTGCAAGGAGGAGCCTGGAAAGGAAGAGAAAGGGGGAGAATTAAGGATGTCTTATTTCTACAGAACCTCAAACCACTGCCTTCCAAAGATCCTGCCACCCTGCAGCAGCCCCCACCCTCATTCAGAATGTCCAGGAGGTATCTTAAAATGTGGGCATGTCTGCAGGCTCAAGTACTGTACAGTGAATTTTAAAATGTTTATTGTTTTAAAAAATAGGAGGGGGATCTGTGCATTTACTATTCTGCAAGGTATCACCTAGCCTTTGTTCCAACTGAAAAATAATTGCCAATGGTAGGGATTGGGGAAAATAGAATTTTCTGCTCTTTTGTATTAAAGTGAGTGCGTGTGTGAAAGAGAGAAAGATGGTTGAAGAGCAACCCAGGTTGCCTGCTGGTCCGGGAGCAAGAGGGAGCAACAAGTTGTATTTCTCTCCTAAAGAAGACATCAAGCAAGGGAACACAGCAAAGAAATAAGAAATAAATAAATCACCAAGAAAACAAGAGGGGAAGGAGAAACTAAGTCTGTTAGGGCTGGAGATTTTCTAGGGTTTGTTTTCTGGCTGGGGAGAAGTGTTTGTGTCTTTGACCGAAGAGTAGCTTGAGTGGGGGATTCATTCCAGGTGAGTGCCTGCCTCAGTTTGTGGGAGGGGTCACATTCCTGAGCACAGTCAGTTTGTCTGCTGGTCTTGAATACAAGGGTGAAGGTCCAAAAGCATAGCCAACAGCGATAGCAAACAGGGCATTGGAGTTCTGCGTGAGTTTAGCTGTAAGTGTATGGGGGAGCATGAAACAAGTCCACCTGATCAGAAGGAGCCCAGTGGGAGGAAAAGGTGAGTACTACTCCCTCCTTCATATTCTTGATAAAGGAAGTTTGAACATTTAAATAGAACCAATACAGCTAAGACCTAACTTGCTAATAAACTATCTCCAAATACCATGAACAGCCAACAAAACCAGTAATGAAGACAGAAAGCCAGCCTGAGACAGGGCACTTCCCAGTGTATTGCACAGAGTGCCACATGTATGACTATTTGCTCCATGGGCAGAAGTCATGGATGTGTGCTCGGTGCAAGGAGCTCCTGGCACTCAGGGAACAAATTTGTTCCCTCAAGACCAAGTTGGCAGATCTGCAGAAGCTCAGAGAGACATATAGATGAGATGTTCAGGGATGTGGTAGAGGCATCCCACTCCTAGGCTGATAGCTCTTCTGCTGTCAGGGAGAATGAAGCTCTCAGCGAAGGAGGACACCAGTCTGAGGAAAAGGGAAATGCTCCTTTAGAAGGGACCCCTTCTGTGGATGATGAGCCCATATCCTCTCACACAGAGGATATTCCTCCAGGGAGTAGAGGCCTCCTTGTAGTGGGCATTCCCATCATTAGAGGTATAGAGATAGGTTTGTGACCCACGTGTTGACCGCATGGTGTCGTGCCTACCTGGTGCAAAGGTTGCGGACATCACAAAGCGTCTGGATAGGCTGTTAGGCAGCGCTGGGGAGGAGACAGCTGTCGTGGTGCACATCGGCACCAACAATGTGGAGAAACGTAGTCAGGAAGTCCTGGAAGCAAAACTTAGGCTGATAGGTAGCATATTGAAGTACAAGACCAACAACGTAGCATTCTCAGATATGCTACCTGTTCCATGAGCAGGTTCAGTGAGACAGGCAGAGCTGAGGGATCTCAATGCATGGATGAGACACTGGTGCCGGGAGGAGGGGCACTGGGATACATTTTGGGGCAAGCAAAGCCTGAAGAAAAGGGATGGGCTGCACTTGAACCAAAATAGAACCAGACTGTTGGCACTTAAAATCAAAAAGGTTGCAGAGCAGCTTTTAAAATGACAACTGGGGAATAGCCAACAGGTGTGGGGCGGTATCCAGTTCGGCAAATGCAATCCCGTAAGGTTCAAGGGCATATAAGGTTCAGATAAAACAGAAGAGGACAGTGCAGAACCACATAAAGAGCAGACAGGAGGCTTTGATCTATTTGATCAAAGAGATCAAAGAGCCAAAAGGACAGGGAGGGGTTCCTTAGAGGTGGAGTAGCACTGTATGTTAAGGAAGGGATAGAATCTAACAAGCTAGAAAACCTAAGACGAACTGAGTCCTCCAAAGAAACCCTGTGGGTGACTATACAAGGCATGAAAGGAAATGTGTTGCTGCGAATGTGCCATTGCCCTCCGGATCAAAACGCTGACAGTGACTGGGAGTTGCAGCAGGAAATCAGGGAGGTGTCAAGGAGAGGCAGAGCTGTAATCATGGGTGACTTCAATTACCCACACATAGACTGGGTAAATTCACAGCCAGGTCATGACAAAGAGGTCAAATTTCTAGATACGCAAAATGACTGTGCTGAAGAACAGTTGGTCTTGGAACCAACCAGAGAGAAGGCGACCTTGGACTTCATCCTGTGTGGCACCCAGGACCTGGTGCGTGATGTCAGTGTCATCGACCCTTTAGGGAACAGTCACCATAGTGCCATCAAATTCAGCATACATGCAGGGAGAGAATCATCAAGGAAGTCTAACACAGACACTTTGAATTTCAGAAGAGGAAACATTTCCAAAATGAGAAGTATGGTGAAAAGAAAGCTGAAAGGGAAAATCAGGAGAGTCACTTTGCTCCCGAATGCATGGAGTTTACTCAAAACCACAATACTAGAAGCCTGGTTAGATTGTATACCCAAAAGGAGGAAAGGTACCACTAAGTCCAGGAGGATGCCAACATGGCTAACAAGTACCATCAAGGAAACCATAAAAGAGAAGACTTCCTTCTGAAATCGGAAGGCCTGCTCAAATGAAGAGAACAGAAAGGAACACAAACTCTGGCAAAAGAAATGCAAGGTGACAATAAGGGAGGCAAAAAGAGAGTTTGAGGAACATTTAGCTAAAAGCATCAACGGGAATAACAAAAACTTCTTCAAATACATCAGAAGCAGGAAACCTGCCAGGGAGGCTGTTGGACAGACAATGGGGGAGTGAAAAGGATTATTAAGGAGGATATGGAAGTTGCAGAGAAGCTAAGTGAGTTCTTTATATCTGTCTTCATGGCAGAGGATACTGAGCATATACCTGTTCCTGAAGCAGGCTTTTTGGGAACAGAGGCTAAAGAACTGAGCCAGACAGAAGTAACAAAAGTTGATGTTCTAAACTAGGAAAATTGAAGACTAGCAAATCGCCAGGGCCAAATAGCATCCATCCAAGAGTCCTTAAAGAACTCTAATGTGAAACTGCCGACCTCCTTGCTAAAATATATAACTTATCCCCACAACCAGCTATGTACCAGAGGCCTGGAAAGTAGCCAATGTAACACCGATTTTCAAAAAGGGATCCAGTGTCGATCTGGGAAATTACAGGCCGGTTAGCTTAACGTCTGTTCCAGGCAAACTGATGGCATTCTCAAGGATAAAGTTGTAACGCACATAGAGGAACAGGCCCTGCTGGGGGACAACCAGCATGGCTTCTGCCAAGGTAAATCTTGCCTCACAAACCTTTTGGAATTATTTGAGAGTGTCAACAAGTGTGTGGATCAAGGTGATCCAGTTGACTTCATATATCTGGACTTCCAAAAAGCTTTAGAAAACGTTCCTCATCAAAGACTCTTGAGGAAACTTAGCAGTCATGGGATAAGGGGACAAGTACATGTGTGGATTAGGGATGTGCCCAAAACGTTTCAGAGGCCATTGTAAAGGCCTCTGAAACATTTCGGATTTGGGGCCATTTCGGCGCCGGCGGGGGTAGTGCTTTAAGGGCGGGGGAGGGTGTACTCACCCCTCCTGCCACATTTCCCCTGCCGGCGTGCTGTTGGTTTTAAGCCCCTCAGGGCAGCAGCGTTCCTCCCTGCCGCCCCGTTTCTGCCATCGGCCGGAAGTGGCCGGAAGTCGCACATGCGCGTGCTCCCATGGTGCATGCGCGCACGCCCCTCTGCCGTGTGCGCGCGTGTGCATGACGGGCACACACGCGACTTCCGGCCACTTCTGGCCGATGGCAGAAACGGGGCGGCAGGGAGGAACGTGGCCGCCCCGAGGGGCTTAAAACCGACAGTGCGCCAGCGGGGGAAATGCGGCGGGAGGGGTGAGTACACCCTCCCCCGCCCTAAACCGCTACCCCCGCAGGCGCCGAAGATCTTCGTGCACATCCCTAGTGTGGATTGCTAACTGGTTGAGGGACAATAAACAGAGGATAGCAGTGGCGGCTGCTGACTCCTGGACTTGTGTGGGCGCCAGGCAGGGCAGGTGGTGGGCAGAGCCAAAGTGGAAAATGCTGCTATGTCAGTAATTTTTCAAATCAAAACAGTATATTGCAGGATGATGTGGGAAAATAACACAAGAACAGCCCTGCCGGAAAAGGTCCAAGGTCTATCTAGTCAGACATCCTGTTTCACACATGCCCTTGCCCATCCTGTTTCACACATGCCCAAGGTCTATCTAGTCAAGCATCCTGTTTCACACACTGGTTTAATATATTATAATCACATCAGCTGTAATTAGCACAGCTAATAAATTTAGGCTTATTCCCCACCCCCCGCCGCTGTCCCCAGAAACCAACATGGTTGGTTAGTAGCAGCAACACTGTTAATGCATTGCCTGAAGCATACTAGGAACGGGCATGCCTTACACAGAACATGCAGCATACTGCAATATGTGTCGCATTGGCTACATCCCTTCTTCCAAGCAATGCAAAACACACTGCCTAGCACGGCATTCCCTAGTAGTGGGAGGAGGGAAAGGAGTTGCTTAGGAAAATCTTAGGCACATGGGGAGGTGAGAATCATGGGGATAGAGAGAAAAGGGAGGAGCTAGAGTAAAGGGAAGGGGCTGTATATAGCAGAGGGCAGAAGGAAGTTGCTGGCTGGACTGTTGATGGGGAGATTAAAACCCATACTATTCCCATGTTTCCTCCTGCACTGCACATCAAATTGATTCGCTTCAAGCTAGTGTCAACATTTCAGAGCATGATTTTATTACTTAATACTGTGGTTGCACTAAATTAACATTGACGACTGCAAACTCACTATTATCATCTTTATCATTTAACTATGTCTAGTTTTCCCTGATATGTACAACATCTTTGGAGCACACACCTATCTCACAGGCCACTGTGTTGGTTTCATTTCATGTATTTTGCTCTCATTTGCAAGCCTGCCATCCGTCAGCTCTGGAGGTACTCCCATGGCTGTAGGTAATGTACTATTTAAAGTGTGTGTATTAAAATGTGTGTATTGTAAAATGCCATTTAGATACCACACAAGTATAGGCTCGTTCTGTTTCTGGAGATTCTATACCTTTCTTATCTGCCTAGGAAGCTACTGGAATCTTTCCTGTCACCTACATATGTGCACCCTCTAGTAGCTTTTCAGCTTTAAAATGGGAGAAAGGCTCTCGGAGCCAAACGACACCATATATTAAGACAACATTATGAGACAGGCATCAAAAAGGAAGCGTATCTTTGTGGTCAAAAAGTAACAGCAGAGGGAGAGGAGGCAGACTGGGACCAGGGCGCACAGAGATGGTTCTAACACTTTCCTCCTATGCCATTTTCCCACCGAAAATAGCCCCCTCCCCAACTATTGATTGCAAATAATTTTGGGTAGCTTTTAGTCTCTATGAGAACCTGCTTTTTAGGAACCAAAAAGAAAGTTACAAAAAACAAAAAAAAATCACCACAACAGCCATTAAAATATAAAGGTGGCAACCAAGTATAAGCATACTGAAACTGCCAGCAAACTACAGGATTGGTAGGGAATAAATAGAAGGGATAAATGCACTGGCAATTTAATGTGGAAGTCTTTGAGATGGCTCAGGATTATCGTGTATTCCACCACCCAGCCCTGTTTATTTAATTCAGATCTAGCACTGTATCTATGTGAATGCCACCTTAAGGATGGACATTCCTTTCCACTGCGTCTGCTAGGATTAATCATCTGTGTATGACTATGTGTCTAACCTATTTTGATTCTTGAAAAGTCCAAAAGGTAGGCTATTCAAGAAAGCCTTTTCCTCCTGTTCAACCTCTTTTCCTGAAGACTGGTAGAAACAGAGGAGAACGGAGAGAAACACACACTCTTTTTTACTCTTTGAATTGCAGTGCTTTTCCTCCATGCATTTCCATTAAGCTGGCAAAAGGAGCCGCAATCAGGAAGATCCTTGAGCAGGAAGCATATTATTTATTTTAATCCACCCTGCCCCCATGCTCCATCACGGTATAGTTTAGTTTTTTAAGGCAGGGAGGTGTGGGGGGAGGCAAAAAACAATGCTTGCCTAGGGCAGGAAAATATGGCATTAACAGGCTCCGATATTTATGTTTTCTCATTAACACTCGCCCCCCGGAAAATCCGAGTGGATGCTTCTCAAGTCACAGCAGAACATAGAACGCCAGCCTCTGCCTGCACCCACTATTGCCACCCCCAGCCGCACACATGGCGGTGAAAACGGCTTAGATTGGCACGGTCTGGCAGGAACAAGGTGGTGCAGGCTTCTGGGGAAGGTTATTCCCCCCCTTAAAACTTTGGGGGGGGCTCACAGTGGGGGGAGGCAGGCTCCGAAGCCCTTCAGGTCCAGGCTCCAAAATTACCTCGGTGCGTCGCTGGTGATGAGAAGGCTTTGAGGGAGGACAAGGCCTCATTAGAGCAACTGCTGGGAGGGTGGACCTTCCCCAATAAGGCAAACCCTGAGAAGTCCAAATCCAAGGGACCAATCCAGAGGACTGGGCAGGGATTTCTGGTTCAGCCAAAACAATACAAGGGATCAGGAAGAATTACTATGATTTACCAGGTTGTAATACATACCTCCAAAAGAATAATAATATAAATATAAATAGATTTTTCAATATTAAAAATTCTACCTAGAACATCTTAAAACTCAGTACAGACAGTTATTTTAAAAATAAATAAATCATGAAGCATTAAAAATCCTCATCCAGATGCTGACGACATCCCGTTTTGTGCGGTGTATTTCTGGCCAGCCACCTACTGGAGAGGAGAGAGCGTTGGTCTGTGAGTTCAGTCTGTCCCAGGAGGGCCCTGAGAAAGAAGCAGCAGGCTGAGCTTCTGGGGATTTGGGAAGGCCACACACAGCCCGTCAGTAGTAAGCGCCAAGTCAGCCAGATGCATCAGGGAAGTGTAATATTCTTTGCTGATTGCTTGAAATCTGTGCTGCCTACCTTAATTAAAACTCTCTCTTATAATTGTTCTTGCTGTTTATTTCTATTTTTACATTTTACTAGCCAACCCCGCACAGAGTATCTGTGCACTCTTTGAGGCCGGCAGTTACCTCTCCCCCCCTCCCACCTTCTGCCCCAGGCTCCACTTACCAGGCCCAGACGCCTCTCCTCCCCACTGCCCCATCTGCCCCCCACTTTCCCCCCCCCTTTCCTCCAAGGGGTGCGCCTCAGCCAATCAGGCCCATCCACCACCCAGCCAATCAGCTGGGCACTGGGATGCACATTCCAAGGCACACCCAGGATAATTAATATAATATATAGATAGCTATCCCACTCTTCCTCCAAGGAGCCCAGGGCGGTGTACTACATACTTGAGTTTCTCTTTCACAACAACCCTGTGAAGTAGGTTAGGCTGAGAGAGAAGTGACTGGCCCAGAGTCACCCAGCCGCGGTCCTAGTCCAGCACTCTAACCACCACACCACGCTGGCTCTACCATTTGGTAAGAAAAAGAGGTTTGTTTCCCAATCCCTAAAGTTGGGACTCCTTCCCTGAGCCTTTGGGAGAAAGCAAAAAGAGGAGGCTCTCTAGGGGAGGGAGGAAGCCCGAGTGAGTGGAGCACTCACAACCCGCTGCCCTCCGGAGAAAAGCAGGTTGGCGAAAGGGGAGGAGCGCCCACGATGGGGAGTGGAAACACTATAGGGCCGGGATTCACTATGGGGAATAACCAGGAGCACCCACAACCCGCTGCCCTCCAGAGAAAGGGGGGTTGAAGAACCCTCTGGCCTGCCCCCCGCCTCGCATTTTTACCTGGCCGTGAAATACCACCCCATACGTTTAGCTAGGTGCAAATCCTGCCCTCTCGGTCCAAGCCACTCACCAGAGACGACCCGCGGCAGAAAAGCAGCCGCTGCTCCTAGAAGCAAAGACAGGGCGGGCCACGCAGGCAGCAGCCCCATCCTGAAGCGGAGGGACGGAGAGTCGCTCCTTCTTCTCCTTCCAGCCTCCATTCTTCTGTGGAAAAACAACACGATGGAAACTGAAAGTAAACGGCTTCCTGGAGAAGGGCGGGCTTTTCTTCCTGTTGTGGAAACTGACGATAGCAGCCTAAAGTAGCGCCACCTGGGTGTAGACAGGGCTCTGTGCTCGCCCGGAGTGGAAACTAACAAAGTCCTGTGGTTTTCTTTGGTAGAATCTCCTCCTCCCCGGTGCAGTATGAGATCCTCCCGATATAGGAGTCCGTGTTTCCCAGAGTCTGGGGAACATACATGCTGGATTTGAACCAGCAACCTCTTGGTCCCTAGGCAAATTATTTCCCCACTGTGCCATTAGGTGGCTGCATAAGTCAGCTGAAGGAAAGGAAAGGTTATGTCCTCAAGTTGGTGTCGACTCCTGGTGAACACAGAGCCCTGTGGTTTTCTTGGTAGGATACAGGTGGGGTTTACCATTGCCTCCTCCCACACAGGATTTTATTTTTATTTATTGTTAAATTTATATCCCGCCTTTCATTAAGAAAATCTCAAGGTGGCTGAGATGATGCCTTTCACTACATTCCTATATTGCTGCTGCCCAATACAGGAGTTTCCCATAATCTGGGAAACACCAGTGGTGATTCAAACCAACAGCTGCCTGCACTCTAGGCAGGTTACTTCCCTGTAGCACACAGGAAATTCCACAGTGTTCTGGTCACTGGATCCCAAAGCTTCCAATGCATTGAAGGGAACCTTCACATGCAAACTCGTGACACCTGTAACTCAGCAAAACAGCACCTGCTTTTCTGTGTGTGTTATTTTGCTCTCTTGGGAATCCCTCTCCTTTTGTTTTCTAGGTAGAAATTCCTACAAAGTGTACTTCACCTCGCAATGCCACATTCAGAAGAAACACTTCAAAACTAACATTACAAAAGAAGCTTGCAATGCTGAGAAAACTCTTAAGAGATCTTTAATGGAGTCCACATAGTACCACATAGCATGGGAGAGGAGAGCCGCTCTTGTGGTAGCAAGCATGACTTGTCCCCTTAGCTAAGCAGAGTCTGCCCTGGTTGCATATGCATGGGAGACTAGAAGTGTGAGCACTGTAAGATATTCCCCTTAGGGGATGGAGCTGCTCTGGGAAGAGCAGAAGGTTCCAAATTCCCTCCTTGGCTTCTCCCAAGCTAGGGCTGAGAGAGATTCCTGCCTGCAACCTTGGAGAAGCCACTGCCAGTCTGTGTAGACAATATTGAGCTAGATGGACCTATGTTCCTATGTTCACCCTGTGACACACACTACACAAATGACTCTGAGCCATTTCAGGGCTAGGAAGTAATGCTCTAAGGCAGAGGGGCTGGCTGTAATGGCTGCTGGCCACTGGCGGGCGGTGGGTGGGCGGTGGGTTGCAGAGAGCAGGGCAATCTGTTCATGCATTCTGTCCATTCTTTCCTATCAGTCAGTCACATACTATCTCTCTCTCTCTCTCTCTCTCTTTTTGTCTGCTTTTAAATTTTTATTGGCTTTTACAATAGCTTAACATTCAAATTACATTTATTTAATTAAGTAAATATTGACTTCCCGCTTACCTATCTGCGCAGTTCATATCAACTATATATTACAATTCAAAACACAGATACTCCACATTACTACTCGATTTTACCCAACCCAACCTGCTGTTATTACTATATTTCAAACCCTGTTGAAAAGTCCATATTAGAAAAATAGTTCTTTAAGTAAAGTAAAAATGGATCCCAGTCTTCTTTGGAATATTCCAAATTTTCATCCCTTATAAGTGCTGTAAGCTTTGCCATCTCAGCATATTCCAAAATTTTTATCAACCAATCTTCTTTTGAGAGCATTTTAGTGTCTTTCCATTTCTGCGCATATACTATCCTAGCCGCCGTGGTTAATCTTAAATTTTTTCTGTTAAAACTCTCCTTGGGTTATTCCCAGTCAGTCATATGTTCTCAGGATAAGATGCAGAGTCCAAGCTTGGACACAGAGTCCTGGTCCCCCTTTGATTTGCCTCCTCTGCTCACCTCATCTACACATTGCCGTCCCAATCTGACACCAGGCTCCCAACGGCATCCACTATTGGCCCTCTTTTCAGAGGCCCTCTTTCCTCCCGTATTCTTTGGGATATGCTGGAAACAGAAGCAGAGTTCTTGAAGACTTTAATCCCTTCATAGTTAACATTTAAACGCTTCAGTGGCTCCCTGCAGGCCGCCAATCTGCCTTTCACAGGTATATTATTACAAAGAGCATGATAAGCAAGGAAAACAACTGAACACGCTGACCTTCTCCACTTAAAGTTCAGGAGCAAGAAGCTCCTGAGAGCCTCCAACAAAATCAGCAGTGCTTCACTTCTGTGACAGACAGCAATACAATAGATTTTGCACAGCACACCCTGGAAACAGAGTCAGGAACCAGTTTCCACAATGGAGGGGAGAAGGGAATGGGGTCCCCCAGGGATCTGTACTGGAACCACCAGTGCTTTTTAATTTAATCCTGAATTATCTGGATGACACTAAACGATTTAGGGCGGTAGAACTCTTGTATCCGAACAGAGAGGTTCTTTTCTGAGTCAGTAGCCAAACACTTCACCAGCCGAGAAGGATGTAAAAGGCTTTATTTTGCTCTATAGTAGCAAAGGTCTTGGATAGCTCACGCTCAAGTCCAAGACCCCGTTCATTTACAAGCATGACATATGTATAACCTAGAAGATGATACGTAGGTACTGCCCCTTTTCCTTTGTCTGGACTTTCTGTAAATTTCCAGCTAACTTCTGTGCATGTACTTTAAAGTGAATACCTCATCACCTTCTTATCTAGTCTCTCCTGGCCCTCCTTGGCACAGAAAAGCAACTCCTTATAAGGAACTGCCTAGGCCCCCCTTACACAGACAGAATATATCAAAGGTAACATGTCTTTGGTCTGGTTCAGGCCTACACCAGAATCCAAAAGAGATTGTGAGGAGCTTCAAAAGGATCTCCAAACTGAGGGAGTGGAGTGGGCAACAAAATGGCAAATGCAGTTGAATTTAAGCAAATGCAAAAGGATGCACATTGGGGCAAAAAACCCTACTGAGTGACCAGGAGAAGGATCTTGGAGTTGTGGTGGACAGACAGCTCACTGCAAGTGCCAACTCAGTGTGCATCAGCTGTGAAAGGCACATTGCATGCTAGGGATCCTTGGGAAAGGGGCTGAAAATAAAACTGCTAATATTATGCCCAGGGGTGTCGGGGGCTTGTCCAGGGCTGGAGGACAAAGTCCTCTGGTGGCTCCTCAGATATCACCATCGCATATTAGATGCAGCAGCAGTCTGCCCCACCTCCACCCCTTCAGCCCACCTCCACCCCCTCAGCAGGAGAGGGGGGGAAGGGGAAATGGCAATGGGGAGGCTCGACCTTGTGGGTTCCTTTTGAAGGGGATGGGAAAGGCCAGGGAGGGACAGAAAAGGTTGGCCCCCAGCTCACACCATGGAAAGGTTTAAAGAGCTCACCAAAGCGAAGTGGGTCGAGAGGAGAGCTGGGAAAGTGCGTGTGAGAGACTGTGGAGCAAAGACAGTGCCCAAGTATCCCAGCAGCAGCAACTGGGCAGAAATGAGAAGTCCGCTTTGGAAAGTGGCACTGAGGAGATGTAAGAAACAAGAGAGAGAAAGGGGAGGAGTGTTTACTTTGTGTTGACTTTTCTCTCCCTCCCCCCACCCTGCCCATTAGAGGAAGAAGGCGGGCTGCGGTGCTGGGCTTGAGTTTTCTTCTGCCAGCCCAGAACACTGAGCAAAAAGGTTGGTCAACAGTGGGGGGACGGGAGGCTTGAAAAAGTGCAGGCTCTGAGCAGGTGCTTGGGGTTCTGGTGACCCCCTGCAACCTATACATCAGCACCGCCTTCTTCATCAGTTTTAATGGCAGGCTATACCGCTCCCCTTCCCCAAACACCTTTACGAACTCTCTGTTTGTTTACACATATTATATTATATTATATTATATTATATTATATTATATTATATTTCTCATAAACGTACCCGTTGCTAATTCCATGCATGGCAGCTCTTACAAGAGTTCGGAGAGCTGCCGGATAGGGACGGGGACGGGAGGGGGAAAAGAAAATGGTGATGGTAGGGAGTTAACGGCAGCAGAAAACGACAGCACCAGTGAAGGGCGGGCCAGAGAGAAGGCAAGGGCAGCGGGTGGGTGGGGAGGAAGTGGTGGTGGGTGGGGAAATGACGACTCCAGCGGGTGCGGGCTGCCGTCCGGGAGAACTAGAGGTGTAGATGCTCTCAGCTCAGCCCAGCTAATATAAAATATAGAATAGAATAGAATAGAATAGAATAGAATAGAATAGAATAGAATAGAATAGAATAGAATAGAATATTCAATAAATTATTGAATAATATAATCCAATGAAGAATTAAATTCTTCATCAGATTTTCAGGCAGCTTGTCATTTAGTGAGACTCATATCTTATTGAGATGCGGCCAACCCAAGTCCAGATTTTCCCACTGGATCAGGGTTTCCCAGGCTAGGAAATCATATCCCCTTTCTAAATGCAATGGATCCTCTGACCACCTCCTCTGCAACAAGCCCAGCACCCCTATTACTGCTGTATCCCACTGCCTAGATGGCTCTTAAGTTGCATTTCAGAAAACAAAAGCTTGCATTGTGGTGAAGTCTGTATGCGCCCATGAGCCATGCAGCCTGGTCTCAGCTAACAACAAAGCTAGACTAGCACCAAAGTAGCATGTTGGAAACAGCAACCTGGAGTTCCTCTCCTCGCCTAACAATCCCCTTTAGCTGGCTGGTTGGTTTGTTCCTAGGGAATAATTTGCAAATTTTACATCAGGGAGTTATCCAGACATGGCTTTATGCCACGGGGTATCCGAGGAGCGAATCTACTTCGCAACAGATTCAAGGCAGCTTAATTCAGGGGATTATATGGACCATTCACATAACCGTTGGCTCCTCCCTGCATTCCCACTCCTTGCTCTGGGTTTTTTCCCCAACCAATGACATCTCAGAAGGAGGCGAGGGACACTTCCCTTCATTATAATTTGACTGCTCCGTCTGCCCTCTGCAGGGGTGGTGGGCCAATTAAGATGGTCCGCCCCCAGAGGCTTATGGATCTGCTTGGATTCCAGACGGCCCTCGGGGAGTTTCCAGTGTCCAGAGCTGGTGACCCTGTCAAGGCCTTGGTTGATCTCTGGAATGGGGAGATGGCCCGGGCTGTTGACACGGTTGCTCCTAAACGCCCTCTCCGGCTTGGTGGAGCCCATTCTGCTCCTTGGTTTTCCTCGGAGCTTAGGGCAATGAAGCAACTCAGGCAACGGCTGGAATGACGCTGGAGGAAGAGTCATCACGAATCCGACCGAACACGGGCTAGAGCCCATTTTAGGGACTACTCCGTGGCGGTGGGGGCGGCGAAGAAATGCTTTTTCTCCGCCTCCATTGCGTCTGCTCAGTGCAGACAAACAGAGCTGTTTCCTGTGGTGAAAACCTTGCTCCACACATCCCCCCAGACAATGGAGGAGGAGTCATCTACAGCTCTTTGTGATCGGTTTGCCTGTCGCTTTGCAGATAAAGTCGCTTGCATCCATGCTGACCTGGACTCCAGAGTTTTGGCAATTCCAGCAGACGTGCCTCTGGTACCATCTGGTCCCGTTGTGTTGGATTCTTTTCACTTGGTGCGGCCTGAGGATGTGGACAAGATCCTGGGCAGTGTGCGGGCGACTTCGTGCGCTCTTGACCCTTGCCCTTCATGGCTAATAAAAGCTGCCAGGGAGGGGACAGGCGGATGGTTGGAGGTGATCATTAATGCTTCATTAAGGGAGGGCGGGATGCCATCGTGCCTCAAGGAGGCGGTGGTAAGACCACTATTAAAAAAGCCCTCCCTTGATCCCTCCAACTTGGACAACTATAGACCTGTATCTAACCTTCCCTTTTGGGGCAAAGTGATAGAGCGTGTGGTGGCGTCCCAGCTGCAGAGGGTCTTGGATGATACGGATTCCACCCCGGGTATGGGACTGAGACTGCCTTGGTCACTCTAGTGGATGACCTACGCCGGGAACCAGACAGGGGAAGTGTGTCCCTGTTGGTTCTGCTGGACCTCTCAGCAGCGTTCGATACCATCGACCATGGTATCCTTCTGGACCGCCTCTTGAGTATGGGAATCGGAGGCACTGCGTTGCAGTGGTTCCAGTCCTTTCTTGGAGGGAGGGTCCAGAAGGTGGTGCTGGGGGACTACTGCTTGGCCCAGTGGCCGTTGGCCTGTGGGGTCCCGCAGGGATCTGTCTTGTCCCCCATGCTGTTTAACATCTACATGAAGCCGCTGGGAGAGGTCACCCGGGGATTTGGACTGAGTTGTCAGCAAGTTGCAGATGATACTCAGCTCTATCTCTTCTTGTCATCTGATCCTAGGGAGGCGGTGCATGTCCTGAATCGGGGGCTGGAGGCCGTGATGGGTTGGATGTGGGCTAACAAACTGAAATTGAATCCGGATAAGACGGAGGTACTGTTGGTCAGTAGGAGAGCCAGTCGGGATGAGGAGATTTTACCGGTTCTGGATGGGGTTGCACTCCCCTTGAAGGAGCAAGTACGCAGCTTGGGGGTACTACTGGACCCGGCTCTGCTTTTAGAAGCTCAGGTAGAGGCGGTGGCCAGGGGTGCCTTTGCACGGCTTCGGCTGGTGCGCCAGCTGCATCCCTTTCTCGAGAAGGCAGATCTGGCCGCGGTTACCCACGCCTTAGTCACGTCGCGGCTGGATTACTGTAACACGCTCTACGTGGGGCTGCCCTTGAAGAATATCCAGAAACTGCAGCTAGTGCAAAACGCGGCAGCGAGGGTTTTATCCGGAGCTGCCCGTTGGGAACATATCACCCCCATTTTGAAAGAGCTGCACTGGCTGCCGGTTCGTTTCCGGGTCCAATTCAAGGTGCTGGTTTTGACCTTTAAAGCCCTACACGGTTTGGGCCCGGGGTATTTGAGGGACTGCCTGCTCCCAAGGGTTGCTGCCCGCTTGATGAGGACATCTGAGGGGGCCCTGCTCCAGGTGCCGACAATGAGGGAGGCCCGGCTGTCGTGCACTCGGCACAGGGCCTTCTCTGTTGCTGCTCCTAGACTCTGGAATGCTCTCCCAGTGGCCATTGGTTCCTCAGACTCCATCACGGCTTTTAGAAAGCTTTTAAAGACTTGGCTTTTTACCCAGGCTTTTACATAATCGTTTTTACTGCTGCTTCTATGTGTTTTTATCTGTTGTCTTGTTTTTATGCTTGTTTTATATGTTTTTAGCTTGATGTTTTTATTCCTTGATGTTTTTATTGCTTTTTATTGTGTGTTTTAATTTTTGTAAACCGCCTTGGGGTTTTCTTTTAACGAAAGGCGGTATAGAAATGTAAAAATAAATAAATAAATAAATAAATATAAATTATTACTTATTAAAAATTAGTTTGACAGTCAGCCCGGCATTCTGCAAAATTGACTAGACAAAACAATAGAACGCTTAACTGGAGCCTGGAAGAGCTGACCTGGCAACCCTGCTGTAGTTTTTGCAAACCAGCCTTCTGAACACCATCACCTTTCAGAGCAGCAGGCATAGAAAGCAGGGTGGATCCCTGCTATCTTCCCTGCTTGGCAGGTTCCTCTGCCCGCAAGGTGTGCCTATGGCAGCCAGGAAGACACAGGAAGAAAGGAGCCAGGCTAAAAAGCTGCACCCTGGAGAACCAGACATTGCTCAAGCCTGCCTGGCGCAGTCAACAGCCTGGTAGACCCCACAGGCAATCCCCTTTTCACAAAGCAGAGATGGGGAGTGGGGACATGAAAGGCATTTTGAAAATCTGCTCAGAGGCTGCCTCTCCTCCGTCCTTCCTACCTGTAGTTTGGTGGCGCTCCTCGACCCCTTTTCCTTGACCGGCCTTAACTGGCCATTCGTTCCTCGGACTCCATCACAGCTTTTAGAAAGCTTTTAAAGACTTGGCTTTTTACCCAGGCTTTTACATAATTGTTTTTTACTGCTGCTTTTATGTGTTTTTATCTGTTGTCTGTTTTTATGCTTGTTTTTAGCCTGATGTTTTTACTGCTTTTTATTGTATGTTTATTCTCGGCTTCAAGCGGCGCCGGGCCAGAAGGCAGGCTCGTCGCCGCTCTGCACTAGTCCTCGGCGGGCGATCCACCGCGCCACCGCTCGGCCCGCTACTAGTACAGGCCATTGCCAACGCCACGGGCGACCCGCCGCCACCTGGCCCGCCACCGGCAAATCGCCGCCGCACGCCCGCCGCCACACTTAGCAGGCGGGGCGGGGGGGCGGAAGCCACTTTTTGCCGCCCCCCACGTGACCCGCCGGAATGGCGCCGGGGGCACATGCCCCCCCCGCCCCCCCCATCGTTACGCCTCTGGGGTAAATCCAGCTGATATGTGGACTCGCACCCTCCATTCTGGAGGAGAGTCAAACCAACAGCCATGTGTGTAAAAGCTCCAAGTGGCTACAGGCCACCTCCAGCCTCAGAGGCGAGATGCCTGTAAATACCAGTTGCAGGGGAGCAACAGCAGGAGAAAGGGCATGCACATACCTCTTGCTTATGGGCTCCTCAGAGGCATCTGGTGGGCCACTGTATGAAACAGGATGCTGGACTAGATAGGCCTTGGGCCTGATCCAGCAGGGCTGTTCTTATGGGAGCACGCGGTGCTTGGCAGTCCTGGAGAACTCTTTAATGAGATTTGCCAGGATTGTGGGAACGCAGCCCAAGGAAACATTACAGAAGAAATGCCTCCATCGTGCTGGCAGGCCCGTACATGGAGGGGCTGGAGCATCAACATCTCCTGAGGGAAATAAGAAAGAGGAATTTCAAAACCTGACATTCGAAGAGGGGTTTTAGGGAGGAATGCCGCAAGTGCCAAGAGAGTCCTAAGCAGTCACGCTTCTTCCTTCCTCCTAGCCTCAGATCACATCCGTGGAGTCTAGCTAAAGAAGGAGGAAAGCAGCACACTCAAGGGTGATAACAGCCTACCCCAGTGCTATAGAATCTCCTCTCTCTTTTCCTGAGACACAAAACGAGAGTCTCAGGAGAGAGAGGGAGGCCAAGGTGGTAATCTTTCATAGAGCCTCCACAAGGCCCCCAACATATTTGGCAGGGTGTAGTAAGAGGGTCCCAAGACTAGACTTTCCTCTGGGCCCTGGCTGGTTACCTATCTGGAGCCCTGCATGAAAATAAGTTGCAGATGACAACACCACGTGCCCCCTCCCCAGAATATCTTTTCTGTTCCCCTTTGATTTGATTTTAACATTCCACCTGAGGAACAGTTCCGCATAACTGGAAAGCCCGCAGGCAGCATTTGCTTGGTTCTAATAAAGGCATTTTATT
Organism: Hemicordylus capensis; assembly: GCF_027244095.1. Taxonomy (NCBI): domain Eukaryota; kingdom Metazoa; phylum Chordata; class Lepidosauria; order Squamata; family Cordylidae; genus Hemicordylus; species Hemicordylus capensis. The sequence continues at coordinate 233,341,644 of NC_069658.1, read as the reverse complement.
GACCGTGTGAATTTTGTTATTATTAACAGATTCAGTGATCTGTATTTTGAAGTGGCCTCTGCATAACACCACTGCTGTGGATCATTAGGTGGTGCCATCATTTTCCAATTTAGAGAGGAAAAGGCTTGATTGATTGACTCAGGAGACCCGAGTTCAAATCCCCATTCAGCCATGATACTTGCTGGGTGACTCTGGGTCAGTCACTTCTCTTTCAGCCTAACCTACTTCACAGGGTTGTTGTGAAAGAGAAACTCAAGTATGTAGTGCACCGCTCTGGGCTCCTTGGAATAAGAGTGGGATACAAATGTAATAATAATAATAATAATAATAATAATAATAATAATAATAATAATAGCCTATTCCTAACATGGTTTAGTGGGAGGCAAATGCAACAGATTTCCATGGGCCTGTTTCTAGCCAGGCTAATGAATATAGGACCAATTTGCATGAAGGCAAATGCTCATGGCTGGACTGGTATGGACAATACTTTGCCCAGTTAGACCACCCCACCTGCTCTGCATGTATGTACAGTTTTTGCATATTTATTTATTTAATATATTTCTGTACCGCCCAAAACTTGCGAACATCTCTGGGCAGCTTACAATTAAAATCATTTAAACATTAAATCAATGTAGAGATCATCATATCAGCCACTGTAGAATGATCATGTAGAGATCATTCACACAGTCAAAAACTGTGTTCTACTTGGGTTTGGGAGCTGTGTGTGATCCCAATTTTTGGTTGTGTGGAAGCAAGGTAAGAGGAAAACCAGGGTAGAAGTGATTGTATGGAAGCAAAGTAGGAGGAACAGCTACCCAGGTTTCCCTGGTAGAAAATGGGAGCACACACAACCCCCAAACCCAGGTAGAACACAGTTTTTAATTGTGTGAATGACCTCATTCTGTTTTTTGTGTTCTTCTTGGTCAATGTCATAGTTAAGAATGATCAACGTCTAGAAACGTGAATTTTAAACTGCTACCTGCCCTCCTCTAAAGTAAACAGGAATGGATTAATTAAAGGCCAGTTTTTCAGCAATGCCGTTGGTAGGTGGTTCACGAGTTATCCCACATCTGCCATCTTGAATTGGGGTGGCTGACATCATCATTAAATATACCATTGAGGTTTCCCTGTGTGGCACCACAACTGTACCGAATTTGGTTCAAATTTGTAGGGTCCAGGCATTACAAAGTTGTTAAGGGAGAAGATACACACAGCTGCCATCACAAAATATGCCATTGAGTTGTCCCTATGTAGCACTACAACTGTACTGGATTTGGTCCAAATCTGTCCAGACATTAGCCCAATTCAGACATTATGCTGTATGAGTGTGCAGATCTCTTTACACTCATGTATGTGTTTGTGTGAATGACTGCAACACCTGCATTCATTTTAAAAGTGAATCTGGATATAGGCCCTACAAATGCATGGTAAGATAGAAATGCACCTGCATTCAACAAAACATGTGAATGACTATACCTGTGTACAGATCTGTACCTGTGTACACTTGTACAAGTGTTGAACATAATGTGTGAATGGGCCTATTGTGAAGTTGCTAGGGGCGCATGTGCACACATACATGCACACACACACACAGAGAAATGTGATTCCCTAAGATTACTTTCCTACTGAGGAAAGGAGGTTAAAAAATCAAATTGCTGAAATTCATCAGAAATTGTATGGTTTTATATGGTGCATATTCAGAAGTATCCATGCATTTGAAGTTTTCCAAATATTTTTCTGGTTTCCCCCCCTCTTTTTGGTCAATTTCACTTTAAAAGAAACAAAACATCAAACTTCTGGAGTGGAAACCTCAATTTTAAGCTGCCACCTGCCTTTCTCTTAGTGAACAGGACCTGATACATTCAAGGCCAGTTTACCATTCAGGCATAAGGAAGATGTTTCAGATTAAAGTGCTGAGGAAGAATTGCAAGCAGCTTGTGCATAAACATGACAGAATCAGCGTCTAGAACCACCAACTGCTTAAGTTCAATTGCATTATATGGAATCTGCAATATTCACCAGTCGAACTGGGTAGAGAAACTTGCTAGTGCCACTTGAAAAAGCAGCTGCAGTAACCATTAAAGAATGTCCATGATGGTGTGTTCAGCAGGACATGACTTGTCTGCAGCAGCCCATCCTAGACTGCTGAACGCTCCATGGGTGTTTCCACAGATGAAGAAATAGTGTTTTTTTTAATGTAAATTATTTTCGCTTATCACTTACCCCTTCCTATCCAGATGACGTGCTTCCTAGATGATGTTTCACAGCGCCATCTGCTGGCCATCTGCTGCCAATCCATTATGAGAATCAGCCCTTTTGGGATCACCTTAAAAGTGCTTTTAATGTAGTCTGAAAGGAGTTTTGTTCTCATCATGGAGAGCTAACAGATGACACTGAGAAGTACATGATCTGCACCGAGAGTGGATGAGCAAAAAGAGCTTCCATTTTCAAATGGAAGGTTTCTCCATCTGGAAACACCCCACCACGGGCATTCTATAACTGTCACTGCTGCTCCTGACCGTTGCCTTTCAGACAGCATCAGAGCAACTGAAACAGGCACAAGCTGAAAGGCTGTGCACATTATATTTCTGTTTGTTAATCAACAAGAATTATATGTAAGTATGACTACTTATATAGTCATACTATAGGCAGGGGTGAAGAAATGTTGACTCAGTTGATCAGCCAGACAAAACATTTCGCTCGTCAAGTTCCGTTGGTGCATTGCTCAGCAGGACTGTTTTCACTCGTCAGGCATCATTTTCCACTCATCACAGACTAGTAGACTAGTGGATTGCTGCAGCCCTCTTTATAGGGACAGAGCAACAGAAACCAGAGGGACATGATGGAGGGCTGAACAGGGACAGTTGCAAGGAAGCCCAGAGCCCAGGCCCCGGTGAGCTCTCCAGAGAAGTTTGGATTTCTGAAGCAAACAGGTAATCATGGAAGTGGGGGCTTCATTCCTAAACCCTCCAGACACAAAGCGTGTCCCCTCACCCTGCAAGCAAATATGTCCCCTCCCATTGACTCTGCTAGAAACATCACAGCTCCTCCACCACAGACAGCACCTTCCGGCTGAGTGAGTGGATAACATACAAGTTTGCATGAGGGGGGATATTTTAAAACAAAAGAGAAAAGGAAGTTAAGTGGTCAAGGATGAAGAAAGATGTCCCTGTGGCAAACTCAGTGGTAAAGCAGGAAGCTGGCGAGGTTACTGGCAGCACACTTGATGGCTGTAAACATGCCTGATGATGGTGCCAATGTGTGGATGCATCTTTTGTTCATCTGTCCCACCCCACATGCGAAAAACATGAGCACATGTTGGAATGGGCCAGGTTAGGTGATGCTTTGCCTGGCTGGCCTGCTCCACATGAGAAAGATGTGCACACTCCTATACATGAGTGTGCATGTCTCCACACTAGTGGGCTGCTGCTCAAATGGGGGTGGGCAGGGTTCATGCACTTAAAATAGTATTTGGAGGAATGTGTGAAGGGGAGCCATGTGGAGGAGCCCCCTCCCCATCGAGGAATGTAGCACTGGGGGATGTGTGTGTGCACGTCGGTGTGGCATGGCCATTTGGACTCCATGGAGCAGGCCAGGCAGGCAAAATATGTCACCAGCACCCCATTCTAAATTGTCATTGTGGAAATGATATTGACAGACACAGGGCATGTCAAACAATAGAATTTCAGAACAATGGGCCATGTGTGTAGATCTGGGCCATCTGCTGTCCAGCAAAGGGATTTTGAGACTGGAGAATACAATATATTCAACCACTAAGGTTCTGCTATGCTAGGTATTCAACCACTACGCAATGCTACACAATTAATTTCTATTGAGTCTGTGCCTAGTGCATCCCCCCTAAAATTACTTTCCAGGTTTGCTAATATCTTGATATTAGCAAACCTGGAAATTAATTTTAGGGGGATGCACTAGGTTCTGATTTATATCCTGATTTCCTTTGGCATCTGTTCTCTGCCTTACAAGCCCCCCCCCCCCGCCCCACCCCAGCACCTTTTTGGCATTCATGAAAAGTAGTCTGATGAGATCACCTTGCTGTCCGTGTGCGTGTCCAGTCCGGGCTGTTGCAGGTCGTTCCAGACCATTTGGGGCAGTGAAGTGGTTAATAGTGTAGGGGAAGAATAGCAGTTCAGTCCCCAAACAGCAGAACAAAACCAGTTTGGTGAGAAAGCAGCAAAGCAAGAGGTCTTGAGACAGTTCTTTAGTACTGAAGAACTACACAGATTTATTTAAAGAAAAGGTTACAAACAAATGAGGGAAAGCCTGCAGCTTAATTTCAGCTGTAGCTCATGACTGAAGAGGGAGACCAAAACAAGCAGCCATCTCTGGAGAGACAAAATGGAGACTAACACTGGAAGAACAAAGAGGGGAGGAGTCCAGCACTTTTATCCGTGACCCCCAAACCCCCTCTTCCACCACCATGGTCACTGTGAGACATTGCAGCTGAGAGCTGATGCTTCCAGGGTCCTAGCTCCAACAAACAGAAGGCAATAATAGAAATATTTCAGTCCTGAAATCCTGTTCTTTGGTATCTGCTGCACATCCCACTGTTTGGGGGTTGCAGTTTGAGAGTAAGGGGGCCATTCTGGGACATAGTAAGATGTTTTGCCATGTTGGTCCATTTTTGACAGTGAAGGGGTTAATTTTTTAAAAAACACAAATATTTGTATACCGCTTTTCAACAAAAGTTTCCAAAGCAGTTTACATAGAGAAATATCAAACAAACAAATAAGACAGCTCACTGTCCCAAAAGGGCTCACAATCTAAAAAGAAACATAAGATAGACGCCAGCAACAGTCACTGGAGGTACTGTGCTGGGGGAGGATAGGGCCAGTTACTCTCCCCCTGCTAAATAAAGGGAATCACCATGTTAAAAGGTGCCTCTTTGTCAAGTTAGCAGGGATAACAGTGCACTATTGCAATAAGAGTACAGTAAGAGTGCATTATCCCTGCTAACTTGGCAGAGGCACCTTTTAAAGTGGGGATTCTCTTTATTTAGCAGGGGGAGAGTAACTGGCCCTATCCACCCCCAGCACAGCATCCCTCCAGGGGCTGATGCTGGTGGCTATCTTATGTTTCTTTTGAGATTGTGAGCCCTTTTGGGGACAGGAAGCCATCTTATTTATTTATTTATTTATTTATTTATTTATTTATTTATTTATTCTCTGTGTAAAGAGAAATGTGGAGTCAGCATGGTATAGTGGCTAGAGCGCCAGACTAGGACGGGGAGACCCAGGTTCAAATCCCCATTCAGCCATGAAACTAGCTGGGTGACTCTGGGCCAGTCACTTCTCTCTCAGCCTAACCTACTTCACAGGGTTGTTGTGAGGAGAAACCTAAGTATGTAGTACACCGTTCTGGGCTCCTTGGAGGAAGAGCGGGATATAAAATGTAAAAATAAAAGAAATAAAAATAAATAAACTGCCCTGAGCCATTTTTGGAAGGGCGGTATAGAAATCGAATAAATAAAATTTATTGGGAATATTTCAATGCTAAAATACTGTTCTCCAGTGTCTCCAGCACATTCCACAGTTTGGGGGATGCAGTTAGACAGTTTGTAGGGTGGGGTGGGGGGATTTCAGGCTGCATTGCATCACAATTCCTTTGTGATGCTTAACATTCCTGCTTAACATTCCTGGCTAAGATAGGTGGGGCTCCAGCTACTCTGAACACATCAAGACCCAAGGCCAAGCCCCTGGGTCAGATGCAGCAGGAGACCCCATCACAAGCATTTGAAAGGGCAATCAGGGAGATCAACCTTGAAGGAGAGGAGAGGTACAAATCCTTACACTACCTGGAATATATAATCCTGCAACTCCCTACTTTAGGTCAGATGGGGTATAGTCAGAGTGGAGAATCAACAGGTTTGTAAACCTGACAAAGCTGTTTGATCCAACAGAGGTTTCTTCCTGCCTCCTGAAAGATGATGCCTCTTTCGAACCATGCTTTTAGAAGCACTGGACTTTTAACTTTGGAAACTCTGAACGCTCAATCCAAACCAAACTAGAATAATTCAATGCCTTCTAAGAATGAATGCCAAACGAAAATAATAACCTATAGTATAGCTATAAAGCCTATGCGCGTGATCTATAGGAAACATGCTACAACGTTATTCGAGAACTAGGTGACCCCTTCATGTGCCTACACATGAGTAACATACAGAATAATGCAAAATAAAATCACTTTGAATCAAGAGAAATGAAGGCACCCTGCCATTTCAAAACAAATAATGTACATAATAAAATGGAAATGCAGGGCATATAATACACATCAGTGCAAGGTTAAAATCATAATGGGGGACATGATGAAGGAAGGAAACTTAAGGGGGAAAGAAGACAGAGAATGCCTTTTTCTTCTTCAACCCTGCCGCCTATTAAGATCATCTGGGGAGGTCCGGTTACGGTTGCCAGTGGCTCGGTTGATGGCAACTTGAAACCGGGCCTTTTCTAGGGTTGCCCCAGGACTTTGGAACACAGTTCCTAACACAATTAGAGCCTCCCCTTCCCTGGATGTATTTAAGAAGGACCTAGAAACATACCAGTTTAGTTAGACTTTTAGTTTATAGTTTTAAAGCTTCAAGTTTTAGAGTTTAAATCTGTATTTTAAACTGTTTTAATTATGTTAATGTTTTAATGGTTGCTTTTAGCTTGTGAACTGCCCAGGGACTTCCATATGGGGCAGTATAAAAATGTGTCAAACCAACAAACATCATCACTGGTTATGAATCCATTAGATTAAAAGGGGTGTAGCCAACCAATGTGGCTTGAGTCCCATAGAGTGGGATCCCACAACAGAATCCTTCACTACGGCAGTTAAATGAATGAGAATTCACGTTGTCTGCAACACTACCCTCCAGTAGCAGGGAGTTCCCCAGATTTCACTTATTTGGAGAATTAAGAGTCTGTATTCCAGAAAAGCTACTTGTAACAGAAGTTCAGAGTTCCTGGACATGTGCAGAGTTCCATCTTAAAGGTGGAGTTCACCATGCTGTCTACAAGGTAGCAAGAGCAGGAGAGAGGGCATGCCCTCACCTTTTGCCTTTGGGTTTCTCAGAGGCATCTTGTAGGCCTCTGTGGGAAACAGGATACTGGACTAGATAGGCCTTGGGCCTGATCCAGCAGGACTATGTTCTTAAGGGCAGCTGCTCAAAGGGACAGCATCTACAGAAAAGTGAAGATGCTTGAAACACGGCCGTCTGGCATTTCAGTGGCTCTTATAATTCTGGAATACATTGTCTGGGGGTTCATGCCTCTATTCCTTCACCTGGACGGCATGCAAGTCCTTTGGCCATTTTACTGGCCAAGACATCTCGACATACAGGTGAAACTCGGAAAATTAGAATATCATGCAAAAGTCCATTAATTTCAGTAATGCAAATTAAAAGGTGAAACTGATATATGAGACAGACGCATTACATGCAAAGCGAGATAAGTCAAGCCTTAATTTGTTATAATTGTGATGATCATGGCGTACAGCTCATGAAAACCCCAAATCCACATTCTCAGAAAATTAGAATATTACATGGAATCAAGAAGACAAGGATTGTAGAATAGAACAATATCGGACCTCTGAAAAGTATAAGCATGCATATGTATTCAGTACTTGGTTTGGGCCCCTTTTGCAGCAATTACTGCCTCAATGTGGCGTGGCATGGATGCTATCAGCCTGTGGCACTGATGAGGTATTATGGAAGACCAGGATGCTTCATTAGCAGCCTTCAGCAATTCTGCATTGTTTGGTCTCATGTCTCTCATCCTTCTCTTGGCAATGCCCCATAGATTCTCTATGGGGTCAGGTCAGGCGAGTTTGCTGGCCAATCAAGCACAGTACACTGTATACTTTTCAGAGGTCCGATATTGTTCTATTCTACAATCCTTGTCTTCTTGGTTCCATGTAATATTCTAATTTTCTGGGATTGTGGATTTGGGGTTTTCATGAGCTGTACGCCATGATCATCACAATTATAACAAATTAAGGCTTGACTTATCTCGCTTTGCATGTAATGCGTCTGTCTCATATATCAGTTTCACCTTTTAATTTGCATTACTGAAATTAATGGACTTTAATTAATGGATATTCTAATTTTCCGAGTTTCACCTGTATGCAGGGATGTTAAAATGTAGAGAGGCGCACACACACCCCGCCGCCACCTTGAATAGAAAGAGAACATCTGGAGGCTTCAGGGGCAACTGTGGTGGGGGTGGGGGTGTTCCCACAAGCCTAGGGCAACTGGGGAGCGCTTCTCTTGAGTTCCTCCTAATTGCACTGCAAGCCAAAGGGATGTGATTGGTGGCCTGGAGCTCGGACACAATTCCCTGCCGGACTCAAGGCATGGCTGGTTTCCTAGGTCGACCCCAGCAAGGTCTGCTGTATCTGGAAGAGAGAGAGGAAAGGGAGGAGGGCCCCAGTGACAGAGACAGCCATGCCCCCCCCCAGCAACGCTCCCCAGCAACACCCCCCAAGACTGGCCCCAGCACTGACCACCAGCCCCAGCCTCCAGCTGCAGAGCCCACCCAAGCCCTGAGCAGAGCACCAAGCAGAGAGAGATAAAGGTGGGAGGAAGGGGAGAGGGGGAGGAGGGACACAGCAGCACTCCCCCTTAGCAGTGCCAGCCATGCTCCCCAGCAATGATCCCCAGCAACGCCTCCCAACTAGGGTTGCCAACATTTCATTGCCAGAATGAGGGACACAAGTCCCAGAACTAGGGACAAAGGTTTGTGGGGGCCGGCTGGCTAGGGGGGGCGGGGAGGTGTATGGAGTGGTAATCAAGATCCCAAGTATCATTCTTATTTTAAAAAATTTTTAAAAAGAGCCCGAGTATCATTGATGTATATGTAATTGAATCATATGCTATTGCGTAAATGAGGGACAAATGCTGTCCCTATAGGGCAGGGATTCTCAACCTTGGGTCCACAGATGTTGTTGGACTTCAACTCCCATAATCCCCAACCAAAAGCCATTGAGGCTGAGGATTATGGGAGCTGAAGTCCAATAACAGCTGGGGACCCAAGGTTGAGAATCCCTGCTATAGGGACCAACATTTCATCCCTGAAATGAGAGACGTCCAAGCGTAAAGAGGAACAGTTGGCAACCCTACTCCTAACGCTGGCTCCAACAGCGCCCACTAGCCCCACTCCCCAGCCTCAGAGCCCACCCAAGCTCCGAAAAGAGCCCTCAGCAGAAAGAGGTAAAGCTGGAGGAGGGAAAAGGGGAGAGAGAGAGGAGGGGAGAGAGAGAGGGGAGAAGGGACCCATGCCCCCCAACAGAGGTGTCAGTCACACCCCCAGCAATGGCTTCCAAAACTGGTCCCAGCCTTGCCCCAGCCCTGCCCCCCAGCAGTGCCTCTCAGCAGCAACGCCAGCCAACATTGGTCCCAGCCCCCAACATTCTAACCCGGGGGGGGTGGAGACCATAGATGATTGGCAGCTCACCTTTGCCAGTCTAAGATTTGCCCATTGGCGCGTTCAGCTCCAGAGCCTAACCCTAACAGGCTCTCCTTCCCTCCCTCCACTCTCACCCTCTTAAATTGGCCCACTTCCCACACAGCACTGTTCTCATCCGAATCGACATCCGGTGGCTGTCCAATCTGTACCAACCGGTCGACTGTGAGGGGTACCGCAGGGCCTGTCCCCTCACGGAGGATAGACGGCTGTGCCTGTTTGACCAGCTAGAGAGTCGGGGGGTGACCCCGCTGCCTGCTGAGAAGGACCTAGCCCACGGAGGTCCTGGTGGCAGTCGGGAGGTGAAAGCTAGCTCTTCGCCTCCGAAGGGCCCCCACGATGACCGAAACTGGCAGGAAGAGCGATGCGGATGGAACAAACTCCCACATGGGGATTTTTGCCCCTCTCCCCACTCTTGCTCTCTGCTCATCAAGACCCAAAACCCAGTTCTCAGGATTCGATCTGATTCCTGTGCAGGTAAGCCTCCCCTCAGCCAGCACCCCATAGCCAAAAAAAAGACCAACGCCCCACTCCAACACAGCATTCTAATGCTAAATCTCACTCTAAACCTCAAGTTAAACTCAGCACCCCGTTGCGAAACCTAATCCAGCTCCCCTAGCCTTGCCATGTCCCCCAGAATTTAGGGTAGCCCCCGGATTTTGGCTCCTCCACCCGGCTGCTAAATTCCACCCGGATTTACACTAATTTCAAATGTGCTGCCCAGATTATCTGGATTTTACTCTGGATCCGATCATATGGGAGGGCAGAGAAGGAAGGGAAGGTATACAAATCTGTCAAACAAATAAAATGCAAATTAGTCACGGCATAATTTGCATAATATGCCCTGATTTGGGAAGCTTGAACATAACACTCCTAAGCTCCCCAGAACCCTCAAATCCAGCTCCCCAGAACCTTCCTTAGGTAGGATCAGCTGTTTACCATTAGCAGAGAGCCTGCCTGGCCTGGCCTGGCCTCTGGCTCCCAGCTCTGAAGAACAACAAACTACCGACTCTAACCTGACCCTGACAGTTATGCTGAGTGGTGGGAGCATTGGGGAGGGTGTCTACAATCTCTGTGCTTAGACTTTTCCAGGTGTCCGGAAGGGAGTGGTCAGAAGTGGAGGGCGCAGGTCTCTTCCGGACTCCTCGAGGTTTTTCTTTTCCTGAGAGAACAGCTTCTTGTTGTTCTCTCAGGTTTTGCTTTTCGCCTTGTGGGACTGCACGCAAAAAAAGCAAAAGACACTGGCGGCTGGCGCTCCTGGTTTCCGGGACGGGGTTCGAATCCCTGCTGTGTCCTTGCTTGCTTGCTTCCAGTGCAGCTGGAGTATCCTTCCTCTCCTTTTCAGTGCTCTTCTGCCTACGTACCTGTGTCAGGTAAAGGGTTGAAGGTGGGGGGCCAGCCGGTGTTCTCTGGAGCAGGGCTTCCCTGAGGTTGTGGACTACAGCTCCCATCATCCTCAGCTGCAATGGCCTTTGGCTGGGGATGATGGGAGAAGAAAACTCATTCCGCAAACAGATGAAAAAAATTAGACAGAACACCGCACACTCTTTCCAGTCCTGGTAAAAAAGATAGCATTTAAAATCTGCCCCCCTCCACTTTTTGATTATTGTGTCCAGGAATTTTCCCCAACGAATATGGCAACCTTATTCCTGTGCTATAATTGTGCTATGTTCTTATCAGGTCTATTAATAGTCTAGTGGCTATAGGCCTCAGAGGCAGGATGCGTCTCAATACCAGTTGTAGGGGAGAAACAGCAAGAGAGGGGGCATGCCCTCACCTCTTGCCTGCAGGCTTCCCAGAGGAGGCATCTGGTGGGCCACTGTGGGAAACAGGATGCTAAACTAGATAGACCTTAGATCTGATCCAGCAACAGAGGCGTATCTAGGGGAAATAGCGCCTAGGGCAAACATTGAAATTGCGCCCCCTATCCAAACATCTGACACCCATCTTTCAGATAACTTTACCATAATATCAGCAGAAAAATACAAGTCTGAAGGTCACATACAAGTCACATATCTGAATATTTGTACAGTGACTTATTATATATATGTATATATATATATATAAAAACCTAAAGGGGGGTCTGCAAAAGTTCCCCCTGCCCCCTGCTGGCCTCTAGGGCCTCACAGGGACCATTTAAGCATGTGTGGTGGCCATTTTTTAAAATATTTTTTTTTTCAAAAAATTGCAGCTGAAAACAAAATGGCCACCACGAATGCTCAAATGGCCTCTGTGAGGCCTGGTATGGCCTAGGGCCTCACAGAGGCCACTTGAGCATGTGCAGTGGCCATTTTGTTTTCAGCAGCCTTTTAAAAAAATAATTAATTTTAAGAAATGGCGCCCCCCTTCAAGTGGCGCCCAGGGCATGTGCCCTGCCTGCCCCACCCTAGATACACCCCTGTCCAGCAAGGCTTTTGCGTTCTCAGGCCAAGCTAACATGTTTTCTTGTTTCCGGCTGTGTCTCTGTGCCTAGCTAGCAGGAAAGCAGGTATGCGGAGAATCCTTTACATATAAAACCCATCCCTTCAGCAACAGAGGTGAGATTAACCCTTTGCTTTCTGCCTTGGGAATAATTCTGCCAACTCCCAACAGAATTCAGAGATTGACCAAGGGTGGCAGGAAACTCATTAAGAGAAGGCAGGCAGCAAAGGAGTCCAATCTTCAGAGTGCTGAGGATGGGGTGATGGACTTCTGGGTTCTGCAGGCAGGCTGCTTGGGTAAATTAGCTGTGCTGGGGGCTGTGGGGCTCACTGATTAGAATTCATAAGCGAAGGGAGTAAACGGGGTCCAGGAGTTGTCAGTAAGACCTCTCCATTCACCTCACTGCCTTTGCTTGGGCATTAGGAGCGGGGTGGGGGGGTGGGTGGGTAGTTGTAATGGGACTTACTTCCAGGTAAGTGAATAAAGATTGCACCCTTTGTCCCCCACCCCCCAGAAAAGGTTCTGTGGCTGCCCAAGCAACAGCAGAATCGAATTGCCTCCAAGCATGAGGAGGGATGGAGGATAGCTGATCTTGTGGTAGTAAGCATAGATTGCCTCTTTTCTCAAGCAGGGTCCACCCTACTTTGCATCTGCATGGGAGACTGAATGGGTGAGCACTGTGAGATATTCCCCTTAGGGGGATGGGGCCCGTCTGCATGCTTACATGCAGAAGGTTCCAAGTTCCCTCCCTAGAAGCATCTCCAAGTCAGGGCTGAAAGGGACTCCTGTCTGCAACCTTGGAGAAGCTGCTCCCAGTCTGTGTAGACCAGGCCTTCTCAACTTTGCCCCGCCCAGCTCTTTTTGGATTACAACTTCCATAATCCCCAGCCACTGTGGCCAATAGCCAGGGATTATGGGAGTGTAGCCATCAGACAGGGGTGTAGCTATAATTGATCTGATGGGTTCAAAGAACCCAAAGCCCCCCAGCTCCAGAGGGTCCCTCAGCTCCACACCCTCCTATTTTCTTCATTATCTCCCTCACTTCAAGGGTCCGCAAGGGAGCGGGGAAAACACAACCCCCCTCTCCCCTAGCTACACTCCTGGCTAGATGGACCAATGGTCTGACTGATTCGGTATAAAGCAGCTTCCTAGATTCATTATTACTGCAGATAAACTAAGGTGAGAAATTTTTGAAGAATTGTTCTAAACCTTCCCCCCCCCGCCCATACAATGTTTTTACAGCAGCCAGAATTCTTTCCTCTTATCTAAAAGAAGAAACTGCAATTTAATAGTTTTAACATTTTAAATTTTAATTGTAATGTTTTGATCATTTTATCTGTTTTTATTGTGTTGTAAACCGCCCAGAGACTTGCATTTTGGGCGGTATATTTATTTATTTATTTTTATTTTATTTTTACATTTTATATCCCGCTCTTCCTCCAAGGAGCTCAAAGCAGTGTACTACATACTTAGATTTCTCCTCACAACAACCCTGTCAAGTAGGTTAGGCAGGCTGAGAGAGAAGTGACTGGCCCAGAGTCACCCAGCTAGTATCATGGCTGAATGGAGATTTGAACTCGGGTCTCCCCGGTCCTAGTCCAGCACTCTAGCCATTACACAGCACTATCTTATATGACACACATAAATGTGTTAGCTAAATAAATAAACAAACAAACAAATCCAAAATAGTGCATTGTGATTATTAAGTGCATTTTGATCACTATGTTGGGGCTTCATCAGTTGCCCTGGCTCACAGCCCACACCCAGGGGGCCCAATTCAAAGTACTGGTTTTCATCTTCAAAGTCCTAAACAGCTTGGGACCAAGTTACCTGAAAGGGTGCCTTGTCCCATATGCCCCTATCAGGACCTTAAGATCCTCTACAGAGGACCTGCTCCAAGTGCCTCCACCAAATGAGGTGGGAGGGGTGGCAACTAGAGAGAGGACCTTTTCAGCAATAGCACTCCATTTAACCTTCCCAGTGATGTTTACCCACACCTGGTGCCATCATTATCTTGTTTTAGATGCCAAGTGAAGACCTTTTTGTTCACCCAGGCTTTTAAAATGTTTTAAAATGCTTTTGTCTTATTTTTAGTTGTATGTTATAAGGGTCTTTGTCTTTGTTTGCTTTAATGTGTTTTAATTGTAATTTTTATTTTGCTACTGTTTTGTGAGCTGCCCTGAATTTGATATGTGGCAGCTGGTGCAGCGGAGAAATACTTGACTAACAAGCAGAAGGTTGCCGGTTCAAATCCCCGCTAGTACTATATCGGGCAGCACAGCAGTGATATAGGAAGATGCTGAAAGGCATCATAGGAACATAGGAAACTGCCATATACTGAGTCAGACCATTGGTCTATCTAGCTCAGTATTGTCTTCACAGACTGGCAGTGGCTTCTCCAAGGTTGTAGGCAGGAATCTCTCTCAGCCCTATCTTGGAGAGGATGAGACAGTAAATCTCTTCTGGAAAAGTTTGTATGGTTATGTGCAAAAAGGCAAGTGTATCTCTTCTAAACAGCAATGGGACAAATTATGGAAATAGACGTTGGACGTAACCCCCCACCCCCACCCCCACCCCCAGTTACCTGATGTGCCTTGTAATCCCCCATCCCCGAGTTCCAGTACTGCCTGCATATACTTCATAACCTTGTGGGTTTCCAAATCCTTGTGTGTAAATCTTTGTAGATATATCATGTACAAACAACCACTTTGTATATAATTGTGCTTTGGCAACGTACTGTATGCTTTGGTAGTTTGTTGGTTCAATAAAAAAATCTTGTCCTATTTAAAAATAAAAAAATCTTGTCCTATCTTGGAGAAGCCAGGAAGGGAACTTGGAACCTTCTGCTCTACCCAGAGCAGCTCCATCCCCTGAGAGGAATATATCACAGTGCTCACACATCAAGTCTCCCATTCAGATGCAACCAGGGCAGACCCTGCTTAGCTATGGGGACAAGTCATGCTTGCTACTACAAGACCAGCTCTCTCTTCTCTCATCTCACACAGCGCAGGAGGAGGCAAAAGTAACCCCCTCCTGTATTCTACCAAAGAAAACCACAGGGCTTTGTGGGCGCCAGGAGTCGAACTCGATTTAATGGCACACTTTACCTTTACCCACGGCTTTTGGAAAGTCTTGGTCAGAGGCGGATCTACTATTATATGGCCACATGCAATGAACAAGAAGCGGTGAGGATCCTGTGGGGGGTGGGCTGCCAGGGAGTGCCATATGATGATGATGATGATGATGATGATGATGATGATGATGACGACATTTATAACCCGCTCTTCCTCCAAGAAGCCCAGAGTGGTGTTCTACATCCTTAAGTTTCGCTTTCACAACAACCCTGTGAAGTAGGCTAGGCTGAGAGAGAAGTGAGTGGCCCAGAGTCACCCAGCAAGTATCATGGCTGAATGGGGATTTGAACTCGGGTCTCCCCAGCCCTAGTCCCACACTCCAACCACTACACCACGCTGGCTGATTTGATGCCTCTGCCGCTGACCCACACCCCTATTTTATTTATCTATCTGTTTTTACATTCATATCCTGCTGTTCCTCTAAGGGGCCCAGACCAATGTATATGGTTATGTTTATCCCCATAACAACCCTGTGAGTTAGGTTAGTCTGAAAGAGAAGCGACTGGCTCAGGATCACCCAGTGAGTTTCATGGCTGAATGGGGATTTGAACTCGGGTCTCCCCAGTCCGACACCAAGACTCTGACCACTACACCACACTGGACCTCCCTTCCCTTCTGCTGTGGCCTCTGTGGCCCCACTAGCCGCCACAGCCTGCAAAGGGAAGCCAGACAGCCGTGGCACCTTATGATGATGTCACTGCCTGGTGCCTGTACACCATGTTGCCACCAGCTTGCTTCCTTTTGCTGGTCATGGCAGCTGCAGTGGTTAGTGGACCTGCGGAGACCAGCAGTGTTGGGTGAGCAGGAGTAGTTACAGCAGGGGCACTGGGGTGGTGGCCTGCCAGAAAATCTGGACATGGGCCACCGCCAATGTTGCTACACCACTGGTCTTGGTAGATTCTGACTGGGGCCTCATCTCATCTCACTCAAATCCCTTGCCATTTTAAGATTCCACTGGGAATCTTAAGGATTTCAACATAGGAAGTTGCCATATACTGGGCCAGAGACCACTGGTCCATCTAGCTCAGTATTGACTGCACAGACTGGCAGCAGGTTCTCCGGGATTGGAGGCAGGAGTCTCTCTCTTCTGCATGCAAGCAGGCAGGTGCTCTTCCCAGAGTGGCCCCATCCCCTCGGGGAATATCTTACAGTGCTCACATGTAGTCTCCCGTTCAAATGAAAACCAGGGCAGGCCCTGCTTAGCAAAGGGGGGACAATTCATACTTGCTGCCACAAGACCAGCTCTCCTCACAAGTCTTGTGGAGATGGACCCCTCCTCTGTGCTCACAAGGGTTCAGCTGCATATGTAGGGTTGCCATATTCAAGAAGCTTCCCAATCCCAAATCCGGGTGGCCTAATGTGCATATTATGCAAATTATGCAGAAACTAATTTACATTCTATTTGTTTGTTTGTCTGTCAGTTTTGTATACTTTCCCCTCCTCTGCCCTCCCATGTGATTGGATCCAGAGTAAAATCCAGGCAGCGCATTTGAAAATCCGTGTGGAATTTAACAGCCAGGTGGAGGAGCCAAAATCCGGGGGGGGGGGACATGGCAACCCTATGCATATGGCCCGGGAGCCCAGGATCCATGAGTGCGCTTGGCTAACATTTCATAACTTGGGAGCTGATTCAATATAGCCTTTAACATTTTCAAAATTTGCAAGGATCAGGTTTCTTTTTGGGGGTGGGACTGGCTTGTCTCCCATCAGGGGCATGGGGCAAGGCAACATTTGGTGTCTTGCCTCAGGCACCTGAATGCCTTAGGCTGCCCCAGCATTTTGTCAGTTCTTTGATTTCTCCTTCTCCCTTCCAGATCAGTGATCTTGGCTTGAAGAGCTGAGACTTCTGTTGACAGCTTTTGAATTTCCCACTCGTGTTGCCTCCCCTGTTTACATTAGCTGCACCTCTAGTCTCCGCCCCTGTCTTAGCAGCCTTACAGGGCACCCCATGGAGTCTCTCTGTTCTCCTCTCATAGCTCTTTGGCCCCCTTTAATCTCTCCCATTGTTTTTGCCACAAAGTACTTAGGAACATGAGTACAGCCCAGCTGGATCAGGCCCAAGGCCTATAGTCCAGCATCCTGCTTCACACAGTGGCCCACCAGATGCCTCTGGGAAGCCCACAGTCAAAGGGTGAGGGCATGCCCCCCACTCTTGCTGTTTCTCCCCTACAACTGGTATTGAGAAGCATCATGCCTCTGAGGCCTATAGCCACTAGACTATTAATAGACCTGATAAGAGAGCCAGCGTGGTGTAGTGGTTAGAGTGCTGGACTAGGACCGGAGAGACCGGAGTTCAAATCCCCATTCAGCCATAAAACTAGCTGGATGACTCTGAGCCAGTCACTTCTCTCTCAGCCTAACCTACTTCACAGGGTTGTTGTGAAAGAGAAACTCAAGTATGTAGTACACCGCTCTGGGCTCCTTGGAGGAAGAGTGGGATATAAATGTAAAAATAATAATAATAATAATAATAAGAAGAAGAAGAACATAGCTCAATAATAGCACAGGAATAAGGTTGCGACATTAGTTGGGGAAAATTCCTGGACACAATAATCAAAAAGCGGAGGAGGGCAGATTTTAAACGCTATCTTTTTACCAGGATTGGAAAGAGTGCTTGACCGCAGTGTTCTGTCTAATTCTTTTCATCTGCTGTGTGCAGAATGAGTTTTGTTCTGGGTGGATTTACTGAGCCATAAATAGCCAACATACCAGTCAGCAGCACTTGCCCGTGCCAGAGAAATAGTAAGCATCAAGCATTAACAGCATGTAGCAACAGTGTCTGGAAAGAAGCACCAGGAAAACTGGTATCACTCCCCTAAAATTCATAGGAACATTGGAAGCTGCCTTATACCGAGTCAGACCACTGGTCCATCTAGCTCTGTCTTATAGTGTTCACATGTCGTTTTGGGTGTTGTTGTTTTTTACTTTTTATATTTTCTATCCCGTTCTTCCAAGGAGCCCAGAGCAATGTACTACATACTTACGTTTCTCCTCACAACAACCCTGTGAAGTAGGTTAGGCTGAGAGAGAAGTGACTGGCCCAGAGTTACCCAGCTAGTATCATGGCTGAATGGGGATTTGAACTCAGGTCTCCCCGGTTCTAGTCCAGCACTCTAACTATTACACCACGCTGGCTTCCCATTCCAATGCAAACCAGGGCATACCCTGCTTAGCAAAGGGGACAATTCATGCTTGTTACCACAAGACCAGCCACCTTAAGTGGCGCAGCGGGGAAATGCTTGACTAACAAGAAGGTTGCCGGTTCGATTCCCAGCTGGTATGTTTCCCAGACTATGTTTCCCAGACTATGGGAAACACCTATATCGGGCAGCAGTGATATAGAAAGATGCTGAAAGGCATTGTCTCATACTGCATGGGAGGAGGCAATGGTAAACCCTTCCTGTATTCTACCAAAGAAAACCACAGGGCTCTGTGGGCACCAGGAGTCGAAATTGACTTAATGGCACACTTTTCCTTTACCACAAGACCAGCTCTCCTCCCTGGACATTGATGACACTTTTCCTGTATCCTGGACAGGACATCTGATTTCTGGACTGTCCAGGCCAATCCTAGACATGTGGCAGCTCTACATGGGATGGGAGTCTCCTTCCTCTGTCTTGTCAGCCAACACCTGATAAGTGTTGGCTGCATGGGAAGGCCTCTTCACAGGTATGACAGACACAATTCTGGAATGATTGACAAACATGAACTAAAGCAAGCACTAACAGGTTTTGGGTATCAACTGTCTGACCAGTTCTAGATATCCTTATTCAGAAGTTTGACAGACAAAGAAGAGGATAAGTGGCTTTTGATGACTTTATTCAGTGGTCTGTTGTAATAATCTTAGCTGAAGAGGCTTTTGCAGATCAGCAAGTTGTTCTTATCTTTTCCTTTTGTCCTTTTCCTTAAGGTCCCCAGATGACTCAGGCTAGAACGATTCTAGGTATCCATTTCCAAGGATTTGTTTTGCTGAGGTAGAGATTTTGAAGCAGGCCCTTAGGGGTGAGGCAGCTGCAGAACTCAAGCAGGCACCCCCCCTCCTGCCCCCATCCTGCTGGAAATCCCAGTATAAGGCAGTCATTAGTTGATATGTTCTTCTCCCAGGAACTAGGAAGGAACAGCTATTAGGTCAAACCACTTTATCAGGTATGCAAACATACTGGGTCCTCTCTGAAAGGACTCATCTTATCAAATGTCATGCCTTAATCCATTCTCTCCAGATATACCCAAACTTTCTGTATTCAAGGGAGGAGAGCTGGTCTTGTGGTGACTGATTGTTTGATTAAGTGCCATCATCAAGTCTGTGTCAACTCCTAGCGACCACATAGATAGATTCTTTCCAGGATGATCTGTATTCAACTTGGCCTTTAAGGTCTTGCAGTGGTGCATTCATTGCTGTTGTAATCGAGTCCATCCACCTTGCTGCTGGTCGTTCTCTTCTTCTCTTTCCTTCAGCATTTCCCAGCATTATAGACTTCTCAAGGGAGCTGGATCTTTGCATAATGTGTCCAAAATATGATAGTTTGAGCTTGGTCATTTGTGCCTTGAGTGAAAATTCATTCATTCATTCATTTATTTCTATACTGTTCTTCCAAAAATGGCTCAGAGAAATAACAAATAAATAAGATGGATGGATCCCTGTCCCCAAAGGGCTCACATCTAAAAAAGAAACAAGATAGACACCAGCAACAGTCACTGGATGTACTGTGCTGGGGATGGATAGGGCCAGTTAGTAAGTAAGTAAAACTTTATTTCGGTCGTAGACCAGCAATACAACAATATTACAATAATAATAATGATAATGATAATAATAATAATAATAAGAAGAAGAAGATGATAATATAAAATCAGACTACATTTATACACATTTGGCATATTATATAACAATATTTGGCCACGATATGAATAACATCCGAATTAGGATTAGTGAGCAAATAGTTTAAATAAAAATCCTCTCCACGACCCGGAAAATTAATCAAAAGTGGGGCAATTTGTTGGTGTCTTATGTCTCTGTAATATTCACAATGCAGTAAAATGTGAGCAGTTGTTTCAACGTTACCATATCCACAAGGGCATAATCTTGATGCGTATGGTATACCCTGGAATCTCCCATGGAGCACAGCTGTTGGGAGAGCATTTACACGGGCAAGTGTTAGAGCTCGTCTAAATTTTGGAATTAAGACGCTACTTAAATATGTAGCAGGCTTGAGCTCTGTGCACTGACTACCTATGTAAATGCTACTCAGTAACTTTGCATGTTCCATCTGCAACTCCACGTCATGGATACGTTGCACAATTTCTCTTCTGGCCTGATCGAAAGATAGGGCCAGTTGCTCTCCCTCTGCTAAATAAAGAGAATCACCACGTTAGAAGGTGCCTCTTTGCCAAGTTAGCAGGGAAATCAAAATTCTGGTTTGATTTGTTCTATGATCCATTTGTTTGTTTTCCTGGCTGTCCATGGTATTCTCAAAAGTCTTTTCCAGCACCAAAGTTCAAAAGCGTCGATGCTTTTTCTATCTTGCTTCTTCAAAGTCCAGCTTTCGCATCCATAGAGTGTCATGGGAAAAACCATTCTCCAAACAATTCTTATCTTCGTAGGTGTGGACATGTCACGGCATCTAAATACCCTTTCCAAGGCCTTCATGGCAATCCTACCGAGTGCTAGTCTGGGGCATATTTCTTGACTGCTGGATCCTTTACTGCTGACAGTTGATCCTAAAAGGCAGAAGCTATACACCACTTGAATGTCTTCATTATCAGTTCTGAGGCTGGTTGCTGTACCCGTTGTCATTAGTTCTTCTTCTTTACATTTAGTTGTAGTCCTATTTTTTCACTGTGCTCCTTGACGTTCATTAATAGAGCTTGCAAATCATCCGCATTCTCAGCTATCAGAGTGGGGTCATCAGTGTAGTGCAGGTAGGTAGCAGGTATGAATTGTCCTCTTTGCTAAGCAGGGTATGCCCTGGTTTGCATTTGAATGGAGATATGTGTGAGCACTGTAAGATATTCCCCTCAGGGAATGGGGTCACTCTGGGAAGAGCATCTACATGCTTGCAGGCAGAAGATTCCAAACTTCCTCCCTGGCATCTCCAAGATAGGGCTGAAAGAGATTTCTGCCTGCAACCTTGGAAAAGCTGCTGCCAGTCTGGGTAGACATTACTGAGCTAGATGGAACAGTGGTCTGACTCAGTATACCGCAACTTTCTATGTAAGTCCAGTTCTTTTGCTCAGAACCATTAATGGCCAATCCATGGGTGGTTAGCATCACCTGAAAATCTTTCACACACTTTGTCTCTCATACACCACAATGTTAAGATTTTGCTATAATTAAGGTTAGTTTTGGGACAGATCAAATCAAATCATCATTATTTTGGTCATAGACCAGCATAAGGTACAAGACAAGAGATGAGTTGCAAGCAGTAAAAGGCTTAAAAGACTTAAAAGGCATTGAACAGCATAAAAGGCATCAGGGCTAAAACTACAAAATTATACTATTCTGAAAGTTATAAAACTGTAAAATCGTAAAAGCTGTGCAGACTGAGAAAACTGTATTATTTATAAAACAGTGAGGACTATAAAACTGTAGTAATATGGGACCATAAAACTGTAGGCTGTGAGAGTGCAAGGCTTTCATGTGGTGTGGTGTGCTATAAAGTTGGGCACAGTACTCAATCTTAGTAGGACCTGCTACCTGTCAACATCCAACAGAGTTTTTCGGACAGAAGGTTAAAGAAGATGGGGGGGTGTAATCTCATTGATCCAATGTGGGGAGGCAACAGTGACTGTTGCTGGTGTCTCTTATGTTTCTTTTTAGATTGTGAGTCCTTTGGGGACCGGGATCCATATTATTTATTTGTTACTTCGCTGTGTAAACCACCCTGAGCCATTTTTGGAAGGGTGGTATAGAAATTGAATAAGTGGTGGTGGTGGTTCTGAGTACCCCCTGAAGACCTTCAAGTACCCCTAGGGCTACTAGTACCCACTATTGGGAACCCCTGCAATAGATGTTATGCAGCAACAAACTGATTCCTATTGGTACAGCATATAACAGCTACTTTCAACATTTTCTAATTCTCTAATGTTCACACAGATGCAGAGGCTGCCAAATAGTCCATAAGAACATAAGAACAGCCCTGCTGGATCAGGCCCAAGGCCCATCTAGTCCAGCATCCTGTTTCACACAGTGGGCCACCAGATACCGCTGGAAGCCACAGGCAGGAGTTGAGGGCATACCCTCTCTCCTGCCATTACTCCCCTGCAAATGGTACTCAGAGACATCCTGCTTTTGAGGCTGGAGATGGCCTATAGCCCTCCGACTGGTAGCCATTGATAGACCTCTCCTCCATGAAGTCATCCAAACCCCTCTTAAAGCCATCCAGGCTGTTGACTGTCACCACATCCTGTGGCAGAGTTCCACAAGTGGATCACGCATTGTGTGAAAAAGTACTTCCGTTTGTTGGTCCTAGACCTCTTGGCAATCAATTTCATGGAGTGACCCCTTGTTCTAGTGTTGTGTGAGAGGGAAAGCTGTATCGGAAGGGCGGTATATAAATCTATTAAATAAATAAATAATAATAAATAAAAGAATTTCTCTCTCTCCAATTTCTCCAAACCATGCATGATTTTATAGACCTCTATCATGTCTCCCCGCAGTCTTCTTTTTTCTAAACTAAAAAGCCCCAGGTGTTATAGTCTTGCCTCATAAGAAAGGTGCTCTAGGCCCATGATCATCTTGGTTGCCCTCTTCTGTACCTTCTCCAGTTCAACAATGTCCTTTTTAAGATGTGGTGACCAGAACTGTACGCAGTACTCCAAGTGTGGTTGCACTATAGTTTTGTATAAGGGCATTATAATATTAGCCGTTTTATTTTTCAATCCCCTTTCTAATGATCCCTAGCATGGAATTTGCCTTTTTCACAGCTGCCGCACATTGAGTCGACACTTTCAACGAGCTGTCCACCACAACCCCAAGATCCCTCTCCTGGTCCGTCACTGACAGTTTGGATCCCATCAGCATATACTTGAATTTGGGGTTTTTCGTCCCACTTTACACTTGCTAACATTGAACTGCATTTGCCATTTTGTCGCCCACTCCCCCAGTTTGGAGAGATCCTTTTGGGGCTCCTCACAATCCATTTTGGATTTCACTACCCGGAAGAGTTTGGTATCATTTGCAAATTTGGCCACATCGCTGCTTACCCCTGCTTCTAGATCATTGATGAATAAATTAAAAAGCACCGGTCCCAGTACAGATCCCTGGGGGACCCCACTTCTTACTTCCCTCCATTGTGAATACTCTCCATTTATACCTACCCTCTGTTTCCTGTCTTTCAACCAGTTAGCAATCCACACATGTACCTGTCCCTTTATCCCATGACCGCAAAGTTTCCTCAGGAGTCTTTGATGAGGAACTTTGTCAAAAGCTTTTTGGAAGTCCAGGTATACTATGCCAGGTATACTATGTGCATTGACTCTGGATAGGCTTATGCTGATTCCCCAAATTCTCCATAAATAGTCTGAAAATATGTAGATCCAGTAAGAAGATCTTCAACATTCCGTTAATTCTGAGGTCAATATAGATGGGTTTTGAAAAGCGTATGTTGACACTGAGAAAAAATTGCATTAACACAGGATTCAGTGAAAAGGTATGTGTGTGGGGGTGGGGAATTAACACACACCCGCCCCCACCTGAGTCTTTAAAAGGCCATATTGGAAATAGAACAGTCTTAAAATTCTAAAATATTCTCAAGTATTTCTAACACATCCTACAGTTTTGGAGATCCACTTTGATTTTTAAGGGCCACCCCCTTCTCTTCCATCCTGGATTTTACACCGGTACATCCGGTAACTGGTCCCTGTTTTAAAAGAAGCAAACTTGGCCGGCGGCCGCCTCTTCCACCTTTGCTCCGCCTACTTTTAACCCACCTGAGTGATATTTGCCTGCAACCTCCCCACCGCATTTTTCTATTGGTCGAGTTTCCCCCCACAGCCAATCCGGAGTTTTCTTCGGCCGCTTCCCGCCTCCATCTGGTAGCATTAAGGGTGGTGACCAGACAGAGCGCACGGAGAGCCCCCCAATTCTAGATCGTCTTGCTCCGGCTACAGTGGGAATCCGCCTTCCTCAGGCTTCTCTGGTGAGTACCTGCAGGGGATCAATGCCCCTTGACCCGTTTGCAAAAAGTTGCAGATCTAACCTAAGACTGAGCATGGCAGCAGGGGACAGCTCTGCAGATGTGCGAGGAATCCGAAGCAGGTCAGCTAGATTAATTGCTGTGTGTATTTTTAGAGAGGGTGAAAGGGAGTGGGGGAAAGTTCGAAATCGCGGGGCCAGATTTCTCGATTAATGTCACGTGTGAAGCCCGTTACTCTGAATTTAGGAGTTTGGATGCAGCTCCCCGGAAAAGGGAGAAAGAATATCTTCTAAAGCAGCTGCCTCGTTTACCATAGATAGAAAAAAGGCAGAGGGACTCATCCCGGCGGGGTCTCTTCAGGAAGCTTATATTGGAAGCTGCTTTAAAAACTCTTAGGGCAGTAACGAGAAGTGTCCGAAACCACGGGATACATCCAAAATCCTTAGCTAGCTGTGAGTGGGTATCACTGTGTTCCCCACCCCCGCCGCCCCTCCACACATCCCAGGTGCAGATCCACCCGGCATTTGGGAAGTGCCCCCCCCCACTATCTGAAATCCACCCACCCACCAGACCTAATAGCCCATATCTTTAAGCCCCAAAACATATTTTTCTATCCCGAGAAATTTTTCTTCCCTCCACCAAATGTAACTGAGGATTTGTTTATTCGTTCATTGCTTTTCTGTGTAAACCCCTTTGAGGACTTCTGTTGCAAAGCAGTATATAAGTGCTCACAGCAGTAGCAGATTTGCTCCTTGAGATTTCAGCCTCTCTGCACCCCTTCCCTGGATGAGAAAGAGGGCAGGCGGAGATCAAGGTTTGTGGAACACAGGAAGCTGCCTTCTACGGAGTCCAATCATTGGTCCATCTAGCAGCAGCTTCTCCAAAGTTGCAGGCAGGAGTCTCAGCCCCATCTTGGAGATGCCAGGGAGAAGTTTTCTGCATGCAGGTATGCAGAACCACTTCCCAGAGTGGCCCCATCCCCTGAGGGGAATATCTTAGTGTGCTCACATATGTAGTCCCTCCTTCAAATGCAAACCAGGGCAGACCCTGCTTAGCAAATTCATGCTTGCTACCACACAACCAGCTCTCCTCTCTGCCTCAACTGCTGCTCCATTGCTGGTACTGTTATAATTATTAGAGTTACTACAAATATTCATATGCTGCTTCTAAAAAAAAAAAAAAAAGTTGCAGGATGCCTCTCTGAGTACCAGTTGCAGGGGAGTAAGAGCAGGAGAGAGGCCAGGCCCTCAGCTCCTGCCTGTGGCTTCCAGCGGCATCTGGTGGGCCACTGTGTGAAACAAGCGGCACTGTGTGAAACAAGCGGCTTCCAGCGGCATCTGGTGGGCCACTGTGTGAAACCACTGTCCTCCAAGCATCTTAGGTTTTTTCTTAAGGATAAGTTAGAACAGCACAATGGTATGAGAGTTATATCCAGGGATCTCTACAACACAGCAATGTGCATTTTCCTCCTTTGTGCACACACACTGTGTTGCCTAGAGCCTTTTGTTAAAGGTAAAATGGCTTCATTTGTTTCAGAACTCTGGTTCCATTATAAAGATCCAAATCTTAAATCTATTGTTTCCTTATCAAAGTGCCTGAGGGCATCCTCCCTCTCCAGGCTACTCACATACCTGCAAATCCTAACCCACTCACCTTTGCAAGTGACTCATTCACTTGTAAATCTCCCATGCTTGTCCCTCTCCCCTTAATCTTTCCTGATCTAAACAGGAGTGAAATCCTGTGGCTGTCTGTGCTCTAGGACTGCAAGGAGTTCAATGAGCTCTTGTGAGAACTCTGTCTTCACTCAGTGATATTTCTGGAGAAGAGGATTGCTGCCCCTGTTCTGTATCCAGGCACTAGGCAGGGGAACATAGGAAGCTGCCATATATCAAGTCGAACCATTGGTCCATCTAGCTGAGTATTGTCTACACCAGGCCTACTCAACTTCTACCCCCCCCAGCTGTTTTTGGACTACATCTCCCATAATCCCCAGCCACAGTGGCCAATAGCCAGGGACTATGGGAGTTGTAGGCCAGCATCTGCAGGAGGGCCAAAGTTGAACAGGCCTGATCTATACAGACTGGCAGCGGTTTCTCCAAGGTTGCAGGCAGGAGTCTCTAAGGGAGGGAACTTGGAACCTTCCGCATGCAAGCATACAGATGCTCTTCCCAGAGCGGCCCCATCCCCTCAGGGGAATATCTTATAAAGCTCTCACGTGTCTCCCATTCAAATGAAGACCAGGGCAGACCCTGCTTAGCAAAGGGGACAATTCGTGCTTGCTTCCACAAGACCAGCATGTGTGTCTCCAGATGTTGCTGGACTACATCACTCCCCCCCCCGCCAGCCATAATTTGTTGCCGCTGAGAATGATGGGAATTGTAGTTCAGCCACATCTGGAGAGCCACACGTTGCCTCCCCCTCCCTTGCCTAGGGCTTTGTGGAGAGTTAATATTTTATTTATCTGGACCTGTGCATTTTGTGTCTGGGTGCACATTAAACACACACACACACACATGCAGTTTACAGAGATAAAAGAAAAAATGGGTTCCCTGTCCCCCAAAGGGGTCACAGTTGAAGAAGACACCAGCAACAGACACTAGAGCAGGCATCCCCAAACTGCGGCCCTCCAGATGTTGCTGAACCACAACTCCCAGCATCCCTAGACACAATTTTTTGTGGCTGGGTATGCTGGAAGTTGTAGTTCAGCAACATCTGGAGGGCTGCAGTTTGGGGATGCCTGCACTAGAGAGCTGCTGTGATGGGAAGTTCTCTCCCTGCTAAATATAGGCTATTATTATTTTATTTTTATTATTTTACATTTTATATCCCGCTCTTCCTCCAAGGAGCCCAGAGCAGTGTACTACATACTTAGGTTTCTCCTCACAACAACCCTGTGAAGTAGGTTAGGCTGAGAGAGAAGCGACTGGCCCAGAGTCACCCAGCAAGTCTCATGGCTGAATGGGGATTTGAACTCGGGTCCCCCCGCCCCCCCCCCCCGGTCCTAGTCCAGCACTAACCACTACACCACGCTGGCCCAGTTAGCAGGGCTTGTCATGTTTCATACCAAGGAACTCTGATGCCAAAGAGAACTGCTAATGAACTGCTCTAATAAATACAGAGTTGAGTCTTTGTTCACCAACTTTACATCTTCAGAGGAAGGGAGGCCTTTTCTGTTTCATCCCATGGGTGATGTTTGGAAGTGACTGAAGTTCCCTGCACTGTTCGTAAGCTGACTGCATTGGTATGAAACGCCCCCTTTGGCATTTATTCAATTTATTTTTACATGTATATCCTGCTCTTCCTCCAGGGAGCCCAGAGCAGTATACATGGTTATGTTCATCCTCACATCACCCCTGTGAGGTAGGTTAGGCTGAGAGATCTGTGACTAGTCCAGAGTCACCCAGTGAGCTTCCTGGCTGAATGGGGATTCCCATTCCTAGTCCATCACTCAAGCCACTACACCATGCGGGCATCAATGTAATCCCTTTAACAGGAATTTCCATTGTTGTTGACTACAGCTCCCATAATCCCCAGCCAAAGACCATTGCACCTGGGAATGCTGGGAGTTGCAGTGAACAATATCTGGGAAATCCCTGTTAGAGGATACACTTACTGGCATGCAGTGCATGTGGAAGGGACCTAGGTGTCTTTATTGGCCAACAAGTTGAACCTGAGCCATTGGTGTGATGCAGCTGCTAATGCAACCTAAAATTGCAATTGTTTTGTTAACAGAAATATGGGGTCCAGATCACCAGAAGAGATTGTTCTGCACTGGCCAGTACTGTCTCCAGTTCTGGGGCCCCCATTTTTAAAAGTACCTATATAAACTGGAACAGATTGAGGAGGGCAACTGTGATAGTTAGGGGTCTGGAAACCAAGTCCTATGAAGCGCAGTTGAAGAAACTGGATTTCTTTAGCCTGGATAAGAGAAGATTGGGATATGATAGCCATCTCCTAAGGCAAGGGTTAGGAACATAGGAAGCTGCCATATACCCCCAGCACAGTACCTCCAGTGACTGTTGCTGGTGTCTGTCTTATGTTTCTTTTTAGATTGTGAGCCCTTTGGGGACAGGGAACCATCTTATTTATTGTTATTTCTCTGTGTAAACTGTCCTGAGCCATTTTTGGAAAGGCAGTCTAGAAATCAAATAAATATTATTATTATTATTATTATTATTATATACGGAGTCAGAACATTGGTCCATCTAGGTTAGTATTGTCTACATAGCCTGGCAATGAAATCGGTAGAACTGGAAAAGGTGCAGACGAGGGCAACCAAGATGATCAGGTGCCTGGAGCAGCTTCCTTATGAGGCAAGGCTACAACACCTGGGGCTCTTTACTTTGGAAAAGAGGCAACTAAGGTGAGACATGATCAAGGTGTATAAAATTATGCATGGAGTAGAGAGGGTAGACAGAAATTTTTCTCCCTCTCTCACAACTCTAGAGCCATGGGTCACCCCATGAAACTGCAGGTTGAGAAATTTAGGACCAAGAAGAAGTACTTTTTCACACAGCACATAATTAATCTTTGGAATGCTTTGCCATGGGATGTGGTGAGGGGCCACCAGCTTGGGTGGCTTTGAAAGGGACTTAGACAAATTCATGGTGGACAGGTCTATCAGTGGCTACTATTCTGGTGGCTGTGGGCCACCTCCAGCCTCGGAGGCGCGATGCTTCTGAATACCAGTTGCAGGGGAGCAACAGCAGGAGAGAGGGCATTCATGTGTCTCTTGTCTGTGGGCTCCTCAGAGGCGTCTGGTGGGCCACTGTGTGAAACAGAATGCTGGACTAGATGGGCCTTGGGCCTGACCCAGCAGGGCTGTTCTTATGTTCTGGCTTCTTCAAGGTTACAGGCAAGAGTCTCTCTCAGCCCTATTTTGGAGATGTGAGGGAGGGAATTTGGAACCTTCTGCATGCAAGCAGGCAGGCGCTCTTCCCAGAGCAGCCCCATCCCCTGAGGGGGAATATCTTAACAGTGGTCACACAGGGAGTCTCCCATTCAGTTGCAAACCAGGGCAGACCCTGCTCAGCAAAGGGGAAGATTCATGATTACTACCACAGGACCAGCTGTGTTCCCGCCCAGTTCTTCACATCATTCCTTCGGGCAGTCCTTCCATGAGAGTGAGTGGTTTGGTTGCCTCAGGCACGGGAGAGGCAAAGGAGGTACCCAGTGTCAGGCCCCCACCACTACCAGAGATGCCACCCCATGGGCCTCTCTGCTGCCCACTTCCTCCGTCCTTTTCCACCCCCACTGGGAGATGCTGCTCATTTCCCGCCTTTCACCCTGCTGGGTTTCAGCTCTTCTCTCCCCTCACACAACTGACCTACTGCTACTAGTAGTACAAATAGTTATATACTGCTTTTCAACAAAAGTTCTCAACGTGGTCTGCATAGGAAATGAATAATTAACAAATAAAAGAGTTCTCTGTCTCCAAAGGGGATCGCAAAAGAAACAGAAGTTAGATGGCCACAACAGCCTCTGGAGAGGTGATGGTGCTGGATAGGGACAATTGCTCTTCTCTTGCTAACTGTAAGAGAATCACCTCTTTAGAAGGTGCCTCTAGGCTCAGATGCTTGCTCTTTTCATGCTGGTTAAACACACACAGCTAGCTGGGAAAGGAGAAAAGGGGGATCACGTAAATCAGGGCTGCAATCTTTGGCCCTCCAGCTGTTGCTGGACTACAACTCCCATCTTCCCTTGCTATTGGCCACTGCGGCTGGGCATGATGTGAGCTGTAGTTCAGCCTTCCCCTGAATCTCTCTTCTGCTAACTGAGTAAAAAGGCACCTTTTTAAAAGTGGTGATTCTCTTTATTGAGCAGGGGGAGAGCCACTGGCCCTATCCATCCCCAGCACAGCATCCCTCCAGTGGCTGTTGCTGGTGTCACTCTTATATTTCTTTTTTAGATTGTGAGCCCTTTGGGGACAGGGAGCCATTTTACATATTTATAACTATGTAAACCACTTTGGGAACTTTTTATTTTGAAAAGCGGTATATAAATATTCACTGTATTCGCATTCGTATATGCCACCATCACACACATCTCAGTGTCCGCCTTCTACAAGAATGGGAACCATCCAGGGTTGGGTAGTATTTTTCCCTTTCCCTTTTCTTTTTTTAGTAGCACTTCAAAATTCTAATTTTTCTTTGTGCGGGGGGGGGCGAGGGGAGAAGTGGGGTGGGAGTGTAGCACTCCATTCTATGCCAAACAAATTCAACTTAAATGTTTCCTTCATTTTCTTTCATTTTTGTAGCATCCCTTGAGGGACGTACTTGCCCTGTCCCTTTTCTTGCATAGATCATCCTCCGAGGTGACTTCAGGAGTCTGTTCTACCCCTTGGACCTGACTGAAATGCATTTGAAAGAAGAACCCCTGCAGGGATGTATTTTCGGACTACACCAGATTGAAGTGGATTCTGATGAGTAATGCCTTTTCTCATTGTGGTTTCCTATTCCCCAAGGGGTAGTAAGGGGTAGTGGGTGCTCCCCCACAAACATTTCCTGCTCCCCCATCCACCGGACTAGACCTTTGCAGCAAGGTGTCAGTCATAGTATATTATGGTCCTATAGCTTGAATTAATTGTTTTCAAAGGAATCCGCTGTTTGAACCATTCCTGTTGTCTACTGCAGAAGATGTGGGAGCAGTCCATGCACCAGCCGGGTAGGTAGGAGACTCCCAATGGCGTTCCAGGAGCCAGCCCAGCCCCTTAGCTTCCTTTCTGGCCAGGAACCGGACTGGGTGAGACCATGTGTGCAAAGAGATGCAGGGTCATCGCCAGTGTTCCCTCTAAAGCTTACGCCCACAAGTTTTTTGATGTCTGCCCCGTTAATTTTAGATTCTGCTCAAGCTGAATCAGGAAGGCCCCACGCTGAATACATATGTGCAGACATACTGCCTTGGTACTGCCGTCCCAGAAGGAAACTCATTGTGTGCACAGAAGAAAACAATTAGAGGGAACCCTTGTAGATCTCAGCTGGCCTGGTACTGACCTTATCTCCACACCCCAGTCTTTCCTGCCTAATCCAAAAAGGCAGTAGATGTCGGATCCTACCTGCCTCTCCACACCCCATCACGCCAAGTGGCAAAGCTGGGAGCCTGAGGAGGAAGTCCTCCAGCATCCCACAATGCACTGTGTCAGGAGCGCAGTGCATTGTGGGATTCCCCCACAGCTAATGAAACAAACAACATAAACAAGCTGATTGGTTTATTTCGTTAAGAAAATGAGGATTAATTACTTTATGTCTATAAGGAACATAGGAAGCTGCCATATACTGAGTCAGACCATAGAGCCATCTAGCTCAGTCAGTATTGTCTTCACAGACTGGCAGCGGCTTCTCCAAGGTTGCAGGCAGGAATCGCTCTCAGCCCTATCTTGGAGATGCTGCCAGGGAGGGAACCTGAAACCTTCTGCTCTTTCCCAGAGCGGCTCCATCCCCTGAGGATCTTACAGTGCTCACACTTCTAGTCTCCCATTCAAATGCAACCAGGGTGGACCCTGCTTAGCTAAGGGGATAAGTCATGCTTGCTACCACAAGGCCAGCTAATGCATAGCAAAATTCTTCCACCACCAAACTGGTTTTTCTAGAGTCATCCCTGTATTCTCCTTTCCCATATAATTTTCCTTCCTTGGTCCTTGGTTCTCCTTCTTTGCCAAAACGGTATTTGAATATCATTTACATGGGCTGTTGTAATCAGTGACCTGATAATTTCTTGACCCTTGTCACAAAATAGGGATGCATAACCCATCCACAAGACGCAAGTTTTGGGTGATCTAGAAATATGTTGAATGAATGCATAAATAAATAAATAACACAGAGAAATAATATTTGATTCTAGGGACTGGAAGAAGGCACTGGAAAACTTCTTCGGGAACATGTAAGTATTGGCAAGGGATGGTGAGCAGGGTTGTCTGTGGGACTGGAAACTTTGACCTGCATTGTGGTTCTAATGCCTAGATTCTGGGGCACAGGAGCTTTGTAGTTCGCAACTAACTACAAATGAGTTTGCTCTTTGCCATAAAGCAGGCCTCCTCAGCTTCTGCCCTCCTGCAGATGTTGGCCTACAACGCCCATAATCCCTGAATATTGGCTACTGTGGCTGGGGATTATGGGAGTTATCGTCCAAAAACAGCTGGGGTAAGTTGAGCAGGCCTGCCGTAAAGGGAGATGCTTCAGGAAAATATTTCTTCACAAATTGCCATCAGTCATAAGAACATTAGAACAGCCCTGCTCGATCAGGCCTAAGGCCCATCTAGTCCAGCATCCTGTTTCACACAGTGGGCCACCAGATGCCACTGGAAGCCTACAGGCAGGAGTTGAGGGCATGCGTTCTCTCCTGCTGTTACTCCCCTGCAACTGGTACTCAGAGGCATCCTTCCTTTGAGGCTGGAGGTGGCCTATAGCCCTCCAGCTAGTAGCTGTTGATAGACCTCTCATCCATGAAGTTATCCAAACCCCTCTTAAAGCCATCTAGGTTGTTGGCTGTCACCACATCCTGTGGCAGAGCATTCCACAAGTTGATTATGCATTGTGTGAAAAAGTACCTCCGTTTGCTGGTCCTACATTTCCTGGCAATCAATTTCATGGGATGACCCCTGGTGCTAGTGTTATGGGTGAGGGAGACAAATTTCTCTCTATCCACTTTCTCCACACCATGCATGATTTTATAGACCTCTATCATGTCTCCCAGCAGCCAAAGAAACCCCAGGTGTTGTAGCCTTGTCTCATAAGCAAGGTGCTCTAGGCCGCTGATCATCTTGGTTGCCGCCTTCTGCACCTTTTCCAGTTCAACAATGTCCTTATTTAGATGTGATGACCAGAATTGTACACAGTACGCCAGGTGTGGCCGCACCTTAGTTTTGTATAAGGGCATTAGAATATTAGCCATTTTATTTTCAATCCCCTTCCTAATGATCCCTAGCATGGAATTGGCCTTTTTCACAGCTGCCACACATTGAGTCAACTCTTTCAACAAGCTGTCCACCATGACCCCAAAATCCCTCTCCTGGCCAGTTTCCGACAACTCAGATCCCATCAAGGTATACTTGAAGTTGGGGTATTTCATCCCAATGTGCAAGGAACATAGTAAGCAGCCGTATACTGAGTCAGACCATTGGTCTATCAAGCTCAGTATTGTCTTCACAGACTGGCAGCAGCTTCTCCAAGGCTGCAGGCAGGAATCTCTCAGCCCTATTTTGAAGATGCCAGGGATGGAACTTGGAACCTAGATGCTCTTCCCAGAGCGGCTCCATCCCCTAAGGGAATATTTTACAGTCCCAATGTGCGTCACTTTACACTTGCTAACATTGAATCACATTTGCCATTTTGTCGCCCACTCCCCCAGGTTGGAGAGATCCTTTTGGAGCTGTTCACAATCTGTTTTGGATTTCATGACCTGAAAGAGTTTGGTATCATCTGCAAATTTGGCCACCTCACTGCCTACCCTGCTTCTAGATAATTGAATAATAAATTAAAAAGCACCAGTCCCAGTACAGATCCCTGGGGGACCCCTCTTCTTTCTTCTCTCCATTATGAAATGTTCCCAGTGTTATTTCCAGACTGTGGAGGGGGAATGGGGGGTGGGATATCCCTCCCACCAACGCACCACTTCCCAGCATTCATACAATTATATCTTGCTCTGCCCTAGATTTTAGCCATAGGATCGTCAGGATGACTGTTTCTGCTTAGATCTGAGGTGTATTGTTGTCTCTCTGCCTGATACAGCTTTGCAAAGATAACTAGATAGCAGTATGTTTATAAGAGGATTTACCTATTTTGTTTCTGTAGGGAGGAAGACCTCGATTCTGATCCAGATTTAGATCCAGATATAGCAGAGATGCTGGATTATTGCCCTTTGGATTTTATGGATGACGAAAAGGATGGTGGAATTGATCTGGTATGTTATGTATTAAAAAGGACTATAGCTCAATGGTGCAGCATTTGCTTTATGTGCAGAGGGTCCCTAGGTTCAGTCCCTGGCAGCATCTTCAGCTGGGGCTGGGAAGGACCTCCCTGAAACCCCAGAAAGGAGCTGCCAGTCATAGTAGACAATGCCGAATTAGATGGACCAAGGTGGACATAGGAACATAGGAAGCTGCCATAGACTGAGTCAGACCATTGCCATCTAGCTCAGTATTGTCTTCACAGACTGGCAGCGGCTTCTCCAAGGTTGCAGGCAGGAATCTCTCTCATCCCTTTCTTAGAGATGTCAGGGAGGGAACTTGGAACCTTCTGCTCTTCCCAAAGTGGCGACTCCATCCCCTGAAGGGAGTATCTTACAGTGCTCACACTTCTAGTCTCCCATTCATATTCAACCAGGGTGGACCGTGCTTAGTTAAGGGGACAAGTCATGCTTGCTATTACTGGTCCAGGGACCCAGTATTGTCACATTGACTGGCAGAGGCTCTCTAAGGTTGCATGCTGGTCAGCAACAGAGAAGGCCAGTACCCAAGTAGCCACCAGACGATTCGGTGGCAACCATACCTGAACCTCCATGATGATGTAGATCATGTACAGGTGAAACTCGGAAAATTAGAATATCGTGCAAAAGTCCATTAATTTCAGTAATGCAAATTAAAAGGTGAAATTGATATATGAGACAGACGCATTACATGCAAAGCGAGATAAGTCAAGCCTTAATTTGTTATAATTGTGATGATCATGGCGTACAGCTCATGAAAACCCCAAATCCACAATCCCAGAAAATTAGAATATTACATGGAACCAAGAACAATATCGGACCTCTGAAAAGTATAAGCATGCATATGTATTCAGTACTTGGTTTGGGCCCCTTTTGCAGCAATTACTGCCTCAATGCGGCGTGGCATGGATGCTATCAGCCTGTGGCACTGATGAGGTGTTATGGAAGGCCAGGATGCTTCATTAGCGGCCTTCAGCAATTCTGCATTGTTTGGTCTCATGTCTCTCATCCTTCTCTTGGCAATGCCCCATAGATTCTCTATGGGGTCAGGTCAGGCGTATTTGCTGGCCAATCAAGCACAGTACACTGTATACACAGGCAGCTTCCTGTGTTCCTAGCACAGGTACTCAGGTTTCTAGATCTCAAGTTATGAAAGTTTAATGGGTTTGAATTGTGGGTGTTCCATTGGGGCTCCAGTAAGTGCTCATCCAGAGAGATATGTACCTCTTGGGCTCTTCTGATGTTGGCGCCACTCAGAAAAAGGTCCTGGACAGGCCTTCCTGCGATCCATGCTGACCCCTTCTGGCTGCAGGGCTATTGGTTGGCCAACACAAAGCCTAATGGGGGTAGGAAGCCATCTTGGGAGAGGATGCAACCAGCTATTTTAGGGAGGACCAGGCAGTGCAACGGAGGAGACTGAACTGGCAAGACCAGGAGCCTTGGCCCACTGGGGAGGAGCGAGTCTGAAGAGAGGGAGCCAGGGAGGAGAAGACTGAGAGTGCTGTAAACTCCCAGTCTCGGAGGCAAGATGCCTCTAAATACCAATTGCTGGAGAGCAACAGCAGGAGAGAGGGCATGCCCTCACCTTTTGCCTGCGGGCTTCTCAGAGGCATCTTGTGGGATACTGAAACAGGATGCTGGACTAGATGGGCCTTAGGCCTGTTCTTATGATCTCAGACCCTTGGGGATAGGTGACGGAAAGGGGACCCTATCCTGCTCTGGTAGCTGCCAGTTTCTTCTGGGGCAATAATCAGGTTGCCTCAGCCACCTGGCAATAGGCCAGGTCCTGGACCAATCGGGGGGATCCAGAGTTGAGTTGCAGCAGCAGAATGGAGTTTTGCTTCAGTAGCATCTGTGACCAAACCAAAGAGGGGATGACTTGGCCCCAGCCCTTCCAGGAGCAAGTGTTGTGTCTTCTTAAAGGCCTTGCCTGACTCTGCACTGGGTTGTGTTTCAGACAGAAGATCCTCAAAAGATTTATCTGACTCTGAGGACTTGATGGTCAGGGCTGTGTCTGGTCTTGGCAATGGTATGACTGCTGTTCTTCAGGTTCTTCCAGTCTGGGGGTTCCCAGTGACATGGGGTCACCAGATGTCTGGGTTGATGGTGTCTCTCAATCCAACTCTTCCCAGAATCTCCACCCCATCCCCTATTTAGCAGGCTGCAGGGTCTGGAGTCATTACAAATCCCAAGAGATTGATCAGAGTTCGGAATCTTACAAATAAATTGTAAGCTAGTAATAATCTGAGTCAACTGCTACTCCCCACCCCCAACAAAATATTCTAAAATCTAGTCTAATCCTAATATGTTCTACCTTTCAGTACCGCCATTTCCCGGAAGAAGACACCTGTCCAACCAAGCAGGAGCAAGGCATAATGTTCCTGCCTCGTATATATAAGGGAAACTGGCTTGTCCCAAAGATTGAACTTCCTAGCTTCCCACAGGTGTTAGAAGCAATAGACCGGCTCAACTTGCAAGACGACTCTCAGTAAACACTTGTTGAGAGAGGACAAACTGGGTCAAGAAATCTTGCTGTTGTCACTGACCTCTGTGCCCTCCATTCGGCCTTCTATAAAGCTGCCAAAATGACATTTAATAAAAGGAGTGTGCAAATGCAAATAGTGTGTACGCTTTGTGACTCCAGTGCAGAGGCGGCAACGCCCAATTTCCAAGAACCAGAGGGGCACTGATAGGTGCCCTGTGTGTGTGGTACTTGCTCCCTAAAAGGAAGAGAACATTGAAAACCCCTGATGATCCACCTGTGCTCATTCCAGTGCAATGCAAACTGATGGGAAGGGATGTAGCAGCATGGAAAGCAAAGTGCTTCAGCAGTCCTTTCAACAATACTATTATTATTATTATTTCATTTTATATCCCGCCCTTCCTCCAAGGAGCCCAGAGTGGTGTACTACATACTTGAGTTTCTCCTCACAACAACCCTGTGAAGTAGGTTAGGCTGAGAGAAATGTGACTGGCCCAGAGTCACCCAGCAAGTATCATGGCTGAATGGGGATTTGAACTCCGGTTCTAGTCCAGCACTCTCACCACTACACTACGCTACACCATGCACTTGGAGGGAGCTGCTTAGAACTATATACCTTCTGTGTCCTGTCCTACCTCATGGCATAAAGGGCACACAATGGCATGCCTCATCTGTTCTTCAGAGCCTGCCTTACCTATCTTTGGTGCTGGCATGTGGAGGGGGAGGTGAGGAGGCAACACACACACACATGTTCTGAGGGTGTTGTTTCAGGGAGCACAGGCTCTACCCTCAGGTACTGTCTTGAGGGGCAAAGAGCAGCCCAGCTGGATCAGGCCCAAGGCCTATCTAGTCCAGCATCCTGTTTCACACAGTGGCCCACCAGATGCCTCTAGGAAGCCCACAGGCAACAGTTGAGGGCATGCCCTCTCTCCAACTGTTGCTCCCCTGCAACTGGTACTCAGAGGCATCTTTTCCTACCTTAATTAAGGATCACATGAACTAGCCTAGAAAGTATTTCACAGAAAGGGTTTATTATTGGGATGGGGATGTTTAATAATTTTATTTCTATAGGATGTTGTATTTATAATTCTGTTTATATGATTCAGTGTGGTGTAGTGGTTAGAGTGCTGGACTAGGACCGGGGAGACCCGAGTTCAAATCCCCGTTCAGCCATGATACTAGCTGGGTGACTCTGGGCCAGTCACTTCTCTCTCAGCCTAACCTACTTCACAGGGTTGTTGTGAGGAGAAACTCAAGAATGTAGTACACCACTCTGGGCTCCTTGGAGGAAGAGCGGGATATAAAATGTAAAATAAAATAAATATATGAAGCAATTCTGAGGGGATTCAGAAGGCTGAGGCAGAAAGTTTTCCTAGCAGGATCCTGAGAGCAGCCTGGGTTAAGGCCTATTGACTTTTTAAATTTTTTTACATAATGTATTAAATTTTAACACAAAAGCAGCTTTTGATAGAAGAGCAAAATCCCAAATACCACCCCCCTCTGAGGGGCATAGATATCTGAGCATTCCCTATGCCCAGTTTTTAATGCAACTAAAATGAGTGCCACAGCGAATACAAACTTAGCTTGAAGGACCCTTATTACCCAGTGTAGTGATCAGCCACCCCTTAAAGAGTTAACCGGAAGTGAACCCTGTCCTGACTGACAGGCTGGTGAACTCCATGGCTCAGCCAATCAGCACACCAGGTGGGTGGGACCTAGAGAGCAGATGGGAGGAAGGAGAGTTTCTTTGTTAGAAGAAACTGGATGGGGGTGCAGAAGAACATATGTGGCCAGGGAGGATGGTTACAGGTCTTGGAAGATAGAGCTGCAGGGGCTTGAATTTTCAACCAGGGTTTGGTGAGTTCAAGAAAAGGAAGCCTGGGTTTTGGGAAGTTTAGTCTAAAGGAAAGTTTGTTTAGTCAGATTTTACATTAGACTTTGTTTCTTTGGTGTGTGCTTTGCATATCCCTGATATGGTTCTTATATTGTTTACCTGTAATGTGATTGTTTACCTGTAATGTAATGTGAGCCAGTGTGGTATAGAGGCTAGAGTGCTGGACTAGGACTGGGGAGACCCGAGTTCAAATCCCCATTCATCGATGAATCCCCATTCAGCTGGGTGACTGGGCCAGTCACTCTCTCTCAGCCTAACTTACTTCACAGGGTTGTTGTTTAAGGAGAAACCTAAGTATGTAGTACACTGCTCTGGGCTCCTTGGCGGAAGTGCGGGATATAAAATGTAAAATAAATAAATAAAATAAATAATTAGGGAACGCTAGCCTTCACCCATCCGGCCAGGGTGTTGTAAAAGACTCGGTAAACTTTTCAGCAACTACCGGTTTTCTCACCATGTGTAGGGTTGCACGTGGAGCATTTTTGTATACTTTTCCAATAGCAAAAGAGAAAGTTTTCCCTGGGATTCCACCCCAAGCCTAGGGGAGTTCAAGCTCTGTCATTAGGTGGGTGGTGGCAGCACCCTTTAGAACTTAACAAAAATTACAGGAAGGTTTTAGGAGAAGCCTGAGCCAGAAAGCTTAGCAAGGATGATTCAGCATTTTTCTTTCCCTCTGAGCTTGCTTTGAGACAAAGGCTTTAATTCGCTACACCCAGATTATATATGAGGAAGCCAATAACTAGTATTAAGATCTATGGATCAGCCCAAACAGGAGAGAGTGGTAAAGATCTGATTCCCAACACCATCCTGAAGGGATTTATTTGTGGGATATTTCTGGGAAGACAATCCTAAGTTTTGGACACTTGGTCTAAAGCAGATGATGTTATTATTATTTTACATTTTATATCCCACTCTTCCTCCAAGGAGCCCAGAGTGCTGTACTACATACTTGAGTTTCTCCTCACAACAACCCTGTGAAGTAGGTTAGGCTGAGAGAGAAGTGACTGGCCCAGAGTCACCCAGCTAGTATCATGGCTGAATGGGGATTTGAACTCAGGTCTCCCGGTCCTAGTCCAGCACTCTAACCACTACACCACGCTGGCACTTTTAAAAATGAAACATTATATTAGGCTTAAAAAAAAAAAAGAGGGGGCAGACAGACAAAGGCAAAGTCTGGCTATGTTGAAGCTACAGGAGAGACTGTAAAAGTGTTTACTCATGCATGGGGCAAAAGTCATCAACTTAAATTTGCAGTGTCCACACTTCCTAGAGCACATGTGAAATTGCAAGCACCTTAACTCTCCTCTTATAACAAACGTTTTTGTATAGTTGAGTTTTCTACAGAGTGGCAGTGGCTTCAGACAGAGAAATTTCTTTCCAACTGCCAGGACTTGAACCTGGGGCCATCTGCATGTAAATCTAACTCCCTACCTTTGGCTGCCCCCATTCCCTTGCTTGGGCTTTTGATCTCTCCATACCTGTACTTTGTGTGCACCTGATCCTTTGGAGGAATTACACATAGGGGTGGATGCGTGGGTCTGTGTGGAGGTGGGGGCATCCAAAGTTGGGTCGTGGGTTATTTTTTCTGTTTTTCTTATTATTTAACAATTTTAGTTACTGATTTTCAAACTGTGTTGATTGCTTTGAATTGGTGGTTTTTAAAATTTCTGAAAGTTATGTAAACCGCCTGGAGATGTTTCATATCTGGCGCTTTACAAATCAAATAAATAAATAAATAACCCGTTGCTTTTCCGCTAGAAAAGAGCAGAGCAGGAGGAAACGACTCTGGAAATTCACCTCTCCCTCCATCTTTTAGCTGCCTGTCTAGGAATCTGGAAGCTCTGCTCTCCCTTTAACCCTTAAGAGTGTCTGCCCCAGCAAGCGAAGAGGGAGATTTCGCCTCCTTTTCCTCTTCCCCTTGCTAAAGCCAGCGAGGAAACATTTGGTTTTTGAGGGATCCCTCTAGAGGCTGAAAGAGGGACCGCCCGAGGGGAAAGTGGATCCATCCTGGGGGCTCCCGAGTCCCTCCTGCTGCTGCCGCCGCCGCCGCCACACTTTCCTTCTGACTTGCATTGCCTTCCCTGGAAGCCAGGCCCCCACGGGCACTTTGCATACATTGGATGCTTGGAGCTGCTGCTGCTGCTGCTGCAGGTGAGAAATGCAGGAGGGGAGAGCGGCGGCAGCAAGCGATCCTTGATCCTCTGGGCTGGGGCGACGAGGGGAGAGCGGGCCCCTGCCCACGTGGGGGACACCCACGGCGTGGCCTCCCTCTTCCTGGCCATGCACGCTCAGACACTCGCGCCCCACCACTTCCTCCTTGCCCTCTCCGGGCTAGCACCTGGCACCACCGCCCGCTCCTCAGCCTAGCTATGGACAGGCCAGGGCATGGGCCTGGGGGAGCTTGCTTGGTCGCCTCCGCAGGGAATGGACGGGAGACCTCCGTGGACATGGAGGCGGGGGGGGCTGGGCTCTTATAGCCCCGCCCCTGCTGCCCGAGGCCCCTCCCTGCAAAGGAGAAAGATGAAAGCACGTGGTTGCGGCAGCCCGGGGGCGCTTTCTTGCGGGAGGGCGGGAATGGATTCTTCATGCAGAGGCAAAGACGGGTGGGCGGGCAGGCCACCCTTCCTGAGGGCTCCGGAGCGGCTGCATCCTCGGACTGCTCTGCTCTTCTCCCCGTTTGTTACCTCTTTCCTCCAGGGAGACTGCTAGGTTAGTCCCCGCCCGCCCCTTCTTCGCTAATTCCACTTTTGAAGCCTTCAAAGGAATTGAAAATTATATTCGTTTTTTGGAAACCATTAAGGACCAGAACAATCCGTGTTCCATATCATGGCTTGGTTTCGTTTGTCAGCCCTGTCAAGAAGAAAGCCCTGTCTTTCTTTTCAAATTTCCCTTCTGTTTTCAATCAGTTCTTGCAGTAGGCTTGCCATCTCATGAATGGGGTGGGGGCAGTTACTAATAGTATCTCACCCCACAGCCTTTCTTTGGGGGAGAAATAACTTGCTTGCCACACAGTTAAAAAAAACAAAATCCAGGATGGTGGGGTGGGGGGGGGGTCATCCTTTCAGGGGATTACCAAGCCCCCTCTCCAGTGTGGCCACCCTCCAGCCCTACATTGAATTCTGTTGCCTTCCCCTCCCCTTTGCACACAAAAGGGAAGGGAGGAAGCCTTGCAGAGTAACTTAAGAATACACAGCAGAGTTGGAGATAAAACAATTAGGTTTGTATTTATTTGCAAAAATAACAAAAGAATAATCTCCCGCCTAGGAGAAAACAGAGGTATTTCTTTACAGCTCAAACTGGTTGAAACAGTTGTGAGGATGGGCAAAGGACTGAATTCAAAAGTTCAACCAACCAGTCAGCAAACTAGACTCCTCCCCTTGGCCCAACCACACAAATACACATAGACATAAATACTATATAGAAAAGAGCACAGGGCAACGTATACAATGGAACTCACCTCTACCACCACCCCATTTTATATTTTTTTTTAACATTTATATCCGGCTCTTCCTCTGAGGAGCTCAAAGGTACATGGTTATTTTTATCCTCACAATAACCCTGTGAGGTAGGTTAGGCTGAAATCATGGTTGAAAAAAACAGAAATCATGGTTGAATGGGGATTTGAACTCGAGTCTTTCCGGTCCTAGTCCAGCACTCCTTCTCACTGTCTTTGCTCTCTAATTAGCAAGTCCTAATGCGACTCGCAAGATCTCATTGGTTGATTTCTTGGCAAGGGTTTTATGAGAGTGTCCGCTATCATTTCTTCTGATGCACAGTACTTCACATAAGCCAAGTTCTTTTCTTATAAGTTCCTCACAAAATGATATTTTGTGTAACTATGTTTGGTTCTATTGTGGATTTCTCACTCTGTGTAAGGAAAATACAACTTTGGTTCTTCTCATTCATTATGGCTGGCTTTGCTTCATCTATTTAAAAAGTCTTCAAGAAGCCTATGAAACCACACTTAGTGACACACTTGTACTACAGAAATGTATTCAGCCTCAGAGGAAAGAGCCACAATTGACTGTTTTCTGCTCATCCAAGTAATTATTCCTCCTCCAGAGAAGACGAATACATAGAATTCTCCATAGAAGAATGCATAGCTATCAGTTGATTTTCTGTCTTTTTTGTTTTCAGCCCAGTTTGCAGGTCCGTGGCAGCAATTGCAAATACAGGAGAGCCTTGTTATTCGCGGAATTGCGAATTGACATCTGTTTCCAGTATCCATGGACACTAATGGGTTAAAACTCTGATTCCTATGGGGCCCGAACGTGACCGTGGAGGTCACTTCCAGCCATCATTTTGTCTCTAGGAAGCCAGGAAGAGACAGGAGGAGCCATTTTGTGGTTCATTTCTTGGGGGGGGGGGATGGACCTTTCCTCACAATTTTTGTAGTTTGCGGGGGGGGGAGAATCCATCCTTTGGGGGGCATTCCTGAGCACACGGAGGACCAGTGGAGCATGCCAGAGTAAGTTCTGGCCCACTTGGGAACTGCTGAGGGATTTAAAAAACAGTTTCCCTCCATCCTGGAAACTAACCCCCCTTTCCCCATAGCCCTAATGCCTCGTTAGACCTAATGAACGGAACCCCCGCGAGTAGCGAAATTTTCTTGTATGCTGTTCCTTCGTAAGTATTGTTCAGTTATTTTCACTGAACTCCAGTCCTTTCGTTGGTGATTCCATCCTTCTACAGCACATAGCAAATGGGGCTACAATATCTGGTCTTGAGACGTTAAGTATGTCTCAGTTGCTTTCCAATTCCTATTCTGTATTTTTAATTATCCTCTAGAGGTTCACTGTCCTTTTACACAGGGCATAGTACTGTGCATTAGAAGAAATGATAGTGGACACTCTTATTTTATTTATTTATTTAGCACATTTTTATACCACCCTAACCCAAGGTCTCAGGGTTATTTATACATTTATATCCCGCTTTTTCCTCCGAGGAGCTCAGAGCGGTGTATATGGTTATGTTTATTCTCACAACAACCCTGTGAAGTAGATTAGGCTGAGAGATACATGACTGGCCCAGAGTCACCCAGTGAGTTTCATGGTTGAATGGGGATTCAAACTAGGGTCTTCCCGGTCCTAGTCCAGCACTCTAACCACTATGCTATGCTGGCTTTTATAAAACCCTTGCCAAGAAATCAATTTGGGATCTTGCAAGAAGCATTAGGACTTGTGGATTAGTGAACAAAGACAATGGGAAGGGAGGGAGGAAATGCTTCTTAGTAGGGTGCCCCCACAACCCACTGGGTAGACCCCTCCCTCATTACAGGATGACTGAAGGATCAACTCCCACTAAAGGGACTGGCCCTCCAGGCTGGTAAAGATTGCTGCCACCACCTACTCTCCTTTATGGTAGAGTCCTTTCTCCCCCTCCCCTTGGCTATCCTGGGCTGGGTAGAGTAGGAGACCCAGGCCACCCACCATCCAATTGAAATCAATAAAGGATTCTCACAGGGCAGGAGCAATTGGTGACCCCTAGGCTCCAAGGCTTGTTGACATGGTACTAGGGAGCTTCCCTCCCCTTCCTCACAGAGCATTCCAAACCACTCTTCTAAAGTAGAGCTTTTTAATTCCTTTTATGACGCACTTGATTTGCTGAGAAAAACAGAAGAGTTGGCAATAGGAGAAACAAATCAGTTTGCGAAGGCTATTGCCCAGTTGGAAGTAGTCCAGAACAATTTCCTAAGGAAGAAAGTCTCTAAGAACAGTTCCTGGTGAAATCTTGTTATTTACACTACATGGGTGGGAATCAATGAACTAAACTTCTCCCTGCCTCCGGTGGGGAGATTTAGTTCTTGGAGCAGAGAAAATAATAGAGATCAGCTCCTCGAATGGGATGCCAGTAGAAATGCTGTTGCGGTACAGCCATAAAAGTTCTAATTCTGGTACCACCATTATAAGAAATATAGAAGTTTCTCTGGTTAGTATTATCTGGTTAATATTACCAGTGTCTACTGAGGAAGGCTTTTACATCTTTTCATTTTCAGTCCTTGCCTTCAGCATATCTTGAAGGGAGATTTAGTAAACTCCCAGTAGAACAAAGAGCCAGCGTGGTGTAGTGTTTAGAGTTTTGGACTAGGACCGGGGAGACCTGAGTTCAAATCCCCATTCAGCCATGATACTAGCTGGGTGACTCTAGGCCAGTCACTTCTCTCTCAGCCTAATCTACTTCACAGGGTTGTTGTGAGGAGAAACTCAAGTATGTAGTACACTGCTCTGGGCTCCTTGGAGGAAGAGCGGGATATAAATGTAAAAATAATAATAACACAGCCTTCGTCCTTGTAGCTCTGGGCAAGTGCAGGACATCATCCACTACATCCTCTATTGCCCTATTTATGATGAGATCAGGGAATAAACATTGATGAGAGATAATCTTAAGGGGTCAGATGCAGAACGTTTGACTTACCTTCTTGAGGATGTGATTCCATACGTCAGCTGTCAAGTCACTATCTTTGCTATGCTTTCTTT
Organism: Hemicordylus capensis; assembly: GCF_027244095.1. Classification (NCBI taxonomy): domain Eukaryota; kingdom Metazoa; phylum Chordata; class Lepidosauria; order Squamata; family Cordylidae; genus Hemicordylus; species Hemicordylus capensis. Next base: position 233,296,727 of record NC_069658.1, on the reverse strand, counting down.
TAAACTTAGAAAGAAATGTTTACGTTCTAAAATGTAGCACTGGTTTTAGCTCAACCTAACTGATAAAACTAATTGGTATGTTTATATTTCTTCTTTTATGTTATATTATATATGACCTGTGGTCACAACAATAAACGTATTACTTACTAAATCGGTTTGTAGGATACACAGGCACACTAGAAAGAAAAGGAAAACAACCTAAGGCAATGTCTGTCTGAGAACGTTTCCTACCACTGTGTAGGGATGTGCACGGAACCTGGTGGAGGAGGCTCAAAGGCAGGGGGGGTGCCACTTTAAGGGCAGGGGAGGGTTCACTTAACCCTCCCACCGCTTTTCCCCCTCTGGCGCTCTGGTTTTTCCACGTCCATGGGGTGGCAGCGTACCTCCCTGCTGCCCCATTGTCCAGAACGAAGCAGAAGTATCTGGCGCTCGGGTCACCCGCCGTTCAAACCAGTTCCGTGCACATCCCTACCACTGTGTTTTCTCAGATGGCAGTCCGTCCTTAAAGCATTTCTTACACTGCAGCTTTCTCAGTCCAGGCCTCCCAATGAGGACCTGGGAGAGAGCGTGTGATTCCAGCCTTTTCTGGCTCCTCTCTCTCTCTCTAGCTTCCAACAGACTGAACTACAAAACAGAAAGTAGCTCCAAATTTAACTGAGCTATTGTCCTCTCCTCCACAAAATAGAGGAGAAAACATCTTTCAAATTGGATTGGTCTCAGGTGGGACCTGGCTACCAGTCACAGGGTTCCTGTTGATTTCCAGGCCCCCATCACTTCCCAGCTACCAACTACAGTGAAGTTGAGAAATAAATGTATGTTGATTGGTGGTTCTCTCTGATTCACATAACTTTTTCCCCCTCTTTTTAAAGGTAAATTTAATTGCTTTTTTTTTTTTTTTTTTTTTTGAGAAAACCATAACTTGACAAAGAAAGACTGGCCATATGAGACTTAACTCCAACCATTAGATCTTCTGGGTACATTAGAAGTTTCACTGGAGCTCAAAGGGAAAAAATGGATTTTCAAAGCCCAATAAGAAATGGATCGGAGAAAGGAACAGAAAAAGACCTCCAAAGCATCCAGGCTAGGAGTGGCAAGGAATTCTGGGAAAGAATGGTGCAAAAGATCCATCAAGGAGACCCTACCAGCTCTGATGTTGAACACCAGAGACTCAGGCAGTTTCCGTACCAGGAGGCTGAAAGGCCCCGAGACATTTGCAGCAGACTCTACACCCTTTGCCATCAGTGGCTGAAGCCCGAAAAGCACACCAAAGCTCAGATGCTGGACCTGGTGATCCTGGAGCAGTTCCTGACTGTCCTGCCCCCAGAGATGGAGAGCTGGGTGAGAGAATGTGGAGTGGAGACCAGTTCCCAGGCAGTGGCCCTGGCAGAAGGTTTCCTCCTGAGCCAGGCAGAGGAGAAGAGGCAGGAGGTGAGCAGTAGGGACGTTTTATCCAGGTAGTCCCAGGGGGCTGACTACTTGCACGATAATGCCACCAGTTGCCAAGTAGGATCCTCCTGCAAGCAGAGCCAAAGTCCTTTTCCTCCCATTTGGCAGAAGTTCAGTGCTTACCATCAGCCGAGCTGCTGTACTATCGATGGAAACTGCAGAGAGAGCAAGGAATGCGTGCAGGAGCGACACCAGCTTCTCCTCTCCTGCCTCTTTCCTGGCTGGCATGCTTTACAAGAGAGTCTGGAATGCTCTCCTTTTTACTGCCAGGGCTGGATTCCTGTCCCAATCCACTGGTCCTCATGCACCTCCCTAAGCAAGCCAGGGCTGTGAGTGGTTGCAAGGAAGGAGACCCAAGTGCAAAGTTGTTGGGGACCACTGCCCCCTTGGCCACTGCCTGCCCAGTCCCCCTTCAGCCACTGCTGCTGGGAGGAGAGGGCCTCTGGCTCCACTCTCAGCAGGATCCTCTCCCTCTCAGGAAGTTCATCATCCCCTCCAAGTGTCTTGTGGTGCTGCCCCAAGGAGGGTTTTCTTGGCTTCTTGGGGCTCCTGCTATGGGATGCTCTCCAGAGATGCCAAACTGACGCTTGCTCTCATGTCTCTTTGGCATACAGGAAAAAACACCCCTTTTTATTTCCCCCAGCCCATTTAAAAGCATCAGCTGAGGATATTGTCCTTTAGCCCTCTACCTGAAGGACACTTTATCTTCTATTGCTTTATGTCTTCCTTCTTCTTAGTTTTCTATCATCTTTTTTCTTTTAATATCTTTGTAATGTCTGCCCTGAGGGGATTTGTACCAAAGTTGCATGATGTCAATATAAAACAAATAAATGCATCTATTCCCATTCTGAATCCCTCCTTTCTCCTCTTTTAGGCACTGGGTACGTTAGCCAAAGTGGCCACTGGTCCCCTGCAGGCAGAGAAGGCTCCATCAGACACCAGGCAGAGGCTGCTGTTCAGGGGGATCAAGCAGGAGGAAGAGGGGGATGGAGGAACCACCTCTCTGGGTAAGGATAATTGGGGTGTATTTCATCTTGGCCCTCTCCTGAAATCCTGGATTGCTTTTATGTTCCCTTTAAGCTTTAAACTTTTTGTGTAGAATACACTTTTCTCCAGCCTCATTTCCAGTGAGGAAATTACTGAAATTACTGTTTCCAGTAATTTCAGACTGTCACTCCAAAGTCCAAACCAAAACTTGGAAGTTTTCCAAAAAAACGCATTGTAGAGACAGATTGATTTCACTCCAGTCACCGAAATGCAAAATGCCTAAGAGCATGAAACGCATCTCCTTTCTTTCCCTCCCAGGCAGTGAAATGACCCTGGAGATTCCTTCTAGGCCTTCTCCTCTTGTTGGTGGAGTGGAAGGGGTTGCTGTGCAGTCACTGCAGGATCAGGTAGGAGAAGCATCATTGAAGGAAGCAGCAGGCCACACCTCTCTCTGGGCTGGAAACAATCTTTCTGTTTCCCTTTCCTTGGATCAAAGATATCCCCTTGGAAGACAAAAGTTACCACTGAAGAAACTTTGGAAGATCCTGCAGAGGAACATCCAGCCATTACTTTTCTGACAGTGGGGTTTACTGGGAGTTCAAAGTTTCCCCCCAAAACCAACACAAAAAGTAGATTTTTTTTACCCCGGATATAAATCAGGCTATACTCTGATTTGTAATGAAAAACTTAAATCATGTGAAGTTCTCCCTGATAGCTTTCAGGGTCTTTGGGGGTAAATTTTGCTGATATGTGAATGCTCACCTCCATTTCGGAGGAGATGCGAGCTAAGAGCCGGGTGTGAAAACCTTCCAGGTATAGAAACCGCTTTCTTCATCTTTCAGGGACCCGTGTCCTTTGAGGAGGTGGCTGTGTGTTTCTCCGAGGAGGAGTGGGCTCTGCTGGATCCTGGCCAAAGGGCTCTGCACAGGGAAGTCATGGAGGAGACTTCTGGGCATCTGGACTCGCTGGGTAAGGCTCTCTCTTTCCCTTAGCTGATGACTGTGGAAAACATGAATTGCTGCTATTGCAGGGCCGTGTGTTGTAAGGATGTCGTGGAAGATGTCAGGGGCAGGTCCAGGTCTCTTGGATATTCCCCTTAGTTAAAGGGGAAAAATGAGTCCCAACCTGAGCCATTACTGAAAATGGCAGTAAACCACTCCCACTCTCCTCTTCCTAATTGGCAGAAGTGCCAGCTCACTTCCACCTGTACCTGACAGCCCTGTTTCTGCTGCATTTGGTGGTGTCAGACAAGGTCCCAGAGGGAGCTTCCCTCCAGTTAGGGGTTCACTGGCCTGTAGTGGGGCTGAGAGATGCTTTTGGATTCCTCAGCTTGACTTCCTTCCTGGGACTATTTCAAAGCCAGGTGAGAAAAGATCATCCAATTCCTGGGAATAGACTGAGCCTTCTAGTCCCAGGCAGTCACCCCGGCTCTCCCGCTCCAGGCTCTGTTGCATATTGAAGGATAGGAGTTTAGAGATCTTTGCCACCTCTTCCTGGTCCTTGGTGTGGCTGTGATCAGGACAACAGTTTAGACAGGCTGACTTGGGCTCTCTGAAGATTTGTCTTAGTTAGAACTAGACTTTTATTTCTTTCCATTCCCAAACCTGACCACGTTTTTTGGTCAGAAGAAAGAGAAAGAGGACCTCCATTTGTTGAGGTCTCCAAGGAAGAAGAGAGATCAGCAGGTAGCTGGTTTGCTGTTTGCTGGGAAACATTCTCAGGAGCTTCAGGCAATGAGTTCCCCTGGCAAGCCTGTCTTCATCTCACCCCAGGAGTGGCTCCTCCTAAGGAGCTGGGGTCAGGGGCCCCAAAGGAGGTCCAGCTGCCTTTCCCTTCTTGGACCTCCGTTTACCCCTCTCTCTCCCATCCCGCCCCGCCCCGCCCTGGCATTAATGAGAGCCACATTGCCTGCAGACTGGCAATTGGTCAGGTAGAGCTGTGCAAACTGTTGAATCTTATGAATGGCCAGCCTGCAAGGCAGCACAGCTCTCATAAATGCTGTGGCAGGGCAGGATGGAGCTCTGAGAAGGAGAGGCGGTTCTTTCTCCCTTGGGGGTGCCCTTTAGGATGAGTCGCTCCTGTCTTGCATCCTTGAGACCTGTTGCAGGAGACAGCAAAAGAATCACTGCAGAGATTCTCCTAGTGAGGTAAGGGGGCAGGTTCAAATGAGGGGGGAAATGTATCCAAAGTGAAGGAAATGCCTATGCAGTACCACATCCTTTGGAGCATGTAGCTGGACTTAATACTAATCAACAGAGGCTGCTTAGTGCTTACCACATGGCAGGATTTGCCCCCGCCCCCGCCAAATCTCTGCCATTATACACTGCCATTAATTGGGCTTGTTTCCTCGATTGAGGCTTTGCTCCTCCCTCACCAAAATTTTCTTTTTATTTCTACAGGTAATCAGAGGAAGAACAGGAAAAAGGGGGAAGTGCCAAGAAGAAAAACTGAAGAAACAGAGGAGGAGACAGCAGCGTTTGAAATGACAGGCTTCTGTGCAATTCCAGTTGAAGATGAAGCTAGTAAAATTCCTCTAAGTGGAAACATCTTAACTAATAAACCACACCTTAGTGCACATCACACCATCCATATGAGAGTGAAAGCCTATCAATGCACAACGTGTGGAAACAGCTTCAGTGACCGGTCGAACCTTTATGAACACCAAAGAACCCACTCAGGAGAGAAACCATGCTTGGCGTGTGGTAAGAGCTTCAGTCACGGCAGTGCCCATGCTGTCCACCAGTGTGTCTGCAAACAAGAGTACAGACATGGCGGAAACGGCTTCAGTGCCACAGATAAGCTTGCTTCCCATCAAAGACGTCACACAGGAGAGAAATCCCATACATGCTCAGAGTGTGGAAAGAGCTTCAGTCGGAAGGGCAAGCTTTCTATCCATCAAAGAATCCACACAGGGGAGAAACCGTATACCTGTTCAGTGTGTGGGAAAAGGTTCAGAGATAGTTCAGCCCTTATAAAACATCATGTAATCCACACAGGGGAGAAACCGTATACGTGCTCAGAGTGTGGAAAGAGTTTCAGTCGGAAGGATATTCTTTTTGCCCATCAAAGAATCCACACAGGGGAGAAACCGTATGTGTGCTCAGAGTGTGGAAAGAATTTCAGGTACTACTCAAATCTTGCCTCCCATTGCAAAATCCACACAGGGGAGAAACCATCTAAATGCTAAGAGTACAGAAAGAGCTTCTTTCAGAGGAGAAATCTTAATTTTCACTGCTCAAATGAAGACATTCAGGATTATCTGCTTAATTATGTTTTAATGACTGACAGCCAGAGCCTTGGCTTCTTAGGATTACCCAGACAGCTCTCATGATGGTAATTGTCCCATCTGAAGGAAGGCGGGTGCACACGAGCTCCCTATGGAAGGAGAGCAGCCCTGGGATTTGGGCAGCAGGAGGAAGAGGCAACTGGTGTGGGGGGGGGTGCCAGCCAGGCCTGCCGGCAACCAACTGGAGGGAGGAGGCGGACCTGGGGGAGTGATGGGGGTGCGGGCACTGCCGTGAGCAGGGAAGCCACTCATGTTCTCTCCCCAAACTACACCCCTGAGCTACTATTAGGGGTAACCTTTTCCCCTCTTTTCACTACTACATCTTTTTTGTAGTCTAATTAGGGGCAGGTGACACATACCTGAACGACTTAGGTCTGGGTTACCTGAGCGAGTGCCTTTCTCCACAAGACCTCTACAAGATCCCCACCACTCATTAAGATCATCAAGAGGGGTCCGACTTCAGGTGCCACCAATTCATATGGTGGCGACCTGGCATCGGGGCCTCCTCTGTTGTCACTCGCTCCTAGGTTGTGGAACGTGTTCCTTCTGGATATAAGAGAATTATCTTCTTTGGGGACCTTTAGGAGCGCCTTAAAGACAGACACACACCCCTTATTTTTTTAGCCTGGCGCTTAATGATATCTCGTTTTAGTTTTAAATGTATGAATTTTAATCTGGTTTAAATGTTGTTGTTTTTTAATTTTAATTGTTTTGTTATATGTTTTTGATTTGAATGTCAACCGCCCTGAAGGGCACTTGGTGTAAGTCAGATGGATGAATGAATGCATTAATGACATACACTAGAGCAGGGGTGCACAACTCACACGTCCCAGTAGGCCAGGAAAGGGAAAAAAAGATTATGTATGGGGGGGCCCGAAATCAATTTTCAGTGCACTGAATATTGCAGTAACATTAATTTAAAAGATACATATTAAAGCAGTTACTAGTTAGTTGTAGGTCATTCCCTCCGTGCAGGGACCCACAGTTTTAACCAAGGATAGTGGCCAGAAAATAAGCCCTGCCCTTGCTCAGTTAGTGGGCACAAAATTTGGGGGCTCCTGCTGTTGCTGGTTACTTGGACCATCAAAAATGACCTTGCGGGCCAGATCTGACCCCCGGGCCTTATGTTGTACAGGGCTGCACTAGAGTGAGTGGCAGAAGAATTATTTTGCTCTTTCCTTAGTCACCTGTGCACCAGGGCATAAAGCAGATGTATCTTGTGCACAGACTTTACACATTCCTTATGCCTGGGCAAGCCCTAAGACCTCCCTGGTTTGTGCTGACAACCTGTTCAAAGACTATACAGAGAAGTACTGTGCAATTATTGACTGTGACAGAGTATGTAAATGCAGGGACAGAGATAAAGATAGGAGAGAAAATGATGTGACCAGCATCAAATATCTGCCCCGCCATCCACCCTACCAGCTTTGTCAGGTTCTCATTGATCTCATTCAAACAATGGCAGTGATTAGTTTTAGTGATGCTAGGCTAGCCAATATTCTAGTTTTGTTCTACTACTACATGGCCTTCATGTCTCAAAACAAAAGCCTATTAAATAGGGACGAGCCCGAAGCATTTTGGCACCTCTTTGGAGAGGCGCCAAAATGCTTCGGCTCCCTGGCGCTGAAACGTTTCGGCGCAGGGTTCCCTTAAGAGGAGGCAGGCAGGAGGCAACGCTCCTCTGCCCATCCTCCAAGCCCCCACCAGCCCGCTGCAGTGCTATTGCTACGGAAATACTTCCGTGCATCAGCAGCTTGTGCGCACGGCCCTCTAAAATGCTGCACCGTTGCGATGGGATGGGTCAGGTCCCTGGCATCCCTCGCATGGCATCGGCACATGCATCTATGCCATTTACATGCCGGGGACGTATCCCATTGCTGCGGCATTTTAGAGGGGCAAGTGGCACAAGCTGCTGCTTGCACGAAAGTCTTTCCGTAAAAATAATGCCACGGCAGGCCGGCAGGGGCTTGGAGGATTGGCAGGTAGGACCTGCCTGCTTCTTAAGGGAACCTCGTGCCGCCCTTGGATTGTTGCACCGAAGCAATTCGGTGCACATCCCTAATATTAAATATTTTACAACGTTAAGCTGAGTATTGGACTAGATGAACTCTTATAGACTCTGAATTTCTGAGTTCATATTACCTAACAATGCAGTGCTATACATGGCTATTCAGAAGTCTGAGTTTATTTTTATTTATGGACTGCCTGATAAGTGTGTCTTTCAGCAGTGTACATGATTCAAAATTCAACCACCACAAAAAAGGAGAAATTTAAACAACTTTTACAGAACCAAAACAATTTTAAAAATTAAATATTTTAATTAAAAAGCCTGAGAAAGCATGTGTATCTTAAGGAGACTTTTTAAAGATGGAGAAGCTCTTATTGCAATACACTCTCATGGAGTGTATTGCAAAGGACTAGGGCAGCTATAGAGAAGGCCCAGTCACCCCCAAATAAGCTGGTGACCACTGCAGCTGGACCACCCCCAGGGCTTTGGTACAATGGAACTTACTCCCAGCCTGGAAAATTTATATACGATTGCAGTCAAATTCAAAATGGTTATTTTGTTAATTTTTGTATTGTCTGATAATTATATTGAATTAAAAGTTGTATTGTCTGATAATGCCTGGAAAAAAATGTTCATTGTCTCTTCTTGCTGAGTAATGTTTAAGACGCATAGTAAGCATTCTTTTATTTTGACAACTCAAGTTGTGTGTTTAGAAGCATCTGTTCCCCATCAGTTACTTGGTTAAACTATCCTTGAACCTGTGAAATGGAAGAAAGAAAGGAAACTGTAAAATACTCTTCATTCTTAAAATGTTATGGTAACATATACTGTGTGTGTGATAAGAACATAAGAACAGCCCTGCTGGATCAGGCCAAAGGCCTACCCAGTCCAGCATCCCATTTCACACAGTGCCTCACCATATGCCTCTGAGAAGCCCACAGATAAGAGGTGAAGGCATGACCTCTTTCTTTCTGTTGCTGCCCTGCAACTGTTATTCAGAGGTGTAGTAATCAGCCTCCCCTCCCTCTAAAGCAGGCCTGCTCAACTTCGGCCCTCCTGCAGATGTTGGCTTACAATTCCCATAATACCTATTGGTCACTGTGGCTGGGGATTATGGGAGCTGTAGTCCAAAAACAGCTGGGGGGCCTAAGTTGAGCAGGCCTGCTCTAAAGAGTTAACAGGGAGTGAAACCTTGTCTCGACTGACAGGCTGGTGATCTCTGGGGCAGCCAATCAGTACACCAGGTGGGTGGGACCTAGTGGTTGCTGGGTATTCTGGGAACAAGAAGGGTGGTCTTTGTGGGAAAGAAGCGTGTGCAGAAAAGCTTAGTAAAGGGCAATGGAGTTTTGCACCATCATGGTTGAAGCCAGCATGGAGGTTTCTCTCATGGAATAACTGCAGGTCCTTAAAAGAAAGGATTGCAGGAAGCTTGATTTTCATCAGGAATTGGGTGAGCAAGAGAAAGGGAATTCAGCATAGGGAACAGTTTGTTTGGTCAGACTGTGCATTAAGAACTTATATTTCTTTATATGTGTGCTTTTGCATATTCCTGATACTGTTCTATTATTGTTTACCTGCAACATAATTGAAATAAACTAGTCTACACTCAACACACCTAGGGCATTGCAAAAGCCTCTGTAAGCATTTAAGCACGCATAAAAACAACCTATTTTTGTAACGAACTAAGTATTTTTATCTGTTTCTAAAAGCTGAGACAGCCTCAGACAGAACCAGTTTAGTAATTGAAAAAGTCTCTCTAACTCTGAGCCAGCGTGGTGTAGTTGTTAGAGTGCTGGACTAGGACCGGGAAGACCCGAGTTCAAATCCCCATTCAGCCATGAGACTAGCTGGGTGACTCTGGGCCAGTCACTTCTCTCTCAGCCTAACCTACTTCACAGGGTTGTTGTGAGGAGAAACTTAAGTATGTAGTACACTGCTCTGTGCTCCTTGAAGGAAAAGTGGGATATAAAATGTAAAAAACAAAAAACCATTTAAGCATTCTTAAATGCAACCTATTATTGAAGCTTGAGACAACCTATTTTTGTAGCCTTTTGAATAAAAGGTTTTTTTCCCAGTTTTTTTTTTTTTTTTACTTTTTACAAGCCTCTCAGGGGGTTTTTATCTCCGCAGGAGAAGGGGAATTTCTCTGGTGCAAACACGTCCTCAGGAGCTCAGCAGCTGTCAGTTATTCTCATCCCATGTAAGCTTACATGTGTGGAAGGGGGTTGTTTTGTATTTGCCCAATACCCAGTTACAGACGGACCTTGGGTTACAGCACCCAATCCACTGGTCTGGTTTTTTGCAAATTGTAGGGTGCTTGGTGGCAGCATTTTGCATCTACTAGTAATACAGAATAGTTTTATGAGAGGCCCACTCAGGCAGCTCAGCAGGAATGACTTGGCATTTTATTTCACGTGAGCTAGCTCAGACAAAGGCTTTAATCTGCTACAAGAGGCATCTTGTGTCTGAGGTTGGAGGTGGCCAATAGCCACTAGACTAATTGCCATTGATAAACCTGTCTTCCATGAATTTTTCTAAGCCCCTTTAAAAGCCATCTAAGCTAGTGGCCATCACCACATCCTGTGGTTGAGAATTCTATATATTAATTATGTTCTGTGTGAAAAAATGCTTTCTTTTGTCAGTCCTAAATTTCCTGGCCTTCAGTTGCATAGGATGACCCTGGTTCTAGTGTGAGAGAGGAAGAAAAAATTCTCTCTCTCCTCCATGCATAGTTTTATTCACCTCTATAATTTTCTCCCATAGTTGCCTCTTTTCCAAACTAAAAAGCCCCAGATGCTGTAGCATCTTGGTGGCCCTCTTCTACATGCTTTCCAGTACTATAATGACCTTCTTAACATTTGATGACCAGCACTCCAGATGTGGCACACAGTACTCCAAATGTGGCTGCACCAGAGATTTGTATATTGGCATTATATTATTAGCATTCATATTTTCTATCCCACTCCTAATGATCCTTAGCATAGAATTTGCCTTTTCTACAGCTAAGGCCCTCCAGCACGGGCGGGGGGACCCAGGGAGGGAGAGGAGGAGATGGGCGGCGGAAGACCAGAACCCAGTGGAAGAGCACCCAGGGCACAGGAAGGGACCCAGGAAGGCCAGCCGTGGCCCTCCTCAAGGACACAGGGGCAGGCGAGTGACTAGGGCTCCAGCGGTGAGAGCCAGGAAGAAGCCGGAGAAGGGAAGGAGCTGGGGAGGACGCGGGCTGGGAGGGAGGGAGGATGGAGCAGCGCCAGACAGATGCGAGGAGGAGCTAGAGGTGGTGGTGGTGGTCCAGGCAGGAAAGGAGGGCAGCAAAGAGAGAGGAGGAGCAGGAGGAAAGTAAGTGAGAATAGGAACAGCCAAGGAAATGCTAGGAGGAGTGCCCAGAGGACTGCTGCAAAGCAATTCAGTTTAATTGCACACTCCTCCTAGCAGGGCAGTGGCGGGTAGACACAAAGAGGCAGGGCGGCTGCGGGGTGGCGGCAGGAGCCCCCCCCCCCGGATATTTGGACACACACCCGGACTCAGGAGGCCATGGACCGGCACCCCAAGGTCTGGGGGTAAGAGCACCTCTGCATAAAGAGGCTGTTCACACACTCAACCAAGACTGGGCTAAGGTAGCCAATCCTGGCCTTGCCTGCGTGTGAACTGCCAGGAGTTGCGCGGCTTCAAGCAGTGGTGCGGCAGCAAACGCATTGCGGGAGCCCACTGCTTAGAGTTAAGGGCGCAAGGGCAACCCAGGCTAAGTGCTCTTGTGTCGATGCTGCTCGGGGTCAGTGCCCGGGTGGTCCCCACAATGCCCTGCACACTCAGGCTGTGCATTATGGGATTTCTGAACCTTCTTCCCCCTCTGCCCGCCAAGCCCTTCTCAGATCGTGAGAAAGAGATCATTGAGAAGCAAGTCTCAGAGGGTTGTGGTAGAAGGTTGTTTTCCTCATGAGGATCCTGAAAGGACCGATTGACTTTTTTAAAAAAAATGTTGAATGGCATTACATTCCTAATGCATTGTAACAAAACATGCAAAAGCAGCTTTTGAGAGAAGAAAAATATCCCAAATACTACCCCCCTCTGAGGGATATAGGTATTTGAGCATTTCCTGTGCCCAGTTATTTCAATGTACCTAAAATGAGTGCTACAGCAAATACAAGCTTAACTAGAAGCCCCCTTATTACCCAGGTTATATATGAGGTAGCCCATACTAGTAAAGAAAAGACAGAACAACTTCATCAAAGTCTATTGAAAAGCCTAAACGGGAGATAGCAGCAAAAATATGATCTCAACACCAGCCTGAAAGGGTTTATTGGTGGGATATTTCTGGAAGACAATCTTTAGTTTTGGACACTTGGTCTAAAGTAGATGTTGTACTTTTAAAAGATGAAGCCTCCTCGTATTTGTGTTTAAAGAAGAGAGGGAAACATGACGTCCTCAGCCCATTGTTGAGCGGAAGGGCAAAGACACTTTGCATAAGTTGAAGCTACACGAGAGACTGTACAAGTCTTCACTGCATGGGGCAGAAGTGATCAATTCAACTTGCAATGTCCACGCTTCCTAGAGCACAGGTGAAATTGTAAACACCTTAACTCTCCTCTTAAAGCAAAGGGGTTGTTTGTTTGTTGGATAGTTAAGGTTTCTACAGTGAATGGCAGTGGCATCAGACAGAGAGAGGTCTTTCCCAGCTACCAGGACTTGAACCTGGGACCATCTGCATGCAAAACAGATGCCCCTCCACACAGAGCTTTAGTCTTCCCCCTGGCTACTGGGGCTTCTCCCCTGAACCACCACAAAGGAAATGAGAATCCAGGGAGAGGAGAAGCAAGAGGGGATTCCTTCCCTTCACAGGCACAGACCAAAGCTTTCCCCAGCTGGAGGAAAGCCCCACACACCCACATGCAACATCTCCCCCTCTGTTCCCCCCTAACATGCCCTTCTCCACAAGAGGAGAACTGTGTCTACGCCAGCCTCTTTCTGGCCTCCAACCCAGCCAACAGGACCTTTTCTCACTTCACACATGTACACTGGGCTCAATGCCTAGAGGAACAGGCTGTTGGTCTGGCAGGAAGTGGGGAGAAAAGATTCTCAGTCCTCATCCCAGCACTGGGTAGGATGATCTCCTGGGGGGGGCAGCCTCGGAGATCACCTCCCCCCCGCCCCATTGGCTGCCCCCACTTTCTTGCTTGGGAGATTGGGACTCTGACCTCCCCATACATGTACTTTGCACACACCTGATCCTTTGGGGGGATGTACATGCAGTAGGGGTGGATGTGTGTGTCTGCGTGGAAGTGGGGGCATAATTTTTTTTTGGAAGTTATTTAACGATTTTCATTATACTTTAACATTAAGTTTAGATACTGTTTTTAAAATTGCTTTTAATTGCTGTTTTAAAATTTTCTGAATTTTATGTAAACCACCTTGAGATGTTTCATAGCAGGTGGTTCATAAATCAAATAATTCATCAAATAAATAACCACTCCTTCTACACCAGAAGGGAGCAGAGCAGGAAAGGACTCTGGAAATTCACAGCTCCTTTCATCTTAGCCACCTAATGGTGCAGCCAGAAAGTAACTTGCCTAAGGAGAAGAGGTAGAGCATCCCCGCCGGTATGTTTCCCAGACAGCAGCAATACAGGAAGATACCAAAAGGCATCATCTCCCACACTGCGAAGGAAGAGGCAATGGTAAACACCTCCTGTATTCTACCAAATACAACCACGGGGCTCTATGGGTGCCAAGAGTCCATATGTTAATAATTAATAATAATAATAATTAATAATAATATGGACTCCACGCTACAATTTGCCTTTTCCATCTTTTATTTATTTATTTGATACATGAATATACCGCCCAAAACGTAAGCTCTCTGGGCGGTTTACAGGACAATAAAAGATTAAAACATTTCAACAATTAAAACTAAAAAGTTAAAATGATGAAAGGTGCATGTCTAAATGTTAGGTGCACGTCTAAGAAATCTGGAAGCTCAGCTCTCCCTTTAACCCTTAGAGCAGAGATAGGCAAACTCTGCACTCCAGGCGTTGTTGAACTATAACTCCCATCATCACCACCAGCCGCCTCTCTAGGAATCTGGAAGCTCTGATCGCCCTTTAACCCTTAGTGTGACTACCCAGCTGCCAGCAAGCAAAGAGGAAGCAAATCGCTCCTCCTTTTCCTGCCCTTCCCCTGGTTAAATCCAGCAAAAAGACAGAAGAGGGGGGGAATTTGCTTAGGGGGACTCTTGCCGAAAGACAGACCGAAGGTGTCTATATCCTGGGGCTCCCCAATCCCTTCCGCTTGGCAGCCAGGCCCCCAGGGCGCTTTCTTTGCACAAACTGGAGGGAGCTGCTGATGCTGCAGGTGAGAAATGCAGGGCGGGCGGACAGGCAGGGAGCCCTCTACACAGCCGAGCCCTGCAAACACAGAGAGAGCAAGCAGGACGCAAAGCAGGATGAGATTGTCCTCCCCCCTCCCCGCCCCGAACCTGGGGAAAACAACAAATTTCTGCTGTGACCTTTTCCCACCACATAGCCCAGCCGACGAATAGGTGCAGCGGGCCCCTCCTGCTGGCTCCTGGTCTCGCTGTAGGGCCCAGGCACCCCCATGCCGCCGCAGATGTGTGCTTCCTTCGGGTTGTGCAGCCTCCCAGTCGTCAGGGGAGGGATGGAATGTGCAGTTCCTCCCCCAGCAACTCTCATCGAGCTCCGCGATTGTTCTGCTCTGTCTGAACACCTAGACCACATGATCATGTTGCTGAGAGGCTACTCTTAAAGCAAAAGCGGACATTTTTTCCCGTTTGCTTGCTTGCTTCGGGAGCATTTCCGCACTGGGTTGTTACCACGGGCAGGGGCGTAACAAGGCTGAAGTGGGCCCAGAGACAACATTTTAAAATGGGCCCCTCGCTGATACACACATGCACTTCACAATATATAGCCTTGTGACTTGCCTCTGGGGGGCCCCTCGAGGCGTGGGGGCCCCCAGGCAGCCGCCTCCCCTTGCCTAATAGTAGTTACGCCCCGACCACGAGTCTCCTTGGGAAGAGAGTGAGGGTATTCTCATGATCACTGGAAAGCAGGCTACGGGAGTTTAACCCGCTTTCCAGTCATCCTGGGAACCACCGGGCTCGCCTGCGAAAATGGGTTCCAAAATGGGTAACCCGCTAAAATTCCCCTCCTGTTAAACAAGGTTGGTGAAGCGAGTGCTCTGCTAACCCTGTTTATTTCATCGTGTATTGCTGCAGTGCAGCTCCGTGCCACGGCAACACACAAGGAGACCCCCGACGGGAGGCTGCAAGCAGCTTCCTGGGCTCGGGGGTCTCTCCAGGATGCCCTGCTCTTGTGCAGGGCATCCTGGAATTTCCAGGGGCCACACGGCCCCTGATCCCCGCAGCCCCTGCCGGCTCCGTGATGGAGCCAGCCACCCAAAGCGGCAGGCTCTTCACAATGATCGTGTAAAGCGCCTCAGTGTGTGCGTTCACGCACCTGTCAAACCTACCCCAAAGTCCATTTGAGACCTTTGGACCCATGCCACACACAAATCGGGCTTCGTCTTCCAAATTCTAGCTTATCTCGCTGTATTTCCAGGTTTTTAAAATGCTGGTTTTAAGTGAGTTTTTTCTGAAAACACCAGATTACATTCTAGTTAAGTCTTTTAGATTGTGAGCCCTTTGGGGACAGGGGACCATTTTATTTAAGCATTTGTTTTTCTTTGTAAACCGCTTTGTGAACTTTGGTTGAAGAGCGGTATATAAATATTCGTAGTAGTAGTCATAGTAGTAACAAAAGTAAAACCTCTGTGTTTGCTCAAGTTTATTTGTTTATATATATATTTATTTATTTTTACATTTATATCCCGCTCTTCCTCCAAAGAACCCAGAGTGGTGTACTACATACTTAGGATTCTCCTCACAACAACCCTGTGAAGTAGGTTAGGCTGAGAGAGAGAAGTGACTGGCCCAGAGTCACCCAGCAAGTCTCATGGCTGAATGGGGATTTGAACTTGGGTCTCCCGGTCCTAGTCCAGCACTCTAACCACTACACCACGCTGGCTTACTTGTTGAATTTTTTGAACAATATTAGTCTGCTTGCTTAAGATTGTCAGTGGTTAAAACATCACACACATGCTGGAAAAAAGGGAAGAAATCTGTTAGTGTATACAAATGCTCCCGCTCTAGGACACAAGGTTTAGAAGGCAACATTATGTTCCTAGCCAAGGAGTGCTCTCCCCCGCCCCCCACGGCTAGAAAGAAAGCACAGAGGCATGTGATGTGAACCTGCACCCAAAAAAAAACCTGAGAGCAGAAGGGAGAGGCTGCTTCCCTCATGCTGTGAGTGTAATTCGAAGTGGCTTCGCTCAACATTTACCCTGAGAGCTGGAAGCTGTGTGTGGCTTTCTGTTGAGTATAGAGCCCCATAGAATGGAGTCGATGCTGCCTGAGATGGGGCTTGGACCAAACACTGGGAGAGCCAGCCACAAGCTAGAATTTGTGCAGGTAGTTAATTTGCATTAACCCAAATGTAGGTAGACACATTTGGGTTAATTTTGGTGCATGCCGTGGGGTGTAAGGGGGAGTTAAAGCCCACAGCTAATCTGAAACTGGGAGAATCCTCTCTGCTGTGTGAAACCTGCAAGGACTCCTTCCTGCTATGTGAACCCTGCAATTATATTGGGGGAGGGAGGGATGCACACAAGGAGTAGATTCTCTAGTGTTACTGTATTTCTCTTTTAAAATCCCTTAAAAATCACTATTTAAACTGCTTAAATTCATATTCCACACATCATGGTACAATAAGTGTTGTTGTTTTTAAAAAGTAATTTAATTGGTTTTAATTGTTTTTGAATTGTTTTTATATTGTTTTTAGCACTGTGTTTTGAATTGTGTGCTTTTATGTCTTTTAAAAAGTTGTACACCGCCCAGAGCCTCTGGATGGGGTGGTTTATAAATGTAATAATATTTATTAGGATTATTCCCCCAGCTTCAAACTGAGCTGGAGGAATAATCCTGCTTGCTGTGTAACTTGTAAAGTGTGCCGTCCAGTCAGTTTCGACTCTTGGTGACCACAGAGCCCTGTGGTTTTCTTTGGTAGAATATAGGAGGGGTTTACCATTGCCTCCTCCCACACAGTATGAGATGATGCATTTCAGCATCTTCCTATATTGCTGCTGCCCAATATAGTACCAGCAGGGATTTGAACTGGCAACCTTCTGCTTGTTAGTCAAGCATTTCCCTGCTGCGTCACTTATACCTGCAATAACTTGTGCTTGCTATGAAATGTGCAATTGTATGGGGGAAGGGGATGCACACAAGTAGTAGATTCTTTGGTGTTGCATTGTTTCATTTCATTCTTTAAAAATAATTGGCTGCACTGCTTAAATTCAAATTCAGCACACATAGGGCTACCATAATGTGCAGCTGAGCTACCTAATGGCACAGCAGGGAAGTAACTTGCCGAGGGAGCAAGAGGTTGCTGGTTCAAATCCCTGCTGATATCTTTCCCAGACTATTGGAAACACTTATATTTGGCAGCAGCAATATAGCAAGATGCTGAAAGGCATCATTTCATATTGTGCAGGAGGAGGCAATGGTAAACCCCTCCTGTATTCTACCAAAGACAACCACATGGCTCTGTGATCGCCAGAAATCGACACCAAATCGACAGCACAACTTTACCTTTAATGTGCAGCTATGATATGCATTCTGAGTACATTTTTTCTGCCCAGACATGCTGGAGTTGTATTGTGTGGTGCGGTGGTTTGAATCCCCAAAGGTGATTTGGAAGTGGGGGAGTCCTCTTTGCTATGCAGCTTGCAATGAATCGTGCCTGCTGTGAAACTTGGAATTAATGGGGGGGGGCACACAAGGAGTGGATTCTCTGGTGTTCCGTTATTTGATGGTCTGTGTCTGTCTTTATACACTTACTTCAAAAGACGGCTTTGCAAATCAGATTGCAAGTAACTTATTTTACAAGCTGCCTGTCTCTCTTGCCCTTGAAAATGCTTATATTTTGTACTAGTGGGCCCGGGCACAGAGCATCTGTGCTTCTAGTGTGGCCGGGCCCACCGCCGCCTGCGCTGCGGCCGGGCCCGCCGCCTTACCTCCACGGCCAGGCCCGAGGGTGCCGCCGCCGCCGCCGGGCCCGAGGGTGCCGCCGCCGCCGGGCCGGAGAGTGCTGCTGCCGCCGCCGGGCCCATCACCACGGCTGGGCCCAAGAGTGCCGCCGGGCCCGGCCAGGCCCGCCGCCTCGCCTCCGCGGCCGGGCCCTGCCAGGCCCGCCGCCTCGACTCCGTGGCCGGGCCCGCCTGGCTCCCCGGCCATGGCCGCCGCCGTTCTCCTGGGTGCGCCAGGACCAATCAGGCGCCCCCGCAGCCCAGCCAATCAGCTGGGCTGCCGGGACACATTTCTCCTGGGCACACCCAGGAGAAATATATATATATAGATTCCTAAATGCTTAGGAACATAGAGGGGAACACTAAGGGGGCACATCAGAATTGGATCCTTTAGAAACAGAGAGGGTGGGAGTGAAGAAAGGAATATGTGGGATGGGAAAATGTTAAGTTGCATGTTGAAATGTTTCTGCGAATGCATATCTGCATGAATATACTTGTTACATCCTCACAATCTTCTTTGTTCAGTAGCTGTTTGGGCCCTCAGGAACCCACACGTTATTCTGGAATGGCTGGGCAAAGACTTAAAGGACTACTGCATTCTTCTGCCATGGTAAGAGTGGGCAGGGGGAGTTTTTTTTCCTGCAAAGCACAAGGTTAAAAACTGAGACTCTCTGAAGGCTTACTAGACTTGTTCTAATAGGCTTGAGATGGTCCTGCAAAAGACTCAAAGTGGCGTACACTGTTACATATAATGTCTATTAGAGTGAAATGTTAAGGAGGCCCTGCACATGCTGATTCACACTCAGCCCTGCACCCCTCTAGGGACAGCCCAGAGTAGGAGACCACACACCATCCAACTGGAATCAAAGAAGGATTCGCGCAGGACAGGTGTAATTGGTGACCACTAGGCTCCAAGGTTCATTGACGTGGTACTAGGGAACTTGCCTCCTCTTTCTCACAGAGCATTTACAAACCACTGCTATAAAGAAGAAAGAGGTTTTAGCTGGAAGCATTTGAAGAGCCCCTGGTGGCGCAGTGGTAAAACTGCTGCCCTGTAACCAGAAGGTTACAAGTTCGATCCTGACCAGGGGCTCAAGGTTGACTCAGCCTTCCATCCTTCCGAGGTCAGTAAAATGAGTACCCAGAATGTTGGGGGCAATATGCTAAATCACTGTAAACCGCTTAGAGAGCTCCGGCTATAGAGCGGTATATAAATGTAAGTGCTATTGCTATTGCCGAGAGAAAAAATAAGTGCTGGTAATCGGGGGGGGGGGGGAATCAATTTGTATTATGCACGGGCACACTAGAAACAAAATCTGTTTGCTCAGATGGCAGTCCTTCCTTAAAGCATTTCTTTCACGGAAGTTACACTGGAATCACCTTTGTCAGTCCAAGCCTCCCAATGTGAATCTGGGGGAGAGAGGGTGATTCCAGCCTTTTCTGGCTCCTATCTCTCTCTTTCTAGCTTCCAGCAGACTAAACTACAAAACAGAAAGTAGCTCCAAACCTCACTGTTGACCCCTCCTCCTCCCAAAAGAGGGGGAAATATCTTTCAACTTGGACTGGTCTCAGGTTGGGCCTGGCTACCAGTCACAGGGCTCCTGTAGATTTCCAGGACCAGGTACCCCCTAGCTACCCACTACAGTGAAGTTGTAAAACAAATATGTGCTCATTGGTGGTCCTCTCTGATTCACAGGATTCCCCCCCCACCCCATCTTAAGGAGAAACAAAGTTTTGCAGGTAAACTGATTGATTGTTTGGAGAAAACAATAACTTTACAAAGACTCTTTGGCCATGTGAGACTAATGGTTGGACAAATGGATCTTCTCTATCTTCCAATCAAGAAGTGAGGTCAAGTTTGGGAACTGAAAGAAACAAGTCTAGTTCCAAGAAGAACAAATAACTGGAGAGCCCAAGTCAAAATGGATAGATTGCTCTCCTGACCACAGCCACACCAAGGGCCAGGTGGCAAAGGATCTTTAAAGTCCTATCCTCCCATATGCAGCAAGGCTTGGAGTGGGAGAACCAGGGTGAGTGCCTGGGACTGGGAGATTCAGTCTGTTCCTAGGAGTTGGATGCTCTTTCCTCACCAGGCTTTGAATAGTCCCAGGAAGGAAGTCAAGAAGAGGAAGTCACAAGTATCTCTCACAGCCACACTACAGGCCAGGGAAGCCCTAACTGGAGGGAAGCTCCTTCTTGGACCATTTCTGACACCAACAAATGCTGTAAAAACAGGGTTGTCAGGTCAGGGCTGAGTGACAACCGGAGCTTGCCCTTCCCATAGGAGAGATCATCCCCCCACCATCTGGACCTCTGGCCTGCCATAAGACTCCACTTGGTGAACCCAAGATGAGCAGCACCAACAGAAGGGGAGGGCTGAGATCCAGTACCAATGAGGGAGTGCCTGCCTGGATATTCAGAGTCACTTCTCATTGGTCTACTCTGGATTAGGGGGGAGCAGGCCCTACCTAGTACGGATCTAACCAGTTTCAGGAAGAGGTGGGGCTTCCTGTATTCCTTAGAAGCTGCTCTTTATGAGTTAGGCATTTACTGGTGCAACTGGGGAAGTGTGAATTTCATCAGAGCCAGCTCTAGCCCCCCTGATCCTCGTTTTCAGCTCCAGTCTTTTTCTTGGCCCTGTTCTTCCTGCCCACTATCTTATCTCTCTAGCTTCTGACTGATCTTCAAGCCAGGCTCACTGGATTCCTCCCAAAACGCCTCCCAGTAGGACAGGAAAGAGAGAAGTGCATCATGCTACCATGGTGGAGAGGGAGAGGCGGTTAGGAGAATGCAGTAGCCTGTAATGGCAAGTTGCAGAAAGACTGGGTGGCCCTTTGTTACCAAGGCCAGTGCTGGTGAAATTCAGTTGCTTTGGATCCGGGGGAGGGAGGGAGGGAGGAAGGGAACGGATTAGGAAGTGGAGACCTGCAAGGGGAGATGAGGACAATAAGAAATAAAACCAGCAGTACCAACTCCATCTTCCCTGTATCTGATGAGAGATGGGATGGGGGGAGTGTTAAGTCGCAGGGGAAATGTGGATACAGGATGCAGAAAGAGGAATGGGTCACTCAGAGTCCAAGGGTGTGTCAAGGTCTTCCTGTGAGTAGAGACAAGAGATGCATGTTGGTGTAATTTCCTGCTGTGAGTGAATAGTGGGTGGGGAATCCTAGCAAGCATTTCTGACTGCCAGGGATATTCCCACAGCTCAGTTCAGGGCTAGGTAACCTTGGCTCTCCAGCCAATAAATTGCAGCTGGGGATCTTGGGAGTTGTAGTCCAGTAAGAGCTGGAGAGCCATGGTTGCCTAACCCTGGCTTTGTTCGATCCAGCACAGAAGTTATCCAGCTTAGCCATGGAAGGCTGAGGAGAGCTGGTCCTGTGGGAGCAAGCATGGGTCGTTCCCTTTGCTAAGCAGGGTCTGTACTGGTTTGCATTTGAATGGGAGACTACATGTGAGTACTGTAAAATATTCTCCTAAGGAGATGAGGCCGCTCTGGGAAGAGCATCTGCATGCTTGGATGCAGAAGGTTCCAAGTTCCCTCCCTGGCACCTCCACGATAGGGCTGAGAGAGACTCCTGCCTGCAACCCTGGAGAAGCCGCTACCATGTAGGCAATTCAGAAATAGATGGATCAGTGGTCCGACTTGGTGTAAGGCAGCTTCCATATGAAACATGCCTTCCGTTGGAGCATAAGGACTGAGATTCCTCCCCCTGGCTTGGAAAGAAAGGCTCCTGGTGCAGAGAAAAGGCTCTGATTTCCAGGCAGCTGTCACTTTGGTACAGAACATAAGTACAGCCCTACTGGATCAGGCCTAAGGCCTATTTAGTCTAGCATCCTGTTTCCCACAGTGGCCACCACATGCCTCTGAGGAGCCCACAGGCAGGAGTTGAAAGGGGCATGCCCTCTCTCCTGCTGTTGCTCCCCTGCAACTGGTATTCAGAGACATCCTGCCTCTGAGGCTGGAGGTGGCCTATAGCCACCAGACTAGAAACCATTGATAGAACTGTCCTCCATGAATTTGTCTAAGCCCCCTTTTAAAGCCATCCAAATTAGTGGCCAGCACCACATCCCATGGCAAAGAATTCCATAGATTAATTATGCGCTGTGTGGAAAAAGTACTTCCTCTTGTTGGTCCTAAATTTCTTGGCAATCAGTTTCCTGGGATGACCCCTGGCTCTAGTGTTGTGAGAAAGGAAGAAAAAGTTGTCTCTGTCCACTCCATGCATAATTGTGTACACCTTGATCATGTCTCCCCTTAGTCGCCTCTTTTCCAAACTAAAGAGCCTCAGATGCTGCAGCCTAGCCTCATAAGGAAGGTGCACCCTGAGCAGCTTTCTTGACCTCTTCTGCACTGAAGTTCTGCCCCCACCCCATTGTGATCCTATGTTTCCAGCTCTCAGGGTTTGTTTAGAAACCTGCCTAATTTTAGGGCATCCCAGCTGCATACAGTAAACATTACTCGCTCAGAAGCCAGTGGGGTACATCTTCAGCTCTTGCAATCAGGATAGGATATAGCGGAGCCTACAACCTGGGCAAAAAGGCCCCTTTCAAAGTGGTGATTCTCTTGTATTTATTAATTTTTACATTTTATATCCCACTCTTCCTCCAAGGAGCCCAGAGCAGTGTACTACATACTTGAGTTTCTCCTCACAACAACCCTGTCAAGTAGGTTAGGCTGAGAGAGAAGTGTCTGGCCCAGAGTCACCCAGCTAGTCTCATGGCTGAATGGGGATTTGAACTCAGTTCTCCCCGGTCCTAGTCCAGCACTCTAACCACTACACCACGCTGGCTCCAGCATGGGGAGAGCACCCATCTTTATCCAACCCCAGCACAGCATCACTCCAGTGACTGTTGCTGGTGTCTCATTTGTGTTCTCTCTTAGGCCATTTGGGGATAGAGAACCTCTTTAATATTATTATTATTATTATTATTAATACTAACGGTATTAAGGCAGAACAGTTTGACCAAGGTCTATTGAAAAGCCTAAACAGGAGAGAGCAGCAAAGATGTGATCCCAACTCCATCCTGAAGGGATTTATTGGGATATTTCTGGGAAGACAATCCCTAGTTTTGGACACTTGGTCTAAAGCAGATGTTGCACTTCATTACCTCATTATATTAGTGTTTTAAAGAAGAAGAGGAGGAAACATGACACCCCCAGCCCACTGCTGAGCTGAAGGGCAAAGACCAAGTCTTTGAAGCTTTTGAAGCTACACAAGAGAGTATACTTTACCGCATGTTGCAGAAGCCATCAACTTAACTTGCAATGTCCACACATCTTAGAGCACAGGATAAATTGTAAGCACTTTATATATTTGAGATTTCTACAGTGAATGGCAGTGGCTTTAGACAGAGAATCCTGCAGAGAATCTACACAGCCGAGCCCTGCAAACACAGAGCAAGCAGGAGAGAAAACAGATGCCCTTCCACACAGAGCTTTAGGCTGCCCCATGGTTACTGGGGCTTTCCCCCCCCATCAGCCAAATGAACCATCACAAAGAAAACAAGAATCCTGGGAGTGGAGAAGCAAGAAGGGATTCTTCCCCTTCACAGGCACAGACCAAAGTTTTCCCTGCTGGAGGAGAGCCCCACACCCACAGGCAACATCTCCCCCTCTGCTCCTGTCTAACATGCCCTCCTCCACAATAACTGTGCCTACGCCAGCCTCTTTCTGGCCTCCAACCCAGCCAGCCCAACCTTCTCTTACTCCACACATGTACACTGGGCTCAATGCAACCAGATATGGAGGAAAGTGAATCTGCCTCTGCCCAGAGGAACAGGCTGTTGGTGCGGCAGGAAGGAGGAAGGAAAGACTGTCCCTCATCCCAGTAGGATGATCTCCTGGGAGGGCCAGCCTTGGAGATCATCACACAATCACAGCACCCTTGCTGCCCATGCACCACCTCACCATTAACAGCCATCCCCTGCTTTTGGCTGCCCCCATTTTCTTGCTTGGGCCTCTGATCTCCCCATCCATGTACTTTGTGCACACTTGATACTCTGGAGGAAAATACATGCAGTAGGGGTGCATGTGTCCATCTGTGTGAAGATGGGGGCATAATTTTGTTTTTGTTAGTTATTTAACGGTTTTCATTATTATCTAACAATCAGTTTAGTTACTGTTTTTTAAATTGCTTTTAATGGCAGTCTGTTTTAAAATTCTCTTAATTTTATGTAAGCCGCCTTGATATGTTTCGTATCAGGTGGTTTATCCATCAAATCCTACACCTAATAAATAAATAATAGCTCCTTTTCCAAAAGAAGGAAGCAGAGCAGGAAACGACTCTGAAAATTCACAGCTCCTTCCATCTGTTAGGCGCCTATCTAGGAAATCTGCCCAGCTCTCCCTTTAACCCTTAAAGGAGGGCTGCGAAAACCTTGACCTCCACCAGCTGTTTAGTAAACTACAACTCCCATCATCTCCAGCTGCCTCTCTAGGAATCTGCAAGCTCAGCTCTAACCCTTCGAGTGGCTGCCCAGCAAGCAAAGAGGAAGCAACTCGCTCCTCCTTTTCCTCTTCCCCTTGCTAAATCAACTAGGAAGCAGAAGGGGGGGGGCATTTGCTTAGGGGCGGGGGACGCCTCCTGAAAGTCGGACCGAGGGTGGCTATATCCTGGGGCTCCCCAATCCCTTCCGCTGGGCAGCCAGGCCCCCAGGGCGCTTTCTTTGCACAAACTGGAGGGAGCTGCTGATGCTGCAGGTGAGAAATGCAGGGCGGGCAGGAAGGCAGCCCTCTACACAGCCGAGCCCTGCAAACACGGAGAGAGCAAGCAGGAGGCAATGCAGGATGCGACTGTTGTTTTCCCCAAACCTGGGGGAAACAACAAATTTCTGCTATGGCCTGCGTTTTCCCCGCCACACAGCCCAGCTGATGAATAGGTGCAGCGGGCACCTCCCACTGGCTCCTGATCTCGCTGTAGAGCCCAGGCACCGCCACGCCGCCGGAGATGTGCGTTTCCTTCGGGTTGTGCAGCCTCTCAGCCCGCTCCGAAGGGTGCCGGGAGGATGGAAGGCGCAGTTCCTCCCCCAGCACTCTCCTTGAGCTCCGCGATGGCTCTGCTCCGAACACCTAGACCACCTGATCATGTTGCTGAGAGGCGGAGGCTGCCCTTCTTAAAGCAAAAGCGCATGTCCCCCGCCCCCCATTTACTTATGAACATAAGAACCCTTAGGTTTTAAGATCCCACTCACTCCATGCATAATTTTATACACCCCGATCATGTGTCCCCTTAGTAGCCTCTTTTCCAGAGTAAAAAGCCCCAGATGCTGTAGCCTTGCCTCATAAGGAAGGCAGGGGCAGGAGAGCTGGTCTTGTGGTAGCAAGCATGAATTGTCCCCTTAGCTAAGCAGGGTGTGCCCTGGTTGCATATGAAAGGGAGACTAGAAGTGTGAGCACTGGAAGATATTCCCCTCAGGGGATGGAGCCTCTCTCTGGGAAGAGCAGAAGGTTCTAAGATCCCTCCCTGGCTTCTCCAAGATAGGGCTGAGAGAGATTCCTGCCTGCAACCTTGGGGAAGCCGCTGCCAGTCTGTGAAGACAATACTGCGCTAGATAGACTAATGGCCTGACTCAGTATATGCTTACTATGTTCCTATGAAGAGGCAGGAAGAGCAGGAACATTTTATCCAGGTAGTACCAGGAGGGTGACAACTTGTGGGATCCTCTCCCTCCCGGGAAGTCCAGCATTCCCTCCAAGTGTCTTGTCTGCTCTCATGTCCCTTTGACACCTGGGGGTGGAGGAACACTTTTTAATTTACCCAGGCTGTTTTTAAACATGATCTACTATATTGTTCTTTAGCCAGCGTCCTGATGGGTATTTTATCTTTATTGTTTTATGTCTTTCTTATTCTATTCTTGTTTTTTTGTGGGGGGTTTTATATTTTTGGAATGCCTGCCCTGAGGATATTTCTACCAAATGCATCTATTCCCTTTCTTCATCCCTCTTCCCTTTCTCCTGTTCCAGGCACTGGATATGTTAGCCAAAATGGCCACTGATCCCCTCCAGGAAGAGAAGGCTTCATCAGATGCCAGGCAGAGGCTGCTCTTCAGGGAGATCATGCAGGAGGAGGAGGGAGATAGAGGAACCACCTTACTGAGTAAGGATGAACGGGGTGTATTTCATCTCTGCCTCCCTCTCCTGAAATCCCTGGGTTGCTTTTAGGTTCCCTTTAACACTGTGTAGGAGACGCTTTTCTCCAGCCTCACTTCTGTTTTCAGTAACTTCAGACTGTCACTCCAAACCAGAACTTCAAAGCCAAAAAACACTATAGAGACAGATTGATATCACTCCAGTCACTGAAATGCAAAATGCCTAACAGCATAAAACTAATCTCCTTTCTTTCCTTCCCAGGCAGTGAAATGACCCTGGAGATACCTTCTAGGCCTTCTCCTCTTGGTAGTGGAGTGGAAGGAGTTGCTCTGCAGTCAGTGGATCAGGTAGGAGACGCATCATTGGAGGAAGAGGAAGGCCTCACTTCCCTCAGGGCTTTTCTTCTGGCCTACCTGGGAGACAAAAAAGCTCTGGATCATGCAGAGGAACATCCAGCCATAGCCAGGCAGAAACAATGCTTTCTTCATCTTTCAGGATCCTTTGACCTTTGAGGAGGTGGCTGTGTGTTTCTCCGAGGAGGAGTGGGCTCTGCTGGATCCTGGCCAAAGGGCTCTGCACAGGGAAGTCATGGAGGAGACTTCTGGGCATCTGGCCTGGTTGGGTAAGGCTCCCTCTTTCCCTTGGAGGATGGATGTGGAAGGCAGAAATTGCTGCTATTGCCGGTCCATATCAGTACATTGTGAGGATGTCATGGAAGATGTCAGGGGCAGGTCCAGGTTCCTTGGATATTCCCCTTAGAAAAATGAGTCCCAACCTGAGCCTCTAAGGCTTCAATACTGAAGATGGCAGTAAAACACTCCCACCCTTTTCTTCCTAATTGGCAGAAGTGTCAGCTCACTTCAGCCCTGGCCTGACAACTCTGTTTTTACAGCATTTGGTGGTGTCAGACATGGTCCAAGAAGGAGCTTCCCTGGCCTGTAGAGAGATACGTGTGGCTTCCTCTTCTTGACTTTCTTCCTGGGACTGTTCAAAGCCTGGTGAGGAAAGAACATCCAACTCTTGGGAACAGATTGAATCTTCCAGCCCCAGGCGCTCCCCCTGGCTCCCCCACTCCAAGCCCTGCTGCTTATGGGAGGATGGGACTTTAAAGATCCTTTGCCACCTGGCCCTTGGTGTGGCTATGGTCAGGAGGACAATTTAGACAGGCTGACTTGGGCTCTCTGATGAGTTGTTCTTGTTGGAACTAGACTTGTTCTTTTAAGTTCCCAAACTCGACCTCACTTCTTGGTAGGAAGACAGAGAAGATCAAATTGTTGAGATCCCCAAGGGAGAAGAGAGATCAGCTGGTAGGTGCTTTGCTGTGGGAAACATTCTCAGGATCTTCAAGCAATGAGTTCCCCTGGCAAATCTTTCTTCTGTCTTAATCTCACCCCCAGAGTGGCTCGTCCTAATGAGCTGGGGTCAGGGGCACCAAAAGAGGCCCAGATGCCTCTCCTTCTTGGAGCTTGGTTTGCTCCTCTCTCTCCCATTCCACCCCACCCCGGCGTTAATGAGAGCCACACTGCCTGTGGGCTGGCCATTGGTCAGGTAGAGCTGGGCAGACTGCTGAATCATTGACTGGCCCTTGCAGCTCTACCTGATGAATGGCCAGCCTGCAGGCAGCATGGCTCTCATGAATGCTGGGGTGGGGTGGGACTCTGGGAAGGAAAGGCTGCTCTGTCTCCTTTGGAGATGCCCACCCCAGCTCTTTAGGATGAGTTGCTCCTGTCTCGCATCCTTGAGACCTGTCAGGGGAAACAGCAAAGGAATAACTGCAGTGATTCCCCCAGTGAGGTAAGGGGGCAGGTAAAAGGATCGGCAAATCGTATGCAAACTGAGGGAAATGCCTCTGCAATACAACATCCTTTGGAGCATGTAGCTGGACTTAATACTAATCAACAGAGGCTGCTTCGCACATGGCAGGATTTGCCCCGCCCCTAAATCTTTTCCATGGTTTTAACCAGAATGCCATTATCTGGGCTTGTTTCTTGGATTGAGGCTTTGTTCCTGCCTCACCAAAATTCATTTTATTCCTGCAGGGAAGCAGAGAAAGAACAGAAAAAAGGGGGAAGTGCCAAGAAGGAAAACTGAAGAAAAAGAGGAGAGGAAGAAGACATCAGCTTCTGAAATGACAGACTCCCATGCAATTCCAGTTGAAGATGAGGCTAGTAAAATCCCTCTAAGTGGAAATGTCTTAACTAATGAACCACAGCTTGGTGCACAACAGAGCATCCATACAAGAGTGAAAGCTTATCAATGCACTATATGTGGAAAAGGCTTCAACAATTGGTTGAGCTTTTGTGAACACCAAATTGCCCACACAGAGAAACCATATACATGCTCCGAGTGTGGAAAGAGCTTCCAGCGGAAGGACTATCTTTCTGACCATAGAAGAATCCACACAGGGGAGAAGCCATATACGTGCTCAGAGTGTGGAAAGTGTTTCATTCGGAAGGTCAATCTTTCTTACCATCAAATAATCCACACAGGGCAGAAACCGTATACGTGCTCAGAGTGTGGAAAGTGCTTCTTTCGGAAGAGCAGTCTTTATAACCATAAAAGAATCCACATAGCGGAGAAACCGTATATGTGCTCAGAGTGTGGAAAGAACTTTTTTCGGAAGGACCATCTTTCTGCCCATCAAAGCATCCACACAGGGGAGAAACTGTATACATACTCAGAGTGTGGAAAGAGCTTTAGCTGCAACTCAAACCTTACCTCCCATTTGTCACAAGAGAGCTTGTTTGGGGGCTCCCCTAGGAGCACCCCCCTATACCTGGTTTGGAACTGCAAGCCTATAGTTACCACTGTTGGCAGTTCAGATTCTATGGGACCGTGAGATCTCCATTTTGATTTGCCTGAAGCTGACTCATAAGGCATGTCACTTTGGTGTACAGCCTGGCAGAGGGAACTCTCAGGTCAGGTTAAAGCCCAGGACCACAGGAGGACCACCCTGCACTCGCCCCCAACCCTTGATTAAATCACGTCTACTCCAGCTCCCTGCCTGAAATTAATCAAGCTCTATTCTTTTCAAGAATCAGCCAAGTATTCTCCCTATGTTGGCACATTGGATGGGGTCAACCAATCATGTCAGGAAGGAGTGATAAGAAAGTAACAGGTCATCTCCTTTGCTAACAAGCATGTTAATGGCTGGATCAGGGCGTGGGAAGCTAGCTTGTTAACATAACTAATTTAATCCCCGGTATTCTAAAAAACCATGAGATAAACCCTGATGCGCCCATTACATTTTGCCCCACACAAGTCGCTTGGACTTATTTACCCTTTGTACTGAAAGGAAGTACACTTTGCTAATTTGAATAGGACAATGATGTGGCTTGTGCCTTGTCCCTTTTGTCCTCCTTTTCAAGGTATGATCAGCATGATGCCCCCAGGCAAGATTTTTCCTATCAGTAATCGAGACAGAATCGATCAGTGTGTCTCTCATGTCTCTCCCGCTGATTCACCACCTGCTTATCACTACGTCTTGGCAGCTCCATCTTGCCTTGCCCTGACTCTCACTCCATTCCCACTCATTGCTTACAAATGAGTAAACCCTTCTTCCTAGCCCAATCTGCATAGCTCTCACAACTCTAGGCTGTGAGATCCTGGTCTTTGGGGATCAGATCTCCTTTGGATTTTGTCTGGTTCTCAAACAAACCCCTTTCTGGTGGCTGGATTCCTGCTCCTGCATCTTGCTTCCTGCCTATTTTATAGGAGAGAAATCCCTCAGGACTGACCGAGCTATAAGGGTCCAAACACACCATCGGACGGACCGAGGTAGTAGCTAACATCTGCTCTCAAAATCTCTCCCTCTCTCTACCTTTCTTGCTCCTTCTGAAATCCAAAGCTGTTCTCTCCAAGACTGTTTCTCTCTGACCAGCCTTGAGTGAACTTAATTCGGAAACTCAAGCCTAATCGCCTCCTTGTGAGACATAACTTAGCCTTATTGTTTGTTAGTTTTGTTAGTTAAATATTGCTGCCTATTAACTAATTTTTATTCTTGTACTCCTAAATGATGTCCCTCAGGGCTCCGTATTGTCTCTGATGTTGTTTAACATCTACATGAAACCGCTGGGAGAGATCATCAGGAGATTTGGTGCAGGGTGCTATCAGTATGCTGATGACACTCAAATCTATTTCTCCATGTCAAAATCATCAGGAGAAGGCATAACCTCCCTAAATACCTTGGTGGCAGTGATGGGCTGGATGAGAGGTAAACTGAGACTGAATCCAGATAAGACAGAAGTACTTATTATGCGGGGTCGGAACTCGGGAGATGATTTTGATCTGCCTGTTCTGGAGGAGGTCACACTTCCCTGGAAGGAACAGTTAAGCAGTCTGGGGGTGCTTCTGGACACAAACCTCTCCCTGGTGTCCCAGGTTGAGGCAGTGGCCAGTGGTGCCTTTTATCAGCTCCAGCTGATACGCCAGCTGCGTCCATTTCTTCAAGATAAATGACCTTGGGACAGTAGTACATCTGCTGGTCAACTTCAGACTTGACTACTGTAATGTGCTCTACAGGTGAAACTCGGAAAATTAGAATATCGTGCAAAAGTCCATTAATTTGATTGCTGGCGCCACTGAATCTTCCGACAGGGAGGGGGAGACCCCCCCTTCGGGGCGAGCTGAATCAGCAGCCATAGAGGCCCGAAAATTAATCGCTGCGGGAGAAGGGCCGCAGGCGACTGGCGCGAGCATACCAGTCCTCACCACCTCAGGAATAGTACTGCCCTGACTGGAACAGCCCAGGGCAGGAAGAGGTAGCTAACACCCTGACTAGACCAGCTCAGGATAAAATTTAGAGGAGGACAGATTTAGAAGCAGACGAAAGGAGTAAAACAGCCAGAGCAAACGAACTAAGCACCTGCCGGAGCGAGACACGGCAAAGACTGAAGCCTGAGGGGATTGCCCCTCCCTCCTGCTGCAGGAGGAAAAAGCTCTCTGATTGGCCCTGTCTCGGAGCAGGAGGTCGTGACAACCCATGATGCTCTCGGATGCCATCCTCTTCTGAGGGAGAATAAGACAGTGTCTTATATTAATTTTAGCCCCCCAAAATGCACTAGGGCAATTAGTGGTACATCAGAAATTACTGCTAGGTCTTACTTTCGGGGTAGGTCTTACTTTTGGGGAAACAGGGTAGACGTATTACATGCAAAGCGAGATAAGTCAAGCCTTAATTTGTTATAATTGTGATGATCATGGCGTACAGCTCATGAAAACCCCAAATCCACAATCCCAGAAAATTAGAATATTACATGGAACCAAGAAGACAAGGATTGTAGAATAGAACAATATCGGACCTCTGAAAAGTATAAGCATGCATATGTATTCAGTACTTGTTTTGGCCCCCTTTTGCAGCAATTACTGCCTCAATGCGGCATGGCATGGATGCTATCAGCCTGTGGCACTGATGAGGTGTTATGGAAGACCAGGATGCTTCAATAGCGGCCTTCAGCTCTTCTGCATTGTTTGGTTTCATGTCTCTCATCCTTCTCTTGGCAATGCCCCATAGATTCTCTATGGGGTTCAGGTCAGGCGAGTTTGCTGGCCAATCAAGCACAGTACACTGTATACTTTTCAGAGGTCTGATATTGTTCTATTCTTCAATCCTTGTCTTCTTGGTTCCATGTAATATTCTAATTTTCTGGGATTGTGGATTTGGGGTTTTCATGAGCTATACGCCATGATCATCACAATTATAACAAATTAAGGCTTGACTTATCTCGCTTTGCATGTAATGCATCTATCTCATATATCAGTTTCACCTTTTAATTTGCATTACTGAAATTAATGGATTTTTGCACGATATTCTAATTTTCCGAGTTTCACCTGTATGTGGGGCTGCCTTTGTATGTAGTCCGGAAACTGCAGTTAGTCCAGAATGCGGCAGCCAGGTTGTTCTGTAGGTGATCTCGGAGAGACCATATCACTCCTATCTTAAAAGATCTACACTGACTGCCGATACGTTTCCAGGCAGAGTACAAGGTTTTAGTTATAACTTAATAAAGCCCTAAACAGCTTGGGCCCTGAGATCATCTGGAGAGGTTTGTCTGCAGTTGCCATCAGCTCGTCTGGTAGCTACTTGGGGATGGGGCTTTTCCATTTCTGCCTCAAGGCTTTGGAACACAATTCCTGCTGAAATAAGAGCCTCCCTATCTCTTAAAACTTTTAAAAGGGCTGTCAAGACTCATTTGTTCACCCAGGCTTTTAATTAGATATGTTTTAATTGTGTCTTAGTTTTAGCTTTTTACATTTTAATTGTTGAAATATGTTTTTATTGTTTTCTAAACTGCCCAGAGATCTTGCGTTTTGGGTGGTATAAAAATATGCTAAATAAAATAATAATAAATGAAATCCTCAAACCTGATTCTATTTTTGAACTTTTAACCTCTTTGTTCAGTTCCTCCTGCAACGAAAGCTTTGCACAGTTCTTTTCTGAGGTGGGCTGTTCCTTCCAAGGTTGCTAATTTCCCGCCCCCCAAGCTAAAACACAGCAAGGGGTTTTCACCAGTTCCCCGGGAGCAGTACCATTGGCACATTACACATTACAGAGTCATTACATGGGGGAAAGCAACGAAATGCCAAGAGTACATAACGAGTTCATCCTTCTTTCAGAGGATGACTCTTACGTTTCACTTTAAATTAAAAAAAAAAAATTCTCACAGAGGAGAAACCATATATTAGCACAGGAAACAGAGCTTCATGGAAAAAGCTGTCAGGAACCAAACGCACCCAAGAGATGGAAATCTCTTCCAATAAGGAGGAGTTGATCTCTGCACCATTTTCTGGTACCAGGCATGATCTTGCAATGAACGCTGCTCTTGAGTGACAACCGGAGCTTGCCTTTCCCATAGGAGATATCACCCCACCACACACGCACCCTTGCCTATTGGAACTCTGGCCTCGCTGAAGATGCCGCCGCTGCCGGAGGAGCAGCAGCCACAGAAGAGGAGGGCTGAGATCCAGTACCAGTGAGGGAGTGCCTGTCTGGATATCCAAGGCCTTGCTTCTGATTGGTCTCCTCTGGAGCAGGGGGAATCAGGCCCTGATGCAGATCCAACCAGTTTCAGGAAGAGGTAGGGCTTCCTCTTCACCTTCTTCAGAGCCAGCTTTAGCCTTTAATTTCAATCCCCTGATTTCCCCCCTTTCCCATTCCAGGCTTTTACCCTGCTCCTACCCACTATCTTCTCTCTGGCCTCTGATTGTGATCTTCAAGCCAAGCGCCCAACACCTGGTCTGCCTGCTTCCCACATTACCTTTGGGCCAAAGAATGGGCAAACCCTTAATGAAGATCAAGGAATCAACACAGCAGAGAGAAGAGATAAACAAGGTGGAATTGTGGGAAGATTCAGCCTGCCTCAGGAGACGCTTTCCAACCTATTGCAGAACCTGCAAGGTGCTGAATGTAGAAAACTGCCTACACAAGTCAGACTGTTGGTCCCTTGAGCTCTGTTCTGACTGGCAGCGACTCTGCAGGGTTTCAGGTGCGGTTCTTTCTCTTTCCCAGCCCTACCTCGAAATGCTGCCAGGTAAATGCGGCCTGAACAGCTTGGGAAAGACTGAAAAGAGATAGGAACTGAGGGAAACTGGAGACTGAAAAGAGGACATTTCCCCTCAACTCTGCCATCAGGTCATTTCTTGTGAAGCCTGGTGGGGTGGCGTCTGATCAATTAAATGAGGGCCTGGGGGACATATTTAAAGGAGACACTCTCCCCTGGGGGGTTGGTGGCTCTGTTCCCTCTAAATCCCACACTTGTGTGCCCACTCACTTCAGCTCTCACTAGCCCTTCACTCTGAGCTTATAGAAAGCATGAAACTACAGTTTCATCACCAAACCAAACTAAAGTTTTTGGCCCCCACCATACTTTGAACTTTGGTTTTGTAGTGAGTTTTTTATTTATTTATTAGATTTATATACCATCCTTCCAAAAATGGCTCAGGGTGGTTTTTGCTGCTGAAACATCAGGTTTGGAGGCACCATCATGTCTGAATTCCACCACCACCATCCGCTGCCATTGTAACCTGGGTTCAGTGCCATATTTACTTATTTAATTTACTATATTTATATCCTGCCCTTCTGGTACACGACTGCTCAGGATGTCTCACATCATCAACAAAACACATGCAATGTAAAGTAAAACAAGTTAAAATAGGAGGATAAAACTACATTTAAAATAAAACATTTAACAGCCGGCTTTTAAAGATGTGTTGTGGGTCTGCTCCTCCCTAACACGCCCTCCTCCCCAAGAGATGCGCCTACGCCAGCCTCTTCCTGGCCTCCATCCCAGCCAGCCAGAGCTTCTCTCACTCCACACGTGTACACTGGGCTCAGTGCAACCAGATGGGGAGGGAAGCGAGTTTGCTTTGCTGCTGCCCAGAGGAACAGGCTGTTGGTCGGGCAGGAAGAGGGGAAGAAAGCCGCCCCCCCCCCACTCCTAGTACTGAGTAGGATGATCTCCTGGGAGGGCCAGACCCCCCATCCGCCACCTCCCCATTAGCAGCTCATCCCTGCCTTGGGCTGCCCGCATTTCCGTGCTTGAGGCTCTGAACTCATCAGACATCCTACAGGGACTTTGCGCGCTCCTGATCCTTTAGAGGAATGTTCAGATAGGGGTGAAGGTGTGCGTCGGCGTGGAGGTGGTGGTTTAATTGCTTTTAATTGCTGCCTGTTTTAAAAATCTCTGAATGTACATAAGCCGTCTAGATATGTGTCATATCTGTTGGTTTTAAAATCAAATCAATAAATAATAACCGCTCCTTTTCCACTAGAAAGGAGCAGAGCAAGAAACGACTTTGAAAACTCACAGCTCCTTGCACCTCTCTAGAAAATGTGGAAGCTCTGCTCTCCCTTTTAGGGCTGAGCAAACCCGATCCTCCAGCTGCTGGTGAACTACAACTCCCATCATGCCCAGCCGCCGCTCTAGGAATCCGGAAAATCTGCTCTCCCTGCCAGGAAAGCCAAGCGGGAAATCGCTACGCCTCGGAGCGAGCAGGAATTAACAGCAGAAGGAGGCCTCGAGACTCTTGCAGAAAGAAGTACTTCGAGAGACTCTTGCAGCAAGAAGGACCCAGTAGGGGAGAGAGGCATATCCTGGGGCTCCCCTCCGCAGGCCCTCCCACCCCAAGACCCCACCCCTGTCTTGCACTTCCTTCCCTGGGAGCCGCCCAGGATCCCACATGTGCTTTGCAGACCTCGGATGCTTGGAGGGAGCTGCTGATGCTGCAGGTGAGAGATGCAGGCGGAGGGGCCGGTGGGGAGCGGGATCCTCCTCCACCTGTCTCTGGGCTAGCCTGGGGCGTGGCGGGGGAGGGGGGGGCCTGTCGACCCCTTGGACACTGGCGGCCTCCCTCTGCCTGGCCGCAGGATGCACGCTCGCAAGCGCTCTTCCGCAGATACCCCTAACCCCCAATGCAAGGAGGAGCGTGGGCCTAGGAGTGGGGTGGGGAGGGTGGTGATGAGGCCCGTCCTCCTCTGCTGTTGCCGGACACAGGGCCCTCCAGTTCTTCCACCCATGAAGACCCAGCTCCCTCCCTCCCTTCCTCCTACCCGCTGCCAACTTCACTTCCCCCTCGCCAAAGAGACAAATGATGAAGCTGCTCAGCTGAAGCAGCATGGAGGCCTTTTCTCTGGTGGCGGCGGGAGGGGTTCTTGCAGAGGCCAGGACTGGGGGGCCTCTTCCCTGGGGACTCCAGAGTGGCTGGATCTGTCTTCCAACTCCTCTGCTCTTCTCCCCCGTTCCTTACCCCTTTCCTCTGGGGATCGGGCTAGGTCAGGGCTCTGTCCCCACCCCAGCTCTTCCCACTTTGATAATCTTTGAATGCCTTCGAAGGAATTAAAAATGATCTTCATTTTTGAAGCCGTTAAGCACCCGGGGGACGTCCTTCTATTCCTTGGCTTGGTTTGTTGTTCTTCTTGTTTGTCAGCCCTATTAAGTCAGATGGGGACTCTTTCTTTCCTTTCAAATTTCCCTTCTGTTTTCAATCAGTTCTTGCAGGAGCTTGCCATCGCATGAATGGGGTGGGTGGGAGCCACTGTGCACTAATATCACACCCCACAACCTTCCTTTGAGGGAGGGACAACTTTGCTGCCACACTTGGAGACCCCTAGGCTCCAAGGCTTGTTGATGTGGTGCTAGGGAACTCCCCTTCCCTTCCCCACACAGCATCCCAAACCACTCTTACAAAGGAGTTTTTTAAACTACTGGATTGCTGAGAGAACATAAGAGTTGGTAATGGAAAAACAAACACTTTTGTAGGATTCACAGGCACACTAGAAACAAAAGAAGAACAGCCTAAGGCAATGTCTGTCCAAGAACTTTTCCTACCCCTGTTTCTTCTCAGATGGCTGTCCTTCCTTAAATTATCTCTCTCTATATATATAATTCACTAAGGTTGTAGGTGGCAAGGCCTGCACACACAGTGCTTTACCAATCGCAGGTAACAGAAGAGAAGCACTGTGGTGATTGGACAATGGGGATTCCATATGCAGATAGGGAAGAGGAGTGGGTAGAGGGCAAGTGAATGAGCGGTGGGGAGGGGGTGGGAGGGCAGCAGGGTGGCTGACACTGAGCAATCAAGCAGGGGCTGTGGTGGGGGCCAAGGAGAGCAACAAAGCCCTAGCACACACATGCGGGTTCAGCTGGTTCCTTATACTGCAGGTTTCTAGGCCCTGTTACCCCCCCAGCTACCAACTGCAGTAAAGTTGTGTCATAAAATGTGTTTTGATTGGTGCTTCTCTCTGATTCACAGGATTCTCTCCCCCACCGCCCCTCCTATTTCTCAATTAGAAGCAAAGTTTGGCAGGTAAATTAAGTGCTTATTTGGAGAGAGAAATAACTTCACAAGAAAGACTCTTTGGTCATTTGGGACTAACTGCTTGACCAGGAGGATCTTATGGTTACATTGGAAGTTAGATTTGAGATGAAAGAAAAAATGGATTTGCAAAGTACAGTAAGAAATAAAGAAAAAGACCCCCACAGTATCCCGGCTGGGAGTGGCAAAGAATTCTGGGAAAGGATGGTGCAAAAGATCCTGAAAAGAGAGCCTACCAGCACCAATATCGAATGCCAGAGTCTCAGGCAGTTCCCCTACCAGAAGGCTGAAGGACCCCGAGACATTTGCAGCACACTCCACACCAGTTGCCATCAGTGGCTGAAGCCCGAAAAGCACACCAAAGCTCAGATGCTGGACCTGGTGATCCTGGAGCAGTTCCTGACTGTCCTGTCCCCGGAGATGGAGAGCTGGGTCAGAGAATGCGGAGCGGAGACCAGTTCCCAGGCAGTGGCCCTGGCAGAAGGTTTCCTCCTGAGCCAGGCAGAGGAGAAGAGGCAGGAGGAGGAGCAGGTGAGAAGCAGGGCCGTTTTATCCAGGTAGTTTCTGGGTGCTGAGACCCCTTAGGATTATGCCACCTTTTGCCAAGTAGGGTCCTCCTGCCAGCAGAGCCAGAGTCCTTTTCTTCCTCTCCAGCAGAAGTTCATTGCTTACTGTCAGCCAAGCTCCTGTACTAGCAGTGGATCCACAGAATGAGGAAATACCGCATGCAGGAGCGACACCAGCTTCTTCCCTCCTGCCTTTTCGCTGGCTGGGAGGTTTTACAAGAGTTCTGGGATGTCCTCCTATAGTCCTCTTTACTGCCAGGGCTGGTTTCGTATCCCAATCCACTGGTCCTCATGCACATTCCCTAAGCAAGCCAGGCCTGCAAGTGGTTAGGGACATGCATGGAACCAGGCGCAGGTGGCTGATGGGGGGTGGGGGTGTCAGTTTAAGGGCGAGGGAGGGTGCACTTACCCCTCTCTCTGCTTTTCCCACACCAGCGCCCGGTATTTTACACGGACTATGTGGCAGCAGCATACTTCCCTCCTGCCCCGAAGTAGCTGGTGCGCGTGCGAGCGCAACATGCGTGTGTGCGCCAGGTACTTCCGGCCAAAGAGCAAAGGGGAATAGCAAAGGGGGCGGCAGGGAAGTAGGACGTGTAAAATATGGGGCCCCGGCGGGGGAGGAAGCAGAGGGAGGGGGTTAGTGCACCCTCCCTTGCCCTTAAAGAGACACACACACACACCTTCAAACCCCCCAGTGTTTGAACCAGTACGGAGGCCTGTAAAAGGGCCTCTGAACAGGTTCATGCACAGCCTTACGAGTGAGTTGCAAGGCTTCCAGGGCAGGCTGCCTGCCCAGCCCAGCTTCAGCCTCGGCTGCCGGGAGGAGAGGGCCTCCAGCTCTCCTCCCAACGGGATCTTCTCCCTCCCAGGAAGTCGAGCATCTCCGCCGAGTATCTTGTGCTGCCCCCAGGAGGGTCTTCTCGGCTGTGAGGCTCCTGCTATGGGATTCATTTCCCAGAGATGCCAGACTGACGCCCATCTCATGTCTCTTTAGTCCTCGGAGAAAACACCCCATTTTATTTCCTCTGGCCGTTTAAAAACATCAACTGAGGATGTTGTACTTCATCCAGCTGCCTGATGGGCACTTTATCTTCTCTTATGTCAGGGCCGCTAAACTTCAGCCCTCCTGACGGTGTTGGCCTACCACCCCCATAATCCCTGGCTATTGGCCACTGTGGCTGGGGATTATGGGAGGTATAGTCCAAAAACAGCTGGGGGGAGAGTCTAAGTTGAGCAGGCCTGCTTTAGGGCTTTATTGTTCTTAGTTTTCTTGTCCTCTTTTTGTTTTTAATATCTTTGTAATGTCCGCCCTGAGGGGATTTCTTCCAGAGTTGCGCGACGTGTCCATATAATATAAATCAATGCTCCATTCCCTTTCTTCATCCCTCTTCCCTTTCTCCTCTTCCAGGCACTGGGTATGTTAGCCAACATGGCCACTGATCCCCTGCAGGCAGAGAAGGCTCTGTCAGACACCAGGCAGAGGCTGCTCGTCAGGGGGATCGTGCGGGAGGAGAAGGAGGATGGAGGAACCACCTCACTGGGTAAGGATGGTTGGGGTCTATTTCATCTCGGCCCACTCCTGAGATCCCTGGATTGCTTTTACACTCCCCTTAAGTCTCTGTGCAAGAGATGCTTTTCTCTAGGCTCTCTACCGTTTTCAGTAACTTCACGCTGAGACTCCAAAAAACATTGTCGAGACAGATTGATTTCGCTCCAGTCCTTGGAATGCAAAATGACTAAAAGCATAAAACACATTTCCATTTCTTACCTCACAGGCTGTGAAATGTCCCTCAACATTCTCTCTAGTCCTTCTCCTCTTAGTGGTGGAGAGGAAGGTGTTGCTGTGCAGTCACTGGATCAGGTATGAGAAGCAACATGGGAGGAAGAGGCAGGCCTCACCGGTCTCTGGGTGGGAAAAACTTTCTCTGTTTCCCTTTCCTCTTTTGATCAAAGATGAGAGACTATGCTCTTGCAGATCTGCTCCCAAAACATTGAAGCATTCAGTGTTACATTGCCCGCTTTATATTGCTGAAAGAGATTTATTTTTATCCCAGTACCTGAAAGGTCTCAAAAGCCACTCGGAGGAGACGATTCTTACATGTCTATTAGAAGATAGGGACCCAACAATATCCTTGGTGGTGGCCAAATTCTGTTATACATTTATCAAATTAGAGAGGCTAGAGAACAGCAATCAGCTACTGCCAAAGGTTCTTGATTTTATGTATCTAATAACATGTTAGTTTTTGTTTTCGTCTTTTCTCTCTTTATTGAGTATATTTTGTTTTTATTGCTGTTTGATCTAAGATCGTAAATAAACAACTACTACTAATACTACTGTTTGATCAATGATGCTTCCTTGGAAGACAAACGTTGCCACTAAAGAGACCTTGAACGCAACTTTGAAAGCTCCTTTAGAGGAACATTCAGCCATAATTGACAATATCCAGGTAGAGAAACTGCTTTCTTCATCTTTCAGGGACCCGTGTCCTTTGAGGAGGTGGCTGTGTGTTTCTCCGAGGAGGAGTGGTCTCTGCTGGATCCAGACCAAAGGGCTCTGCACAGGGAAGTCATGGAGGAGACTTCTGGGCATCTGGCCTGGCTGGGTAAGGCTCCCTCTTTCCCTTGGCGGATGGACGTGGAAGGCAGGAATTGCTGCTATTGCCAGTCCGTATCAGTCTGTTGTGAGGATGTCATGGAGGATGTCAGCAGCTGGTCCACGTTTCTTGGAGATTCCCCTTGGTTTAAGAGAAGAATGAGTCCCAACCTGAGCCTGAAAGGGGTCATTCCTAGAGATGGCAGTAAAACACTCCCACCCTCCTCTTCCTAATGGCCAGAAGTGTCAGTTCACTTCAGCCCTTAATTGACAGCCCTATTTTTGCTGCATTTGGTGGTGTCTGACATAGTCCCAGAGGGAGCTTCCCTGGCCTGTGGTTCCGTTTGAGGTTGAACTGGATTCTAAGCTGGTGCCCTCATTCATGTATCAGGTTCCATTGAACTGGATCCAAGTGTTTCGTCCCTAGGGACTAATGGGAATTCGAACCAGCCCATTATTCGCTATGAGTAATGCCTAGGGATACCAAATTGGGTTAGTTGGTATGTCATGATGAGTGCTACCTATCATCAAACCCGTAAAACTCTCAGGCATTTGTGCTATTTTTAATGAATCTTTTAAAAATCCCATGGTCATCAGCAGGTCAACCCTTGACCCATTGACCATGGACAAATAAAAATAAAAATCATTAAAAATAACCCTATTGTCTAATTGCTTTACGGGTTGTGTAGTAGGTAGCACCCATCATGACATACCACACAACCCCTTTTTGGTGACCTAGGCGCTACCCATAGGGAATAATGGGCTGGTTTGAATTCTCATTATTCCCTAACCCTTTTGACTGAAGGTTGAATCACATTAGAATAGCCCTGCTGGATCAGGCACAAGGCCTCTCTAGTCCACCATCTTTTGTCACACAGCGGCACACCAGATGACCCTGGCTGAGTGTACCTGCAGAATGCACAGAACCCGACACATGTCATGGAGCAAATCTCTCACTGCCAATCCATAGCAGACGGAGATTTCGCCACGACACCAGTGACCAGACCCAACCTCATGTCTCGGGAAGGAAGGACAGGCACACCTGGCAAGGAAACCACGTTCCTCGGCCTTTATCTGAGATCCGGCAAAAGAAAACAGAATTGGAGCGTGCGTGTGTGTGTGTGTGTGTGCGCATGCATGCATGAATGTGCTTTGATTGAAAAAAGTAAGCCCCATGAGAGAAGTCTTCTTTCTACTTTGTGTGTATGTGGTAAGTTGGTCTCAGGTAGGGCTGGGCTCAGCGAATTGCAGTGACACATGCCAGGGAACCAGTCTAGACTCGTCCTGGGCCTGTGTGTGTATGTGTGTGTGCGCTCCATGTGTGTTTGTTTGGCCGTGCTGCAGGAGAGCGAACAACCAGGGTTGGCCAGGGTGAGCTGGTATTGCAGCAGGTGGGGGTGACCATGAGTCACTCGCCCCCCACATCCAGCTCGGGGTAGCCCAGCAGGGGGAAATTGGCCTTCAGCAAGACCGGCTGCTCCACCTAGTCAGCATCCGAATGTGAGCGATGGGGTCTCACCACATCCCCGGCCCTGGAGAACACCCTCTCACTCTGGACACGGGTTGGGGAGCAAGAGAGGAGCCGCCCGGCAATGGTTACCAAGTCCAGCCAGACTTATTTATTTATTTTATTCATAGATCTGATTCATATACCGCCCTTCTCAAAATGGTGCTCAAACCAGACCGGTCTTTTTTTTTTTTTTTTTTTGTGCACCTCGGGAAACAACACCTCCCACACACCGGTTTGGTTCAGGGGGTTCTCGAGTTTATATTTATATATCTATATAGACTCAAGGACCCCCTGAACCGAACTGGTGGGGTGTGTTTGTGTGTATCCCCCCCCAGCGAAATAGAACTCCAGGGGCTTCTCTGGGGGCAGGGGTTCCAGAAGTCCCCCCCGGCCTCCATTATCTGCCAAATCACTCGGTTCAGGGGGTCTTCAGCCTTTTCCAGGCCTCACGCCCATGGCAGTGGCCATTTTACAGCCCGCCACGCTTGCCCAATGGGCCTCTGACTGGCTGGGTCATGCGTGGCAGCCACCAAAATAGCCACCACCACAGGGGTGAGGCCTGATTGAGCTGAAGAGTACATGAACCGGGCGATATGTAAACTCTCAAACCCCCCAGTACCACTGGCTGCATTGGAGCTACCAGGGACACCATGCTGCTGGACTGGGAAGTGGTGCTGATGCTGGGCATACGCTGTGCACTCCAAGGAGGCACTCCAGCCCCCTCCT
Source organism: Hemicordylus capensis (assembly GCF_027244095.1). NCBI lineage: Eukaryota > Metazoa > Chordata > Lepidosauria > Squamata > Cordylidae > Hemicordylus > Hemicordylus capensis. The sequence goes on along the minus strand of NC_069658.1, from coordinate 233,254,610 downwards.
CCTGGTTTTTACCCACCCTCCTATCACTCCCCGACTAACCTCTCTCACCTGAATGGCCCCCCATTTGGGCAGCGTGTCAGGACTGACCTCATTGACATTGTTGGTTGGGTCATACAGGCAGGCCAAAACATGCTCTGCCGATTGACAAAATGTGGTGCTGAGCTACTCCATAACTCCAGCCCTCAGCCGACCTGCCATTGGACATTGGGGTGTGCATAAAACTGAGTTGCACAATTCGGTTCGGGTCCAGACCCGAGTTGAACTGGCCATGTTGGGTTTTGTGAAGCTCTTAACAGGTTTGGGTTCAGGGTGTTCACGAACTTAGAAAAAACATTGTTCACCCCTCCCCGAAATAAAACTCACCGCTGTCGCTCTGAGGGCTTTTTCTGAGGCTGTGGGGGAGGGGTGTCTCCAGAAGTTCCAGCTTCCCCGTCCCCAGTGGCCTCCATTATTTGCCAAATCGCCTGGCTCAGGTGGTCTTCAGCCTATTCTGGGCCTCAACCCCATGGTGTTGGCCAATTTTGAGGCCACCGCACATGTCCAATGGGCCTCTGCATGACCAGGTCATGTGTGGCGGCCGCCAAAATGGCCACCGCCATGGGGGTGAGACCTGAAACAGGGTGAAGATGGCCCGAACTGGGTGTTTTAGCAAATAATGGGTCCCGGAGAGGTGGGGGTGACTCCTGGAGAGCTTCTCAGAAAAGCCCCCCAAGCAGGAGCGGTGATTTTATTTTTTATATATATAAATATCTATCTATCTATCTATCTATCTATAACCCCCTGAATAGGCTGGGGGTGGCTTGATACCGAATGGGGTGGGTGGGTGTTGGTCCGATATCAAGCCATCGAACCAGACAGGTTAATTTCCAAACCTGTTTGCCCATCCCTAATTGTACATGCCTCCCACTGGTCAGAGTAGTCTCGAACTCACCCATCATCATCTTCAGAGATGCCAAGCCAGTCTTGTGGTAGTAAGCCTGAATTGTCCCTCTAGCTAAGCAGGGTCTACCCTGGTTGCATTTGAATGGGAGACTTGATTTGTGAGCACTGTCAGATCTTCGCCTTAAGGGATGAGGCCATTCTGGGAAGAGCAGAAGGTTCCAAGTTCCCTCCCTGGCATCTCCAAGATAGGGCCAAAAGAGACTCCTGCCTGCAATCTTGGAGAAGACGCTGCCAGTCTGGTAGACAGTATCGAGCAAGATGGACCAAGGGTCTGACTCGGTATATGGCAGCTTCCTCTGTTCCTATGATTTTCCCAGAGTGGTCCGATCCACAGGTTCGATGTCAAACAGGTACACTTCCGAACCTGTCCGCACATCCCTAATTGTACATGCCTCCCAGTGGTCAGAGTGGTCGCGAGCTCACCCATCGTCATCTCCAGGCGAAGAGAAGCGGGCAAAGTCTGGCTCAGTGCTGCCGTCTCGGCACAAAAGCTGCTTCCTGCAAGGGAGAACGGCTGGAGATTGGAACAAGTTTAATACGAAGCTGCCTTTGACTGAGTCAGGCCACTGGTCCTGCTAGCTCAGGATTGTCTACCTAGACGGGCAGTGGCTTCTCCAAGGTGGCAGGCAGAAGCCCTCTCTGGAGATACCAGGGAAAGAACTTGGAACCTTCTTCACGCAAGCATGCAGAGGCTCTTCCCAGAGCGGCCCCATCCCAGTGAGGTAAGGGAGCAGGTTAAAAGGACTGGAAAATGGTATTCCGCCTGAGGGAAATGCCTCTGCAATACCACATCCTGTGGATCGTGTAGTGGGCTTAGTTCTAATCAACAGACGCTGCTTAGCACATGGCGGGATTTGCCCCTCCACTTCATCTTTTCCCTGGTTTGAACTGCAATGCTGTTAATTGGGTTGAGGCTGTGTTCCTCCCTCACCAAAATTCTCTTTTTATGCCTGCAGGTAATCGGAGGACGAACCGAAAAAAGGGGAAAGTGCACAGAAGAAGAACTAGAGAAAAAGAGAAGAAGAATTCAGCAGCTTCTGAAGGGACAGACTTCCATGCAGTTCCAGTCGAAGATAAGACTAGTAACCGCACTCTGAGTGGAAGCATCTTAACTAATAAATCACACCTTGGTGCACATGACAGCATCGATACAAGAGTGAAAGCATATCAATGTACAGTGTGTGGGAACAGCTTCCGGAATTGGTTGAACTTGTATGAACATCAAAAAAGCCATACAGGAGAGAAACTGCCCTTAGAGTGTGGAAAGAGATTCAGTCGTGACACTGCCCTTGCTGTCCCCCAGTGTGTCTGCAAAGGAAATACATGCTCTAAATACAGTAAGAGCTTCAATGGCAGAGCTGAGCTTCCTTCCCATCAAAGTTGCCACACAGGAGAGAAACCCTATACATGCTCAGAGTGTGGAAAGAGCTTCAGTTGGAAGTCACACCTTTCTGTCCATCAAAGAATCCACACAGGGGAAAAACCATATATGTGCTCAGAGTGTGGAAAGAGCTTCGGACGGAAGAACAGCCTTTCTGCCCATCAAAGAATCCACACAGGTGAAAAACCATATACGTGCTCAGAGTGTGGAAAGAGCTTCAGAAAGAAGGACCATCTCTCTGCCCATCATAGAATCCACACAGGGGAGAAACCATATACATGCTCAGAGTGTGGGAAGAGCTTCAGTGAGAAGGGCAAACTTTCTGCCCATCAGAGAATCCACACAGGGAAGAAACCATATACGTGCTCAGAGTGTGGAAAGTGCTTCAGTCAGAACAGCAGTCTCTCTGCCCATCAGAAAATCCACACAGGGGAGAAACTATATACCTGCTCAGAGTGTGGAAAGAGATTCAGTCATATGTACAAGCTGTCTATCCATCAAAGAATGCACACAGGGGAGAAACCATATACGTGCTCAGAGTGTGGAAAGCGCTTCAGTCAGAACAGCAGTCTCTCTGCCCATCAAATAATCCACACAGGGGAGAAACCATATACGTGCTCAGAGTGTGGAAAGAACTTCGGATGGAAGGTCAGTCTTTATGCCCATCAAATAATCCACACAGGGGAGAAACCATATACGTGCTCAGAGTGTGGAAAGCGCTTCAGTAAGAAGAGCAATCTCTCTGTCCATCAAAGACTACACACAGGGGAGAAACCATATATGTGCTCAGAGTGTGGAAAGAGCTTCAGATGGAAGGCCAGACTTGCTGCCCATCAAACAATCCACATATGGGAGAAAGACTCGACTTGAATCCGACAGATTGCAACATAGAGCTCATTTAAAGACCTATGCGCAGGCGATACGTGCGGCAAAGAGCTATTCTTTTCTGACCGTATTGCATCCACAAGTTCACGTCCGGCAGAGTTGTTCAGGGTTGTGAGAGGGCTAGTATGTGCCCCTCCTCCCTTGAATCAGAATTTGGAACCATCTATTACCCGCTGTGATGTGTTTAAAGAATTATTTGTGGGGGGAAATCTATTGTATTCAGGCCAACTTGGATTTCATCTCTCCACTTACTTCAGTATCTGATGTGGAGGTATCCAGTGACTCCTCTAATGTGGTTAGGGTGGATCAGTTCCAGTTTGTGACTCCTGAGGATGTGGACAAGCTGATGAGAACGGTGAGGCCCACCACCTGTCCTCTTGACCCTTGCCCAACATGGCTTGTTCGATTTGGCGGGGAGGTTGTTGTAGAAGGCCTGGTAGAGATCATAAATGCATCTCTGAGGGAAGGTAGGATGCCTCCTAGTCTTAAGGAGGCAATTATTAGACCGCTTCTAAAGAAGCCTACCTTGGATCCCTCGGAGGTGAGTAACTACAGGCCTGTCTCCAACCTTCTGTGGCTAGGCAAGGTAATTGAGAGGGTGGTGGCCTCCCAGCTCCAGACAGTCTTGGAGGAAATGGATTATCTAGACCGATTTCAGACTGGCTTCCGGGCTGGCTATGGGGTGGAGACTGCCTTAGTCGGCCTGATGGATGATCTCCAACTAGCAATTGACGGAGGAAGTGTGACTCTGTTGGTCCTTTTGGACCTCTCGGTGGCTTTCGATACTATCGACCATAGTATCCTTCTGGAGCGTCTGAGGCGGTTCGGGGTGGGAGGCACTGCTTTGCAGTGGTTCTGCTCCTTCCTCACGGGCAGGTTGCAGATGGTATCCCTTGGAGACTGCTGTTCTTCAAAATCTGAACTTTTGTATCGTGTCCCTCAGGGCTCCGTATTGTCTCCGATGTTGTTTAACATCTACATGAAACCGCTGGGAGAGATCATCAGGAGATTTGGTGCAGGGTGCCATCAGTATGCTGATGACACCCAAATCTATTTCTCCATGTCAGCATCATCGGGAGAGGGCATAACCTCCCTAAATGCCTGCCTGGAGTCGGTAATGGGCTGGATGAGGGATAACAAACTGAAACTGAATCCAGATAAAACGGAGGTACTCATTGTGCGGAGTCAGAACTCGAGAGATGATTTTGATCTGCCTGTTCTGAATGGGGTCACACTTCCCCAGAAGGAACAGGTATGCAGTCTAGGGGTGCTTCTGGATCCAAGTCTCTCCTTGGTGTCCCAGGTTGAGACGGTGGCCAGAAGTGCCTTCTATCAGCTTCGGCTGATACGCCAGCTGCGTCCGTTTCTTGAGTTAGATGGCCTCAAAACAGTGGTACATCTGCTGGTAACCTCCAGACTTGATCACTGCAATGCGCTCTATGTAGGGCTGCCCTTGTACGTAGTCCGGAAAGTACAGTTGGTCCAGAATGCGGCAGCCAGGCTGGTCTCTGGGCCATCTAGGAGAGACCATATTACTCCCGTATTGAAGGAGTTACACTGGCTGCCAATATGTTTCCGGGCAAAATACAAGGTGTTGATCATAACCTATAAAGCCCTAAACAACTTGGGCCCTGTGTATTTAAGAGAACATTTTCTTCGTTATGAACCCCACTGTCCTTTGTGATCATCAGGAGAGGTCCGTCTGCATTTGCCACCAGCTCGTCTGGTAGCTACTCAGGGACGGGCCTTCTCAGTTGCTGCCCCGAGGCTTTGGAATACGCTCCCTAGTGAAATAAGAGCCTCCCCATCTCTGACATCTTTTAAAAAGTCCCTAAAGATGCATTTCTTCACCCAGGCTTTTAACTGATATTGTTGGATTGTTTTAATAAATTTGTTTTAAATTTTTAAATTGTGTTTTAAATTTCTTGCTTCTAATTTTTTGTTTTTGTTTTTAATTAATGTTTTACTTTTTCATCTTGTTGTAAACCACCCAGAGATGTATGTTTTGGGTGGTGTAAAAATATGATTAATAAATATGGTTTATAAAATAATAATACATGCTGAGATTGTGGAAAGAGCTTCAGCTTAAAGGGTACTCTTTCTATCCATCAAAGACTACACACAGTGGAGAAGCCATATATCTGCTCAGAGTGTGGAAAGAGCTTCAGTGAGAAGGGCAATCGTTCTGCCCATCAAAGAATCCACACGGGGGAAACCGTATATGTGCTCCAGAGTGTGGGAATTGCTTCAGTTGGAATGGTAATCTTTCTGTCCATCAGAGAATCCACACAGGAGAGTGTAGTGAGCAGCCTACCAGCACTGATGGAGTTAACAGGAAAAGAACCCATGACCTTCATCAACAGACGGGCAACCCTAGGGCCTGACCAATCAACCAGGCAGGCAGGACTAGAGGGTAAGGATGTTCACAAGGATGTGCAGATGTCCCATTCGGAGGTCCAGTGTTTGGACCGGTTTGGCAGCCGGGGTTACCTTTTAAGGAGTAGAGACGGTATCCGTTAACCCCACTTCCCTGCCACATTTTCCCCACTGGCACTGCCACCAAAACCACTGGTGCAGGACTACCAGGAGGTGTGCAGTTACCCTGTGCCAGCGGTTTCGGTGGCAGTGCTGGTGGGGGAAATGCGGCAGGAGGGGGGTAACGGCACCCTCCCTACTCCTTAAAGGCAAGCCCCCTGCTGCCAAACCGTCTGTCCGACAGTTCGTGCACATCCCTACGAGAAGGCTGAGCTCCTGCGGCTGCTGGGTAAAGAAAATGGAGTTGCCCAAGTGAGAGCGGGAGGCTGACTACATTCCATCTCAGTGAATCTGGAGAAATGTGTGAGACAGATTTGCAGGGGCTTGGATCTCGCCAGGGCTTTGGGGAGATTCAAGAGGCAGAAAGCCAAGCTGTGGCTTTCGGAAGTTAGTGCAGGAGGAAGTATTGTTAATAAGACTTGCATGAGAGGTTATTTTACTTTGTGAGTGTTGCTGTGCATTTCCTAAATATCTGTTCCTTGGAACTGAATAACTAAGAACACGCCACCTGCGAAATGATCTGGGCGTCTTGAATATTCTTGTAATCAAGCTAAGCGTTTCTAAATGCAACCCAAAGTCGAAACCTGAGACCTCCTGGTCTGTAGCAACTTATCAAAAGGGTTTTCTCTGTTTTTAGAAACCCTCACAGTGTGTTTGATTAAATGTGGGGGGAGGGGAAGCCTCTCCTGCCATCCATCTCCAAAGAGGGACACTAAGCCAGCTATGGTTAGCTCACCATGTGCAGGCATACGGGTGGGGAGGAGCAGTTGTTTTTATCATTGCCGGTTAGCAAGGGGAAGTCAAGTTTGAAACTGGGATTTTTAATCACTCCAATTCCAGTTAAAATTTATTAGGGAGTGATTTGGTGGCAGTAGTTTAAACTACCAGGGTCTATTATTTACCTTTTAGTCTTAAAAGTTAAGGATTAAACTCCTTTGTGCAATCTGAGTCGGCTTCTCAAATTGCAGGGAGGGGTGACTCAGCTGATAAAGCCTCCCTCCTGAGTAGCTGGCCAAGACTGGCCAGTGGGTGGATTCTTTACAGAGAGAAACCCTATGCTTGCTCAGTATATGGAAAGAGCTTCAGTTAGAAGGGTTGAATTTGAAGGGCTGAATAGAAGGTGAAGTGCCGGGTGTGGGTTCGAGTCCCCATCGGGTGCGGGTTCGAGTCCCCACCGACATGGGAACAACGCAGAGTAAGAAAGGGGAGGGATGTACCACCTTGGAATGAGTTTTAAAGAACTGGCAGACCCTGACGGGGGAATCCCCTCAGGAGAAAAAGATGATTAATTTTTGCAAAAGTATTTGGCTTTGTTACCAATTAGAAACCGGGACCGTATGGGCCCCCTGTGGATCGATCAATTATCAAACCATACTGCAGTTATTATTGTTTTGTACCCGGGAAGGAAAATTTGAGGAACATCAATATGCGCAAGTGTTTATGGAGCTCTGGTCTAGGGATGAAATCCTTAAAAGTTGTGGGTTGAAGAAGACCCAGGCTGCTCCTCTTGTCTTCGTAGGGGTGGCAAATCCGAAAGCCAAATCCCCGCCCTATGTACACCCTTGCAATCAAACGGATCCCCTTCCCAACCCCAGTGCACCACCCGCCATACCGGCCTCCCAGACACCCTCACCTCCCCCAGTCCCGCAGGTAACAAGAGGGATGGGGACGAGCATAAGTTGTGGGCTGCACGGCTTAGGGGACATGGGACACAGGGAGGGGGAGGGCATAGGTTCTGGTTGTTCACAGAGGGAACAAGAGGAAGAGGGCAGAAGCCAGTCCAGTGGCTTCAGTGCGGAGCGCATGCCCAGAACAGACCGAGGGAGACACGACCGCCGACGCCAGGTGGCCATGCTGGCCGGCTCTCCTGCCGCGGGCGAGGTGGCAGCTGCCGTGGCGGGGCGACTGGCCCCGATGGCGGCGGCTGCCGCGGTGGGAGTCCGGATGAGGCGGCGGTGGCTGTGGTGGCCCGGCTGGCGGCAACTGCGGTGGCGGGGCAACTGGCCTTGATGGTGGTGGCAGTGGCCGCAGGGAGATTGGGCCCGCTGGCGGCAGCCGCCATGGCGGGAGACTGGGCCCGCTGGCAGCGTTGGCTGTGGCGGGAGGACTGGGCCCACTGGCGGTGGCGGCCACCGTGAGAAGCCCGGAGGCGGCGGCCGCGGAACCAGACCGGCCATGTAAAGGGTTAGGGAGCCCTGAGGTGGCGGGGGGCTTGGCCCGGCCGGGGAGGGGGCAACTGGCCTCGGCCGAAGGAGGCGGTGGGCCCAGGTGGGAGGAGGCGGCGGTTGAGGGCGCAGACTAGCGGCCGTTAAATTAACGGGTTGAAAAATACTTGTATATATATAATTCACTAAGGTTGTAGGTGGCAAGGCCTGCACACACAGTGCTTTACCAATCAGAGGTAACAGAAGAGAAGCACCCTGGTGATTGGACTATGAGGACTCCATATGCAGCTAGGAAGAGGAGTGGGTGGAGGGGTGTGGGTGGGAGGGCGGCAGGGTGGCTGACACTGAGCAATCAAGCAGGGGCTGTGGTGGGGGCCAAGGAGAGCAACAAAGTCCCAGGACACACATGCGGGTTCAGCTGGTTCCTTATACTGCAGGTTTCTCAATCCAGCCCACCTGCAGGTTTCCAGACCCTGTTACCCCCTAGCTGCCAACTGCAGTCAAGTTGGGACTTAAAATGTGTTTTGATTGGTGCTTCTCTCTGATTCACAGGATTCTCTCCCCCACCGCCCCTCCTATTTCTCAATTAGAAGCAAAGTTTGGCAGGTAAATTAAGTGCTTATTTGGAGAGAGAAATAACTTGACAAGAAAGACTCCTTGGTCATTTGGGACTAACTGCTGGACCAGGAGGATCTTATGGTTGCATTGGAAGTTAGATTTGAGATCAAAGAAAAAATGGATTTGCAAAGTACAGTAAGAAATGAAGAAAAAGACCCCTGCAGCATCCTGGCTGGGAGTGGCAAGGAATTCTGGGAAAGAATGGTGCAAATTATCCTGAAAAGAGAGCCTACAAGCACCGATATCGAATGCCAGAGTCTCAGGCAGTTCCCCGACCAGGAGGCTGAAGGACCACGAGACCTTTGCAGCACACTCCACACCAGTTGCCATCAGTGGCTGAAGCCAGAAAAGCACACCAAAGCTCAGATGCTGGACCTGGTGATCCTGGAGCTGTTCCTGACTGTCCTGCCCCCGGAGATGGAGAGCTGGGTCAGAGAGTGCGGAGCGGGGACCGGTTCCCAGGCAGTGGCCCTGGCAGAAGGTTTCCTCCTAAGCCAGGCAGAAAAGAAGAGGCAGGAGGAACAGCAGGTGAGAAGCAGGGCCGTTTTATCCAGGTAGTTTCAGGGGTCTGAGAACTTGTGGGATAATGTCACCAGTTGCCAAGTAGGATTCTCTTGCAAGCAGAACCAGAGTCCTTTTCTTCCCATCCAGCAGATGTTCAGTGATTGCAATCAGCCAAGCTGCTTTACTAGCAATGCAAGCCACACAGAGAACAACGAATGCGTGCGGGAGCAATACCAGCTTCTCCTCCCCTGCCTCCTTCCTGGCTGGCAGGTTTTACGAGTGGTTTGGGAAGCCCTCCTCTTCTATTCCTTTTCACTGCCAGGGCTGGATGACTGTCCCAATCTCCTGGTCCTCATGCACCTCCCTAAGCAAGCCATTACTGTGAGTGGGTTTCAGGGCTTCCGGGGAAGGAGACCCAAGTCCAAAGTGATTTGGAACCGCAGCACAGGCCACCTTCACCCTCTGCTGCTAGGAGGAGAGGGCCTCTGGCTCCACTCACTGCAGGATCCACTCCCTCCTGGGAAGTTCAGCATCGTTTTCTTTTTGTTCTTAGTATCTATATAATGTCTGCCCTGAGGGTATTTGTACCAAGGTTGCATTATCACATATAATACCAATAAATGCATCCATTCCCTTTCTTCATCCCTTTCTCCTCTTTCAGGCACTGGGTATGTTAGCCAAAGTGGCCGCTGATCCCCTGCAGGCAGAGAAGGCACCGTCAGACACCAGGCAAAAGCTGGTGTCTTACGTCAGACACCAGGCAAAAGCATGTTTGTTTGGCTGTGCTGCAGGAGAACTAACAACAAAAGCTTTCCCTTGGCTGATGGATGTGACAAGAAGGAATTGCAGCTATTGCTGCTCTGTGTCAGTGTGTTGTGAGGATATCATGGAGGATGTCAGCAACTGGTCCAGGTTCCTTGGATATTCCTCTTGGCTAGAGAGAAAAATTAGTCCCACAACCTGAGCCGAAAAGGGGTCATTCCTAGAGATGGCAGTAAAACACTCCCACCCTCCTCTTCCTAATTGGCAGAAATGTGAGCTCACGTCAGCCCTGACCTGATGGCCCTGTTTTTACTGCATTTGGTGGTGACCAACATGGTCCCAGAGGGAGCTTCTCTCCAGTTAGGGCTTCCCTGGCCTGTAGTGTGGCTGTGAGAGATACTTAAGAACATAAGAGCCCAGCTGGATCAGGCCCATGACCCATTTAGTCCAGCATCCTGTTTCACACAGTGGCCTACTAGAGGCCACTGGGAGTCTGCAGGCAAGAGTTATGCCCTTTCCTGCTGTTACTCCCCTGCAACTGGTACTCAGAGGCATCATGCCTTTGAGGCTGGCGGTGGCCTATAGTCCTCTGACTAGTAGCCATTGATAGACCTCTTCTCCATGAAGTTATCCAAACCCCTCTTAAATCCATCCAGGTTGTTGGTTGTCGACACATCTTGTGGCAGAGAATTCCACAAGTTGATTATTAGTTGTGAGAAAAAGTACCTCCGTTTGCTGGTCCTAAACTTCCTGGCAATCAATACTTGTAGCTTCCTTTACTTGTCTTTCTTCCTGGGACTACCGTGTTTCCCCGAAAATAAGACAGTGTCTTATATTAATTTTAGCCCCAAAAAATGCACTAGGGCAATTAGCGGTACATCAGAAATTACTGCTAGGTCTTACTTTCGGGGTAGGTCTTACTTTCGGGGAAACAGGGTATTTCCAATCCTAGTGAGGACTATTTCAAAGCCTTTGCCACTCCTTCTTGGCTCTTTGTATGGCTGTGGTCAGGAGAACAGTTTAGACAGGCTGAGTTGGGCTCTCTGAAAATTTGTTCTAGGTGGAACTGCAAAGCCTCCTTGTCTGTTTGTTTCAGTTCTGAAACTTGAGCTCGTTTCTTGGTCAGGAGATAAAGAAGATCCATTTATTGAGGTCTCTGAGGAGGAAGAGAGATCAGCAGGTAGCTACTTTGGTGTGTGTAGGAGTGTGTGCAGGACCAGCTTTCCCTGTTTGGTTTGAGGTTGAACCAGACTCTAACCCGGTGCCCTGATTCATGTACCAGTTCCATCGAACTGGCCTCTGTTTCAGCTGGAGCTCGAACCAGACTCGAACTGGTTCCAAGTGGTTCATCTATTGGGAATAACTAGAATCCGTACTGGCCCATTATTCCCTATGGGTAGTGCCTAGGGATACCAGAATGGATTAGGTAGTATGTCATGATGGGTGCTACCTATCAACCAACCTGCAAAGCTATCAGATGTTTGGGATATTTTTAATCAATTTAAAATATTTCCTGGGTCATTAGTAAGTCAGCCTTTGACTTATTGACCTTGGGGGCATTCCCATTTAAAATAGCCCAATTGGCCGATTACTTAGCAGGTTGTGTGGTAGGTAGCACCCATCATGACATACCACCCAATCGGTATTCTCTCTCTCTTTTTTTCATCTGTGTGCGGAATGAGTATTGTTCTGTGCAGCAGTATCAAGGCAGTATGTGCACACATGAATTCAGAATGGAGCCTCCGTGATTCAACCTGAGTGAGATCTAAAATTAACTGAGTGGACATTAAAAAATGTGTGAGTGTATGCGCACACATGTGCCTTAGAGGGAACACTGAACCCAATTCCTTTTTGGTGTTACTTTGCGCTATCCATAGGGAATAATGGGTCTGTTTGAATTCCCATTATTCCCTATGGCAGAACCAGAAGCACTGCCTGCACACAGTCACAACATTTTAAAACAAGGGATTCTCCCACCCACAGAATGCAGTGCAAAGCATACCAAAAAAGAACCTCTGACCCAGATTGTGCCATTGCTAGCCCCACCGTGCCAGGTGCCCTGCCCCATGCCCGCTGACACGTCATTGTCACAAGTTTCTCTATAAACACACATACACACACACTTCCTCCATAGCAACAGCCTTTTGACAGAAGATTGAATGACACTAGAACAGCCCTGCCGGATCAGGTCCAAGGCCTATCTCGTCCAGCATCCTTTTTAACATCATGGGCCACCAGGTGACCCTGACTGTGAGTGTATATGCAGAATGCATATAGCCAGGCTGAGACCACCACACCACAGTCCACAGCTTGCTGTGCCACTGCCAGGACAGACACATGTCATGGAGCAAATCTCTCACTGCAAATCCACAGCAGACAGAGATTTTGCCACAACACCAGTGACCAGACTGAACCTCAAGTCTCAGGAAGGCAGGGCAGGCAAGCCTGGCAAGGCAACCACGTTCTTCTGTCTTTGTCCATCTGAGATCCGGCAAAAGCAAGGAGAATTGGGGTGTGTGTGTGTGTGTGTGTGTGTGCGCACACATGCGTGTTGAGATTGAAAAAAATAAGCCACATGAGAGAAGACTTTTCTTCTTTTTGTGTATGCCGTAAGTTGGCCTTAGGTAGGGCTGGGCTCTGGCTGACAGCCTGCTGGCTGACACATGCGAGGGAACCAGTCTAGACTCATCATGGGCCAATGTGTGCAGAGGCGTATCTAGGGAAAATAACTCCTAGGGCAAGCACTGAAATTGCGCCCCCTGTCCAAACATCTGACACCCATCTTTCAGATAACTTTACCATAATATCAGCTCAAAAATACAAGTCAAGCTCGTTAATCTTTTAATATTTCAAAAACTATTTAGCAGTGGACGTAGCCAGACCAAAAAAGGCTGGAAAACTAAAATTTCAGTATGCTGGGGCTCATGAAATACCCAAATACTATGTGGAGGTGTACTTGGAAAACTAAACAGAAGTGCCTGTCTAATTCCCTACTATGCATTGTAGCATCACTATTACATAAGTTTTAAAAATCAATGGAGAATTGGACTTTTCCCAGATACTCTGAAAATAATTAAAGGATATGCAGAGTAAACTGTCACTGCTTGGAATATATTCTAGTCTTTCAGAAAGACAGTTAAAATGAGAGAAAGAGAGCAAGAAACTCCCTGTGGGCCTTAATACTAAGGATTTCACACTGATTCAAAGACATACTCATCATTAATAGCCATATCACGTTTAACTCACTTATCACAAGAAGCAAAGTAAGAGCAAATGAATACAATCCTAGCTCATAAGCTTCAGCTCAGTATTCACAAGCCCTGATTCTCTGTACATAGTGCCAATCTGAATATGTGTACAGTGTCTTATATTATATTAATTTAAAAAGAAGAAGAAGAAGAAGTTTACCTGTAGCCCCTTTGGGAGGCTTCCTAAAGGCTGTGGGGGGGAGGGTCTGCAAAAATTCCCCTCCCCCACTGGCCTCTAGGGCCTCGCAGGGACCATTTGAGCATGTGTGGTGGCCATTTTTAAAAATAATCTTTTTTTTTTAAATGGCTGCTGAAAACAAAATGGCCACCATGCATGTTCAAATGGTCTCTGCAAGGCCTGGCATGACCTAGGGCCTCACAGAGGCCATTTGAGCATGCACGGTGGCCATTTTGTTTTCGGCAGCCATTTAAAATTTTTTTTAATTTTACAAAATGGCGCCCCCCCTTCAAGTGGCGCCCGGGGCACTTGCCCTGCCTGCCCTATCCTAGATACGCCCCTGTATGTGTATGCCACGCATGTTTGTTTGGCTGTGCTGCAGGAGAACTAACAACAAAACAACCAACAACTGTCCAAAGCAAGCAGCACAAAAGCTATCCAGCAAACAAACAAAACCCATCCTCACAAGACTGGCGATGCCCACACAAGCCACCCATCAAGCCAAAACAAAGCCACCTGTTCTCCACAATGGACTCCATTGGGTGCTGGCCTGGGGCTGTAGACCATCATCATGGGCTGGTGGAGAGTGTGCATGTCTGCATGTGTCAGCAGCACTAACGGGCTATTCGGGGTTGGCCAGGGTGAGCTGGTATTGCAGTGGGCGGGGGTGACCACAAGTCACTCACCCCCCCACATCCAGCTCGGGGTAGCCCAGCAGGGGGAAATTGGCCTTCAGGAAGACCGGCTGCTCCAGCAAGTCAGCATCCAAATGTGAGCGATGGGGTCTCACCATATCCCTGGCCTTGGAGAACACCCTCTCACTCTGGACACGGGTTGGGGAGCAAGAGAGGAGCCATCCGGTGATGGTTACCAAGTCCGGCCAGACTTGACGACACATTGCCCCAAACTAAACGAGATCCGTCCTGGGGTTCACCACCACCGGTTCCTGCAGGTACTGCAGAACGCTTTGCTCCGCACCGCTGTAGTCAGCGCTTCCCGTACCCCTGGCTAGGTGCCAAGGCACCCCCCCATTTCAACCACGTCAGAATGAACATGTGGTGCCACCAGCTGCATTGGAGTTACCAGGGACACCACGCTGCTGGACCGGGAAGTGGTGCTGATGCTGGGTATACACTGCGCATTCAGAGGAGGCACTCCAGCCCTCTCCTCCTGGTTTTTACCCAGCCTCCTCTCCTCTCCCTGAAGAACCCCTTTCACCAGGAAGGCCCTCCACTCCGTCAGCGCATCAGGAGTGACCGCATTGCCCTTCATGGTTGGGTCACACAGGCAGGCCAAAACATTCTCTGCCGATTGACCCAACCTGCTGGGGTGGAGCCATTCCAGAACTCCAGCCCTCAGCTGACCTGCCAGCATGGCAGGAAAAAGGTAAACAGACCAAAGGTAAACAAACGGCCTTGAAATTGTTTTTAATGAAAGGTGGTATACAAATGTAACAATAAATAAAAATAAATAATAAAATACAAAATGGCAGCCGCCATGTTCAAACTATCGAACTGGTTCAAAGCAGTGCTATACGAACCGGGTCTGGTTTGATCTTGGACCGGCTCAGTGGGCTGGTTTCGTGGGCCGGTTCAGTTCAAACTTTATTTATTTATTCGATTTATATACTGCCCTTCCAAAAATGGCTTAGGGCAGTTTACATCAAAATAAAACTGTTGAATCAATTAACCATTGAAAACAAAACTATAAAAACAGCATACAATGAATTAACAATTAAAACATTTAAACAGTTAAAAAGCCTGGAGAACCAGGCTGAAGGTTTACAGCAGTTAAAAACAATTTACTACAAATTAAAAACCCGGAAGGCCAGGCCAAACAGATAGGTTTTGAGGGCTCTCCTGAAGGCCAGCAATGAGTTCAGGTTACGGATTTCTTCTGGGAGTATGTTCCATAGCCTAGGAGCAACTACAGAGAAGGCCCGCCTCTGAGTCGCCACCAGACAAACTGGCGGTAATTGGAGACGGACCTCCTCAGATGACCTTAACGTGCGGTGGGGATCGTTTAGTGTAGAAGAAAACGCTCTCTAAGATAACTCAGACCTAAGCCTTTCAGGGCTTTAAAGGTAATAACCAGCACTTTGTTTTATTTATTTATTTATTTATTTATTTAACACACTTCTATACCACTCAAAACGCACGTCTCTGAGCAGTTTACAACAAGCAAACAAAATAAAACATTATTTAAAATAAATGACAACAAAAAGACTTAAAACAGTAGCTAAAACAAAATAAATGACATAGTAAAAGTTAAAACATTACAACCATTTAAATTTTTAAAAACATTTTAAAATGATACAACTGTTAAAACAGTATTTAATTAAAGGCCTGGGGGAATAGGTGTGTCTTTAAAGACTTTTTAAAAGTTGTCAGAGATGGGGAGGCTCTTATGTCAGCAGGGAGCTTGTTCCAAAGCTCTGGGACAGCAGTGAAGGCCTGTCCCTGAGTAACCACCAAACGAGCCGGTGGCAACTACAGACGGACCTCTCCTGATGATCTCAATGGGCAGTGGGTATCTATAATGAAGAATACATCCTCTTAAATACCCAGGGCCCAAGCTGTTTAGGGCTTTATAGGTTATAAACAGCACCTTGTATTTTGCCTGGAAACCTATTGGCAGCCAGTGTAGCTCTTTCAGTATGGGAGTAATATGGTCTCTCCTAGATGACCCAGAGACCAACCTCGCTGCTGCACTCTGAACCAGCTGTAGTTTCCGGACTACACACAAGAGCAGCCCCACATAGAGCACATTGCAGTAATCCAGTCTTGAGGTTACCAGCTGATGTACCACTGAGGTCATTTATCTCAAGAAACGGACACAGCTGGCGTATCAGCCGAAGCTGATAGAAGGTACTTCTGGCCACTGCCTCAACTTGGGAGACCAGGCTGAGGCTTGAATCCAGAAGCACCGCCAGACTGCCTACCTATTCCTTCCGGTATTTTTGGAATTCCAAGCACCAGTACTGTGACAACAAAACATAGGCCTTTGGTATCAGTGTTAAAGTGAATGCAGCGCAGATCAATCTCATCTCTTGAGTTTCGACCCCGCACAATGAGTACCTCCATCTTATCTGGATTCAGTCTCAGTTTGTTATCCTCATCCAGCCCAGTACCGCCTCCAGGCAGGCATTTAGGGAGGTTATGCCCCCTCCCGAAGATGTTGACATGGAGAAGTAGATTTGGGTGTCATCAGCATACTGATAGCACCCCGCACCAAATCTCCTGAAGATCTCTCCCAGTGGTTTCATGTAGATGTTAAACTACATTGGAGACAATACGGAGCCTTGAGGGACACTATACAAAAGTTCACATTCGATATGGTCTGACACCTCAACAGGGATCCTGGTAAGGGAGATATTGTTCTTATAGACCACAGCCACTCCACCTCCCGCCCACGGTCCCTCACCAGCTCCTCAACAGAGGACCCTGGAGAGAGAAGTTGACCAGACCGGGCCACCAGCCTCCCACAACCAGGTCTCTGTAATACATACCAGGTCGGCGCCTTCATTCAGAATCAAATCAAAAATGGTTTCTGATTTGTTCTGGACAGACCTGGCATTACAGAGGAGCCATCTGGGAGTTTCCAAGGGTGGTCGGCACTGCTCCCCAAGGTCAAAGAGCTGACAGGACAGCCGGAAGGGGAAACAGCTTCCCCTTCCCCTGTAATGGCCCACTGACCTGCCAACGTTACTACTTCTGTTCCCCACCACCACCGGAATTGCCACCCCACAGTCAGTAGACACGCTCTCTGTCTCGCCATCTCCAGGTAAGTCCAGATACATTCTAAAAGAATCTCACCCAGGACTAATTAAAACAGAAGCCCTGCTATTAAATGCAGCCCCACATACAAATACTTGGGCCAGGAGGCCTGGCCTTCGCTGTCCCCCGAAGTAGCTCCTTCAAAGGGGTGACCCTGCTGGTGGCGGGCCCACCGCCACTGGCAGCACCCTATATAGCCCTGATCAGGCAGCTCTAGGCAGATGGAGTCCAGGAAACTGCCAAGTTACTCCCTGTGGGCCCCAGTCCTGCAAAGCCTCACCAGAGTCCAGCAGCCTGTCCTGGGGAGCAGATAGTAAACGGGGGGCGGGGGCAGAAGCAGACAGGCAGGCACCCAGTCCTTCACCCAGGGGTATGTCTGGGGGCAGATGTTCCTCCTCCTCTTCTCTCCTACAGGCTTCAGGAGTGTAACCAGAAACATATTGCTAGCCAGTGTAACTGTTTTAAAATAGGCATAATATGTTCTCTCCAGGTTGCCCCAGAGACCAGTCTGGCTGCCTCATTTTGAACTAACTGAAATTTCTGAACTATATACAAAGGCAGCCTCACGTAGAGCGCATTGCAGTAGTCAAGCCTGGAGGTTACCAGCTGATGCACCACTGTTTTGAGGTCATCCTCTTCAAGGAATAGGCACAGCTGTCGAATCAGCCGGAGCTCATAGAAAACACTCCTGGCCATGGTCTCCATCTGAGATCCCAGGGTGAGGCCTGAGTCCAGGAGTACCCCCAAGCTGAGCACCTGCTCCTTCCGTGGGAGTGTAACCTCACCCAGCACAGGAAGATCTAACTCATCCCTCAGATTCTGAGCCCCTACAATGAGCACCTCCCGTCTTGCTTGGATTCAGCTTCTTTATCCCTCATCCAACCTGTTACTGCCTGTTGGCAGGCATTAGAGAATGAGTGCCATTTCCTGATGATGAAGATTAAAAGGAGAAGTGGATTTGGGTGTCATCAGTATACTGATAACACGCAGCATCAAACCTCCTGATGATCTCACCCAGTTCGAGTTGAATCCGGTTCAAATTGAGCCAGTCCTGCATACACTAGCTGTGTGGTGGGAAACTTTCTCAGGAGCTTCAGGCAATGAGTTCCCCTGGCAAATCTTTCTTCTGTCTTAATCTCACTCCAGGAGTGTCTTGTCCTAATGAGCTGGGGTCAGGGGCACCAAAAGAGGCCCAGCTAACTCTCCTTCTTGGAGCTCGATTTGCTCCTCTCTCTCCCATCCAGCTCCACCCCGGCATTAATGAAAGCCACACTGCCTGCGGGCTGGCCATTGCTCAAGTATTTTTATTTATTCATTTACTTATTTTTACATAAATATCCCGCTTTTCCTCTGAGGAGCTCGGAGCAGTGTACATGGTTATGTTTCATAGAGCTGTGCAGACTGTTCTCTTATTATTCCTTCAGGTAATCAGAGGAAGAACAGAAAAAAGGGGGAAGTATTGAGAAGAAAAACGGAAGAAAAAGAGAAGACGGCAGCTTCTGAAGGGACAGGCTTCCAGGCAATTCCAGTTGAAGATGCTGTTAACATCCCTCTAAGCAGAAACATTTTAACTAATAAATCAAACCTTAGTGCACATCACAGAATCCATACAAGTGTGAAAGCATATCAATGCACAATGTGTGGAAACTGCTTCAGTGATCAGTTGAACTTTTATGAACACCAAAGAATCCACACAGGAGAGAAACCATGCTCGGAGTGTAGAAAGAGCTTCAGTCACGACAATGCCCTTGCTGTCCACCAGTGTGTCTGCAAAGGAGAGAAACCAGATACAGTATTCAAGTATGGAAAGAGCTTCATTAGTAGATATAAGCTTCCTTCCCATCAGAGTCGCCACACAGGAGAGAAACCCTATACATGCTTAGAGTGTGGAAAGAGCTTCAGTAGGAAGGACAGTCTTTCTGCCCATCAAAGACTACACACAGGGGAGAAACCCTGTATGTTCTCAGAGTGTGGAAAGAGCTTCATTTGGAAGGGACAACTTTCTGCCCATCAGAGTATCCACACAGGGGAGAAACCGTATACTTGCTCAGAGTGTGGAAAGAGCTTCAACCATAAGACACACCTTTCAATTCATCAAAGAATCCACACAGGGGAGAAACCGTATACATGCTCAGAGTGTGGAAAGAGCTTCCGTCAGAAGGACAGTCTTTCTGCCCATCAAAGTATCCACACAAGGGAGAAACCAAATACATGCTCAGAGTGTGGAAGGAGCTTTAGTCGGAAGGATAATCTTTCTGCCCATCAAAGTATCCATCCACACAGGGGAGAAACCATATAATTGCTCAAAATGTGGAAAGAGCTTCAGCAGGAAGAAATATCTTTCTGTCCATCAAAGAATCCACACATCAGAGAAACCATATAAGGGGCGGTGGGGTGGGATGTTACTGAAATGACTAAGAGGGTCCAGAGTGCTAAAGACTAAGAGAATCACAATCCATATGACAGCGATAATTTAAGAAGGCCTGGTACATTTCCCCCCTCAGTCATTAAGGAGAGTGCTCCAAGTGTGGAAAGAGTTTCAGCTGGAAGGGCTAACTTTCTGTGCTTCAAAGAATCCATACGGCAGACAAACCGCTTCCTTCCCCTTCACCCCTGACATCCAGTCGTTCCTTGTTACTCTTCCCTGGCTACATTCCCTCTAAACTTCACGTTTGTGTGCCCGCTCACTTCCATCCTCCTGGCCACACAGTTAATTTTCACTGCCAGGCACAGCCACCTCCTCCCCTAGAGAAAAGGGCTAAAAACTCCCTTTCCTCCCTTCCTGTGCTGCTGAGAGATATCGGGGAGGCAGAGGAAGTAAGGATCCAGCTGGGAGTGGGGGTGGGAGGGGAGAAAGCAGTTGCTCGGCGGGAAGAGTCTAGTGCAGGACTGTTCCTTTGGCCCTCCTGCAGATATTGGCCTATATCTCCCATAATCCCTGGCTATTGGCCTCTATGACTGGGGATTGTGGGAGCTGTAGTCCAAAAACAGCTGGGGGGCCAGAGTTGAGCAGGCCTGGTCTAGTGAGTTCCTTCTGGATCCCTCACAAGTCACCTCCTGTTAGCACAGGAAAGAGGCAAGTGCATCATGCTATCATGGGGGTGAGGAGGAGGGTAGCCGGTAGCAGCTGGTGGCCAAAAGACTGGGTGGCCCCTTGTAACGGAGGTCTTAGGAGGGCTCGTCCTAAGTCTCCTCTCCTGAGACACCTCACTAGATCAGCATTCAGAGCTGGAGGTGGGAGGAAGAGGAAGTGGTCTGGGGTGGGGGAGCAAGGGAGGTGGCCAGCGGGGGAGAGGGGAGAGAGAGGCGGCGGCAGTGAGGTGGTAATGGCAACCCGGTGGGGTGTTATGCTGCCGGCTTGGCAGGCGCAGGTGGTGGGGTGAGGGAAGGAATGCAGCAGCAGTGGGGAGAACTAGCCCCAGAGATTGGGGAGGAAAGGAATGCTGCTGCCGGCTGCTGCTTCAGTGGGGAACAGGAGAAAGGCTGTGCTGCACACACAGAATACTGCTGCCGGGTGTGGGGGGGGGCACGCCTGAAGGGGAGGAGATCCTCTGCTGTATGCCTTCCCTCCCCACTTGCTGAAGCGGTACAGGGTCACTTGTATTCTACTCAGTAAATCCTGAAGAGTGTGTGTGTGATTGGAATCGGACATTTGTCCCAAGGGGGAATCCTGTAGAGAGTATGGGGGAGGAGTCAAGAGGGAAAGGGAAGGGGGAAATGGGGTTGTTGCAGCTGCTGAATAAACCTTTAGCTAAGTCTCTGCCTAAGATTTCCTTGTGCATGAGAGAAGCAGCTATAAATTAACAGGCTGTTTCCCGCTGCCACCATGCTTCCTGCCCACCCTAAGAGTTTCTTCCTTCCATGTGTTTCTTTGTGCTATGCTTCAGTTCTCCCCGCCTGTTTGCTGGGGCTAGTTCCTGCCTGCTCCTGGGCTCTATTCACCAAGGAGAGTGCCAGGATTGTCCATGCAAAATGTGATACCAGAAGGTCAGTGGGGAGTGCTTTATTCAGAATTCCTTCTAAAAATATCCTCCCCACCCCGAAGTTATAACCTTTCCCTCAGGGGCGTAACTATAATAGGGCAAGGGGAGACAGTTGTCTGGGGGCCCACTGCCTTTGGGGGTCCCCCAGAGGCAAGTCACATGACTGACTCCCCCAGCCGTGCCCTCGCCTGGGCTTCCTTCAGTTGTATTTATCCTCCGAAATTGATGTGAGTGTTAAGACCTGGAGCTACCAGAACAGCATGTCTTTCTTTACTACCATTAAATGACTTGCATCGTCCACAATTCACAAAACCTTTAAAAAAATAATTTAGGATGATGTTCTATTGTGGCACGTAGGATAGATAGATAGATTAGATTTATTTTACTATGCTTTTTGTTACCACTCTTCAGCCTCATTTAAGACAGGCGCCTGTCTCGGAAATCCGGAAGCTCTGCTCTCCCTTTCACCCTTAGAGCAGAGATGGGCAAACCTGGTCCTCTGTAGCAGCAATTTACCCTGCCTAGTGCATCATCACAGGGACAATGAAAACTGACAGCCTAGTGCATCCGAAATATAGACCCATTAGAAAAGCCTGCCTGGTTTGGGCAAACTGACAGGGGCAGGGAAAACTGACAGCCTTGTGCATCAGAAATGCAGACCCCTTTAAAAAGCACTTCAGGGTGGTACTATCTAACAGGGATAGGGGTAGTGGGATCTGCTGGGGCTGGGTCCCATCCCAGGAGTGGAAGCATGGTCCCTGGAAACTGATTGGAGCCTTGTTGAGGACTAGAACTCAGTACAGCCTTGTGCGTTCGAGATGAGGACCCCTTTAAAAAGTCCGCCTGGTTGGTACAATCTGACAGGGACAGGGATAGTGGGATCTTGTGGGTCCCAGCCCAGGAGTGCAAGCATGGTCCGTGGAAACAGACTTGATCCCAGCGGAGGCCTAGAACTCAGGACAGCCTAATGCATCAGAGATGCAGACGCATGAGAAGAGCCTACCTGGTTGGTGCAATCTGAGAGGGACAGGGAAAAGTGACAGCCTAGTGCATCAGAGATGCAGACCCATCAGAAAAGCCTTCCTGGTTGAAATCTGTGGGGTAGGTGGAACCACACCTTTAATAGCTAAACTTGTGTCCCCAAAAAATATGTTGGGGCCAGTACAATCTGTACTCGTGTCCAGGACTGGAACTCAGGACCTGTTTGTGAAAACAGCAGTGACCCTGTTGCAACCCCACGCAATGAGAGCTTCTGACCTGCTCATAGAGGATGTGGCAGATGCAGCTAGCAAAATTGCACAATTGATTAGGCCTGCCCATGCTCCCAAAGCACAAGATGATTTTAATATTTTGAAGATAACGAATTACCTTGTACCAAAAAAAATTGCAAATATCTGGTACATAATTTTTAAAAATGTAGTTTAATTTCTCATTTAATAACCAAACCTCTAACAGCTGAATCTGTATCCAGGATAAGACATCTTAACATAATTTTCAAAAATGTAATTTTTCACGTTTTGAAGATAATGAATTACGTTACTGCCCATGTTCCCAAAGCACCAAAATATTTTAATACTTTGTTAAAAAAAAATTAAAAACATATTAAAAATTTTTAACAATCTTAAACATCAGTTTTAAAAAACATTTAAAACATCTTAAACATTATTTTTAATAATCTTAAAACATTTAAAACATCATAAACATTACATTGCTGCAAAAGTCTCTTCAAGGTATGGGCAACTGAGTGGCTACAAATGGGGACTGAGCATGAGCAAGGACACGGAAGTAGTAGCAAGATCTGAGCGGCAGCGGAAAAGATCAGACTAGCGTGTCATCAAACCCTGCTGGAAAGCCTGCTGGGCAGGGCTCGTCGAGGGGCAGGGTAAAGTGATGCTACAGGTGTAGCTGTGGTTGAACTCCAACTCCCATCATCCCCAGCCGCCTCTCTAGGAATCTGGAAGCTCCGATCTCCCTTTCGCCTTTAGAGTGACCCCAGCAAGCCAAGCAAGCGATCGCTCCTCCTTTTCCTCTTGCCAAACGAGGAAGAAGCAGCAGAGAGGGAGGCATTTGGATAGGGGGATTCCTGCAGAAAGAGGGACCGAGGGGGTGGGATGCGTACATCCTGGGGCTCCCCAGTCCCTTGTACGACCGCCGCCCCGCTTTCCTTCCTTGCCCTGCCTTCCCTGGGAGCCAGGCCCCCACGAGCACTTTGCACAGATCGCGGCGGGAACGGCTGATGCTGCAGGTGAGGAATTCAGGGCGGGGGGGGGGGGGCGGAGAGAGGGCAGCTGGGGCACAAAGCAATCCTTGACCCTTTGGGCTCGGGTGAGACGAGGGGAGAGTGGGGCCCTGCCCCACACCCCGACACACCGGCGGCCTCCATCATCCTGGCCGCATGCATGCAAGTCACAAGCACTCCCGCTCCAGCTGCCCGCCCACCGCCCAGCCTGGAGATGGAAGGAGGATGGGTCTGTGAGCAGGGGAGGGGGGTCTCTGAGGTTCCTGGGCATAGAGCCTTATTACAGCCAGAGCCCCCTTGCTATCGTCTCTCCCCCCCCCCCCGATTGTCAAGCATATTCCCTGCGGACTCTAGACTGACTGAATCTTCAGACTACTCTGCTGTTCTCCCCCATTTGTTACCCCTCTTCCCTGGGGGGTACTGCTAGTTCAGTGGTCCACCGCCCCTCACCCCGTTTTTGATACTTCTACTTTTTAATGCTTTCGAAGAAATTCGATTTTGAAGCCATTAAGAACCCCGGTGTCCTTTTTTCCATCTCTTGGTTTCGGTGTGGTGGTTGCCTCTTTCTTTATTTTTAAATTTTCCTTCTGTTTTCAGTCAGTCCCTGCAGTAGTCCTGCCATCACATCAATGGTGGTGGGGTGCGGGCGAGGCATTTACTGTGCTCTAGTATCTCACCCCACTACCTTTCTTTGCAAGAGGGACAACTTTGCTGCCACACATTTTAAAAACAACAACCAGAGTTGTGGGTAACAGTACTCTTTTGGGGTGGCTAATGAGCCCCCTCTCCTGTGCAGCCACCCTCTGGCCCCTACATTAAGTTCATGTCGCCTTTGTCTCCCCTATTCACACAAATGAAGGGAGGAACCTCCAATTACTAAAAAAAAGGGGGGATTTCATTAAAAGGTTATAGATGATGAAACCATAGGAAAGAGAAGAGGAAGTATTTCCCCCCCCAGATTGATCAAATGGTGTGAGCTTCTGAGCTATACAAATCTCTTCCAGCTCAATTTGTTTTTATTAATCAGTTAGAGGGAGGAACTGCTTCTGAGTCAGTGCAGCATGCTGCTCCCACAAGATTCACTGGGTAGACCACTCCCTGGTTACAAGGTGACTGAAGGATGACCTCCCACTAACGATTGGCATTCCCAGCTGGTAATGATTGCTACCACCACCTACTCTCCGTAGGGTTGGGTCCTTTCTCCCCCTCCCATTTGGTATCCACGGCTGGGAAGGGTAGGAGACCCAAACTAGTCACCATCCAACTGGAATCAATAAAGGATTCTCACAGGACAGGAGCAATTGGTGACCCCTGGGCTCCAAGGTCCGTTGGCGTGGTGCTAGGGAACTTCCCTCCCCTTCCCCACAGAGCATTCCAAACTGCTCTTATAAAGTAGAAAGAGGTTTTTTTATTTTTCTCTGAAGCATTCTTGAGAGAAACATAAGAGTTGGTAATAGGAAAAACAAATCAGTTTGTAGGATACACAGGTACACTAGAAACAAAAGCTTCTAAGGAAATGTCTGTCTTTTTCTACCACAGTTTTTTCTCAGATGGCAGTCCTTCCTTAAAGTATTTCTTATACTGCAGCTTTCTCAGTCCAGTCCTCCCAATGAGAACCTTAAGGAGACAGTGTGATTCCAGGCTTTTCTGGCTCTTCTCGCTTCAGCTACCAACAGTCTGAACTTCAAAAGAGAAAGTAGCTTCCCCAAAAGAAGGGAAAACATCTTGCAAATTGGATTGGTCTCAGGCTGGAACTGGCTACCAGTCACAGGGTTCCTGTAGACTTCCAGGTCCTGTTACTCCCTAGCTGCTCACTACAGTGAATTTGTGAAATAATGTGTGTTTGTGTGTGTTGATCTGTGGTTCTCTGTGATTCACAGGATTCTCCTCCCACCCCTTAATTTTTCTCAAGGAGAAACAAGATTTTGCAGGTGAATTAATTGCTTGTTTGGAGAAAACAATAACTTGACAGACTCTTTGGCCATATGAGACTAACTGTTGCACTAAGAAGATCTTCCGGCTTCATTGGAAGTTTCATTTGAGCTCAAAGGGATTTGCAAAGCCCAGTAAGTAATAAATCAGGGAAGGGAGCAGAAAAAGACCCCCAAAGCATCCAGGCTGGGAGTGGCAGGGAATTCTGGGAAAGAATGGTGCAGAAGATTCTTGAAGGAGACCCCACCAGCTCCGATGTTGAACGTCAGAGACTCAGGCAGTTCTGCTACCAGGAGGCTGAAGGACCCAGAGACATTTGCAGCAAACTCCATGCCCATTGTCATCAGTGGCTGAAGCCAAAAAAGCACACCAAAGCTCAGATGCTGGACCTGCTGATCTTGGAGCAGTTCCTGACTGTCCTGCCCCCGGAAATGGAGAGCTGGGTCAGAGAATGCGGAGCAGAGACCAGTTCCCAGGCGGTGGCCTTGGCGGAAGGTTTTCTCCTGAGCCAGGCAGAGGAGAAGAGGCAGGAGGAGCAGCAGGTGAGCATCAGGGCCGTTTTATCCAGGTAGTTTCAGGGGGCTGAGAACTTGTGGGATAATGTCACCAGTTGCCAAGTAGGATTCTCCTGTAAGCAGAGCCAGAGTCCTTTTCTTACTATCCGGCAGACATTTAGGGCTTACCATCAGCCAAGCTTCTGTACTAGCGATGGAAGCCAAACAGAGAGCAAAGAACGTGTGCAGGAGCAATACCACCTTCTCCTCTCCTGCCTCTTTCCTGTCTGGCAGGTTTTACAAGGGGGTCCGTAATGTCCTCCTCTTTTAGTCCTTTTTACTGCCAGTGCTGGATTCCTTCCCCAATCCCCTATTCCTCATGCACCTCCCAAAGCAAGCCAGGGCTGTGAGTGGTCAGCAGGGGTTCCAGGGAAGGAGACCCAAGTCCAAAGTGATTGGGGACTGCTGCCCCCTTGGGCACTGCCTGCCCAGCCCCACTTCACCCTCTGCTGCTGGGAGGAGAGGGCCTCTGGCTCCACTCACCACGGGATCCTCTCCTTCCCTGGAAGTTCAGCATCCCCTCCAAGTGTCTTGTGCTGCCCCAAGGAGGGTCTTCTCAACTGTGGGGCTCCTGCTATGGGATTCTCTTCCCAGAGATGCCAGACTGATGATGTAGTGATTCTCTTTATTGAGCAGGGGGAGAGTCACTGGCCCTATCCACCCCCAGCACAGTACCTCCAGTGACTCTTGCTGGTGTCTATCTGATGTTTCTTATTAGATCGTGAACCCTTTGAGGACAGGGATCCATCTTATTTGCTTGTTATTTCTCTGTGTAAACCGCCCTGAGCCATTTTTGGAAGGGCGGTATAGATATTGAATAAATAATAATAATAATTTTTATATTTTCCCAAGTCATTTAAAACTATCATCTGAGGATATTAATCTTTATCCAGCAACCTGATGGGCACTTTATCTTCTATTGCTTTATGCCTTCTTGTCTTTTTGTTTTTAATTTCTTTGTAAAGTGTGCCCTTAGGGGGGATTATTACAAATGTTGTGTGATACCAATATCATACCAATAAAGGCTTCATCCCTCTTCCCTTCCTCCTCTTTCAGGCACTGGATATGTTAGCCAAAGTGGCCACTGATCCCCTGCAGGCAGAGAAGGCTCCGTCAGACACCAGGCAGAGGCTGCTCTTCAGGGGGATCGTGCGGGAGGAGAAGGGGGATGGAGGAACCACCTCTCTGGGTAAGGATGATTGGGGTGTTTCATCTCGGCCCCCCTCTCTCCTGAAATCCCTGGGTTGCTTTTTCATTCCCTTTAGCTCTCTGTGCAAGAGACACTTTTCTCTAGCGCTCTCTACTGTTTTCAGTAACTTCACACTGAGACTCCAAAAAACATTGTAAGAGACAGACTGATTTCACTCGTGTCACGGAAATGATAATGCCTAACAGCATGAAACACATCTCCTTTCTTTCCCTTACAGGCTGTGAAATGTCCCTGAAGATTCTTTCTAGGCCTTCTTCTCTTGGAAGTGGAGTTGAAGGGGTTGCTGTGCAGTCACTGCAGGATCAGGTAGGAGAAGCATCGTTGGAGGAAGAGGCGGGCCTCACTTCTCTCTGGGCTGGAAAATATTTTTCGCTTTCCCTTTCCTTCACTCAAAGATGCCTCCTTTGAAGACAAAGGTTGCCACAGAAGAAACATTAGAATCTTCAGAAGAAGATCCAGCCATTACCTTTCTTACCTTTCAGGAACAGAAACTGCTTTCTTCATCTTTCAGGGACCCGTGTCCTTTGAGGAGGTGGCTGTGTGTTTCTCAGAGGAGGAGTGGGCTCTGCTGGATCCAGGCCAAAGGGCTCTGTACAGAGAAGTCATGGAGGAGACTTCTGGGCTTCTGGCCTGGCTGGGTAAGGCTCCCTCTTTCCCTTGGCGGATGGATGTGGAAAGCTGGAATTGCTGCTAGTGCTGGTCCGTATCAGTGCATTGTAAGGATGTCATGGAGGATGTCAGCAGCTGGTCCACATTCCTTGGAGATTCCCCTTGGTTAAAGAGAAGAATGAGTTCCAACCTGAGCCTGAAAGGGGTCCTTCCTAGAGATGGCAGTAAAACACTCCCACCCTCCTCTTCCTAATGGGCAGAAGTGTCAGCTCACTTCAGCCCTTAATTGACGGCCCTGTTTCTGCTGCATTTGGTGGTGTCTGACATGGTCCTAGAGGGCACTTCCCTCCCGTTAGGGCTTCCCTGGCCTGTAGTGTGGCTGAGAGAAATATGTGTGGCTTCCTCTACTTGACTCCCTTCATGGAACCTGGTGAGGAAAGAGCATCCAACTCCTGGAAATGGACTGAATCTTCCAGTCCCAGGCACTTGCCCTGACTCTCCCACTCCAAGCTCTGCTGCATATGGGAGGATAGAATCTTAAAGATCCTTTGCCACCCCTTCTTGGTCCTTGGTGTGGCTGTGGTCAGGAGAACTATTTAGCCAGGCTAGGGACATATCAAGCTGGATATACTGAGTCAGACCACTGGTCCATCTAGCTCAGTATTGTCTTTACAGAATGGTAGTGTCTTCTCCGAGGTTGCAGGCAAGAATCTCTCTTAGCCTATCTTGGAGAAGCCGGGGAGGGAACTTGGGACCTTCTGCTCTTCCCAGAGCAGCTCCATCCCCTAAGGGGAATATCTTGCAGTGCTCACACATATAGTCTCCCATTCATATGCAACCAGGGCAGACCCTACTTAGCTAAGGGGACAAGTCATGCTTGCTTCCCCAAGACCGGCTCTTCTCCCAGAGAAGAACAGGCAACAGGCTGACTTGGGCTCTCTGAAGATTTGTTCTAGTTAGAACTGCAAGACTGTTCTGTCTGCTTCTTTCAGTTCCCAAACTTGACTTCATTTCTTGGTCAGAAGACAGAGAAAATCCATTTGTGGGGGTCTCCAAGGAAGAAGAGGGATCAGCAGGTAGATGCTTTGCTGCATGGTGGGAATGTGTGCTCCTGGCAAATCTTTCTTCTGTCTTAATCTCACTCCAGGCGTGGTTCATCCTAACAAGCTGGGAGAGGGGCACCAAAGGGGGTCCAGCTGCCTCTCCTTCTTAGATCTCTGTTTGCTCATCTCTCTCTCATCCCGCCTCACCCTGGCATTTATGAGAGCCACACTGCCTGCAGGCTGGCCATTGGTCAGGAAGAGCTGCGAAGGCTGTTTAATCATTGACCGGCCCTCGCAGCTCTACCTGATGAATGGCCAGCCTGCAGGCAGCACACCTCTTGTGGATGCTGGGGTGGGATGAGATGGAGCTCTGAGAGGGAGCGGCAGCTCTGTCTCCTTTGGGGGTGCCCCACCCCAGCTCTTCAGGATGATTCACTCCTCTCTCATCCACATTAGAGCTGTCAGGGGAGACAGCAAAGGAATAACTGCAGAGATTCCCCCTGTGAGGTAAGGGGGCAGGTTAAAATGATGGGAAAATTGTAACCAATCTGAGGGAAATGCCTTTGCAACACCACATCCTTTGGAGCATGTAGCTGGATTTAATACTAATCAGCTGAGGCTGCTTAGCACACAGCAGGATTTGCCCCTCCCCTGCATCTTTTCCATGGTTTTAACTGCACGGCCATTAATTTGGCTTGTTTTTTGGATTGAGGCTCTGTTCCTCCTTCACCAAAATTCTCTCTTTATTCCTGCAGGTAAACAGAGGAAGAACAGAAAAAAGGAGGAAGCACCGAGAACAAAAACCGAAGGAAAAGAGAAGGAGAAGAAGACGGCAGCTTCTGGAGGGACAGACATCCGTATAATTCCATTTGGAGATAAGTTGAGTAACATTTCACTAATTGGAAATGTCTTAACTAATAAATCACACCTTGGTGCACATCGTGGCATCCGTGCAAGAGTGAAAACATATCAATGCACTATGTGTGGATACGGCTTCAACAATTGGTTAAACTTTTGTGAACACCAGAGAATCCACACAGGGGAGAAACCATGCCTCGAGTCCGGAAAGAGCTTCAGTCACAACAATGCCCTTGTCCACCAGTGTGTCATCAAAGGAGAGGAACCAGCTAAATGCTTCAAGAATGGAAATGGTGTCAGTGCCAGAGATAAGTTTCCTTCCCATCAAAACTGCCCCACAGGAAATAAACTCTATACATGCGCAGAGTGTGGAAAGTGCTACAGTCAGAAGGACAAGCTTTATGACCATCAAAGGATCCACACAGGGGAGAAACCATATGTGTGCTCAGAGTGTGGAAAGTGCTTCAGGCGGAAGGGCAATCTTTCTGCCCATCAAAGAGTCCACACAGGGGAGAAACTGTATACATGCTCAGTGTGTGGAAAGAGCTTCAGGCAGAAAGGCAACCTTTCTGTCCATCAAAGAATCCACACAGGGGAGAAACCGTATACATGCTCAGAGTGTGGAAAGAGCTTCAGCAAGAATTCAAACCTTACCTCCCATTACAGAATCCACACCCGGGAGAAACAGTATACGTTCTCAGAGTGTTGAAAGAGCTTCAGCTACAACTCAAGCCTTGCCTCCCATTACAAAGTCCAAACAGGAGAGAAAACATCTAAATGCTAAGTGTACAGTAAGAGCTTATCTCAGAGGAAAGATATTACTCTTCACTTAAAAAAAAATTCTCCCAGAAAAGAAACAGAGCTTCAGAAGAAAGCTGTCAGGAACCAAACACAACCAGAGATTGAGGAGACCTCTTCCAGTAAGGAGGAAGAACTGGTCTTCAGTTCAGATAGGTCTTCAGGGGTGCAGGACCTATTAGGATGGTCCACCCAAGAAGGCTGCTAGATCCTATAGGATTCCAAGAAGCCTTGGGTGGTTTTAGGGTTGGTTCTTGATGCTCTGGGGGAGTCATAAGAACAACATAAGAACAGCCCTGCTAGATCAGGCACAAGGCCCATCTAGTATAGCATCCTGTTTTACATGGTGGCCCACCAGTGGCTCCCCTGCAACTGGTATTGAGAGGCATCATGCCTCTGAGGCTGGAGATGACCCACAGCCATCAGACTAGTAGCCATTAATAGACCTGTCCTCCGTGAATCTGTCTAAGCCCCTTCTAAAGCCATCCAAGCTGGTGGCTGTCACCACATCTCATGGCAAAGAATACATAGATTAATTATGCACTGTGTGAAAAAGTACTTCCACTTGTTGGTCCTAAAATTCCCAACCTTCAGTTTGATGGGGTGATCCCTGGTTCTAGTGTTGTGAGAGAGGGAGAAAAATTTCTCTCTGTCTACCCTCTACACTCCGTGCATAATTTTATACACTTCGATCATGTCTCCCCGTAGTCACCTCTTTTCCAAGGTAAAGCGCCCCAGATGCTGTAACCTAGTCTCATAAGGAAGGTGCTCCAGGCCCCTGATCATTTTGGTTGCCCTCTTCTGCATGTTTTCTAGTTCTACAATATCTTTCTTAAGATACGGTGATCAAAGCTGTACGCAGTACTCCAAATGTGGCCACACCATAGATTTGTATAAGGGCATTTTTATTTTCAATCCCCCTACTAATGATTCCTAGCATGGAATTAGCTTTTTTCACAGCTGCCACGCACTGAGATGACACTTTCAATGAGCTGTCCACCTTGACCCCAAGATCTCTCTCCTGGTCAGTCACCGACAGCTCAGATCCCATCAGCGTATATGTGAAGTTGGTGTTTTCCCCCCACAATGTGCATCACTTTACACTTGCTTACATTGAACCGAATTTTCCATTTTGTCGCCCAGTCCCCCAGTTTGGAGAGATCCTTTTGGAGTTCCTCACAATCAGTTGTGGATTTCACTACCCTAAATAGTTTAGTGTCATCTGCAAATTTGGCCACTTTGCTGGTCACCCCAACTTCTAGATCGTTTGTGAACAAGTTAAAGAGCAATGGTCCCAGTTACCAATCCCTGGGGGACCCCGCTTCCTACCTACCTCCATTGTGATAACTGTCCACTTATTCCTACTCTCTGTTTCCTGTCCTTCAACCAGTTACCAACCCACACATGAACCTGTCCCCTTATTCCATGACTGCTAAGTTTACTCAAGAGCCTTTGGTGGGGGGAACTTTATCAAAAGCTTTTTGGAAGTCCAAGTATACTGTGTCAACCGGGTCACCTTTATCCCCATGCCTGTTGACACTCTCAAAGAACTCCAAAAGGTTAGTGAGCCAAGACTTTCTCTTGCAGAAGCCATGCTGCTTCTCCTTCAACAAGGCCTGTTCTTCTATATGTTTAACGATTTTTTCTTTAAGTATGCTTTCCATCAATTTACCCAGAACCGAAGTTAAGCTGACCTGCCTGTAATTTCCTGGATCCCTTTTTGAAAATCAGTGTCACATTGGCTACTTTCCAGTCCTCTGGTACAGAGCCTGATTGCAGGGACAAGTTACATATCTTTGCTAGGAGATTGGTAATTTCACATTTGAGTTCCTTCAGAATTCTTGGGTGGATGTCATCTGGTCCTGGCAATTTGTTAATTTTTAGCTTTTCAAGACAGTTTAGAACATCTTCCCTTGTCACCTCAAATTCACCCAGTTCCTCAGCTGCTAAACTTGAAAAACTCAATTCTGGAGAGGGTATATGGTCAGTATCCTCCATCGTGAAGACAGATGCAAAGAACTCATTCAGCGTCTCTACAATCTCCTTATCCTCCTCAATAATCCCTTTCACACCCTCATCATCTAAGGGCCCAATCGCCTGCCTGGCAGGTTTTCTACTTCTGATATATTGAAAGAAGCTTTTGTTATTCCCCTTGACGCTTCTAGCTATATGCTCTTCAAAATCTCTCTTTGCATCCCTTATTATGTCCTTGCATTTCTTTTGCCAGAGTTTCTGTTCCTTTCTGTTCTCTTCATTTGGGCAGGACTTCCATTTTCTGAATGAAGTCTTCTTCCCTTTTAGAGCTTCCCTGACTACGTGTTAGCCACACTGGCATCCTCCTGAACTTGGTGGTACCTTTCCTCCTTCTTGGTATACATTCCAGCTGTGCTTCTAATACTGTGGTTTTAAATGTGTTCCATGCTTTCTGGAGAGATTTAACTTTTCCTTTCAACTTCCTTCTTACCTGTCCCCTCATTTTTGAGAAGTTTCCTCTTCTAAAGTCCAGCACATCTGTGTTGGACTTCCTTGACAATTCTCCACTCGCATATATGCTGAATTGGATCACACTATGGTCACTGCTACCCAATGGTTCTGCAACTCTGACATCTCACACCAGGTCCTGGGCACCACACAGGATTAAATCCAAAGTTGCCATCTCTCTGGTTGGTTCCACGACTAACTGTTGTAAGGCACAGTTATTTAGCACATCTAGAAATTTGGACTCTCTGTCATTATCGAATGTGAATTTACCCAGTCTATGTGTGGGTAGTTGAAGTCACCCACTATTACTGCCTTGCCTCTCTTTGACACCTCTCTTATTTGTTTCTCCAACTCCAGGTCACTCTCAGAGCTTTGATCCGGAGGGTGATAGCATGTCCCTAGTAACACATTTCCTTTCAGTCCTCGTAATGACTTTCAGTCCTTCTATAGAGTTTATATCCAGGAATAATCGTGTCCCACTGGTTCTCACCATTCTGGTGAGTCCTGGAATAGGGAGCTTACTAGGGCAGTAGACACTATTGCCCCTAAGCGCCTTCTCTGTTCGGCCCTAAGAGCCTGCCCTAAGAGCCCTCAGAGATGGATAATTATAGGCCAATCTCCAACCTCCCTTGGGTGGGCAAGGCAATTGAGAGGGTGGTGGCTGATCAACTCCAGACAGTTTTTGATTATACTGATTATCTAGATCCATTTCAAACTGGCTTTACATTAGGCTGTGGGGTGGAGACAGCCTTGATTGGCCTGATTGATGATCTCTACCAAGGAATGAATAGAATGTGACTGTTGGTTCTTTTTGGACCTTTTTGCAGCTTTCAATACTATCGACCATGGTATCCTTCTGAATTGCTTGGAGGATTGGGGAATAGGTGGCACTGCTTTGCAGTGGTTCCGTTCCTTCTGGTAGATTCAAGTTATTAATTTATTATTTTTCTGTGTAAACTGCCCTGAGCCATTTTTGGAAGGGCAGTGTAGAAATTTAATTAATAATAATAGATTCCAGATGGTGTTGCTTGGAGATAGTTGCTCTCTGAAACAAGAGCTATGGTATGGTGTCCCTCAGGGCTCCATCTTGTCACCAATGCTTTTTAACATCTACATGAAACCGCTGGGTGAGATCATCGAGATATTTGGAGCAGGGTGTTATCAATATGCTGAGGACACCCATGACATCATCATCATCAGGAAATGGCATAGGTTCCCTAAATGCCTTCCTACAGGCAGTAATGGACAGGATGAGGGATAATAAATTGAAGCTGAATCCAAGCAAGACTGAGGTACTCATGGTGAGGGGTCATACTTAAAAAATTATTATTATTATTTAAAATATTTATATCCCACTCCTCCAGTACACTACTGTTTGGGGCGTCACACAACAATAAAATAGATACAACATAAAATAAAAGCAATAAAATTAACCAAATTAAGTAAACAAGTTAGAAGGCCGGTTAAAAACCACAATCAGCATTAAGTTTCAATTTAAACATTATTTTAAAAGCTAAAAATTGAGAATTATAAAAACTTAAGAACCTTCCAAATATAACCAAAGATGGAGCATTAAAAAGCCTATTTAAAAATATGTGTGTTACGTTGTTTTTTAAAAACACTGAGGCAGGGAGCATGGCAAAGTTCTTCAAGAAGGGCATTCCAAAGTCAAGGGGCCACAACCGAAAAGCCCCTGTCTAGTTCCTGGCAACCAGATCTCTGTTTGTGGCGGGGCCATGAGCAGAGCCTGAGACGATGAGTGAAGGGCCCTGGCAGGTTCATATGGGCAAATGTGGTCCGACAGGTACTCCAGCCCCAAGCCGTGTAGAGCTTTAAGGGTCAAAACCAGCACCTTGAATCTAGCTCAGAAGCAGACAGGTAACCAGTGAAGCTGCCGCAGGATGGGTGTGATACTCATGAAGCGACTTTCACCCACAAGCATCTTTGCAGTCAGGGACGTGATTGTAGCAGCATTCTGGACCAGCTGAAGCTTCTGAACAGTCTTCAAGGGCAGCCCCGTGTAGAGCGCATTTCAGCAGTCCAATCTGGATATTAGCAACGCATGAGTGACTGAGGTCGGGTCCAGCTTCTCCAAGTAGGGTCGCAGCTGGCATATCAGTGTAGTTGGTAAAAGGTACTTCTGCACACTGCCGCCACCTGCACCTCCAAGGACAACATCTGGTCCAGAAGCACCCCCAAGCTGTGGACTTTGTTCTTCAGAGGGAGTGTGATCCTGTCCAGATTTACCAAGACCTGACTTGCCTCATTACTCGGCTGATCAGTTCTACCAACCCAGAGCACTTCCGTCTTCTCTGGGTTAAGTTTCAGCTTATTTGCCCCCATCCAGTCCAGAACAGCCTCCATGCCCCAGTTCAGCGCATCCACTGCCTCCCTGGTGTCTGCTGACTTAAAAGTTAGGTAGAGCTGCTTATCATCAGCATATTGATTGCACTGCAGCCCACACCCATGGATGACCTCTCCCAGGGATTTCATGTAAATGTTAAACAGCATGGGGGACAGAATAGATCCTTGTGGCACGCCAAAGGGTGGAGCAGTCAACCTTCTGAGTACAACCCTCCACGTTGGAGCGGAGCCTCCATAAAACTGTGCCCCCAAGTCCCAACCCGGAGAGACATCCCAGAAGGATACCATGGTCGATGGTATCAAAACCTGCTGAGAAGTCCAGTTTTAGGTTTTTAATTGCTGTTTAGATTTTTTAAAATTGCTGTAATTTCTGAATGTTTTCAAATTTTTAATTGCTGTTTAGATTTTTTAATTGCTGCAATTTCTGAATGTTTTCAAATTTTTAATTGTTTAAATTTTTTAATTGCTGAAATTTCTGAATGTGTTTGATTTTTTAAATTCTTGTTTTAATAGCTGTTCTTGTTTGTATTTGTTTTTATAAACCTCCTGGAGCCTCTGGAGTATATAAATAAAAATAGACTGATCTCTGCACAACTTGTGGCATCAGGCACGATCTTGCAATGAGCACAGCTCTTGAGTGACAAGCAGAGCTTGCTCTTCCCATGGGAGATCACCCCTCCCCCCCCACCATCTGGACCTCTGGCCTCCCTTAAGACCCGCCCCCCTCTTTGTGAACCCAGGAGGAGCAACAACAACAGAAGATGAGGGCTGAGGTGCATTACCCATGAGGGAGTGCCTGTCTGGATATCCAAGGCTTCACTTCTGATTGGTCTGTTCTGGAGCGGGGGCGGGGAAGCAGTCAAGCAGACGCCAGCAACAGTCACTGGAGGTGGGAGGTGACCTGACTGTGAATTTACCCAGTCTATGTGTGGGTAATTGAAGTCACCCGTTATTACAGCCCTGCCTCTCCTTGATGCCTCCCTAATTTCCTTCTGTAACTCCCAGTCACTGTCAGCATTTTGATCCAAAGGGTGATAGCACATCCCCAGTAGCACGTTCCCTTTCCGGCCTTGTATAGTCACCCACAGGGTTTCTGTGGAGGACTCCAGTCCACCTAGGTTTTCTAGCTTGTTAGATTCTATCCCTTCTTTAACATACAGTGCTACCCCTCCTCCAAGGCTCCCCTCCCTGTCCTTTCTATAGAGTTTATATCCAGGGATAACTGTGTCCCACTGGTTCTCACTATTCTACCATGTTTCTGTTATGCCCACTATATCTATTTCTGTGTTAGTAACCAAGCACTCCAGCTCACCCATCTTGGCTCAGAGGCTTCTGGCATTGGCATATAAGCACCTATACACTGATTCTGTTACCTGGTGTATGCTATCTTTCTAAAACTAAATAATTTTAGTTACTGTTTTTTCAACTGTTTCATTGCCGGCTGTTTTAAAGATTTCTGAATTTATGTAAACCACCTGGGATATGTTTCATAAATCAAATCAATAAATGATAACCACTTCTCCCCCCACCCCATAAGGGAGCAGAGCGGGAAACGACTCTGAAAATTCACAGCTCCTTCCATCTTTTATCCGCCTCTCCAGGAATCTGGAAACTTTGTTCTCCCATATTTATTATTTTATTTATTTATCATTTTTTTTAATACCACCTGATATGTATATCTCTAGGCAGTGTACAAAATTTAAAATATTTAAAAGTCACAAATTAAAATACATGGCCAAAAACCCCCAATAGAATAAAATTATTAAAGCAAGTTTTTAAATTTATTAAAATTAATTCTAATTAAAAAGCTTGAGAGAACAAGAGAGTCTTGAGGTTCTTCCTGTTTATTTAATTTATTAAATTAAACTAAACCCTAACCCCTCCTAAATAATAAATTAACTAGGACTATTTATATACAATATAACTATTTCTATACAATATTTATACCCCACCCCTCCTTTACACTGCTGCTCGGGCCGCCCACAACTCCCTTTAACACTTAGAGAAGGGCTGCCCCTTCGGATGTGGGCGAACTACAACTCCCATCACACACACCCCCGCCAGACGCCTCTCTAGGAATCTGGAAGCTCTGCTCTCCCTTCCACCCTTAGAGTGACAGCCCAGCAAGCAAAGAGGGGAATCGCTCCTCCTTTTCCTCATCCTCGAGCCGGAGCGGAAGCTGCAGAGGGAGGCATTTGCTTTTGGGGGGATTCTTGCAGAAAGAGGGACCGAGGGGAGACTTGGGTATATCCGGGGGCTCTCCAGTCCCTTCCACCACCCCATTTCTTGCCTTGCACTGCCTTCCCTGGGAGCCAGGCCCCCACGGGCGCTTTTTCCACACATCTGATGCTTGGAGGTAGCTGCTGATACTGGTGAGAAAGGTGGGGTGGGGTGGGGTGGGGGTGGCCTGGGGCGTGGCAGGGGAGCGTGGGGTCCTGCCCGCACAGTGAACCCAGGCGGCCTCCCTCTTCTGGGCCGCCTGCACGCTCACAAGCTCGCGTGGCAGCAGGCACCACGAGGGTCAGCCCAGAGATGGCAGGAGGAGGATGGGCCTGCGAGAGGGAAAGGGCGGCTCGAGGCTCCCAGGCACACGCAGGGCCCTATGACTGCTCCTCCACCCCTGCAGCCCGAGCCGAGCTGCCGAGCTCTCATCTGCCACACCACCACCCCCCCGCAAAAGAGAAAGATGAAGCCACCACTCATCTGCAGCAGTGCTGGGGCACTTTCATGTGTGTGTGTGTGTATTTTTCTTGCAGAGGCGAGGGCTGGTTGGTATCTTCCCCGGGGATTCCAGATTGGCTGCATCTTCCGACTACTCTGCTATTCTCAGAGGCGGATTAACGTAGTAGCAAATGTAGCATTTGCTATGGGCCCCACTTTTTGAGGGCCCCACACGCCCGGTTTCCAACGGGGAATTAAAGTTAAAACTTTACCTGTTTTATCTGGTCCATGTTCGATAAAATATCCCTTTTCTGCTAAATGTGCCTTTTAAGAGAAGGCCCAGCACAGCATCTGTCCAGTGGCTGTTGCTGGTGCCTATTAATTTTTCTTTTTAGAGTGTGAGCCCTTTGGAGACAGAGAATCATCGATCCACTCTTTATTTTTCTGTGTATTCCACGTTGAGGATTTTGATTGAAAAAATGGTATATAAATGTTCACTGTTGTTGTAGTAAGTGTGAGTTTGTGACTTGGTCTCCCATACTCCAAAATACAGCAAATGAAAAAATTGAATCACTTTACTATGCAAGTAAATAATTTATGTTTTAATATTTATGTGATTTTTAAAAAAAAATTAGGGCCCCTTTATAACATATGCCACAGGCCCCGCATTAGCTTAATCCAGCCCTGGCTATTCTCCCCCGTATGTTACCCCTTTCCTTCAGGTTCACTGCTAGGTCAGGTTTCCGCTCCCCACACTTCCCTCTTCTCCCATTTTAATAATGCAACCTTTTATAGTCTTGGAAGGAATTCAAAATTTTCTTCGTTTTTGAAGCCATCAAGCACCCAGACATCTTCCTCCTACTTCTTGGTTTGGATTTTTATTTTTTAATTTATTTATTTGGTGGGGTGTGTGTCTTGTTTTTCGTCAGCCCTAATAAGATAGGGTCTCTTTCTTTATTTTCAGATTTCCCTTTAGTTTTTAATCAGTTCTCAATCAGTTTAATCAGTTCTCAATTGGTTTTGCCATCTCATGAATGGAGGGGAGGGGCCGTTATTGTGCACTAGTATCTCACTCCACAATCTTTCTTTGCAGGAGGGACAACTTTCCTTCCATACAGTTTTTTTTTAAGACAAGAGTTGGGAGGTGGGTAACCTCTTTTCAGGGGGTTCTTGAGTTCCCTCCCCTACATTGAGTTCAGTTGCCTTCCCTTCCCCTTTGCACACAAACGGAAAGGGAAGGGAGGAACCTCCATGACAGCAAGGAGAGGAGAGCTGGTCTTGTGGTAGCAAACATGGCTTGTCCCCTTAGCTAAGCAGGGTCTGCCCTGGTTGCATATGAATGGGAGACTAGAAGTGTGAGCTCTGCAGGATATTCTCCTTAGGGGATGGAGCCGCTCTGGGAAAAGCAGAAGGTTCCAAGTTCCCTCCTTGACATCTCCAAGATAGGGCTGAGAGAGATTCCTGCCTGCAACCTTGGAGAAGCTGCTGCCAGTCTGTGAAGACAATACTGAGCTAGACTGACCAATGGTCTGACTCAGTATATGGCAGCTTCCTATGTTCCTATGTTCCAAGTTACCAAAATAGGGGATTTCATTAAAAGACGATGATGAAATCATAGGAAAAGGAAGAGGGAGTGTTTGTCTCTTGACGGATGTATTTGACCATTAAACTGTGTGAACCTTTGAGCTATACAAAACTCTCCCAACTCTTTTTATTTTTTTAATTTGATTTGATTTGTATACTGCCACTCGAAAATGGCTCAGAGCAGTTTATTAATAAATTGGATTGAGGAAATGCGCCTAAGTGTGCTTAGGAGCGTGACCACCCAGACCCACAGGGTAGACCGCTCACTGGTTGCAGGGTGACTGAAGGATCAACTCCGACTAAAGGTACTTACTGGTCCTCCAGGAGCAATCCCATACAGTCGGCTTAATTGTGGGAGAGAGGTAGCATAGAGCGAATCAATTCGCCAACTCATAAAAACCAACACACGAAGTGGATTTTTAAATTATTATTATTTTTACATTTATATCCCACTCTTCCTCCAAGGAGCCCAGAGCGGTGTACTACATTCTTGAGTTTCTCTTTCACAAAAACCCTGTGAAGTAGGTCAGGCTGAGAGAGAAGTGACTGGCCCAGAGTCACCCAGCTAGTTTCATGGCTGAATGGGGATTTGAACTCTGGTCTCCCCGGTCCTAGTCCAGCACTCTAACCACTACACCACGCTGGCTCTTTCACCCCGTACATGAATCGGGCTAAGCTCCAATGCACAACTGAATCGTGTATGGAGTGCTCCCTGTGAATCTGGATGATATGTGAACACACATCTGCCCTTCTGTGGGGGAAGCAAAGTATAATAATTTTAATAATTTTAAAAATTTGTTTTAATCATTATTTTATTCAGTTGTTTTTATTGTCATGTATTTTAATTTGTGACTTTTAAATATTTTAAATTTTGTAAACCGCCTAGAGATGTGCATATCAGGTGTACATATCATAATCATATAAAAATATGATTAAATACATAAATAAAATTGCCATCTGGGAATAGCTCAGGCTGGTAATGATTGCTGCCACCACCTACCCTCCTTTAGGATAGGGTCTTTCCTCCCGCTTTCCTTGGGTATCCTGGGATACCCAAGCCACCCAACATCCGATAGAAATCAATAAAGGATTCTCACAGGACAGGTGCAATTGGTGACCCCGTAGGCTCCAAGGCTCGTTGATGTGGTACTAGGGAACTTCCCTCCCCTTACCCACAGAGCATTCCAAACCATTCTTCGAAAGCAGTTTTTTAATTCTCTGGAGCACTTGATTGCTGAATATGACAAATAAGAATACTAAAATATTTATATACCGCTTTTCAACAAAATGTTCCCCAAACAAATCAGTTTGTAAGATTCACAGGCACACAAGAAACAAGCAACCTAAGGCAATGTCTGTCTAAGAACATTTCCTCCCACTGTGTTTTCTCAGATGGAACTCTTTCCTTAAAGCATTTCTTAAACTGCAGCTTTCTCAGTCCAGCCCTCCCAATGAAAACAGTGGGGAGTGTGATTCCAGCCTTTTCTGCTCCTCTCTCTCTCCAGCTTCCAACAGACTGAACTACAAAACAGAACGTAGCTCCAAACTTAACTGAGCTATTGACCACCCCCCCAAAAGAGGGGGAAATATCTTTCAATTTGGATTGGTCTCAGGCTGGCTACAAGTCACAGGGCTCCTGTAGATTTCCAGGTCCTGTCACCTCCCTAGCTACCCACTACAGTGAAGTTGTAAAATAAATATGTATTGATTGATGGTTCTCTCTGATTCACAAGATTCCTTTTTTCTCTCTTCTCAAGGAGAAGGAA
Source organism: Hemicordylus capensis (assembly GCF_027244095.1). Classification (NCBI taxonomy): domain Eukaryota; kingdom Metazoa; phylum Chordata; class Lepidosauria; order Squamata; family Cordylidae; genus Hemicordylus; species Hemicordylus capensis. The sequence goes on along the minus strand of NC_069658.1, from coordinate 233,213,534 downwards.
AAATTTGCAGGTAAATCAATTGCTTGTTTGGAGAAAACCATAACTTTTTTTCTCTTCTAAGGAGAAGGAATAATTTGCAGGTAAATCAATTGCTTGTTTGGAGAAAACCATAACTTGAAAGACTCTTTGGCCATATAAGACTAACTGTTGGTCTAAGAAGATTTTCTGGCTGCACTGGAAGTTTCATTTGAGCTCAAGAACAAAAAATGGATTTGCAAAGCCCAGTAAGTAATGGATCAGAGAAAGGAGTAGAAAAAGACCTTCAAAGCATCCAGGCTGGGAGTAGCAGGGAATTCTGGGAAAGAACAGTGCAGAAGGTCTTGGAAGGAGACTCCACCAGCTCCGATGTCGAATGCCCGAGACTCAGGCACTTCCGCTACCAGGAGGCTGAAGGACCCAGAGAAGTTTGCAGCAGACTCCACACCCGTTGCCATCAGCGGCTGAAGCCAAAAAAGCACACCAAAGCTCAGATGCTGGACCTGCTGATCCTGGAGCACTTCCTGACTGCCCTGCCCCCAGAGATGGAGAGCTGGGTCAGAGAGTGCGGAGTGGAGACCAGTTCCCAGGCGGTGGCCCTGGCAGAAGGTTTCCTCCTGAGCCAGGCAGAGGAGAAGAGGCAGGAGGAGCAGCAGGTGAGCAGCAGGGACATTTTATCTAGGTAGTTCCAGGGGGCTGAGAATTGTGCCAAGTAGGATCCTCCTGCAAGCAGAGCCAGAGTTCTTCCCATCCAGCAGGAGTTCATTGTTTACAGCCAGCCAAGCTTCTGTACTAGCGATGGAAGCTACAGAGAGAGCAAAGAACACGTGCAGGAACGACACTATTACTATTATTATTACTATTTCAGTTTCTATACCGCCCCTCCAAAAATGGCTCAGGGCAGTTTACACAGAGAAATAATAAATAAATAAATAAATAAATAAGAAAGATGCTTTTACCAGCTAGGGTCTGGGGGGGTCTGGGATGCCTTCCTCTTCTAGTCCTTTTCACTGCCACGGCTGGATTACTGTTCCAATCCACTAGTCCTCATGCACCTCCCTAAGCAAGCCAGGCCTGCAACTGTGTTGCAGGGGAGGATACTCAAGGGCAAAATTGTTGGGAGTCACTGCCCCCTTGGCCACAGCCTGCCTAGCCCACCTTCAGCCTCTGCTGCTGGGAGGAGAGGGACTCTGGCTCCTCTCACAGTAAGATCCTCTCCCTCCCGGGAAGTTCAGCATCATTTTCTTTTCTTATTATCTTTGTTCTTATTATCTTTGACATATCAAAAAGATTCAAGGTGCACATGCATTTTTGCTATCGTACATTAACTTCAGTGTACCCACACACTGTTCACTTGTAGATTTAAACATCTACAACATCACATTTGAAACTTTCAACATGACATTTCATAACGTCTTCTTAATTTATTAATCCTCCCTTCATTCCATATTCAGAGAATAAAATTATTAAAATTGTGAGCCACTTTTTTAACTTGGAAGTATGCAAAGTCGCATTCAGCTAAACAAACTAAGACACCATTTAAAGATGACACAACCAACAAATAGCAGATTCCTTAATGGGTGGTATATATTGTTTCTCACAAAGAAGTGAAGTATTAAGTATAGATTAAAGCTCTTTGAAATGATGAATGATAAGAACAGTGAAACAAAGCAAATTAATTGATCATCTACAGCTGAACTGTGACTATTTCTTTTGATGTCTTCTCTGAGGGTGATCACATATAATACCAATAAGGGCACACATTCCCTTTCTTCATCTCTCTTGCCTTTCTCCTCTTTCAGGCACTGGATATGTTAGCCAAAGTGGCCACTGATCCCCTGCAGCCAGAGAAGGCTCCATCAGACACCAGGCAGAGGCTGCTCGTCAGGGGGATTGTGCGGGAGGAGAAGGAGGATGGAAGAACCACCTCACTGGGTAAGGATGGTTGGGGAGTATTTCATCTTGGCCTCCTGAAATCCCTGGATTTCTTTTACAACTCCCTTTAACTTGCTGTGTAGGAGATGCTTTTCTCCAGCCTCACTTCTGTTTTCCATAACTTCAGACTGTCACTCCAAACCACATCTTTGAAAACATTGTAGCGACAAATTGATTCCACTCATGTCATTGAAATTAAAAGTTAAAAATCGCATCTCCTTTCTTTCCCTCCCAGGCAGTGAAATGACCCTGGAGATTCCTTCTAGGCCTTCTCCTCTTGGTGGTGGAGTGGACAGGATTTCTGTGCAGTCACTGGATCAGGTAGGAGAAGCATCATTGAAGGAAGAGGCAGGCCTCACCTCTCTCTGGGTGTGAGAAAAGCTCTCTCTTTCCCTTTTCCTTGGATCAAAGATGCCCCCTTGGAAGACAAAAGTTGTCACCGAAGAAACTTTGGAAGATTCTGCAGAGTAACATCCAGCCATTACATTTCTGACAATACCCAGGAGCTTTCCCAGATAGCGGGCTTTACCACAGATTTGAAGTTTCCCCTCCAAAAATAACCAAAATGTGGGTGTTTTTTTTTAATGAATGGAAAACCCAAATCACGTGTGAAATGCTTCCTGATAGCTCGCAGGGCCTCTGGAGTAGATTTGGTCGATATGTGAACACTTACCTCCATTCTGGAGGAGATACGAACTAAAAGCCAGGCATGAAAAACATCCAGATAGAGAAACTGCTTTCTTTTTTCTTTCAGGGACCTGTGTCCTTTGAGGAGGTGGCTGTGTGTTTCTCTGAGGAGGAGTGGGCTTTGCTGGATCCAGGCCAAAGGGCTCTGCATAGGGAAGTCATGGAGGAGACTTCTGGGCATCTGGCCTCGCTGGGTAAGGCTCCCGCTTTCCCTTTTTCCTTTCCCTTTTGATGAAATTAAGAAGACATTATGTTTTTCTTTGCTTCTAAAGCTATTTTTCTTAAAACTGACGTATCAAAAAGATTCAAGGTGCACATGCATTTTTGCTATCGTACATTAACTTCAGTGTACCCACACACTGTTCACTTGTAGATTTAAACATCTACAACATCACATTTGAAACTTTCAACATGACATTTCAAACGTCTTCTTAATTTCATCATCCTCCCTTCATTCCATATTCAGAGAATAAAATTATTAAAATTTTGAGCCACTTTTTTTACTTGGAAGTATGCAAAGTCGCATTCAGCTAAACAAACTAAAACACCATTTAAACATGATACAACTAACAAATAGCAGATTCCTTAATGGGTGGTATATATCGTTTCTCACAAAGAAGTGAAGTATTAAGTATAGATTAAAGCTCTTTGAAATGATGAATGATAAGAACAGTGAAACAAAGCAAATTAATTGATCATCTGCAGCTGAACTGTGACTATTTCTTATGCTGTCATTTTTATTATGATGATTATTACATTTCTGTCCCACTCTTCCTCCAAGGAGCCCAGAGTGGTGTACATGGTTATGTGTATCCTCACAACAACCCTGTGAGGCAAGTTAGGCTGAGAGACACGTGACTGGCCCAGAGTCACCCAGTGAGTTTCACGGCTGAATGGGGATTTGAACTCAGGTCTCCCCAGTCTTAGTCCAACACCTTTTTGTGTTGGAAACTGCATGTAAGCCTTAAGTAGACCATCCTGCAAGCCAGTTCCAAGTATGCAACATTGCTTAAAGAGAGGCAATATTTCTTTTAGGCAAGTACTGTTTAAAAAAACCAACCACGGCATTACAGGATCTTAAAAGCAAGTGTAGGTCCAAACAAGCCTGCACAGGGAGCATGCAAATCTGCAATCTAGTGACCAGTTTGGAATGCTGAAGTTGGATAGGCATCACCAAGCAAGGGGGAGAAAACACACACTCCATGGGTTTAATTTGCTCTAAATAAACGATAAAAAGAATAGATAAATGCAGCTACTATTTATATACCGCTTTTCAGCGAAGTTTCCAAAATTGTTTACATAGAAGAATAAAGAATAAATAAATAAGATGGTTCCCCTGTCCCCAAAGGGCTCATAATCGAAATAAGAAATAGAAGGTAAACACCAGCAACAGACACTGAAGGGATGCTGCGGAGTGGAGCATTTGGAGCCTGACTCCCGGAGCAGCCTGCCAGGATCAAGAGAAGCAGAATTTGGGAGGGACCAGAAGCATAAAACAAGTGGCTGGGGGTAGAGTGGCACTAGTGAAACATATAGTTCTTCTTCATTGTAGTTTTATTTTTTAAAATTATTTTACACGAACTAACAGTGCCTGACTGAGCAAGCTATTGCTCCAAGCACTGCTCAGTCCCTCTTCCCTTGACTCAAGCAACATGAAGACCCGCCCACCCCTGGCAACTCTGATTGACTGCCAGAGCTGTCAGTCAAAATCATGAATTCCGATAGGCTGGCAGGTTGTTCCCAACTCCGCCTACCTTTTGAAAACAAAGGCAAGCCTTCCCGTTGGATGCTGCTTTATTAATAATGCAAACAATGATTGACAGGTACTCAGCTTGTTCAATAAAGCCTAGTACTGTCGCCCACTTTATGTAAGCATTGCCTAGGCAAGCAGCAAGGAAGGACAGGAGGGCAGCACAACCAGAAAGTAGGTTAAATTGGGGGGAGAGGGTACTGCCCACTTTGAGGTGGTGGCCAGAAGTGCCTTTTACCAGCTTCAGCTGATACACCAGCTGCATCCATTTCTTGAGATAAAAAACCTCAGATCAGTGGTACATGTGCTGATAACCTCCAGACAACTACTGCAATGTGTTCTATGTGCGGCTGCCTTGTATATAGTTCAGAAACTGCAGTTGCTTCTGTTGGTTCAGAATGTGGTGGCCAAGCTGGTCTCTGGGTCATATTACTCCAGTACTGAAAGAGCCACACTGGCTGCCGATAGGTTTCCAGGCAAAATACAAGGTGCTGGTTATAACCGATAAATCCTCAACAGCTCAGGCCCTGGATATTTAAGAAAATGTCTTCTTTGCCATGAAACCCACTGCCCATTGAGATCACAAGAAGTGGTTTGTCTGCCGTTGCCAATGGCTCCCCTCTAGGCTACTCAGGGACAGGCCTTCTCTTTTGCTGCCCCGAGGCTTTGGAATGTGCTCCCTGCTGAAATAATAGCCTCCCCACCTCTGACAACTTTTAAAAAGTCCTAAAGATGCATCTGTTCACCTAGGCTTTTAATTAAATATGTTTTAGTAGTTTTAACATTGTTTTAAAATTTTAAATAGTTGTAATGTTTTAACGTTTTAATGTTGTAACTTGTGTTGTTTTATTGTAAACCACCCAGAGATGTACGTTTTGGGCGGTAAACAAACATATTAAATATATATGAATGAATGATCACTCACCAGAGGATAATCACCAGGATAATAATAATCCTGGCAGGATTTGCCCCTCCATTGTATCTTTTCCATGGTTTTAACTGCCATTAATTGGGCTTGTTTCTTGGATTGAGACTTTGTTCCTCCCTCACCAAAATTCTCCTTTTTATTCCTGCAGGTAATCAGAGGAAGAACAGAAATAAAGGGGAAGTATTGAGAAGAAAAACTGAAGAAAAAGAGAAGAAGGAGAAGAAGACTGCAGCATCTGAACGGACAAACCTCCATGCAATTCCAATCAAAGATAAGGCTAGTAACACTCCTCTAAGAGGAAACATTTTAACTAATAAACCACACCGCAGTGCACATGACAGCATCCATACAAGTCTGAAAGCATATCAATGCATAATGTGTGGAAAAAGCTTCAGCAATTGGTTGAACTTTTATGAACACCAAAGAACCCACACAGGAGAGAAAACATGCTTGGAGTGTGGAAAGAGTTTCAGTCATGACAACGCCGGTGTAGTCCACCACTGTGTCTGCAAAGAAGAGAAACCAGAGACATGTTTCAAGTATGGAAAGAGCTTCATTGGTAGAGATAAGCTTCCTTCACATCCAAGAATCCACACAGGAGAGAAACCATATATGTGCTCAGTGTGCAGAAAGAGTTTCAGTCGGAAGGACAATCTTTCTGTCCATCAAAGAATCCACACAGGGGAAAAACCATATGCATGCACAGAGTGTGGAAAGATCTTCAGTCGGAAGGACATTCTTTCTGCCCATCGGAGTATCCACACAGGCAAGAAACCATATTCGTGCTCAGAGTGTGGAAAGAGTTTCATTTGGAAGGGTCAGCTTTCTGTCCATCAAAGAATCCACACAGTTGGGAAACCATATACATGCTCAGAGTGTGGAAAGAGTTTCAGTTGGAAGGGCCAGCTTTCTGCCCATCAAAAAATCCACACAGGAGAGAAACCATATACGTGCTCAGAGTGTGGAAAGAGTTTCAGTTGGAAGGGCCAGCTTTCTGCCCATCAAAGAATCCACACAGGAGAGAAACCATATATGTGCTCAGAGTGTGGGAAGAGTTTCAGTTGGAAGGGCCAACTTTCTGTCCATCAAAGAATCCACACAGGAGAGAAACCATATACATTCTCAGACTGTGGAAAAGGCTTCTATGAGAAGGGCCAGCGTTCTGTCCCTCCAAGAATCCGCACAGGGGAGAAACCATATACGTGCTCAGTGTGCAGAAAGAGTTTCAGCCGGAAGGACCATCTTTCTGTCCATCAAAGAATCCACACTGGGGAGAAACCGTATACTTGCTCAGAATGCGGAAAGTTCTTCAGTCGGAAGGACATTCTTTCTGCCCATCGGAGTATCCACACAGGCGAGAAACCATATACGTGCTCAGAGTGTGGAAGGCGTTTCATTTGGAAGGGCCAGCTTTCTGTCCATCAGAGAATACACACAGGAGAGAAACCGTATATTTGTTCAGAGTGTGGAAAGAGGTTCAATCGAAAGGGTGATCTTTCTGCCCATCAAAGAACCCACACAGTTAGGAAACTTTATATATGCTCAGAGTGTGGAAAGAGTTTCAGTTGGAAGGGCCAGCTTTCTGTCCATCAAAGAATTCACACAGGGGAGAAACCATATAAGTGCTCAGAATGTGGAAAGAGCTTTAGTCGGAAGGAAAATCTTTCTGCCCACCAAAGAACCCACACAGGGGAGAAACCTTATAAGTGCTCAGAGTGTGGAAAGAGCTTTAGCCGGAAGGATCGTCTTTCTGCCCATCAAAGTAACCACACAGGTGAAAAACCATATACATGCTCAGAGTGTGGAAAGAGTTTCAGTTGGAAGGGCCAGCTTTCTGTCCATCAAAGAATCCATACAGGGGAGAAACCATATAAGTGCTCAGAATGTGGAAAGAGCTTCAGCCGGAAGGAAAATCTTTCTGCCCACCAAAGAATCCACACAGGGGAGAAACCATATAAGTGTTCAGAGTGTGGTAAAAGCTTCAGTCGGAAAGATTATCTTTCTGCTCATCAAAGTATCCACACAGGGGAGAAACCATATACATGCTCAGAGTGTGGAAAGAATTTCACTTGGAAGGGCCAGCTTTCTATTCATCAAAGAATCCATATGAGAGAGAAACCACACACACGGACTTCTTCCTTCCCCCTCACCTCCGCCATACAATCGTTCCTTGTGAAGCCTGGTGGGGTCTGATGAATTAAGGGGCCTGTGGGATCTGAATGGAGAAAATCTCCCCTGGAGGGTTGGTGACCACTTTCCTCTAAAGTACACGCTTGTGCTCCAGTTAATTTTTACTACCAAGCACAGACACCACGTGCCCCAGAGAAAAGTGCTAAAGACTCTCCCAACAGCAGCATTGCTGGCAGAGTCTCAGGATCCTGTGCCATTTCCTCCCTGATGCCTCTCAAGAGATGGCAGAAGTGTGTGTACAGCTGGAAGTGGGGGAAGAGAGGCAAGCAGTTCCCTTTGGAGCCCTCCCAAATCACCTCCTGGTAGCATAGGAAGGAGGCAAGTGCATTGTGCTACCATGGGGCAGAGGAAGAGAGGAGAAAGCAATAGCCAGTAGCAGCTAGTGGCCAAAGGACTGGGTGGCCCCTTGCAGCTGAGGTCACTGACAGTGTACTTTGGCCACTTTTGATCTGGGGGAGGGAATGGATTGGGAAACGGAAGCCTGCAGTGGGAGATGGGGACATTAAGAAATGAAACCATCAGTACCAACTCACTCCTCCCTCTAGCTGCTTAATAATGAGACAAGGAAGTGTTAGGTCGTGGGGTGAATGTCGGTACAGGATGCAGAAATACGACTGGGTCACTCAGAGTCCAAGGCTGTGTCAAGGTCTCCCTAGGAGCAGAGACAAGAGATGCCCTGGGACTTTTAGACACAGCAAGCTTTACCACGGGTTTACTGGAAGGCTTTACTGCAAACTTGGAAGTTGTCCCACCAAACTGACACAAATAGTGGATTTTTTAACCACAGGTGTAAATCGGGCTACACTCTAACGTGCAGTGAAGAACCCGAATTGTGAGTGAACTGCTCCCCGATAACTCTCAGGGGCTTTGGGGTAAATCTGGCTGATATGTGAACACACCCCCTCCATTCCAGAGGAGGTGCGAGTTGAATGGCTTTAAAAGCCCTGTTTGAAAAATTTCCTGCTAACTGAACAAAGTGGTGAATCTCTTATATTAAGTGGGGGAGAGGGTGGTCGTGAGGAGAAACTTAAGTATGTAGTACACCGCTCTGGGCTCCTTGGAGGAAGAGCGGGAGATAAAATGGTTTTTTTAAAAAAACAAACCCAAAACTCCTATCAATCCCAGCACAGACTCTTTCCAGTGGCTGTTGCTGGAAGGAGTGTAGTGGAGCAGGGACAAGAAGGTTCAGAGACTTGGAACTCCTGCTGCTGCCGGGCCACCCCCCACCCTTGTCGCCATTGCCGAATCGCACCCACCCATGCACCGGTGCACAATTTTCTGCTGCCCCCACCGCCTCTCCTCCCCCACCTGGTGCTGGGCCTCCTCCTCCCCCCACCTCCTGCAAGATCTCTTTGGAAGTCTCATCCTAAGTCCTCTGGCAGGACTTCTGGCAAGATCACCCGTGTCTCTCAATTGTCTGTCTGGAAAGAGCAGACTGACTTTAGAAATAAAAGATGGCCTTGCTTGGGTTGTTTGTTTTTGTTTGTTTAAAGCCTTTAAGAGCATAGTCTCTGGTTGCTGAAAAAGAGGAGAGGTCCCTTTGAACTTCACAGTGGAGGAGGGTGGTATTTGCTCACGAACTCTCGTGAGAGCTGCCATGCATGGGATTGGCGATGGGTACACCTAAGAGAAATATATGGAATATATGAAGCTGCCATATACTGAGTCAGACCATAGGTCCGTCAAGCTCAGTATCGTCTACACAGACAGGCACAACTTCTCCAAGGTTGCAGGCAGGATCAGCCCTATCTTGAAGATGCCAGTGAGGGAACTTGGAACCTTCTGCTCTTCCCAGAGTGCCTATATCCCCTAAGGGGAATATCTTATAGTGCTCACACTTCTATTCTCCCATTCATATGCAACCAGGGCAGACCCTGCTTAGCTAAGGGGACAAGTCATGCTTGCTACCAGAAGACCAGCTCTCTTTTCAAATCGATATATACTGTATATAGATTCCTTCTAAAAATATTCCCCCCCTCCAAAGTTCCAACCTTTCCCTGAGCATATTCTAGTATAAAAAGGAATGCATTAAGCTAATTTAAGTGTCAGGATTGTCCATGCAATCCTTTAAAGCCTTTAAGAGCATAGTCTCTGGCTGCTGATAAAGAAGAGAGGTCCCTTTGAACTTCACAGTGGAGGAGGGTAGTATTTGTACTTGGAGCTCTGTGTTTTCATGGCCCTTGGCCAATTGTTCATAGATCCCCTCTGATTTTATCCCCAATGCCTCTCTACCCTGTTTAAAGCAACTCTGTAAACTCGCTGTCCATCCAGTCCTCCCCACTCACCCATTCCTCCCTCCCCCCCTCGCTGGTTGCTGCAGCTGCTCACAAACTCTCATGAGAGCTGCCATGTTTTGGATTGGCGACGGGTATGCCTAAGAGAAATATATTTAGAGATTCCTTCTAAAAATATCTCCCCCCCCCCCAACAAATTTCCAATCTTTCCCTGAGCATATTCTAGTATAAAAAGGAATGCATTCAGCTAATTTAAGTGTCAGGATTGTCCATGCAAAATGTGATAGCTACAGGTCAATGGAATAAAATAAGTATTTTATTCAAAATGGCCCAGCCAGAATTTAATGTGTTTCTACACATCACAGATTAGACTGAGCCTTAATGGCGCCATTTCCATTGCATGCAAACGTAGTATAGTCCAGAGCACTCCAGGCTTTGCATTTTTTTTACCACCAACTGTAACTCAAAATCTGTGCCAAGTTGATCCTGTATTCATACTTGCCTACTGAAAACTGGGCTAGTTTGCCAAGCTCTGATTGACATTTCAATGATTAGCTGTCTCACCCTTGTCAGGCAGAAGTGTACTAACCCCCAGACCTTGGGGACCCAGTCCAATCCTTCAATGTCCGGGTGAGCCTCCAAATAGCTGGGGCTGGGAGCCTCCGACAGCCACCCTGTGCCCACCCCGCCAAAGCTCCGCTTTAAACAAACAAAAAATCTTACTGCAGCCGAGGGGTGGCTGCGGGGTGGGGGGACCCGGAGCAGTCTTTCTCCCTTCTCCCCCGGTGGTGGTGGGGTGAGAGCAGGAGCGACGCTGCCCCCATCCGTTCGTGCCAGCACCTTTAAGCAAATGCGAGGCGTGCCTGCGCAGAGAAGATTGTCGCCACTCCAAAGAAAACTGTGGCCGTCAGCCAGCAGCAGGATGAGCAGGAGGACAAAACAGTGGTGGGCTGCATGCTGCGCGGGTGGGCAAAACAGTGGGGGATGGACAGGCAGGCAAAATGGCAGTGATGGTGGCTGGGGAAGAATGTGATGGTGGCGGGTGGACCAGCAGGTGGGGAAGGAAGAAGGCAGATGGCGGGGTGGGAAAGAAAACAACGGCGAGTGGGGAAACGGCGGCAGCAGTTGTGGGGGAGGTGGCGGGGTAGGCGGCTAGAGGCACAGATACTCTGCACAGATACTTCCAGCTAGTTTTATATGATTGCTCTGTTACTTGTGCAAGGGACAGCTTTTATTCCTAGCGGCGCTTCCCCCTGCTGCCGGCTATGAGCAGTAAAAAAAATATTTTTTTAACTTAAATTTTTAATGAGTTTGCCACATCAGCGGTTCTCCGCCCCCTCCGCGATCCCATTGGCCTGAAATGGAGGAGGAGGGAGCAGTGAATGTGATTCAGGTGGAATGTGGACACCCCCGGCCTGGAAAACCCACTGCAGTGGTGGGCAATATGAACAGCCACAACCCTGTCCCAATGCATTGAAAAAATGCCGTACTCGCAGTTTCAAGCCGCTGCCTCATACTGTTGCACTTTGCAACACTCTTACCGGTACAAAGTTCCTAATCTGGAAAATGCCCTGGTCATGATAGATTGTTTCGGTAACTCTGCCTAAAGTAAAGTGTGCTGTCAAGTTGGTGTCCTGGCACCCACAGAGCCCTGTGGTTATATTTGGTAGAATACAGGAGGGGTTTACCATTGCCATCTCCCTCGCAGTATGAGATGATGCCTTTCAGCATCTTCCTATGTCACTGCAGCCCAATATCGGTATTTCTGGGAAACATACCAGCAGGGATTCGAACGGGCAACTTCTAGTCGACTCGAACCAGCAACTGCTAGTCAAGGCATTTCCCCACTGTGCCATTAGGTGGCTAGTCTGTGTCGATTAGCTGTTATCAAACAAGAGCTGCAAACAGAGGGTACTTCGGAACTGATCAGACCAAAGGCCAGTTTAGAACCTGAAACAGATGAAGTGGAAGCCTCTAGAGAAAGGTTTTTCTGCGAGAAGGGGCTCCTTTATCGAAATTGGTGGCTTAGAGCCAAAGAACTAGATTATGAGCCAGTTAGATTTTTCTTTTGAAATGTAGATTACAGTTTATGGAAAGGCTCATGACTTGTCAAGCTCGTGTCTTCTGGGAGTAAAAAAACAACTGAATGGGCTGCATGATCATTTTTTCTGGCCAGGCATTTCACAAGACATCAAATCATATTGTCCGGTCTGTCCAACATGTCAGCATGTGGGGAATGGTGGACAAAAGGCAAAGGTGCCATTCAAGCCCTTACCTATTACTGGCAGAGGTGCACCTATGCAATTTTGCACCCTAGGCCTGAAGGCCTTTGGAGGCCCCCCGCTCCCTTTGGAGGCCCCCCCTTGCCACCTCCCCCCCCCCGACCAAATAAGCTGCAATGCACGATTACACCAAAACATGCTTAGGGAAAGCTGGAAACATCTTTGTTTTTTAGAAAAAATTCTGAAGATACTTCCCAGTGACCTGCACAGACATAACATATTTTGCATTGAGAGTCCTGGCACTTAAATCCTGGCTGATTACACACCTTCTTGCTCATTCATCACAAACCCACAAATGTGGGCCAGAGACAGAGTTTGTTGGTTTAAAAAGATTGTGCCACCCCCAATGGATCATTCTTGACCATTCACGAACCAACTGGAACACAACACGTGTCTCTTGCTCCACAATTCAAACATACACCTGGATCACAAGCCAGCTTGGACATATAGGGGGTCATGTGAGTTAAAACCACAAGGCATGCCCTTTGCTTCACAGTTCTCACTCAGATCTTCCTGAATGCAAACCAACTTGAGCATAGGGCATTTATTTTTAAAAACTGTTTATTTGGATGTGAACAGTTAGCTCCACCTTCACTACTTCCTGCTAACTGAGTCAAGTGGCACCTTTTAAAACTGGTGATTTTCTTTACTGAGCACGGGGAGAGTATCTGGTAGAGATGTGCATGAACCTGTTTGGAGGCCCTTTTATGGGCCTCCGAACAGGTTCCAAAACTGGGAGGTTTGACGTTCAAAGGCGGGGGGGATGCCGCACTTTAAGGGCAGGGGAGGGTGCACTTATTTATTATTTTATTTTTTACATTTTATACGCTGCTCTTCCTTCAAGGAGCCCAGAGCGGAGTACTACATACTTAAGTTTCTCCTCCCAGCAAACCTGTGAAGTAGGTTAGGCTGAGAGAGGAGAGTCACCCAGCAAGTATCATGGCTGAATGGAGATTTGAACTCTGGTCTCCCCCGTCCTAGTCCAGCACTCTAACCACTACACCACTTACTCCTCCCCCCGCTTTACCCCCACCAGTGCTCGGTATTTGCAAAGTTCTACGGGGCGGCAGCATACCTCCCTGCCACACCGTCTGCCCCCTGGCCGGAAGTGGCTGGAAGTAGCTGGCATGCATGGTGTAGTAGTTAGAGTGCTGGACTAGGACCGGGGAGACCTGAGTTCAAATCCCTATTCAGCCATGATACTAGCTGGGTGACTCTGGGCCAGTCACTTCTCTCTCAGCCTAACCTACTTCACAGGGTTGTTGTGAGCCCTGTTTAGGGCTTTGTAAGTTATAACTAGCACTTTGTATTTTGCCCGGAAACCTATTGGCAGCCAGTGTAGCTCCATCAACAGACGAGTAATGTGGTCTCTCCGAGATGACCCAGAGACCAACGTGGCTTCCGCATTCTTAACCAACTGAAGTCTCCGGACTACGTACAAAAAGGCAGCCCCACGTAGAGCGCATTACAGAAGTCATTACAGAAGTCAAGAAGCCACTGATGTTTTGTGTTCTGATAGTTCATCCTCCTTTAATAATGCTAGGGGTCCTACAACCTTTCTGCCAAACATCAATTCGAATAGAATCCAGTTGATTCCTGTGGCACTTCTCTGCATGGAAATAAGAAATGATGCAGCTTGTTCAACTCTACAACACTTCCATAAGCACTGCATTCAGGCGCGGAGCCAGCCGAGCGGCGGCCTGGGTCCAGCCGCGCCCAGCGGCCCCTCTGCGTGCCCTGAACAAAACCCCACCCCTTGGCTAACAGGAGTCCCAAGCGCTTGCCGATCTTTTCCAGGCAGCGTTTGCTGCCTGAAAGTGTCTATTCCCCTTTCTCTCCCTCAGAGAGAAAAATCCTCCCTTTCTCCTTTATCCTCCTTTATCCTCTCTTTCTCTCAGAGAGGGAGAGAAAGGGATGATAAATGCTTTCAGGCAGCAAGCGCTACCTGAAATGAAAGGGAAAGGCTTGCTCAGGCTCTTTGGGCTCTTCCACGCCCCCTTTGCAAGCCCTTTCCTCTCTGAGGTAGAATAGACGCTTTCAGGCAGCACATGCTGCCTGAAAAAGATCGGTAAGTGCTCGGGACTCCCGGTAGCCTGGGCAGGGCGAGGGTGTGTGTGTTCGTTCGGGGCTCTTCCAGAACCTGAACTACGCCCCCCCCCCAGGGGCTTCTCGGAGGCTCCTACCATTGGCGGCCTGGGTTCTTTGAACCCCTTCGCACAATGGTGGCTACACCCCCGACTGCATTACATTCAGAGGGAAGGTTTGTCCCTCTATCTGACAGGATTTCATGAGGAAAACACAGGTGCATATCGGAAGCAGCCAAACTAGTAAAAATTAGAACAGTTTTATCAAAGTTCTACTGATAAACCTAAACACTAGAGAGCAGCAAAGATCTGATCCCAAGACCATCCTGAAGGGATTTATTGGTGGGATATTTCTGAGAAGGCAATCCTTCGTTTTGGACACTTGGTCTAAAGCAGATGTTGCACTTTTTCAAAATGAAACCTCATTATATTTAGTGTTTTAAAGAAGAGGGAGGGACATGACACCCCCAGCCCACAGTTGAACTGCAGGACAAAGGCAAAGTCTGGCTATGTTGAAGAGACAGGAGAAACTGTATAACCTTGACTGAATGGGGCAGAAGTGATCGACTTAACTTACAATGTCCATGCTGTTTAGAGCTAAGGTGAAATTGTAAGCACCTTAACTGAACCTGGGACCATCTGCATGCAAAACAGATGCCCTTCCACACAGAGGTTTAGACTGCCCCCTGGTTACTGAGCCAGCGTGGTGTAGTGGTTAGCGTGCTGGACTAGGACCGGGGAGACCTGAGTTCAAATCCCCATTCAGCCAGAATACTTGCTGGGTGACTCTGGGCCAGTCACTCCTCTCTCAGCCTAACCTACTTCACAGGGTTGTTGTGAAAGAGAAACTCAAGTATGTAGTACACAGCTCTGGGCTTCTTGGAGGAAGAACAGGATATAAATGTAAAAAAAGAAAAAGAAAAGAAGAAGCAAGAGGGGATTCCTTCCCTTCACAGGCACAGACCAAAGCTTTCCCTGCTGGAGGAGAGCCCCCACCCCCACAGGCAACATCTCTCCCTCGGCTCCCCCTGCAACAGGCCTTCATCCACAAGAACTGTGCCTATGCCAGCCTCTTCCTGGCCTCCCTCCCAGCCAGCTGGACCTTCTCTCACCCCACATGTGTATCCTGGGGCTCAGACTTTAGGGTTGCCATATTTTGGCTTTCCAAATCTGGGAGCCTTTTTTTTTTTTTTTTAATGAAAACTGAAATCTGGGAGAATCTGGCTGGGCTAAGCAAGCTGGGAGAGATGCTTAATATCCGGGTGAAACCCAGAATTTCGGCCGACAAGGCAATTCTAGGCTCAGTCCAAACAGATGAGGAGGAAAGTGAGTCTGCTGCCGCCCAGAGGAACAGGCTGTTGGTCTGGCAGGAAGTGGAGAGGAAAGACCATCGCTCCTCATCCCAGTACTGGGTAGAATCTCCTGGGAGGGCCGCCAGCCCCAGAGACCACCGCCCTCCATCTGCCACATCTCCATTAGCAGCGACCCCCTGACTTTGGCTTCCCCCGTGCACACCTGAACCATTGGAGGAATGCACATGTAGGGGTGAATGTGTGCGTCTGCATGGAGGTGGGGGCATCACAAAGATTTCTTTGAATAATGTTATTTCAATTATATACATAATTTATATAAGTATTTAACAATAATTTAAGTTACTGCTTTTCCCCCAACTGTTTTAATTGGTTTTACTTGCTGGCTGTAAACCGCCGGGATTATCCTGGCGGGATATGTTTCATATCAGGTGGTTTATAAATCAAATCAATAAATAATAACAACCCCTCCTTTTCCACCCAGAGGGAGCAGAGGAGAGCAGGAAACGGTTCTGAAAACACACACATTTCCTTCCATCCTTGAGCCGTCTTGCTAGGAATCTGGAAGCTCTGCTCTGCTTTTCACCCCAGCGAGCAAAGACGAGGCAGCACATCGCTCCTCCTCTTCCTCTTCCTCGTGCTAAAGCTGGAGAGGGAGAGCAGCAGCGCAGAGAGGCATTTGCCTAGGGGGGTTCTTGCAGGAAGAGGGACCGAGGGGAGAGTGGATATGTCCTGGGGCTCCCCGGTCCCTTCCACCACCCCACCCGGGCCGCCCCCATTTCCTGCCTTGCTTTGCCTTCCCTGGGAGCCAGCTCTCCCCCACCCACCCCCGCGCTTTGCACACATCGGATGCTGCGGGGAGCTACTGGTGCTGCCTGCCGGTGAGAAATGCATGGGGGTCGGGGAGTGGACAGCTGCGGTAGAAAGCGACCCTTGGCCGTCTGGGCTGGACTGGAGGAAGTGGGGGCGGGGGGGGGTCTACGGCCCACACAGTGAACCATATGGGCGGCCTCCCTCCTCCTGGCCTTTTGCACGCGCACTCCCCCGCCTCCCGCTCTAGCTGCCAGCGCCGGCAGTGCGCGGTGCTGCGCTGGCAGCATTGGATGGGCCTGGGTGTGAGGGAGGGTCCTCCCAGACACAGGGGGCCCTATTGCAGCTCCGCCCCTGCAGACCGAGCCCCATCTTTCTCGTCTGCCCCCCCCCCCCGCCCACTACCTTACGCGGGAGAAAGATGGAGCCATGCAGTTGCAGGAACGCGGGGGGGGGGGCTTTTCTCTGGGGGACTGATTTATCTAGGGATTCTCAACGTTGGGTCTCCAGCTGTTATTGGACTTCAACTCCCATAATCCCCAGCCCCAGTGGCCTTTGGTTGGGGATTATGGGAGTTGAAGTCCAATAACATCTGGGGACCCAACGTTGAGAATCCCTGAAATAGCAGATAGAAGCGAGAACTGGTGGGCATCTTCCCTGGGGACTCCAGAGTGGCTGAATCTTCCGACTACTCTGCTGTTCTCCCCTCTGTCGGTTACCCCTGGGGATCCTGCTCAGTCAGGGGTCCACTCCCCACTCCCCTCTTTCCATTGTGATAAACCAACCTTTTAATGCCTCTGAAGGAATTCAAAATTATCTTCGTTTTGGAAGCCTTTAAGCAGCAGGACGCCTTCCTACTTTCTCTTGGAGTTCTTTTCTCAGTCGTATTAAGACAGGGTCTCTCTCTATCTCCAAATTTTCCTTCTGTTTTCAATCAGTTCTTGCAGTAGTCTTGCCATCACATGGATGGGGGGGCAATCTGTGCCTTAGTATCTCACCCCACAGCCTTTCTTTGGCTGGGTGACAACTTTGCTTTCACAGTTTTTTTAACAAGGGGCGGGGGGGGGGTAGCAGTCCTTTTCAGGGGGTTACTGAGTAGTGTTCCCTCTAACACAGATTCCCTGTCGACTACAACTCCCAGCATGACCAGCTGCAATAGCCATTGTTCGTGGATCATGGGAGTTGTAGTCAACAGCATCTGGGAATCCCTATAAGAGGGGACACTGTTACTGAGCTCCCTCTCCCCTGCAGCCCCACATCCGAGCAGCCCCTACATTGAGCTCAGTCACCCACTCCTTTTTGCACACAAACAAAAAGGGGAGGAACCTCCATGCCAGCAAGTTACTAAAAGGGGGGATTTCATTAAAAGACTTTCATAGGAAAATGGAGTGTTTGTTTCTAAATGGATGAATTTGACCCATCATACATTAAACTCTAAACTTTTGAGCTATACAAAAGTCTTCCAACTCTATTAATTTTTATTAATCAGACGGAGGAAACGCTTCCATGTGAGTGTAGCAGGGTGCCCTCCTAGACCCACTGGTCAGACTGTTCCCTGGTTATAGGGTAACTGAAGGATCAACGCCCACTAAAAGGACTGGCTCTCTCCACTAGTAATGATTGCTGCTGCCACCACCTAAGGGCCCTTTCTCCCCCTCCCCTTAGGTATCGTGGGCTGGGTAGAGTCGGAGACCCAGACCACCCACCATCCAATGAATCAATTCACCTGCAATTGGTGACCCACCCAACCCCCCCAAGCTCCAAAGCTTATTGACCCGATGCTAGGGAAATTCCCTCCCCTTCCCCACAGAGCATTTCAAACCACTCTTACAAAGAAGAAAATTTTTTAATTCTATGAGGTGCACGATTGCTGAGAGAAACATAAGACTTGGTAATAGGAAAAACAAATTGGTTTGTAGGATTCACAGGCACACTAGAAACAAAAGAAAAACCACCTAAAGCAATGTCTCTCTAAGAACCTTACCAACTACTGAATTTTCTCAGATGGCAGTCCTTCCTTAAAGTGTTTCTTATACTGCAGCTTTCTCAGTCCAGGACTCCTAGTGGGGAGAGTGTGATTCCAGCCCTTTCTGGCTCCTCTCTCTCTACCTTCCAACAGACTGAACTACAAATCAGAAAGTAGCTCCAAACTTAACTATTGAGCCCTCCTCCCCAAAAAGAGGGAAAAACATATTTCAAATTGGATTGGTCTCAGACTGGGCCTGGTTACCAGTCACAGGGTTCCTGTAGACTTCCAGGTCCTGTTACTCCTTAGCTACTTACTACAGTGAAGTTGTAAGATAAATACGTATAGATTGGTAGTTCTCTCCGATTCACAGGATTAATTTTTCCTCTTTCTCAAGGTAAATTAATTGCTTTTTTGGGAGAAAACCATAACTTGACAAACAAAGACTCTTTGGCCATATGAGACTAACTGTTGGACTAAGAAGATCTTCCGGCTGCATTGGAAATTTCATTGGAGCAAAGGGGGGAAAGGGGAAAAATGGATTTCCATAGCCCAGTAAATAATGAATAAGGGAAGGGAGCAGAAAAAAGACTCTCAAAGCATCCAGGCAGGAAGTGACAGGGAATTCTTGGAAAGAATGGTGCAGAAGATCCTGGAAGGAGACCCCACCAGCTACGATGTTGAATGCCCGAGACTTAGGCATATACACTACCAGGAGGCAGAAGGCCCCCGCGACATTTGCAGCAGACTCCATACCCATTGCCATCAGTGGCTGAAGCCCGAAAAGCACACCAAAGTTCAGATGCTGGACCTGGTGATCCTGGAGCAGTTCCTGACTGTCCTTCCCCCGGAGATGGAGAGCTGGGTCAGAGAGTGTGGAGCAGAGACCAGTTCCCAGGCGGTGGCCCTGGCAGAAGGTTTCCTCCTGAGCCAGGCAGAGGAGAAGAGGCAGAAGGAGCAACAGGTGAGAAGCAGGGCCGTTTTATCCAGGTAGTTTCAGGGGCCTAAGAACCTGTGGGATAATGTCACCAGTTGCCAAGTAGGGTCCTCCTGCAAGCAGAGCCAGAGTCCTTTTCTTCCTATTCGGCAGAAGTTCAGTGCTTACAGTCAGCCAAGCTGCTGTACTAGCAATGGAAGGTGCATACAGCAAAGAACGTGTGCTGAAGCGACACCAGCTTATCCTCTCCTGCCTCTTCCCTGGCATGCAGGTTTTACGAGGGGTCTGGGACGCCCTCCTCTTCTGGTCCTTCTTAATGCCCAGGTTGGACTATTATCCCAATCCACTGGTCCTCATGCACCTCCCTAAGCAAGGCAGGACTGTGAGTGGGTTGCAGGGATTCCAGGGAAGGAGACCCAAGTCCAAAGTGATTGGGAACCACAGCACAGGCCACCTTCATCCTCTGCTGCTGGGAGGAGAGGGCCTCTGGCTCCACTCACTGCGGGATCCACTCCCTCCTGGGAAGTTCAGCTCCTTGGCCACTGCCTGCCCAGCCCAACTTCATCCACCATAGGCGAAACTAGGGGGGGCAGCCAGGGCATGTGCCCTAGGCGCCACTTGGGGGGGCCCAGTGCCATGCTGCCCCCCCAATTCATGGAGAGAGAGAGAGATAAAAAATTACCTGTAGCCCCTTTGGGTGGCTTCCTAAGGGCCGCAGGGCGGCTTCCTAAGGTTCCCCCTCCCCCTGCCGGCCTCCTAGATCACTGCCACAGCCCGTCTGGGTTGATTTTCAGGCCTGTTTGGGCCTACAAAGATCAGTGCGGCAGCCATTTTGGAGGTTGCCACACATGCTCAAAAGGCCTCTGTGAGGCCTGGCAAGGCATAGGACCTCTCAGGGACCATTTGAGCATGTGCAGTGGCCATTTTTAAAAAATTAAAAAAAAAAGGCTGCTGAAAACAAAAATGGCCACCGCACATGCTCAAATGGCCTCTGCAAGACCCAGTTCTAGATTATTCCCTGATCTAGGGAGTCAGAATGCAAAGTTGTTTGCAAGGGACCATTACTGGATATAACATATATAAATGGCACAAAAGTAAGTGGACAAAACATCCCTTAAAAAGACAATGTTGGTTTAATACCTCGTAAGCTGGCAAAACTGAAGGGTGTGGCGGGAGAGGCAAGAAATAAAATGGAAATATTCACTGGCATGCTGTTTAATTCTCTATACAGAGCTCTATCTTTATCTGAATATTTGTTGAGCAATCTGATTATAAGGTTTGTGGGATTTCAAACTTGGAAAGTGCCTGCCTTTAACTTGTGTGGTGCTTTTAAAAAACAACTGAATATCACACTGTTTTGCTGCTCTGTGGCTAGCTGCAACTTCCACCTTCTTCCTGATCAGGCTGCTGGATCCAAGCCTATTGTAAGGTGCTGGATAATTTCAGATTGTTTGGGGCCCCTAGGATTTCCCATTGCAACCATCTCCCTTTAAGGCAAAAGCTGTTTGAACAGGAAAAAACCCATCCCTGAGTTTCTTGGAGGCAGCAACCTGTAGTGAGGTGTGCTGAGGTGGCAGAGCATTTGCTAAAAAGAGCTTTCACTGCTTAGCTCTATGGAGGCATGCCCAGCACATGGATGTGTGCCACATGTATGGTTGTATGTGCGTATGCAATGCATGTGTGTGTTGCTCACAACCTGTTTCTCCTGAAAGTGTCTGTATTTTTGAGCTGATATTATGGTAAAGTTATCTGAAAGATGGGTGTCAGATGTTTGGACAGGGGCACAATTTCAGTGCTTGCCCTAGGAGCTATTTTCCCTAGATATGCCTTGTCAACCTCTGCTGCCAGGAGGAGAAGGCCTCTGGATCCACTCACAGCAGGATTCTCTCACTCCCAGGAAGTTCAGCATTATTATCTTTTTGTTTTAAATATATTTTAAATGTCTGCCCTGAGGGATTTGTACCAAAGTTGCATGCTGTCAAATTTAATACCAATAAAGCCATGCATTCCTTTTCTTCATCCCTCTTCCCTTTCTCCTTTTTCAGGCACTGAGTATGTTAGCCAAAGTGGCCGCTGAGCCCCTGCAGGCAGAGAAGG
Organism: Hemicordylus capensis; assembly: GCF_027244095.1. Lineage (NCBI taxonomy): Eukaryota > Metazoa > Chordata > Lepidosauria > Squamata > Cordylidae > Hemicordylus > Hemicordylus capensis. The sequence continues at coordinate 233,192,348 of NC_069658.1, read as the reverse complement.
CTCCATCAGACACCAGGCAGAGGCTGCTTTTCAGTGGGATTGTGCAGGAGGAGGATCGAGGGACCACCTCAATGGGTAAGGATGGATGGGGTGTGTTTCATCTTGGCCTCCTGAAATCCCTGGATTTCTTTTACAATTCTCTTTAACTTTCTGTGTAGGAAATGCTTTTCTCCAGCCTCGCTTCTGCTTTCAGTAACTTCATAGTCTCACTCCAAACCACAACTTTGAACTCTTCCAAAAAATAGTGTAGCAAGTCATTGGAATGCAAAATACCTAAAAGTTAAAAATCACATCTCCTTTCTTTCCCTCCCAGGCAGTGAAATGACCCTGGAGATTCCTTCTAGGCCTTCTCCTCTTGGTGGTGGAGTGGACAGGATTTCTGTGCAGTCACTGGATCAGGTAGGAGAAGCATCATTGAAGGAAGAGGCAGGCCTCACCCTCTCTCTGGGTGTGAGAAAACCTCTCTTTTTCCCTTTCCTTGGATCAAAGATGCCCCCTTGGAAGACAAAATGTCCACTGAAGAGGAACATCCAACCGCTACTTTTCTGACAATACCCAGGGGCTTTCCCAGACAGCAAACCTTATTGTGGGTTTACTGCGAGTTTGAAGTTGCCCCCCAAAATCGATGCAAATAGTGAATTTTTTTTTACCCCAGATAAAAAGCAGTCTACACTCTAATGTGCAATGAAAAACTTGAATCATGTGTAAAGTGTTCCCCAATAGCTCGCAGGGTCTTCAGGGTAAATTTGGCTCATATGTGAACACAGACCTCCATACCAGAGCAGACATGAGCTAAGAGCCGGGTGTGAAGACCTTCAAAGTAGAGAAACTGCTTTCTTGGTCTTTCAGGGACCCGTGTCCTTTGAGGAGGTGGCTGTGTGTTTCTCCGAGGAGGAGTGGGCTCTGCTGGATCCCAGCCAAAGGGATGTGCACAGGGAAGTCATGGAAGAGACTTCTGGGCATCTGGACTTGCTGGGTAAGGCTCCCTCTTTCCCTTCTTGGCCCTTAGTGTGTCTGTGGTCAGGAGAACAGTTCAGGCAGCCTGACCTGGGCCTTCTGAAAAATTGTTTTAGTGGGAACTAGACTTGTTGCTTACAGTTCCCAAGCCTGACCTCACTTCTTGGTCAGAAGATAGAGAAGATCCATTTGTTGAGGCCTCCAAGGAAGGAGAAAGATCAGCAGGTAGCTGCTTTGCTGTGGGGGGGGGGGCGTTCTCAGGATCTTCAGGCAATGTGTTCTCCTGGCAAGCCTTTTTTCTGTCTTATTCTCACTCCAGGAGTGGCTTGTCCTAACGAGATGGGGTCAGGGGCAGCAAAGGAGGTCCAGCTGCCTCTCCTCCTTGGAGCTCCGTTTGCTCCTCTCTCTCCCATCCCGCCCAACCTCAGCATTAATGAGAGCCACACTGCCTGCAGGCTGGCCATTGGTCCGGTCGAGCTGGGCAAACTCTTGAATCATTGGCCAGCCCTTGCCTTATGACTGGCCAGCCTGCAGGCAGCACAGCTCTTGTGAATGTTGTTGTGGCAGGGCGGGATGGAGCTCTGAGAAGGAGAAGCAGATCTGTCTCCTTTGGGACAGAGCCCCGCCCCCCCCGCCGCCCCTGCTCTTTAGGATGAGTCTCTCCTGTCTCACACCCCTGAGACCTATCAAGGGAAATAGCAACGGAATGACTGCAGGGATTTCTCCAGGGAGATAAGGGGGCAGGTTAAAATGATGGAGAAATTGTATCCAAGCTGAGGGGAATGCCTCTGCAATACCACATCCATTGGAACATGTAGATGGACTTAATATTAATCAACCAAGGCTGCTTAGCACATGGCTGGTTTCTTGGATTAAGGCTTTGTTCCTCCCTCACCAAAATTCTCTTTTCATTCCTGCAGGTAAACAGAGGAAGAACAGAAAAAAGGAGGAAGCGGCGAGAAGAAAAACCAAAGAAAAAGAAGAGAAGACAAAGAATACGGCAGCTACTGAAGGGACAGACCTCCATGCAATTCCATTAGAAGATAAGGCTAGTAACATCCCTCTAAGTGGAAAAGCCTTAACTAATAAATCACCACGTGGTGCACATTGCAGCATCCGTGCAAGAGTGAAAGCATATCAGTGCACAATGTGTGGAAACCACTTCAGTGATCAGTTGGACTTTTATGAACACCAAAGAACCCACAGAGGGGAGAAACCATGTTTGGCTTGTGGCAAGAGCTTCAGTCAGAACAATGCCCTTGTTGTCCACCAGTGTGTCTGCAAAGGTGAGAAACCAGATACATGTTTCAAGTATGGAAAGAGATTCATTGGTAAAGATAAGCTTCCTTCCCATCAAAGTTACCACACAGGAGAGAAACCCTATACATTCTCAGAGTCTGGAAAGAGCTTCAGTCGGAAGGGCCATCTTTCTGTCCATCAAAGAATCCACACAGGAGAGAAACCATATACGTGCTCAGAGTGTGGGAAGAGATTCAGTCGGAAAGAGAGTCTTTCTGGACATCAAAGAATCCATGCAGGGGAGAAATCATATACATGCTCAGAGTGTGGAAAGAGCTTCAGTCGGAAGGACAGTCTTTCTTCCCATCAAAGAATCCACACACAGGACAAGCCATATACATGCTTAGAGTGTGGAAAGAGCTTCAGGTGGAAGGACAGTCTTTCTGGACATCAAAGAATCCATGCAGGGGAGAAGCCATATACGTGCTCAGAGTGCGGAAAGAGTTTTAGTTGGAAGGACAATCTTTCTGTCCATCAAAGAATCCACACAGGGGAGAAACCATACACATGTTCAGAGTGTGGAAAGAGCTTCGGTTGGAAGGAAAGTCTTTCTGCCCATCAAAGAATCCACACAGGGGAGAAACCATATACGTGCTCAGAGTGTGGAAAGAGTTTCCGTTGGAAGGACAGTCTTTCTGCCCATCAAAGAATCCACAGAGGGGAGAAACCATATACGTGCTCAGAGTGTGGGAAGAGCTTCGGTTGGAAGGAAAGTCTTTCTGCTCATCAAAGAAAACACACAGGGGAGAAACCGTATGCATGCTCAGAGTGTGGAAAGAGTTTTAATCAGAAGAGCCATCTTTCTGCCCATCAAAGAATCCACACAGAGGAGAAACCATTTACGTGCTCAGAGTGTGGCAAGAGCTTCAGACGGAAGGAGAATCTTTCTGCTCATCAAATTATCCACACAGGGGAGAAACTATATACCTGCTCAGAGTGTGGAAAGAGCTTCAGTCGGAAGGGTCAGCTTTCTTCCCATCATAGGATCCACACAGGGGAGAAACCATATACATGCTCAGAGTGTGGAAAGAGTTTCAGCCGGAAGCGTCAGCTTTTTGTCCATCAAAGTATCCACACTGGCAAGAAACCGTATACATGCTCAGAGTGTGGAAAGAGCTTCAGTCGGAAGGACAGTCTTTCTGCCCATCAAAGAATCCACACAGGAGAGAAACCATATACATGCTCAGAGTGTGGAAAGAGCTTCAGTCGGAAGGGCTATCTTTCTGTCCATCTAAGAACCCATATGAAAGAGAAACCACATTCATGGACTGCTTCCTCCCCACTTACCTCCTCCATCCAGTCATTCCTTGTGAAGCCTAATGGGGTCTGATGAATTAATAGCAATAGCAATAGCACTTACATTTATATACCGCTCTATAGCTGGAAGCTCTCTAAGCGGTTTACAATGATTTAGCATATTGCCCCCAACATTTCTGGGTACTCATTTTACCGACCTCGGAAGGATGGAAGGCTGAGTCAACCTTGAGCCCCTGGTCAGGATCGATCTTGCAACCTTGTGGTTACAGGGCAGCAGTTTTACCTCTGCGCCACCAGGGGCTCATTAAGGGGCCTGTGTGATCTTAAAGGAGAGAATATCTCCTCAAAGGTTGATGGCTACATTCCCTGTAAACCGCTTCCATTCTGCTGGCCGTGCAGTTAATTTTCACTGCCAGGCAGAGCTACTGTGTAACCCAGAGGAAAGGGCTAAAGACCAGGTCTGTGGTGAAGGCAGGATGGGGTGTGATGGTTTTCCCCCCTTGCATGCTGCAACCCCCCCCCCACACACACCATGATGTCCCCCCATTACTTTTTTAAAATCTGTGGCTGCTGCCACTGCTGCTCCTGTCTCCAGGAGGGCCTCCAAATTATTGCGGGTGGGGAGCCTCCCCAGAGCCCCGCCACTGTGTCACATCCCCGTGCCCGCTGCTGCCCCACCAATATTTGTCATCCTCACCGCCAGGGGGGTGAGCGGGAGAGTGGAGCAGGCCTCCCCCCCCCCAGTGGTGGCAGGGGGCGTGGGGAAGCGGTGCAGCAGCAGGGCTCTGGGGAAGGCCCTCCCCAGACAGAGGAGGCCACGGACCTGGTCCCCAAGGTCCGTAGCTAAGTCCGCCTCTGATTCCACACCTGCATGGAGGCCATCTGAACCCACAGGGCAGGCTGTGGCAGTGGGAAGCCCGCCACTTCAAAAAAAAAATTAGAGCATGGGTGGCGGCCGCAATGGATGCGAATGCGAGTGGCGGCCAGCTGTGCGATCTGGAAGCAGGAGACGTGCGGGGCCAGCAAACGTGTGCTGGAACAGGTGAGTAGCATGGCCAGCTCAACTGTCCCAGACTGACCGGGAAACATCCCATCCGTCCCATATTGCATGGGGGCGGGGACGTGAATGGTCATTCCATTCCAGATGCCATTTCCTTCGTATTTGGGCTGGCATGGGGGTGGACAGCAACTCAGATCAGTTGCAGAGGAGCAGCACCAGGAGGGAGGGCATGCCCTCAACTCCTGCCTGTGGCTTCCAGCGGCATCTGGTGGGCCACTGTGCGAAAAGATGCTGGACTAGATGGGCCTTGGGCCTGATCCAGCAGAGCTGTTCTTATGTTAAATCAAATCACCCACCTGGCACCAGCCAATACAAAGATCTCCCTGCATGCCTGCAGCTGTTTGGAGGCTCTTCAGGCCACAGGGAAAGCCAGGCTTCTGCTCCTCTTCCCAGAGGATCAGCTGCAAGTTTGCTGGGTGGGGGCTTCTGGAGGCAGAGCAGTGTGTGGGGGAAGCCACACTGCTGTCTCTGTGCTTGCCTGGTGGGGGCGGTGATAGCGGATGGTACCATATGAGCTGGCCCTTGGTCTGATGGCTTTGCTGGATGTTACTGTTTTTGCTGCTTCTGTGATTTTGCTTCTGCTGTTTGGGTTCATGTTTATCACATCCATTGCTTTTGTATTATACACCACCCTGAGAGTCCTGTTGCTGATGGGTGGCTCCTAAATTCACAAATAAATAGATAACAACTTACTTTTGCGTTACCTCCTTAAAGTGCAGAAAAATGAAGCATCTTCGTTTTGTTGTTTGTTTTTAAAAGGTAACATGATCTGCTACGAACAAGGGCTGCCTCTGAGTGCGTTCTTCCTTTTAGCTGGAGCAATGAGAAAGTGGTGGTTCTGTTACTAGCTTTTTGTCATTGCATGTGTATCTGGAATGAGTTTTTAATTCAAACAAGAAAGTGATTGCAGATCTGGAAATTTCTGCTTTACTTTGTGGCTTGTCATTCTGGAGATTGCTGTCTTATCTATAAGGTGGAGCATCTGTGAGATGACTCATGCCCAGCTGTAAAACATTATTGCTTATACAAAATTATGGTGCGACCACACCTGGAGTACTGTGTACAATTCTGGTCCCCACATCTAAAAAAGGACATTGTAGAACTGGAGAAGGTGCAGAAGAGGGCAACCAAGATGATCAGGGGCCTAGAGCACCTTTCTTATGAGGCAAGACTACAACACCTGGGGCTATTTAGTTTAGAAAAAAGACGACTGCGGGGAGACATGATAGAGGTCTATAAAAATCATGCATGGTGTGGAGAAAGTAGACAGAGAGAAATGCTTCTCCCTCTGACATAACACTAGAACCAGGGATCATCCCATGAAATTAATTGCCGGGAAATCTAAGACCAGCAAACGGAAGTACTTTTTCATACAACGCATAGTCCACTTGTGGAATTCTCTGCCACAAGATGTGGTGACAGCCAACAACCTGGATGGCTTTAAGAGGGGTTTGGATAACTTCATGGAGGAGAGGTCTATCAATGGCTACTAGTTGGAGGGCCACCTCCAGCCTCAAAGGCAGGATGCCTCTGAGTACTACTTGCAGAGGAGTAACAGCAGGAGAAAAGGCATGCTCTCAGCTCCTGCCTGTAGGCTTCCAGTGGCATCTGGTGGGCCACTGTGCGAAACAGGATGCTGGACTAGATGGGCCTTGGGGCCCATCCATAAGATCCAGCAGGGCTGTTCTTATGTTATAAAAAAGGAAATATGTTGTCTTCCTGGACAAAGCCACTGGACAACCTGAGATTATTTTCCTATTAAATGCATTTATTTCCTTAGGAAAATATTGGAAGCAATAAAATGTGGAAACAAAATCTGTGCCCTTTCAGAACTAGGGATGTGCATAAAACCGGTTCTCCCGGTTCGGTTCGGGTCCGAACCGGGTCCGGACCGGGGTGGTTCGGTTTTGGTTTTGCCAGACCACCCCCCCGGTCCGGTTCGGTTTTGAACCACAAAAAGTGGCTGGTTTTGAAGGGGACATTGTGTTCTACCTGCCACCCAAATTTCAAGTCGATTGGACCTTCCTCTGATTTTTTACAAATTTTTTTCAAAAAATAAATTTTTGCCCATAACTCACAATGTGGAGCCCTTAGGGGCAAAAAAGCTGGGGTGGGTGGTAGCCACCCATGGGTGTCCTCCACCCCAAAAATCCCAAGGCAATTGGTGGCTCCTAGTATTATTGGTGAATTTCTGAAGAATTTTTTTTTCCATTGGCTAGAATGGGGGTTTGGGGCTGCCCCAGACCCACCTCTGTGGGGTGGCAGCACCCCCAAAGTGGGTCCGGGGCCATGGCAAAAATGCCCTCAGTCCCTCCCAGCAATCCCCGTAGAGATAGGAGTGATGGTTCTGTTGTTTTTCTGAGGTATTCTGAGTGTAGATTCTATGATAGCTTATGAGATTTCCAATGAGACACCATGAATCCACTCTCATTTGCTATCACAGAATCCACACTCACTCAGAACACCTCAGAAAAACAACAGAACCATCACTCCTATCTCTACGGGGATTGCTGGGAGGGACTGAGGGCATTTTTGCCATGGCCCCGGACCCACTTTGGCGGTGCTGCCACCCCACAGAGGCGGGTCTGGGGCAGCCCCGAACCCCCATTCTAGCCAATGGAAAAAAAAATTTTCTTCAGAAATTCACCAATAATACTAGGAGCAACCCAACAATTGCCACCCCATCTTTTTGGCCCCTCTCTCTGGGCGCCCTAACACGTAACACCTAGTCAGTCCATCTTAATGCCTACCTACTACCACCACTCCTATCCAAGCAAGTAAGAGGAGGACACTCAGAGAGACAACACCCACTCTCTGATCTAACAAAAAGGCCACTGCTGTGCTGCCTGCCAGCACAGCAGCAGCAGCGGAGCAGCACACTAAGCACAAGAGCAGCACACACAGAGAAGAAGCAGGAGGCAGAGCAGCAGACCTGCCGCTCTGCATGATGGGTGACGTGATGCCCAAAGAAACCACCGCCTCACTCAGTGCCTGCCACTGACTAGGCCCGACAGACAGAAGCCAGCCAACCTGCTCTGCTCTGCTCTGATGTTCCGCATGGATGATGCACACACACCCTACATCTGCATCCAAATGACCAGACCAGACCAGACCAAGTGCGCAGAGTCAGCACAGGCCAGCAGCCACCAGCCCAGCAACAACAACAGCTACTACTGCTACCACCACAACCAGTGTTGCCGCTACAATAACATTCCCAGTCCAGTCACGCGCGCCACAGCCTGAGCCTAGCACACAGCCAACAGCTGCTGCCAGCCAGTGCCTGGCAAGGCCAGCCAACATGAGGAGGAGAGAGCTAAGTAGACGGCGCACGCACATCACCAACCCATCACGACGGCGCAACTGCAAGGGGAGAGGGCACAATTACAGGCAGCAGCAGGAGGAGGAGGCAAGGCAATCCTAGCACAGATTTGAAAGTTTAAAATCCACCAGGACATCTTCTAGAATCTAGACTTCTGTTTTTTCTACCACCAGCTGTAGTGTCTAGTTAGTCAGTGTGCTGTGCAGCTGAGCTGCGTGTGAGGAAGGATGATTGTAGCTAGTTCTTTAGTTTCAGCAGACTGAGCATTGAGCATGGGCAGTGGCCTTGGGAAGCAACACAATTACACGACACTCACCTGCTGCTGCTGGTTCTAGAAGTTGCCTCTTCTCGTCTTTTCACCTCTGTGTGTGTGTGTGTGTGTGTGTGTGTGTGTGTGTGTGTGCAGTGAGTGCATGCCTTTTGCCTTGCTGGAAAGAAATGCTTCTCTGGTCCACCACCACATATCTGCTCAAGGACACAGAGACCCAAGGCAGAGGTGGTGGCACCAGTGTGAGTGCATGTGTGCTGGTGGTGTTTGCCACCACAGGTGTTTTGTGTGTGTATGTGTGCGCTGCTAGCTAGGAGGGGGGAGGGAGGGAGGCAGGGAGGCAGGGGGGAGGAAAGGGGAGGGGGAGAGGGATGTAGAGGGGATTGAAGGGGGGAGGGTCCAGCTCAGAGTTGGTCAGCCACATATTTGTGCACACACATGCTCACGTGTGTGCTTCGGTGGGAGAGACCAGACTCTCATCATCTGCCAGACCGGGGTTAGGGGCAGGTGAGGCGGTGGTGGGCTGGAAGGGAGGGAGGATGGAAGGTGGTGAAGAGGAAGGGGAGAGGATGAGAGGGGAAGGATGGAAGGAGGCATGGGGGGGAGGGAGTTGGGGGGGAGGAAAAAAAAACATGTAGACAGACACACACCACACTACACACAGAAAGCATCCACACAGAGAGACAGTGCTAGGCATCCATTCACACAGACAGACAGACACACAACAGGAAGAGACAGACTGAGCCTGCACCACACACACACACAGACCCAATTCCCCCCCTGCACAGTTATCAATCAATATGTTGTGTTGGCAGCCAGTTCATTGCTATTCTGATGGTTTGGGGTTTTTTGCCATCAGCCAACATCAACAGTGACCACAATCAAGATGAACATAAGATGATAATAATTCATTCGTTTCATTTGAAAAAATCACCCAATCATTTTCTCCATGTAAACCAAGCCCCCCACACATGATTTCTGGTAACATTTTCAATAAAATCAATTCATTTGGCATTCATCATTTTGTTCTCCCTTTGTCATCTTTTTTTCTTTCTTTTGCATAATTTTGAGGCTTGATTTTAACATGGGGTTTTAAAAGAAAAATTTATTTACATGTTTATTTACATACAGTATTTACATATCTACACTGCATTTTAGAACGTATACCCGCCGCTGCCGCTAAGTCTAGTACTCTGTGGGCTGTGCTACTTTGGGGGGGGTGTGCCGTGCCCACGCCAGGTCCCCAAATGCTGACAGGTGGATAGATAAAGGGCCTGTGCTGGTCAGCATTGGGTTTCTTTTTAGGTGGGCGTGGGCATTGTAAACATCTGGCCAGTCGCAGCACTACAACTACTACTACAACTGCATCTCTGTGTGGGCACACTACACGCTGCGACTGGCTGGCACGGCTCAGCATCTGTCACGTCAGCTCAGCTAGAGGTGGAAGGGGGGAGGGTAGGGATAAGCACAGAGGTCGAGCCAGGCAGGTGACCAACCATGGGGCAACCCACGGTAATCACTCGCCCGGCTCAAACTCCAGCTTGGGGTAGCCCAACAGGGGGAGGTTCACCTTAAGGAAGACCAGCTGCTCCACCAGACCAGGGTCCAAGCGGGAGCGAGAGGGTGTCACCACGTCCCCGGCACGTGAAAACACCCGCTCGCTCTGGACACTGGTTGGGGGGCAGGAGAGGAGGCGCACAGCCACCACCGCCAGGTCCGGCCAGACTTGGCGGCGGCTCGCCCAGAACTGTGCGCAGTCCACGCCGTCTCCCTCCACAGGCTCCTCCAAGTACTGCGCAACGCATTGCTCAGCACTGGAGGGGGGCCTGGCAGGTCGAGCCTCCCGCATACCAGGCATGGCGCCATAGCAGAACCGCTGAAACCACTGGGTGGATCTCGAGTCGGTAGCAAATGGCTGCTGCGATGGCGCTGCCTGGGATGCCGTGCTGCTGGACTGGGAAGAGGGAGGGGAAGGGGAAGCTGACGCCGGCTGGCCGCCCATGCTGCTGCTGGGTGCGGGTTGGGCCGCGAGGGCTGCCCCCGCACCACCACCAACACCCTGGTCTCTGCGGGCCCTAGCAGCCTCCTCCTCGCTAACCTTCTCGACCAGGATGCCCTTCCACCTGGGCAAGTCGTCGGCACTCACGGCATTGCCCTTGAGGGCTGGGTGACAGAGACAAGCGAGGACATACTCCTCCCTGTCTCCCAGCACATCAACGAGCCGCTTGTCAACCCCAGACCTCAGCCTCCCAGCCAGAGCACGACCCTCTGGCGTGGTCAGAGAGATATGGAGTCCACCCATCAGCTTCTCGAGACCAACAGCTGTGGGCAGCGCCTGGCTCAAGGGAGTGGTGTCGCCACACAAGCCCTTCGTGGCAAGCTGGAAGGGCTCGAGTGCCGACACCGCCTCGGACATCTGCTTCCACTCTGCGTTCGAGAAGTCGCAGACATCCAAGGACTCGTCCCTCGCCAGGGCGACAAGGGCTCTCTCCTGCTCCAACAGGCGCTGGAACAGGAGGAAGGTGGAGTTCCACCGCGTCTCCACATCCGTAGGGATGAGATGGCGAGGAAGGCCAAGGTCATCCTGCTTCTGGCGAAGCAGTCTCCTGGACTTCTCGCTGCGGTGGAAGTGGGCGGCCAGCTTGCGAGACTTATCCACAAGCGTGGCCGTGGCAGCAACAGCAACTGGGATGGGGCGGGCCCCCTTCTCCTGGGACGCCTTCAGCTCCTTAAGGCCAAGGGCGTCCCTGACGGTCAGATGGAGCGTGTGTGCCATACACCGTATGTTCACACAGTCCATGACTGTCTCAACAGCGGCGGTAACGTTGGCTCCATTGTCGGTGACAATGAAGCCGCGGGAGAGGTGTGGACACCCGCCAATCCACTCCTCTATCTGGCGGTCAAGTACGGCCGCCACCTCCTCCGCGGTGTGCCTCGTGTCCATCGTCTCCACGTGCAGGACGGCCCACCTGTGCCGTAGTGCAGCGGGAGCCGCGCCGGACCCGGAAGCATCGCCCGCGGAGGTCCCCTCACTCTCCGGGCCCCACCAGTGGGCAGTGAGGGCCAGGAAAGAAGCGTGCATCCCACTGAAACTGGTCCAAAGGTCAGTCGTGAAATGCATGCTTGTCCCGGCCGGAGCTGCACGCAGCTCGGCCGACACGAGTTCCCTGCACCGGCGGTACAGGGAGGGGACCACGTTCCGGCTGAACGTGGTCCTTGAGGGGATGACGTATTCGGGAGCCAGGTATTGGAGAATCCGGCGGAAGCCGTTGTTCTCGACCACCTGAAACGGCTGGTCATCGGTGGAAATCATCTCCCCTATGAGGCGGGTGAGGTGATGATGGTCCACGCGAACAATACGCTGGCTGCCCGAGGACTGTGTCCACCGCTGGACGGGCAGTGTAGCCTGCCTGCTGGCTGGCACACTGCCGCTGCCCGCCCTAGTGGCAGATGCACAAGGCGCACTAGCGCTGCCAGCCTGTCCCCTGAGACCTGGGTGGTGACGCTCTATGTGTCTCCACATAGGCGTCGTACCCAGGTGCGCAGGGTCCCTTCCACGGCTGACAAGCATCCTGCAGTGGACACAGCGGGCGTGGAATGGGTCATCTTGAGGGACCTCAAAATGCACCCATGCACCACTGCCCTTGGCCTCCTGCGCCCTGGGCGCCGTCCTAGGCCGTTTCTCGCAGGGTGGCTGCAGTCCTAGGGGGGGGCGGCCGCCGCTACCTGCCCACTGCTGCCACCCAACCCGCCCCTTCCGCCCTCCACAGCGGAGGAAGGGCCCGGCTGAACTGGCATCGGAGAGGCAGGCCTCTCCTCCACCACCTCGCCAGACCGCTCCCCACCAGAGTGTCGGGCTTCACGAGGGGGGGGCCCACTGAGCGGCGAAAGGATAGGGGGAAGGGGCCCCAGAGGGAGGGAGAACCTGGCTGCATCGCTGCCAGCTGCACGGTCCTCACCGCCCTCTACCTGCTCTTCCAACTCCACAGAGGCACCTCAACAACTGGCGGTAGCTCAGCAGCACCTGGTGCCGCCGGCGAGGAGGGACCCGCCACAGCCCTAACGGTGCCTCTGCCTCTGCCGCAATTGGCGGCAGCAGGCGTGGGGAACTGAATCCTGCGCACCAAAGATGGGGCCGGAGCAAAGAATTCTCCAATGGGGAGAACTGGGGTGTCCTCAGGCTCCCCGCGTCCTCTCCCTCCCCGTGCCGCAGGCGCACCCCGCACCTGGCCTCTCCCACCTCTGCCTGCCAGCCTTGAGCGAGCCCTGCCCGCCACACGGCGCTCAGACATGCTGCTAGGTCAGAAGGAGGGAGACTTTAGGAGGAAGGCCAGAGACAGGGTCAAAAAAATAATTTGGAGGGGCTTAGGGGCCAAAAAAAAGGCAGCTGATTTGGAGACGGCGGGGGGGGAGTTTGTTTTTTAAAAAGGAAGCCAATTGGGGGGAAAGGAAGACTTTTTGATGGGGGGGGAAGCCAATTGAAGTGAGGGGGAGGGTGTCCTTTTAGAATTTGGGACTCGGGAGTCAACCAAGCCAATTGGGGAGATGGGTCTGGGAGGGTTTTTTTAAAAAAATAGGGGGTTAAAGGGTGGACCCCTGGTGTGGGTGGCACGGGCAGTTGGGTGGAGTAGTTGTGGTGTGGGTGGCAAGTTTTTAACTTTTGGGGGGGGGAGTGGATGGGGGGAGGGCACAGCACCTACCGGGGGTGGGGGAGGGACGCAGTCAACGCTTGGGAACCTGCAGATCAAAGGAGGAAAGCCTTATTTAGTGAACTGGAACACAAAGTGTGGGTTCTGGGGGGTGGTTCTCAAGTAATGCTCCTGTGGGGGGAGCATCAAACTCAATGCAGCCTATTTAGTGACTCTAAATTGCACACAACCAAAACCAGAACCCAGTCACACCTAAACAGAGGTTGAACCCACCCACTCTGTGACTCTGCCCGCCCAATGCCATGGCAAGCAAGCAGCAGCAAACACTTGATGGCAGCATCATGGATTGAACATCATCATCATATGTGTGTATTGGCCCAGCATGTAGTGGCAGCATCAGAACCCAGGACCCCACTCAGACTGCCCCAGAGGCAAGGAAGCACTCTGGCATGGCATTGGCCCAGCATGTAGTGGCAGCATCCGATCCCCTGACCCCACTCAGACTGCCCCAGAGGCAAGGAAACACTCTGGAAGAAGGCACCTGTTCAAAAACCACCTGCAAGACGCATGCAATGCAACGCAACACACAGCAGCAGCAATTTCTTTATTGGGCATGAAGACACAAGTTACAACGGTACATCTCCTCTCCCTCCTCCCCACACCCAAATGCATTTCAAGATAGGGGTGTCCCTATTTAAAACCGCCAGCTAGGGAGAGAAAGGGGGCAACAAAAGGTGCACAATTGCACACGCACTAACCCCTCTTCTTCCGGTCCTTCTCCTGCCGCTCACTGCTGGTCACGGATGCGCCGCCAACAGCCAACCCCCTGGGCTGGGACACAACAGGGCGGCCACACGAGGCACAGGCAACCGGGGTAGTTCAACGATGGAGGGGCAGAAGTGAGGAGACCACACTATTTATGTGTTGTTGCTCAACTCACCCCCAAGCAGAGACAAATGAAATAAAACAACTTTCAAAAGAAAAATAACCGATGGCGGGGACCTCCAGGTGAGGTCGGAGGTAGGATACTGTGTGGCTGCAGCTGTGGGAGGAAGAAGAAGTGAAGGGATGAGGAGAGAGAAAGAGAGAGGGGGGGAAGAAGAGAGGAGGAGCTGTAATGTAGCAGCAGGGAGGGGGATTCGGGTGTGGGAGGAGGACAGCAGCAGCAGCGGTGACGGTCCCAAGAGGGGGAGAGACCAACAGAGGGTGTTTGGGGGGTGGAGTGTGTTTCAGGGGGTCTGGGGTATGTAGCGGGGAGTCGGGGGGCAAGAGGGGGAGAGACCAGAGGGTGTTTGGGAGGTGGAGTGTGTTTCAGGGGGTCTGGGGTATGTAGCGGGGAGTCAGGGGGGCAAGAGGGGGAGAGACCAACAGAGGGTGTTTGGGGGGTGGAGTGTGTTTCAGGGGGTCTGGGGTATGTAGCAGGCAGTCAGGGGGGCAAGAGGGGGAGAGACCAGAGGGTGTTTGGGAGGTGGAGTGTGTTTCAGGGGGTCTGGGGTATGTAGCGGGGAGTCAGGGGGGCAAGAGGGGGAGAGACCAACAGAGGGTGTTTGGGGGGTGGAGTGTGTTTCAGGGGGTCTGGGGTATGTAGCGGGGAGTCAGGGGGGCAAGAGGGGGAGAGACCAACAGAGGGTGTTTGGGGGGTGGAGTGTGTTTCAGGGGGTCTGGGGTATGTAGCGGGGAGTCGGGGGGCAAGAGGGGGAGAGACCAACAGAGGGTGTTTGGGAGGTGGAGTGTGTTTCAGGGGGTCTGGGGTATGTAGCAGGGAGTCGGGGGGCAAGAGGGGGAGAGACCAACAGAGGGTGTTTGGGAGGTGGAGTGTGTTTCAGGGGGTCTGGGGTATGTAGCGGGGAGTCAGGGGGCAAGAGGGGGAGAGACCAGAGGGCAGGGTGTGTCTTGGGGGGATTAGTATGCGTCAAGGGGGATGAATCTGGGTGGGAGGGGGCAGGCAGGGCAGGAGTGGAGGAGGAGGAGGTGGCAGTGGGGGGAGTGGGTTTCTGGAGGGGAGGGAGGGGGGAAGCTGGGAGCAGAGGGCCACACAGAGAGGGGAACAATCAATGAATCAATCAAAGCAAACCAAACAATATGAAAAAAAGTCCAAAAAAAAAAAAAACACCTGGGAACAATGGGCAGAAAGTCTGGGGGGGGGGGGAGAGGAACCAACAACAACCAGCAGGGAGGAATGGGACACACACACAGCAAAACCAGAACCAAAAGAAGCTAATTGATTTCACACAAAAAACCAAAGTAACTAAGACAGGACTCAACAGGCAGCAGCAGCAGCACCAGGGAGGATGGGGAACAACACTCAGTCTGGGTGGGAGGGGGCAGGCAGGGCAGGAGTGGAGGAGGAGGAGGTGGCAGTGGGGGGAGTGGGTTTCTGGAGGGGAGGGAGGGGGTAAGCTAGGAGCAGGACCACACAGGGGAACAATCAAATTTGAATCAAAACAATCTATACACAAAGTAAAAAAAAGGAAACCAAAGGGCAGCCAGAAAGTCTCAGGGCGGGGGGGGGGGGTAACAACTACCAGGGGGAGGGACTGGGGGAGTGGGTGGGACACACACAGGGAGCAAAACCAAAACCAGAACCTAATTCCACAAAGAAATCCAAAGAATGCAAGGCTCAACAGGCAGCAGCACAGGAGGGAAACAATCTTATCTGGGTGGGAGGGGGGGAAGCTAGGAGCAGGGCCAGAGGGGAACAAATTAACAATCAAAATCAGAACACAAGGAATCAAATTGCAGCAATAATATAAACTAAATCCTCAGAAACACAACTCAGACAGGCAGCCAGCAATAACAATAGCAGAAGTTATTAATTAAAAACCAAAATCAGCAAATATATAAATTTACACAGAAGCAATAATTGAATGAAACTCAAAAAGTGGAACAAAAGTCAGGAAAGGCACAAAAACAGGAAAGCAATGCAGAAGATGGGGGTGGGGGGGGGAGGAGGGAAAGCCAAAACTTTGGGAGAAGGGTTGAGAGAGAAAGGGTGAAGAGAACAGAAAACACAACAGGAAAAGTTGGAAGAAGTTGAGGGGAAAGTATTAAAGAGGTTTGGACAGAGACAGACAGAGGGCAGATGGACAAGGTGGCACACAACAACACACAGAGAGAGCAGAGAGACGGACACACACTAATGTGACACACAGTCAGCAGGGACTCACAGCAGACACCAGCAGCAAAAGAGCAAGCAAGGTCTCAGAGATGATCCCACAACTGCAGCCAAGAGAAGTTTCCAGAGAAGAGGCTTGGGTTTATATAGGTTTGAAATTCCCTCCTTTGGGAGCCCCCACCTTTGCACTCCCCCCACGGCCAACAGGGTGCCAGCTCTCAACAGTGCAACAGCCAAGCAGCCTACCAGACCAAAGGACTCATTCTGGCCAATCAAAGGATCAATAGCGCAGCCAATACAATGCCTGAAAATAGCATCACAAAATGGATGCTAGGAGCAAAAGTTTCAGGAATGAGCCACAAAATGGAGGACACACTTCAAACTTTAAAGGGACACTCCACTGACTCCAGAGACTCAATTGAACTCCCGAACCGGTTCGGGAAACCCGAGCCGGTTCGGAGCCGAACCGACTCGGATTCGGTCCGGATCGGTCCCAGAAGGGCCCGATTCGGTCCGGGATCGAACCGCCGGAACCGGACCGGTTCGGGACGAACCGGTCCGGATCCGGACCGAACCGCACATCACTATTCAGAACCTTGCCTTGGCAGTTGCCCGCCTTTCTCTCCCTCTTTGTTTTAGCAGTACTCACAGATGGCTCTGAAAATACACAGCTGGTTCACATAGTAGACGATATGTCCATCAAGTTGGTGTGGTGGTTTTTTATATTTTATTTTCCCTGCAAAAGCACTCCAGCAAGTTGGTATGAGATCTAAAGAGGCGTATGTTTGAACTGTAAAGCAAGGCTGCTTCTGCCACTGCTCTCCATTCCAGCCAAGTGTGACTCAAGAACACTCTGTACATCGCCTGGAGATGCACATATCAGGCAGTATAAAAATATGATTAAAAAAATAAATAAACCATGAGGATTTTTTTTTTTAAACAAATGCACTCTCTCCCAGACCTGTAGGTTTGTGGTGAACGATCAAGAAGGTGTGTGGATCCATTGGAGCTTGTGTAGTTATTTCCCTATAAATAACTATTCCCCTAGAATAGTTTCTATTTCTCTTTCCCTAGAAATAATACACTACACTAGAACCACAGGTCATCCTATGAAACGGACTGCTAGGGAATTTAGTACTGACAAAAGGCAGAGAGAGGAGAAAGCAGTAGCCAGTAGTGGCTGGTGGACAAAATGCTGGGTGGTGCCTTGTAGCCAAGGCCAGTGACGGATCCACCCTGGCGAGGGAGGGAGGGAACAGATTAGGGAATTGAGGCCTGCAGCAGTGGGAGATGAGGACATTAAGAAAAGAAACCAGCAGTATCAACTCTTTCCTCCCTGAATATGCTGAGGAATGGGATGAGGAAGTGTTAAGCCATGGGGTGAATGAAGGTACAGGACACAGAAACAGGACTGGGTCACACGGTGTCCAAAGCTGTGTCAAGGTCTTCTTAGGAGTAGAGAGCAGCTGCACCGGGGCGTAACTATAACAGGGCAAGGGGAGACAGTTGTCTGGGGGCCCACTGCCTTGGGGGGCCCCCCAGAGGCAAGTCACATGACTGACTCCCCCAGCCACGCACCCGCCCAGGGTTCCTTTGGTTCTATTCCTCCTCCAAAATTGATGTGAATGGTTTACTATGCTTTTTGTTACCACTATTCAGCCTCATTTAAGATTTCTTTACGTCATGAGCTGAGCTTCAGTGCTGGGGGGGTGTGCATTTTAATATCTTGTCTCTGGGCCCACTCCAACCTTGCTACGCCCCTGCAGCTGCAAACCTGAGCAAAGAGGCACCTTTTAAAAGTGGTGGATCTCTTATATTAAGCACCCCCTATCAATCCCAGCACAGAATTTTTCCAGTGGCTGTTGCTGGGAGGGGTGTAGTGGATGGGGGATGGGACGGTTTGCAGGCCTGGCCCTTCTGCCACCGTCGCACGCACCCATCCACATTGTGGAATCGCACCCATCCATGCACAATTTTCTGCTGCGTTCGCCGCCTCCAATCTCCTGCCAGATCTCGTTGGAAGTCTCGTCCAAAGTCTCCTCTCCCGAGACTTCTGACAAGACCAGCACTCAGCAGTCATAGCTGGGAGTGTAGGAAAGGAGAGAGAGAGGCAGCGGTGGGGGGGGGCAACAACCATTCCTCCCCCAACAAGCGGGGAGGGATTTTATGCTGCCTGCTTGGCATGTGGCGGGGTGGGGAGAAAGAACGCTGCCACAGCGGGAAGAGTTAGCCCCAGCGTGTCAGCTGCCACTTTGGTGTGGAGCAGGAAGAAGGCTCTGCTTAGGGTTACGAACATTGCGTTGGCCAAAAGTCAGGACATGGGGGAGTTGGGGGGATGGGGAGTCTTGGGGGTGGGGTGGGCCACCTAGGGGCAGGACTTGGTTCCAGGTGGCATGCGCAGGCAGCGGGGATGGTGGTGAGAGCTCCGTGCCCACCTCTCAAACCAGGAGCCAGTGTGGTGTAGTGGTTAGAGTGCTGGACTAGGACCGGGGAGACCCGAGTTCAAATCCCCCTTCAGCCATGAAACTAGCTGGGTGACTCTGGGCCAGTCATTTCTCTCTCAGCCTAACCTACTTCACAGGGTTGTTGTGAAAGAGAAACTTAAGTATGTAGTACACTGCTCTGGGCTCCTTGGAGGAAGAGCAGGATATAAAATTAATTAATTAATTAATTAATTATTAATAATTAACAACCCCCGGTGAGGCACTACCTTGGCGTGGTTGTGGGGCTTGCGTGCTCTGAGGAAGGTGAGAGCTATGCCAGAGGTCCAACCATACTGGACAGGTCTCACCAGAGGAGCCAGACAAAGAGTGCCGCTCCCATCAACTATATGGTGAGGCGTAACTTTAATAAATCTATGCCGGATTGGTCGTTGCCCGGGTCAACAAGGACCACACCAGGTGCTGGAGTCCCTGGACATCTGGTGGCAAGTGGGCAACAGGACTCGGGATCTTCAGTTGAGCAACCAGGGCTGGAGACTGCAAGGTTACTGGAAGAAACGTCGCTTAACCGAAAAAAAAAATATGAAAAATGCCAACAAGGAACAAAAAGGGAAGAGAGGAACCTCCATGCCAGCAAGTTACTAAAAAGGGGGATTTCATTAAAAGACTCTGGATGATGAAATGATAGGAAAGGGAAGAGGGAGTGTTTGTCTCTAGACGGATGAATTTGACCAAACATTACACTGTGTGAACTTTTGAACTGTGCAAAACTTTTCCCAACACTATTTTTGTTCTTGTGCAAAAGGGAGGGAAAGGCACCTAGGGATCCAGAAGCCCCACTCTCAGACCCACCCAACCTCATTGAGGACCAGCCACTTGCATCGCTCTCAAGTACCAGTGATGCCATGCAAAAAGGAACAACCGGTGTCTAGGGTTAACCCAGAGACCAGTCCAGTAGTGGATCAAGAGGATCCTGCTGTGCTTCATCCAATACATTATTCCTTCTCTTTCTCTCGCCCCCCTCTCCACAAGCAGACCTCACGTGCATTTTACTGGGCTGGCTGCACTGAGTTCCTCTGCTCCCCAATTTGGCAAGATCTTCCTGTCCATATCTTGCCGAATTGGGGAGCAGAGGAACTCAGTGCAGCCAGCCCAGAACCCAAACACATGACAACAAGAGGCCCGGCAGTGGCACAACCCAATAAAAGGACTAACAAACGTTCACCCAGATCTCCAACCACACCTTAGTATAACTCCCCGCCTCCCCAGACCCCAGGAAGACAATCCGGGAAGACAATCCTTAGTTTTGGACACCACTTGATCTAAAGCAGAGGTTGCGCTTTTTAAAATGAAACCTCATTATATTCGTGTTCTAAAGAAGAGGGGGGAGCATGACGCCCCCTGAGCCCACTGTTGAGCTAAAGGCCAAAGGCAACGTCTGGATACGTTGAAGCTACATGAGAGAGCGTGCAAGTCTTGACTTCATGGGGCAGAAGTGATCCACTTAGCTTGCAATGCCCACGCTTCTTAGAGCACTGGTGAAATCATAAGCACCTTAACTTGCCTCTTAAAGCAACATTTTTTGGGATAGTTGAGTTTTCTGCAGTGAGTGGCAGTGGCTTCAGACAGAGAAAGATCTTTCCGAGCTGCCAGGGATTGAACCTGGGACCCTCTGCGTGCAGGGGTGGATTCAGCTTTTTGCCACCCTTTAACCTTAAGAAAATAATAACTAGTGGGCCCGGCCGCAGAGCATCTGCGCCTCTAGCTGGACACAGCCGTTCCCCGCTGTCTCGGGGACTGGGGGTTGGGGGCAGAGCCAGCCGTGCTGCCACTGCCGGCTCCCTCCGCCTCACCCCCCCCACCATGCCGCCGCCTCCTCCTCCCTCCACACACCCCTAGAGTGCTGCTGCGGGCGGGCGGGCCGAGAGTGCCACCTTGCCTCTGCAGCCGCCCAGCCAGCCAATTCTCTTGGGTGTGCCAGGACCAATCAGGCGCCCCTGCAGCCCAGCCAATCAGCTGGGCTGCCGGGACGTATTTTTTCCTGGGCACACCCAGGAGAAATATATATATAGATAATAAAAATGCTGCTGTGTGGCAGCGGCAGCAATATCTGTAGGGTTGGGGGTGAGGGGAACGTTCCCCCTTTTGCTCTCTTAAGAACAATGCTGCTGGGGCGTGGAGGTGGAGGTGGCTGCTGGGTGGGAGGGTGGGCAGGCGAGGAAGGGAGAGTTTAATTAATTAAACCCAGAGAGGGGCTGCAAAATTTGCTGCTCCTCATATTGCCCCCCCCATCCACCACCTCACCATTAGCAGCTACCCCATGACTTTGGCTTCCCCCATTCAGAGGTGCACATAGGTAATTTTGTAGCCTGGACCTAAAGGCCTTTGGAGGCCCCCCTCCCCTGCAAATTAAGCATCATCATGCTCGGCCAGACGACCACACCACTCAGGACAGACTAAAAAGGATTTGGGGGCCTCCAGGGGCTGTGGAGGCCCTCAACCGGCCTGGAGGTCCAGGGGTAAGAGCACCTCTGCCCCCATTCCTTTGCATGGGCCTCTGATCTCCCCATACATGGTGCCCTTTGTGAGCACCTGATACTTTGGGGGAATGTACATGTAAGGCTGTACAACTGGGTGGAGGTGGGGCATCTAAGGTTTGGGGTGTTGTTGTTTTTAAAGTTATTTAACTTATTATTATTTAACAATAATTTTAGTTACTGTTATTTCAACTGTTTTAATTGCTTTTAATTGCTGGCTGTTTTTAAAACCACGTCACGGTTGGATTCCTGTAACATGCTCTACATGGGGCTGCCCTTGAAGAATATCTGGAAACTGCAGCTAGTGCAAAATGTGGCAGCTAGGATTTTATCTGGAGCTGCCTGCTGGGATCGCATTACATCCATTTTGAAAGAGCTGCACTGGCTACCAGTTTGTTTCCGGGTCCAATTAAAGGTGCTGTTTTTGACCTTTAAAGCCCTTAACGGTTTGGGCCCAGAACACCTGAAGGACCGCCTGCTCCCAAGGGTTGCTGCCCGCTTGACAAGGTCATCTGAGGGAGCTCTGCTCCAGGTGCCGACAAGGAGGGAGGCTCGGCTGTCACGTACGTGGGGCAGGGCCTTCTCTGTTGCTGCCCCCAGACTCTGGAATGCTCTCCCAGTGGCTATTTGCTCCTCGGTCTCTATCACAGTTTTTAGAAAGCATGTACAATTGTGGCTTTTTACGCAGGCTTTTATATGATTGTCTCTACTGCTGCTTCTTTGTATTTTGTGTGCTTATCTTATGCTTGTATTTTAGATATTTTTAGTCAGATCTGCTTTTATATTTTAGCTTAATATTTTAATTGTGTAAGTTTTATAGTCTTAATAAACAGTCTTATAGTCTGTTTTAATTTTCGTGTGAACCACCTTGGGATTGTTTTAATGAAAGGCAGTATCCACATTTAACAATAATAAATAATTAACAATAATAAATAATTAAAAATAAATAAAATTTCTGAATTTATGTCAACGGCCTGGATATGTTTCATATCAGGTGGTTTAGAAATCAAATCAGTAGATAATAACTGCTCTTTTTCCACCAGAAGGGAGCAGAGCAGGAAACGACCCTGAAAACTGACAGCTCCTTCCATCTTTTAGCCGCCTCTATAAGAATCTGGAAGCTCTGCTCTCCCTTTTAAAGCAGGGCTGGGCAAATCTACTCCTCCAGCTGTTGTTGCACTACAACTCCCATCATCCCCAGCCGCCTCTCTAGGAATCTGGAAGCTCTGCTCTCCCTCCCTCCCTTAGAGTGACACCCCAGCAAGCCAGAGGGAAATCGCTCCTCCCTTTCGTCTTGCGAAAGCCGGCGAGGAAGCAGCACCACCAGCAGGGTGATTTTGGCAGAAAAAGAGGGGCTGAGGAGAGAGTGGATATATCCTGGGGCTCCCCAGTGTC
Source organism: Hemicordylus capensis (assembly GCF_027244095.1). Classification (NCBI taxonomy): domain Eukaryota; kingdom Metazoa; phylum Chordata; class Lepidosauria; order Squamata; family Cordylidae; genus Hemicordylus; species Hemicordylus capensis. The sequence continues at coordinate 233,170,051 of NC_069658.1, read as the reverse complement.
CCACCCACCCCACCCTATTTCTTGCCTTGCGCTGCCTTCCCTGGGAGCCAGGTCCCCACGGGCGATCTGCACACCTCGGATGCTTGGAGGTAGCTGCTGATGCAGGTGAGAAATGCACGGGGCGGGGATGGGGGGTGATCCTTGGCCCGCTGGGCTGAGCTGGGCTGGGCTGGGCTGGACTGGGGCGTGATTGACGGGGGAGCGCGGGGACCCACCTGCCCACACAGTGAGCACTGCTGGAGGCCTCGCTCTTCTTGGCCGCATGCACGCTCGCAAGCACGCGCGACGCCCTCTTCCAGCTCCCGCTGACCCCCACCTGGCTGGCACTGCCCGACTAATCTGCTATTCTTCCCTTTGCTGGTTAACCCTTTCCTCTGGGGGGTCCTGCTAGGTCAGGGGTCCGCTCCCCGCCCTTTCCATTTTGAAAATGCAACCTTGCTTTTAATGCCTTTGAAGGCATTTAAAACTTATCTTCCTTTTTGAATCCGGTGAGCACCAGAACATCCTCCTCCTCTCTCTTGGCTTTTTTGTTTGTTTGTTTGTCAGTCGCTCTTTTAATTTTTAAATATCATTTTTGTTTTCCATCAGTTCTGGCAGTAGTCTTTCCATGGCACGAATGAGGTGGGGGCTGGAAGGGGGACAGTGACTGTGTACTAGTTTCAAACCTAGCATTAAAGGAGCCAGCGTGGTGTAGTGGTTAGAGTGCTGGACTAGGACCGGGGAGACCCGAATTCAAATCCCCCTTCAGCCATGAGACTAGCTGGGTGACTCTGGGCCAGTCACTTCTCTCTCTCAGCCTAACCTACTGCACAGGGTGGTTGTGAGGAGAAACCTACATATGTAGTACACTGCTCTGGGCTCCTTGGAGGAAGAGCGAGATATAAAATGTAAATAATAAATTAATAAATAAACCCCAAAGCCTTTCTTTGGTGGAAGGACAACTTTGCTGCCACCCAGCTTTTTTAAAAACAGAGTTGGGTGATCAGTAAGAGTACCCTTTTCAGGGGGTTACTGAGCCCCTTCTCCACTGTAGCCACCTTCTGCGCCTGGGTCCAGATCTGTCGCCTTTCCCTCCTTTTTGCACAAGAACAAAAGGGGAAGAGAGGAACCTCCATGCCAGCAAGTTACTAAAAAGGGGGATTTCATTAAAAGACTCTGGATGATGAAATGATAGGAAAGAGAAGAGGGAGTGTTTGTCTCTAGACTGATGAATTTGACCAAACATTACACTGTGTGAACTTTTGAACTGTGCAAAACTTTCCCCAACACTATTTATTTTTATTAATCAGTTGGAGGGAAGAAACGTTTCCGAGTGCGTGTAGCAGGTCCCCCACCCCAGACCCACATGGGAGACCACTTCTTGGTTACAGGGTGACTGAAGGATCAACTCCCAATAAAGCGACTGGCCCTCCCTGCTGGGAATGATTGCGGCCACCGCCTATTCTCATTTAGGGAAGGGTCTTTTCTCCACCTCTTTTTGGGTATCCTGGGCTGGGTAGAGTCGGAGACCCAGACCCCCCACCATCCAACTGGAATCAATAAAGAATTCAGGTGCAATTGGTGACCCCCTAGGATCCAAAACTCATTGATGTGGTACTAGGGAACCTCCCTCCACTTCTCCACAAAGCATTCCAACAAAGCACTCTTCTTTATAAGAGTGGTAAGAAGAAAGAGCACTTGATAGTTGAGAAAAACATAAGAGCTGGTAGTATGCAAAACAAATCGGTTTGTAGGATTCACAGGCACATTAGAAACACCAGTCAACACACATTTATTTCACAACTTCACTGTAGTAGCAAGGGGGTGACAGGGCCTGGAAATCTGCAGGAGTCCTGTGACTGGTAACCAGGCCCAGCTTGAGACCAATCCAATTTGAGATATATTTTCCCCTCTCTTTGGGGGGAGAAGGGGTCAATAGCTCAGTTAAGTTGGAGCTACTTTCTGTTTTGTAGTTCAGTCTATTGGAAGCTGGAGAAAGAGAGAGGAGCCAGAAAAGGCTGGAATCACATTCTCCCCCACAATTCCTTATTGGGAGGCCAGGACTGAGAAAGCTGCAGTGTAAGAAATGCTTTAAGGAAGGAATCTGAGAAAAAAACAGTGGTAGGAAAAGTTCTTAGAGAGGCATTGCTTTTTGTTGTTGTTTCTCTCTAATTCACCGTATTCTTTTCTCTTTATCTCTCAAGGAGAAGCCAAATTTTGCAGGTAAATGAATTGCTTATTCAGGGAAAAGAATAACTTGACCAAAAAAGACTCTTTGGCCATATGAGACAAACGATTGGATTAAGAAGATCTTCCAGCTGCATGAGAAGTTTCATTTGACTTCAAAGAAGAAAAATGCATTTGCAAAGCCCAGTAAGTAATGGATCTGGGAAGAGAGCAGAAGAAGACTCTCAAAGCATCCAGGCTGGGAGTGGCGGGGCATTCTGGGAAGGATCGGTGCAGAAGATCTTGGAAGGAGACCCCACCAGCTCTGATGTTGAATGCCTAAGACTCAGGCAGTTCCTCTACCAGGAGACTGAAGGACCCAGAGACATTTGCAGCAGACTCTATGCCAGTTGCCATCAGTGGCTGAAGCCAGAAAAACACACCAAAGCTCAGATGCTGGACCTGGTGATCCTGGACCAGTTCCTGACCGTCCTACCCTTGGAGATGGAGAACTGGGTCAGAGAGTGTGGAGCGGAGACTAGTTCCCAGGCGGTGGCCCTGGCAGAAGGATTCCTCCTGAGCCAGGCAGAGGAGAAGAGGCAGAAGGAGCAACAGGTGAGCAGCAGGGACATTTTATCTAGGTAGGTCCAGGGGGCAGAGAATTGTGGGATAATGCCACCAGTTGCCAAGTAGGGTCCTCTTGCAAGCAGAGCCACAGTCCTTTTCTTCCCATCCGGCAGACGTTCAGTGATTACAATCAGCCACGCTCCTGTACTAGTGATGGAAGCTAAAGAGAGAGCAAAGAACGCATGCAGGAGCAGTGCTCTTCCCAGAAGTGCTCAGTTGACTCCTCCTCTCATGTCTCTTTGGCATACAGGGAAAAAACACATTTTCATTTCTCCAAGCCATCATCTCAGGATATTGATCTTTAGCCAGCTACCTGAGGGACACTTTATCTTCTATTGCTTTATGTTTTTATTATTATTATTAGTTTTCTTATCATCCTTTTTTGTTTTTAATATCTTTGTAATGATATTACAAAGGTATTTGTACCAATTCCTCTCGCTCCCAAGAAGTTCAGCATCATCAAACTGCCCTGAGCCATTTTTGGAAGGGCGGTATAGAAATCGAATTAATAATAATAATAATAATAATAATAATAATAATAATAATAATAATAGTCTTTTAGTTTTTAATATATTTTAAATGTCTGCTTTGAGGGGATTCGTACCAAAGTTGCGTGCTGTCAATTTAATACCAGTAAAGTCACGTATTCCCTTTTTTCACTCCTCTTCCCTTTCTCCTTTTCCAGGCACTGGGTATGTTAGCCAAGGTGGCCACTGATCCTCTTCAGACAGAGAAGGCTCCATCAGACACCAGGCAGAGGCTGCTGTTCAGGGAGGTCGTTCGGGAGGAGGAGGGGGATGGAGGAACCACCTCACTGGGTAAGGATGGGGAGTATTTTCATCTTGGCCTCCCTCTCTCCTGACATCCCTGGATTGCTTGTATGTTCGCTTTAACTCTGTAGGACAGGGGTCCCCAACCTGCGTCCCTCCAGATGTTTCTGAACTACAATTCCCATCATTCCAGCCACAATAAGTTGTAGCTGGGGATGATGGGAATTGTAGTTCAGCAGCATCTGGAGGGCTGCAGGTTGGGGACCCCTGCTGTAGGAGATGCCTTTCTCCAGCCTCTCTTCTGTTTTCAGTAACTTCAGACTTTCACTCCAAACCACAACTTCCAACTATTCAAAAAAAATAAAAAATTGTAGAGACAGATTGATTTCACTCCAGTCCCTGAAATGCAAAATGCCTAAAAGTATAAGACATATTGCCTTTCTTTCCCTCACAGGCTGTGGAATGACCCCAGAGATGCCTTCTAGGCCTGCTGTGCAGTCACCAGATCAGGTAGGAGAAGCATCACTGGAGGAAGAGGCAGGCCTCACCTCTCTCTGGGCTGGAAAACGCCTTTCTCTTAGCAATAGCAATAGCACTTACATTTATATACCGCTGTATAGCTGGAAGCTCTCTAAGCGGTTTACAATGATTTAGCATATTGCCTCCCAACATTCTGGGTACTCATTTTACCGACCTCGGAAGGATGGAAGGCTGAGTCAACCTTGAGCCCCTGGTCAGGATCGAACTTGTAACCTTCTGGTTACAGGGAGGCAGTTTTACCACTGCGCCACCAGGGGCTCTTTCCCTTTCTTTTGATCAAAGATGCCTCCCTGGAAGACAAAACACTCTGGATCCTGCAGAGGAACATCCAACCACTACTTTTCTTGCAATACCTAGGTAGAGAAAATGCTTTCTTCTTCTTTCAGGGACTTATGAGCTTTGAGGAGGTTGTCGTGTGTTTCTCCGAGGAGGAGTGGGCTCTGCTGGATCCAGGCCAAAGGGCTCTGCACAGGGAAGTCCTGGAGGAGACTTCTGGGCATTTGGCCTCGCTGGGTAAGGCTCCCTCTTTCCCTTGGCGGATGGATGTTGAAAGCAGGAATTGCTGCTATTGCCAGTCCATACCAGTGCGTTGTGTGGATGTTCTGGAGGATGTCAGCGGCTGGTCCACGTTCCTTGGATATTCCACTTAGTTAAAGAGAAAAATGAGTCCCAATCTGAGCCTAATGGGGTCATTACATAAGAACAGCCCTGCTGGGTCAGGCTGAAGACCCATTATTCCAGCATCCTGTTTCACACTGTGGCCCACCAGATGCCCCCAAGCCCACATTAAGCCCATCACGGCCTCCAGCCCCCGATTCAGGACATCCACCGCCTCCCTAGGATCAGGTGACAAGGGGAGATATTGCTGAGTGTCATCTGCATATTGCTGACAACTCAGTCCAAGTCCCCGGATGACCTCTCCCAGCGCTTTCATGTAGATGTCAAACAGCATGGGGGACAAAACTGAGCCTTGCAGAACCCCAGAGGCCAAGTAGTCGAGCAAAAGTCCCACAGTACCACCTTCTAGAACCCCCCCCCCCACAGAAAGGAATGGAACCATTCCAATCCAGAAGTCAGTAGTTTCAAATGCTGCTGAGAGGCCCAGCAGAACCAAAAGGGACGCATTCCCTCTGTTTAGTGTTCCCAGCGTAGGTCGTCCACCAGGGAGACCAAGGCAGTTTCAGTCCCAAACCCAGGGCAAAAGCCAGATTGAAAAGGGTCTTGATAATCCAGATCATCCGAGACCCTTTGCAGTTGCACAGACACCACACACTCTTATTACCTTGCTTTAAAAGGGAAGATTTGAAACAGGTTGATAGCTATCCAAGTTGATGGAATCAAGGGAGAGCTTTTTAAACAGTGGCCTTACCACTGTCTGCTTGAGGCTTGATGGAATCTTGTCTTCCAGCTACCTACCTGTTCCTTCCCTTGCAGAATAGCAATAGCAATAGCACTTACATTTATATACTGCTTTACAGCCGGAGCTCTCTAAGCGGTTTACAATGATTTTTTAGCATATTGCCCCCAACATTCTGGGTACTCATTTTACCGACCTCGGAAGGATGGAAGGCTGAGTCAACCTTGAGCCCCTGGTCAGGATTGAACTTGTAACCTTCTGGTTACAGGGCGGCAGTTTTACCACTGCGCCACCAGGGGCTCTTTAAAAAAAATTTTTTTGGAAGGGCAAGGGTCATGAACCACGTGATGAAGGGCAAGGATCCAGAACGCAAGATATTGCCCATACGCTGCCTAGGGCTCTTGTCCACTTCCTCAGGTTGCACTAACTGCAAAGCATCTATCCCAGTCGGACCAGATGGTTGCCAAGGCATGTCTCCTGGAACTGCCAAAATCCTGGAGTCCAAATTGGCATGTATATGAGCCACTTTACATAGGAAGCTGCCATTTACTGAGTCAGACCATTGGTCTATCTAGCTCAGTATTGTCTTCACACACTGGCAGCAGCTTCTCCAAGGTTGCAGGCAGGAATCTCCCTCAGCCCTCCCTTGGAGATGCCAGGGAGAGAACTTGGAACCCAGATGCTCTTCCCAGAGTGGCTTCATCCCCTGAAGGGAATATCTTACACTGCTCACACTTCTAGTCTCCCATTCATATGCAACCAGGGTAGACCCTACTTAGCTAAGGGGACAAATCATGCTTGCTACCACAAGACCAGCTCTCCTCTCCCTTTTGTGAGGCTGCACACACATTCCATTACGAAGCAGGCAGAAGGTTGTGCAGTATGTCAGCCACAGGGCTTAATCTGCAAAGTGTCATGCATATAGTCACAGCGGACTGCTGATGGTTCTTTCCCCATCACCTGGGGGCCTGTGTGAAGCAGTGACTTTGCAACACGAAATAGCTCCTCTGGCCTACCCTGAGCAGACGCAATGGAGATGGAGGAGAAAAGGTCTTTGCTGCCCCCACCACTATCGAGTAGTCCCTAAAATGTTCTCTAGCCCCCGTTTGATCAGATTCATTACAAGTCTTCCTCCAGCAGTGCTCTAGCTGCCGTCTGAGTTATTTAATCACCCTAAGCTCCTAGGAACATAGGAAGCTGCCTTCTACCGAGTCAGATCATTTGTCCATCTAGCTTAGTATTGTCTACCTAGACTGGCGGTGGCCTCTCCAAGGTTGCAAACAGGAATCCTTCTCAGCCCTACTTTGGAGATAGCAGGGAGGGAACGTGGGATCTTCTGCCCACAAGTTTTCAGATGCTCTTCCTAGAGCAGCTCCATCCCTTATGGGGAATATCTTACAGTGCTCACGTATAGTCTCCCATTCAAATGCAAACAGGGTGGACTCTGCTTAGCAAAAGGGACAATTCATGCTTGCTACCACAAGACCAGCTCTCTTCACAAGCAGAATGGGCTCCACCAAGGCGTTTTGTGTGGCTGTGATCAGGAGTTTAGACAGGCTGATTTGGGCTCTCTGGAGATTCGTCCTAGTAGGAACTAGATGATGCTTACAGTTCCCAAACTGGACATCACTTCTTACTTGGAATATTTAGAAGATCCATTTGTCTCCAAGGAAGGAGAGAGATCAGCTGGTAGCTGCTTTGCTGTGTGGTGGGGACCGTTCTCAGGAGCTTCAGGCAATGAGTTCCCCTGGCAAGCCTTTCTCCTGCCTTAATCTCACCCCAGGAGTGGCTTGTCCTAACAAGATGGGGTCAGGGGCACCAAAGGAGGTCCAGCTGCCTCTCCTCCTTGGAGCTCCGTTTGCTCCTCTTTCACACTTTCCCGAGCTCCTCTTTTCCGAGCTCCTCTTTCCCACCCACCCAGCCTCAGCATTAATTAGAACCACACTGCCTGCAGGCTGGCCATTGGTCAGGTAGAGCTGTTTGGACTATTTAATCATTGGCCAGCCCTCGCAGCTCTACCTGATGAATGGCCAGCCTGCAGGCAGCACGGCTCTCATGAATGCTGGTGTGGGACAAGATGGAGCTCTGAGAAGGAGAGGATGCTCTGTCTCCTTTGGGGGTGCTCTTTAGGATGAGTCTCATGCCTCACCCTTTTGAGAGCTGTCAGGGGAGGCAGCAAAGAAATAACTGCAGAGATCCCCCCGGGGAGATAAGGGGGCAAGTAAAAGGATGGGGAAATTGTATCCATACTGAGGGAAATGCCTCTGCAATACCACATCCTCTGGAGCATGTAACTGGACTTAATACTAACCAACAGAGGTTGCTTAGCACATGGCAGGATTTGCCCTACCACTAAATCTTTTCCATGGTTTTAATCACTCTGCTATTAATTTGGCTTGTTCCTTGGATTGAGGCTTTGTTCCTCCCTCACCAAAATTCTCTTTTTATTCCTGCAGGGAATCAGAGGAAGAACAGAAAAAAGGAGGAAGCGCTGAGAAGAAAAACTGAAGAAAAAGAGGAGAAGAAAAAGACAGCAGCTTCTGGAGGGACAGACCTCCATGCAATTCCATTAGAAGATAAAGCTAGTAACACCTCTCTAAGTGGAAAAGTCTTAACTAATAAATCACCACTTAGTGCACATCACAGCATCCGTGCAAGAGTGAAAACATATCAATGCACAATATGTGGAAACCGCTTCAGCGATCAGTCAAACCTTTATGAACACCAAAGAGCCCACACAGGAGAGGAACCATGCTTGGCGTGTGGTAAGAGCTTCAGTCACGACAATGCCCTTCTTGTCCACCAGTGTGTCTGCAATGGAGAGAAATCAGATACATGCTCCAAGTATGGAAAGAGCTTTGGTGAAGGAGATAAGCTTCCTTCCCATCAAAGATGCCACACAATAAAGAAACCCTATACATGCTCAGAGTGTGGAAAGAGCTTTAGACAGAAGGGCCATTTCTCTGCCCATCAAAGAATCCACACAGGGGAAAAACCGTATACATGTTCAGAGTGTGGAAAGAGCTTCAGGCAGGAAGGCCACCTTTCTGTCCATCAAAGAATCCATACAGGAGAGAGACAATATACATGCTCAGAGTGTGGAAAGGGCTTTAGCTACTACTCAAACCTTACCACCCATTATAAAATCCACACAGGGGAGAAACCGTATACGTGCTCAGAGTGCGGAAAGAGTTTCAGTCGGAAGGACCAGCTTTCTGTCCATCAAAGAATCCACACAGGGGAGAAACGATATATATGTTCAGAGTGTGGAAAGGGCTTCAGCTACTATTCAAAGCTTGCCTACCATTATAAAATTCACACAGGAGAAAAACCTTATAGATGTTCAGAGTGTGGAAAGAGCTTCAGTCAGAAAGACAATCTTTCTGTCCATCAAAGAATCCACACAGGGGAGAAACTTTATACGTGCTCAGAGTGTGGAAAAAGCTTTAGACAGAAGGGCCATTTCTCTGTCCATCAAGCAATCCACACAGGCGAGAAGCCGTATACATGCTCAGAATGTGGAAAGAGTTTCTGTGAGAAGGGCCATCTTTCTGTCCATCAAAGAATCCACACAGGGGAGAAACCGTATTCATGTTCAGAGTGTGGAAAGAGCTTCCGCCGGAAGGACAATCTTTCTGCACATCAAAGAATCCACACAGGGGAGAAACCATATACATGTTCAGAGTGTGGAAAGAGCTTCAGTCGGAAGGGCAAGCTTTCTGCACATCAAAGAATCCACACAGGGGAGAAACCATATACATGCTCAGAATGTGGAAGGAGCTTCAGTAGGAAGGACAATCTTTCTGCCCATCAAAGAATCCACGCGGGGAGAAATCATATCCCAGAATGAAACCAGAGTGTAGAAGGAGCTTCAGTCAAAAGGCCTACCTTCCTGTCCATCAAATAATCAATTCGAGAGAGAAACCATATACATGCTCAGAGTGTGGAAAGAGCTTCAATTGCAACTCAAGCCTTATCTCCCATTACAAAGACCACACAGGAGAGAAAACATTTAAATGCTAAGAGTAGAGAAAGAGCTTCTTTCAGAGGATAAATCTTACTTTAAAAAAAAAATCCTCACAGAAAAGAAACTGTATCTTTGCATAGGAAACAGAGCTTCAGGGGAAGAGCTATCAGAAACCAGCCAGTCCCAGAGATAGGGCCACTGTTCTCCTTACAAACTCCTGTTTATGAGTTAGGCTCTCATTGGTGGAAACTGGGGAAGTTTGAACTTCTTCAGAGCCAGCTCTAGCCTTTACTTTCAGTCCCCTGATCCTTCCCCTTTTCAGTGCCAGTCTTTTATTTAGCCCTGTTCTTCATGCCCACTGTCCTATCTCTAGCCTCTGACTGTGATCTTCAAGCCAGGCCTAGCCCTTGAGCTGTGTGCTGCCCGCATTACCTTCTCTGGGCCACAACAGTGGACTAAACCTAAATGAAGATCAAGGAATCCACACCACAAAGAAAAGAAGAAGGGGGGGGGGAAGCTTGAATTGTAAAAAGAGATTCAGCCTCAGGAGATTCTTTTCAACCTATTTCAGAACCTGCAAAGTGCTGAATGTACGAAACTGCCTTACACGAGTCAGAGTGTTGGTCCATTTAGCTCAGGACTGTCTGTGTTGACTGGTGCAGACTCCGCAGGGTTTCAGGCATGGATCTTTCTCTTTCCCAGCCCTACCTTGAAATGTTGCCAGGTAATGAAACTGGCATCTTCTGTATGCAAAGCAGGTGCCTTTATTAAATTTTAAATCTAATTAAAAATTGTATCATCCGATAATTATATTGAATTTTATAATTATATTGTCTGATAGTGCCTGGGAAAAGTGTTCGTGTGTCTCTCTCTGCTTGCTGAGTTACGTGTAAAACATGCAGTCAGCGTTCTTTTATTTTGACAACTCAAGTTATGTGTTTTAGGATTGCATCTGTCCTTTTCACCTTTAGTTACTTGGCTAAACTGTACTTGAACCTGTGAAATGGAAGAAAGGAAACTGTAAAATACTCTTTATTCTTCCATATTTATGGTAACATATACGCTTTGTATGTGTCCCTTTATCCGTAGTAGCAGATCATGGACATGTGTGCACACTGTCGTGATACTGCTACACAGAACAAAACACATTCCACACACGGGTGGGGAAAAATGAGAGGGAACATTAGTTGCGGTGGGTGGAGGGTGGAATTCTGGCAGGAAATGAGATGGGTGGTAGAGGCTCCTCGAAGGAGTCAACATTCAGGGCTCGAGCGCTGCTTTTGCATGCTCAAGAGTTTTATTCTGTTCTATTCTATTTATTTAACATATTTTTATACCGCCCAAAACTTACGTCTCTGACCTCCCTGGCATCATCGCTCACAAGGATCTCAAAAGCTGGGCTGGCAAAGGCCTTTATTTCCCTTCGCAAGAGGCTGGAGAGCTGTTGGGAATAAATAATACGAGCCAAGATGGGCCCCAGGAGGCTGGTTCAGTCAAAGGCCGCTTCCGAAGGCCACCTGTAACTCAATGCTGAGTCCTAGAAAGTTAGCAGAGGAGAGGATTGAGTGAAGAAGTTATTGAGTGGGAAGTCATTGGTGAGAGAAGAGCAAGAGTGAGGGGAATGTTTTTTTTATGTTTGCCATTCCTATCAATTAAACAGCAGCCAGGTAAACTATGGTTCTTATGCCCATTGTGTCTGTGATGCAGTATGCGAGCTTTTTGACCTACACAAAATTCTTCCTCCGGTACCATACATGCTGCTTGCTCTCAATTTTGCAGCTTCTTAAGCTGATCAGACATGTTTTTAATTCACTGGATTTTCTGCTCTGATCCATTCTAACGGAAGCTCCTGTGACATTTGTGTTAATAAACTATCCATATATGTATTTATCCTAGGCGTACCATGGCCCAGGGCCATGCAGAGGCCATTTGTGCATGCACAATGGCCTTTAAAAAAAATTCACTTTAAAAAAAACCTTTATAAACACACCTTTAACTTTTTTAAAACTCAGGGATGGGAGTGGTGGGGGCTCCAAAGCTCTTCATTTCTGGACACTAAAACTACCCAAGTGTGCCCTGCCTGCAGTTTAAGGAATGGGTTCAGAGAGGGCAACCAGGGTGATGGAGTGTCTGGAAACCAAGTCTTGCGAGGAACAATTGAAGGAGCTGGATAAGTCTAGCCTAGCTAAGAGAAGACGAGGGGAGATCTAAAAGCTGCTTTCAAATACCTGGAGGGTATTGGTCCACATAGAAGAAGTGGGCTTGTTTTCTGTTACTCCTGAAGGCAGGATGAGAATCAAGGAGTTGGAAATCAAGGAAGTAGATTCAAGCTAAGCCAGAGTTTCTTAACCTTGGGCCCCCAGATGTTGTTGGACTACAACTCTCATCATCCCCAGACATGGCCTTTGTGACTGGGGATTCTGGGAGTTGTAGTCCAACAACATCTGGGGGCCCAAGATTAAGAAACCCTGAGCTAATCAATAGAGAAACCTCCTTACTGCAAGACCCGCTTGACAGTGGAACAGTCTCTCCTGCCACGTTGGAGCTCTCCTTAGGAATATAAGAAGCTGCCTTATACCGAGTTAGACCATTGGTCCATTTAGCTCAGTTTTGTCTACAGACTGGCAGCGGCTTCTCCAAGGTTGCAGGCAGGAGTCTCTCCCAGCCCTACCTGGAGATGCCAGGGAGTGAACCTGGGACCTTCTGCAGGCAAACATGCAGATGCTCATCTACTGAGCTATGGTGGCCCCATCCTCTAAGGGGAATATCTGGCTGCATTCACATGTGTTCTCCCATCCAAATGCAAACCAAGGCAGACCTGGCTGAGCAAAGGGGGCAATTCATGCTTGCTACCACAAACCAGCTCTCTCCCATCAATGGAGGTTCTCAAAGAGAGGTTGCACACCTATCTGGCAGGGATGCTGAAGCCGTTTCCTGCTCTGGCTGGGGAAGGGTTGGACTAGAAGTCCTCCAAACTCCCTTCCAGCTCTAACACTCTCCGATTCCATGAATCATGTTGCCTTTTCCCCATTCCAGCCTCAGTGTGGCATCTCATGGGGGCCTTTTGGGGGCTGTGGCTGCTGTCCTGCTGGTGGCTGGGCTCATCTTGTACATCAGTAAGTAAGCCATGAATGCATTTGAGCTGGGAGTGGAGAGATATTTGTTGTCGTTTTGCTCTAGACTCTGACGACATGTTGGAGGCTTCCTGGCAGTGGCGGGTGATGGCCTCCTACTCCGGTTCAAGCCACGGGTCCTTCCATTGGTCTACTCCATAAACTTCTCCCTTTTGATCCTGTGAGAAGCTGGCTACAGACCAACATCGAGTCTCCCCTCCCGCTTGGACAGGTTCCTCCAACCCAGGGCTGTCCTGTGAGGGGTGGGGGCGGGGAGATGCTGTGGGCAGGCATTAGACTAACGCTGAAGGCACCCAGGAATCCATCTTGCCATCCCTCCCCAGCTCAAATGACCTGGGGAAAGCACATCTCTGTGTGACATGCAGCTCACCTGTTCCTCGTGCCTGTGCAGAAAATCATCTGGTCCATAAAATAGTTTTGAAAGAGCCAGATCAGAGGGTGGGCTGTAAGAGCAGCAGTAGGTAGAGGAGAGGAAAGAACATCTCTCTGCAGGCACATCGATTACTTAAGCCTTTCTTCAACAACCTTGCTGCTTAGTCCAGATCGACAGGGGTGGTCCTTTCATGAGGTGAAGTGCGGTAGCCATTATGGGTGGCAGGTTACTACAGGACCGGTTGATAGGGATGTGCCTGAACCTGTTTGGAGGCCCTCTTATGGGTCTCTGAACAGGTTCGAACACAGGGGCTGGTTTGAAGTTCTGCACTGGTGGGGGTGCCACGTTAAGGGCGGGAGAGAGTTCACTCACCCCTCCCGCTGCTTTCCCCCTGCCAGTGCTCCTTCCTGGTAAAAACCTTCGGGGGCGGCAGCGTTACTCCCTGCTGCCCCTTCCCTGTCCTCAGCTGGAAGTACTGGGTGCGCGTGCGGTGGGGGGAAAGCAGCGGGACGGGTGAGTGCATCCTCCCCCACCCTTAAAGTGGCACCCCTGCCAGCATCGAACCACACATCCGTGCTTCCGTGCACATCCCTGCCGGTTGAAGGGGTTTGGGGGCCTATTGCAAAATAGGGTTTGTGGGGCAACCTCCTTTTTTGGCAGCACTACAGGCACCACCAAAATTGGGAGTGGGGGGGCTTCTTCTACAACCTGCCCCAGGGGCAGCAAGGGACACAGCCACACTCACCCTGACAGCCATACTGCACCCCAACAGCCACACCTTGGCGTCTTAGTGGGGAAGCTGAATATGAGCTAGCGGTGTGATGCAGCTGCAAAAGAAAGTGAATGCAGTCTTAGATGCATAGAATCCAGAGCATGAGAGGCAACAGCTCTACTCTATTCTGCTTTGGTTAGACCTCATTTGGAATACTGGATCCATTAATAGATGCTGCATTTTAAGGAGGAGCATGGGTGCTCAAGAAACTTTTCTGCCTGGGGTAAAGAAAGGGATGACCCTATTTACTGTTGGCAGGGGAGTAGCTAGGGGAGATGGGGCCCATGTTAGCCCCTCTCCCCAGAGGCCCCTCTGAGTCAGGGAAATAAGGAAGAAAACAGGGAGGGGTGGATCTGGGGCCCCCGGGCCCATGCGCTCAATTATAGCGACACCCCAAGATGCAGCTCCAGATGGCCTTGACTCTGAGCACCAGCAACCCCATTGACCATTAGGGATAGAGATAGCCAGTAAGGGCATTCTCTCTCTGATCATGCTTTCTCTACTCTGATTCCCCTGTTAGACACTCAGGTTCAATTATCTCACCTGAGATAGACTTCCTTCTTTTCTTTCTCCCTTCCTCTCTTCCTGTATGCAGCTAGCGACCAGGCATGTAGGTCTTCTCTATCTCCCTGATGGCAGAGGCATAACTACCATTATGCAAGGGGAGGCAGTCGTCTTGGGGCCCCACTGCCTCGAGGGGCCCCCCCAGAGGCACATCACATGACTCCCCACCCGCCCATGTTGCATCCCCTATGAATTATGTTCAGTCTCTTGGAGATCAGCAGGAGCAGAGAGTAAAGAAACTAGATTCAATGTGAACTAGATATTCACCGTATTCATAATGGGGATGTGAGTGTGAGTGCACTATATAAATATTGTGTGTGTGTGTGTATCAGCAAGGTGCCCATTTTTAAATCTTGTCTCTGGCCCCCCTCCAACCTTGTACGCCCCTGCCTGATGGAATTCCTAAATAAACTACTTTATTTGGAACTTAACTTTACGTCTCCAGACAATATTATTAGTGCTCCCCTTACCTGCACACTTCTGCTGTAGCTGAGGCAGATGTAGAAACCTCCCCTCCAAACTCTCTAACAGGGTTATGGGTCCAGTTAGCCCAGAGAACACAAAGAGGCACAGAAAATAAGTGGAAAGCCTGCTTGATTGGAAAGGAGTTACAGAGAAATGGCAGGGGACTTTTTTTTTTTGCCATGGAGACTGCAGCACAAGGGACAGTCTGCAATCCTGAGGCTGGATGGATTTAATTTTGAAACCAGTAAGGATGGAGTCATTTCTCATGGCTCAGGAACTGGAGAGTGTCCTGCAAGAGGACATGCCTGAAGCAACTGGAGAACAAGCCGCACTGGGTGCCCAAAAACAGAAAAGTCTATGGATTCATCTGCTTGCACATGGGTGTCTAAATCACTGTGCATTTGAGAAAGACCAGGATAGCTAAGGAGCCATGGGAGACTTTAAAATGCCTGTATGCTAGAAAGACAACTAATACTAGCGTTGATCTGATTGCCAGACCCACACAATTGGTCTGACAATCTGATTGTTAGTCCAATTATTGATCCGATAGTCAGGCTGAGTAATATGAAACTTGGAGGAGGGCAGAATTCAACTGAGCATGTTAATCAAATCCTAGACATTACAAGATGTTCACAAGAAAACGAGAGATTACCAGATGAAGCAATTGCTGGATTTATTTTGAATAGTCTGCCAGAGAGATTTCAAGTGATACCTCATGGAATCAAAAGAATGGTCTCCCCTGCTCTATAGCAGTGATTCTCAACATTGGGTCCCCAGCTGTTATTGGACTTCAACTCCCATAATCCCCAGCCCCAGTGGCCTTTGGTTGGGGATTATGGGAGTTGAAGTCCAATAACATGTAGGAACCCAACATTGAGAATCCCTGCTCTATAGAGACGAGACAGAACGAGGGAAATAGCAACACCTGAAGATCAACTGCTTCCATTAATTGTGGTTCAAGAGCCTTTTAACTTTTTAAAAGGCATTTAATTCATGAAATAACCAGGTCCCGGAACAGAGTAGGAGACTGTGGATGAGCAAGAAAGAGGCCGAGGTAGCTGTTCCTGCTTCTACCTATATCCTCATCTGCATTCTGCCTTTGGGCATCACAATCAGGGGCGACCCTTTCATGAGGCGAGGTGGTGCCCTCAGGCAGCTGATTATTGGGGCACCAACCAACTACCACCAGCAGAGCAGGCTGTCAGCACTGATCTGATTCTTGCAAACTTTGCAAGGAATGCCTCTCCTTACAAAGTGTGCAAGAAGCATGAGGAGAAGAGGATGCCGATGGAAAACTTCCCTCCTCTCTGGCACTCCCTCTGCTTGTAAAAGAGCAGGGGGCCTTGGGTAAGGGCAGCATTTGGTACCTCACCACAGCCACCACACTAGCTTGGGCGATCCCTGATGGTGGGGTCCAGTGTTCCCTCTAACAGGGATGCCCAGATGTTGTTGACTACAACTCCCAGAATTCCCAGCCAGAAGGCCACTGCAACTGGGGATGCTGGGAGTTGTAGTGAACATCTGGGTACCTCTGTTAGAGGGATCAGTGGTAGGGGTCTGTCTATCTGGATTTGTAACAACATGTATGGAGACAGACACAGACATATGTAATAGAGTATGCTATACTAGTGTTATACTAGAAGTGAGGAGACCTGGGTTCAAATCCTCACTTGGCCATAATGTTCACTGGGTGACTGTGGGTCTATTGATCCCTCTCAGGCTCACCAGTGAGGACAAAACCCTATACACAAACTCTTTAGAGGAAGTGGGGGGTGGGGAGAGAATATAAATGCAAAAAAACCACAACCCTTTGCAGATCTCTGTGCGGTACCTGACACACAATGGCTGACATCCGAACTCTCTGTTTGTTCCGCAAAGTTGTGCACATGCAAGGAGGTCACGGAGCTGCATGGATGCTCACTCTTGGTACACGTGCACAAAGATGGCATTTGTAAAGCAAGGAGAGCAGAGCAGGATGTGGGCCCCTATTTCCACACAACTGGAACCCCAGGTTAGCATGCAGCATTTTGAGGTTGCAGAAGGCACGCTGGCAAGAATGACATCGCCAGGTGAGCCTCACTGTGGAGGCTATTCCATAGACAGGATGCCACCACCAAAAAGGCCCTCTCTGTAGGAGCCACCCATCTCACCACATTTGGTAGGGGTATCTGGAGCAGGGACCCCAAAGGCCTTACAGTCCAAGATAGGACATACGGGGCAAGGGCCAGGCGCTCTCTCAGGTAACCTGCCAATCTCCTCATTCCTCATTGCTGTGCAACTCCTTGTGTTCAATTGTTGCGCTCGTACAACAAAGCTCTTGTGCAACTGCGCAAACATTACAGGCCACATAACATGTGCATGTGCATAACAGCATACAGTATATCAACCAGTGCATCTGGTTTCCTCCTGTTATCAATTATATGGCACATTAAATTCTGATGGTTCATTTCTTTAAACAAGTATCCATGCATGTGGCAAAAACAAGCAGAGCTCTCCGTTTTCTATCTTTTTACATGAAAAAAATATGCAAGATGAGGCAAGAAAGACAAATACCCTCTTTTACAAACTAACAATTGTAAAACATTGCCTTTGGACGTCAAAGAACGGTGGTCTTTAATGGCATATTTCACACAGATGTTATTCGTTGTCTCGTAACGGCCATACACTTGCATGATGGACAGGCCATTAGGAAATGGGTGGTGGCAGAGAAACTTCAGGGGCACTAGGAATAAACACCTTTGCCCTGCAGATTAACCTTGCATCTTAGTTAATGTTTCAGATCTTGGGTTCCCAGGAGCAAGTAAGTTAGGATAAGCTGAGATGGCTGGGTTCAGAAGTCACGGCCAATCTCAGAATCTCATATCCTATAAAGGAAGCAGGCACAGGTGTGGAGATGGGAGAGGGCATGTTTCTGGGGTTATGGGAGTTTGTGCCACTCTCAGATGCAACATTAAGTGTGAACCCACCCATCAGATATCAGAAGATGGCTCAAATCTCTCCCTTTATTCTCCTCTTCTTCAGGCTAAACATTCTCAGATCCTTCAACCATTCCCCACAGGACTTGTTTCCATAGCCCTCACCACCTTGGCTACCCACCTCTGTACATAAGAACAGCCCTGCTGGATCAGGCCCAAGGCCCATCCAATCCAGCTTCCTGTTTCACACAGCGGCCCAACAGATGCCTTTGAGAAGCCCACAGGCAAGAGCTGAGGGCATGCTTTAAACAAACTCTTGTTTCTTTTCTATAAGCAGGTGGGAGAATGGTAATTTCATCCCCGTTATGGGCTTGCAACGCTCGACACTCCCACTGTGCAGGCACACCCAGACGGACAGTCCCCCAGCTGCTGCACCCACCACCACCACCACCACCACGAGGGAGGCCTGCTTGGTTCACTCCCCACCCCTGGCTGTGAAATCGCAAAGACTGGCGCTGCGGGGCAGCGGCTGCAGATTCTATTTTAAAAAATTAAGGGGGAGGGGGCTTGCAATGGGGGAGGGGCCTCTGAAGTCCTTCAGGTTTGGGCTCCAAAATGACCGAGGTGTGCCACTGGCCACAGTGGCCAATAGCCAGGGATTATGGGAGTTGTAGGCCAACATCTGCAGAAGGGTTGAAGATGAAGGTGTAGACAATATTGAGCTAGAGGGGCCAAGGGTCTGACTTGGTATAAGGCCTATGAGCCTATCTTTGAAGTTCTGTGTGACTAGAGCATTGGTGACACTCAGTGCCAAACTCCTAGGTGACTTCCCCAGCAGTTTCACGTAGATGAAAGAAATCACCAATTTTTGTGCAAAGCAGCCAATGAATGGAAGACTTATCCATCCATCCCTAGATCTTTGCTCCATCCCAAATTCTTTTTGCATTCTACATATTTCTGCGATTCAGAGGATGCCGTCATGTGAACTCCTTGATGGCGAATCAGGCTTACTCTCTGGCTGAAGCACTTCCCACACTTGGAGCATTCAAACGGCTTCTCTCCGGTGTGGATTCTTTGATGGCAAGTAAGGCTTCTGTTGTGGCTGAAGCTCTTCCCACACTCTGTGCAGATATATGGTTTCTCTCCTGTGTGGACTCTCTGATGGGAAGTAAGGTTATGGTTGTAACGGAAGCTCTTTCTGCATACTGAGCATTGGTATGGTTTCTCTCCTGTGTGGATCCTTTGATGGGCACTAAGGCTTGACCTCTGGGTGAAGCCTTTCCCACACACTGAACATGTAAACGGTTTCTCTCCGCTGTGGAGTTTTTGATGGCAAATAAGCTTATCGTTCCGACTGAAGCCCTTTCCGCACTCTGAGCAGTTAAATGGCAACTGTTCTGCATGGAGTTTTTGATGGCAAATAAGGTTACTGATGCGGCCGAAGCTCTTTCCACACTCCAAGCATTGATGTGGTTTCTCTCCTGTGTGGACTCTTTGATGGGAATAAAAGGTTGAACTATGAGTGAAGCTCTTACCGCACTCCGAGCATTGATATGGTTTCATTCCTGTGTGGATTCTTTGATGGGAACTAAAGGTTTCAATGCGGATGAAGTTCTTTCCACACTCCAAACACTGATATGGTTTCTCTCCTGTGTGACCTCTTTGATGGCAAGTAAGGTGTATCTTCTGATTGAAACTCTTGCCACACTCCAAGCATTGATATGGTTTCATTCCTGTGTGGAGTCTTTGATGGCAAGTAAAGTTTATCTTCTGACTGAAGCTCCTTCCACACTCCAAGCATTGATACGGCTTCATTCCTGTGTGGATTCTTCGATGGGAACGAAGGGTATCAATGCGGCTGAAGCTCTTCCCACACTCCAAGCACTGATATGGTTTCTCTCCTGTGTGGATTCTTTGATGGCATGTAAGGCTTATCTTCTGACTGAAGCTCTTTCCACAATCCAAACACAGATATGGTTTCTCTCCTGTGTGGACTCTTTGGTGGTAAATAAGACTTGAACTCTGGCTAAAGCTCTTTCCACATTCTGAGCATTGATATGGTTTCTCTCCTGTGTGGATTCTTTGATGGGAAGTAAGGCTACTCTTGTAACGGAAGCTCTTTCCACACACTGAGCAGGTAAATGGTTTTTCTTCTTTGTGGATATTTTTGTGATCATTAAAGCTTGAGCTCTGACTGAAACTTTCCCCACACTGATATGTTTCTTCTCCTGAGTGGCTTCTCTTATATTTGCTAAGATGTGATTTATTCGTGAAGATGTTATGTTGAGGGATCTTACTCCTTTTGTCTCCTTTGTGAAATCCTACCTGGACCAGATTTGCATGAAAATCTACTCCAGTGATCTTCTTCCTCTTCTCATTTTCTTCAGTTTCCCTTCTCAATGCTTCACCCAATTTCTCCCTCTCCCTCTCTTTCCTATCACCTGCAGGAATAAAGAAAGTTGGTGAAAGAGGAACAGAGTCTCCGATCAGGGAATAAAGTCCAATTAACTGCTCAGTACACTAAACCACAGAAAATACTTCGTTGAGGTGTCATAAGAACAGCCCTGCGTTCAGCATCTTGTTTCCCACAGTGGCCCATCAGATGCCTCTGGGAAGCCCACAAGCAAGAGATGAAGGCAGGGCCTCTCTCCCATGGCTACTGCCCTGCAACTGGTATTCAGAGGCGTGGAATTAGTTGCAGGGAAAGTAGTCAATAGGCAACAGGACGAGTAGCCATTGATAGACTTGTCCTCCATGAATTTGTCTAAGCCAGGGTTTCTTAACCTTGGGCCCCCAGATGTTGTTGGACTACAACTCCCATCATCCTCAGCCACAAAGGCCATGTCTGGGGATGATGGGAGTTGTAGTCCAACAACATCTGGGGGCCCAAGGTTAAGAAACCCTGGTCTAAGCCCCACTCAAAGCCATCCAAACTAACACACCACTAACAACAACAACAACAACAACAACAACAACAACAACAATAATAATAATAATAATAATAATAATAATAATTCGATTTCTACACCGCCCTCCCAAAAATGGCTCAGGGCGGTTTACACAGAGAAATAACAAACAAATAAGATGGAACGCTGTCCCCAAAGGGCTCACATTCTAAAAAGAAACATAAGATAGACTCCAGCAACATTCACTGAAGGGGTGTTGTGCTGGAGGTGGATAGGGCCAGTTACTCTCCCCCTGCTCAATAAAGAGAATCACCACGGTAAAAGGTGCCTCTTTGCCCAGTTAGCAGGGGTGTCCTGGATGATGAAAATAAATCAGCTGATCTTTCCTTATTTAATTTGATTCAACTCTTTTAATAAGTATTCAAAGCATATGAACCAACCACTGATGTCCTCCATGACATCCCCAAAATGTACTGATACAGACCAGCAAAAGCAGCGGTTCCTGTATGCCACATCCATCAACCAGGAGAAAGAGGGAGCCTTACCCAGCGAGGCCAGATGCCCAGAGGTCTCCTCCATGACTTCCCTGTGCAGAGCCCTTTGGCCTGGATCCAGCAGAGCCCACTCCTCCTCGGAGAAACACACAGCCACCTCCTCAAAGGACACCAGACCCTGAAAGGGGGAAGGAAAACAAGTTATCTGCCTGAGTGTTGTGAACAAGGTGTGGGTTCTTCTATAGCACCCACAGCTTCCTCGATGGCATTCAAAGTCTGCCTAGTGCTAGTGGGCACCTTTGATGGAAGGAAGGGGAAAGAGAGAGGTTCTTTCATGCAGAGAGAAGTGAGGCCTCCTCTCTCCCCAAAGGCTCTTCTCCTACCTGATCCAGTGACCGCACAGGAACCCTTTCCAATCCACAACCAAGAGGAGAAGGCCTAGAAGGGATCTCCAGGGTCATTTCACTGCCTGTGAGGGAAACAAATGAGGAGGGAAAGAGTTTTGTGCATTATCTGCATTTACATTTCAGTGCCTTGCGTGAAATCCAGGGGCGGAGCCACCATTGAGCAATAGGGTTCCAAGAACCCGGGGCACTGCCCCACAGGGGCCGCGCCTCATAGCCCTGACATGCTGCCCGTGTCTGACATCAGACAGGGGTGGGGGGTGGGTTGTAAATCGGCCAGCACTGCATTTGCAGCGTGGCCAGAGAGACTCTCCCTGCCTTTAAGGAAAGGAGAGTCTGGCCACTTTGCAAACACAGCATTGGCAGATTTAACTCCCGAACGGGGCTGAGCAGCCCTGTTCGGGAGCTAAACCACACCCCACCTGGTCTGATGTCAGACGCAGGGGGTATGGCTAAATGCTCCCTGCGTCTGATGTCAGACGCAGGGGGCGGGGCGAGGAGGGCTGCCACTGGCCTCCCTCCGCCACTGGTGAAATCCGTCCATCTCTAAATCACTTTTACATAACAAAAGCCTTGCTAGACTGGGCCCAAGGCCTATCTAGCCCGGCAACCTGTTTTCCACAGAGGCCCACCAGATGCCTCTGGGAAGCCAACAAGCAGGAGAGGAAGGCAGGCCCCCTCTCCTACCACTGATCCCCTGCAATTGGTATTTGGAAGCAACTTGCCTCTGAACCTGGTGCTATCATATAGCCAACAAAAGCAGTAGGCTAGTGGACTTGTCCTCCATCAATTTGTCTAAGCCAGCGTGGTGAGCCAGTGTGGTCTAGTGGTTAGAGTGCTGGACTAGGACCAGGGAGACCCGAGTTCAAATCCCCATTCAGCCATGAGACTTGCTGGGTGACTCTGGGCCAGTTACTTCTCTCTCAGCCCAACCTACCTCACAGGGTTGTTCTGAGGAGAAACTCAAGTATGTACTACAACGCCCTGGAGAGCGGGATATAAATGTAAATCATCATCATCATCATCATCATCATCATCATCCCTGTTTAAAGCCATCCAAGGTGATACTTCAAAGTCTCCCAAAAAGCCGCCACAGAAAGTGGAACTTTTTTGCCCGGGGATAATTCGGGCTAAATTCCATTGCACGGAGGGAAACCCGAATCATGTATGGATTGTTCCCCGACACCTCGGAGTGACTACGAGGTTAATCCCCCCGATGTGCGAATGCACACACCCAACACTCCTGGGGAACTCCAAAGTAAATTTGCTGTCTGGGAAATCCCCGGGAAATCCCTTCCCTGAAGTTCTTTGGCCCTTTTCAACGTCAGCTGGATTCTTCAGCCGTCTTTCATTCACTGGGGCTATTCACATGTGCAGGCAAAACCGGGCTAAGGAAGGCCAGCCCAGTTTTGCTGGTGCGTGTGAATTGCTGGGTGCCGCATGGCTCCCCCGGCGGCGCAGCAAATCCACTCAGCAGCAAAGCCTGCTGCTTAGCCCGGGTTTTGGGTGCGAGGGCACCCAGGAATCAGGCTGATTGTGTCGGTGCCACGCAGCTTCACACGGCACCAACACAAGAGCAGCCGCCCAGCTGGTTGCCTAGAGACTGCCCACAACGCACCGCAAACTCACGTGGTACATCATGGGAGTTCAAACCTCTGTGCTGCCGGGAACAGCAGGCAGGCATCTGGGCACACCACCCACTGCTCAGCAATGGCAAAGGAGATCGTCTGCAGGGGAGGTAAGCATTTCAAGGCTTCCTCCCCTCGCCCCTGTGATCCTGCTCTCCTGACGGTGAGAAAGGGCTCTTGATCTCCATGATGGGAAGATTCATGCAAGTCTACCTTTTGCCTTTTTTGGTTTGACTTTATTTAGCAGCTCCAGCACTCCGTGGCTTTAACCTCTGCTTTACAGCTTTGTTTGAAAGATTACCCTTTACTGATGCACCAACACATTGCTACCTTTTGAAATTCTTCTCAATACCAAACTAATTCGAGAGCCAACCTCTGCAATTTGATTTACAACCCTCCCTTACAAGATGTGCATCCCGAATGTCTAAAAGACCCCGAGACTCATAGAACCCTGCTAACTTGGCAAAGAGGCACCTTTTAATCTGGTGATTCTCCTTATTTAGCAGGGGGAGAGTAACTGGCCCTATCCACCCCCAGCACAGTACCTCCAGTGACTGTGGCTGGTGTCTATCTCATGTTTCTTTTAGATTGTGAGCCCCTTGGGGACAGGGATCCATCTTATTTATTAATTATTTCTTTGTGTAAACTGCCCTGAGCCATTTTTGGAAGGGCGGTATAGAAATTGAATTAATAACAACAACAACAACGAATGCAATAAGAGCAAAAGTAGAAAAATCCACAACAAACAGCAAGTGCCGCCTTTGTAAAGAAGCAGATGAAACTGTGGACCACCTAATCAGCTGTTGTAAAAAGAGCGCACAGACTGACCACAAACAAAGGCATGACAAGGTAGCAGGGATGATACACTGGAACATCTGCAAAAAATACAAGCTACCTGTAGTCAAACATTGGTGGGACCATAAAATTGAAAAAGTGGTAAAAAATGAAGATGCAAAAATATTATGGGACTTCCAACTACAAAGAGACAAACATCTGCCACACAATACACCAGATATAACTGTAGTTGAGAAGAAGGAAAAACAAGTTAAAATAATCGACATAGCGATACCAGAGGATAGCAGAATAGAAGAAAAAGAAATAGAAGAAGAAATAGAAAAAAATCACAAAATACAAAGATCTACAAATTGAAATTGAAAGGCTGAGGCAGAAAAAGCAGCTTTACTTGGAACAGCCTATATTATGCGACGATATCTATAATAACAGCAAGAACATTGATAATAAAATCCAGCCATCCCAGGTCCTTGGGAAGGACTCGATGTCTGGATAAAACAAACCAGTCAATAACACCTGTCTGACTGTGTAAACAAGAAATAATAATAATATAATATAATGTGCATGGTAACAGGACATGACTTGTTTAGCAAGCCAGAGGTTGCCAGTTCGAATCCCCGCTGGTATGTTTCCCAGACTATGGGAAAGTCCTATATCAGGCAGCAGCAATACAGGAAGATGCTGAAAGGCATCATCTCTTACTGCGCAGGAGATGGCAATGGTAAACCCCTCATGTATTCTACCAAAGACAACCACAGGGCTCTGTGGGCGCCAGGAGTCAACACCGACTCCACGGCACACTTTACTTTACTTTATTTTAACAAGAACATAAAAGCCGCTCAGTTGAAAGACACCCCATTCCTCCTTACCCAGCAAGGTGGTGCCTCCATCACCCTCCCCTGCAATCCCTCTGAACAGCTGCCTGGTGTCTGACAGAGACTTCTCTTTTTTCAGGAGATCAGCAACCACTTTCGCTAACATCCTCTCTGCCTGAAACAAGACCAACAAACAAACAAATCAGAGGGATTAAGAAAGGAATGGGTTTGTTTATTTTACGGAAGCTTCTGCCCCACATCTTGTGTACAAATCATCTCAGGGCAGTGATTACAAAGATATAAGGGTGGAGCTGCCAAGAAATGCTGCAGTGGATCCCGGGAATCCCCAAACGGCCCCCCATGTTAGCCAATGGGGTGGAATGTTTGTAATCTCAAATAGTTAACAGACATCATCATCATCATCATTATTATTATTATTATTAATTCAGTTTCTATACCGCCCTTCCAAAAATGGCTCAGGGCGGTTTACACAGAGAAATAATATATAAATAAGATGGATCCCTGTCCCCAAAGGGCTCACAATCTAAAAAGAAACATAAGATAGACACCAGCAACAGTCACTGGAGGTACTGTGCCGGGGGTTGTTAGGGCCAGTTACTCTCCCCCTGCTAAATAAAGAGAATCACCACATTAAAAGGTGCCTCTTTGCCAAGTTAGCTTGGGGATGCAGATAGTTGACAGACATGCAAGTGCTACCTGAGCCTTTGGCTAAGCATTATGAGGAAAAAACAATACTTAGCAACCAAGACAGGAGTCCCTGCTCTAACTTTGGTTTTACTTCATATAGAACTTCTAAAAATGTTTTCTAGGTATTTTTTGTGGAGAGAAATGTGTTCAATCCCAGCTCTCTCTCAAAGCCCTTCTTCCTCAGAAACAAAAAGCTATGAAATCGCTGAGAAGAATTTTAGATTTCTATCTCCCTGAGAAGTAGAAGACTTTGTGATAATCTTTCTAGGTCAGTGTATTCTTCACATGGGGTCCACCAGATGTTGCTGGACGGCAACTTCCAGCATCTTCAGCCACAATTTATTATGGCTGGGAATGCTGGGAGTTGTAGTTCAGCAACATCTGTCAGACTCCATGTGAAGAACCACTGTTCTAGCTGATAAATTCCCCATTCTTCTTGTTCAAGTCCTCCTCTTCCAACTTGCTAGAGTCCTATTACCTAGTGGGGATTTTTTAGAGCAGGGATCCTCAGCGTGGGTCCCCAGATGTTATTAGACCCATGATAAAAGCCTCAAAGGCTTTTGGTGAGGGATTATGGGAGTTGAAGTCCAATAACATCTGGGGATCCAACACTGAGAACCTGTTTTAGAGCACTGTGCCACATATTCTCAAACCTGGGAAATACCTGGATCAAGCACTCTCACCTGCTGCTCTTCCTGCCGCTTGGCCTCTGCCTGGCTCAGGAGGAAACCTTCTGCCAGGGCCACCGCCTGGGAACTGGTCTCCACTCCACACTCTCTGACCCAGCTCTCCATCTCTGGGGGCAGGACAGTCAGGAACTGCTCCAGGATCACCAAGTCCAGGATCTGCATCTTTGTGTGCTTTTCTGGCTTCAGCCACTGACGGCAAAGTCTGTGAATTCGGCTGCAAATCTCCCGGGGCCCCTCAGCCTCCTGGTAGCAGAACTGCCTGAGTCTCTGGCGCTTTGCAGCTGAGCTGGTGGTGTCCTCGTCCAGCATCTCCTGCACAGTTCTTTCCCAGAGGTCTCTGTCACTCCCAGACTGGATGACTTGTGGACCTTTTTCTGTTCCATGCCCTGATTCGTGACTGGCTGGGCTTTGCAAATCCATTTTCTCTCTGTACTCAGTCAAACAACAAATATTTATATATCACTTTTCAACAAAAGTTCCCAAAGCGGTTTACATAGATATAAATAAATAGATAAAATGGCTCCCTGTCCCCAAAGAGCTCACAATCTAAAAAAGAAACATGAGGGATGCTGTGCTGGGGATGGATGGATAGGGCCAGTTGCTCTCCCCCTGCTAAAGAGAATCACCACTTTAAAAAGATGTTTCTTTGCTCTGGTAGCAGGGCATATATTAGCAGATGAAGCCCTCAACACGGCCAAAATATTTCTTCACTTTAATGCTATTTTAATTGCCTGGGCAAGGAGCGTGAGGAGGCCACAGCCTAATCTCACAAGGCAACGATCCTTTATTGGTCACATTGGAAATTATTGTAATTTTCAGGCAAGCATATAATCCACACTCAAAACTCAGTTTCTCCCTGAGAAAAAGAAAGAAAAACACATCGTAAAGAATCGGAGAGAGCCACAGACTGAAACATTTTCACAATTCCCTCACTCAGAAGCATTTCCCTCACTCAGAAACTTTTTTAAAAGTTAAAGTAAAGGTTTTTAAAGAAACAGCAAACCATAGGAAAAGTTCTGCAGGGCATCAGGCAGAGATGAGGACCCTTCTCAGCCCTGCAACCTGAGTTTCTTAGAAGATGCCAAGAACTGTATCTATTACACTAAAAGCAGGCGCTATACTAAGCTATGCTCTTTCCCTGAAATTGAGAAATATGGGGGCTTATGCCGAATTCAGCCAAAAGCTTCTTATATTGAGTCACACTTTTCGGACACCTTGGGTTATACAAGACTGCTTTGCCAGGCAGCTTCTCTCCAAAATCTTGGGACAGAAATAATGCAGCATTATTGTATTGAGAGGCCAAGACTCTCCAGGGTTTCAGGTAGGAGTCTTTCCCAGCCCTAGGAACATAGGAATCTGCTTTATGATGAGTCAGATCATATCTTCCAGTTCAGTATTCTCTACACAGACTGGCAGAGGCTTCTCCAAGGTTGCAGGCAGGAGTCTCTCCCAGCCTTATCTTGGAGGTGCCAGGGAGGGAACTGGGAGCCTAAATGCTCTTCCCAAAGTGGCCTCATTCCTTAAAGGGAACATCTTACAGTGTTCACACATGTAGTCTCTCATTCAAATGCAACCAAGGTGGACTCTGTTTAGCAAAGGGGACAATTCATGCTTGCTACCACAAGACCAGCTCTCCTCCAGGTGCTCCCAGGCACAGGGAGATGGTGTCAGGGCTTGAACCTGGGCCCTTCAGTGTGCAAAGCATATTTTTCTTTAATTATTTAAAATATCTATACCCTGCCCCTGCAGTACAAAACTGCTCAGGGCAGCTCACAACAATAAAATAGATCCAACGTAAAATAAAACTAATACAATTAACCAAATTAAGTAAAGAAGTTAAAATGTCCAGGCTATGGTCAGCGTTCCCACTAACAAGGATTCCCAGATACTGCTGACTGCAACTCCCAGCATCCCCAGCTGCAATAGCCTTTGTTTGGGGTGATTGGAGTTGTAGTCAAAAACATTTGGGAATGTCTGTTAGAGGGAACCCTAGCTATGGTCTACTATCACTGAGTTACGGCCCCATTCCCATGCATAAGGAGACTGGACTGGAAACACCCCATTTTGCATGGTTGGGGACCCATTTATGATAACCCGATTCCAACACGTCTGCATTTTATAGGGCTCTTCCACAAACTGATCTCCTTGCCTGGCATTCCCAGCAATGCACCCACCCTCTCCTTCCGCCTGCGGAACTCCCCGTCTGCAACGGACCCACCAGACCCCTGCAAAGATGCTGCTGATCTTCTGGAGGACGCAGGACTGGGTGGGCGGGGCGTGAGCGACTAAGGATTCCCGGCCCCGCCTGATAAGAGGCCCCTCTAGGAACCGACCCTCGCTGACTTTAACCCTAACCCTGATTGAATCAGCAGCAAAAAGGGGAACAAACGTGCCTCTTTCTTTCCCTGGCCCTTCAAGCGAAAAAAGGAATGCGACGCCAGCATTTTTGTCAAAAAGGCTTTTAGATCTTTCCCCCCACAATGTCCAGTAGATCGGGAGTTCCCAACCTTGGGTTCCCAGCTGATGTGGGACTACAACTCCCATCATTCCCCTTGGCTCAAGGTTGGGAATCTAAAAAGCACGGCCGGGGTATTCTCAGGCCACCCACGCTCCTTCCCCTCCCGCGTGCGCTTTTTAGAAGCTTCTTTGCAGGAGGAGGAGGGATCCGATGAATGCTTTGAGATAAGGGGAGTCTCATGTGTGCAAGGAAGGAACATGAAATTGTGTGTATGTGTGTGTGTGGGGGGGTGTTGTATAAAATACAGTCATGTCACTTAAGCACTTTCAGAGGCATCCTCCCTCCAGTTGAAATCCTGTTTTGATACCGTGAGTCTCGTAAAACAAAATAATAAACATAAATTATTATTTGTTAGCCACCTCGTAACAGATTGTTCTCTGGGCGGCAAATTAGTGTGTAGCCCGTTCAGTCTCTTTACTCATGGAGATGGGGATGTAGCTCAGAAGTAGAGCATCTGCTGCTGTGCCTGCCTGCTGAAGGACCCAGGTTCAGTACCTGGCAGCATCTCCACACTGGGCTGGGATGGAAAGCCTCCTGCCTTAAACTTTAGAGAGGCGCTGCCAGTCAGTGTGCAGACTGTAGACAATAATGAGCTAGCTGGACCAAGGGTCTGATTTGTTATAAGGCAGCTTCCTCCTATGTTCCCTTTGACATTCTTTTGAGAGGCATCTCAGGGTTAAGAGCATAAGAAGAGCCCTGCTGGATCAGGCCCAGGGCCGATCCAGATCCAGTCCAGCATTCTGTTTCCTACGGTGACCCACCAAGTGCCTCCGAGAAGCCCATGGGCAAGAGGAGAAGGCATGCGCTCGCCTCTTGCTGTTGCTCCCCTGCAACTGGTAAAGAGGGAGCTTGATGGTAATAGGAGAGAGGCAAAAAGACTGTGATAGATGAGTGGCTTCTGGGATCTGGTGAATAGTTATTTTTGTTTAGAGAGGAGTCTCCAGGATGGGAAGGTTGGTTCTGAAGTGCCGCATCCTGCTCCTTCTCCTCCCGGAGGTTGTCTTGGATCTCTTTCCACTGTCCAAGAGAACCCTTTCTGGCATGAGAGGGGGCAGGCTGACTTGGGAACCAAACGCAACCAGCACCCTAGTCCTTGACGGAGGCGATGCAGATGTCTGGGCTGGATGGTCAGCTATGCATGCAGTTTGGCATTCCCCGGGAATCTTGGATTAAATAATCTTTTTAGATTGTGAGCCCTTTGGGGACAGGGATCCATCTTATTTATGTATTATTTTTCTGTGTAAAGCGCCTTGAGCCATTTTTGGAAGGGCGGTATAGAAATCTAAATAAATAAGAATATAAGAACAGCCCTGCTGGATCAGGCAGCAGTTGAGCGCATGCTCTCCTGCTGTTACTACCCTGCAGCTGGTACTCAGAGGCATCCTGCCTTTGAGGCTGGAGGTGGCCTATAGCCCTCCAACTCTTAGCCAATGATAGACCTCTCCTCCATGAAATTATCCAAACCCCTCTTAAAGCCATCCAGGTTGTTGACTGTCACCACATCGTGTGGCAGATAATTCCACAAATTGATTATGTGTTGTGTGAACAAGTATTTCTGTTTGTTGGTCCTAGATTTCCTGGCAATCAGTTTCATTGGATGACCCCTGGTTCTAGTGTTATGTGAGAGGGAGAAGAATTTCTCTATATTCACTTTCTCCACACCATGCATGATTTTATAGACCTCTATCATGTCTCCCTGCAGTTGTCTTTTTTCTAAACTAAATAGCCCAGGTGTTGTAGCCTAGCCTCATAAGAAAGGTGCTCTAGGCCCCTGGTCATCTTGCTTGCCCTCTTCTACACCTTTTCCAGTTCTACAATGTCCTTTTTTAGATGTGGTGACCAGAATTGTACGCAGTACTCCAAGTGTGGTCGCACCATAGTTCTGTATAAGGACATTATAATATTAGCCGTTTTATTTTCAATCCCCTTCCTAATGATCCCTAGCATGGAATTGGCCTTTTTCACAGCTGCTGCACATTGAGTCAACACGTTCAACGAACTGTCCACCATGATCCCAAGATCCTTCTCCTGGTCAGTCACCGACAGCTCAGATTCCATCAGCATAAACTTGCAGTTGGGGTTCTTTGTCGCAATGTGCATCACTTTGCACTTGCCAACATTGAACCACACTTGCCACTTTGTCGCCCACTCCCCCAGTTTGGAGAGATCCTTTTGGAGCTCCTCACAATCAGTTTTGGATTTCACTACCCTAAAGAGTTTGGTATCATCTGAAAATTTGGCCACCTTGCTGCTTACCCCTGCATCTAGATCATTTATGAATAAATTAAAAAGCACCAGTCCCAGTATAGAACCCTGGGGGACCCCACTTCTTACTACCCTCCATTGTGAAAATTCTCCATTTATACCTACCCTCTGTTTCCTGTCTTTCAACCAGTTAGTAATCCACACATGTACTTGTCGCCTTATCCCATGACTGCTGAGTTAACTCAAGTGTCTGATGAGGCAATGGTTCTCCATCATCTCAGGCAGGAATCTCTCCCAGCCCTACACAGAGATGCCAGTGAGTGAACCTAAGACTTTCTGCATGCAGATGCTCTGCCACTAAGCTATGGCCCCATCCCCTATCTTGCTATGTTCACATGTAGTCTGCCATCCAAATGCAAACCGAGGCAGACCCTGCTTAGACAAGGGGACAATTCATGCTCACTTGCCCAAGTCCAGCTCTTGTCTCATGAGACACTGAACATGAACATGTTAAGTTTACACTTTTAAAAAACCACCCCTGCTAACTGGGCAAAGAGGCACCTTTTACCGTGGTGATTCTCTTTATTTAGCAGGGGGAGAGTAACTGGCCCTATCCACCCCCAGCATAGAATCTCTCCAGTGACTGTTGCTGGTGTGTGTCTTATGTTTCTTTTTAGAATGTGAGCCCTTTGGGGACTGGGAGCCATCTTATTTGTTATTTCTCTTTGTAAACCGCCCTGAGCCATTTTTGGAAGGGCGGTATAGAAATCAAATTATTATTATTATTATTATTATTATTATTATTATTATTATTATTATTATTAAAAATCCAAAATTAAAAACTCCATACTGGGAAACTTGGCAAACAAATGGGGTTAAATTACAATTTTAAAAAAAATTACAACAAAAAATGCAAAGGAAAATATGATAATTTAACTTTTCCCTGTTCCATACAAGATATGATCTTATCTCCAGTTTGACCAAAAATACCAGTTTCTGGGGAACAGCATTAGGAGGGGGAAAGAAATCTCTGTGCTGCCATCTCTCAGGATTAAATAGAGATAAATCAGTTCATGACTTAATCACAGGATTTAAAAAACAAACCAACCAGAAACTCCTGGGAACTGCATTTCAAATATTTATTAACATGAATAACCAACTCATCAGAAAGGATCAGATGCTCAAAATAAAGAACTTTAAAATATACGAGCAGAAGATTCATTTAATAAAGAGAGCTGTCTAAGGAGGTGTAATATAGAAGTGAAAGAGGCTACATGTCAACTGAGGAAGAAATCTGCATAACTCAAAAGCTTACATACTGCATCATAAACACAATGGGTATGTGCGGCATTCATTTTCTGATGGGTTTGCTTCATATGACCGACAAAGACCAAGTGTCTTCCTTGCTGTCCTCTAACCCACAATTTCACAGTAAGAGCCTTTTCCCTCAGTTCCCTCCTTCATTAACTTGCTGGGACCGCGGTCAGAGTTACATACAGACTTAGGAAGCCTGAGTCAGGCTGGTGGTCCACCTTGGCTTGCCACCATGAGCTGTTGCGGGATCTTCAGAGGAGAGAGAGAACGACCTCTCTATGCCTGGCTTTTCAAACCCTTCTGGTGGGCGATGGCCGGGATGGACCCCTTGGGCATGCAAGGCTGCAAGACTTTCTTTGGCTCTTTCACTAGGACTCTGCCACTCATCTTATTTGTCTTCTTGGGAAATTTCTCCACACCAACATAGGAAGCTGCCATACTGAGTCAGACCATGGGTCCATCTAGCTTAGTATTGTTTACACCAGGCCTGCTCAACTTTGCCCCCCTCCAGCTGCTTTTGGACTACAACTCCCATAATCCCTTGCCACAGTGGCCAATAACCAGGGATTATGGGAGTTGTAGGCCAACATCTGCAGGAGGGCTGAAGTTGAACAGGCCTGGTCTACACAGACTAGCTTCTCCAAGGTTGCAGGCAAGAGTCTTTCTCAGCCACCTAATCCTGTAGATGCCAGGGAGGAACTTGAAACCTTCTGCATGCAAGCATGCAGGTGCTCTTCCCAGAGCGGCTCCATCCCCTGAGGGGAATATCATACAGTACTCACACATCTCCCATTCAAATGCAAACCAGGCTAGACCCTGCTTAGCAAATGGGACAACCCATGCTTGCTACCACAAGATCAGCTCTCCTCCCAGTCCTCCAGGGGGCAATTCCTTCTTTATATTCCCCTAGACCAGGCTGCTCAACTTAGGCCCCTCAGCTGTTTTTGAACTACAACTCCCAAAATCCCCAGCCACAGTGGCCAATAGCCAGCGATTATGGGAGTTGTAGGCCGACATCTGCAGGAGGGCTGAAGTTGAGCAGCCCTGCCCCTAGACCCTCATTCAGCATTCACCAGACCCATCCAGCCTTTACCATGGAATGAATGAACAGGGAGAGGAAGAAAATTATAGCCCAGTTCCGTTCTTGTTCCCTGCACCAATCTTTCTACCCCTGAGCTAGGCCATATCCAGACCCTTCCAGACTTTCCCAAACCATGAATGGATGAGAGTAGGAAGCAGTTCTTTCCTTCCTCTCTCTTTCCTTACAAAATACAGCCAGTGACTTTAGCCCAGGCCTGCACAGTGTGTGCCCCATGAAGCCATGTGCAACTTAATAGGAAGCTGTCCTATACTGAGTCGGAACATTGATCATTCTAACTCAGTACTGTCTACTCAGAAAAGCAGTAGCTTCTCCTGGGTTGCAGGCAGGAGTCTCTCTCAGTCCTGTCTTGGAGATGCCAGGGAGGGAACCTGGAACCTTCTGCATGGAAGCAGGCAGGTGCTCTTCCCAAAGCAGCCCCATCCCCTAAGGTAGGCCTACTCAACTTCGGCCCTCCTGCAGATGTTGGCCTACAACTCCCATTATCCCTGGCTATTGGCCACTGTGGCTGGGATTATGGGAGTTGTAGTCCCAAAATAGCTTGGGGGGGGGGCAAAGTTGAGCAGGCCTGCCCTAAAAAGAATATCTTACAGTGCTCACACATTGTCACCCATTCAAATGCAAACCAAGGCAGACCCTGCTTAACAAAAGAAGACAATGCATGCTTGCTACCACAAGACCAGGTCTCCTCCCATTTTGTGCTTGACAGATCTATTTCTGTGCCAGGGATGTGGCCGCAGCTCCCTCACAAAGCATCTGCTTTGCATGCAGAAGCTTCTTCAGGTAAGACTTGGGAAGTACAGGCCGCCCAGGGCTCCCTCCCTGCTCGTGTGCAGGGAGAGCGGGCTTA
The DNA here is from genome assembly GCF_027244095.1 of Hemicordylus capensis. Classification (NCBI taxonomy): domain Eukaryota; kingdom Metazoa; phylum Chordata; class Lepidosauria; order Squamata; family Cordylidae; genus Hemicordylus; species Hemicordylus capensis. The sequence goes on along the minus strand of NC_069658.1, from coordinate 233,136,000 downwards.
GCCCGCTCTCCCCACGCACTCTCCAAAACCAGGTCTCACTGATTGTGAGACCCGGCTCAATCTCTGTCTAAAACCATGGAAGGTCCCTGCCAGTCAACCTAGACAATAAAGACCTAAATGGACCAATGGCTTGATGTGGAATAAGGCAGGTCCTACATTCCGCTCTGTGGAGGTCCAACAAGGAGTAGAAAGAAGCATCCTGAAGCTGAACCTCTTTCCACAGCCCAACTTTTCCACATCTTTCCTCTCCTGTCCAGATTCCTTCTTGTTTATTAAGTTGCCTTTGTCCATACCTAGGGTGCACTGGAGGCAAAGCGGGGGTAACACACAACTCAAGGCGTGAGCCTGCCTTGAATGCCAAGGTCAGAAGCTGAAATGAAGGTGGGAGGCAGGAAGAAGAAGGTGAAGTGAAAGGCTAAGAACAGAAAGGGGAGGAGGAACTGGAAAAGGGAACAAGAGCTCTGGAGGAGATCACAGCATAGAACTCTGTTGCACCTTTGAATGCCAGACCGATACTGAGGAGCTTAAGAGAAGTTCCATCCCTTCCTTGAACTAGTGGATTCCCAGTTCAGGGGCTGAACAGTGGAATCCTCCTCCAGTTGTAAGGTAGGCCCTGGGCATCCAGGCAGGCATGACTCCTCTGGTACTGGACCTCAGTGCTGATCCCATATTGCTAGTGGTCTTGCGGTCCCTAAGGCCGTGAAGGAGGTCCTTAAGATGAAGCCGAGGGCCTAGATATGTGGTTACCTGGTTGCTCCCCATGGGAAGTGCAAATATTAGTTGTCCCTTAGGAATAGCACTCACTGCAAGATCTTGGCTGGTGCAAAAGGCTTGTACAGAGACCAGCTCCTCCTCCTTCCCAGAAGAGGTCTTCTCAAAATCTGGGTAAGGTTGGTCCCTGAAAATCCTCTTTCTGTTTTTGGAGCAAATATATGGTTCATCTTCTGGATGAATTTCTTAATGAAAAGTAAAACTTATTCTCTAAAGAAGCTCTTTCCGTACCCTCAGTACTTACATGATTGCTCTCTTCTGGGGATTCTTTGATGGCAAATAAGGCTGCTCCAGCATTGCTACAGCTCCAGAGCTTGTGGTCCCAGAGCTTGTGAAAATGGTCCTTAAAATGAAGCCAGGGGCCTAGATGGGAGGGTCCTAAATCCCTCCCATGGGAAGTGCAAGCATCAGTTGTCCCTTAAGAACAGTGCTCACTGCAAGGTCTTGGTTGGTGCAAAAGGCTCACGCAGAGACCAGCTCCTCCCCTTTCCTGGAAAAGGTCTTCTCAAGATCTGGGTATGGTTGGTACCCGAAAGGAGGAGCTTAAGGATGAGGGCTGTTTCTGAGCAACTGTACGTTTTCTCTTTTGGATGCATTATATTTCCCCCCCAGAAGAAATATTTATTCCAGAAAGAAATTATTTCTATAGTCTTAGAAATACTAGTCTTAGTACATACATGGTTGTTCTCTTGTGTGGATTCTTTGATGGAGAGAAAGGTGGACCTTCTGCTTGAAGCACTTCCCACATCCTGAGCATATATCGTTAGTCTCTGGTGTGGACTCTTTGATGGTAAGTAAAGGCTGAGTTGTTACTGAAGCTCTTTCCACACTCTGGACATTTGTGGTTTCTCTCCTGTATGGATTCTCTGATGGATAGTAAGGGTTCGCTTCTGACTGAAGCTCTTCCCACACACTGAGCATGTAAATGGTTTCTCTCCTGTATGGATTCTCAGATGGGAAGCAAGCCCATACTTGTGATTGAAGCTCTTTCCACACACTGAGCATGTATATGGTTTCTCTCCAGTGTGGATTCTTTGATGGGAAGCAAGCCCATCCTTTTTACGGAAGCTCTTTCCACATTCAGAGCATGTGTATGGTTTCTCTCCGGTGTGGATTCTTTGATGGGAAGCGAGCCCATCCTTTTTACGGAAACTCTTTCCACATTCTGAACATGTGTATGGTTTCTCTCCAGTGTGAATTCTTTGATGACAAATAAGATTTGAGAGCTGGCTGAAGCTCTTTCCACACTCTGAGCATATATGTGGTTTCTCTCCTGTGTGCACTCTTTGATGGTAAGTAAGGGCTTGGTTGTGACTGAAGCTCTTTCCACATTCTGAGCACGTGTATGGTTTCTCTCTAGTGTGGATTCTTTGATGGATAGTAAGGGCTTGGTTGTGACTGAAGCTCTTTCCACACTCTGAACATGCATATGGTTTCTCTCCAGTGTGGATTCTTTGATGGGAAGCAAGCCCATCCTTTTTACGGAAGCTCTTGCCACACTCTGAACATGCATATGGTTTCTCTCCAGTGTGGATTCTTTGATGACAAATAAGATTTGAGATCTGGCTGAAGCTCTTTCCACACTCTGAGCATGTATGTGGTTTCTCTCCTGTGTGCACTCTTTGATGGTAAGTAAGGGCTTGGTTGTGACTGAAGCTCTTTCCACATTCTGAGCACGTGTATGGTTTCTCTCTAGTGTGGACTCTTTGATGGATCGTAAGGCTAAAGGAATGATTGAAACTCTTCCCACACTCAGAGCATTGATATGGTTTCTCTCCTGTATGAATTATCTGATGTAAACTAAGATGCGATTCATTAGTTAAGATGTTTCCATGTGGAGGGATCTTAATCCGTTTCTTTCCCCAGGGACTTTCTTCTTGGATTGGAACTGAATGAGAATCTTCCCCTTCAGAAGCGACCTTCTCCTTCCTCTGACTTTCTGCTCCAGTTTTCCTTTGTGATGGTGCACCCCCTTTTTTGCTCCCCCTCTGGTCACCTACAAGAACAAAGAGACAAGCTGCATGAGGGAAGGAGGGAGCCTCAAGTCAGGGAACAAGTCCGGTTAATTCTGATGTGGACAGAATCCTAGAAAAGACTTCCTTTTGAGACAGATCTAGGCAGGTACCATTAGCCTGTTGCCTTATGTCAGTTTGGCTCTTCCCTTAAGCTGGCAGCCACATGCTCCATAAGATATGGAATTGCACAGGCACTTCCCACACAATGTGGATACAGCCTTGCCATCATTATAAGCTCCCCCTTTCCCCTCAAATATTACTGACCCCTCTCTCTCCCCCATGTGGGTGACAATGAGGCAGAAAGGAGGAGGAATCACGGCGCAATCAGCCTGACCAAGTTTCCCACCACACCGCAAAGCTGCTACCTGCCCATCTGTCGTCTTCCTGGGAGGCCTCAACACAAGGCTCTTCCCCTTCTTCCAGCCAGGAAGGAAGGAAGGAAGGAAGGAAAGAGCCCGGCTGTGTAAACTGCAAGTCTTCCTTTGGAGACAAGACACAGACAGACGAGAGGCTTTGCCCTTCCAGAAACAGCAAATCTTCCAAGAGACCAAGTCAGCCTGTCCGAATGCTCCGCCTCCCCTCAGACAAAAGCAGGGAGGGCAAGTGATCTTCCAACTCCCCGCCACTGGGATGCAGCAGCAGGGGCTGCGTTGGGGGAGGCAGGGGGACTGCCTGGGACTAGGAGGGTCAGCACAGTCGGAGAGAAGGCCAAGAGAGGAGGAGACTGCGAGGAGAAGAGGGTGGCAGCTTTCTGCTATCAACCCACTGTAGGGGCAGCACTAAGTTGGGGACTGAGGCCTGAAACTGCAGACAGGCCCAGAATGTGCTTCCTTATCCAACTTGTGGGATACCCATCCCTTTGAGACTCCTCCTTTGGAAGGGATTTGCTTTCACCCTCATGGAAAACAGTCTTCTGAGGGGATTAAACTACAGTGTTTATATATATATGTGTATGGGGTGGGGAAAATAGGTATTAATAAATGTGAATAATGTGTGCAAACTGATTTGTATATCTGATTGGTTTCCATTGCCTGTGGATTCATTTCTGTGTTGGGCTCTGGAGTGTGACCACAATGATCAGCACAATTAGTCCCAAATTGTGCTGATTATTGCCTGCTGAGGTAGCAGCACTTAGCATATGTTCAGAGGCACATGTTGCCTAATCTTATTGACCTTCTCAATAATCTTTCACAAATTTTATTGCGATACATAGATATATTTTATTGATTTGGATTTATTATATTTAATGTAGTTCCAGATAGTTTTCAGCCATTCACTAATATTATAGTAAAACATTAGCATACAGTATTTGGATAATTTATTGATTTTTGATAGCTTCAAAAAGATATCAAAAGGAGAGGAGAGCTGGTCTTGTGGTAGCAAGCATGACTTGTCCTCATAGCTAAGCAGGGTCTTCCCTGGTTGCATATGAATGGGAGACTAGAAGTGTGAGCACTGCAAGATATTCCCCTCAGGGGATGAAGCCGCTCTGGGAAGAGCAGAAGGTTTCAAGTTCCCTCCCTGGCTTTTCCAAGATAGGGCTGAGAGAGATTCCTGCCTGCAACCTTGGAGAAGCCGTTGCCAGTCTGTGAAGACAATACTGAGCTAGATAGACCAATGGTCTGACTCAGTATATGGCAGTTTCCTATGTTCCTATGTTCCCTATGTTCCTGTGCTCTTGTCGAATGCAAACAGGGTTTGCTTTTCTTTTGCCAGATTCTTCTTAAGCGCTGCTCCAACACTAATCCACAGCTAGTGTTGTTGCCACCACACTACACAGGTGGTGGATTACAGCATGGTGGACCTAGCCAAATTGTGTTTCCACGGTTATGGTTTTGTAGGGCTGGTACAATATCTCAGACTGGACATCAGATCTCTTGTCCGCACATTATAAACATCATGAGCGATTGGATTTACTCACTTTTGGGCACGCCACACCCATAACTATCCCTGTAAGCCAAAGGTTTTTTCCATTAGTTGAATGCGTTGAATATCCAAGGAACATGGACCAGCCATTGATGTCCTCCAGCACATCCCCACAGTGCATTGATAGAGAGCAGCAATGGCTGCAATTCCTGCTTTCCACATCCATCCGCCAAGGTAAAGAGGGAGCCTTACCCAGCAAGGCCAGATGCCCAGAAATCTCTTCCATGACTTCCCTGTGCAGAGCCCTTTGGCCTGGATCCAGCAGAGCCCACTCCTCCTCAGAGAAACACACAGCCACCTCCTCAAGGGTCACCACACCCTGAAAGACAAAGAAAACATTTTCTCTACCATGGGCGTTTTCCACACAGGGCTTTTAGGTTGCATCTCCTCTGGAATTGAGGATGGGCATTCATACATCGGCCAGATTTACCCTGAAGACCCTGCAAGCTTTTGGCCCGATTTGTAGCGAAGGTAAGGGGAAAAAATCAACTTGTAATGTCTGCTTTTTTGGGTAACTTCACAGCAGTAAAGCCTCACAGTAAACCTGTGGTAAAGCCTCACGTGAAAGACACCCAGGTATTATGAGAAAAGGATTGGTTGGATGTTCTCCTGCAGGATCCAACACTTTCTCAGTAGCTTTCAATATCTCCCTAAAGGGAATGTTGGGAGGGGGAGGGGAAGAGAAAGAGGCTCCTGCAGGCTTAAGGAGAGTGGTTCTTTCAGGCTTAGAAAGAGATGAGGCCTGCCTCCTTCAAAGGTTCTTCTCCTACCTGATCAGCAGCAACCATTTCCACTCCACCAGCAAGAGGAGAACGGCTCTGAGTCACTGCCAGTGTCATTCTCCTGCCTGTGAGGGTAACAAAGGAGGTGGGAAGACATTTTATGCTTTTAGGTGTTTTGTAGTCCCGCACCTTCATCTTTCAGGCCCTACATCGCTTTTGGGAACAATTGCAGATACTCTCCTATCTCTTTTCCAGGAGCTCCTTTTAAACTAACTGTCAGAGTGCTATGGAATATGGAGCTGTTAATTTAATGAATGAAATAAATGAAAAGGAAAAAAGTTTCACTTTGGAGTGATAGTCTGAGACCACTAAACACACGAAAGAGGCAGGAGATAAGCATCTTCCACACTCCCAGGCTCAAGGGGAACAAAAATGCAATCTACAGATTTAGGACAGATGAAGGCCGAGATGAAAGACACCCCATTCCTCCTTAGCTAAGGAAGTGGTACCTCCACTGCCTTCCTGCACAATCCACCTGAACAATGGCTTCTGTCTAGTGTTTGTTGGAGCCGTCTGTGCCTTTGGAAGATCAGCAGCTGCTTTGACTAACATTCTCTGAGCCTGAAGTGGGAGAAAAGGAAGATGGATTAAGAAAGGAACAGATTCATTCATTCTCTTTTAGGATATTAGCATAATGCATCTTCAATACAAATACACTCAGGAGAGCCATTATCTATCTATCTATCATATTTTTATACTGCCTGATAAGTACATCTCTAGGTGGTGTACACAATTCAAAATATTTAAAAGTCAGCACAGATTAAAATACATAATAAAAACAATACCATAAAATAGTTATTAAAATAAATTATTAACATTATTAAAATTGATCCTAATTAAAAGCCTACAAGCAGAGGAGAGTCTTGAGGGTCTTCATGAAAACAAACAGAGAAGGTGCTCTTATTTATTTATTACATTTATATACCGCCCAAACTTTTCGTCTCAGGGAGCATGCCCACATTGCTAGAGCATAGATCTTCAAATGTGCTCTGTGCTGTCCCTGATCAGACTTGCACTGAGTCTTCTTGCTCTCTGGTCATCTACTTCGCCACTTCAGCTCCCGTAATTCATCCAAATACTACATGGCTATCTTTAGGGCAAGTTGGGGAGGACGCTTAGGAGTTATTGTGTCTACTGCCCTAGTGTGTTCATTATTCTATCTTTGTACCAGAGCATCGATAGATCTTTAGCAGAGCCAACCCTAAACCTTTCCAAGGCTTCTTGGAATCCTATTGGATCCAAGAGGCCCCTAGGGCGGACCAATCAAATAGGTCCCTCACCCCTACAGAAGTGGGTTGTGGCTGTAGGTTCTACCTTAATCAGATGGTGATCCGTCCATGACAATGGGGAGATGACAGGAGTCTCCACCCTTGGAACACCACCCTGATCAGAGCAAAAGACCAAATCGAGCATGTGACCAGCATGATGTGTCAGTCCAGAGACCAATTGGGATAGGGCCACAGTCATCATAGCCGCTATGAACTCCTGAGCCGCTCCTGACAATCTGGTCCAAAACATTAAAGTCCCTCACCACCAAAAACCTGGGCCACTCCAATGCCAACTCAGCAACCAGGTCCGTCAGCTCAGTTAGGGACTCCACTGGGCAGTGGGGCGATCGGTACACCAGCAGAAATCCCATTCTTTCCCTGGCCCCTACACATTCGGTATAGGCCAAATACCTGACAGGGATCCTGGTAAGGGAGATGGTATTCTTATAGACCACAGCTACCCCACCTCCCTGCCCACATCCTCTAATCTGCTTCACCATGGACTAACCCTCTGGGAGAAGCTGGGACCAAACCAGACCACTAGCCTCTCCCAATCAGGTCTCTGTGATATATACCAGGTCAGCTCCTTAAGAACATAAGAACAGCCCTGCTGGATCAGGCCCAAGGCCCGTCTAGTTCAGCATCCTGTTTTGCACAGTGGCCCACCAGATGCCACTGGAAGCCCACAGGCACTAGCTGAGGGCCTGGCCTCTCTCATGCTGTTACTCCCCTGCAACTGGTACTCAGAGGCATCCTGCCTTTGAGGCTGGAGGTGGCCTATAGCCCTTCGACAAGTAGCCAATGATAGACTTCTCCTCCATGAAGTTATGCAAACCCCTCTTAAAGCCATCCAGGTTGTTGGCTGTCACCACATCTCGTGGCAGAGAATTCCACAAGTTGATTATGTGTTTTGTGAAAAAGTGCCTCTATTTGCTGGTCCTAAATTTCCCGGCAAACAATTTTATGGGATGACCCCTGGTTCTAGTGTTATGAGAGAGGGAGAAGAATTTCTCTCTATCCACTTTCTCCACACCATGCATGATTTTATAGACCTCTATCATGTCTCCTCGTAGTTGTCTTTTTTCTAAACTAAAATGCCCCAGGTGTTGTAGCCTTGCCTCATAAGAAAGGTGCTTCATTATGGCTTCATCCATAATGAAGAGATAAAATGGTAGCCCATTGTTTTATTTCACTCCATCTTCTCCGACCCTTCATGGTTTTTCAAAGCTTTCCCTTTTCAGTATTTGTACTACAGCAGGTATTTTCAAGCTCAGAATCACCCGCTGATGAAATGAGTCATTTTTCTTAATGAATCCATTGAAAAATAGCTAAGTTATGAGGAGCAGAAAGCGCACATGAAACTGCAACACTATGGTCAGGTCTTTCCACCTCAGCTGTAGTTTTTTTTTTTTTTGGTATGTTTTGCTAACTAATGGCAAAGCCCAGACTGCCTCAATTTCTTCAGAAAAGGTCTGTTTCAATAGTGTGGCTTCCATATGGCATGCTTTTGAAAGTTCATTCATTCATTCATTCATTCGATTTCTATACCGCCCTTCCAAAAATGGCTCAGGGCAGTTAGTTGGAATACATACATTTAGTTAGTTGGAATACATACAAGTTAGTTGGAATACATACATTTGGAATTTCTACAGATTAAGAAAATGGCTCTCATAAGGTTCTATGGTAATGTCATATTCACGAATGCCCAGTACTGACAGACAAGAGTAAAGCATGTTTGTAACCGAGTTTCTGCCTGTCATTCAGCTGTTAGACACAGAGCACTGGACATGGTGATGAAGTCGGAATTCATGATAGCAGTCGTAGTTCAACAATATAATTTGCCATATTCCCACCATACATGGAGTTCTGTGTCTTAATGACAGGCAGAAACTCAGCCGGTAGAGTTTCCCCCAGCATTGTGAGATGAGAATTGCACCCTTTGAAGTTCTAGTTGTCAAGCAGCTGAAGTACAAGCAGAATATCAACCAGAGCTGGTCTAGGAGATGGGGCCACTCTAGGAAGAGCACCTGCATGTTTGCATGCAGAAGGTTCCAAGTTCCCTCTCTGGCACCTCCAAGACAGGGCTGAGAGAGACTCCTGCCTGCAACCTTAGAGAAGCCTCTGCCAGTCTGTGTAGACGATACTGAGCTAGATGGACCAATGGTTGGACTTGGTGTAAGGCAGCTTCCTATGTATCTCATATGCTAGACAAAGCTCCCCTGTTATGCAACAGTTAAAGGTCCTGGGCCCTCTGGCCTATTCTCCCACCAGTGAACGGGACAACTGCAATACCTTGTATACCATTTGTCTGTAGACAAGCAGTGATTGGGAAGCATTCTACATAACTGATGTGCCTTTTCCTGGAGAGATTCATGACTGCTGAAAGCAGTAATGATGGTAACAGCCTAACCCATGCTTACCTCCCTTTACCCTGGTTTATTCCCAATTAACATCAGGTTCAGGGAGGGGGGCATCTCATTGGGCATTTTCGCTGGGTATTCACACTAGCCCATTTGGGGCATCTCATAGAGCAATCATCTTTGCTCCCCTCCGAACTGGTCTAACAGCTTGGCATATAATTGCCATGTTAGGCAAATAAAATTATGGCTGGTTTTAAAGTCAACTTGTATCTGTTGCTTTCTTATGCCTGGCAATGCTAAAGCTGTATTTTCATTTTGCTTGTACTGAACATGCTTATATTCAGTGTGGCACATGTAGGAGCCTCCATTTTAAAAAGCAAGCAAAATCAATTAAAGCAACTAATTTTAAAAATCAATTAAACCCTTCAGTTTACAGCCATCGTTATGGGTGTGGCAGCCCTAGCTGAATTCCAAAAAGCAAATAAATCTGATGGCCCACGAGGTTCCTGCCATGGGACATGAGATCCGATGTCCAGTCTGAGATATTTTAGCCTTACAAAAGCATAATGTAAATAGATAACCATGGAAACACAATCTGGCTACTTCTGGCATTAGTTGTCTTTTACTCATTGCTTTTTTTGGTATTAACTCTTTTATTAAAGTTTAACCAGATTACACAATCAAACAACAACACCCCACCTCCCATAAATTCACCCCAATTGTAGTTATTGACTGCTGAGTTAACAGCACTCAGAGGCACGTGTTACCAAATACATTGCTGTAACATAAATCCCCAGTTTTTGCTGTTGCCACCAGCCTACGCAGGTATAAACTGGAACATGGTGGGGCCTAGCCAAATTGTGTTTCCATGGTTATGATTATGTAGGCCAGACAAAATATCAGACTGGACATCAGGTTTCATGTCCGCACAGTGTGATCACCAAAGGCCATCAAATTTCCTCACTTTTTTCAAGTCCATTACACTCCCTGAAAAACAATGTTTTGCTTTGATGAAAACAATTCAAGCACATAATTTCTATTTAAAGACTGTTTTTTTTCTTTAAAAAATAAAAACAAAACAGCACTATTTATCAGTGTGTCAACTGTGTGTGTCCCACCCATTCTATGCCCCTTGGAAGTACCTGGATCAAATGCTCTCTCACTTGCTGCTTTTTCTGCCTATTGGCCTCTGCCTGGCTCAGGAGGAAACCTTCTGCCAGGGCCACCGCCTGCGAACTGGTCTCCGCTCTGCATTCTCTAACCCAGCTCTCCATCTCTGGGGGCAGGATGGCCAGGAACTGCTCCAGGATCACCAGGTCCAGCATCTGTGCTTTTGTGTGTCTCTCTGGCTGCAGCCACTGATGGCAAAGGTGGTGGATTCGGCTGCAAACCTCTCGAGGTCCAGCAGCCTCCTGATAGCAGAACTGCCTAAATCTCCATTGCTGGACATCTGAGCTGGTGGTGTCCTCACCCAGCATCTTCTGCACAGTTTGTCTCCAGAATTCCCTGTCAGTTCCAGACCGGATGTCTGAAGAACCTTTTTCTGCTCCCTTCCCTAATTCTTCACTTTCTGGGCTTTGCAAATCCATTTTCTCTTTGACTTCAAACAAAACTCACAACACTGCCAGAAGATCCAAGGGTCCAATGGTGAATTTCACACAGCCAAGACGTCTTTGTCACTTGGGCAGTTTTCTTTTCTTTTTCCAAGTATGAAATTCACCTACAAAATCTTTGCTTCTCCTTTAGGAAAAGAAAACAAATCCCTCGAATCAGCGAGGACCCCTGATAATGTTTACTGCACAACCTCCCTCAGAAACATTTCCTCCCTCCTTTTCATTAATATAAATAAACAAAGCAAGTTGGAGGAAGAGTTCTGTATAGTTCAAACACTCACACAGTTCAGTATTGGATCCATCAAATCCATCAGCCCCTGAGGCCAAGTACTACTTCTTGCTCTTCTCCATCACTTCACAATCCAGAGCCTTCTTCCTTTCCGGTAACTTGTTGCGATGGAGGTTACTCCTTCCTACGCCCTGTGCCTCCGTCTTTCCTACTGAGTGCACCTGTAATGGGAATGGCCAGGGATGGAGTATTATTATTATACTAGCCAACTCTGCAAAGAGCATCTGTGCGCTCTTTGGGGCTGGCTGTTCCCCCCTCACCCTCCCTCCTGCCCATTCCCCATTCACCCCCTCTGGCGCCAACCAGGCCAGGGCCAGTCCATCCTGCTACCTCCCAGCCCAGGCTGCGGCCACGACGGCCCCTCCTCACAACGGCAGGCTGGCGGCCAGCCAATCAGGTGCCTCTGCCAGCCAAAGGAGCCACATTGCCTTGCCACATCCCCACGCTGGCTGACTAAGAAAACTAATTATAAAGATTAATTATAAAGATTATTATTATTACATTTATATCCCGCTCTTCCTCCAAGGAGCCCAGAGCGGTGTACTACATACTCAAGTTTCTCCTCACAACAACCCTGTGAAGTAGGTTAGGCTGAGAGAGAAGTGACTGGCCCAGAGTCACCCAGCTAGTTTCATGGCTGAATGGGGATTTGAACTCAGGTCTCCCCGGTCCTAGTCCAGCACTCTAACCACGAGACCACGCTGGCTCCTATGGTGCCTTCTCCCCATTTCCTCTGCCACTGTCTGTCCCTTCGCTTCCCATACATGTGCAAGAGAAGGGGAAGGTGGCTGTACTGGGGTGTGTGTGAGTTTTTCGGGGTCCTCTGCCTCAGGACCAGCAACAACTCAGCTGCTAGGCTCAAAGCAGAGGATGGCAGGTAGCAGCACAGAGAAGGAGCTTGGTAAACTCCCTGAAAAAGAGAGTTATTGTTCCCCCACAATAACTTTTTAAAAGGTTTTGTTTTTTTAAAAAGGTTGAGGGTATGAGATGCTAATGCACAATAACCACTCCCTCCCGTTCCATGCAGTAACAAGACTGCTGCAGTAAATGATTATAAAAAGGTGTGCCGTGCAGGATTTGAAGAAAAAGAAAGGGACCCACTCCTAATAGGATCCTAGTGATACAGCTGGCCCAAACCTGCCAGATATAACACAGATGTCCCAGGGATCAATACCTCCAGAAACCAGAAGAGAGTGTTGTATTTCTTGAGAGAGTGTGGAAAGGTTTAATGATCAAAATGGGGGTGGGGGGTCAGGGCTGGGGCCCCAGCCGCCAGGGGCAGGCAAGCATCTCACCCCCCAGAAGTTTGCCCACCCACTTAACCAACTCATTTGTGAACTCAATTGGATTTGTTTCAGTGAAACTATGTTCAGGATGAGAGTGTTAGTGTTAAATATATACTATTATGCCTGTTTCAAAAATCTAACCTGTGGAACACAGCAAGTCCGCCCAGAAATGCACTTTGCCCCTTCTGGTGCCACCACACCGCTGGGCCTTTTAAGCACCCAGCAATGCCCCTGGAGAAAATGAGATTGGCAGGGGGTCAATAGCAAGCCACTACCAAGATTCAGCAGTAAATGTTCCCGGTTGAGGATCCCCATCCGCTCTCTTCACTTCGGCAATAAAAACCCCTCTAGCAGAAAATACCCCAGAGCTGCTCCGTCTCTGGCAGAATGTGACAGGTAAGGGTGTGTGTGTGTGTGTGTGTGTGTGTTGGGGGTCGAGAATTGCTCCCTGCCCCATTCCACGTCCCCCACCCCACCCCACCCCACCATGCATTTCTCATCTGTAGCATCAGCTTTCTCCAGAATGACAGCAGTGGGGTGCAGCAGAGGACTGACCCGCACCCAGGCGAAGCAGCAAAGCAGATAAAGGAACGCAGCCAACTGAGGAGGATGCTTGAAAAGACCGGCTAGTGGAGAGAAAGGCGCCCCCAGGATAGATCCACTCTCCGTCCGGTGAGCTCCTGTTTCTGCAAGAATCGCCCGGAGCAAGGGTCTCCCGCTGCTCTTTCGTCTGGAGCTTTTGAGAGAGAAGAAGGTGGTCAGCTTTCCTCCCTTTTTGCTTCCGGGGCAGATTCGCTTTAAGGGTTAAAGAGAAAGAGTCCAGATGATTCCTAGAGAGAGGCCTGAACAATGCCTGCGTGGGAGATTTCTGCTACATCCTCCTTGGGGGAGGGGACATTCGGCGGCGACGGGTGATACCTAGCCATCCCCTCGCTACACCCACCCACCCACACACTTTATTCCTCCAAGCCATTGGGTGATTGCAAAAAAGCTCTTGCAGGGAAGATGCAAGGGGGGTGGGGTGGGGTGGAAAATGTAACGTTTTAACTTGTTCTGTTGTCATTTATTTTGTTTGATTGTGAACTACCCAGCGACGTAAGTTTTGGGTGGTATACAAATGTTAAATAAAATAAACAAATAACAAAGGCAGAAGAGGACTGCTAAGAAGGTGGATGCAGTGGGGAAGTTTACAGGGAGAAGCCCCAGTGACTCTAGCTAAGAGGAACATCTAAGGGGACAGACTGTAGCTATGGGGGAGATTTTTCAGTCTCTGACATCGAGGAAATACCCTTCTCTGTCTGAACTGAAGCCACTGCCTTTTAGTACAGAGCAGGGGCGAAGCAAGGTGGGAGTGGGCCCAGAGACAAGATTTTAAAATGGGACCCCCCCCTCACTGAAGCTCAGCTCATGAAGTAAAGAAATCTTAAATGAGGCTGAAGAGTTGTAACAAAAAGCATAGTGTGAGATAGGTAGGTAGGTAGGTAGGTAGATAGATAGATAGATAGATAGATAGATAGAACCTATGTGCCACAACAGAACATCATCTTAAATTATTTTTCAAAAAGGTTTTGTAAATTGTGGACGATGCAAGTCATTTAATGGTACTAGAGAAAGACCTGCTGTTCTGGTAGCTCCAGGTCTTAACACTCACGTCAATTTCAGAGGATGAATATACAACTGAAGGAACCCCGGGCGGGTGGAGTCAGTCATGTGTCTGGGGGCCCACCCCAAGGCAGTGGGCCCCCAGACAACTGTCTCCCCTTGCCTTATTATAGTTACGCCCCTGGTACAGAGAATTCAAATGCCAAGACATATTTGCTTTAAGGTGAGAGGTAAGTTGCTTACAATTTCTAGTTCTGCTCTTATATTACAAGTTAAGGAGATCACCGGAACTTCAGTCCTACATAACCAATCAAGACTTTGTATGCTATTATGCTGACTTTATAAATAAGGCTCCGTGCACCCACACTTTGCCTTGGTCTTTCAACTGGGCAGTGGATTGGGATGTGCCCAGGCAGAAGATGGGAGTTCAACAGCTACATCCCTTTACAGAGCTGAAAGTATATAGAAAATCCACTGCCGTTTATTGCAAATGGATGCTGAAGGAATACAAACTGCACAATATTGATGGCATATTCTTTTAGCAATCTGATGTATGGCCAATATATAGTGGAATATAGAAGTTAACTGCTTGACGCTTAAAATCTTGATTTTAAGTCCTCTCGTCTGGGCTGATTATTGGGCTCCTTCCGCCCAGGAACGAACCTCCCCTATTGGGGGCAAGGGGTACCTGATACTCCAAGTCTGTTTGTGGAGATGATGGAGCAGGCAGAAATTCACCATGGGCATTGCTATCAAGTGGTCAAGAAGCTGCACCAGTTAAATTCCTGGGACTTATTCCCCCCTTTCAGCAAAGGCTTAATCCATTACTTCCTTCACTCACTTAAAAAAAAAAAGGATTAACTCACAACTGTTTTTGTTATAATTACTGATTGACCCTATCTCTGGGGTGCTGGAGAAATGACCACCTAGTATCCAAGTTATGGTCCCTGGCACTAGACAGAGGGACAACTTTGCAGCCACAGCATGGACAAGCAGGAAGATGTGGCGAGCAGTCACGGGGCCGGACAGTGGCAGTGCCCAAGAATTGGCTTGCTTTCTCCTCCTCCATCCACATCCTGACAGCGGTGGGGTGACAGGCAGGTGCCCTCCCTGACACACACCAATGGTGGTCTGTGCTTTTGGCTCACTGGGGTGGTAGGGTTTCCAACTGTCCCTCATTTCAGGGATGAAATGTTGGTCCTTATAGGGACAGCATTTGTCCCTCATTTATTCAATTGTATATCATTCAATTACATATACGTCAATGATACTCAGGCTCTTGATTACCACTGCATATACCTCCCCGCTCCCCCCAGCCAGCACCCCCAAACTTGTGTCCCTCATTCTGGCAATGAAATGTTGGCAACCCTAGGTGGGGTGGACAGTGGCACATGATCGAGGCCATAGGAACCCCTGGTCCTTGTGCACCTCCCTAAGGAAGCCAGGGCTGCAAGTGGCTTGCAGGGTCTGAAGAATACCCAAGTCCAGAGTGATTGGGAACCCCTGCCCCCTTGGCCACTGCCTGCCCAGCCCAACTTCTGCTTCTGCTGCTGGGAGGAAAGGGCCTCTCACTCCCAGGAAGTCCAGCATCCCCTCCAAGTGTCTTGTGCTGCTGCCCCCAGGAGGGTCTTCTCCACTGTGGGGCTCCTGTTATGGGATGCTCTTCCCAGAGATGCCAGTACTGATGCCTGCTCTCATGTTTCTTTGGCACCCAGAAAAAAAAACACTTTTTTATTTTCCCCAGGCCATTTGAAAGCATCATCTGATGATGAACAAAGTTGTTTTGGTTTTTTAAAATGTTAATTCTTTTTATTTAACAGTAATTTTAGATATTGCTTTTTGAACTGATTTAATTGCTTTTAATTGTTGGCTGTTTTTAAGATGTCTGGACCTCCTGGATATGCTTCCTATCAGGTGGTTTACATATCAAATAAGTAAATACACAGCCCCCTTTCCACCAGGTGGGGCAGCAGGGAAGCAGCTAGGGAACAAGAGGCTGTTAGTTCGAATCCCCACGGGTGTGCTTCCCAGACTGTGCCTAGTAAATATATATTTGTAGTCACCTATATCGGGCAGCAGCGGATGCTCACTTCAGTGACAACGGCCGAGGCACAATCTCAGACTGCGCGGGAGGAAGGCAATGGTAAGCCACTTCTGTATTCTACCAAGAAAACCACATGGCTCTGTGGTCAGCCAGGAATCGACCCCGAGGCACAATCTTTTCCTTTTTCCACCAAAAGGAAGCAGAGCAGGAAACGAGACTCAACATTCACAGCTCCTTCCACCTTTTAGCCGCCTCTCTAGGAATCTGGAAGCTCGGCTCTCCCTTTCAACCTTAGAGTGACTGCCCCAGCGAGCCAAGAGGAAGCAAATCGCTTCTGCTTTTCCTCTTCCCCTTGCTTAAGCTGGAGAGGAAGCAGCAGAGGGAGGAGGCATTTACTTAAGCGGATTCTGCAGAAAGAGGACCGATGGGAGAGCGGGTATATCCCATCCCTTCCAGCACCAAGCCCGCTTTCCTGCCTTGCATTGCCTTTCCTGGAAGCCAGCCCCTCCCATGGGCGCTTTACATCGGATGCTTAGAGAGCTGCCGGTGAGAAATGCATGGGGCGAGAAGGGGAGAGCCGAGGCAGAAAGCGATCCTTGATTTTCTGGGCATGAGAGCAGGCCCCTGCCCACGTGGGGAATCCCGGCTGGTGCACGTTCACACGCACGCGCGCCTCCCACCACCACTCACTTCCCCCCAAGATCGCCTCCCTTCTCCCCAGCTGGCACCACCGCTGTCTGCCCGGCGATGGAAGGAGGATGGGCCTGGCATTTCTGGCCAGTCTTAAGGGGGACCCACCTGGGCAACTCCTAGCCACAGGGGCCCCCCTCTTACAGCTTCTCCCCTGCTGTCCCCCGTTTGTTACCCCTTTCCTCCAGGGGCACTGCCAAGCCAGAGGTCTACCCCCGACCCCCCTCCGGCTCTTCTCGTTTTAGTAATTCAACCTTTTAATACCTTTGAAGGAATTCAAAGTTATCTTTGTTTTTGAAGCCACTAAGCACGCTCTTCTATCTCTTGGTTTGTCAGTGCTGTTAAGATTGGGTGTCTTCTCAAATTTCCTTTCTGTTTTCAGTCAGTTCTTGCAGTAGTCTTGCCATCACATGGTAGGCAGTTACTGTCAGGGCCAGCCCTAGGATTTTTGATGCCCTAAGCGAAGTTTGATTTTGGCGCCCTTCTCTGCCCTCTACATTCAATATAGATGAAAGATGAGAACTTTTACCTGCTTTTCTGTGTTGTCTTGCTTTCCTCAAAGAATTTGGAAATTGGGAGGGAAAGTAGCCCCCTTTTTGTTTTCAAGATTTAAAGATGCCTACAAAATGTGCTTCCCATTGCAACTCAACATGCACAGGAAAAACAAAGTCCTTTCAAACTATTATTATAAAACAGGCTTGCAATACTGAGGAGGAGTTCTTCAGGGATCCTAAATGGGGCTAATTAATTAACCCAGCACCTTATTACACAAGAGACACATGTCTGAGCCCCCTTTGTTGCTAGGAAACGACACTCTCAGTAAGGCCAAGGGGATGATGTACCAATGGCTGCTGTTCCATGACTTAGCAACAGTCTGACTTTGTTCCCAGTTCCCTCTAAATGAGTACTGCATGTCAAAGCATGTGGACAATGTGAAATTTGCAACTTAGAGAGCCAGTGCGGTCTAGTGGCTAGAGTACTGGTTCCCAACCAGGGTTCCTCCAGATATTGCTGAACTACAACTCCCATCATTCACAGCTACAACCTACTATGCCTGGGGGTGATGGGAGTTGTAGTTTAGCAACATCTGGAGGGACCCTGGTTGGAAAACCACTTGGCTAGAGTGCTGGACTAGGACTGGGGAGACCCAAATACAAATTCCCACTTGGCCATGGAACTTGTTTCTCTGGTAGCCCAATCTACCTCACAGTGTTGTTGTGAGGATAAACATAACCATGTACACAAGTGAGATATAAATGTAAATAAAAATAAAATAAAATCTCCTTGCTGCTATTCCTGTTCTCCCATATAATGCCCGTCTAATTTTGGGGTGCACAGATTGTGTTACCTTTAATATTTCATCAACACACATGCCAGACAAGACACCGAGATACATTCTTCTGCACTTGAAAGATCCTTCTGAAACAAGCAGGAAGAGGTAGGCTTCCATCTACCACCCTAAACACAGAATCTGCACACACATCCCCACTGGTCTCTGCAAAGTGCCCACCCCAGCCCAAGTTTACTGCTAGAACACAAAATGGGCCTGCATCTGCCTATGACTGTTGTCCACTCTTCTTCCAGACCCCAAGTCAACCAATCCAATTCCCTGAGTCCCCTCCCTTTTGTTTTGTTTTTAAAAATTCTATCTGTAAGAGCAGGAGTTCTCAAACTGGCAACCCCAGATGTTTTTGGACTTCAATTCCCATAACCCCAAGCATCCTCATTCTGTCCCTTTCTGTTTTCTGATAATGCAGCTGATTTTTAAAGTATATGAGCAGCCTGCAAAAAAGAAGAAGAAGGAATTCTATAACACAGGGATTCTGCCCAAATGGGTCTCCAGATGTTGTTGGACTACAATTCCTATCATTCCTAATCACAATGACTATGGCTGGGCATTATGGGAGTTGAAGTCCAACATCACTTGGGGACCCAAGGTTGAGAACTCCTGCATTGTAGGTTGACAATCTATTTTTTTTTTTTTTTTGGCATGGTACTTATATACTTTAAAAATAATCTTTATTTTTTAAAAATAAAAATAAAGAAAAAAACGGGGACAGAATGAGAAAGAGGGAGTGAGAGAGAAGCATTGGGAGAGGCTATGCATTTGTTCCCAGAGACAAACACTGATGCAGCCTTCATCCTCCATGGGCCTTTAACAGCAGCCAAGGAGTCAGAGGAAAGGCAGGGCTGAGAACATTGTAAAATATCAGAGCATTGTGGTGATGCTTTTATTTTTGATCGCAGAAAGATCCATTCAGGAGTGAGTAGCTCCTCCCTCTAGGCAGCTACCAATCACGGCACTCAGCCTGTGGAAAAACGCCATCCTATAGGAATATAGGAAGCTGCCTTCTACTGAGTCAGACCATTGCTCCATCAGTGTTGTCTGTTCAGACTGGCAGCAGCTTCTCCAAGGTTACAGGCAGGAGTCTCTCCCAGCCTGATCTTGGAGCTGCCAGGGAGAAAACTCGGAACTTCAAATGCTCTTCCCAGAGCGGCTTCATCCCCTAAGGGCGATATCTTGCAGCGCTCATACATGTAGTCTCCCACTCAAATGCAAACCAGGGTGGGCCCTGCTTAGCAAAGGAGACAATCCATGCTTGCTAGCACAAAACCAGCTCTCCTCTCCTACTGTCCAGGGAAGGAGGCGGCACTTGCCATGTGCATGCATGGAAGGAGGAGTGAGGCAGGGAGAAGGAACCTCCATCCCAGCAAGTTAATGAGAAGGGGGAGTGCATTAAAGTTGCTGAAAAAAGGGATTGCACCCTGGATGATGAAATCATAAGAGCGAGAAGTGCTTTGTCTCTACTGATTATTTTGACCAGCCATGCCTTAAACTGTGTGGACTTTTGAACTATACAAAACTCTTCTAACAACCCTATTTTTATAAATCTGTTGGAGGGAGGAAATGCTCCTGATTGAGGTTGTGAAGTAAGTGTGTTGATTGGTAGTTCTCTCACATTCACAGGTTATATTTTTCTCTCTTTCTCAAGGAGAAGCAACGTTTTGCAGGTAAATTAAATCATTGTCCAGAGAAAACAACTTGACAAAGACTCTTTGGCTATATGAGACTAACTGTGGGTCTAAGGAGATCTTTTGGCTGCGTTAGAAGTTTCACTTGAGCGCAAAGAAACAAAAAATGAATTTACAAAGCTCTGTAAGTAATGGATCAGGGAAGGGGACAGAAAAAGACCCTCCAAGCATCCAAGCTGTGAGTGGCAGGGAATTCTGGGAAAGAACAGTGCAGAAGATCCTGGAAGGAGACCCCACCAGCTCAGATGTCAAATGCCAGAGACTCAGGCAGTTCTGCTACCAGAAGGCTGAAGGACCCAGAGATGTTTGCAGCAGACTCCACACCCGTTGCCATCAGTGGCTGAAGCCAGAAAAGCACACCAAAGCTCAGATGCTGGACCTGGTGATCCTGGAGCAGTTCCTGACTGTCCTGCCCCCGGAGATGGAGAGCTGGGTCAGAGAATGCGGAGCGGAGACCAGTTCCCAGGCGGTGGCCTTGGCAGAAGGTTTCCTCCTGAGCCAGGCAGAGGAGAAGAGGCAGGAGGAGCAGCAGGTGAGCAGCAGGGACATTTTATCTAGGTAGTTCCAGGGGGCTGAGAACTTTTCGGATAATGTCACCACTTGCCAAGTAAGGTCCTCCTGCAAGCAGAGCCAGAGTCCTTTTGTTCCCATCCGGCAGAAGTTCAGTGCTTACTGTCAGCCAAGATGCTTTACTAGCAATGGAAGCTGCAAGGAGAGCAAAGAATGGTGTGGGAGTGACACCAGCTTCTCCCTGCCTCTTGCCTTTCTGGCAGGTTTTAGAAGGGAATCTTGGATATCCTCCTCTTCAAGTCCTTTTTATTGCCAGGGCTGGATTCCTGTCCCAATCCACTGGTCCACATGCATCTCCCTAGGCAGGCCAGGACTGTGAGTGGGTTTCAAGGAAGGAGACCCAAATTAGAGTGATTGAGAACTGATGCCCCTTTGGCCACTGCCTGCTGAGCCCGTCTTCAGCCTCTGCTGTTGGGAGAAGAGGGCCTCTGGCTCCTCTCCCCGCAGGATCCTCTCCCTACCAGGAAGTCCAGCATCCCTTCCAAGTGTCTTGTGGTGCTGCCCCCAGGAGGGTCTTCTCAGCTGTGGGGCTCCTGCTATGGGATGCTCTTCCCAGAGATGCCGGACTGATGCCTGCTCTCACGTCTCTTTGGCATACAGGAAAAACACACTTTTTTTATTTTCCCCAGACCACTTGTTTATTTGTCATATTTTTATACTGCCTGATATGTAAATCTCTAGGCAGTATACGAATTTTAATATTAAAAACCACAACAATAAAAATATAAAACAAATTATTAAAATTCTAATTAAAAGCTTGCAAGAACAGGAAAGTCTTGAGGGTCTTCCTGAAAACAGAGAAGGAGATGCTCTTAGTTCAGCAGGGAGCATATTCCAAAGCCCTGGGGCAGCCACAGAGAAAGCCCGGTCCTGAGTCGCCACTAGATGAGCTGGTGGCAACTGCAGAAGATCTGTCCTCTCCAGAAGATCGTAAAAGGCGGCAGGGCTCATGACACAAGGAGGCATTCCCTTAAATAGCCTGGTCTCAAGCCGTTAAGGGCTTTATAGGTAATAACCAGCACTTTGTATCTCACCCAGAAACATCTTGGCAGCCAGTGCAGTTTTTTTAAAACCAGTGTTATGTGGGCCCTTCGTGTTGTCCCAGAGACCAATCTGACTGCCGCATTATGTATCAATTGTGCTTTCTGGACTATGTACAAAGGCAGCCCCACATGGAGCACATTACAGTAGTCAAGTCTGGAGGTTACCAGCATATGTACCACTGTTTTAAGGTCATCCACCTCTAGAAATGGACATAGCTGACGTATCAGCCGAAGCTAATAAAAAGCGCTCCTGGCCACTGCCTCAGCCTGAGAAACCAGGGAGAGCTTTGGGTCCAGGAGCACTCCCAAGCTACGTACCTGATCTTTCACGAGGAGTGTGACTCCATCCAGATCTAAACCATCTCTCAGGTCCCAACCCCTCCCCCCACAGTCAGTACTTCCGTCTTATTTTGATCCAACCTCATTTTGTTGTCCCTCATCCAGCCTATTGCCTCCTCCAAGCAGGCATTTAGGAAAGATATGCCATTTTCTGATGAGGTCGATATTGAGAAGCATATTGATAACACCTTGCAGCAAACCTCCTGATGATCTCTCCCAGCAGTTTCATGTAGATGTTAAAGAGCACTGGAGATAGTATGGAGCCTTGTGGAACTCCATATTTCAGTTCCCGCTTTGCAGAGCAATAGTCTCCAAGCGACACCATCTGGAATCTACCAGAGAGTTAGGAGCAGAACCACTATAAAATAGTGCCACCCAATCCCACCTCCCTCAGGTGGTCCAGAAGGATACCATGGTCGATAGTATCGAAAGCCACAGAGAGATCCAAAATCGGCAGAGTCACACTCCCTCTGTAGATAGCCATTTAGAGATCATCCATCAGGCCAACCAAGGCAGTCTCAACCCCATAGCCCACACGAAAGCCAGTTTGAAATGGGTCTAGATAATCTGCATCATCCAAAACTGCCTGGAGCTGAGAGGCCACCACCTACTCAACCACCTTGCCCAACCATGGAAGATTTGAAACAGGTCTATAATTTGCTTAGTCTGAGGGATCCAGTGTAGCAATCTTCAAAATGGTCTAATAATAGCCTCCTTAAGACAAGGAGGCATCCTGCCCTCCCTCAGAGAAGCATTTATAATATTGACCAGACTCTCTGCTAATGTAATTATTAGATGAGATAAGCCAAGTTGGGTCAAGAGAACAGGTTGTAGGGTGCACAGTCCGAAGCAGTTTGTCCACTTCCTCAGGAGTCACAAATGGAAAATGATCATCTTTTGAAAATGATCACTTAAAATAATCATCTGAGGATCACTTGTTCTTTAGCCAGCTACCTGATGGACACTTTTTCTTCTATTGATTTATGTCTTATTCTTAGTTTCCCTGTCACCTTTTTGTTTTTAATATTACTGTAATGTCTGCCTTGAGGGTATTTGTACCAAAGCTGCATGATGTTAATATAATACCAATAAATGCAACCATTCTCTTTCTGAATCCCTCTTCCCTTTCTCCTCTTTCAGGCACTGGGTATGTTAGCCAAAGTGACCACTGATCCTCTGCAGGCAGAGAAGGCTCCGTCAGACACCAGGCAGAAGCTGCTGTTCAAGGGGATCCTGCGGGAGGAGGAGGGGGATGGAGCAACCACCTCACTGGGTAAGGATGGATGGGGTGTATCTCATCTTGGCCTCCCTCCTGAAATCCCTGAGTTAGTTTTATGTTCCCTTTAACTCTGTGTAGGAGACGCTTTTCTCCAGCTTCTCTGCTGTTTTCAGTAACTTCGGACTATCACTCCAAACCAAAACTTTGAACTCCTATAAGATATTTTGGAGAGACAGGTTTGTTTTACACAAGTCACTGAAATGCACAATACCTCATCCAGATCTGTTCCACCTGTAACTTCAAACCTATGGAAGTGGTCCAGTCTAGATGCCTTCATGCAATATTTCAGATGCCTAGAGTGTCTCGAATGCCATCCTATGCCTTGAAGCAGGTTTAACCAGAGTCGAGTCCAAGGGATGGCTCCATACGTGCAACTATTGGCTCAAATTACATTTCTGCCATCAAGGCCTTGCCCCCTGGTACTGAAAGACGACTTCCACTCTAACGAGTGTAAGAGCCTCTACGATAGGATGCCTCAGTTGCGGGGGAGTAACAGCAGGAGAGAGGCCAGGCCCTCAACTCCTGCCTGTGGGCTTCCAGTGGCATCTGGTGGGCCACTGTGTGAAACAGGATGCTGGACTAGATGGGCCTTGGGCCTGATCCAGCAGGGCTGTTCTTATAAATTGGGTAGATATGGCTTCTCTCCACAATACTTATTTTCATTGGGATATGATGCTGCCAAAGAAATTATTAAACAACGAATAGTGGATATGGAGAAGCAAGTTGATCTTAAGTTCTGTAGCCCCAATTAGTATTCCAGACGGCTTCCCAAACTACCCTCAGCCAGCTGCGTACCTCACAAATTTGACTACTCTAAATCAGAGGAGAGCTTTCTCATTGGTGTGGTTTAATGCTCTGCCTTCTGCCATTTCAGATGGCAGATTTAAGAAAATACCGCTCAGGAACCAGCTATGTCTATGCGGTTTGGGCAATATTGAAACCATTTCATATGTTCTTCTATATTGTTCATATTATAGGGACATTGGTATTTTCTGGATTGAACCACTTTTTAAAAATATGCCAGGTCAATCGGAAGAACATGATATCTCCTTCCTTCTGTCACACTAGTATATAGCCATTACAGCTAGGGTAGCAAGATTCTGTGCGGCAGCTTGTAAACCGAGACGGGAGCAAATGACTAATTGTAATTGAGATCTCTGTACTTTGTTGTATTATCTAGCTATGTTTTGATCTGGTTAGAGTGCTGGACTAGGACCGGGGAGACCCCATTCACCCATAATACTAGCTGGGTGACTCTGGGCCAGTCACTTCTCTTTCAGCCTAGCCTACTTCACAGGGTTGTTGTGAAAGAGAAACTCAAGTATGTAGTACACCGCTCTGGGCTCCTTGGAGGAAGAGCAGGATATAAATGTAAACAACAACCACCACCACCACCCTTGGGAACGACTCGATGTCTGGATAAAACAAACCAGTCAATAACACCTTCTGACTGTGTAAACAAGAAATAATAATAATAATAATAATAATACACAGACTGGCAGCGGCTTCTCCAAGGTTGCAGGCATTTAGTACACCGCTCTGGGCTCCTTGGAGGAAGAGCGGGATATAAATGTAATAATAATAATAATAATAATAATAATAATAATAATAATGATATATTTTGTTTTATTTTGATTGTTTGTTTTTATTTGCTGATTGCTGGTCATTGACCGTTATTCACTCATTCATTCATTCATTCATTCATTCGTGCGGAATGCCTCATAACATAAAATGCATCTCTTTTCTTTCCCTCACAGGCAGTGAAATGTCCCTGGAGATTCCTTCTAGGCCGCCTACTCTTGGTGGAGGAGTGGAAGGGGTTGCTGTGCAGTCACCAGATCAGGTAGGAGAGGCATCATTGGAGGAAGAGGCAGGACTTGCCTCTCTGGATTTGAAAAAAACTTCTTTCCCTTTTCTTCACTCAAAGATGCCCGCTTAGAAGACAAAAGATTCCACTGAAGAAACTTTAGATCCTGTAGAAGAGCTTCTAGCTATTACTTTTCTTGCAATACCCAGGTAGAGAAAATACTTTCTCCATCTTTCAGGGACCCGTGTCCTTTGAGGAGGTGGCTGTGTGTTTCTCCGAGGAGGAGTGGGCTCTGCTGCATCCAGGCCAAAGGGCTGTGCACACTGAAGTCATGGAGGAGATTTTTGGGCATCTGTCCTTTCTGGGAAAGGACTTTCTGGGTAAGTCCTTCTTTGCTTGGCCAATGGATTTAGAATGCAGGAATTGCTGGTATTGCCAGTCTATATCGCTGTAGTGTGGAGAGATCATGGAGGATGTCAATGGCTAGTCCACGTTTGCTTGGATATTCCACTTATTTATAGAGAAAAAATTACTCCCAACCAGAGCATAAAAGGCATCATTCCTTATGACAGAAAAACACTAGTAGACCAAGAAGGAGCCCATCACAATGTAGTAGCCTGAAAAATTATGCTTTAATGGTATGCGTGGGCCTTAAAGAACTATCAAACCTATAGATAGTACGCATATACAACTGTTGTAAATATGTTGGCACGGCTGACCCGACAGGATTTATGGTCCCTCCAGCTCCACTTCTTTGAGTCAAGATATAAATTCTGTAGATAAGAAAGTAGCAGCTTAGCTGCACGGACGAAAGCGAAGGATGACTCTCAAAGATAAAGTAGTATAAACAAAAATAAAGTCCCCTTGAAACTAAACTAGGTACCCCTCTCTACGATATCTGAGCAATAACAGAAATAAAGGAGCAAGGAAGAAACAGAACAAGGACAGGCTGAAACAAGAAAGGTTGAAGGGACACTGTCTGCGGTAGGCAACGTTGCTGACAGTACCTTCTCAGGAACAGCGTTTGCTTGATACAGGGCTCAAGATAACCGGCAGCCAATCAGGCAGTCCTGACTCAGCATTTCTGTTCCCTCTCCCACGAGATCTTACGCCTGCGTGTCTCCCACTGAGCCTTTCTCTTGAGACGTCTTCTTAACACAGGTGAAATTCCAGCTTCCTCCTGATCAGTCTCCTCAGCCCTCAGCTCTGCCAGCTGTTCAGATTCCCCTGTCTGCTGCCGTTCCACCTCAGCTTCAGAGTCTGTTCTCACAGCCAAATCCTCCTGCTGTGCTTCTGAGCCTGCTCTCCCAACCAAATCCTCCTGCTCCTCCTCTGACTCTTCTGACTCAGTGGTCTGGGCCATGACAACAATGCCTCTGAGAACCATGGAGAGAATATAAAGAAAAGCATTTAATAAAGAATCTCAGTTAAAACATCAATATAGACCAGGCCTGCTCAACTTCAGCCCTCCTGCAGATGTTGGCCTACAATTCCCATAATTCCTGGCCATTGGCTGCTGTGGTTGAGATTTATGGGAGTTGTAGTCCAAAAACAGCTGGGGAGCCTAAGTTGAGCAGGCCTGATATAGACAATGCATATATAAAAGGGGTGTGTGTGTGTGTGTGTGTGTGTGTGTGTGTGTGTGTGTGTGTGTGTGTGTGTGTAACAAAAACATGAGTACAGAAAAAACATGTTTGTGGTGAACATTTGAAATTAAATCAAGTCTCCAAAATGAGTATGTACAGAAGAAATGTTGCAACTCACAGTTCAATTCTCCGTAAGATGTCCTTCTCGGTTTCTAAATGTCCAATATGAATTGATGAGGAATCCAGTAGTATTTGAATGAAGTAAAGATTCAAGTTTCATATCTTGTAGGAAATTGACATCAGCTACAAATCATACAAGGGAAATGTACTCCTTGTCCAATATTGCCATATGCATTTTGGCCTAAACAGGGCCTTCTTCAGTGGCATAATTACTATAAAGGAATACTTGTAGTTCCAAAGATTAGTGCCTATGCCATCATTTGGAGCCAGGTGTTTTGTTTCAGGTTAATGTGATTTCCAAAATATCTCTACAAAAATTAGTACATGTGAAATATTCCACTGAAAAGTATTATTAAAATGCTTCTGACAATGTATGTAAACTACCAATATCATCTCTCAACAGAAAATTATAGTATATTCATAGTCTCTTAATGCAACTTCATTCAAATATGCTCGTTCTTCCTTCCTCTACAGGCTCATAGTGTAATATACATAATACTAAAGAAAACATATCCGCCAGCCTGCCCATGCATACTGTAATTATGTTCTTTAAAAAAATACCAAAATCTATCAGCATGCTAGCCATTCCATGCCTGTATAAATGTCACATATACTCTAGGGATGTGCACGGAACCGGGCAGGGGTGGCTCAAGGGGGTGGGGGGTGCCACTTTAAGGGTGGGGGAGGGTGCACTTACCCCTCCCCCTGCTTCCCCCCCGCCAGCACGCTCGTTGGCCATAAAAGCCTTTGAGCAGCAGTGTACCTCCCTGCCACCCCTTCCCCCTCTTTGGCTGGAAGCACCGGGTGCATGTGCGCCCGTCTGACGTGCACGCAATATGCGCACCCGGTACTTCCGGCCGAAGAGAGGGGAGGGGCAGCAGGGAGGTACACTGCCACCCCGAAAGCTTTTACGGGCAACAAGTGCTGGTGGGGGAAAAGCAGGGGGAGGGGTAAGTGCACCCTCCCCCACCCTTAAAGTGGCACCCTCCGGCCTCGAACTTCGAACCTCCCCCCCCCCCGCCGGTGTTCGAACCTGTTCAGAGGCCCGTAAAAGGGCCTCCAAACAGGTTTGTGCACATCCTTAATGTACCCCTATGATGAATCTTTCAAAATACAGGTAGCATGTACTTACTATAGCTTTTGATGTCTTGCCCACATTTATTTATTTATTTATTTAATGGATTTTTATACCACCCCAAACCAAAGTCTCAGGGCGATTCACAATGATAAAACAATACAAATAAATAAAACATTAAAATCAATTAAAACTCCAAAAAGCTGCCCAAAACGAGAACAATTTATAAAATGTAAAATTACAAAAGCTAAAAGGCCTGGTTAAAAAAATGAGTCTTTAAGGATCTTTTAAAAACCGCTAGAGATGGGGAGAGTCTTATATCAGTGGGAAGCGCATCCCAAAGTCTTGGAGCGACAACTAAGAAGGTCCATCCCTGAATGGCCACCAAATGACTTGAAGGTAGCCACAGACGGGCCTCCCCTGATGAACGCAGTGGACAATGGGGACTGTGCAGAAGAAGACACTCTCTTAAATACTGTGGGCCTAAGCTGTTTAGGGCTTTATAGATTATAACCAGCACTTTGTATTTTGCCCGGAAACCTATTGACAGCCAGTGTAACTCCTGTAATATAGGAGTAATATGGTCTCTTCGAGATGACCCGGAGACCAACCTGGCTGCCGCGTTCTGTACTAATTGTAATTTCCAGACTACGTACAAAGGCAGCCCCACATAGAGTGCATTGCAGTAATCAAGTCTGGAGGTTACTAGCAAATGTACTACTGTTCTGAGGTCATGAATCTCAAGAAACGGACGCAGCTGGTGTATCAACCGAAGCTGATAAAAAGCACTTCTGGCGACTGCCTCAACCTGAGAAACCAGGGAGAGGCATGAATCCAGAAGCACTCCCAAACTGCGGACCTGTTCCTTCTGAGGAAGTGTGACCCCAACTAGAACAGGCATGTCAATATCGTTTCCCGAGTAATGACCCTGCACAACAAGTACTACCGTCTTGTCTGGATTCAGTCTCAGTTTGTTATCCCTCATCCAGCCCATTACCACCTCCAGGCAGGCATTCAGGGAGCATATGCCTTCTCCTGATGAAGCTGATGTGGAGAAATAGATTTAGGTGTCATCAGCATACTGATAGTACCCAGCTCCAAATCCCCTGATGATCTCTCCCAGCGGTTTCATGTAGATGTTAAAAAGCTTTGGAGACAATATAGAGCCCTGAGGAACCCCATATAAAAGCTCAAGTTTTGAAGAGCAACAGTCTCCAAGCGACACCATCTGGAATCTGCCTGAGAAATAGGAGTGGAACCACCGCAAAGCAGTGCCTCCTACACCCAACTCCCTCAGACGTTCCAAAAGGATACTATGGTTGATAGTATTGAAAGCTGCCAAGAGATCCAAAAGGACCAACAGAGTCCCACTTCCTCCGTCAAGTCCTAACTGGAGATCATCAGGCTGACCAAGGCAGTCTCCACCCAGTAGCCCGCCCGAAAACCAGTTTGAAGTGGGTCTAGATAATCAGTTTCTTCCAAGACCACCAGGAGCTGGGAGGCCACCACCTTCTCAATCACCTTACACAACCATGGAAGGTTAGAAACAGGCCTGTAGTTACTAAACACTGAGGGATCCAAGATAGGCTTCTTAAGAATAGGTCTAATAATTGCCTCCTTTAAACAAGGGGGCATCCTGCTTTCCCTCAGAGAGGCATTAATAATTGCCATCAGGCCCTCCACAACAACCTCCCTGCCAGATAGTGTGAACCACGTTGGGCAAGGATCAAGTAGACAGGTGGTAGGATGCACCACTCCAAGCAGCTTGTCCACATCCTCAGGAGTCACAAACTGAAACTGATCCAGTTTAACCACACGAGGAGTTGCTGAATACCTCTGCATCTGATACTGTGCTAACTGTGGCTGATAGCTCATGTTTTCTATTCTCAATAGCATAGTCTCACCCTAGTAGGAAGAAGTTTAAATACTCGGGAGTCAGCTGTAGCCTCTCTTGTAACTCAGAGGTCTTAATCCATCTTCAAAAGGTGTAGAAGAGTAAAATCAAGATAATCATGGGCCTGGAGCACCTTCCTTGTGAGGCAAGGCTACAGCTTTTTAGGGGCTCTTTAGTTTGGAAAAGAGGCAACTATGGAGAGACATGATAGACGTGTATAAAATTATGCATGGAGTAGAGAGAGTGGACAGAGAGAAATTCTTCCCTCCCTCCACTAGAACCAGGCCATCCCATTAAACTGAGGGCCAGGAATTTTAGGACCAACAAAAGGGAGTACTTTTTCACACAGCACGTAATTCATCTAATGGAATTCTCTGCCACGGGATGTGGTGATGGCCACTAGCTTGGATGGCTTTAAAGGGGGGTTAAACAAATTCATGGAGGACAGGTCTATCAATGGCTACTAGTCTGTTGGCTATAGGCCAACTCCGGCCTGAGAGGCACAATGACTTTAAATATCAGTTGCAAGGGAGCAAGAGCAGGGCACCTCTCTGTAGGCTTCTCAGAGGGGTCTAGGACAACTCACCGTGGCCAGCTCACCGCGGCCAGCTCACCGCGGGACAACTCAATGTGCTGAGCAGTTGCCGTCATTCTCCCGAGAGTGAAGTTCCATTTGCAATATCAAAATATAAGATGAAGCCTCCCCCATCCCCCGAATCTGACAGAGAGCAGTTGTAACACAAGCCGGAGGGAGGTGAGGCGATTCTCTCCACCCCCTGAATCTGGCAGAGAGCAGTTGCCGAAGAAGAGCAGTTTCCTTCTCAACATCAAAAAAGAAGACGAAGCCCTTGAGCAAATCACCCCCGCCCCCCCAGTCTGGCAGAGAGCAGTTGCCGTTTTCGTTTGGGGTGTAGGATACAAGCACGTATCCTCTACAACGAAACTAATTTCAGGTTGATCTCCAGTTATTCACAGAAATGGAGCTACGATGCTTGGCATTAGTACTCAGAATAAAGCAGGGTCAAAATGTCTGTCATTTGAATCATGCCCCCAAAGAAACAAACAAGATGATTTTGCCATCTGCACAGACCTTCTAATGTGGTGTTACATATACTCATTTTTTCTTAATTTAACAGCATACACCTATTCAAAATCCCTTGTGTTAAAAGGATTATATTTCCTTGCCCATTCATAACGTGTTTACAAATATGTTAAATAGGAATCCTTGATTAAAATTTTAAATATGCCAGTGTTCATATGCATGCACAAGACAATAAAGCAGTTCTAACTGGCCTGCATTCTGCATATTGAAAACTGGCATATCTCCTTGCATCCTTCCCATATCCCTCATCCCGTCATCTTTACAACTCAACACAATTCCGTTGCCTTTATCTTTATCTCATTGTTTCTTTCTTTTAATATAGCATTTCATCGCTTGTCGGCTAATTGTGAGATGGATGTGACAGTTCTAAGCCAGAGAGGAAGGGAAAAGTTCGCTTGTGATGGATACCTTTATGTATTCGATAGACACAGTGCAGTTGATGATTCTGTTAAATTTTGGCGTTGTGAACAGATTGGACAGTGCAAGGCCAGAATTCACACCAGGAATGGAGAGGTGATCAAGGAGATCAATGAACATTCCCACTTTCCTTCGGCAGCGAATGTTGAAGTGGCAAGATTTGTGACAGGGATAAAGCGGCGAGCTGAAGAAACGGTGGAGGATACAACCGAAGTTATTCATTCATGCCTGTCCAAAGTGAGCTCAGCGGTTCATGCTGTAATTCCAAGAACTGCAGCTTTACGGAAAACAATCCGGCGAAGGCGAAATCAATTAGAGGCAGCACCTTTGGACCCAGTCAGCCTGGATGACCTTTTATTACCCGAGGAATACAAGACTTATTCACCAACAACAGGTGTGCAGGAGACATTCTTGCTTGGTGATATTGGAGAGGGATCCAGAAGGATTCTTATATTTGGCAGAACAAGTTGGCTGCAAATTCTGCAAACATCTGACACCTGGTACATGGACGGCACATTTGCTATAGCCCCCAAACTCTTTGCCCAGGTCTATGTGATCCTGGCAAAGAAGTACGGGGGCGTGCATCCGGTGTTGTACGTCCTTCTGCCAAACAAACAGTGTGACACATACGAGCGGTTGTTTGATTTTATTAAAACATTGGTGCCTAACATACGGCCTCAGTCCATTCACTGCGACTATGAAATAGCTGCGATGAATGCCATAAGGAAATTCTTCCCTGAAACAGCTCTAAATGGTTGCTTCTTCCACCTGGTTCAGAATATGAGGAAGCATTTGGCGTTGATAGGTGCTGTTCAAGAATTCGACAAGAATGTGGAGTTTGCCCTTAAGGCCAAAATGGTTGTGGCCTTAGCATTCGTGCCTGTCTCGGACTTGGGGGAATATGTTGCTTCTCTGGAGAAATATCTACCCGAAGAGCTTCAACCTCTTCTCAACTGGTTCGAGGACAGCTACATTGGTCATCCAGGTAGGAGAGGACACAGTAGACTTTCTCCTTTGTTTCCTCCCCCAATGTGGAATCTGTTTGACAGATCATTGAACACTGATGATCACACTAACAACCATGCCGAAGCTGCTCATTGTCGCCTCCGAGCCGAACTTGGAGTGTGCCATTCTACAATCTGGAAGTTCATTGATGGCCTCAGAAAGGTGCAGAAGAGCAGAGATGCCTATTATGAACAGCTCGTTTTAGGCCACAGTCCTCCGGTCAAGTTGAAGAAATACCGCATAGCAGATAAGCGTATTTCAAAGATTGTGTCCGATTATGGCAATAGAAGCCCCATAGAATACTTGCGTGCCATAGCTCACAATGATCAAATAGCTTAATAAAATGTTTTTTGATGTTTTATTATGGCATTTTTCAAACATCTCCCAATTTCACCACATATACGCGAGTAGAAACGGTTCTAGGACAGTTCAGCTCGGCAGTTCATACATTTTATTATCCATGTAGCCTTGTTATTTCCAGAGTTTGCATAGCAATAGCATTTTATTGCACTTTGAAATTTCATAAATATGAAAAAGGGGCTATCCCGACCACTACAACTTTTTAGTCCACATTCTGCTAAAGGCAGTGGCAAACTGTTCAGAATGTCCATACATTTTAAATTTTAATCAAGGATTCCTAATTCACAGAGATAAAGATAAAGGCAGTGGAATCACATTGAGTTGTAACGAGGACGGGATGAGACAGTGTTTCTCAACCTTTTCGGGGTCAAGGACCAGTAAATTCTTCGTGCGCGGTTTCAAGGACAGCTACATTCTTCGTGCGCAGTTTCCTGGACCAGCAGTTAGTAAAGGGGTTTCAAGTTTAAGTTTATCTATTTGTTTATTTAACAGACTTCTATACTGCCCCAAACTTGCATCTCTGGGCAGTTTACAATTAAAATAATATGAGCATTAAAATCATTACAATTTGAATCATTTAAAAGCAACCATTAAACATCAAAACTATAAATCAGGGGTTCTCAGCCTTGGGTTCCCAGATGTTGGTGGGCTTCAACTCCCATAACCGCCAACCACAATGGTATTTGGCCATTATGACTGGAGATTATGGGAGTTGAAGTCCACCAACATCTGGAGACCCAAGTTTGAGAACCCCTGCAAAAGCCTGGGTGAACAAATACGTCTTCAGTATGTCTTCATATGTCTTCAGTTAATAAAGAAAGTAAAATTTGTTAACAAAGAAACATTTTGCTTACATACTCATAAAAAACACACACAAGATATTAAATTAATGTGAAACTGGATATAATCCTACCAACTAGCCGGCAGCCCTTCAGAAAAGGAGAAGCGGCTTCTCCCAGGCAAGATCTTCCTCTTTTCCTTAGAAAGCTAAAGTTAGAAGGGAGCAAACATGCACTCTCGCTCTTCCGAGACCCACCAGCGCCCACGAACATCTGAGACCCACCAGCGGACGCTCCAGTCCATGGAGCAACTCTACAGTCTGGAGATCGAGGCACAGCGGTCTCTCCCTCCCGTTCAGAAGTAGCCTTCCCAACTTTTTATCTGTTCTCATACTCGTGGGCAAATTAAACCAACTGGCACCAACATATGCACTTCTCTACAAAACGAAGGGTAAACTCCCTCGAAACATGCACGTACCTCCACTTTGGAGAAAGTGGTTCCCACAACCCCCCCACCACTCCACGCATTTATTTGGAAGTAAAAGCCCACTGATTTCAGAAGTCACTTTCAAGGAAAAAGGAGCAGGACTGCTACCTCACCCTCAGGTTCTGACACACACACACCCAAACTTCCAGCTCATTTTTTTCCAGCCATCCCTCATGCACAAGCTTTGGTCCATTGCCACGCACTTCTCCAACTCCTCCCACCCATGGAAGAGAAATAAAGAAGTCTGCAAGCATTCCTGCCTTTTCCCAAAAGGAAAACCAGCTGAAGCCCGTTCTGCGCTGAGGGGAGGTAGGAAGGGACGCCAGCCAGAACCCAAAGAGGAAGGGGAAGCGAGGGAGCTGCAAGAAGAGCGCGCACTCCCTGCCCCCTTCCTAGCCCTGACCAATTGGGGCTCTCCTTGAGTCTGTGCTTGGGGGTGGGACAAAAAACCCATCCCCCAGCACAAGGCTGAGGCCGTGTCAAGTCTGCAAACACTCCTACCTTTACTTCCTCTCTTTCCCTGTAACTTGCCCGAGTCTGCAAACACTCCTGCCTTTACTTCCCCTCTTTCCCTGTAAATTCCCCTCTTTCCCTGTAAAGCCCTTCCATGTTATTAAAAGGGTGGGAAAAGGAGAAGTCAGAGGCATGCAAATGATAATAATCAAACTGAAGGACATAAAAAGAAAGGCAGCAGTTAAGAAACAAGTCAAAGTGCTAGGTTAATCCGGAACTTCCTCCTCCATTGTTGCGGGGGTGGGGGCAGGATCTACCTTCCAGCCATGGACCACCACTCAAGTCTCTGTGGACCACCGGTTGAGAAACAGTAAGATAAGTGATATGGGAAGGATACAAGGAGATATGCCAGTTTTCAATATGCAGAATGCAGGCCAGTTAGAACTGCTTGATTCTCTTGTTCATGCATATGAACACTGGCATATTTAAAATTTTAATCAAGGATTCCTAATTCACATATTTGTAAACACGTTATTATGAATGGGCAAGGAAATATAATCCTTATGACACGAGGAATTTTGAATTGGTGTATGCCTCCTATGCTCCAAACGAAAAGGGCAACTGTTCTCTGCCAGATTCCAGGGTGGGGGGAGGGTTTGCTGAGGGGCTTCATCTTCTATTGTGATGATGCAAAGGAAATTCTTCTTCTTCACCAGATTCGGGGCGGGGGGGGGGGAATCACCTCGCCTCCCTCGGCGCGTTGAGTTGTCCCTGCAGTGAGTTGGCTGCACTGAGTTGTTCTGAGTTGGGGGGGGCTTCATCTTTGTGGGGGGGAATCTCCTTGTCTCCCTCGGTGCGGTGAGTTGTCCCGTGGTGAGCTGGCCATGATGAGGTGGCCACATCGAGGTGGCCATGGTGAGTTGTCCCATTCCCTCTCATAGGCATCTGGTGGGCCACTGTGTGAAACAGAATGATGGACTAGATGGGCCTTGGGCCTGATCCAGCAGATCTGTTCATGAATCATATATTCTTAGGGAGCAGAAACAAGGGAAGGAGGTGGCTGACCAGACAGGCAAGTGCCACGTTCTTGCCCTCAGCCACCCCCACCCCACTTGCCCCCCCTCCCCACCTGTTAAAGATACCCTGCCAGTTCACACTCCACTCCTTGCAGTTTGTAAGGGATGGAGAGGAGAGGGAGAAAGACAGCAACTGGCAGACACCAACAGTATCTCCTCCACACAGTGGAGATGACAGGGAAGGAGGTGGGGAGCTGGGCCAGAGGCAAGCCTGGTGTTGCTGCCTCTAAGCAGTTAGCAAGGGAGGAGAGGGTGCAGCAGCAGAGAGCTGGCAGGGCCAGGAACATGAGAAGCACAGTGACTGTTTGCAAAGAGGAGCCTGGAAGCACGCAGGGAGAGAAGAAGGAAGTGAACTTTCCATAATTGTTCAGCTGAAACTGCTTCTCCAATGGGACTGAGACCTCCCTGCTGGCGTCGTTCTCCCTATGTTAAACCTTCTCAACTTTGGACCCGCAGCTGTTTTTGGACCCCCAACTCCCATAATCCTCAGGCACAGTGACCAATAGCCAGGGATTATGGGAGTTGTAGGCCAGCATCTGCAGGAGGGCCGAAGTTGAGCAGCCCTGTGTTTCACCCACAGAAGGTGTTGGCTGAGTGTAGCATGTTCAACTCCTGCCTTCATACTCAGTGCCAATTCAATCCTGATTTAGTTTCTGTTTTTCAGGGGAAATGTCTGCTGCCTTTAAAATGAAATTTAAGTGTATAATGCAACACCACCTTTAAAAAAACTTATCTTCCCCTAAAAATGTTTTTTTTTTTTAAAGTTGGAAAAACTGTGCTGGGCTGATGGCATAGGCCACAGCCAATTGGTGCTACAGATACAGCAGGTTTCTGCTGTAAACTGGCAATGGTAGTTTTCCTTGGACTCGATCTGAATCATTGGGCTGGCCTGGGAAATGCTTTCCCGGCCTTCCCATCCCAGCCCAACCGTGTCAGTCTGCTCCTTGTCTCCATCTTCCGACCAAGTAGTGCGGTCAAGTCTGTGAACGGAAAGAAACAGACAAAAGAGATTTTGCATTTTTGCTAGAACAAATCTTCAGAGAGCCCAGGTCATCCTCTCTAAACTGTTCTCCTGACCACAGCCCCACCAAGGGCCAAGAAGAGCTGGCAAAGGATCTTTGTTTTATTTTATTATTTGTTTTTTACATTTATATCTCGCTCCAAGGAGCCCGGAGCAGTGCACATGGTTATGTTTATCCTCACAACAACCCTGTGAGGCAGGTTAGGCTGAGAGATAGTCACCCAGTGAGTTTCATGTATGAAGGGGGATTTGAACTCGGGTCATCCTAGTCCAACACTCTGACCACTATGCCATGCTGGCTCTCATTAAACTCCTATATTCCCATATTATTGTATTTATATTATTATTATCTATTATATTAATTATCCTGGGTGTGCCTTGGAATGTGCATCCCAGCTCCCAGCTGATTGGCTGGGCGGCGGAAGCGCCTGATTGGCTGAGGCGCACCCAGGAGGATGTGGAGGCCAGAGGTGGTGGGTCCAGCCCAGCCGCGGAGGCAAGGCCCAGGAGGGGGGAAAGAAAGCGGGGGCAGAAGTGGCTGTGGGGAGGAGATGCGGCTGGGCCCAGAAGCGGAGACTGGGGCTGAAGGGGGTGGGGAGAGGTAACCCCGGCCCCAAAAAGCGCACAGATGGTCTGTACGGGGTTGGCTTGCTGTTGTTGTTGTTATTATTATTATTATTATTATTATTATTATTATTATTATTATTACATTTATAGCCTGCTCTTCCTCCAAGGAGCCCCGAGCATGGGCCAGAGCCAGCGTGGTGTAGTGGTTAGAGTGCTGGACTAGGACTGGGGAGACCCGAGTTCAAATTCCCATTCAGCCATGATATTAGCTGGGTAACTCTAGGCCAGTCGCATCTCTCTCAGCCTAACCTACAGCCTAACCTTCACAACAGGGTTGTTGTGAAGAGAAACTCAAGTATGTAGGACACCGCTCTGAGCTCCTTGGAGGAAGAGTGGGATATAAATGTAAAAATAAAATATAAATAAATAAATAAAGTTTCTCCTCACAACAACCCTGTGAATTAGGTTAGGCTGAGAGAAGAGTAATTGGCCCAGAGTCATCCAGCAAGTCTCATGGCTGAATGGAGATTTGAACTCGGGTCTCCCTAGTCCTAG
Source organism: Hemicordylus capensis (assembly GCF_027244095.1). Classification (NCBI taxonomy): domain Eukaryota; kingdom Metazoa; phylum Chordata; class Lepidosauria; order Squamata; family Cordylidae; genus Hemicordylus; species Hemicordylus capensis. The sequence goes on along the minus strand of NC_069658.1, from coordinate 233,098,726 downwards.
TCCAGCACTCTAACCACTACACCACGAGCCAGCGATTCCCCCAGTGAAGTAAGGGGAGCAGGTTAAAATGATGGGAAATTGTATCCAAACTGAGGGAATTTCCTCTGCAATACCACATCTTTTGGAGCATGTAGCTGGACTTTACTAATCAACCGAGGCTGCTTAGTGCATCCAGGATTTGCCCCTCCACTACATCTTTGCCATGGTTTTAACAGCATTGCCGTTAATTGGACTTATTTCTCCAATTGAAGTGTTGTTTCTCCCTCACCAAAATTCTCTCTTTATTCCTGCAGGTAATCAGAGGAAGAACAGAAAAATGGGGGAAGCATCAAGAAGAAAAACTGAAGAAAAAGAGAAGAAGACCGCAGCTTCTGAAGCGACAGACTTCTGTGCAATTCAAGTTGAAGATGAGGCTGGTAACATCCCTCTAAGAGGAAACATCTTAACTAATAAATTACATGTTAGTGCAGATCACAGAATCCACACAAGTGTGAAAGCGTGTCAATGCACAATGTGTGGAAACAGCTTCAGCGATCAGTCGAACCTTTATGAACACCAAAGAACCCACGCAGGAGAGAAACCATGCTTGGAGTGTGGAAAGAGCCACAACAATGCCCTTGTTGTCCACCAGTGTGTCTGCAAAGGAAAGAAACCAGATACATGCTCCAAGTACGGAAAGAGCTTCAGTGGTAGAGATAAGCTTCCTTCCCAGCAAAGATGCCACACAGGAAAGAAACTCTATACCTGCTCAGAATGTGGAAAGAGCTTCAGTCAGAAGGCTTACCTTTCTGTGCATCAAAGAATCCACACAGGGGAGAAAGAATACACATGCTCAGAATGTGGGAAGAGTTTCAGCTGTAACTCAAGCCTTACCTCCCATTACAAAATCCACACAGGAGAGAAACCCTATACATGCTCAGAGTGTGGAAAGAGCTTCAGACAGGAAGGCCACCTTTCTGCCCATCAAAGAATCCACACAGGAGAGAAACCCTATACATGCTCAGAGTGTGGAAAGAGCTTCAGGCTCAAGGGCCATTTCTCTGCCCATCAAAGTATCCACACTGGGGAGAAACCCTATACATGTTCAGAGTGTGGAAAGAGCTTCAGTCGGAATTCCTACCTTTCTGTCCATCAGAGAATCCACACAGGGGAGAAACCATCTACATGCTCAGAATGTGGAAAGAGTTTCAACTGTAACTCAAGCCTTACCTCCCATTACAAAATTCACACAGGGGAGAAACCATATACATGCTCAGAATGTGGAAAGAGCTTCAGTCGGAAGGGCAAGCTTTCTGCCCATCAAAGAATCCACACAGGCGAGAAACCATATACATGCTCAGAATGTGGAAAGAGCTTCAGGCAGAAGGACTCCCTTTCTGTCCATCAAAGGATCCACACAGGCGAGAAACGATATACATGCTCAGAGTGTGGAAAGAGCTTCAGCTACTACTCAAAGCTTGCTCACCATTATAAAATCCACACAGGAGAGAAACCTTATAGATGCTCTGAGTGTGGAAAGAGCTTCAGTCAGAAGAACTCCCTTTCTGCCCATCAAAGAATCCATACAGGAGAGAAACGATATAAATGCTCAGAGTGTGGAAAGAGCTTCAGCCACTGCTCGAACCTTATCTACCATTATAAAATCCACACAGGAGAGAAACCCTATAAATGCTCAGAGTGTGGAAAGAGCTTTAGACAGAAGTACTACGTTTCTATTCATCAAAGAATCCACACAGGGGAGAAACCCTATACATGCTCAGAGTGTGGAAAGAGCTTCAGCCTCAACTCAAGCCTTACCTCCCATTACAAAGTCCACACAGGAGAGAAACCATCTAAGTGCTAGGAGTACAGAAAGAGCTTCTTTCAGAGGATACATCTTACTTTTCACTGGGGTGCGGGGGAAGAAGTCGTCTCACAGAAGAGAAGCCATATGTTTGCACAGGAAACAGAGCTTCAGGAAGAAAGCTGTCAGGAACCAACCACACCCAGAGATTGAAGAAACCTCTTCCAGGAAGGAGGAGGAATTGATCTCTGCACATGCTTCTGGCACCTGGCATAATTTTGCAATGAACACAGCTCTTGAGTGACAACCAGAGTTCGCCTTCCCATAGGAGATATCACCCCTTCCCCTGCCATCTGGACCTCTGGCCTCCCTTAACCCTGTGCCCCCAGTAACCCCAGGAGGAGCAGCAGCAACAGCAGCAGAAAATGTGGGCTGAGGTCTAGTACCAGTGAGGGCATGCCTCTCCATAGTCCAGATACATCAGATACTTCCATCCTTTCCCGTCCATACAGCTTACAAGGACTTGAGGGAGGTGGACAGAGGCTTCTTGTGGTGGCCTGTGGGTGTCCAAGAGGGAAAGTACTTGCATGGACACACCCTACCTGTGATGGTGTGCTGCTGCACCCAACTAGAATGGCAAGAGGCCAAGGATATCTTAAGTATATTTATGCGAATGAAGCAGCAGTCCGGATTGTTGTGAATACGTATTCATTCTTGCAGCCTCACTTTGCCTAACATGCATGCGGAGGAAGAACGTGCTCAGAAAAGCGCTAGGACTGTTTATCTCCATATGGGAATGATATTTTGGGGGTGTATTGCTTAGGAACATAGGAAGCTGCCATATACTGAGTTAGACCATAGGTCCCTCTAGCTCAGTATTGTCTACCCAGACTGGCAGTGGCTTCTTCAAGGCTGCAGGCAGGAATCTCTCTCCGCCCTATCCTGGAGATGCCAGGGAAGGAACTTGGGACCTAGATGCTCTTCCCAGAACAGCCCATCCCTTAAGGGGAATATATCTTTCAGTGCTCACACTTCTAGTCTCCCTTTCATATGTAACCAGGGTGGACCCTGCTTAGCTAAGGGGACAAGTCATGCTTGCTACTACAAGACCAGCTCTCTTAAAAAACAGTGTGAGCACCAGGAGGGCAGGTCAGTTGTACTTTCAGCACCATTGGATGTTTAATTTACATGATATTGCTTAAATCAAGAGAGGTGAGATTATTTTCTTGCATGTCTGAAAGACATACCTTGAACACCTAAAATGGAAGAAAGGAAGAAAACTGTAAAATATAATTCTTCCTTCCATGCTTATGGAAACATACACAGTGTACGTGTTTTTTAATCTATCGTGGCACATCGTGGACACATGTTCACACTGCCATGATACTGCTGCACAGAACAAAATGCATTCCGCACATGAATGGAAAAAAATTAGAGGGAACATTAGTTGTGTGTGGGGTGGGTGGTGGGGTGGGTGGGTGGATACTGGTAGGAAATGAGATGGGTGGTAGAGACTCCTAGAAGGAGTTGAGGTTAAAGGCTGGAGAGCTGCTTTTGCATGCTATCATTATTCACAAGGATCTCAAAAGCTGGGCTGGCAAGAGTTCAAAAGTATTTGTTGTTAGGAAATCTCTCTGGTAAGAGACACCCTTCTATTACAGCAGAGTGCACAGAGGCAAAACACAGCGGAGTCTGCCCAGGCATGCATGTTTGCTGAGAGCCAAACAAAACTTGGAGCCAGTTCATAGTTTCAAATCAATTTGAGGAGTCTTTATTGGAGAACTCCATTCTAGATAGGAAAGTGGAGAGAGAGAATCTCTAATCTAGCTAGCTAGCTGGATGCAGAGAGATGCTGTCTGCATCTCTGCACACATGGTGCAGAGAGAGAGGCGAGCATGTGTGATAGGGAGAAGAGAGGAAGGAAGGAAGGGAGTCAGGAGGAAGGGAAGTCCCTAAGAGTAGCAATCTACATATCAAAGGGATAGTGTCAGAGCAGTAGAGAGGAGGAATGACCAGTGTCTTGACCCCTCTAGCCCTCTGACTCACTAGTCTATCCCCCTCTGTCACTGAGGCATGAGACAGTGCAGAGTCCTTCACTTCCAACATTTATTTCTCTTCCTAAGGGCTGGATAGTTTTTGGATATAAATACAAGCCAAAATGGACCCAAAGAGGCTGGCTCACTCAGAGGCAGCTTCCAAAGGCCATATGTGATTCAGCACTGAGTCATAGGAAGTTAATGGAGAAGAGGGATGAGTGAAGAAGTTACTGAGTATGAAATCATGGGTAAGAGAACAGCAAGGGGGATTTTTTAAATATATGTTTGTCATTCATATCAATTAAACAGCACCCAGGTAAATATTGGTTTGTAGAATTATTATGTTCCTGATGCAGGATGTGAACTTTTTGAATTCTACACAATCCGTCCTCAGGTGGCATGCGTGCTGTTTGCTTTCTATTTTACAGCGCCTTACGCTGATCAGACATGTTTTATTTTATTAACTGGATTTTCCGCTCTGATCCATATATGTGCTTCATTTTAATTGAATACCCTGTGTTTCCCATTTGTGTTAATAAGCACTATAAATGTGGTTCCTAGGCTCTCCATTGTCATTGGAAACCTGTGATTAGGCCATGAACTGAGTTTAATTCTCTTTTTCTAACTCTGAGAGATAGCAACAGAGATTTCTTTTTCTCTCCCTCTGTTGCTCCCCAAGAAATGGTATCCAATGACAAACTGCCTCTGGAAGTTTTTAGATCTGCGAGTTGTGATCCCCACCTATCAGTGAATCTCTTCCATGAATACTTGTAATCTGTTAGTGGCCATCACTGCTTCAAATGCAGTGAAGTGGCAGTGGATAAACAACCATGTATAAGGCTCTGGTCTCCATGGAGGAAGAGTGGGGTATAAATGTAACCAGTATGGGAAGGGCTGTAGGCAGGGAAACAGTCTGCCTCGTGCAGTGGAAGGGTCTTTACTAGAGGTTGTAAAACAGAAACAGAGCAGCCATCTGTTGGAGCTCCTCTCCTGTAGCAGTTTCCTGCACTGAGCAGTGACTTGGATGAGAGGACCTCTGAGAACCTCCCAACAATTCTGTGATCCTGCATCTCACTCTTGCTGCATGCCTGCCTTCACTGACTCCACCCCAAGAAATGGAAGAAAGACCAGGAATCAGAGCAGGGATATCAGAAATGAGATCGTTAAACCCCAACTTCCATGGGCAGGAATCACATGCGCTTGCTGCTTATTTATGTAAGGGAACTTGGTATCCATGTGGTCTTTTAGACACAATGTCTCTCGGGGCAGCTTTCATCCAAAGAAAACAATCCTCTCTAATAAAACGCTTGGTGTCCGTCCGTGGACGGACACCAAGCGTGTGTCCGTGCCTCCGGGGCCTGTTCTGCGCATGCGCGGAGCGCATGCGCAGAACAGGGCAAGGGAGACACGACGGCCGGCACCCGGTGGCCATCTTGGGCGGCCAGAAGCGGCCGCCCCAAAGAAGCCGGGAATGCGGGGAAGGGGGAGACTGGCCGAGGTGCGGCCAAGGCGGCGGTGGAGCCGCGCTGCCGAAGCCGGGTGGGGGGAGGAGGCGGCGGGGGAAGCCGGCCGAGGTGGTGGCGGAGCCGCCGCCGAGGCCTGGCGCCGCCGCCGCAGCCAGGTGGCTGCGAGTCCTTGGGGCCCTTGCCCGGCCGGGGAGACCGTCCGGGAATGTGAGGCGGGGGCGGGGCGGACCGGACCGGCAGCGGCACCCCCAGAGTCCGCCCGGCCGCCGCCACCGCCCACTCTCCCGCCCTCCCAGCTGCCCAAATACTCCTTCCCCACTCCCCCCCCCAAATGATTAAGGGCCAAAATGGCCCAGAAGAATGCCTCCGCAGCCGCCGCCATGGCCGCCAACCGCCCTCCCAGCTGGCTGAGACTTCCTTACCCGAAGCAGCCCGCGACAGTCAGGCGATCTAAAATCCATTTTTTGCGAAGAAGAGAGGAGCTCCCGAACAGAGCTCCTCTCTGTGCTAAGCCAATGCCCAAACTGCTGCTATGGACGCAAAGGACGCAATAGGCGTCCTTTGCGTCCATAGCAGCAGTTGGGGCATTGGCTTAGCACAGAGAGGAGCTCTGTTCGGGAGCTCCTCTCTTCTTCGCAAAAAATGGATTTTAGATCGCCCGACTGTCGCGGGCTGCTTTGGGTAAGGAAGTCTCGGCCAGCTGGGAGGGCGTGGGGGGGGGGAGGCCAGAGGAAGTGGGGCGGGGGGGGAACTCTCCCCTACTAGCGCCCGTTATCACAACGGGCCTGAAAACACTAGTATTGAATAAAACATAATGAGATGAAACCAAGCACAATAAATATTAGATAATATGTGGAAAGATAATCAAAAATATTTTTAAAGCTAAAATGTCTAAACAGCAGATACAAAGAGAACTTCTGAACATGCAGATGGCATGTACTCTAATGATGACCCGTGAATTCTACCTGCCCCCCCTTCAGAGAATGTACTTCTGTGCCTTTCATAGGTAACTTTCCCAACAGGTGATGCTTCCTGGTGAGATCTGCCCATCAACCAGTGATAATTTCACATTCTTTTTTTTCTTATTGGTCAAATATTTTACTCCTGGACAATCCTGGCTCTTGCTCCTTTACATGTCACTCCCGGTTGCACCCTTTCCCAGCAACTCTACTTTCCTGCAGGCTAGTGCTGACCGGGTGATATCTGCCCAGCAACCAATGACAAGTTCAAGCTCTTCTTTTTCCTATTGGTCAAATATATCCTCATAGGAAGCTGCCATATACTGAGTCAGACCATTGGTCCATCTAGCTCAGTACTGTCTACACAGACTGGCAGCAGCTTCTCCAAAATTGCAGGCAGGAATCTCTCCCAGCCCTATCTTGGAGATGTTACCAGGCAGGGAAGTTGGAACCTTCTGCTCTTCCCAGAGCGGCTCCATCCCCTGAGGGGAATATCTTACAGTGCTCATACATGTAGTCTCCCATTCATATGCAACCAGGGTGGACTCTGCTTAGCTAAGGGGACAAGTCATGCTTGCTACCACAAGACCAGCTCTCCTCTCCCTGGAAAGGGCCTTTTCAGTGGTTGCACCCCATTTATGGAACAGTGAGGTTCGCCTAGCACCATCACTTTGTTCTTTTAGATGCCAGTGAAAACCTTTCTGTTCACAAAGGCCTTTTAAATTTAAATTTGATTGATTTTAAAAATCTTAAAATAATATATATAATATTATAATAATATTAAAATAAATACAATGATATTAAAATTTCTGTTGAGTGTAGGGGACACTACTTTGCAGTGGTTCTGCTCATACCTTTCAGGCAGATTTCACAAGGTGTCCCTTGGAGACTGGTTCTCTATGAAGTGAAAGCTTTTGTATGGTGTCCCTCAGGGCTCCATTTTGTCTCCAGTGCTTTTTAATATCTTCATGAAACCGCTGGGAGAGATAACCAGGGATTGGTGCAGGGTATTATCAGTACACTGATTACATCCAAATCTATTTCTCCATGTCACTTTCATCAGGCAGTAGCATAACTTCCCTAAATGCCAACCTTGAGGCAGTAATGGGCTGGATGAGGGATAACAAATGAGACTGAATCCATCAAGATGGAAGAGCTCCCTGTAGGAAGCTGCAGTTTGGGATAGATCTGCATGGGGGTTACACTCTCCTAGAAGGAACAGGTTCTCAGTTGGGGAGTACTTCTGGACCCAACTGTCTGTCTCTCTGATACCTCAGGTGGAGGCGATGGCCAGTAGTGCTGGTTTGCCAACTGTGCCCTTTCCTGGAAGTGAGTGACCTTAAGACAGTGGTGCACATGCTGGTAAACCTCCAGACTTGACTACTGCAATGTACTCTATGTGGGGCTGCCTTTGTACATAGTCCAGAAGCTGCAATTGTTGCAGAATGCTGCTGCCAGATTGGTCTCTGGGACATTCCATAGAAACCATATTACTCCTATTTGAAAAGATCTACACTGGCTACCAATAGGTTTCCAGGCAAAATACAGGTGAAACTCGGAAAATTAGAATATCGTGCAAAAGTCCATTAATTTCAGTAATGCAAATTAAAAGGTGAAACTGATATATGAGACAGACGCATTACATGCAAAGCAAGATAAGTCAAGCCTTAATTTGTTATAATTGTGATGATCATGGCGTACAGCTCATGAAAACCCCAAATCCACAATCTCAGAAAATTAGAATATTACATGGAACCAAGAAGACAAGGACTGAAGAATAGAACAATATCGGACCTCTGAAAAGTATACAGTGTACTGTGCTTGATTGGCCAGCAAACTCGCCTGACCTGACCCCATAGAGAATCTATGGGGCATTGCCAAGAGAAGGATGAGAGACATGAGACCAAACAATGCAGAATTGCTGAAGGCCGCTAATGAAGCATCCGGGTCTTCCATAATACCTCATCAGTGCCACAGGCTGATAGCATCCATGCCACGCCGCATTGAGGCAGTAATTGCTGCAAAAGGGGCCCAAACCAAGTACTGAATACATATGCATGCTTATACTTTTCAGAGGTCCGATATTGTTCTATTCTTCAATCCTTGTCTTCTTGGTTCCATGTAATATTCTAATTTTCTGAGATTGTGGATTTGGGGTTTTCATGAGCTGTACGCCATGATCATCACAATTATAACAAATTAAGGCTTGACTTATCTTGCTTTGCATGTAATGCGTCTGTCTCATATATCAGTTTCACCTTTTAATTTGCATTACTGAAATTAATGGACTTTTGCACGATATTCTAATTTTCCGAGTTTCACCTGTACAATGTCCTGGTTATTATCTATAAAGCCCTTAATGGCTTGGGCCCATGGTATTTAAGAGAACACCTTCTTCATTATGAACCCTGCCACCTACGATGATGATCAGGGGAGGTTCATCTGAGGGTACTGCCAGCTTCTCTGGTGGCGACTCAAAGGTGTGCCTTCTCTGTAGTTGCCCTAGAACTGTGGAATGCTCTTCCTGCTGAGATTAGAGCTTGTTGGCTATTAGGAAACAAGACACATCTCTTCAGCCAAGCTTTTAAGTTAGTTGGTGTTTTTATGGATATTTTAATGGTTTTTATATGTTTTGACTGTTAAATTATTGGTTTCTTTTATGCTGTAAACCGGCTAGAGACTTCGATAGTGGGAAGTATAGACATTAAATAAATAAATAAATAAATAAATAAATAAATAAATAAATAAATATTTTTTGGTAGCTGTGTGTGTGTGTGTTTTATGTGTTTTCAATTGATATTTTAATGTTGCATTGTGAGTCGCCCACAGAACAGTGTGTTATGGAGTGGCTAACAAATAAATTATTTATTTATTATGTATTACCTTTGCCTTTATTTAGCTACCTAATGGCGCAGCAGGGAAATGACTTGATTATCAAGCCAGAGTTTGCCGGTTCAAATCCCTGCTGATATGTTTCCCAGACTATGCGAAACACCTATATCGGGCAGCAGCAATATAGGAAGATGCTGAAAGGCATCATCATCTCATACTGCGTGGGAGATGGCAATGGTAAACCCCTCCTGTATTCTACCAAAGACAACCACAGGGCTCGGTGGGCACCAGGAGTTGAAAACAACTCGACAGCACACTTTACCTTTATCTTACATTTATTTATTTAGTGTATTTCCAAGCTTCTAGCTTTCTTTGTTATTTCCCATAAGTATATCCTGCATCAGTGTCCTTATTTCAAAATGAGCAAAAGCTCTGATTGGCAATACAAATCCTGCCACCAAAGCACACAGACAATCATGCTCCGTATATTGCCAGTCTTTTTTATCCCTCTCATGTGTCAAGCCAAATTACTGCCCAAGCACTCTTCTTTAAAGTGACCTATTCAACAGGTATCTGATCAGCTTGTCAGATCCCATAAAATTGTCCCAAATCAATTGTTCCGTTAAAAGGTTCTGCTAAATCCCTGAACCAGTTATCAAAATGAGTCTCATTAACAGGTAAATTTGCAAAAGGGAAGGGATCAATAGCCTCCTTCCCTGCATTTGTGGTGGCTAGTGCATCCAAATCTGCTACTGAGAGCTTTTGAGATTGCCAAAGGCGTACACAACTTGGAACATAGGAACATAGGAAACTGCCATATAATGAGTCAGACCATTGGTTTATCTAGCTCAGTATTGTCTTCACAGACTGGCAGCGGCTTGTCCAAGGTTGCAGGCAGGAATCTCTCTCAGCCCTATCTTAGAGAAGCCAGGGAGGGAACTTGAAATCTTCTGTTCTTCCCAGAGCGGCTCCATCCTCTAAGGGGAATATCTTCCAGTGCTCACACATCAAGTCTCCCATTCAGATGCAACCAGGGCAGACCCTGCTTAGCTATGGGGACAAGTCATGCTTGCTACCACAAGACCAGCTCTCCTCTCCTAAAATGCTGGAGGTGGTGGGGATGAAACACAATCATGCTGCTTAGCGCAGCAGGCAGGCATCACTTCTACACTGAAGAGGTTGCCCCCACAGCATGCTTGGCAGCTGTAGGCCAACCACTTTAACTCCTTTGCCAGTTTCAGCATTCAGCTTTCAGCACAAATTAGAGTGTACAAAAAAAAACACTTTGCTGTGGCATGCCAGAATCTAAGTCTTGCATGAGATGGTAAAGTGTGCTGTCGAGTCAGTGTTGACTCCTGGTGCCCACAGAAACACCTATATTGGACAGCAGCAATATAGGAAGATGCTGAAAGGCATCATCTCATACTGTGTGGGAAGAACAAGTCTTCTCAGGGACAGAATCTAAAGAACTGAGTCAGATAGCAGTGATAAGAGATGATGTTCTAAACTGTCTGGAAAAATTAAAAACTAGTAAATCGCCAGGGCCAGACAGTATCCATCCAAGAGTCCGCAAAGAACTCAAATGTGAAACTGCCAACCTCCTTGCAAAAATATTGTAACTTATCCCTACAATCAGGACTGGAAAGTAGCCAATGCAACACTGATTTTCAAAAAGGGATCCAGGGGCGATCCAGGAAATTACAGGCCAGTGAACTTAACGTCTGTTCCAAGCAAATTGATGGAAATCATTCTCAAGGATAAAATTGTTAAGCATATAGAAAAACAGGCCCTGCTGAAGGAAAACCAGCATGGTTTCTGCAAATGTACACCTTGCCTCACAAACCTTTTGGAGTTCTCTGAGAGTGTCAACAGGTGTGTAGATAAAGGTGATCCAGTTGACATAGTATACCTGGACTTTCAAAAAGCTTTTGACAAAGTTCCTCATCAAAGACTCTTGGGGAAATTTAGCAGTCATGGGATAAGGAGACACGTTCATGTGTGGATTGATAGCTGGTTGAAGGACAGAAAAGAGGGTAGGAATAAATGGACAGTTCTCTAAATGGAAGTAAGTAAGAAGTAAGTAAGATCCCCAGGGATCGGTACTGAGACCAGTGCTCTTTATCTTGTTCACCATTTATCTAGAAGTTGGGATAAGCCATGAGGTCACCATATTTGCAGATCACACCAAACTATTTAGGGTAGTAAAATCCAAAAGAGATTGAAAGGAACTCCAAAAGGATCTCTCCAAACTAGGAGAGTGGGCAACAAAATGGCAAATGTGGTTCAATGTTAACAAGTGTAAAGTGATGCATATTGGGGCAAAAAAATCCCAACTTCACATATACACTGATGGGATCTGAGCTCTCTGTGATTGACCAGGAATTGGAGAGGGCTCTTGGGGTTGTGGTGGACAGCTCGTTGAAAGTGTCAATGTGCGGCAACTGGGAAAAAGGCCAATTCCATGCTAGGGATTATTAGAAAGGGGGTTGAAAATAAAACTGCTAATAATATAATGCCCTTATACAAATCTACGTTGTGACCACATTTGGAATACTGTGTATAGTTCTGGTCACCATATCTTAAGAAGGACATTGCAGAACTGGAAAAGGTGCAGAAGAGGGCAACCAAGATGATCAGGGGCCTAGAACACCTTTCTTATGAGGCAAGACTACAACACCTGGCGCTATTTAGTTCAGAAAAAAGATGACTGTGGGGAGACATGATAGAGGTATGTAAAACCATGCACGGTGTGGAGAAAGTTGATAGAGAGACATTTTTCCCCCTTTCGCATAACACTAGAACCAGGGGTAATCCTATGAAACTGAGTGCCAAGAAATTTTGGACCAACTAAATAAACACTTTCTCACACAACGGTAAGTAATAATTTATTACGGTCAATGACCAGTCAACATACACACCACAATATAAATCAGCACAAAATCAAAACAGTAAAACTAGAAAACAAAACGTCAGGTTATACAAAAATCGCAGTTACAACTACTCAGTTGTTCCTGTCTCAGTTTACAGGCTGCTGCACAGAATCTTGCTGTCCCTGCTGTAACAAATGCATGTTGATCCATCTTCTGATTGACCAGGCCTATTTTTAAAAAATGGTTTGATCTCGATAGTACGAATGCCCCTATAATAGGCACAAGTAAAAGAACACGTAGAACAGACTCAATGTCACGCGAACAACAGGGACATAACCGGTTCCTTAGCGGTATCCCCTTAATTCCCCTTAAATTTAAGCGGTATCCCCTTAAATTAAACCCACAACAGCAGAAGGCAAGGCATTAAACCATACCAGTGAAAATGCTTTCCTCTGATTTAACGAGGACTTGAAAAATGCCACAAAGAAATCCAGATTGAATCACTTCCAAGTGCTTAAAATTACAGGTGGGACATATCTGGACATTTGTGCCAGCATTTTAGCCTGATACACCCTAACCACCACAGGAATGTAATGTCCCCTTTAGTGTGAAAGAATTTGAGTACAGCAGATGCCCTCCTCTGCGCACTTGCTGCCACGTATTCACATTGTCGGCCCCACAAACCTTTTGCATGGAAAACTAGACCCAGGTACTTATAGGTAACATAATAGGTTATAATCTTAACCTGCTCAACCCTGCACCCATTAATTTGCCATTTATGTTCTTTTGGTCTCTTGGCAAATACCATGACCTTGGTCTTTTGTGTATTCATAACTAGCGACGCATCTTCACAGAACTGTGTGAGTAGCGCCCTCCTCATACCAACTAGCTTTCTTGAAAGTATGACCACGTCATTGGCATAGAGTAAAACCGAGATGGGTCTACCAGCTAGCTTAGGCTGATGAATGTCAGGGTTGTCTAAGAGGTGGATATTCCCCCACAACATATAATCAATCTATGGAATTCTCTGCCACAGGATGTGGTGACAGCCAACAGCCTGGATGGCTTTAAGAGGGGTTTAGATAAATTTATGGAAGGCAGGTCTATCAGTGGCTACTAGTCTGAGCCAGTGTGGTGTAGTGGTTAGAGTGCTGGACTAGGACCGGGGAGACCCGAGTTCAAATCCCCATTCAGCCATGATACTAGCTGGGTGTCTCTGGGCCAGTCACTTCTCTCTCAGCCTAACCTACTTCCCAGGGTAGTTGTGAGGAGAAACTCAAGTATGTAGTACACCGTTCTGGGCTCCTTGGAGGAAGAGTGGGATATAAATGTAAAATAAGTTGGTTAATTAATTAATTAAATTATAGGCCACCTCCAGCCTCAGAGGCAAGATGCCTCTAAATACCAGCTGCAGGGGACTAGCAGTAGGAGAGAGGGCATGCTCTTAGCTCTGGCCTGTGGGCTTCCCAGAGACATCTGGTGGGCCACTGTGTGAAACAGCATGCTGAACTAGATGGGCCTTGGGCCTGATCCAGCAGGGCTTTTCTTATGTTCATGGTTGTTTTGAGGATAAACATAAGTACGTACACTGTTCTGGGCTCCTTGGAGGAGTGGGATATAACTGTAAAAATAAAATTAAAGAAATATTTGATTATACAGATGGACCTTGCTATGTGTGGTACTGTTATGCGTGGTTTCATATTTGTGGTCCACAAGTGGCCACCTGACCTTGGCATACACAGGGAAATTACTCCCTGCATCCACTCATCTCTTGGTTAGGTATTTCGTCAGACACCAGTATTAAAGTTTCAAACAACGCTTTATTTCAGTGCTAGCAAAAGCTTTGGGTGCAGGCCGCCTGCCTAGTTTGGCATGCCATCCATCTTTTTATACTCTGGAGTAATCCACTTTCGTACCTGCGCATTGTAGACAAGCTGAAGTGTTACTTTAAACCTAAAGGTTCCGACTTGTCTACCAGTGTTAGATTTCCCATTTACGCTCTCAAGACCTCTGTCTTGCAGCCTTGGTTCCCCTCCCCGTTGAGACATACATTTAAGCAGTGACATCATAAAATATCCTCAAGGCGTGGGGGTATCTACCAACAGCTGCAAGCGTCATGGATAAGGTGTGTATCCTAGTTAGCTAAGTGCTGTGCAAACCAACCGTGCTTTTTGGCTGTTGAGAGCAAATTGCAAATAATATTCCAACAACAGCTATACAAAAGATTAATACCCGTGTGCCTGCAGTTGCTAGGTGGCTTGAAATTACCTCCAAGATAATTTCCGGCCGCCATTTGTGTACGGGAGCTATTTTATGCAATTTTGTGGCTTGTCTTTTGGGCGGGTGGGGGGGGAAGATGTTTCCCCATGATTTTTGCTGGGAAATGGCTAAACTGACGGTTGGGGGCAGGGGGGCAGTGCTGGACAGATGGAGACCTGTGGAGCATGGTATGGCACTTTCTTTCAAGTAATTTCATTGTTTTTTGGACCCTTCCTCTGCATGAACCTAACCCCCACCATTCCCATAGACACAATGACTCGGTATTTATGGTTTTGTTACTCATAGCTGTAGGTGTAGAACGGGACCCCTGTGAATAATGAGTTACACCTGTAGTTAACATATTATGTCCAATTGTTTGTATAAATCTTAATGGAATCACTTTGTCCTGGATTACTTTGGGAGAAGTCTCTGGGTAAAAAGTCAAGTCAAGTTTGCTGATCTCCCTGATCACTGACCAGTGTTAAAATACGGAGCCGCTTTGCTGAGTCCCACAAACATGTTTTCTCCAGCTGTGTGTGGAGCCACACAGAGAATTCAGGATGCAGCAGAGGTGACTCTTCCCCTTCTAATTATCAAAATCATGGTCATTTACTCTTCCTCTTCTTGCCAAAGCTCTTGAGATTCCCCTCCACCCCCCAAATGATCACCTTTGAAAGCAGTAACAAAAAACATCAGAATCAAGAGCAACATGATGTAATTTCTTGCAACAAGCTGTGCATAAATTCATCCTGTATCCCCAGAAGCTTGGGCTGAGCTTTAGGGCAGGTTGGGATGATGCCGCTATGAAGTTCAGCCTCACCTGTATGGCTCTGAAGCCATGACTCCATCCATCTGAGTCAAGTCCTTGCAGCCTCGGTTTTGCAGGAGAGTTCTAAATAGCTGGAAATGTCATGGAGCGCAGCCACAAGAAGGGTGGCTGTACCAGACATACCAGAGTGACCTTACTGATGTTGCTGCTGCCGCAGGCAGCCTGCGAGATGCTGAAGGCAAAATGTCCATTGCATTTGATAAACAAACCTCGCACGACGCCTTTTAATTTTTACAGGCCAGGAAACCCCCACATTAGTGGGATCATATCTGCCAACAATGCTTTCTTTCTACTCAATGAGTTCAATGAGACACCCTCTGCTAGATTTGTGCCGCTGTAAGTACTTATGTGGAACTGGATGAATCTTGCCATCCCTCCAGGTTCTGATTCCATTCATTCATTCATTCTTTTTATTTTTATTTTTTATTTATTTATATGTTATATCCCGCTCTTCCTCCAAGGAACCCAAAGCAGTGTACTACATACTTAGGTTTCTCAATCTCCTCACAACAACCCTGTGAAGTAGGTTAGGCTGAGTGAGAAGCGACTGGCCCAGAGTCAATCAGCAAGTATCATGGCTGAATGGGCATTTGAACTCGGGTCTCCCCAGTTCAAGTCCAGCACTCTAACCACTACACCACGCCGGGTCAGTTCCTGATTCCGGATACCACTTCCCTGATGGTGTAATGGGCGGTGGTGTCAATAGTCACCCTGAGTCGTATTGTACTGTAGGAATGGGATATAAATATTTCAGATCATAAAATAATAAGGGTTAGGATGTGGCACTTTCCTTACTGCAGCCCAGGTTCAATTCTTGATTAAGGAACTTCTCTGGGAGATGGAGATGGAGCTCGATGGTTGAGCATCTGTTTGGCATTCAGAAGGTCTCCGGTTCAATCTCTGGCAGCATTACATAAGGCTGGGAAAGACCCCCTACCTGAAACCCTGGATAGCGGCTGCTGGTCAGAGCAGACAGCACTGAGCTTGATGGACCAGGGTCTGACTCAGTAGACGGCAGCTTGATATTCAGGGACAGGGAGGGCTAGCTCAGTGGTGCAGCATCTGCACTGCATGCAGAAGAAGGTCCCAGATTTTTTTTCTTTTTCTTTTTCTTAATTGAATGTTTTTTGACATTTTGCATTTTGCAACGCCTTTCCCAGTTCCCCCCCCCACCGCCTGAGCCCAACTCTCCCTTTCGCCTCTCAGCACTGGTTGGAGGGAGAAGAGGAAAGAGAGGAGAGAAGGAAAGAGAAAGAGGGAGAAAGAAAGCAGGAAAAAAAGGGGGGATGAGGCCAAGGGATACTCAGCATTGCACTAGTAGGTGTGGATGGATCAGGGGGGTTTCTGTTCTAAGAATAGTTCAAGGAAGTTGTCCCAGATTTCTAACCATTTATCTGATTTATTTACTTTTAAGAGGGCCTGTTTTTCATGTGCCGCCAGTTCAAGGAGCCAGCGTGGTGTAGTGGTTAGAGTGCTGGACTAGGACCGGGGAGACCCGAGTTCAAATCCCCATTCAGCCATGAAACTAGCTGGGTGACTCTGGGCCAGTCACTTCTCTCTCAGCCTAACCTACTTCACAGGGTTGTTGTGAAGAGAAAGCATGGAGTACACCGCTCTGTGCTCCTTGGAGGAAGAGTGGGATATAAAATGTGAATAATAAATAATAATAAGCAGGTCCTGTACCCAGTCCTCACACCTAGGGGGATTGGGAGATTTCCACTGCCTTGATATTAACCTCTTGGCGACCAGCAGGCTCAGCCACAACCATTGTTTAGAACTGAGTTTTAGTCCCCGGTCAGTAGGGATAAATCCCAACACTACATGATGGTCCTTCAGTGCAGGGGATGAGTCCAGCACAAGGTTAATTCGCATAATAACCTCCCTCCAGAAGCCTTGCACTACAGAACAGTCCCAGAATAGGTGTGTTAGATTGGCATGCGGATTACTACATCTCCAACAGTTACTATTTGGGGACAATTGCAATAACTTAAGATGTAGAGGGGTCGATCCTGGCATCTCCAGGTCAGGCTGGGAAAGATTCCTGCTTGGAAAGCCACTGCCAGTCAGCGTGGACAATACTGTGCTAGGTGGACCAATACAAAAACTTGCAAAAAAACACAGGTCCATAGCTCAGTGGTAGAGCATTTGCTTTGTATACAGAAGATCCTAGGTCAGGTTCAATCCCTGGCAGTATTTCCAGTTAGGGCTGGGAAATGCCCATCTGAAACCTTGGGGAGCTGCTGCCAGTCAGTGTAGATGGTACTGAGTTAGATGGGCCAAGGGTCTGACTCAGTATGAAGCAGCTTCCTATGTTCCTGTGCCTTGTCAATCATTGTCCCTATCCCTCCCCCTTTTAACTTTGCCAGAAAGTTTAGAGTTCTGCTGGAATACTAAGATGGCAGTTAGTGAAAAGCCTGTCTTTTAACACACTACAATTGGTGAGAGTTTCTTTGCGCTAGAAAGTATGATAATGTATTATTGGACAATTAGGTTTTTCTGGCACAACTTTAATCTAAACAACAGACAGCCACTTTTTGCACAACAATGTGACCAGCCGCAGACTATGGCAAAGAGGAAACAAGAAAGGCCAGTGTGCTGGATCCACACTATGTCTGAGACCATGAAGGTCATTGTACATGTTTGAGTTGTAGCGAAAGGTAAAGTGTGCTGTCAAGTCAATTTCGACTCCTGGCACCCACAGAGCCCTGTGGCTTTCTTTTGGTAGCATACAGGAGGGGTTTACCATTGCCTCCTCCTATGCAGTGTGAGATGATGCCTTTCAGCATCTTCCTATATGGCTGCTGCCCGATATAGTACCAGTGGGATTCGAACTGGCAACAGGGGTGTGTAGTAACCTGAGAAAGAGGAAGATGTACATTCAGGCAGTGAAGTTTGGCATGAGGATATAATTGTCTGGCTTAGATGGCAGAATCAAAATCCAGTCTGATCTGGAAAGGCTCAAATCTTGGGTCAGAAGCAAAAACATGAAGTCCAACAGACACAGGTGTAAAATCCTACATTTAGATAAGAAAAACCAAATGCACATATTCAGGATGGAGGAGCCCTGGCTAAGCAATTGCACACATGAAAGGGATCTGGGGGTTTTAGTGGACAAGTTGAACATGAGCCAGCAGTGTGATGCAGTTGCTAAAAAGATCGAATGCAATCCTAGGCTGCATTAACACATGTGTGGTCTCAGGATTAACAATCAAAAGACATTATTGTTCCACTATATTCCGTGCTGGCCAGACCTCACTTGGAATACAGTGTTGTCCATTTCTGGTTTGGTACCACAGATCAGGCAGAGAAGACCCTTCAGGCTTGTGTAATAACGTTGCTACACGATATTACATGTGTCCTTAATGTTCTTCTGCAGCAGAGACATGGGGCCAGGAGAAGGAGAGGAAGGCAGCAAGGGGCCCATTTTAAAATCTCCTCTTCAGGCCCACTCCAACCCCTGGTCCTAAAGCCTGACATGATCACCTAAAGCAATGCCTTATTCATGTGCGCTCACCTTGCTGCCAAGAGTCTGCACTGCAGAGGCCACTAAAACTCAAAACCCCTTGATTTGTATTCTTAGGCATCAGTGTGTCACATACGGCTGCCTTTGTGGGGAGAGGGCAGGTTATTCTGACAAGTAATGAAAAGAGGAGGGCTTTTCTTCCTATCTTATTTTTTGATCGGTCAAATAGGCAAAATTGACAAGCAAACAAATCAAGAGACATGGGCAAGCATGAAAACACTATCGAGGTACTTCATTTAAGGTAGATTGCTACACTGAAAAGCGCTGAAAAGCTTGCAGCCTTTCTTCAAAGTGGGATAACCTGCTAACTTGGCAAAGAGGCACCTTCTAATGTGGTGATTCTTTTTTATTTAGCAGGGGGAGAGTGGCCCTATCCACCAGCCCTATCCACCCCCAGCACAACCACCCTAAGCCATTTTTGGAAGGGCGATATAGAAATCTAATTAATTAATTAATTAATTAATTAATTAATTATGTTCATCAGTGCTAAAAGAAGGAGGGTGGACAGCTGGTTTTGTGATAAAGTTAAATTGTGCCTTCCAGTTGGTGTTGACTCCTGGTGACCACAGAGCCCTGTGATTTTTCTTTGGTAGAATACAGGAGGGGTTTACCATTGCCTCCTCCCGAGCAGTATGAGATGATGCCATTCAGCATCTTCCTATATTGCTGCTGCCTGATATAGGTGTTTCCCATAGTCCGGGAAACATACCAGTGAGGATTCGAACTGGCAACCTCTGGCTTGCTAGTCAAGTCATTTCCCTGCTGCACCATTAAGTGGCTGTGCTCTTGTGAGAGCAAGCATAAATTGTCCCCTTTGTTAAGCAAGGTCTTCCCTGGTTTGCATTTGAATAGGAGACTATATGTGTGAGTAGATATTCCCTTACAGATATTCCCTCTCTGGGAAGAGCACCTGCCTGCTTGCATGCAGAAGGTTCCAAGTTCACTCCCTGGCATCTCCTGATAGAATTGAGAGAGACTCCTGCCTGTAGCCTTAGAGAATCCACTGCCAGTCTATACAGACAATACTGAACTAGATGGACCAGTGATCTGACTCTGTATAAAGCAACTTCCAATGTTCCTACGTTCCTAATCAAAAAATAAGCTTCCAAAGTAAAATGCTTCTCCAATAAGACCCAGGAGAAAAAGGTGCTATCTATCTTCAAAGTCTCTGTGTTAGCTGAGCAGGAGAAGGAGGGATTTCTCACACTGAATGGAGTATGATAAATGTGGCATATCTATTTTGTTGCAGAACAGAAGCGCCTGAGAGCAGATACATGCTGTCCTTTGCACATGCCATTCAGGAGATCAATGAGAATCACAGACTCTTACCCAACATCACCCTGGGCTACAATCTGTACGAGAACTATTTCAGTATCTGGATGACATCTGATGCCGTGGCAGACCTGTTGTCACCTGGGCAGCAGAATATTCCAAACTACAGCTGTGGGAGGCAGACTCACCCACTGGCTATTCTCGAAGGGACCGAATCTGACATCTCCAGTCATATTTCAGCCATGTCAAGCATCTACAAGATCCCACAGGTATGCATGGGAGGGAGGGGGGAGACATGATGAGTCTAATTTTTTTTTGAGGCTCCTGTTTAGCTTGGGAGGCCTCATTGAAACGCTGGCTTAAACTCTGTTTGGACCCTCAGCGACCTTCATATGTCCACTATATGTGAAGATACACCTTCCCTAACCCATGGTTGTCCATTGTCACCAATAAAATGTTGGGCATGGGGCTTTGTCCCTCCTACATTTTCTCCCTGGGATTTGCAAAGGTGAAGGCTATATTGTCATTCAGCATCTAAAGGACATTGAGTGCCAACGCCTAGTTGACCTTGGAAATAAATGTTGTTCCCCTTTATATCTTGGTATTTCCTTTCCAGCTGGGAACCAGGCTGCTAAATATCTAACCACTCTTCGTTTTGCTAAATTTAGGTCAGCCTTTGCTAGGGCCAGGCTGAATGTACTACCTTCAGCTTTGCTCCAAAGGAGGTTCTCTAAAGAACCTCCTGTTTCGGGGTTATGTCCATGTGGGGAGGGTAGCCTGGAAACAGTCACTCATACTTTTCTATACTGCTCCCTTTATCGTGATTCTAGGAGTGAATTACTGTATCCATTACTAGAGCAATTCCCTGGTAGGCCTGATTCCTTCTATCTTAACTACTGCTTGGCTGATACTAACGATGAAGTCACCAAAGTGGTAGCAAAATGTATTCATGGGGCGATGAGACAGACATCCTGCCATGGTCTTTTACAGGTTTGATTATATGGTAGTTTTAGTTTATCTGTATATGTATTGTTATATTTACTCTATTTACTGTAATTCTGAATGGTTGTTATTGCCACTTTTGTTTCTGTTTGGCCTACGGCTGCAATAAAAGAACTAACTAACTAACTAACATTAAGATTATGCCCCTGTGGATCTGGTAACGTTGAAACAACTGCTCATGTTCTCCTGTATTGTGATTATTACAGGAACATAAGATGCCAATTAATTGCCCCACTTTCTATCAATTTTCCAGGTCGTGGAGATGATTTTTATTTAAACTATTTGCTTACTAACCTTAACCCGGATGTCATCCATATTGTGGCCAAATATTGCTATATAATATGCCAAATGCGTATTAATGTAGACTGATTTTATATGATTATCTTATTCTTTTTATTTGTTTTACTAGTAACTTTAAGCCCGTTAAATTAACGGGTGCTAGTAGACCTTTGGGGCCAGCTAATTCTGCCTCCTCTGGCCGAGGCCGCAGCTCCGCCGCCGCCTCGGCCACACCGCGTCCTCCTCCACCCGGCCGGGCCCACCGCCTCCTCTGGCCGGGAGTGGGGGCCCTTTTCCGAGAGTACTGCCCCACTCTCCCTCCCTCCCTTCTGCTCCACACTCTTGCCTCTCTTCCCCTCCCTCCCACCCCACTCCCTCTTGCCCTCCCTCCCCCTCCCACCCCTCTCTCTCACCCTCCCCTCCCTGTCAGCCACCTGCCCCAGTCCCTCCTGCCCTCCCACTGCCCCACTCCCTCTTGCCCTGCCCTTCCCCCTCCCCCTGCCCCACTTCCTCTTGCCCTCCCCCTCCCCCTGCCCCACTCCCTCTTGCCCTTCCCCCTCCTCCCTGGCCCACTCCCTCTTGCTCTTCTCCCTCCCCCTGCCCCACTCGCTCTTGCCCTTCCTCCTCCCCCCTGTGCCACTCCCTCTTGCCTTTCCCCCTCCCCCCAGACCCACTCCCTCTTGTCCTTCCACCTCCCCCTGACCCACTCCCTCTTGCCCTTTCCCCTCCCCCTCCCCCACTCCCTCTTGCCCTTGCCCTTCCCCCACTCCCTCTTGCCCCTCCACCTCCCCCTGCCCCACTCCCTCTTGCCCCTCCCCCTCCCCCTGCCCCACTCTCTCTTGCCCCTCCCCCTCCCCCACTCCTCTTTAGCCCGTTATATTAATGGGCTCGTTCTTTGGGGCTGGCTGTTCCCTTCTCTCTCCTGCCCCACTCCCTCCCTCCCTTCTGCCCCACACTCTTGCCTCTCTTTCCCTCCCTCCCACCCCACTCTCTTGCCCTCCCTCCCCCTCCCACCCCCTCTCTCACTCTCCCCTCCCTGTCAGCCTCCTGCCCCAGTCCCTCCTGCCCTCCCCACTCCCTCTTGCCCTTCCCCCTCCCCCTCTCACCCTTTCCCCTCCCCCTGCCCCACTCCCTCTTGCCCTTCCCCCTCCCCCCACCCAGAAGAGTCGTGCGCTCCGGGCCCCACCGCCGCCATTCCCCCTCCCGCCACCGCCAGGCTCTGTGTCACTGCCGACCTCCCCGGCCGGGCCAGGGCCCCCGCCACCGCTGGCCTCCCCTTTCTGGGCCGGGCCGGCCGCCGTCGCCTGTGGCCTCCGCGGCTGGGCTGGGCCCGCCGCCGCCTCTGTCCCCCCGCCCCAGTCTCTGGCTGGGCCCTTTTCCGCCGGCCTCCGCTTCACCACTGGCCTCCGCGGCCCGGCCGGTCCCTTCACCGCCGGCCTCCGCCTCTGTCCTCCCCATGGCCGGGCCGGACCCTCTGCCTCTGGCCTCCCCGCGGCCGGGCCGGGCCCGCCACCCGCCGCCTCTGGCCTCCCTGCAGCCGGACTGGACCCCCCGCCGCCGCCTCTGGCCTCCCTGCAGCCGGGCTGGACCTGCCGCCGTCTCTGGCCTCCCTGTGGCCGGGCCGACCAACCGACCAACATGGAGGCCGGTGTCTGCATCCGTGTCCCCCTCGGCTGTCTGCGCACGCGCACCATGCATGCCCAGAACACCCGTCAGAGACACGGACGCAGACACCAACCATCGTCAGAGACATGGACGCAGACACCAAGGATCTTATTATATAGGATTATTTGTTGTATTGCTGGTCTACAACCAAAATAAAGTTTTACTTACTTACTTACTTACTGAGGTAGATCAGCCAGCGGTCTGACTTGGGATAAGGCAGTTTCCTATGTTCCTTTGATCCCCCAAAAGTGCTATACAAACATTCAGTAAAGGAAAGGAAAGGTGGTGCAGTCGAGTCGATGTCAACTCCTTTCTCTTCAGCCAAGTTTATTAGGTAATTGGTGATTTTATGGATATTTTAATCTGGTCTTATGTTTTAACGGTTAAATTGTTGCTTTGTTTTAGTCTTGATTTGTTTTATGCTGTAAACCGCCTAGAGACAGAGATTTATTATATAATGAAATAAATAAATATCCGGACTACATCAAATATAATAAATCCAAATCAATAAAATACATCTATTTTATTTATTTATTTATTTATTGCTATCTATCTATCTATCTATTTATTTATTTATTAGATTTGTACACCACCCTTCCAAAATGGCTCAGGGCAGTTTACAGCATGATAAAAACAATTAAAACAAGTTAACAATTAAAATCAAACTATTAAAACACAATTAAACCAATTAAACAGCTAAAAACCCTGGAAATCAGGGCAACAATGTAAAACAGTTAATCATTTAAAACCCTGGAAGGCCAGGCCAAACAGATAGGTTTTAAGGGCTCTCCTGAAGGACAGCAATGATCTCAAATTACGAATTTCTGCCGGGAGTGCATTCCACAGCCCAGGAGCAGCTACAGAGAAGGCCCGCCTCTGCGTCGCCACCAGACGAACCGGTGGCAACTGAAGACAGACCTCCTCAGATGACCTTAACGTACAGTGGGGATCATGTAGAAGAAGGTGCTCTCTTAGATAACTCGGACCTAAGCCGTTCAGGGCTTTAAAGGTAATAACCAGCACTTTGTATTTTGCCCGGAAACATATCGGCAGCCATTGTAACTGTTTCAAAACAGGCATCATATGGTCTCTCCGGGTTGCCCCAGAGACCAACCTGGCCACTACATCTGAACTAACTGAAGTTTCCGGACTACATACAAAGGCAGCCCCATGTAAAGTGCATTGCAGTAGTCGAGCTGGGAGGTGCATCAGCTGATGCACAACTGTTTTGAGGTCATCCTCTTCAAGGAATGGGCACAGCTGTCGAATCAGCCAAAGCTGACAGAAATCACTCCTGGCCATGGCCTCCACCTGGGATACCAGGGTGAGGCCTTGGTCCAGGAGTACTCCCAAGCTGTGCACCTACTCCTTTTGGGGGAGTGTAATCCCATCCAGCACAGGAAGATCTAACTCACCCCTCAGATTCTGAGCCCCCACAATGAGCACCTCCGTCTTGCTTGTATTCAGCTTCAATTTGTTATCCCTCATCCAGCCCATTACTGCCTGTAGGCAGGCATTTAGAGAATGAGTGCCATTTCCTGAAGATGAAAAGGAGTAAAGATTTGGGTGTCATCAGCATAACACCCAGCACCAAACCTCCTGATGACCTCACCCAGCGGTTTCATGTAGATATTAAAAAGCATTGGTGACAGAATGGAGCCCTGGGGGACTCCATATAAAAGCTCCCGTTCTGAGGACCAACTGTCACCAAGCTACACCATCTAGAATCTAGCCAAGAGATAGGAGCGGAACCACTGCAAGGCAGTGCCGCCTATCCCCAACTCCCCCAGGTGATCCAGAAGGATATCATGGTTGATGGTATCAAACGCCGCCAAGAGATCCAGAAGAACCAGCAGAGTCACTCTCCATCTGTTGATTCCCCGGTAAAGGTAATCCATCAGGCCGACCAAGGCTGTCTCAACCCCATAGCCAGCCCTAAAGCCAGTTTGAAATGGGTCTAGATAATTAGTTTCCTCCAAGACTGCCTGGAGCTGGTTGGCCACCGCCCTCTCAATCACCTTGCCCAACCAAGGGAGATTGGAGATTGGCCTGTAACTGTCCAGCGCTAAGGGGTCCAGGGAAGGCTTCTTTAGGAGTGGTCTAACCAATGCCTCCTTCAAACAAGGAGGGGGGCACTCTACCCTCCCTCAGCGATGCATTTATGATATTAACTAGGCCATCTCCAACAATCTCCCTGCTAGGGAGAAGCAGCCAAGTCGGGCAAGGATTCAGAGAACAGGTGGTAGGCCGCACTGCCCCAAGCAGCTTGTCCACATCCTCAGGAGTCACAGATTGAAACTGATCCAATCTAATACTGCAAGCGGGATTGCTGGACACCTTCTCCATATAGACCCTGTAAAAACAGTGGAGTCCAAGTCGGCTTTAATATAGGAGGTCTTGTTCGCAAAAAAACCATTAAAGGCATCACAGCAGAATGACCCTGGGGGCTGATTTGAGGTAGAAGGAGCAGAAATCAAACTCCTCACAACCCGAGATAGCTCTGCTGAGCGTAAACCTCCAGCCACAATGTGCGCAGACCAAAAGCTCTTTTTTGCCGCACGCACTGCGACCGCATAACTCTTCAAATGGGTCACATGCTGTATCCTGTCAGATTCGAACCAAGTTCTCCTCTACTTGCACTCTAGTCGCCTACCCAACCGCTTCACAAAATGTTATATCACAATAACATTTGTGAAAGATTGTCAATAAGATCTCATTAAAGTGAGATCTAAGCCCTAAACAGTTCAGGCCCTGGGTATCTAAGAGAACGTATACTTCTCCATGAGCCCCATTGTCCACTGAGATCATCCGGAGAGGTCGGCCTGCAGCTGACACCAGTTCTTCTGGTAGCTATGCAGAGACGGGCCTTCTCTGTTGCTGCCCTAACACTCTGGAATGCGCTCCCTGCCAAGATAAGAGCCTCCCCATCAATGACAACTTTTAAAAAGTCATTAAAAACTTCTCTTTTCACCCAAGCTTTTTAATTTACTTGTGGTTTTAAATTGTTTTAAGGTTTTTAATTTTGTGTTCTGGCTTGTTATTATATTGTTGCAAGCCACCCAGAGATGGGCAGCATACAAATTAGATAGATACAGTAGATAGATAGATAGATTAGATAAAACAGTATCTGTGTGTCTGACTGAAAAGATTAAAACCAATAATTCTTTTCCAAAATGTCTTGATGATGATGAATGGGAGAAATGTAGATAAATTTTCCCATGTGGCCAGCCGCAGTGTCACATTTTGATTGAAAGATGAAATGTCAGATCATAAAGCTAAAAGTAAAGTGTACTGTCAAGTCGATTTTGACTCCTGGCGCTCACAGAGCCCTGTGGTTTTCTTTGGTAGAATACAGGAGGGGTTTACCATTGCCTCCTCCCGCACAGTATGAGATGATGCTACCCAATATAGTATGAGCGGGGATTCGAACCGGTAACCTTTTGCTTGTTAGTCAAGCATTTCCCTGCTTCACCACTTCATAGGATTGCCAATATCTGATCAGTCTTGTAATTTTGCCAAATGCATTTCAACTAGACTCAGTCTTCTTCAGTGGCAATTATCAGAAAGATTACTACTTCTACTAGTCGTCTCCAGCCCCAACATGGGGATGAAACTGGTGCTAGTTTCTTCCTCCCCCCTGGCACCATGCAGAGGTGACCGTTCTCACTGTTCTGTGCTGCCCGCTTGAGCCTCTGTGCCATCTTGGAAGGCGTGCACAGAGTGCTGGGTAGTAGCCCTTCCAGGGGCGTATCTAGGGTGGGGCAGGCAGGGCACATGCCCTGGGCGCCACTTGAAGGGGGCGCCATTTTTTGAAATTATTATTTTTTAAATGGCTGCCAATAACAAAATGGCCACCGTGCATGCTCAAATGGCCTCTGTGAGGCCCTAGGCCATGCCAGGCCTCACAGAGGCCATTTGAGCATGCACTGTGGCCATTTTGTTTTCAGCAGCCATTTTTTTAATTTTTTTAAAAATGGCCACCACACATGCGCTAATGGTCCCTCTGAGGCCCTAGAGGCCAATGGGGGAGGGGGAACCTTTGCAGACCCACCCCCATGGCCTTTAGGAAGCCCCCCAAATGGGCTACAGGTATTTTTTTAAAAAAAATAAATTAATATAAGTCACTATACACATATTCAATTTGGCACTACGAACAGAGAATCAGGGCTTGTGAATACTGACCTGAAGCTTATGAACTAGGATTGTATTCATTTGCTCTTACTTTGCTTCTTGTGATAAGTGAGTTAAATGTGATGTCTTAATAACATGGCTATTAATGGTGAGTTTGTCTTTGAATCAGTGTGAAATCCTTCGTATTAAGGCCCACTGGGAGTTTCTTGCTCTCTTTCTCTCATTTTAACTGTCTTTTTGAAATACTAGAATATATTCCAAACAGTGACACAGTTTACTCTGCATATCCTGTAATTATTTTCAGTTTTTGGGAAAAGTCAAATTCTCAATTTATTTTTAAAACTTATGCAGTAGTGATGCTACAATGTAGTAAAGAATTTGACAGGTACTTCTATTTAGTTTTCCAAGTACACCTCCACATAACATTTGGGTATTTAATGAGCCCCAACATACTGAAATTTGTAGTTTTCCAGCAATTTTTGGTCTGGCTATGTCCATTGCTAAATAGTTTTTGAAATATTAAAAGATTAACGAGCTTGACTTGTATTTTTGAGCTGATATTATGGTAAAATTATCTGAAAGATGGGTGTCAGATGTTTGGACAGGGGGTGCAATTTCAGTGCTTGCCCTAGGTGCTATTTTCCCTAGATACGCCTCTGGCTGTCTGGGAAAGCTTCAAAGGGATGCTCCTTCTTTCCGTCTAGGAAAGAAAAAGAGCAGGTCCTGATGGCCACTGGGGGGACTGCAGCTACCTTGATGCCAGGCCGTCTGGGTAATTAGCGTATGCAAATAAGGAGATGAGGCATTTCTGGGGGGAAATAAAGTCAGTGAGGGGAAGCGTTCTGGAACTTCAAGTGGGGTTAGCCAGAATATCCAGATAAGTGGAGAGAGGGGTGCATAGAGAGGGGCACTCACAGGGAACATGTGTTTTGGGTTCACCATGACATCAAAGGCTGCAGAAAAACTATGGTAGGTGGGTTTTGGAAAGTAGCAGTTATTGCTTCTCGGCCTAATGGCTAAGATCATGTGTAGTGTCTGTTCTTATCAGCGGCGCCTTCGCTCCTGCTCCGTCGTCGAGTCGGCCTTTTCTCCTCCTCCTCCTCCTCCTCCCTCTTTCCTCCGCCATGGCCAACTCAGGCTTGCAACTGCTGGGCTTCGCGCTGGCCCTGCTGGGCTGGATCGCCACCATCGTGGCCACCATCCTGCCCCAGTGGCAAATGTCCTCCTACGCCGACGGCAACATCATCACCGCCGTGGCCGTCTACCAGGGCCTCTGGATGACCTGCGCTTGGCAGAGCACCGGCCAGATCCAGTGCAAGGTCTACGACTCGGTGCTGAGTCTCAAAGCCTCCCTCCAAGCCACGCGGGCCCTGATGGTGGTCTCCATCGTGCTGGGCGTGATCGGCATCTGCATTGCCACCATGGGGATGAAGTGCACCCACTGCGGAGGCGACGACAAGACCAAGAAGGCTCGGATTGCCATGACGGGGGGCATCATCTTCCTCATTGCGGGTCTGGCTTCGCTGATCGCTTGCTCGTGGTACGGGAACCAGATTGTGCAAGACTTCTACAACCCCCTGACCCCCATGAATTTCAAAGCAGGGTCTTGGTAGTGGCTTAGTGAGTAAGTCTGCGAGCATTTCATTTGTCGGGCAGTAGAGCAACTTGATTAGTCCATCTTTCTGCAGACTTCTCACTACATGGTACTTCACATCAATATGTCTGGTACTCCTCTTTACATCTTCTTGTTTGGAGAGTTGAATGCAGCTTTGGTTGTCTTCATACACTGGTATGGGCTGTGGTACATCTGTACCTAGGTCCTTCAGTAGTTGACACAGCCATTGTATCTCGTGAAGAAGCACCAGAAGAGGATGCCAGACCACCTGAAGACCCCCAGAGGATACCCCGGACGATGTGCCACCCCCCACCCACAAGTTGAGACCGGGTTCCCCCGCTCTCCTGGCTTGGACTCTATCCTGGACTCTGTCCAGATCCACATACACGCAGAACCGAAGGAGGACTTAACATACATTTGCGATGCTTTGCAGCTCGCGACTATCTCAGATGGACACTTATTTTCTTATGGCTGTCTTGACCTGCATGTATGTATGTACGTATGTATGTAACCTCCCGCTTCGGGAACGTGATCCATAGCATATCTGCATGCTAAACGGACCATGCCAGCACAGCGGCTGACCACGCCAGGAACTCCTGCTGACAACGCCCCTGGAGGACCCCCTGGACCTGGAGAAGACCCTTCGCCATCAAGGACCCACGCCCAGAGGCTGCACTTGGCAGAAGAAGACTGGCACGGCCCTGCCGGCCACACGCAAGGTCAGGCTGGGATTCGTCCCTCCCTTGGGCCTTTTGGACGCTCACTGAACTCCTTTAACCGGACTCTACCCAAACCCGTAGGGACTTGCGTACAGTGATGTATTCTCTCTGCCTTTGCAAGCACACATTCGTTAGTACGCGGCCGTGTTTTATCGGGAAACTCTATTCACTACTGCTCTTGTAAACCATGTGTTAAACATTCTCTAATAAAAGTCAATCTGTTCTTATCAGCTTAATATCTGATATGCTCTTTAATTGAGAGCTAAGCATATTAAATTGATTTTTGGAACAGGGTGTTGGTCTGGGAGCTTGCTCCAACCACACCAAGCATTGTTCTGGTATTGCAGTGTTTCCAGAAATGGTGCACCTTTTAAAAATGGTTTAAAAATAGAATGAGAAAAAAGTTCATACACTGAGGGGCTTTGTGGAACAAACTCCCAGTGTCTTAAGCTGCAGTTCTATATTATAGCCAAACTCAGTTTGGATGTAATGTGGTACTAACTGGCAAAGTTGGATGTAATATGGTACTAACTGGCAAAGGTAAAGCGTGCCTTCAAGTCAGTGTTGACTCCTGGTGCCCACAGAGCCCTGTGGGGTTTTTTGGTAGAATACAGGAGGGGTTTACCATTGCCTCCTCCTGCGCAGTATGAGATGATGCCTTTCAGCACCTTCCTATATCGCTGCTGCTCGATATAGGTGTTTCCCATAGTTTGGGAAACATACCAGCGGGGATTCGAACCGGCAACCTCTGGCTTGGTAGTCAAGCCATTTCCCTGCTGCACCATTAGGTGGCTGGCAAAGGGACACCCCTCTTCTATTTAGTAGGAGGAGAGCACCTCTCTGTATCCAACCTGGCACAGAGTCCCTTCAAGTAGCTGTTCCAGCGGTGGCTGGTGCAGGTGCCATGGGGGCAGGGGGTACCTTCAACTCTAAATTACCAGGTGCTTACCTCTCCTCCTGCCACACCTGAAAGCTGTTGTGAGTAGTTCCGCACCGCCTGGCAGCTGCTGCGGTGGAGCATAGGCTCCCCCACTCAGCTGGCAGAGGCCATTTGCGTGGCCAGCAAATGGCCTCCATCAGGGGCGTAGCTAGGAGAGAGGGGGCCGTGTTCATCCCTCTCTCTGGCCACCCCCCAGAGTGACAGAGTTAATGAAGAAAATAGGGAGGGGTGGAGCTGGAGGGCCATCAGGAGCTGGGGGTCCGTGTTCTTTGAACCCTTTTGCTCAATTATAGTTACGCCCCTGGCCTCCATGCATTTGTGGAGGCCAACTGAGTGGCGGAACTGATCCTCCACCGCAGCGGGTGCTGGGTAGTGCGCTGCTGCTCACAACAGCTTTCAGGTGCGGCTGGAGGAGAGGTAAGCAACTAGTAATTTAGAGTAGAAGATGCCTCCCACCGCCCGCCCCCCTGCAGTGGCACCCATACCAGCCACCTCTGCTGTGTTCTAAAAGTTTCCGTGCCCCAAAGCGAATGTTCCCTTTGGGGCAGGGAACAATTTTCTCTTTCTTTTCACTATATAAACCACTTTGTGATCTTTTTCTTTAGGAATGGTATGTATTCATGATCATAATGTAATAATAATATAACTAGCTGACCCCGCACAGAGCATCTGTGCAGTTGTGTACTGAGCCTGTGACATCCCCCCGCAGCTCGCTTGCTCGCCCTCCCCCCGCAGCACACTCGCTCGCCCTCCCCCCCCGCAGCTTGCTCGCTCGCCCTCCCCCCGCAGCTCACTCGCTCGCCCTCCCCCCCGTAGCTCACTTGCTCGCTCTCCCCCCCGCAGCTTTCCCCTTTGGGCCGGCCAGGGCCAGGCCATCCCACCACCGCCTCCCACCTTCTCCTCCTGGCTGGTAGGACTTTGCCCACCGTCTGCCCACCTCCTCACCACTGCCATCATTTCTCCCCCCCCACCTCCTCTTCCTGGCCAGCGGGACTTCGCCCGCCGTCCACCCACCTCTTCTGGCCGGAGGGGCTTCGCCTGCCAGCCCTCCACCTCTGCATCCTGACTGCCGCCATTTTTTCTCTCCGCTTCAATGCTGGAACTCTTGCACGCTCTAGAGCATCTGCGCATTAGTACTTGATTGCTCCCCTCACCTCAGAGATCTTCCCACCCTCACCTGGTCTGAACTCCTGCTCCTCCTCCATCTCGTTGCTTCCATCCTCCTCACCCTTCTTGGTCATGGCTGCAGCATTGCTGCTGCCTATTGGCCAAGCTGCAGCCCCCTATCCCGAGAGACCTCCCCACCCTCACCTGATCCCCGCTCCTGTTCCTCCCTTCAGGAGCAGCAGCAGTGGTTGACCGGGTAGTTCCTCCCTGCTGCCACCACCATGGCCGCTTGTTCCCCTCAGGCCACTGACAGGCCCGGGCCCATCCAGGCCCAGGCCTGCCTGCCTCCCTCTTACAATGGCCTCAGTAGCCCTAAACAGCAGCAGTGGTTGCCCTGACCCTTCCTTGCTGCCAATGCCGCCATGGCCACTCATTCCCCTGTCAGGCTGCTGAGAGGCTCAGGCCCGTCCCTTGCCCTCCCTTCTTCCCCCCCCCCTCTCTCTCCTCCACTCTTTCTTCCCCCTCCCTTCATGTTTTTTCTCCCTCCCTCCCTGAGTTAACAGATTTTGTTCATTCACACAACGGCATCCTCCTTCTCCTGAAGGGGCCCTTTCCTCCCTCAGGACCTGCCTTTTTGCAGACCCCTGCCTGCTGTCCTTTTATATCCAGAACATATTCAGACCAGTAACAGCTGCATTCCAATTTACCTTAACCATCACAGGCCCCTCCTCCTTATCTGCATAGGGAATCCCCACTGCCCAATCACCATGGTGCTTCTGCTCTCACAGGCTCCTTCTCCCTATCTGCATATGGAATCCGCACTGCCCAATCAGGTGCTTCTGCTTGCATACTCTGCATATGGAATCCCCACTGCCCAATCAGGTGCTTCTGCTTGCAAACTCAGCCAATCGCCTCCTTCCCACCACGTCGCCATGCATGGCCCGTCTTGGAGAAATGATCATATAGATTACTTCCACTTAGACTTAGTGCTTCTGTGTACATGCTTCACCGCACCCCCTCAATCCAAATCAAACCGTTTCTAACCCTTTCTCTTGCTGTTTGCTGTTGAAGGGTTTTAAGACCTATTTTCCTGAGTAAATTATTCATCATCATAAAAATTGTGTAATCACTGTAACTGCTGTTAATTTATGATGCCCAAAGCAGTAACTGGTGTTTATTATTAATGGGGCAGTGTGTTATGCGCTGATGTGTGTGTTTAGCTTAAAAACTAGATTTTTCACACACACCCTCTTCTTTCTCCCTTCCAAATTAAATAGTTGGTTCCTTTTAATTAAAGTCTGCACTATGCCTGGTTCTAGGGGGCGTGTGTTGGAAATGGACATTGGGGATAAATAATTGCCGTGGGGGGTGGTGGTTTTGAGAGAGAGAGAGAGAGAGAGAGAGATTTAAAGTATAACTAAATTGAATTAAATTAAATTAAATATTTGTAAAGATTGAGAAACACACATAGAGCTTCCTGATAGTCTTACTCCTGCTAACTGGGCAAAAAGGAGGCACCTTTTACCGTGGTGATTCTCTTTATTTAGCAGGGGGAGACTAACTGGCCCTATTCACCCCCAGCACAGAATCTCTCCAGTGACTGGTGCTGGTGTCTATCTTATGTTTCTTTTTAGATTGTGAGCCCTTCGGGGACAGGGTTCCATCTTATTTGTTTGTTATTTCTCTGTGTAAACTGCCCTGAGCCATTTTTGGAAGGGTGGTATAGAAATAGAATTTAATAATAATTATTATTATTATTAAATTCTATTTCTATACCACCCTTCCAAAAATGGCTCAGGGCAGTTTACACAGAGAAATAACAAACAAATAAGATGGAACCCTGTCCCCAAAGGGCTCACATTCTAAGAAGAAACATAATAATAATAATAATAATAATAATAATAATAATAATAATAATAATAATATATATATTATTATATTATATTATAATAATATTATAATATATTATAATATAATAATAATATAATAATAATAATAATAATAATAATTATTATTATTATTATTATTATTATTATTATTTATTATAATCCAGACTGGGGTCCTCAAATTTTGTTCCCCAGATGTTGTTGGACTACAACTCCCATTATCCCCAAACACAATGGCAAAAGACAGTGGATGATGGGAGTTGTAGTGCAATAGCAGATTCAGGGGTGGGAAACCACTTCTGCAGAACTTCAGAAGCAGTGCAAAACTCCCTCCACCCTTTTTAGTTCATTTGTACTGGCAAGGCTTTCATCTTAATATTCTCTTGATTTTTCACCTATGCAAGTGTATATTTGAGGCTTCTAATGGGGAAATGCATTATTGTTCAGAAATGAAAGCTAGTTTTCAATGTTTTGGCAGTGTGAGCTAATATTATGGTAAAAGACAAGTTTTCTGAAAGATGTGTGTCAGATGTTTGGAGGGGGGGCATGGGGGGCACAATTTCAGTGCTTGCCCTAGGCGCCATTTTCCCTAGTTACGCCTTTGAGCCCTTCCGGGTGCTTTCCTCCTAGAACTCTTAGGAGTGGGCTCCGTCTCTCTTAAGAGGTCCTCCTAGCCCTGAGAAAAGCACAAGCCTGTACAGAGGTCAGCACAATGGCTCTCACACTGAAGTTTTTTTGCCCAAGTGGCCTCTGCTTGAAAAATAGTGACAATCATTGCACTAGCTAGTTTCACCTAGTCTGGAGCTTGCATTCCAGATGCATGTTGTCCTACCACAAACTTGTTTGTGCTTGCTCAACAAGGTGAACAATATGTGGCACGCCTCATCTTTTTGGCAGGGCCCATTTTAGTTGTAATCGTAATTTTAACCTGCTTTTAATTGGTTCCTGATTTTAATTGTTACGTATTTCTAGTTTCAGTGTAAACTGCTCTGGGCCATTTTGGGAAGGGTGGTATAGAAATCGAATGAATAATAAATAAATTTGTGCAATAATTCTGGAAATCCCTGTATTTTAGTGCAGGGATTCTCAATGTTGGGTCCCCAGATGTTATTGGACTTCAACTCCCATAACCCCCCACCAAAGGACACTGGGACTGGGGATTATGGGAGTGCAATAGCATCTGGGGACCCAATGTTGAGAATCCCTTTAGCACATGGTAGCGCATTTTTTGTGCTGTGATTTTGTGCTGGCAGAGCACTTTTCCCATTGTGGCAACTGTCTGTAGTGAAAATACTGCACTATCTAGGATGTTGACTAGAGAATTTAATGGTTTCTATAGTAATTTTAGTTTAGCAAACATCTGAGTGTTGTCCTGAGAACGGAACAGATGCCCTCTCTTCTTTTTCTGGTCAGGTCAGCTATGGTTCTGTTTCCCAACTCCTGAACGATCCAGCTCAGTTTCCATATTTCTACCGGATGGTCCCCAAAGAAGAAATCAAGTTCCCAGGCATTGCAAAATTGCTCCTGCATTTCAGATGGACATGGGTCGGTCTCATGGCTCCAGACACTGATGGTGGGGAAAGGTTCAGGAGGACTTTAAGAACTCTGCTCACCAGGAACGGTATTTGTGTTGCCTTCTCAGGCAGCATCCCAATACTTCTGTTGTTCAAAAAACATGCCAGCATGGTTTCATTTCTCACACATTACACACACACACAAATCAGTGTCATTGTTTACACTGTAGATGCTCAGTCGTTGCTCGGCCTAGGAAAGGCGATGAAAGAGATTGAAAGTGACAAAAAATCCCCTGTGGGGAAAATTTGGATTGCTACAGCTTTGCAGGATGCCAACTTGATTGCGCTTTACAGTATTTTTGGCAAGCAGAACATGCACGCCACTTTCTCCTTCTTAATCCAGACTAAAAAATACGACAGTTCTAGACCACGGTTCTTGGCCAGAGGGTTTAGTTGTTCAGTAAGAAAGCATACACTGTCTGTGAAGGACTGGACAAGATGCAGAGAGAATGTGAAAGGCTCAGCCCAAAAAGAGGAGCTGATTGAAAGCCTCACTCTGGATACTCACAGTATTTCCAGCTCTGTCCATGCCCTGGCACAGGTCTTAAATGCTGCCTATTCGTCCAGATCCAAGTGGAGGAGGATGGTGGGGAGAGACAGGTTGAAATCGCAAAGACTGCAGCCATGGCAGGTATTTGTTTCCAATCAAAGGTTGGATGGATGGATGGATGGATTGCATTTCTATACCTCCAAATCATAAAAATCTCATGGTGGTTTATAGTCAACAGGGAAAACAGTTATTTATTGTTATTGTTAAATTGATGAATTTAACAATAAAAAATTAAAATCTTGCAAACCAATTAAACAACTGATTGTTTGAGGAGAGCTGGTCTTGTGGTAGTGAGCATACAGGGGCGTAACAAGGTTGGAGTGGGCCCAGAGACAAGATTTTAAAATGGGCCCCCTCACCCGCTGTCACCACCTTCCTCTCCTGGCCCGATGTCTCTGCTAACTATCCCAACTAGTTGCAAGGTATAAATAACAGCACAGCAGAAGAAAACATAAGTGTTTTCTGTATAAAGGGTTTTTAGAGAGCTGATACTTCTGCTTCTATTCTGAGATCAGTTAATTACATATGGCTGTTTGGTAACGGTTTTGTTCCCTCAGTTTGCATATTATTATTGATTTGAAAGACTTACTCATCAACCTCTAATTGTGCCAATAAGCACTATTAAAAGTCTATTTTATTTCTGCAATACTTACCACAGATACAGGTGAAACTCGGAAAATTAGAATATCGTGCAAAAGTCCATTAATTTCAGTAATGCAAATTAAAAGGTGAAACTGATATATGAGACAGACGCATTACATGCAAAGCGAGATAAGTCAAGCCTTAATTTGTTATAGTTGTGATGATCATGGCGTACAGCTCATGAAAACCCCAAATCCACAATCTCAGAAAATTAGAATATTACATGGAACCAAGAAGACAAGGATTGAAGAAAAGAACAATATCGGACTTCTGAAAAGTATACAGTATACTGTGCTTGATTGGCCAGCAAACTCGCCTGACCTGACCCCATAGAGAATCTATGGGGCATTGCCAAGAGAAGGATGAGAGACATGAGACCAAACAATGCAGAATTGCTGAAGGCCGCTAATGAAGCATCCTGGTCTTCCATAATACCTCATCAGTGCCACAGGCTGATAGCATCCATGCCACGCCGCATTGAGGCAGTAATTGCTGCAAAAGGGGCCCAAACCAAGTACTGA
This sequence comes from Hemicordylus capensis, assembly GCF_027244095.1. Classification (NCBI taxonomy): domain Eukaryota; kingdom Metazoa; phylum Chordata; class Lepidosauria; order Squamata; family Cordylidae; genus Hemicordylus; species Hemicordylus capensis. The sequence continues at coordinate 233,062,266 of NC_069658.1, read as the reverse complement.
ATACATATGCATGCTTCTACTTTTCAGAGGTCCGATATTGTTCTATTCTTCAATCCTTGTCTTCTTGGTTCCATGTAATATTCTAATTTTCTGAGATTGTGGATTTGGGGTTTTCATGAGCTGTACACCATGATCATCACAATTATAACAAATTAAGGCTTGACTTATCTCGCTTTGCATGTAATGCGTCTGTCTCATATATCAGTTTCACCTTTTAATTTGCATTACTGAAATTAATGGACTTTTGCACGATATTCTAATTTTCCGAGTTTCACCTGTATGTCCTTTTTGAGATTTAAAAAAAGAGAGAGAAAGCAAACTGCCAGACTAGAGACAATTGTGAATCTCAAAAAGGACACATGATCTGTGGCAATTACTGCAGAAATAAAATAGAATTTTAATGGTGCTTAATTTATTGTGCTATAATTTATTGTGGCTGGGGTTGATGGGAGTTGTAGTTCAGCAACAGCTGGAATACCACAGGTTGGGAACCCCTAAGCTTACATGGCAGCTACTGCTTTTTTTGCCCCGAGTCCTCTGCAGCCACATGGGGGTTAACAAGCATGGTCTTGTTTTTCTTTTGAGCAGCAAAGCAGCCATCTTTCCCTTTCAAAGTGCCAAATAATGTGTAATTAATGTGTAATAAAGTGCCTGCTACCTCACTGCCTTTGTTGTGCATCAAACATTCACATATTTAATCTTTCTGGGTCTAAATTCCCTTTAACTTTTATGCGCCCTTTGGAGCAGTGTGTTTGCTGGCATTAGTCTGATATTTTGCCAGGATGGGGTAGCTATTGAAGTCCTCATGGAGAGCCAAGGTCCCGGAGCACTATTAAAATTAAGCACTATTAAAATTATATTTTATTTCTGCAATAATTGCCACAGATCATGTGTCCTTTTTGAGATTCACAATTGTCTCTAGTCTGGCAGTTTGCTTTCTCTCTCTTTTTTTAAATCTCAAAAAGGACATATCTGTGGTAAGTATTTCAGAAATAAAATAGACTTTTAATAGTGCTTATTGGCACAATTAGAGGTTGATGAGTAAGTCTTTCAAATCAATAATAATATGCAAACTGAGGGAACAAAACCATTACCAAACAGCCATATGTAATTAACTGATCTCAGAATAGAAGCAGAAGTATCAGCTCTCTAAAAACCCTTTATACAGAAAACACTTATGTTTTCTTCCGCTGTGCTGTTATTTATACCTTGCAACTCGGACCAGGGGAAGGAGAGGAAGGCGGTGACGGCAGGTGGGGGGGCCCCATTTTAAAATCTTGTCTCTGGGCCCACTCCAACCTTGTTACATCCCTGCTGCGTGGCCCCGTTTGGGAGTAAGATCGGCCCGCGCTGAGTTGCCGGAGCAACTCTCCCTGCCAATGCAGCTCAGGCCAATCTAACTCTCGAACAGGGACACGTGGCCCGGTTTGGGAGCGAAATCCATGCACAGTGCATTGGCAGCAAGGCCCGGAAACAAATTGAGGAACTTGGAGCCTCCATGTTCCCAAATTTCCCAAATTGGGAAGAGAGCTCGTCTTGTGGTAGCAAGCATGACTTGTCCCCTTAGCTAAGCAGGGTCTGCCCTGGTTGCATACGAAAGGGAGAGTAGAAGTGTGAGCACTGCAAGATATTCCTCTGAGGGGATGGAGCTGCTCTGGGAAGAGCATCTAGGCTCCAAGTTCCTTCCCTGGCATCTCCAAGATAGGGCTGAGGGAGGTTCCTGCCTGCAACCTTGGAGAAGCCGCTGCCAGTCTGTGTAGACAATACTGAGAGAGATGGACCAATGGTCTGACTCAGTATATGGCAGCTTCCTATGCTCCTATGTTCCTATGAGCCCACCTGACATCTGCCCTTCCTCTGCCACTGTCTCCCCACTGATCTGCAGGGCCAAACAAACGTTCTGTCCCTGAGAGCACCCCGCCCCATAACCAAAAAATTGTTGCCTTAGGTGACCACTTAGGTCTGCCTTTTAGATGAGCTGGCGCTGCCCAGATTATCTTAACAAGCAGTGGGGCTCATGCCAAAGTTCTGTGAAATAGCCCGGGCTTCAGCTGTTTAGGGCTATATAGGCAGTGCTATGAAAACTACTCTCCTTGACTCAATTCTATTTTTATCCCCCCCCCCCCATTTATTTGTTTGTTTGTTTGTTTAACATACGTGTGTACCCTCAAAACACAGGTCTCTGGGCAGTTTACAACAAAACATTTTCAGCCTCTGAGAGATTCCAAATGCTGTTGGAAGTCAGGGATTCTCCCTGGGTTCGTTTTCTTGGTTAGGTTTATGCCAAGCACCAGTATCACACTTTCAAACAGAGCTTTATTAAAGTTTGCTAGCAATCAAAGCTCACTGGGTGTGGCCATGCGCTCTAGCAGTTTCTACGTCTCTTTTATATTGAGATAACAGTACATTCCACACTTGTGCATTGCATACAAGCCAATATATCCCCTTTTAACCCAAAAGGTCCCAGATGCTCTCAAGTGTGACTTCTCTCACCCACACAGACATAGTCAAGCACCTTCAAGGCAAGGGACAGAATGTACCAGATATGAAAAGGCCCATCCCAGAGTGGCCACCAAACAACTTGAAGGTAGTCAGAGACGGGCCTCCCCTGACGAATGCAGTGGACGATGGGAATCATGCAGAAGAAGACGCTCTCTTAAATACCGTGGGCCTAAGCTGTTTAGGGCTTTATAGGTTATAACCAGCACTTGGTATTTTGCCCAGAAACCTAATGGCAGCCAGTGTAACTCCTATAATATAGGAGTAATACTGTCTCTTCTAGATGACCCGGAGACCAACCTGGCTGCCACATTCTGTACTAATTATAGTTTCTGGACTACATACAAAGGCAGTCCCACATAGAGTGCATTGCAGTAATCAAGTTGCATAAGAGTGTGCTGGCACAAATGCACAGAACTGTGCAGAGTTGGAAATAATGGTCATTATGAATCTACAAGAGATGTTCACAAGCCCTGAGTCTTTGCTACTGCTACTATGGATATTTATATACTGCTTTTCAACAAAAGTTCCCAAAGTGGTCTACACAGAGAAATAAGAATAAATATATAAATATGGCTCCCTGTCCCCAAAGGGCAAATAATCTAAAAAGAATGTAAGACACCAGCAACAGCCATTGGAGGGATGCTGTGCTGGGAGTGGATAGAACCAATTACTCTCCCCCTGCTAAATATAAGAGAATCACCACTTTAAATGGTGCCTCTTTGTTCAGTTAGCAGGGTCTTTGGGGATTAGAGCACCAGCTAGGCTAGACTGAGATCTCAAGCATGGTTTACTATTTTCTAAAGGCTGCTATTCTCTCTCTCGTTTTAGCTCCATCCTTTCCTGGGAAACTTTCGATCTTACAATACCTCCATGGATGGGGTGTATTTGGATGAGAACGGAGAGCTGGCAGCCGACTTTGATATTGTGAACTTGTTAATGCTTCCCAATTTGACCATTTCTACTGTGATTGTTGGGAGCATCAAGCGACCCTCATCCCCAGAGATCACATTCACTATAAACTAGGATACTATTGTGTGGCCCAAGTGGTTTAACCAGGTGGGGGAGACCATTTCCTTCATTTTATTCCTTTTGACCTCTTTTAGATTCTAGTTTATTATTTATTTAGTTTTTGCATTCATGTACTGCCTCATATGCAAATCTCTGGGAAGTTTACAGATTAATCTGTAGATTAGTTATTTGCTAAGTATTCTATATGATGCAAAAACAGATTGACTGAGAGTGGAGCTCCCAGCCAGCGCTGGAAAGAAGCACTGATTGGCAAAGATCAAGAGTGAGGCTGAGCAGCCTCTCTCCTGATACAGGCCACACACCCTGCATCTGATGTTGACACAGGAGTGGTGGTGGCCAGGGCGCTGCATGCTAGTGCACGTGCACTTATCTGAAATGGGGTGGGGGCCGCTGGCAGGAGCTTGTCCCCTGGCCACCAATGAGCTTCCTATGCTCATGGTGCTAGCTATTTCTGCTGTCTGGCATGTGTTTTGTTTTTCAAAAATTTATTTCTATACTGCTTTTCATTAAAATAATCCCAAAGTGGTTTACAATATAATTAAAACAATGCACAGTTAAAATACAACTTAATATCAGTTAAAATACAACTTAATAACCCTTTATAAATATAAATATAATTTATCTCTATTTAAAAGTTTAAAAGCCTATATAAAACAGTAACACACAAAAAAACACAAAACAGCAGCAGTAAATACTGTACTCTCATTTAAAAGCCTGGGTGAAGAGCCACATCTTTTATTTATTATTTTATTTATTATTAAAACTTTTATACCACCCTTCCAAAAGGCTCAGGGCGGTTTACATTAAAACACCATTAAAATCAATTAATAATTAAACAAAAATTATAAAGCATAAAACAATGACTAACAATTAAAAACATCATAAAACAACAATTAAATAATCAGAACAATTTAAAAACAAGTTTTAAAAAGCTGGGAAAGCCTGGTTGAAGAGATGTGTTTTCAGGTGTTTTCTGAAAATTGCCAGAGATGGGGAGGATCGTATCTCAGCAGGGAGTGCATTCCACAATCTCGGGGCAGCAGCCGAGAAGGCCCGTCTCTGTGTAGCCACCAAACGAGTTGGTGGCAGCTGGAGACGGACCTCCTCAAGTGACCTCAGTGGCCGGTGGGGCTCATAGCGAAGAAGACGCTCTCTTAAATACCCAGGGCCTAAGCCGTTTAGGGCTTTATAAGTTATAACTAGCACTTTGTATTTTGCCAGGAAACCTATTGGCAGCCAGTATAACTCCATCAACAAAGGAGTAATGTGGTCTCTCCGAGATGACCCAGAGACCAACCTGGCTGCCGCATTCTGAACCAACTGAAGTTTCCAGACTACGTACAAAGGCAGCCCCACATAGAGCGCATTACAGAAGTCAAGTCTGGAGGTTACCAACATATGTACCACTGTTTTGAGGTCATTGATCTCGAGAAACGGGCGCAGCTGGCGTATCAGCCGGAGCTGATAGAAAGCAACCCTGGCCACCGCCTCAACCTGAGAAACCAAGGAGAGACGTTGATCCAGAAGTACTCCCAGACTGCGAACCTGTTCCTTTTGGGGAAGTGTGACCCCGTCTAGAACAGGCAGATCAAAATCATCTCTAGAGTTCCGACCCCGCACAATAAGTATCTCCGTCTTATTTGGATTCAGCTTCAGTTTATTCTCCCTCATCCAGCCCATAACTGCTTCCAGGCAGGCATTTAGGGAGGATATGCCAACTCCTGAAGAAGTTGACATGGAGAAGTAGATCTGGGTGTCATCAGCATACTGGTAACACCCAGCTCCAAATCCCCTGATGATCTCTCCCAGCGGTTTCATGTAGATGTTAAAAAGCAATGGAGAAAGTATGGAGCCTTGAGGGACACCACACTTAAGCTCAGATTATGAAGAGCAACAGTCTCTAATCAACACCATCTGGAATCTGTCTGAGAGGTAGGAGCGGAACCACTGTAAAACAGTGCCTCCCACCCCCAACCTCCTCAGACGTTCCAGAAGGATACTATGGTCGATAGTATCGAAAGCCGCTGAGAGATCCAAGAGGACCAACAAAGTCACACTTCCTCTGTCCATTGCCAATTGGAGATCATCCATCAGGCCGACCCAGGCAGTCTCCACCCCATAGCCAGCCCGGAAGCCAGTTTGAAATGGGTCTAGATAATCAGTTTCCTCCAAGACCGCCTGGAGCTGAGAGGCCACCACCCTCTCAATTATTTATCTTTATTTATTTTTTAAAAACTGTGATGGAAGCTGAGGAGCAGAGCCTGGAAAGTATTCCAAAGCCTGGGGGCAATGACTGAGAAGGCCCTGTCCCGCGTTCCACACTGTTGTTGCACTGGTACAACAGGGTGCATTTGCACAACAAGATGTGCTACCCATGGCATGACTCCTGCTGTGCAACTTCTTCCTCAGCCCGTATGTCCATCATACCACCAGGTGGCGGCGGGTGCAGGCAGGCCTCCTCAGCCTGCGCACATGCACAGTTGGGGTATGGAGTGTCACATCCAGTGACATCACAGGATCCGACACTCCATGGTCCAACTGCATAGGTGCGCAGGCCGAAGCCCACCCGCACCTGCTGCTGCCGGGGGGAGGGGGTGGCCTGTTCCACTCTGCTCACCCCCTGGCAGTGAAGAGAGGGAAATAGCGACGGCAAGGGGGAAATAGTGGTGGCATGCGGAGCAGGGGGTGGACATCTGCAATGGGGGGTTGGGCAGCAGCAACAAAGCATCGGGGCACAGCATTTGGGGGGCCCTCAGGAGGCCACGGATCCCCGCCCCGTGGTCTGTACCTAAACATGCCACTGCTGGAGATTGATTCCTAGAAAGTACAGGTCAGTCATGGAGGCTTGGCAACCCTAATGGCAGGGAATAGCATGACAAGACGTATGGACAAGGATCAGCAGATGTCATTTAGAATATAGGAAGCTGCCATATACTGAGTCAGACCATTGGTCCATCTAGCTCAGTATTGTCTACACAGCCTGGCGGCGGCTTCTCTAAAACTACAGCCAGGAGTCTCTCTCAGCTTTATCTGGGAAATACCAGGGAGGGAACTTGGAACTTTCTGTATGCAAGCCTGCAGGTGCTCTTCCCAGAGTGGCATAGTGGTTAGAGTGCTGGACTAGGACCAGGGAGACCCGAGTTCAAATCCCCATTCAGCCAGAATACTTGCTGGGGGACTCTGGGCCAGTCACTTCTCTCTCAGCCTAACCTACTTCACAGGATTGTTGTGAGAAGAAACTTAAGTATGTAGTACACTGCACTGAGCTCCTTGGAGGAAGAGCGGGATATAAAATGTAAATAATAATAATAATAATAATAATATTCCCTGAGGGGAATATCTTACAGTGCTTACAGATGTCGTCTTCCATTCAAATGCTAAGCAAAGGGGGCAATTCATGCTTGCTACCACAAGACCAGCTTCCCTCCCATGTTAATGTTATTGTTAATGGTGGTGTCAGGCCTTGGATAATCTCACCCTAATCCCGATCTAGAAGACATGGTCTGTAACTCAGAGTGTTTACAGATGGAGAAATACTCCTTTTAGCTTTTCTACTGAGCATTCAAATGACATGTTTGGCTGTCATGCAATTTTGCAGTTCCATCCACTGGCCATTTGCTGCCAGTCTGTGATGACAATCACTTGATTCTCATCATGGATCAGCAGCAAATGGCCACCAGAAGGCTCTGCAAAATTGTGTGATGGCCAACAACGTTCTCTGAATGCCCAGTGGAAAATTGAGAAGAACCGGCATTTCAAATAGAGTATTTCTCCATCTGGATACATTTCCAGGGTCCCTGACACCAATGGTTTGAATAGGCAGCTGGAGAACCAGAAGCCTAAAATGCAGCATGGGGAAGGCATTCTTCTGTTGTGCAGGCCAAAGCTCAACAGGTGGAGCAAACTTAAAGAAACCAATGTCAGCAGGACCTGAAGAGGGTAAGCAGACCCAGGAGGAGGACTTCTAGGAGGGTGAGGCAATGCTGAGGCATTAGACTAATCCAAGAATAAAGCCTATGGAGTCCTCAGTGAATAAGTAGTATTTCCCAGAAAAAGGCCAAAGTCAAGGTATACAGGTCTATGAAATGCTGTGGAAAGGAAGCAGTTAGCCTATAGGAAAGGTTGTACCATCCACTGGCTTTGTGCAGCTGAAGGCTTCTGTGACCTGACTGGCTGGCCTAGGCATTTCCACCAACAAAAATAAGCCTAACTCTCTTTGCTTGTTGTTTATTTCCTTGATGGATAGACCCTGCCTCGCTCCAGGTGCACCAAAAGCTGTCTCCCAGGATACGCCAAGGTGATTCAGGAAGGGAAGCCATTTTGCTGCTATGGCTGTGCTCCATGTGCGGAAGGGACAATTTCCCCGCAGGAAGGTCAGTGACCCCAGAGGAAAGTGCTGCCCAGGTGGAAAAGATAAATGGGGGCATAAATGGGGGACATAGTCATTAAAAATGAGAAGCCTCTGCGACATATTTTCAGGAGGCACAAGCAGCTGCAGGAGGAGGGGAGAACATAAGAACAGCCCTGCTGGATCAGGCCCAAGGAAGCCCATCTAGTCCAGCATCCTGTTTCACACAATGGCCCACCAGATGCCGCTGGAAGCCACAGGCAGGAGTTGAGGGCATGCCCTCTCTCCTGCTGTTACTCCCCTGCAACTGGTACTCAGAGGCATCCTGCCTTTGAGGCTGGAGGTGGCCTATAGCCCTCCAATTAGTAGCCGTTGATAGACCTCTCCTCCATGAAGTTATCCAAAAAAACCCTTAAAGCCATCCAGGTTGTTGGCTGTCACCACATCTTGTGGCAGAGAATACCACAAATTGATTATGCGTTGTGTGAAAAAATACGTCGGTTTGCTGGTCCTAAATTTCCTGGTAATCAATGTCATGGGATAACCCCTGGTTCTAGTGTTATGTGAGAGGGAGAAGAATTTCTTTCTATCCACTTTCTCCATAGCATTGCATGATTTTATAGACCTCTATCATGTCTCCTCACAGTCATCTTTTTTCTAAACTAAATAGCCCCACGTGTTGTAGCCTTGCCTCATAAGAAAGGTGCTCTAGGTCCCTGATCATCTTGGTTGCCCTCTTCGGCACCTTTTCCAGTTCTACAATGTCCTTTCTTAGACGTGGTGACCAGAATTGTACACAGTACTCCAGGTGTGGCCGCACCATCGTTTTATATAAGGGCATTATAATATTAGCAGTTTTATTTTTAATCCCCTTCCTAATGATCCCTAGCATGGATCATTGTTCCTTAGTCCAGATCCTTAGTGTGCACTGATGCTCTGTTAGGATTTCAGCCACAGAGAGCATGAAACATCTCAATCAGGCAGCCACTAGAATCTGGGAATCAGCTTTGACAGGGGTAGGTACACCACAATAGAAGTGTTTTCCTTCAGCTGCAAAAGGCAGCCAGTGAGGGAGCATGACAAATGCCTAAGGGGAGGGTATTCCATAACTTGGGAGTCGTTGGTGAAAAGGCTGTGTCCAGCATCACCTACTGAACATGTCTCAGAAAGAGGTGGAGCCCAGAGCAGTGACCCAGAAGGTGACTAGGCAGGTTCATATGGGAGGTACCTGAAGGTCAGGTCCTTTATTTGCCCCCGTGGGCTAACCAATGGGAGGGTGTGTGGCTAGAAAAACACATTCTAGCTTACAGAATACAGGAGCCCCTTGTTATCAGTGGTTTTGTGGATCGCGGTTTCATGTATCCATGGATGGATCTTAGAGACCCAGTTTCTTTATCTGCCGCATGAAATGTAGGCAATTTCCACCTATCCACAGTTCCTGAGTGGTCGGAAATGACTTCTGATGCCATTTCCGGCTGCCATTTTGAAGCACAGAGCCATTTTGTGGCTCTTTTTTGGTTTTTTTTAAAAGAAATTAAAATGAAAAAATAAAAGTATTTGGGGGACATTCCTGGAGAACAAGGTACTATGCTGTTCTACCCTTATTTCTGCCCCCCCGCTTTTTTAGCAGTTTTTTAAGCTCAAGGAACCTAAACCGCCCCCCACTCCAGGCACAATCCCCAGAAATTGGCGGGAACAGAACCCCTGTGAATAATGAGGGCCACCTGCACAGACTCACTAGTTTTACTGAAACAAATTAAAGCGGTTTATTCAGGCATTAAGTGTTTTACAGAGAAAATAAGGATAAATTAAGCAAAGGAACTTAGATGCATGCATGGAAAAGAAACACAGAATTTTTTTTTTTAATACAACATGGTAAGCTTCATACAATTATGCAGTTAAATCAAACTTCTTCCCTCCTCCTGCTGCTTAGATCATTTGAAAGGTATATTTGTTCCCAGCAATAAATAGTTTTAAACAAAAGGGGAAAGCAATGAAAGGTGGGGAGAAAGTCTTATTTAAAGATAAAGAAGCTTCCCTTCATCCTGAAAAACTATTATTATTATTATTATTATTTCGATTTCTATACTGCCCTTCCAAAAATGGCTCAGGGCGGTTTACACAGAGAAACAACAAATAAATAAGATGGCTCCCTGTCCCCAAAGGGCTCACAATCTAAAAAGAAACATAAGATAGATTCCAGCAACATTCACTGGAGGGGTGCTGTGCTGGGGGTGGAGAGGGCCAGTTACTCTCCCCCTGCTAAATAAAGAGAATCACCACATTAAAAGGTGCCTCTTTGCCAAGTTAGCAGGGGCTAACGTATTATTAGTTTAATTTATTTATTTATTATTTATTAATATAATTTATTATTATTAACTTTATTAGTCTTAAAAGGGAAATAACAAACAAAAGCCAATAGGCCCTGAAGGATCCTTCAACATACCAAGCCTCCAGTTTTTATACCTCAGCCAAATTACCTCAACTTTTCAGGCCTTCTGTTGGTTGAATTCTCTTAGCAAGCAAGCCATCTTCATATTAATTAATAAAATAAGTTCTCTATTGAGTAATGATGACTTGGGGCATTGCAGATACTGTCCTTTTTGTTCTCAAATTTTCAGTTGTGAGTATGCAAACAAGCTCAGATTGATATAAACATTGTATCAAAAAGTTTGGTTACCTGGACCCTGTGATACTTTATTATTTTATTTTTATTTTTACAAGTATATCCTGCTATTCCTCCCAGGAGCTCCCATTGTAGCTTATGTTCAGACATCAACAAGATAGTCAAGGTCTTTTCACTGATTACCATTCTTTCTGTTCTTTCCTCATCCCAAAAGCAGCATTGTTCTCACTTCATCAAACTGCTGATGGCTTAAAATCTATCTATCTATCTATCTATCTATCTATCTATCTATCTATCTATCTATCTATCTATCTATCAAATTTGTACACTGCCCCAAACTTTCATCTCTGGGCTGGTTAACAACAGCATAAAACAAGTTAAAACATATACAAAAACTTAAAACAATTTAACAATTTAAAAATCACCCACCAATTAAAACCTTAAAATTTTAAAGAACTGAAAAACCTTGGGTGAAGAAGTGGGTTTTCAAATGCTTTTTAAAAATTGTCAGAAATGGGGAGGACCATATCTCAGTAGGGAGTGCATTCCACAATCTCGGGTCAGTAGCTGAGAAGGCCCGTCCCCGTGTGGCCACCAGCCGAGCTGGCGGCAACTGGAGACGGATCTCTCCGGACAACCTCAGTGGGCTGTGGGGCTCATAATGAAGAGGACGTTCTCTTAGATGCCCAGGGCCTAAGTCATTTAGGGCTTTATAAGTTATAACTAGCACTTTGTATTTTGCCCAGAAGCCTATAGGCAGCCAGTGTAACTCCATCAGTAAAGGAGTAACATGGTGTCTCCAAGATGACCCAGAGACCAACCGGGCTGCCGCATTCTGGAACAACTTGAAGCTTCCGGACTACATACAAAGGCAGCCCCACATACAGCGCACTACAGAAGTCAAGTCTGGAGGTTACCAACATATGTACCACTGTTTTGAGGTCATTCATCTCAAGAAACAGATGCAGCTGGTGTATCAGTCAAAGCTGATAGAAAGCCCCTCTGGCCACCGCCTCAACCTGAGATACCAGGGAGAGGTGTGGATCCAGAAGTACTCCCAGACTGTGAACCTGTTCCTTTTGGGGAAGTGTGACCCCATCTACAACAGGGAGATCAAAATCGTCTCTGGAATTCTGGCCCCGCACAATAAGTACCTCCATCTTATCTGGATTCAGTCTCAGTTTATTCTCCCTCATCCAGCCCATTACTGCTTTCAGGCAAGCATTTAGGGACGTTATGCCATCTCCTGAAGAAGTTGACATGGAGAAGTAGACCTGGGTGTCATCAGCATACCATGATGATCTCTTCCAGCAGTTTCATCTAGATGTTAAAGAGCATTGGAGAAAGTATGGAGCCTTGAGGGACACCATACTTAAGCTCAGATTTCAAAGAGCAACAGTCTCCAATCGACACCATCTGGAATCTGTCCAAGAGGTAGGAGCAGAACTACTGTAAAACAGTGCCTCCCACCCCCAACACTCTCAGATGTTCCAGAAGGATACTATGGTCGATAGTATCGAAAGCCGCTGAGAGGTCCAAAAGGACCAACAGAGTCACACTTCCTCTGTCAATTCCCAATTGGAGATTATCCATCAGGCCGACCAAGGCAGTCTCCACCCCATAGCCCGCCCGAAAGCCAGTTTGAAATGGGTCTAGAAGATAATCAGTTTCCTCCAGGACCACCTGGAGCTCAGAGGCCACCACCTTCTCAATTCCCTTATTATTTTAAACATATTTTTATACCGCCCAAAACTTACGCCCAAAACTTACCTTGCCCAGCCATGGGAGGTTACATAAGAACAGCCCTGCTGGATCAGGCCCAAGGCCCATCTAGTCCAGCATCCTGTTTCGCACAGTGGCCCACCAGATGCCGCTGGAAGCCACAGACAGGAGTTGAGGGCGTGCCCTCTCTCCTGCCATTACTCCCCTGCAACTGGTACTCAGAGGCACCCTGCCCTTGATGCTGGAGGTGGCCCACAGCCCTCTGACTAGTAGCCATTGATAGACCTCTCCTCCATGAAGTCATCCAAACCCCTCTTAAAGCCATCCAGGTTGTTGGCTGTCACCACGTCCTGTGGCAGAGAGTTCCACAAGTGGATCACGCGTTGTGTGAAAAAGTACTTCCGTTTGTTGGTCCTAGACCTCCTGGCAATCAATTTCATGGAGTGACCCCTGGTTCTAGTGTTGTGAGAGAGGGAAAAGAATCTCTCTCTCTCCACTTTCTCTACACCATGCATGATTTTATAGACCTCTATCATGTCTCCCCGCAGTCGTCTTTTTTCTAAACTATAAAGCCCCAGGTGTTGTAGTCTTGCCTCATAAGAAAGGTGCTCTAGGCCCCTGATCATCTTGGTTGCCCTCTTCTGTACCTTCTCCAGTTCAACAATGTCCTTTTTAAGATGTGGTGACCAGAATTGTACACAGTAATCTAAGTGTGGTCACACCATAGTTTTGTATAAGGGCATTATAATGTTAGCCGTTTTATTTTCAATCCCCTTTCTAATGATCCCTAGCATGGAATTTGCCTTTTTCAAAGCTGCCGCACATTGAGTCGACACGTTCAACGAACTGTCCACCACAACCCCAAGATCCCTCTCCTGGTCCGTCACCGACAGCTCGGATCCCATCAGCATATTCTTGAAGTTGGGTTTTTTTGTCCCAATGTGCATCAATTTACACTTGCTAACATTGAACCGCATTTGCCATTTTGTCGCCCACTCCCCCAGTTTGGAGAGATCCTTTTGGAGCTGCTCACAATCCGTTTTGGATTTCACTACCCGGAAGAGTTTGGTATCATCTGCAAATTTGGCCACATCGCTGCTTACCGCTGCTTCTAGATCATTTATGAATAAATTAAAAAGCAGCGGTTCCAGTACAGATCCTTGGGGGACCCCACTTCTTACTACCCTCCATTGTGAAAACTCTCCATTTATACCTACCCTCTGTTTTCTGTCTTTCAACCAGTTAGCAATCCACACATGTACTTGTTGGAAAGCTCAGAATGGTCAGTTCTTGACTCAGGCTACCTAAGATGGATCCTTACAGGTCAAGTCTTTTTTTAGACACACCTTGGTGAAAGCATTCCCTTATTTTCAGTCCCCAGGTCGCAAGCTGTTGGTTAGGATAGGTGAGTAGTGACCAGGGAAAGGGCCTTTTCTGTGGTGGCACCATGCTTCTGGATGTCCTTCTTGCTTCAGTACACCTGACACCAATGCAAATGGTTTTTTTGTGCCAGGTGGAAACTTCTTTGCCGAGGTTCAGTCTTGCTGAATGGATGAGTTTTGATATCTGTAAACCCAGCATGGCTGAGTTTTACTGCAGCTTATTTTGATATCTGTTTTAAGCTGAACTCTTTGTTTGTTTGTTTGTTTGTTTGTTTGTTTGTTTGTTTGTTTGTTTGTCATACTTGTATACTGGCCAAAATATACATCTCTGGATGGTTTACAATTAAAAAATACAAACAAAGCAAAAAGGTTAAAAATATTACAATAATTTAAAACTTAAAATTATGTTAAAAACTATTAAATCAGTATCTAGTTAAAAGCCTGGGTGAAAACATGTGTCTTAAAGTTGTCAGAGATTTGCTTTTATTTGAATATTCTGTTCAATATTCTGTCCTGCTTTTCTGCATAAGCCTTATTAAAATCAGAGTATAAAGTATTATCATTCCAAAATGACAAAACATGCCACTGAAGTCCTTCTTCTCCCCTTCTAGATGCAGACCAATGCAAGAAGTGTCCAGATGATCAGCATCGAAACAAGGACCGAGACCAGTGTGTCCCCAAAATCATAACGTTCCTTTCCTATGAAAACTACCTGGGGATCAGCCTAGCTTTCTTTGCCCTGTTCTTATCCCTAACCACAGGTTTTGTCTTAGTAATATTCATTATATATCAAAACACTCCAGTAGTGAAAGCCAACAACCGCGACCTCTCCTACATTCTCGTCTCCCTCCTGCTTTCCTTTCTGTCCTCCTTACTATTCATTGGCCAGCCTGGGAAGGTGATCTGCCTTCTCCAACAAACCACATTTAGCCTCATCTTCTCAGTTGCCGTCTCTTCTGTGTTGGCCAAAACCATCACTGTGGTGGTCACATTCATGGCCACCAAGCCAGGGAACAAGATGAGGAGATGGCTGGGGAAGAGCTTGGCCAACTCCATTGTCATTTCTTGTTCTGGTGTTCAAGTTGGCCTCTGCACCTTCTGGCTGGGAATGTCTCCACCCTTCCCAGAATCCGACATGTACTCCCAGCCTGGACAGATCACTCTGCAGTGTAATGAAGGGTTTTCTGCCATGTTTTATAGCGCTCTTGGCTACATGGGCTTCCTAGCTGCCATCTGTTTCACAGTGGCTTTCTTAGCCAGGAAGCTGCCTGGGGCATTCAATGAAGCCAAGTTGATCACCTTCAGCATGTTAGTCTTTTGCAGTGTTTGGGTGTCTTTTGTGCCTGCCTACCTGAGCACGAAGGGGAAATACATGGTGGCTGTGCAGGTCTTCTCTATCTTGGCCTCCGGTGCTGGATTGCTGGGTTGCATTTTTATTCCCAAATGCTACATTATTCTTTTGCGGCCTGGTCTGAACACAAAGGAACAGTTAATGATGAAAAGCAAAGATGATACCTAATTATTTGATGAGTGAACTCTCCCCAGCCTGCTTTGCTATAGTATTGGATTCGAAAAGCCAAGCTCACCCCTGCTAACTGAGCAAAGAGGCACCTTTTAAAGTGGGGCTTCTCTTTTCTTTAGTAGGGGGAGAGCAACTGGCCCAATCCAGACCCAACACAGCACCACCACCACCCAGTGGTTGTGGCTGATGCCTACCTTGGTTTCTTTTGAGATTTTGAGCCCTTTGGGGACAGGAGCCCATCTTTCGTATTTATGTATCTATTTTCTATGTAAACTGCTCTTTTGTGAGAAAGCAGTATGTAAATATTTGTTTTTGTAGCATTCTATGAAAACCACCTCGAGAACTTTTGTTGAAAAGTGGTATGTAATTTTTTAGTAGGCGTAGAAGGTGTTCTCTAAATAATTTGAACAACTCCGTTAATTCTGAGTCTAATTCGGGTCTCATCATGCTCCTGATTAAATCAATGGATGCCACCGAGTCTAAACCCTGCCTTTTCATCTCCCCTTGAGCCTCCAAACTTGGTGGGAGAGGGGCTGCTGCTGTGTGAGTGAGGATGTGAGAACAGTTTCTCTTTTCCTGCAGCTCAACCCCCGCCGGCCATCTCATGCTTGACATCTTGCCTTCCCCTTCCTCTCTTCCTGAGACTTGGAATCCCCATGACAGTGTACTGACCAGGCATATTGCCTCAGTTTTCTCTTCAGTTCCTCCCTCTCATGTGACCCTCACATACAGTGGCTTACGTACTATACAGTGCCCCAGTGGAAGAGCGGGTCAGCTGCACTGGCTCCATGCAATTCCAGGCCATGTCCTTGCTGCTACTGAACGTACAGAGCCTCCATGGTTCCTTAAGAACTGGCTCACCACTGTAGAGATACTGCTCCCATTGGGAAGAATAGGAGCAGCATCAGTACAGCAGGGACGCAATTCTTAGGAGTCATGGAGGCACCGTGAGCTTGGTAGCAGCGAGGATGCAGTTTGGAATAACACAGAGCCAGCACATGCACCCTACTCTTCCACTGGCGGAACACCGCATGGCGTGTCGACCAGCTGGTCTATCTGGATGGTGGACATCATAGATGGCATCATACCTGACTGACACCACACTTCCTATTTTTAAAAAATGCTTTTTATTTTGACATTTCCACAACAACAAAAACGACGACAGTCAAGCAAGAACAGTCATCGTCATCAATAATGTCAAGTGATGTTAACTTTGTATATCAAAGTCTTTTTGTTTTTTTAAATAAATGAGGGTGGATTTCAAACATCCTGGTTTGTTGTGTGTTGCATTAGACTTGTCAGTGTAGTTCAAGAGAGGTATCCACACACACTTCCTTCCACTCCTATGCCCAGGCAGGATTACTACATTGCACGATGGAGGGCCTCAGCCTGGCCACCCCTGGTAAAGACTGTACCCGGTTCCCAATTCCCCAAGGCAAACCCTTTTTTCCCTTTTTTCTTTTTCTTTTTGCTTGTGATTAGGTGGAAAGAGCAAAGTGGCTGTAAACCTCTGTAGCACACCCTAAACCCAAATGGCCATCACCTAAGCAGCCACCAATTCTTTTTCTGCTTGGGGACCTGGCCTATAGATTACTCCAGAGCTCTGCTTGCAGAAAGACTGCCTACCTGTAAGTTTTACTGAATTTTCTCAGTTTATGATTGGTCAGACTGTTTAATTTCTGATAAAAACAGCCCTTTGTAAGTACCTGCTCTTGCTTCCCTTCCATGGAAGGGGCCTATTGTACTTAACAGTAAGCAGTGATGATCACTAGGCTAGGAGTACTAGGCTAGGCTCTGATATTTATGTGAATTGGTGTTGAAAGGGCACTAACAATTGCTGGAACTCCATCAAAACCAGTTGCAAAAATGTCAGAACTCCAAATTATTGCAGTTATTGAATTAACTAGATTGTATAGCACTTAATAGCTATTGCCAATCATCTCCACAGAATGAAAAATGGATATATATCAGGTAGAGCATCTGCCAGCATCCTTCCAGACTAATGTTGCGCTTGCCAAGAACGTTGCGCTAGTGCATGAATGTTGTGCTAGTGAATTGTGCAACTTTGGAAGCTTGCATTCCAGACTGGTGTTGTGCTAGCACAAACATCCTTGCATTTGAGTAACAAGGTGTGCAACCTCCTGTGACAACCTCTTTCTCTAATTATGTTATTTCTGTAAGAATGCAACTTGGGGAAGCCATGTGGCCTTTTTGCAGGTGCACAACTTTGTTGGTCTAGTCCAGTGTTAGTCTAGTGAGTGTGCACAGTGTTAGCCTAGCTGTTGGCCATTCGACATGAAAATCTCTGTTCGGATCTTTCCTCACTTCAAGGATGCCTAGGATTTACAGGAATCTCTCCTGGGTGAATTAACAACATGTACAATCAGACAATGGCGCAGCAGGGAAGCAAGAGGTTGCTGGTTCGAATCCCTGCTGGTATGTTCCCCAGACTATGGGAAACACCTATATCGGGCAGCAGTGATATAGGAAGATGCTGAAGGGCATCATCTCATACTGCGTGAGAGATGGCAATGGTCAACCCCTCCTGTATTCTACCAAAGACAACCACATGGCTCTGTGGTCGCCAGGAGTCGACACCGACTTGACAGCTCAACATTAATTTTTACTTTACACTCAGACAGGAGACCTTTCCATACATTGAGCATTTTAACACTTCTCCCCTGAGTGTACTTTCTCATGGGCAGTAAGGTTTGTCCTCTGACTGAAGCTTTTTCCACACACTGAACAATTGTATGGTTTCTCCCCTGTGTGGACTCTTCGATGTGTAGTAAGGTTGGCCCGCTGACTAAAGCTTTTTCCACACTCTGAGCACTGATATGGTTTCTCTCCTGTATGGATTCTTTGATGAGAAGTCAGGCTAGTGCGCTGACTAAAGCTTTTTCCACACTCAGCACATGCAAAAGGCTTCTCCCCCGTGTGGATTCTTTGATGATCAACAAGGTGTACCCTCCGACTGAAGCTCTTTCCACAGGCCGAGCATGCAAATGGCTGCTCCCCTGTGTGGATTCTTCGATGGTTAGTGAGGCTGCTGTTCAGAAAAAAGCTCTTTCCACACTCTAGGCATGCAAATGGCTTCTCCCCTGTGTGGATTCTTTGGTGTAAAACAAGGCTTTGTCTATAACTAAAGCTCTTTCCACATTCAGAGCATATAAATGACATCTCCCCTGTGTGGATTTTTTTATGGTGTTTAAGGCCATTGCTCTGAGCGAAGCTCTTTCCACACTCAGAGCATGCGAATGGTTTCTCCCCTCTGTGATCTTTCTGATGTGTTGTAAGATGGATCTTTTGGTTAAAACTCTTTCCACACTTTGTGCATTTAAACAATTTCTCCCCACTGTGAACTGCCTGATGTTGACTAAGGCCTATCCTGTTACTGAAGCTCTTTCCACACTCTGAACATGTAAAAGGATTGTTGCTTGCATGGATTCTTTGATGTACAATAAGGTGAGTCTTCTGGTTGAAGCCCTTTCCACACATTGAGCATTTAAATGGTCTCTCTCCTGTGTGGATTCTTGCATGTGAAGCAAGGGCTGTGCTCTGAGTGAAGCTCTTTCCACACTCCGAGCATGTAAATGGTTTCTCCCCTGTATGGATTCTTTGGTGCACAATAAGGTGTACCCTCTGTTTAAACCTCTTTCCACACTCAGAGCATTGATATGGTTTCTCTCCTGTGTGTATTCTTTGATGTATAATAAGTTGCATCCTCTGGTGGAAACTCTTTCCACACACAGAACATGTAAATAGTTTTTCCCCTGTGTGGATTCTTTGATGGTTAATAAGGCTACTACTCAGAAAAAAGCTCTTTCCACACTGTAGACATGCGAACGACTTCTCCCCGCTGTGGATCCTGTGATGTAAAGCAAGACTTTGCCTGTGACTGAAGCTCTTTCCACACTCGGAACATATAAATAACATCCTCCCTCTGTGCATTTGTTGATGGTAATTACGGCTATGTCTCTGAGAAAAACTCTTTCCACACTCTGAACATTGATAAGGTTTATCTCCAGTGTGGACCTGTTGATGTCTAGTGAGGCCTGCCCGCCTACTGAAGCTCTTTCCACACTTGGAGCATTTAAATGGTTTCTTGCCTGTGTGGATTCTTTGATGTATGGTAAGGTAGATCTTCCGGTTGAAGCTCTTTCCACATTCTAAGCATTTAAATGGTTTCTCTGCTGTAGGCACTCTTTTTTGTTCGTGAAGACATGATTTGCTAGGTAAGATCTTTGCACACTGAGAGAACTTGTTCTCTTCGGTTATTTTGTGATCTTCTTCCAATGCTAGAATTTCATGGAAGTCAGCTCCTTCAGAAGCAAGGGATTTCTGCTTCCTCCTCTTTTCTGTTTTAGTTTTTCTTCTCTGCTGTTCATCCACTCTCTTACTCTTCCTCCCATCACCTGCAGGGATAAATAGGAAAACAGAGGGGGAGAAATGGAGCTTCAGGAATGAGGAAGCAAAACTTTGGTTAGCAGGGATGAGAGATAGGTCCTTCTCAGTTGTGCCCACCCCCCGCCACCAGCTCTGGACTGCTCTCCCTGAAGAGTTTTGTCATGCATCCTCCCTTAGGGTTTAAAAATAAATAAATTAAAACTCATTTGTTTAGAGAGAGATGACTTTTTTAAAAAAATTAGTTTTATTACTTGTATCTGTGCCTATGTTATTGTTGTAAGCTGCCCGTAGCAGTAGTACACTGGAGTTTTAGGGCAATCTGATGAGTTTTTAAAATTTTTATTGCATCTGTTTTACTTAATTTGTTTTATGCTGTCTGGCAGTGTTCCCTCTAACAGGGATTCCCAGATGTGGTTGACTACAACTCCCAGCATCCTCAGCCAAAGGCCACTGAAGCTGGGGATGCTGGGAGTTGTAGACAACAACATCTGGGAATCCCTGTTAGAGGGAACAGTGCTGTCTGGTGTTTTACCAGTTTTGCTGTTTTGTTTTATACTGTTTTTATTGTTTTGCTTTCGTGAGCCACCCCAAGCAGTACTGCACCGGAGGGGAAGGATGTAAATATTTTAAATGAAATAATACACAAAACCAATTAAACAGAAAAAGACAATGGGGAGGAAGATCCTACCACAAATGAAATGGCAGCTGACATCCAAACTAAGTTACTCAAAATTACTACTACAGTAAGGAACTACTTAGAAGTAATTTAGTCTGGATGTCAACAGGCCTCTCTTTGGCACTAGCTTTACAACAACAGATATTTATATACCGCTTTTCAACAGAAGTTTCCAAAGCAGCTTACATTGAGAAATAATTAAATAAGATGGATGCCTATCCCCAAGGGGCTCACAATTTAAAAAGAAACATTAGACACCAGCAGCAGCCACTGGAGGGATGCTGTGCTGGGGATGGATAGGGTCAGTTGCTCTCCCCTTGCTCGATAAAGAGAATCACCACATTAAAAAGGAGTCTCTTTGCCCAGTTAGCAGGGTTTAGGTTTAGGTTTAGGTGTGCTTTGTGTGCATCAAAGTCCCAGGCCGGATCTTTGAAACCACCAGTTGAAGGATCTCAAATAGCAGAGGTGGGAAGACCTCAGCCTGAGAGCATAAAGGGGCAATGTCAGTCAAAGGAGACAGTACCTGCTAATACATGGACTAATGGGAGATTGCCGAGATAGTATTTATTTATTTATTAAAAATTTATACCACTTTTATACTAAAGGCACTCAAAAGCAGCATACAAAATGCTTAAACACACTTTGAAAACAAAACAAACTGCTAAAATGGCAACAGCAGCACACATAAAATCAATGGCTGACATCCAGACTAACTTACAGAATAGTACTATCCTGGAGCTATTAAAATGACCGAATTAATTTCAATGGGACTACTCAGGAATATCAACCCATAGCCAGTGGCCACCAAAAACCCATTGGAACAAAAAACATTTCACCTGGCAATGGATGGAATTGATAGAGGTGCTTATTGCATGTCCAGAGGGAGAGATCTCTGTGCCACCACAAAAAAGGCTCTGTCCTGGGCCACTGAACACACATCAGATAACTGAACACACATCAGATAACGGGTGTAGCTATGGGCATGGCTATGGGGGCTCTCATGGAGAGTACCTGCACTTCTGAATTTGGGACCACACCACTGCCAACAAGTAATAATGAATTTATTGCGCCCACTTGGGTGGGAAAGTTCCCTTGCCAAAAAAAAAAGGGGGGGGGGAACAAATTTGGCACCGCAAAAAGAAAAGTGTGTGTGCGGGGGAGCTCATTTTCAAGAATGGATCATACACCCCTTCAGAACTTGTTAGGCCCCAGATGGTTCTTCAAATATTTATTTCGTTTATTTTCATTTATTTTATGGATTTATATACTACCGACAACTTGCATCTCTAGGTAGTTTACCTCCATATATTCAAGATACGTTATGTTCAAGACATCCTGCTGACAGTGCACAGATATTTCTGTAGCTCAATGGAGATGGGTCCTAGGTCAGTGGTAGAGCATCTGCTTTGATCAGAAGGTCCCATGTTCAGTTCCTGGCAACATCTCCAGAAAGGGCTGGTAAAGACCCCTGCTTGAAATCTTGGGTCCCCAGATGTTATTGGACTAACTCCCATAATCCCCAGCCCCAGTGGCCTTTGGCTGGGGATTATGGGAGTTGAAGTCCAATAACATCTGGGGACCCAACGTTTAGAATCCCTGGTGTAGACCACCAAAGGACCAATGGTCTGACTTGGTATAAGGCAGCTGCCTACATTTTCCCCACCCAACCCCAATTTGGACACAAATGATTTATCACTATACAGTAAATTCCCCTTCCCACTGTTCCATAAAGTACACCTTGGCTTTTCTTTGACATGTGGCCTTTAGGCAGAGGAGCTCTCTGTCAGGAAAATGCACAGCTGGCTCTGCCTGACAAAGAGATCTGCCACAATCAAAGGAGGTACCTGCTGAGCTCTCTCCTTCCTCAAAGCTCTTGACCAATAGGTCTTTCTCTCCTTCCAGCCAGGAGGTGAGGTCAGGTTTGGAAAGTGGAAGTCCTATTTTTGGAGGAAAAACAGACAAGTAAGTTCTTGCACATTCCAAGGGGATGACGCCATAGCTCAGTTGTAAAGCATCTCCAGGTTCAATCCCTGCCGGCGTTTGCAGGCAAGGCTGGTCAAGACCCCTGCCTTGATGGCTTGTTCATTCTCTCTCACCATACATTTTTTGTAATTTGAGTTGGCATAGGTGTGAGCTCTGAATCAGATATTGCCTCTGCCATGTGTTCACCGGATGGCCTTAGGGAACCGATCTCTGTTTCAGTCCTGCAGTGGGGATTTTAATTCTCAACTATCTTACAGGATGGTTGCATGGACTACTGAAGTAATGTATGTGAAGTGTTTTTGGACACTATAAGTGTTATTTACAGGCGAAACTCGGAAAATTAGAATATCGTGCAAAAGTCCATTAATTTCAGTAATGCAAATTAAAAGGTGAAACAGATATATGAGATAGACGCATTACATGCAAAGCGAGATAAGTCAAGCCTTAATTTGTTATAATTGTGATGATCATGGCGTACAGCTCATGAAAACCCCAAATCCACAATCCCAGAAAATTAGAATATTACATGGAACCAAGAAGGCAAAGATTGTAGAATAGAACAATATCGGACCTCTGAAAAGTATACAGTGTACTGTGCTTGATTGGCCAGCAAACTCGCCTGACCTGACCCCATAGAGAATCTATGGGGCATTGCCAAGAGAAGGATAAGAGACATGAGACCAAACAATGCAGAAGAGCTGAAGGCCGCTAATGAAGCATCCTGGTCTTCCATAACACCTCATCAGTGCCACAGGCTGATAGCATCCATGCCACACCGCATTGAGGCAGTAATTGCTGCAAAAGGGGCCCAAACCAAGTACTGTATACATATGCATGCTTATACTTTTCAGAGGTCCGATATTGTTCTATTCTACAATCCTTGTCTTCTTGGTTCCATGTAATATTCTAATTTTTAGATTAACGGGTGCTAGTAGACCACCCCCGTCCCCCCGAGTGCGGCCGCCAGCGGGCCCAGTCCTTCCCAGTCCTCCCCGCCGTGGCCACCGCCACCTCTTGTTGAGGCCGTGGCTCCGCCGCCGCCATCAGGGCCAGTCACCCCGCCGCGGCAGCCGTTGCCTCACCCGCACTCTTGCCGCCGCGGCAGCCGCCGCCATCGGGGCCAGTCACCCCGCTGCGGCCACCGCCACCTCTTGCTGAGGCCGCGGCTCTGCCGCCGCCGCCTCGCCCACACTCTCCTCTGGCCCAAGTCCTCCGCACTCTCCTCCGTTGGCGGCGGCCGCTTCTCCTCGGCCGCTGCTTCTCCTCCTCCAACATGGCGGCGGCGGCCGCCATCGGGGCCAGTCGCCCCGCCGCGGCCACCACCACCTCTGGCCGAGGCCGGCCCGCATTCTCCTCTGGCCGGAGTCCTCCGCGCTCTCCTCTGTTGGCAGCAGCCACTTCTCCTCGGCCACCGCTTTTCCTCCTCCAACATGGCCGCCCGTGTCTGGGCGGCCGTATCTTTCTCGGCTGTTCTGGGCATGCGCTCCGCGCATGCCCAGAACAGCCGAGAAAGACACGGGCCGAAGAAAGACACGGGATCACGCTTTAGCTCTTTATTATAGAGGATATTCATTTCCTCTACAGTCATCTTCCGACCAGTAACACTTGCATTCAAACTGACCTTAACCATCGCAGGCTACTCCCCCCACCTGCATATGGAATCCCCACTGCCCAATCACCACGGTGCCACAGCGCCTCCTCCCTATCTGCATATGGAATTCCCACTGCCCAATCAGGTGCTTCTGCTCACTAACCCTCACGAGAGCTGCCATGCACGGGATGAGTTATGGGTACGTCTTAGAGAATTATATATATAGAAGATAGTATATAATATTTAGTATATATTAAATGTAGTATATAATAAAAAGTCTTTATATATTTTATACTTTTAATATATAATTTAATGGGGGGCGGAATTCCATGTGCTGGATGGGGTTACACTCCCCCAGAAGGAACAGGTACGCAGCTTGGAAATACTCTTGGATCCAGGCCTCACCCTGGCCTCTCAGATGAAGGCTATGGCCAGAAGCGCTTTCCCAACTTTGGCTAATTCGACAGCTGTGTCCATTCCTTGAAGAGAATGATCTCAAAACAGTGGTGCATCAGCTGGTAACCTCTAGGCTTGACAACTGCAATGTGCTCTACATGGGGCTGACTTTGTACGTAGTTTGGAAACTTCAGTTAGTACAAAATGCGGCAGCCAGATTGGTCTGTGGGGAAACCTGGAGAGAGCATATTATGCCTGTTCTCAAACAGTTGCACTGGCTGCCTATATATTTCCGGGCAAAATACAAAGTGCTGGTTATTACGTTTAAAGCTCTGAATGGCTAGGGTGGCTAGGACTACCTTAGAAAGCGCCTTCTTTGATATGATCCCCATCGCTCATTGAGGTCATCTGGAGAGGTCCGTCTCCAGTTACCACCAGTACATCTGGTGGCGACTCGGAGCCGGGCCTTTTCTGTAGCTGCGCCTGGCCTATGGAATGCACTCCTGGCAGATATCCACATTTTAGACTCTTTGTTGGTCTCTAAGAGAGCCCTAAAACTTACTTGTTTGGCCTGGCCTCCCAAGGTTTTTAAATTGGTTTTTTTAAGTATTTTAATTAGTTTTAAATGGTTTTTGAATTGTTTTTATATTGTTTTTAGCACTGTGTCTTAAACGGTGTGTATTTTATGTCTTCTTAGATTTGTTGTACACAGCCCAGAGCCTTTGAATAGGATGGTTTATAACTTTTTTTTTAATGTGGCACCCCGCTCCTGTTGTTTCCTGCTGGATCTGCCCCTGCGTATGTTCACAGAACACGGTGGACATTAATAGTTACTCATTCCCAGAGACCTCCCGCGGGTGGAGAGATCTGCACCCCTGGAAAGAGAATAGTTTCAGAGTTGTCAAAATACCATCCCTTCAGTGCACTGATTCAGACCAACAGCAGCAGCAATTCCTGTCTTTTGTATCTGTCAATCGAGGACAAGGATGGAGCCTTACCCAGCCAGGCCAGATGCCCAGAATTCTCCTCCATGACTTCCCTGTGGAGAGCCCTTTGGCCTGGATGCAGCAGAGCCCACTCCTCCTCGGAGAAACACACAGCCACCTCCTCAAAGCTCACCGGTCCCTGAAAGAAGAAGAAGTAATGAGTTTCTCCTTACAGATAAAGTAATGAGGTGGCTGGAGGTTCTCTTGCAAGACCCAAAGCTTTGTCAGTGGAGTTCAAAGAGTATTTAGTGGGCAACAACAACAGAAGCTAAAGGAAAGAGAAAGTTTCTCAGACCGACTCTGGCGGCCCTCCGACCATTTCTCCAGTGATTTTCCTCCTACCTGATCTGGTGATGGCCCAGCAACAGCTTCTGCTCCGCCATAAAGAGGAGAAGGCCTAGAATGAAGCCTATTGGTCATTTCACCACCTGTGATGGAGACAGAGGAGGGGTGGGGAAGAAGCTCGATCTTTCATAAGCATTTTCTATTTCAGTCCCTGAATGAAGACAGTTCAAAATGTTGGGCACAATTCAAAGCTCTGGTTCAAATGGATAAAGTCTCACACTGTTTGAAGGAAACTCTTTTGTAACATGTGGGGCTAGAGAGAATCAGCTCCCCCACATGGGGTTCAAGGGGAACATGAGTGCAGCCATGGATTTCAGGCACACTCAAGAAAGAGAGGCCAAATTGAAGCAAGGTCCACTCCTCATTACCCATCAAAGTGGCAGCTCCATCTCCCTCCGGCACAATCCTCCTGAAATTCAGCCTCTGCCTGGTGGTGTCAGACGGAGCCTCTTCTGCCCCTGGGAAACCAGACACCACTTTGGAAAACATCTCTTGCATCTGAAAGCAGTAGAAAGCATCCCAGATAGGAAAGAGAAGAAATTAGGAAATGAACTTATTTATTGACTCTGTGCTTGCAATCCCCCACCTTCAGCAGAAGCACTCCCCGGGCAACAATAATAAAAACACAGCACAAAACACAAAGATCAAAACAGTCACCTCAGGAAGCTGACTAAAAGAAACTTGGATGATGTTTTCAAATGGCCTGGGGAGACCAAAAGGGTTTTTGCTAGGTAGTGTATAAAGCCATGAGGCAAGAGCCCTCTAGCATGAATTGGAGATTCCTGGTAATTTCCACAATCTTGCATCATGTTCCACAGTAGTATGCCTGTCTTAGGAATGTGAGATTCCCTTTAAACACCCATTACACAGATTTCCACAATCTTGCATCATGTTCCACAGTAGTATGCATGTCTTAGGAATGTGAGATTTCCTTTAAACACCCATTACACAGATCGTTAGAACCTGCCCAGTGTCTGGGCAGGTTCTAACGATCTGGGCAGGTTCTAACGATCTGTGTAATGGGCAGGTTCTAACGATCTGGGCAGGTTCTAACGATCTGTGTAATGGGCAGGTTCTAACGATCTGTGTAATGGGTGTTTAAAGGAAATCTCACATTCCTAAGACATGCATACTACTGTGGAACATGATGCAAGATTGTGGAAATCTGTGTAATGGGTGTTTAAAGGGAATCTCACATTCCTAAGACAGGCATACTACTGTGGAACATGATGCAAGATTGTGGAAATTACCAGGAATCTCCAATTCATGCTACAGGGTACTATGATGTAGATAAGATCATCAAGCTAAATTCTAATCTTGATTGAATTAGATTCCCCTGCTAACTGAGCAAAGAGGCACTTCTGCAAACACATACTGTACAAAATGAATGATTGTACCTGGGTTTATTTTAAAAATGATACTGGGCACAGCCCTCTGAAATGTGGGACACAACTAAGGAAGTATATTGCTGAACATGTATTCAATGTAACATGTGAATAAACTGTACCTGGCTAGAGTTCTGTACCTGTCTACATGGTACACAGATTGTACAAATATTGAGCATAATGTGTGAAGAGGGCTAAAGTGTTGGTTGACACTTCCTGGGGAAAATATTTTGTAGTTGGAGTCCCACAGCTACAACGGCCATTTGAGGACAGAACAAGAGACCTGGGAGGTGACCGTGAAGTTCCTGGGAGGGAGACAGTCCTGCTGCAAGTAGAGCCAGAGATACGTCCCTCTCAGCAGCAGGAAGTTAATGATAAGAGCAGTTTGACAACGGAACCAGCAGGCCAAGGGAGACAGTGGGCTCTCCCTTGCTGGAGGTCTTCAAGCAGAGGCTGGTCTTTGGGAGATGCTTCATTCTGGATTTCCTGTGCTGAGGAGGGGCTAGACTAGATGGGGGCTGGACAAGACGCCTCTGACTCTATG
This sequence comes from Hemicordylus capensis, assembly GCF_027244095.1. NCBI lineage: Eukaryota > Metazoa > Chordata > Lepidosauria > Squamata > Cordylidae > Hemicordylus > Hemicordylus capensis. Next base: position 233,034,822 of record NC_069658.1, on the reverse strand, counting down.
ATTCTTGCTCCTGTATGTTCCCACACTCTCTGCGACTACCATGGCCAGCACAAGAGTTTTGGTGTTGGCAAACATGGAATCTCTGCTGCTTGGAGAAACATGCATCTGGTTCTGCATGCATCATGATCCTCACTGTCCCTGGAACTTCAAAGCTGCCGATAAGTGTCTTATGCTCCCACAACGAGGGTTCTCCCCACACATTCAGAACCATGGCCTAGCTGGGTTGGGACCTCCCTCCTAGGGATAAGTTCTAAAAAAAATTGAGCAGGGGTTTTTATGATTCTGTCCTACATGTTGTCCACCCCTTGAAATGACAGGGATAAAATGTTCTCACCTGCTGCTCTTCCCGCTTCTTCTCCTCTGCCTGGCTCAGGAGGAAACCTTCTGCCAGGGCCACTGCCTGGGAACTGGTCTCTGCTCCACATTCTCTGACCCAGCTTCCCAGCTCTGGGGGCAGGACAGTTAGGAACTGCTCCAGGATCACCAGGTCCAGCATCTGAGCTTTCGTGTGTCTCTCTGGCTTCAGCCACTGACAGCAAAGGTGGTGGAGTTGGCTGCAAACCTCCCGAGGACCCTCAGCCTTCTGGTACAGGAACTCCCTGAATTCCCAGTGCTGGACATCTGCGTTGGTGGTGACGTCTCCCAGGATCCTCTGCATGGTTATTCCCCAATTCCTGTCATTCCCAGCCTGGATGGCTCGAGGATCTTTTTCTGCTCTCTTCCACAATTCACAGTTTGCTGGGGTTTGCAAATCCATTTTCTCTTGGAGCTCAATTCAAGCTCCTAACATGGCCCAAATCTCTCCTTCCTCTGATACTACTTTAATTCCCAGGGCAAGAAGAGTCACTGCTTAGTCTCACAGGCCAATGAGTCTTTGTAAAGGTGGAAGTTTTTATTTATTTATTATTTAAACATTTATATTCCGCTCTTCCTCCAAGGAGCCCAGGGCAGCGTACATAGTTAAGTTTCTCCTCACAACAACCCGGTGAAGTAGGTTTGGCTGAGAGAGAAGTGACTGGCCCAGAGTCACCCAACAAGTATTATGGCTGAATGGGGATTTGAACTCGGGTCTTCCCGGTCCTAGTCCAGCACTCTAACCACTGCATCACACAAAACTCAGCTTCTCCCTGAGAAAAGGAAAACAAATCTCAAGAATCACAAAGAGCCACAGAATAACACAAGTACACCAAAGCCGCACTCACAAGCATTTTCCCCTCCCTTTTCATCATTTATAAATATCAAGCTGGAGGAAGTATTCTATATTCCAGAGCTGTAATTACAGACTTATTTTAAGAGTGAGAGAGATCACATTCTGTCATTATAACCAAGAATCAGGGGGCCATAGCAATGATGGCTTATAGTTAGAATATGGTTCAAGGAATTTATTGTGAAACTGGGCAGCATTCGACAGCTGGGTTTGAGGACGATCTGTGCCAACCTTGAGGTGGAAAGGATTAGAAATAGCTTATTAATAGGAGTTCTAAGTTTTAGGAGCGACTGCAGCACTTTGATAAGTTTTTGTCCTTTCTGCACTCTCATCAACCTTACTAGGGTGAACTTTATTTGGCCATTTTGTCCTTTGTATTGTGACCTTTGGGGTTGTTGTTGTTTTTTTTTTTTAGGTCTGGAGGAATGGCCAGTATGTGCCTTCCCTTATTAATAGTGCTAGAGATTTGTAGTTCTTAATTAAAATGTGCTTAATCAGCCTATTATTCCTTATGGAATAATGCCCAGTCTCAACCCCATGGTGCTTTTTTATGGACTTGGAATAGGGCCTTATGCAGAGTTAAATTATTGGTTGCCTAGTTACATCCACCTAGGCTGGCAAAGAAGCATATAGCAATTTTGCTATATGCCGATTACATGATCCTTCTCTCCCAGACCCCCACTGGATTACGTAGAGCTCTGGCAAAATTAACTTTATATTGCAACAGAGAGCTGATTGAGGTAAACTGCCAGAAGACCAAGGTATTAGTTTTCGCCAAGAGGCCTAAGATTCATACTTGGCATATGAATGGAAATAAAATTGAACAAGTAAAATCTTATAAATACCTGGGAGTTGTTTTCCATGCAGCTGGCATTCGGAATGTACGCCAAAAACATATTATCCAGAGCGCTCAGACCTCAATTAACTTAATAAAATCATTTCACTTCTCACATGGAGCTAGGTATATACCTGTTGCATTAAAACTATTTGCTGCCAAAGTACTTCCGCAAATAATGTATGGTGCACAGTTAGGTACATTTACTAATTTTGCCTCCAAGGTGTGTCTCAAACTCTGTCATTAGGTGGGACTGACCACAATTGAATCCTGCTATTAGAAAGCCATTATACTTTTCTGGCTAAAGCTTGTGTTTACAAAGGTTGGGTTGGTATACAGGTGAAACTCGGAAAATTAGAATATCATGCAAAAGTCCATTAATTTCAGTAATGCAAATTAAAAGGTGAAACTGATATATGAGGCAGACGCATTACATGCAAAGCGAGATAAGTCAAGCCTTAATTTGTTATAATTGTGATGATCATGGCGTACAGCTCATGAAAACCCCAAATCCACAATCTCAGAAAATTAGAATATTACAAGGAACCAAGAAGACAAGGATTGAAGAATAGAACAATATCGGACCTCTGAAAAGTAGAAGCATGCATATGTATTCAGTACTTGGTTTGGGCCCCTTTTGCAGCAATTACTGCCTCAATGCAGCGTGGCATGGATGCTATCAGCCTGTGGCACTGCTGAGGTATTATGGAAGACCAGGATGCTCCATTAGCGGCCTTCAGCAATTCTGCATTGTTTGGTCTCATGTCTCTCATCCTTCTCTTGGCAATGCCCCATAGATTCTCTGTGGGGTCAGGTCAGGCGAGTTTGCTGGCCAATCAAGCACAGTACACTGTATACTTTTCAGAGGTCCGATATTGTTCTATTCTTCAATCCTTGTCTTCTTGGTTCCATGTAATATTCTAATTTTCTGAGATTGTGGATTTGGGGTTTTCATGAGCTGTACGCCATGATCATCACAATTATAACAAATGAAGGCTTGACTTATCTCGCTTTGCATGTAATGCGTCTGTCTCATATATCAGTTTCACCTTTTAATTTGCATTACTGAAATTAATGGACTTTTGCACGCTATTCTAATTTTCCGAGTTTCACCTGTATCTTATCCTAGAGGATCCTTTTAAATCTAATTGGGAATTAGGAATCATGGAAAAATTATCAGCATATGGATTCTCCCTAGTGGAGATAAGCAGACTAGGATTTCATCGAGCTAAGCGCTTGATTATACAGCGTATACAGGCTGTAGAGCTGCAAATGGAACAGGCAAACTTACCGGGCGGTATATATCTTGGAAGTCAGAACATTGAGTTTAAGCCAGCTCCATATTTAAGTAATGTCTTGATACCAAAGTTCAGGCGAGCTCTCACTCTCGCCTGGTTTTATTTGGAAGATTCGCAGGCACGTCAAGTGTATCTAGAGTGTGCCCATGTGGATCTGGCCATATCGAAACAACCGCTCATGTCCTGTTGTACTGTGATCACTATAGAGAAGTAAGATGTAAATTAATAGCCCCGCTCTTGAATAATTTCCCGGGTCATCAAGATGAATTTTATTTAAATTATCTGCTTACCAACTTAAATTCTGATGTTGTAGATACGGTGGCTAAATTTTGCTATATAATATGTCAAATGCGGACTCACATGGTGTAATGAACTTTCTATTGTCGTTCCTATTTTCATTTTTATCTGTTTTTATTTTATTTTACTGGTCTATGACCGAATTAAATATATATATTATTTATTTGGTTGCCTAGTATGGGGCTATGAATTCCTATTGATGGCCAGGGTCTCAGGAAGTATTTTTCCTGCTGGCAGGCGGGTGGGGGTTGTGCTTCAAGTTTTCAGGAAGGGGAAGCAGAATGTATGCTTATTTTCTTTTGTTCTCGTCTCCGTTTTGAGAGACAGGTCTCTTAAAAGACAGATTTTAAAAGACAAAAGAGGAAACACACTCTGAACTGGGCAGTTGAAACTCTATGGCTGCTGTCAGTCAGAGTAGACACAGTACTGAGAGAGACTGTCTGATTCAGTATAAGGCTACTACTTCTAATCAGCCGTATTGGGGGTGGAGTGGGGGGATGGATCTCCAGAAATAGCTTTCTCCAAAAGCCCTACCCATGTGATCTTCAATGCATGTACAATCTATGCAAGTAGGTACAGATTTGTACACAAGAGCATTTATTCCCACATTTTGTTGAATGCACACACAGCGATGCACTTCTTACCTGTGCCCTCCATTCTTAGGGGCCTGTGCCAGCCAGGGACATGTTTAAAATGAACTCAGGTACAGTCATTCACACAAAAACATATACATGTGTATGGACACCAATACAAAGCAATATCTGAATTGGGCTAAAGTGATCCAGCCTACTGTGCACACACATGTGCTAGTCTTTCTGCAGCCAGGTGGGCTAACCACTCAGCCCAGAGCAGAGCCCAAACCTAGCCTTCCAGATATCCTTGCTTTCTCCTCCATGCAGGGAATGTTCCTTGGCACTCCTATGCGCTGCCCAGAGGATCCCCTATGAACTATATAGGGTCTCTCTGCCAAAGAATGCAAAAATACCATGCCCTTGCATGCTGGAGCATGACAGGGAGGGAAGTGATCTCAAAGTGGGAGAAGAGCAGAGCAGCAGGAAGCTTGCTCTGGGTCTGGGAGATTCCCCAGAAATTAAGATGCCCACGAGTCCTCAGATCAGCAAGAAAAATCCTTCCGTCAGGAAATGCTCCACTGATACTGCCCTGCTTTGGTTCTGCAAGACGAGGCAGACAAAAAGAGAGGTCCCCTTGGAGGGGGCTCGAACTGAGAGACGAGAAGGGTCGCTTCTTCCTACTACCCCATCCGTCTCCTCCTCCCATGATTCATTCCTCACCTGCAGCCTCAGCACAGCAGCTCCCTCCAAGGATCTGCAAAGTGCAGCTGGGGTGCGGTGCAGCAGCAGAGCAGAGTGACTCTCCCAGGGACGGGAAGGAAGGCAAGACGGGGGGCGGGGGCTTGGAAGGACCTGGGGCGGAGGGAAAAGAGCCCCCACCAGGAGAGAACCGCCTTCCGGTCAGTCTCTTGTTTCTGCAGGGATCTCCCGAGCAGTAGCCTCCCTCTATTTCTCCCCGGCTTTGGAGACGAAGAGGAGGAGGAGGAGGGACAGATTTCCCCCTTTCCTGCTTCCTGATCAGAGACACTCTAAGTAAGGGTTAAAAGCAAAGAGCAGACTCCTAGAGAGGGGCCTAAGGGGGAGATCCGGCTCTGCTGCCTTCCTGCATGGAAAGACTCTTTTCGGTCTGCAACCCTCCAAAGATCTTATGATGTACCACCACCCACCCATCCCTCGCCCGGATCTGTTAGGCGCAAAGTGCGTTTGGTGGAAGGAGATACAAGCCAGGAAAGGTGGGGGAAGAGATAGATAACCAGGCAGGGCATGGAGGCAGCGAAGCGGGGAGGTGGCAGCAGCGGGGGTGGGTGGATGTGGGGCTCGCCCTCCCACCCAGGAGATCCTTCCCAGCAGGTCCCATTTGGGGCAGAGTCTGTCTTCTTTCCTGCAAAACCGGCAGCCTGTTTCTCCGGGCAGATCTCGGTCTCCGTTAAATGGGGATGCATCGACGTTTGGGAGAAAGAAAGAGAAGGTCTGGCTGGGGGCTTCAAGGGGAGGAAGAGGTTAGCGTAGACACCGCTCTCGTGCCATTAGGGGGCAGAGTGTTGCCCTGGGAAAGGCCTGTGAGGAAGGAGTCGCAGCTTGCTGGTGGAGGGCTCTGTAGCAGGGGAAGGTATTGGACTGTGCCTGTGAAGTGGAGAACCCACCCACCCAGCCCCATGGTTTCTCCATTCGCAGGCTTCTTAGTTTTCTTGGCTTCTCACCCATGATTTCACAACCAATAATTTTTTCACTCAATCCTATTCTCTGTTAATTTTCTAGGACCAGCTCTCTGAGTTACACATTTAATTTAACTGAGACAGCGGGGAAGTAACTTGCTTTGGGAGCAAGAGGTTGCCGGTTTGAATCCCCGCTGGTATGTTTCCCAGACTATGGGAAACACCGGTATCGGGCAGCAGCGATATAGGAAGATGCTGAAAGGCATCATCTCATACTGCGTGGGAGATGGCAATGGTCAACCCCTCCTGTATTCTACCAAAGACAACCACATGGCTCTTTAGTCACCAGGAGTCGACACCAACTCGACGGCACAACTTTACCTTTATACTGCCTGATATAAACATCTCTAGGCGGTATACAATCACGGGGCTCTGTGGTCGCCAGGAGTTGACATTGACTGGACATAGGGTTGCCGACATTTCATTGCAAGAATGAGGGACACAAGTTTGGGAGGGCTGGCTGGGCAGGGAGGTGAGGTGTATGCAGTGCTAATCAAGAGCCAGAGTAGCATTGATGTATCTGTAATTGAATTATATGCTATTGAATAAATGAGGGACAAATGCTGTCCCTATAGGGACCAACATTTCATCCCTGAAATGAGGGACATCCTGCGTAATGAGCGACAGTTGGCAACCCTAACTGGACGGCACACTATACTTTCCTTTTTGGTGGTGTGAACATTTGAACTCAGGAAGCTGCCATAGACTGAGACAGCTTCTTAGGGTCCATCTTAGCTTGTATTACTTATTCCCAACAGCTCTCCAGCATCTCGGGAAGGGAAATAAAGGCCTTTGCCAGCCCTCCCTTTAAGATCTTTGTGTGACTGATGATGCCAGAGATGGAATCTTTGAGCAAGTAAAAGCAGTGCTCCCAGCCCTGAGTTTCAACTTCCAGAGGCCCCTACCACCCATCTCATATTCTTTTCCAGGAATCCCCATTCCCTCACTAATGTTCCTTCTAATTTTTTTCATCCATGTGCAGAATGTGTTTTGTTCTGTGCAGCAGTATCATGGCAGTGTGCACAGATGTCCCTTATGTGCCACTATAGATAAAAGAACGCACATAGTGTGTGTTACCATAAGCATGAAAGAAGCAATTATAGTTTAGTTTTATTCTTCTTTCTTTCATGTCCAAGTGATGTATTTAAGACATGTAAGAAAATCTCACATCTCTTGATTTAAGCCATGTCCTGTGGATTAGACATCCGATAGTGCTGAAGGTACAACTGATTTGCCCTCCTGGTGCTCACACTGTCTTTTACCCAAGAAACCCAAAAAATATTCCGAAATGGAGACAAGCACTCCTAGCTCCGCCTGCATGTTAGGCAAAGCAAGGCTGCAAAAACAAGTACGTATTCACAACAATCCGGACTGCTGATTCATTCACATAAATATACTTAAGGCATCCTTGGCCTCTGGCCATTCTAGCTGGGTGCAGCAGCACACCATGACATGCAGGGAGTGTCATAGGAACATAGGAAGCTGCCATATACTGAGTCAGACCATTGGTCTATCTAGCTCAGTATTGTCTACACAGACTGGCAGCGACTTCTCCAAGGTTGCAGGCAGGACTCTCTCTCAGCCCTATCTTGGAGTAGCCAGGGAGGGAACTTTGAAACCTTCTCTTCCCAGAGCGGCTCCATCCCCTGAGGGGAATATCTTTCAGTGCTCACACTTCTAGTCTCCCTTTCATTTGCAACCAGGGCAGACCCTGCTTAGCTAAGGGGACAACTCATGCTTGCTACCACAAGACCAGCTCTCCTCTCCAAGAGGAGAGTACTTTCCCTCTAGGACACCCACAGGCCAGCACAAGAAGCTTGTGTCCACCAACCTAAAGTAACTGTAAGCTGTATGGACTGGGAAGGATAGAAGTATCTGAAGTATCTGGACTCCGGAGAGAGGGAGTACATAAACACCATTTCCGCATCTCCATCATGAGGGCTGCCTGGGTAAGTCTTAAGAAACCAAGTTTCTGACAGTTAATGGCTATTAAAATATAATTAACTGGACACTCTTGAATGTCTTCATTCAAGCATGGAAATATTACCAACTATTATTTAGTTTTATTTTTTTTGCATCTATAAGGATACTGTACTGTATGAATACTCTCTCTCCCTAGCCATAAGCCACAGGAATTAAGCCTAGGTGAGAGAAGAGTATATACGTGGGTGATGTGGCGGAGAACTGCACTGCAGCCCCACACACTAGAGTATCCCTTATCCGGGCTGCTTGGGACCAGAAGTGTTGCGGGTTTGGGATTTTCCCGGATTTTGGAATATTTGCATAATGAGATATCTTGGGCATGGGATCCAGAGTGCCAAAACAGACGCCAACAGAGCAGGCGCCAAACTGAGCAGGGAGTGGAGGAGGTTTTTCCCCCCCTTTTCCCTCTAGTGCCAAAGCGAGAACATCAAAAACATTAAAAAGCTTCACAATAAAAACAGAGCCTCAACTACAGAGAATTACAGACAAAACCCCAGTCACTAACAGCCTTCTGAAAGAAGTAAGTTTTGACTGCATGTTTAAAAGCAGCAAAATTGGGAATCTGCGAGCGAGTGAGCTGAGGCCAGAGGCGTAACTAGGGAAAACGGCGCCCGGGGCAAGCACTGAAATTGCCCCCCCCCCCCCCCGCGCGATGCAATGATGATACATACTACATCATACTTAGGTTTTTCCTCACAACAACCCTGTGAAGTTGGCTTATATCTCAAACATCAGAATTATGATGCAATGAATAATGATACATACTACATTACACACTTAGGTTTTTCCTCACAACAAACCTGTGAAGTTGGTTAAGGTCTTCTGATCCTACATAACAATAAATGGATTTGTTTATTTCAGGAGCGGGCAGATTTCAGGTCTCCTCCTGCTGCTGCCATATTCACCCTCGTGTCCTGCGCTTCTAAAGCCTTTCTGATACGAGGAGATTGGCGGTGGTTCCCCATTGGCGAGAAAAAGATATTTGCACACGCTCGGAGTCACTCTCGTCTGCCCCCCTTTGTACTTCCCACCTGTACCAAGGGGGGAAAGCAGGAGCTTATGTGGCTGAGCCCTGATTAAGGCTACATACAGTAAAAGCCTAATCAGGTCGAGGGGGAAAATGCAAGCTAAAACATATAAAAAAGAAGCTTAAATGTTGCGCGACGCTCCCTGAAGCCGCTATCCTTCACCCACCCCCCGCTGTGTGGAACGCCCCAGCCAGCCAATCAGAAGGAGCCTGCTCACAAACGGCTTCCCCATTGTGCGCGGAATTCTGCATGGCGCGCATTCTATTAGTCGCGGCTGGTGGATCGGGGGCTCCCTGGAGGGGGAGACTGCGCGCCAAGTGGAGAACGCAGGAGAGAGCGCTGATATAATCCCAGAAGAGATTCCCAAGAAGAAAGGAGGAGAGAAAGCATTGCGGTTGGTGAGCGAGGAAGAGGGGCGAAGTCTGTCCTAGACAAGTCACTCTTTTTCTCTCTCTCTTGTTTCCTCCCCACTCTCCTGTTCAGACCATTCTTGTCTGCCTAGTCATATCCAGCAACCATTCCAATCCCACTCCTCCTTCTCTCCCCGTTTCTGCTGTGCTTCTTGCCCTCCTCCAAATCTCGGCAACAGTCGAAGAGAAAGATGCAAAAGTAGCGAGGGACAGGGACAGCAGAAGCACTGGCACGGTAGGGAGACATTTACACATTTGCTAGTGGAGCGGAACTCACTTGGACACGTGGGACTGACTTCCGAGTAGCCGTATACATGATGTTACACTGGTGCTTAAGCATCCTTTGGGTGGGTGGGTGCTGCTTCATACCAGATGTGACGTTTTCAAGAAAACAAAGAATTCCACGCACACACGCGAAGCTGCCTTATGCTGAGTCAGAGCATTGTTTGATCATCAGAATAAAACCCCTCCGAGCTTACCATGTCTTCAGAGATTGCCCTCCTTCGCAGCTACCCGGCAGCTCAATCCCACAGTGGGGGAGAAACTAAAGCAAGCCCCAGGAAGTGGAACAGCAGCTGAGGGGAAGGGCGGGCAGGGGAGCTCTCTCTGCTGAAAATGAGGTCCGGCCGGCCAGCTCAATGGACTCTCGGACTCGGAGTGTGTGAGAGAGACAGACTAAGAGAGTTGCCTTGCCGACGCCGAAGCTGCAATTTGCAAAGCAGGCACCAACGGCAAACGCGGCGGCGGCGCCCAGTGCCGGAGCTGGCGCCGGGACCGGGGGAGGGGGGACCACTGCAGTGCACTCAAAAAAAATTTTTTTCTCAACCCCCCCCTAAAATGGCAGGGGATCTTCGGGGGTACTTTTTGGCACCCCCTAGCAGGTGGAGCCCGGGGCACGTGCCCCCCTGCCCCCCTATCGTTACGCCTCTGCTTGCCTTGCCTTCCTTACTTCCTTCTTTCATGTCCCTGGGAATCCCTCTGCTGCTGCACCCCAGCTGCACTTTGAGGACCCTGGGAGGGAGCTGCTGTGCTGCGGCTGCAGGTGAGGAAGGAATCATGGGAGGAAGAGGCGGATGGGGTAGTAGGAAGAAGCGACCCTTCTCGTCTCTCAGTTCGAGCCCCCTCCAAGGGGACCTCTCTTTTTATCTGCCCCGTCCTGCAGAACCAAAGCAAGGCAGTAGCTGTGGAGCATTTCCTGACAGAAGGATTTTTCTTGCTGATCTGAGGACTCATGGGCATCTTAATTTCTGGGGACCTCCCAGACCCAGAGCAAGCTTCCTGCTGCTCTGCTCTTCTCCCACTTTCCCTCCCTATCATGCTTCAGCAAGGGAATGGTATATTTGCATTCTTTGGCAGAGAGACCCTCTATAGTGCATAGGGGACCCTCTTGGCAGTGCATAGGGGTGCCAAGGAACATTCCCTGCATGGAGGAGAAAGCTAGGATATCCGGAAGGCTAGGTTTGGGCTCTGCTCTGGGCTGACTGGTTAGCCCACCTGGCTGCAGAAAGACTAGCACGTCTGTGCACAGTAGGGTGGATCACTTTGGCCCAATTCAGATATTACTTTGTATCAGTGTCTGTACACATGTACAGGTTTTTGTGTGAATGACTGTACCTGAGTTCATTTTAAACATGCACCTGGCTGGCACAGGCCCCTAAGAATGCAGGACACAGGTAAGAATGACATTGCTATGTGTGCATTCAACAAAATATGGGAGTAACTGTACTTGTGTGCAAATTTGTACCTCTTTGCACAGGTTGTACGTTGAAGATCCCATGGGCAGAGCTTCTGGGCAAAGCTATTTCTGGAAATATACCCCCCACTAATATGCCTGAAAATAAGTATACTAAATCAGACCATCTATCTCTGTACTGTGTCTATTCTGATTGGCAGCAGCCATGGAGTTTCAGCTGCCCATTTCGGAGTGTGTTTCCTCATAAGGGAGTCACATTAAATTCACTAGAATTTACTCCCAGGCAATTGTGCAGAGTCGGTCAGCTAATTAAACATGAGGCTGTTCTGAGTTCAGCCAGGGTTAGATAGTTTGCAGACTGGAGGGAGAGTAAGTGTCATGCACAGACACAAAATAAGGCTCAGAGTAGAAAACACATCTCTGTCTGAGGTCATAACCATCTTTTGAGAGATCTGTCTCTAAAAATGGAGGAGAGAACAAAAGAAAATAGGCATACAGTCTGCTCCCCCTTCCTGAAAACTTGAGACACAGAAAAAAATGCTTCCTGAGTCCCTGGCCATCAACAGGAATTCATAGCCCCAGACTAAATGACTAATAATCAAACTCTGTATAAGGCCCCATTCCAAGTCCATAGGCAGAGAAAAAAGGAGAGAGAAACCTCCATCCCAGCAAGTCAAGGGGGGAAATGGGATTCCATGAAAAGGCTCTACATTGTGAAGCGATGGGAAACAAGCTGGGAATGCTCTGTCTTTGTGTCAGTCAGCTGTATGAATCAAACAGAAAACTGTGAACCTTTGGATTATACAGAACACTTCCTCTGGCTTCCCCTAACAAAAGAAACCTTACAGATTGTGTTCACTCAGGCTCCAAACTGCTGGGAAATGGGAGCTATTGAGGGCCATGCCCTTAAAAGATGAGTTATTCAGGCTAGATGGATATTTGGATGGTATCTTATGCTATAGTTAGTTCCAGTGTTGCCACTGCCTTGGAGCTGGGTGGTTGCCAGTGGCAGACTTAGTCTCAGATGTGGACCTAAGTCCCCGATTTGTCTGTTCACAGTGGCTCTCCTGCACTGAGCAGGGGGTTGGACTAGATGACCTTAAAAACATAAGAACAGCCCTGCTGGATCAGTCCCAAGGTCCATCTAGTCCAGCATCCTGTTTCTCATAGTGGCCCACCAGATGCCACTGGAAGCCTACAGGCAGTTGTTGAGGGCCTGCCCTCTCTCCTGCTCTTACTCCCCTGCAACTGGTGGTACTCAGAGGCATCCTGCCTTTGAGGCTGGAGGTGGCCTATAGCCCTCAGGATGTGGATAGTCCTCTGGAGTTGGCCTATAGCCTTCGAAGTCCCTTGCACCATTCTGTGTGGATGGTATGTGGACTGGTTGCTTCAGATGCATAGACTCCATATGAACAGACAACTGTATCCTGCCTGGGGCCACTCAGGAAATATGCATTCCCCAGAGATGGCATTAAGTGTGTGCTATCTGAAGGAGATGGGTCCACTGATTTATTTTTAATTTTACACAAGGGCTGATTAAATCCCTTCTCTTATTCTTCTCCTATAAATATCTTCTCTTATTGGTTCCCTTGCTTAATTGTTTCCCCAAATTTCCCAAAAGTCACAATACAAAGGAAGAAATTGCCAAATAAAGTTCACCCCAGCAAAGGGGACAAAAACAAACTGCTGCAGTCACTCCTCAAACTTTTATTCTTAAGCCATTTCTTATCCTTGCGTGGTGTAATGGTTAGAGCGCTGGTCTAGGACCGGAAAGACCCAAGTTCAAATCCCCATTCAGCCATGATACTTGCTGAGTGACTCTGGGCCAGTCACTTCTCTCTCAGCCTAATATACTTCACAGGGTTGTTGTGAAAGAGAAACTTAAGTATGTATTACACTGCTCTGGGCTCCTTAGAGGAAGAGTGGGATATAAAATATTTTTAAAAGAGGGGAAAAGTTTACATAGATCAGGGTTCCTTAACCTTTTGCCCCAGATATTGGACTACAACTCCCAGAATTCCCAGCCACAAAGGCCATGTCTGGGGTTTCTGGGAGTTATAGTCCAACAACATCTGGGGGCCCAAGGTTAAGAAATCCTGACAAAGATCATTCTCAAACCCAGCTCTCATATGCCGCCTATTTCACAATCAATTCCTTGAGCCAAATCCCAAATATAAGCCATAGTTGCCATGGCCACAATTTTTGGTTATAATGACAATGTGATATGTCTCACTCTTAACATGAGGCTGCTATTAAAAGCCAGAAATGTGGAATGCTTCCTCCAGCTTGAGATTTATAAAAGATGAAAGGAAAGAGAAAATGTTCCTGAGTATACTTGTGTTGTTCTGTGGCTCTTGTGATTCTTGAGATTTGTTTCGCTTCCCTCAGGGAGAAGCAGAGTTCTGCATATTTATTATTTTCTGGTCTAGAAACTACAGCATCTACCTTAACAAAGACTCATTGGCCTGTGAGACTAAGCAATGACTCTTCTTGCCCTGGGAATTAATGTAGTATCAGAAGAAGGAGAAATTTGGGCCATGTTAAGAGCTTGAACTGAGCTCCAAGAGAATATGGATTTGCAAACCCCAGCAAATAGTGAATTGTGGAAGGGAACAGAAAAAGATCCTCGAGCCATCCAGGCTGGGAGAGACAAGAATCAGGAAATAACCATGCAGAGGATCCTGGGAGACGTCACCACCAACACAGATTTCCAGTGCTGGAAATTCAGGGAGTTCCTGTACCAGAAGGCTGAGGGTCCTCGAGAGGTTTGCAGCCAACTCTACAACCTTTGCTGTCAGTGGCTGAAGCCAGAGAGACACACGAAAGCTCAGATGCTGGACCTGGTGATCCTGGAGCAGTTCCTGACTGTCCTGCCCCCGGAGCTGGGGAGCTGGGTCAGAGAATGTGGAGCAGAGACCAGTTCCCAGGCAGTAGCCTTAGCAGAAGGTTTCCTCCTGAGCCAGGCAGAAGAGAAGAAGCAGGAAGAGCAGCAGGTGAGAGCATTTTATCCTTGTCATTTCAAGGGGTGGACATCATGTAGGACAGAATCATAAAAATCCCTGCTCAAATTTTGGGGGAACTCATCCATAGGAGGGAGCTCCCAACCCAGCTAGGCCGCGGTTCTGAATATGTGGGGTGAACCCTCGTTGTAGGAGCATAAGACACTTATAGGCAGCTTTGAAGTTCCAGGGACGGTGAGGATCTTGATGCAGGTGGAACCAGATGCATATTTCTCCCAGCAGCAGAGATTCCATGTTTGCCAAGACCAAAACCCTTGTGCTGGCTATGGTAGTCGCAGAGAGCATGGGAATGTAGGAACATACAGGAGCAAGAATCATAGAGTCAGAGGCGTCTTGTCCAGCCCCCATCTAGTACAGAACATCCAGAGCGAAGCATCTCCCACAGACCAGCCTCTGCTTGAAGACCTCCAGCAAGGGAGAGCCCACTGTCCCCCTTGGCCTGCTGGTTCCGTTGTCAAACTGCTCTTATCATTAACTTTCTGCGGCTGAGAGGGACGTATCTCCGGCTCTACTTGCCCAGGAACTTCACAGTCACCTCTGCTGTCCTCAAATGGCTGTTGTATCTGTGGGACTCCATCTACAGAATATTTTCCCCAGGAAGGTTCACCCAACACCTTAGCCCTCTTCACACATTGTGTTCAACATTTGTATGATCTGTGTACCTTGTTCACAGGTATAGAGCTATACCCAGGTACAGTTTATTTCACATGTTACATTGAATACATGTTCAGCAGTACACTTCCTTATTTGTATCCCACATTTCAGAGGGCTGTGCCCAGTTTCACTTTTAAAATAAACCCAGGTACAGTCATTCATTTTGTACTTGTATCAGAATCTTTAATGTTACGGCCACAAGCCAAAACAAAAGTAAAAGATTACAGTTATACAGCAGTAAATAGAGTATATATGATTGGAACAGTTAAAATTAAAATTAATTTTAAAAATTTACAATATTGGAAACATTATTATTATTATGATGATTATTATTATTAAAAATTTGATTTCTATACCACCCTTCCAAAAATGGCTCAGAGTGGTTTACACAGAGAAATAAATATATAAGATGGATCCCTGTCCCCAAAGGGCTCACAATCTAAAAAGAAACATAGGACAGACACCAGCAACAGTCACTGGAGGGGTACTGTGCTGGGGGTGGATAGGGCCAGTTACTTTCCCCCTGCTAAATAAAGAGAATCACCACGGTAAAAGGTGCCTCTTTGCCCAGTTAACAGGGGTGCACATAGTAATAATAAAAATTAAAACAATAAAATTTCCTTATTAACCATCCGGTGACATATATTTATGGCAGCAGCACAGAATTTAGCAACATTAGATGTAATAACAAACTCTGAGTCCGAAAGCAACAAGGAACAATAAAATTGCTCCTGTCGACCAGGGAATTTACATAGCAAAGGTATGATGAAAGATTCACGAATATCCTTATAGAACAGGCAGAATAATAAAACATGTTTGATAGTTTCAACCTGATCCAGCCCACAAGGGCAAAGTCTATCAGCAAGTGGAACCCCTCTGTAGCGCCCTTCTAGGACCGCCGAGGGTAAGCAATGGCAACAAACCATGGTAAAAGCTTTCCTATACCTCATAAATTCCAGCCAAGTAAAATAACTCATTGTGGAAACTAGGTATCTTCTTTCCTCCGAGACATAAAATTTAGAGACCTTCCCAAGGTCATTTTGCCATTCAGAATCAAAAACTTGTTGTTTAACCAGAAGCCTTGCCTGATCAAAACCCAATTTGGACAAGATTGTAACAGAGAGGCCCAGAATAGCTATTTTAGCCTCAATAGACTGGATCCACCTGGAGCCGAAATCATCCTGAAAAATTAGGGGAGCCAGGCCAACTGGATGATAGATTAGTTTAAGACAGTAGCAAAGTATAGTAATCCAAACATTGGCCTCCACCCTAATAAAGCCAGTCTCCAAACGGATGGCAGCATTCGAAACAGATCTTGGGGTATTAAGTGCAGTTCTCAGGAATTTTGACTGCACACATTCCAAAGCAGTTCTCAGGAATTTTTACTGCACACATTCCTCTTCTATTTGAGGAAGAGCCCAACTGCGTTCCATAAAGTAGTTGGGACAATGACTTGGCTTTAAATAATAAAAGCCACTGGTAAGTAATAGCCACCTTTTGATCGCAAGTACTGTAAAATGGCGAGTGAGCTTTTCTGAGCATTGGAGACTACATAATTTGCGTGGGCCTTCCTGGTGCCTCCAGCATGGAAAACTATCCCTAGGTACTTAAAAAATAATACCTGTTCAATAAGTTGTCCCTCAATCCTCCAAGTGCAAATCTTAGGTCTCCTTGCAAAAGCCATTATTTTGGTTTTCTGAAAATTGATCTCCAAACCTTCCTTCTTAAAGTACAGATTTAATGCACTCAGCATTTTTCTGAGGCCAATAGGAGTTCTTGATAGATAACTGCATCATCTGCATAAAGCAAAATAGATATATGCCAGGTACATATATGTACGTCTTTAATATTTCTTTACCGCTTTTCAACAAAAGTTCCCAAAGCAGTTTACAAAGAGAAACAAGTTGTCCTAGTAAGAACTAATCTGACTACTTTCCTTTCACTATCCTTACAAGTGGACCAACTTTGGTTCAAATCGAGGTCCACAAGTTAGATCTCTTGCGCCTCAAATATTCATGTGTCCACCATCTTGGATCGGGGAGGGTGGCATCAACACAAACTACACCATTGAGGTGTCCCTATGTGCCTTTACAGCTGTAGCAAATTTGGTTGAAATCGGTTAGTCGGTTCACAAGTTAACCCACTTGCACCTCAAAAGTTTACGCATCTGCCATCTTGAATTGGGGTGGATGATATCAACACAAACTATGCCATTGAAGTGTCCTTGTGTGTCACTCACTACAACTGTACCTAATTTGGTTCAAATTGGTTAGAAGCTCCACAAGTTAGCCTACTTGCACCTCAAACGTTCACGTGTCCGCCACCTTGAATCGGGGTGGATTACATCATCACAAACTACGCCATTGGGGCATCCTTATGTGTCCCTACAGCAAATTTGGTTCAAATCGGCTAGGCGATTCATAAATTAGCCCACTTGCACCTCAAATATTTACATGTCTGCCATCTTGAATTGGGGTGGATGACATCATCACAAACTACACCATTGAGGCGTCATTATGTGTCCCTACAATTGTACCCAATTTGGTTCATATTGGTCTAGGCGTTGCAAAGTTGAGGGGTGGGACACACACACACAAAATGCTGGATGATTTCATAAGCCTACTGGAAAGTAAGCTAATAAAAATAAATAAAGATGAAGGCTCCCTGAACCCAAAGGACTCACAATCTTAAAAAGAAACATAAGATAGACGCCAGGAACAGTTATGAAGGGATGTTGTGCTGGGGATGGATAGGGCCAGTTGCTCTCCCCCTGCTGAATAAACAGAAAAGTGCCTCTTACAGCAGGAGAATCTGATTCAATCCAGATTAAAATTTAGTTTGATAATCTTAGCTATATCACAGTTTCCTGTGGCATGAACTGGTGATTCCTGGTAATTTCCACAATCTTGCATCATGTTCCACAGAAGTATGCAGATCTTAGGAATCTGAGATTCCCTTTAAACTACCAATACACCGATTGTGTAGCCACCTAGTGGCACAGCAGGGAAATGACTTGATTAGCAAGCCAGATTGCCGGCTCGAATCCCTGCTGGTATTTTCCCCAGACTATGGGAAACACCTATATTGGGCAGCAGCGATATAGGAAGATGCTGAAAGGCATCATCTCATATTGCACAGTAGGAGGCAATGGTAAACCCCTCCTGTATTCTACCAAAAAAACAACCACATGGCTCTATGGTTGCCAGGAGTCGACATTGACTTGACAGCACACTTTACCTTTACATAGATTGTTAGAACCTGCCCAGTGTCTCAATAGGGCTCTTGCCTCATGGCTTTATACACTACCTAGCAAAACCCCTTTTGGTCTCCCCAGGCCATTTAAAAACATCATCCAAGTTGCTTTTAGTCAGCTTCCTGAGGTGACTGTTTTGATCTTTGTGTTTTGTGCTGTGTTTTTGTTATTGTTGCCCTGGGAGTGCTTCTGCTGAAGGTGGGGGATTGCAAGCACAGAGTCAATAAATAAGTTGCTTTCCTAATTTCTCCTCTTACCTATCTGGGATGCCCTCTACTGCTTTCAGATGCAAGAGATGTTTGCCAAAGCGGTGTCTGGTTTCCCTGGGGCAGAAGAGGCTCCGTCTGACACCACCAGGCAGAGGCTGAATTTCAGGAGGATTATGCTGGAGGGAGATGGAGCTGCCACCTTGATGGGTAAGGAGGAGTGGACCTTGCTTCAATTTGGCCTCTCTTTCTTGAGTGTGCCTGAAATCCATGGCTGCACTCATGTTCCCCTTGAACCCCATGTGGGGGAGCTGATTCTCTCTAGCCCCACATGTTACAAAAGAGTTTCCTTCACACAGTGTTTGAACCAGAGCTTTGGATTGTGCCCAACGTTTTGAACTGTCTTCATTCAGGGACTGAAATACAAAGTGCTTATGAAAGATCAAGCCTCTTCCCCACCCCTCCTCTGTCTCCATCACAGGTGGTGAAATGACCCTCAGGCTTCATTCTAGGCCTTCTCCTCTTTATGGCAGAGCAGAAGCTGTTGCTGGGCCATCACCAGATCAGGTAGGAGGAAAATCAATGGAGAAGTGGTCGGAGGGCCGCCAGAGTCGGTCTGAGAAACTTTCTCTTTCCTTTAGCTTCTGTTGTTGTTGCCCACTAAATACTCTTTGAACTCCACTGACAAAGCTTTGGGTCTTGCAGGAGAACCTCCAGCCACCTCATTACTTTATCTGTAAGGAGAAACTCATTACTTCTTCTTCTTTCAGGGACCGGTGAGCTTTGAGGAGGTGGCTGTGTGTTTCTCCGAGGAGGAGTGGGCTCTGCTGCATCCAGGCCAAAGGGCTCTCCACAGGGAAGTCATGGAGGAGACTTCCGGGCATCTGGCCTGGCTGGGTAAGGCTCCATCCTTGTCATTGATTGATAGATACAAACGACAAGAATTGCTGCTGCTGTTGGTCTGAATCAGTGCACTGAAGGGATGGTATTTTAACAGCTCTGAAACTATTATCTTTCTAGGGGTGCAGATCTCTCCACCCGCGGGAGGTCTCTGGGAATGAGTAACTATTAATGTCCACCGTGTTCTGTGAACATACGCAGGGGCAGAGCCAGCAGGAAACTACGGTGGGGTGCCACATTTTTATTTATTTATTTACATTTATAAGCCACCCCATCCAAAGGCTCTGGGCAGGGTACAACAAATATAAAAAGACACATCATTTAAGACACAATGCTAAAAACAATATTTTAAAAATTCAAAAACCATTTAAAACTAATTAAAACACTTTAAAAAACAATTTAAAGATCTTGGAAGGCCAGGCCAAACAAGTACGTTTTTAGGGCTCTCTTAAAGGTCAACAGGGAGCCTAATATTGTGGATATCTGCTGGGAGTGCATTCCATAGGCCAGGAGCAGCTACAGAAAAGGCCCCGTTCCGAGTCGCCAGGGGTGCAGCTAGGTGATTTCAGACTTTGCACCTAGTGGTTTAAAGGGGCCCCTGTTACTCTCCAGATTTTGTAGCGTGCCTCATTTTCTGCACCGTATCAATGACAAATAATTTTAATAAGACTCTCTGCAGTTGTTAAGGTGTTTTAACAATTGTTTTTAGATAAAGTTCATAGAGCAGTTTACATAGCAAAAGGGGGCAATGGTTCCCATAACAGAAGGACCTGCAGTCTAAAATCAGATACAAGGGAGGCACCAGCAATAGCCATAAGAACATAAGAACGGCCCTGCTGGATCAGGCCCAAGGCCCATCTAGTCCAGCATCCTGTTTCACACAGTGGCCTAACAGATGCCGCTGGAAGCCTACAGGCCACTGGGAGAGATGCTATGCTGTGTTAATGGAACTGCCCCGGGATGATTAGTGAACACCCCAAAATTGTGTTTGGGCTTTGTGTGGGGAAATTAGCTCAGAGTGGAGCAGTTCTATGTCAGAATAATTTTTTGCAAAGCTTTGGTGGCAGGAAAAAGGACTGAGAGAGAGAGTGCTGAAGTTCAAAAACAGAGAAGGTTTTATTTGAAGGTAAGGAGTACAAGGGAGTAACAGAGTCAGCTAAAGCAGTATAACTACCAAAAACACTTCACAATATTAACCCTATAACTGCTTGGAGGAAATTTAGCTTAGTGTCCGAATTTATTTATTTATCGACTGATTTGATTTGATTTGATTTGATTTCTATACTGCCCTTCCAAAATGGCTCAGGGCGGTTTACATAGAGAAATAATAAATAAATAAATAAGATGGATCCCTGTCCCCAAAGGACTCACAATCTAAAAAGAAACATAAGACAGACACCAGCAACAGCCACTGGAGGAATGCTGTGCTGTGGGTGGATAGGACCAGTTACTCTCCCCCTACTAAATAAAGAGAATCACCACATTGGAAGGTGCCTATTTGCCAAGTTAGCAGGGTTAGTTGAAGTAGCTTCGAGCCTAACCAGAGAAAGGAGGCTCAGAGAAACAGGCTCATGGATTTAAGAGAGAAGAAACAGGGGGGTGAGCCAGGAGTAGTCCTTCTTCTCCACCCCTGGTGGGGGGGGGCAGCAGGGGGGCTCCCAGAGCCCGATATGGCTTGCAACGATTTTCCACTGTGCAGCTGCACTTCACAGTTGGGAAGAGACGAGGGTCCAAAAGGCAGGCCCTGCATCGCTCTGGGTAGTGTTGTGCACGGACCAGTTCAAAGGCCAATCTAAAGCCCTGCGAACCGGTTCGCTGGGGGTGGGGGCGGTTCGTGGTTCACAGCCGGTGGGGTGGCTCTTTAAGGGCAGGGGAGGGTAAACTTAACCCTCCCGCTGCTTTCCCCCCCGCCAGCACTCATTTGTTGAAAATCATTTGGGGCGGCAGTATAGCTCCCTGCTGCCCCTTCCCCCGTTCCTAGACAAAAGCCTGTGCTGGTCTTTGACCATAATAAAGATGATTGATTGATTGAATAAGAGGGGGTGGGAGAGCCAGGGGATGCTATGCCATACAGTAGAGTCCCATAGTCTAAGTGTACTCTGCAATTTATTAGCAGTCAGCACTACAGTCTTGAGTGTCAGTCAGAGTCTAGATAGAGGATTCACTAACCCAAGCGAGGCCAGGATAAACACCACGCTGACTCCCCGGCCATCGGCGTCCTCTCTCTCCTCGTGAGCCGTGGCGGCGGGAGGCTGCTCTGCTGCATGTATCCTGCCGTTTGGGCTGGCAGCTGGCTTCCTGCCCCCACGGAAGCTGCTGCCGCGTTGACCTGTGCTGCCTGCTGGTTGGCGGGTCAGGCCTTTGGCAGAGGAGCATGGCTCCCTATGAACAACTCTGCCATGAACAACTCTTCTAGGGCACAGTCATCCAGCGTGTCTAGAAATCTGGCCTCTTTGTCATTACCTGACTGTGAGGTTACCCAGTCTGTGTCTGGGTAATTGACGTCACCCGTTATTACAGCTCCTCCTCTCTTTGATGCCTCCCTGATTTCCATCTGCAATGCCCAGTCATCGTCAGCGTTTTGATCCAGAGGGCGACAGCACATCCCTAGTAGCACTTTTCCTTTCAGGCAGTCTATTGTCAACCCCAGAGTTTCTATGGAGGATTTGGGACTTCCTAAGTTTTCTAAACTTGTTAGATTTTATCCCTTCTTTAACATACAGTGCTAGTCCACCCCCAATGTGCCCCTCCCTGTCCTTTCTATAGAGTTGATATCCAGGAATAAGCGTGCCCAAAGGTTCTCACTGTTCCACCCTGTTTCCGTTATCCCCACTATATCTGTGTTTTCATTAGCTTCCAAGTAGGGGTGTGCATGTAACCACGGAGGCGCGGTCCGGCACTGGGGGGAGTGTGGCTTTAAGGGTGGGGGGGTAGTACTTACCCCTCCCGCCACTTTTCCCCCTCCGGCGCTCGACTTATTAGCAAAGTTTTTGGGGTGGGAGAGTTCCTCCCTCCCGCCCCTGCTCCCATTGTTGTCTTGATGAAGGAGAAGCTGGCGCCACGCATGCACCTGCCGCCAAACGCACCGTATACGTCACACGTTGTGTGTGACGTATACGGCGCTTATGGCAGCGGCAACAGGTGCACGGGTGCATGCTTAGCGCCAGCTTCTCCTTCTTCAAGACAACGATTGGGGAAGGGAGGAACTCTTGGGGAAGGGAGGAACGATTGGGGAAGGGAGGAACTCAGGGAGGAACTCTGCTGCTCCCCCAACTTTGCTTATAAGTCGAGCGCCGGAGGGGGGATGCGGCGGGAGGGGTAAGTACTACCCCCGCCCTTAAAGCCACACTCCAACCTTGCCGGAGCGGCCAAATTCCGAACCAGTCCAGAGGCCTCTTACATGGCCCCGGACTGGTTCCATGCACACTCCTACTTCCAAGCACTCCAGCTCACCCATCTTGGTTCGGAGGCTTCTGGCATTGACATATAAGCACTTATCTTCTGGATCTCTTACCTGGTGTGTGCTGTATTTCTTTTGGCCGTTTGATCCCTCTGACCGGCTAGGACATCCTTCTGTCTGATTTTTATCTGGTCTCTACATCCTTTGGAGCATGTAGCTGGACTTAATACTAATCAACAGAGGCTGCTTAGCACATGGCAGGATTTGACCCTCCGCAACATCTTTTCCTTGGTTTTTACTGCACGGCCATTGTCTGGGCTTGTTTCTTAGATTGAGGCTTTTTTCCTCCCTCACCAAAATTCTCTTTTTATTCCTGCAGGTAATCAGAGGAAGAACAGAAAAAAGCAGGAAGCATCAAGACGAAAAACCGAAGAAACAGAGGAGGAGGAGATGGCAGCTTCTGAGTGGACCGACTTCTATGCAATTCCAGTTCAAGATAAGACTAGTAACAACACTCTACGCAGAAACACCTTAAATAATAAATCACACCTTAGTGCACATCACACCGCCCATACAAAAGTGAAAACATATCAATGCACAATGTGTGGGAATGGCTTCAGCGATCAGTTGAACTTGTATAAACACCAAAAAACCCACACAGGAAAGAAACCATGCTTGGAGTGTGGAAAGTGCTTCAGTCACGACAATGCCCTTGCTGGCCCCCAGTGTGTCTGCAAAGGAGAGAAACCAGATACATGCTCCAAGTACGGAAAGAGCTTCAGTGGCAGAGATAAGCTTCCTTCCCATCAAGGTCACCACACAGGAGAGAAACCCTATAGATGCTCAGTGTGTGGGAAGACATACTGTCGGAAGGATAAACTTTCTGCCCATCAAAGGATCCACACAGGGGAGAAACCATATACGTGCTCAGAGTGTGGAAAGACCTTCAGTCAGAAGGACAAACTTTCTGTCCATCAAAGAATCCACACGGGGGAGAAGCCCTATACATGCTCAGAGTGTGGAAAGTGTTTCCGTCGGAAGGACAAACTTTCTGTCCATCAAAGAATCCACACAGGGGAGAAACTGTATATGTGCTCAGAAAGTGGGAAGAGTTTCAGGCAGAAGGACAAACTTTCCGTCCATCAAAGAACCCACACAGCAGAGAAATCATGCTTGGAGTGTAGAAGGAACTTCAGTCACGACGATGCTCTTGCTGGCCCCCCGTGTGTCTGCAAAGGAGAGAAACCAGATACATGCTTCAAGTACAGAAAGAGTTTCAGTGGCAGAGATAAGCTTCCTTCCTATCAAAATCGCCAGACAGGGGAGAAACCCTATACATGCTCAGAGTGTGGAAAGAGCTTCAGTCGGAAGGACAAACTTTCTGTCCATCAACGAAACCACACAGGGGGAAAACAATATACATGCTCAGAGTGTGGAAAGATCTTCAGTTACATCTCTAACCTTACAGTCCATCAAAGAATCCACACAGGAGAGAAACCATATACATGCTCAGAGTGTGGAAAGAGCTTCAGTCGGAAGGACAAACTTTCTGTCCATCAACGAATCCACACAGGGGGAAAACCATATACATGTTCAGAGTGTGGAAAGATCTTCAGTTACATCTCTAACCTTACAGTCCATCAAAGAATCCATACAGGAGAGAAACCATATACATGCTCAGAGTGTGGAAAGAGCTTCAGTCGGAAGGACAAACTTTCTGTCCATCAAAGAATCCACACAGGGGGAAAACCATATACATGTTCAGAGTGTGGAAAGATCTTCAGTTGCATCTCTAACCTTACAGTCCATCAAAGAATCCATACAGGAGAGAAACCATATACATGCTCAGAGTGTGGAAAGAGCTTCAGTCGGAAGGACAAACTTTCTGTCCATCAACGAATCCACACAGGGGGAAAACCATATACATGCTCAGAGTGTGGAAAGATCTTCAGTTTTGGCTATAGCCTTACAGTCCATCAAAGAATCCATACAGGAGAGAAACCATATGCATGCTCAGAGTGTAAAAAGAGCTTCAGTCGGAAGGACAAACTTTCTGTCCATCAACAAAGCCACACAGCAGGAACCATATAGGTGCTCAGTGTGTGAAAAGTGCTTCTATGAGAAAGTGCAGCTTTCTGTCCACCAATGAATCCACACAGGAGAGAAACCATGTCGATGCTCAGAGTGTGGAAAGAGCTTTAGTTGGAATGGGACGCTTTCTACCCATCAAAGAATCAACACAAGGTAGAAAACATATTCGTGCTCATAGTGTGGAAAGAGCTTTAGTTGGAAGGACAATTTTTCTGTCCATCAAAGAATCTAGACAGGTGAGAAACCATATACATGCTCAGGGTGCGGAAAGAGCTTCAGCTACAACGAAAACCTTATCTCCCATTAGGGATGTGCATGGAACTGGTTTGGTGCTCCCTTCCTGGAGCCTACCTGTCAGCCCCCACCCCATTACCTGTCACTTCCCTTCCTGGAACGCTGAACCGGCTCCATCCCCCAGCGTTCAAACCGTTTCGGAGGGTGGGGGTGTTGCTTCCCTTAGTTTCAGAGGATGGGGATGCCTACCGGTCAGCCCCTGCCCTGCTGCAAGCAGGAATGATGTAGCCCAGCATACCTGCATTCCTGGAGAGCACCGTTTGCTGGGGTGTGTGTGTGTGTGGAGAGGTGGGCCAAGGGCTGACAAGTGGATACCGCCTTCCCTGTCATTGAAAACAAACCCACCTCTTGCCCTGCCAGGAGTGCACGGACTGGTTCCGTGCACATCTCTGCCTCCCGCTACATAATCCACACAGGGGAGGAAACATATACATGCTCAGAGTGTGGAAAGAGCTTCCATCGCAACTCAAGCCGTATCTCCCATTACAAAGTCCACACAGGAGAGAAACCATCTACATGCTCAGAGCTTTTGTCAGCGGATAAAATTTACTTTCCACTTAAAAAAAAAACTCTCACAGAAGAGAAAGCATATATTTACACAAGAAACAGAGCCCCAGGAAGAAAGCAGTCGGGAACTGACTTCCCGCTAAGCTGTGCGACTGCGCGTGCGTTCACGGAGCTCAGCCCCTCCCCTCGCAGCGATCACGAACAGCCACTCACTCCAGCCTCACCCTTGATGGGAAGATTTTCCCAAATGTTGCTCTGCCCAGTGCTCCCAGAGCCGCCGCCTCCGCGGCTGCTGCTCCTGAGTCTGCCCTTTTGCCACTGCCGACTGCTGCTCCCAAGTCCTCACGCCGCCGCCTTAGTCCCATTTCCGCGTGGGCTCTTGCCACGGTAAGATATGGGGAATATGTCCTCCTCCTTTCTGGCCCCTTGCTCAAAATGCATCCCCTCACCACCACCACAACTGTTTTTACAAGAGGAGGAAAGCCGATGACAACTTCTGGCGACGAAAGGAGGAAGGGGCAGCAAGGAGGTACGCTGCCACCCCATGGATTTTCCTAAAAATGGAGTGCCGGCAGGGGAAAAGTGGGAAAAAGAGGGCTAAGTGCACCCTCCCCTGCCCTTAAGGAGCCATCCCCGCCACCGCCATATCATGGTGGAGCTGTTCCAGGATCAAGCCTTGTATACAATCTGAATGTATGACAGTCTTAAAAGGCCTTGTTTAGATTCTGCCTTATTTTTATTATAATTCAATGTGAAGCAGAAAAAAGTTTTTTAAAAAACCAATTTTAGAAATAAAATAGAACTGTGAAATACATTTCATTCCTTACATATTTAAGGAAATGTGTTTGTGGTATTTATAGTGGCACATAATAATGCACATGTGTGCACACTGCCTTGATATTGCCACCCAGAACAAAGCTCATTGTGCTCACTGATGAAAAAAATTAGAGGGAACAGGAACCAACCACACCCAAAGACTGAGAAGACCTCTTCCAGGAAGAAGGAGGAGCCAATCTCTGCACAAGCTTTTGGCACCAGGCATGATCTTGCAATCAATGCAGCTCTTGAGTGACAACCAGAGCTTGCCCTTCCCACAGGAGATATCGCCTCCTCCTCCCCCACCCGCCGGCCATCTGGAACCCCACTTCATGATCCCAGGAGGAGCAACAGCAACAGAAGATAGCAATAGCAATAGCACTTACATTTATATACCGCTCTATAGCTGGAAGCTCTCTAAGCGGTTTACAATGATTTAGCATATTGCCCCCCCCAAACTCTGGGTACTCATTTGACCGACCTTGGAAGGATGGAAGGCTGAGTCAACCTTGAGCCCCTGGTCAGGATCAAACTTGCAACCTTCTGGTTACAGGGCGGCAGTTTTACCACTGCGTCACCAGGGGCTCAGATGACGGCTGAGGTCCAGTACCAGTGAAGGAGTGTCTGTCTGGATATCCAGGGCCTCACTTCTCATTGGTCTACTCTGGAGCTGGTGGTAGCAGGCCCTGGTGCGGATCCATCTGTTTCAGGAAGAGGTGGGGCTTTCTGTTCTCCTTAGAAGCTTCTCCTTATGAGTTAGACATTCACTGGTGCAACTGGGGAAGTGTGAACTGCTTCTGAGCCAGCTCTAACCTTTGGTTGCAATCCCCTGCTCTTCCCCAATTTCTGCTCCACTACTTGGCCCTGTTCTTTCTGCCCACGATCTTCCCTCTAGCCTCTGACTGTGATCTTCAAGCCAGGCGCTCCCCCTGAGTTGTGCGCTGCCCAGGTTGCTGCCTTTGGGCCACAAGGATGGGCAAAGCCTTAATGATGTTCAAGGAATCCACACAGCAGAGAAAGGTTAAAAACAAAACCCACTTGAATTGTGGAAAGAGATTCAGCCTTGGGAGCAGGGTGGATTTGATTTAAATCAAACTGATTTAAATCACGATTTAAATCACGACTTAAATCACTAGCAGGGTGGATAAAAATCAATGATTTTTTTAAAAAAATCAAAAAAAATCGGATTTTTTTTATTTAAATCGAATTTTTTTTATTTAAATCGGATTTTTTTTATTTAAATCGGATTTTTTTTAAAAAAAATCATTGATTTTAATCCACCCTGCTAGTGATTTAAATTGTGATTTAAATCAGTTTGATTTAAATCAAATCTACCCTGCTTGGGAGATGCTTTTCTTGCAGAACCTGCACAGTGCTGAATGTAGGAAGTGGCCGTACACAAGTCAGAGTGTAGATCCATTGAGCTCAGGACTGTCTGTTGACTGGCAGAGACTCCCCAGGGTTTCAGGTGTGGAACTTTCTTTTTCCCAGCCCTACCTTGAAATGCTGCCAGTTAATTATATTTTAATGGCCATTAACTGACAGTCAGAAACTTGGTTTCTTAGACTTACCCGGGCAGCCCTCATGAGGGAGATGGAGAAATGGTGTTTATGTGCTTTCTCTCTCCGGAGTCCAAATATATCAGATAATTCCACCCTTCCCAGTCCATACAGCTTACAGTTACTTTTGGTTGGTGGACCAAAAGTTACTTTTGGTTGGTGAAATGAGGAGTATGGTGAAAAGAAAGCTGAGGGGGGAAATCAGGAGAGTCACTTCGCTCCAGAGTGCATGGAGCTTACTCAAAACCACAATACTAGAAGCCCAGTTAGACTGTATACCCAAAAGGAGGAAAGGTACCACTAAGTCCAGGAAGATGCCAGCATGGCTAACGGGTTCCGTCAAGGAAGCCATAAAAGGGAAGAAGACTTCCTTCCGAAATTGGAAGGCCTATCCAAATGAAGAGAACAGAAAGGAACACAAACTCTGGCAAAAGAAATGCAAGGTGACAATAAGGGAGGGAAAAAGAGAGTTTGAGGAAGATTTGGCCAAAAGTATCAAGGAGAATAACAAAAACTTCTTTAAGTACATCAGAAGCAGGAAACCTGCCAGGGAGGCAGTTGGACCATTAGACAATGAGGGAGTGAAAGGGATTATTAAGGAGGATATGGAGGTTGCAGAGAAGCTGAATGAGTTCTTTGCATCTGTCTTCACGGCAGAGGATACTGAGCATATACCTGTTCCTGAACCAGGCTTTTTAGGGATGGAGGCTAGAGAGCTGAGTCAGATAGAAGTGACAAGGGATGATGTTCTAGACTGTCTGGAAAAACTGAAAACTAACAAATCACCAGGGCCGGATGGCATCCATCCAAGAGTTCTCAAAGAACTCAAATGTGAAATTGCTGACCTCCTTGCTAAAATATTTAACTTATCCCTGAAATCGGGCTCTGTACCAGAGGACTGGAGAGTAGCAAATGTAACACCGATTTTCAAGAAGGGATCCAGGGGCGATCCGGGAAATTACAGGCCAGTTAGCCTAATGTCCGTTCCAGGCAAATTGATGGAAAGCATCCTCAAGAATAAAATTGTAAAGCACCTAGAAGAACAGGCCCTGCTGGGAGTGAGCCAGCATGGCTTCCGCAAAGGTCAATCTTGCCTCACCAACCTTTTGGACTTCTTCGAGAGTGTCAACGAGTGTGTGGATCAAGGTGATCCAGTTGACGTAGTCTACCTGGACTTCCAAAAAGCTTTTGACAGAGTTCCTCATCAAAGACTCCTGAGGAAACTTAGCAGTCATGGGATAAGGGGACAAGTACATGTGTGGATTGCTAACTGGTTGAAAGACAGGAAACAGAGGGTAGGTATAAATGGAGAGTTTTCACAATGGAGGGAAGTAAGAAGTGGGGTCCCCCAGGGATCTGTACTGGGACCGCTGCTTTTTAATTTATTCATAAATGATCTAGAAGTAGCGGTAAGCAGCGAGGTGGCCAAATTTGCAGATGATACCAAACTCTTCCGGGTAGTGAAATCTAAAACGGATTGTGAGCAGCTCCAAAAGGATCTCTCCAAACTGGGGGAGTGGGCGACAAAATGGCAAATGCGGTTCAATGTTAGCAAGTGTAAAGTGATGCAAATTGGGACAAAAAACCCCAACTTCAAGTCTATGCTGATTGGATCCAAACTGTCGGTGATGGACCAGGAGAGGGATCTTGGGGTTGTGGTGGACAGCTCGTTGAAAGTGTTGACTCAATGTGCAGCAGCTGTGAAAAAGGCAAATTCCATGCTAGGGATCATTAGAAAGGGGATTGAAAATAAAACGGCTAACATTATAATGCCCTTATACAGAACTATGGTGTGACCACACTTGGAGTACTGCGTACAATTCTGGTCACCACATCTTAAAAAGGACATTGTTGAACTGGAGAAGGTACAGAAGAGGGCAACCAAGATGATCAGGGACCTAGAGAACCTTTCTTATGAGGCAAGGCTACAACACCTGGGGCTTTTTAGTTTAGAAAAAAGACGACTGCAGGGAGACATGATAGAGGTCTATAAAATCATGCATGGTGTGGAGAAAGTGGAGAGAGAGAAATTCTTTTCCCTCTCACACAACACTAGAACCAGGGTTCACTCCATGAAATTGATTGCGAGGAGGTCTAGGACCAACAAACGGAAGTACTTTTTCACACAACGCCTGATTCACTTGTGGAACTCTCTGCCACAGGATGTGGTGACAGCCAACAACCTGGATGGCTTTAAGAGGGGTTTGGATGACTTCATGGAGGAGAGGTCTATCAATGGCTACTAGTCGGAGGGCTGTGGGCTACCTCCAGCCTCAAAGGCAGGATGCCTCTGAGAACCAGTTGCAGGGGAGTAATGGCAGGAGAGAGGGCACGCCCTCAACTCCTGTCTGTGGCTTCCAGCAGCATCTGGTGGGCCACTGTGCGAAACAGGATGCTGGACTAGATGAGCCTTGGGCCTGATCCAGCAGGGCTGTCCTTATGTTCTTATGACAGAAACTTCGTGTGCTGGCCTGTGGGTGTCCTAGAGGGAAGGTACTTTCCTGGACACTCCCTGGATGTCATGGTGTGCTGCTGTACCCAACTAGAATGGCAAGAGGCCAAGGATGTCTTAAGAATATTTATGCTAAACAAGTTGTTCTAGTAAGAACTAATCAGCTTACTTTCCTTTCACTGTTTCTACAACTGTATCAAATTTGGTTCAAACAGGTTACAGTACTCAAGTTAGTGCACTTGCCCCTCAAAAGTTCACATGTCCGCCATCTTGAATCAAGGTGGATGACATCATCACAAACTACACCATTGGGACATCTCTATGTGTCCAAACAGCTATAGCAAATTTGGTTCAAATCAGTTAGACTGTTCACAAGTTAGTGCACTTACACCTCAAAATTTTACGTTTCTGCCATCTTCATTTGGGTTGGATGACATTGTCACAATCTACACCGTTGAGGTGACCCTATGTGTCCCTACAGCAGTAGCAAAATTGGTTCAAATTAGTTAAGCAGGTCACAAGTTAGCCCACTTGTACCTCAAATGTTTGCATGTCTGCCATCTTGAATTGAGTTGGATGACATTGTCACAATCTACGCCTATGTGTGTCCCTATGTGTCCCTACAGCTGTAGCAAATTTGGTTCAAATCAGTTAAGCGGGTCACAAGTTAGCCCACTTGTGCCTCCAAAGTGTATGTGTCCACCATCTTGAATCGGGTTGGATGACATCATCACAAATTATGCTGTTGAGGTATCCCTGTGTGCCACTCGCTGCATCTGTATGCAATTTGGTTTAAGTTGCTTAGACAGTCCACAAATTAGCCTGCTTGCGCCTCAGATGTTCACTCGGCCACCATCTTGGATTGGAATGGATGACATCATCACACACCACGCTATTTGGGCATCCCTATGTGTCCCAGGATCTGTAGCAAATTTGGTTCAAATTGGTTAAGCGGTTCACGTTAGCCCACTTGCACATCAAAAGTTTATGTGTCTGCCATCTTGGATTGGGGAAGATGACATCATCACAAACTATGCTGTTGAAGTGTCCCTATGTGTCCCAACAGCTGTAGCAAATTTGGTTCATCACAGACTATGCTGTTGAAGTGTCCCTATGTGTCCCAACAGCTGTAGCAAACATTTCACAAGTTAGTCCACTTGCACCTCCAAAGTTTATGCATCTGCCATCTTGGATCATGGTGGATGGCATCATCACAAACTATGCCGTCGAGGTGTCCCTGTGTGTCACTCACTGCAACTGTATGCAATTTGGTTTAAATTGGTTAGGCAGTCCACAAATGAGCCCACTTGTGCCTCAGATGTTCATGTGGCTGCCATCTTGAATGGGAATGGATGACATCATCACATACCATACCATTTGGGCATCCCTATGTGTCCCTACAGCTGTAGCAAATTTGGTTCAAATCGGTTTAGTAAGACCATTTGTGACTCAAAAGTTTACACATCCGCCATCTTGGATTAGGGTGGATGACACCATCACAAATTATGCCTTTGAGGTGTCCTTGTGTGGCACTTACTGCCACTATATATAATTTGGTTTAAGTAGGTAAGATAGTCCACAAATTAGCCTGCTTGCACCTCAGATGTTCACACGGCCGCCATCTTGAACTGGAGTGGATGACATCATCACTCACTATGCCATTTGGGTATCCCTATGTGTCCCTGCGGCTGTAGCAAACATGGTTCAAATTGGTTAAGTGGTTCACATTGCATGGTCAATATTTGCACAATATAACTGGAAAATCAAACATCACCAAGACCTGGCAATGGCTTAATGGAGTTCAAATCCCCATTCAGCCATGATACTAGCTGGGTGACTCTGGGCCAGTCACTTCTCTCCCAGCTTAACCGACTCCACAGGGTTGTTGTGAGGAGAACACAAGAACTCTGGGCTCCTTGAAGGGAGAGCGGGATATAAAAAATGTGAATGTTGCTGCTTGCTGGCAGATAGCAGCTGGGGAAGCAGAAGCAGAGGCGTAACTAGGGAAAACGGCGCCCGGGGCAAGCACTGAAATTGCGCCCCCCCCCCCGCCGCGCGCCCCCCACCCCCCCTGGAAATATGGAATTGTGTCACAGCCATAGTCAAATGTGGGTTGTGGGCTGCATCCGTGCAAGTATACTGGGACAGGAAAAAGGAAACATGAAGCTACAAGGCTCTTTAGAAATATATATTTTGAAGAAATGTCTTGCACCCCAACAGCCTAAGTTTGCAGTCCTCATGGCCAGAAAATAAATGCTTTTAAACATAGTAATAGGTTTTGTGTCCCAAAATGGAAAAGACAAGACAGGTATTCAGAGGCGTAACTAGGGAAAATGGCGCCTAGGGCAAGCACTGAAATTGCGCCACTGTCCAAGCAGGAATGATGGGACTTGTAGTCAGCAATATCTGGAAATCCCCATTAAAAGGAACACGGTACCATCTAGACATGGTTGTTGATCAAAACCTGAAAACATGAGCCATCTCTGTAAAAGACTTAGAACAACAGTCAGGAGTTATGCGAGGATTCCAAGTGTCATTTTCTCTGTCTCCTCTCATTCTTTAAAAAAACATGACTTTGTCCTAGAGGATCACCTGCCCAAATAGCCACTAGCAAAATAGGGGAAGAAGAAGGTGGTGGTGGTGGTGTGTGTGTGTGTGTCTATAAACCAGTGAATGATTCCTGCCAGCCTTTGTCTTATGATGACTGTTGGCTCATGATGGGTATATGTGCATTCACCACACTAGTGCTTACTTTGACACCAAGAGGGAGGAGGATACATTAGTTTGCCACACTAGACAGAGGAATTTGCAACAGGAGCAGATAGCCAAGTTCTGCCAGGGCCAAAACCAGCCCCTGCCAAACTAAGAGATGAATCGTTGGCACTCACCTGAATGGTCATTCTCCTCAGAAGTATGGATGGCATCCGAGCATTATGGGTTGTCACGACCTCCTGCTCCAAGACAGGGCCAATCAGAGAGCTTTTTCCTCCTGCAGCAGGAGGGAGGGGCAATCCCCTCAGGCTTCAGTCTATTGCCAGCTCTCCAATGCTCCGGCTAAGGAAAACAGTACCAAACAGGATGGAACCACAAGTAAATAAGAAAAATAGTAGAAAAGACGAGCTGAAAAATCTCTTTGCGGAAAAACCCCACCCGTGGGGACGAAACAGACAACGCGGAAGAGCAGAGCCTCCCCACATCTATATAGGAAACAGAGGGACGGAGAAGCTGGAAGCAAACAGAATCCGAAACGAACGGTTGGGTGGGTCGGATGCCATCCATACTTCTGAGGAGAATGACCATTCAGGTGAGTGCCAACGATTCATTCTCCCTCAGAAGAGGATGGCATCCGAGCATTATGGGACATGCCATAGCCGCTTTCAGCAGTGGGAGGGAGACCGAGAGCATGATCCTACACGGAGACCACCCGCTGGAGAACTCGCCTGCCAAAGGAGGCGTCAGCGGAAGCCCAGTCATGAACCTTGTAAAATTTAACGAAGGTAGAGAGGGAGGCCCAGGTGGCTGCCCTGCAGATATCAACCAAGGGAGCTCTGGTAGCAAACGCTGCAGAGGCCGCTGCACTGCGAGTGGAATGGGCAGTAATGCCATCCGGGAGAGTCACCTTGGCAGCCGTGTATGCGAGGCAAATGCACTCGCAGATCCTACGCGATAGAGTGGCAGGAGAGACCTTCCTTCCCAGAGAACAATCCCTGAAGGATACGAACAATGAGTCAGAGACTCTATAACCCTTGGTACGCCGTAGGTATATTCTGAGTGCCCTGCGGACATCAAGGGTGTGCCACTCCTTCTCCTTAGGGGAGGACAGCTTGGGGCAGAAGGAAGGCAACATTAGCTCCTGGGAACGATGAAAAACTGAGTTAACCTTAGGGAGGTAAGTGGGGTCGGTACGCAATACCACGTAATCAGGGTAGACCAAACACAACTCCTTCCTGGCCGACAGTGCGCCCAGGTCCGACACCCTACGGGCCGAAGTAATGGCCACTAGGAACAAAACCTTTAACGTAAGTAAACGCAATTGAACCGTCCGTAGCGGCTCAAAGGGGGGTTTGATGAGCGCTCGGAGAACCAAGTTTAGGTCCCAAGTTGGAAAACGATGGATCGGCGGGGGTTTGAGGGCCACCGCCCCTTTGAGAAATCTCTGTACGTGAGGGTGACCCGACAGTGAAGGGATGCCAGGGACCTGTAAGGTCGAAGAGATTGTAAACATCTGCCGCTTAAGGGTAGCCGGCATGAGCCCCTTGTCAAGGACGGACTGCAGAAACCCTAGCACTTGGCTGACCGAAGGACCTTGGGGGTCAGCTCCTACAGAGGCGCACCATGCCACAAACGCAGACCAAGTGGACTGATAAACCCTGAGGGTCGATGGCCGCCTGGACGGTGTCCCTCACTGCGGAAGAATAGCCACAGGCTTCTAGCGCGCCCCGCTCAATCTCCAGGCGTGTAGATTCAGCCAACGAGGATCTGGGTGGAACAGAGGGCCCTGACGAAGAAGCTGGGGGGAACAACCCAGAGACAAAGGGGGCGTGAGGGACAGGTTGACAAGGTCCGAAAACCACGGGCGACGTGGCCAGTGAGGGGCCACGAGGATTACCTCCGCCCGCTGTAGACGCACCTGTCTGACCGTTTGGGACAGGATGGGGGTTGGGGGGAAGGCGTACAGGAGCCCCTGCGGCCAAGGTGACAGCAGGGCATCCACAGCTTCTGCACCACTCGACTGGTACCTGGAGAAAAACCTGGGGCTTTTGGCATTGCTTGGCGCCGCGAACAGGTCCACCAAGGGAGTGCCGAACCTTGCCGTGATGGCGCCGAAAGCCCCCTCGTCCAGCACCCATTCCGCCTGGTCCAGCTGGGTTCTGCTGAGCCAATCCGCAATCGTGTTGGACTCGCCACTGACGTGCATTGCTTCCAAAGAAGCCAGGTTCTTTTCTGCCCAGTGCAGGAGCACAGAGGCTTCCTGCATCAGAGGCCATGCCCTGGTCTCCCCCTGGCGATTGATGTGCGCCTTGGCCGTCACGCTGTCGGTCCGCACTAGGACGTGACCGCCAACGATCAGGGGAAGGAACCATGTCAGGGAATACCTGATCGCCCGTAACTCCAGCCAGTTGATTGACTGGAGCTGTTCCTGAGGGGACCAGAGACCCTGAGCCACTTGATCCTGGCAGTGACCGCCCCACCCCTGAAGGCTGGCGTCCATTGTGACAGCTATCCTCTTCACGGGTAGGAAGGAAACGCCCTTCCCCAGGG
This sequence comes from Hemicordylus capensis, assembly GCF_027244095.1. Taxonomy (NCBI): domain Eukaryota; kingdom Metazoa; phylum Chordata; class Lepidosauria; order Squamata; family Cordylidae; genus Hemicordylus; species Hemicordylus capensis. The sequence goes on along the minus strand of NC_069658.1, from coordinate 232,999,370 downwards.
CCGGCAACAGCCACCAGGACAGGGAACTTCGAACCTGAAGGGGCAGGGGGATCCTGGAGTGAGACCGGGAGACTACCAGGTCCTGTAGGGGCAACAGCAGCCACTGGAGCGGGCGTGAATTAAGGCGTGCCCAGGGGACAATGCCTATGGCCGACACCATCATGCCCTGGAGCTGGCTGAGGAAAAGGACATCTGAATGACTGCGGAGAACTGCCCTCCGACACGCGTCGGACAACCTCTGACGCCTCTCCAGGGAGAGGGAGGCCGTCCCCTTGACGGAATCTAACACCGCCCCGAGATGCTGAATTTTGTTCTTGGGGGTGAGGGAGCTCTTTTCGAGACTCACGAGGAAGCCGTGGGCCTGAAGAGTCAAGAGGGTCTTTTCCACGTCCACCAGGGCCTTCTGCAAGGATGACGATCTTATTAAAAGATCGTCCAGATATGGGTACAAATGAATCCCCCTCGCCCTCAAGTGCGCCACGAGTGCTACCAGAATCTTGGTGAACACTCGTGGCGCAGTTGACAGGCCGAAGGGGAGAGCTTGGTATTGAAAGTGCGCCCCCGCATAGCTGAACCTGAGGAACCTCCTGTCCTGGGGATGAATGGGGACATGGAGGTAGGCCTCCTTTAAGTCTACTGAGGCCAGGAAGTCTCCCGCCTGGAGAGCCAACAGGATGGAGCGAAGGGTCTCCATCCGGAAGCGTTTGATTTGAAGGAAGCGGTTGACAAACTTTAGGTCGAGAATGGCTCTCCACTCCCCATTCTTTTTCGGGACCAGAAAAAGAATGGAGTAAATGCCAGAACCAACCTCCTCTGGGGGCACCGGCTCGATTGCCAGAATGTTGACTAAGTGGCGAATGGCAGATAGCATCATCACATGCTTGGCCTGCTTGTTGGATAGCGGGGACACCAGGAACCAGTCGGGGGGCTGTCTTATAAAATCTAGGCTGTACCCGTTGGTCACAGTCTGGAGAACCCATGTGTCCGAGCAGGTTTCCGCCCAAGCCTGAGTAAAAACCTGCAATCGACCTCCCACCTGAAATGCCGGGTGGCTGTCATTGGGACGACTGGCGCTTGAATCCAGCTTTCTGTTGCTGTCCAGGTTGATGGAACCTGGTCTGGGAGCGTCTGGAAAGGACTTTTGCGGTCTCCTCCAGGAAGGGAGCCTCTCCTGTCTATCTGGCTGAGAACGAAAGGACGACCGGAAACCCCTGAAAGAAGAGGATGAATTGTATGACTTGCGCTCCTGATGCTGAACGGAAGAAGAAGAAGGCATCGCCTTCTTTTTGTCCTTCCCTTTGACCAGCACAGGATCCAAAACGTCCCCGAAAAGCTTATTCCCCTTAAAGGCCGAATTGGCCAAGTTGGACCTGGACTTCTGGTCCACCCTCCAATGTTTTAGCCATAGGTGGTGTCTGACCATGACATCGGAGGCCATGGCCCTGGCCGAAAGTTGTGCTGCATCCAGAGAGCTATCGGCCATGAAGGCGGAAGCTTTGTGAAGTTTATTGAGGCTCTGCCTCAGGGACAGCAACTCGGGAGGCACAAGGGGTAGGAGCTCCTTAACCCACAGTACCGAGGCACGGGCAAAGATCGAATTGGCTATGGAAGCCCGCATAGCCAGGGAGGATGCCTCATGAGATCTGTGCAGGGCAGCATTGCATTTTTTGTCATCATAATTGCGTAGGACCTTGTCCCCATCCCTGGGCAAGACAGCACCAGTTACCAGGGCCGCCACCTCAGCATCCACTGGCGGGACCTGGAGTTTGTCCATCACCGCCCTTGTAGTGGTATAGAGGCGTTTGACCCCTGGTGGAGGGCCCTTGGCCTCAGTGGGATGATCCCACTCTGAGTGGATAATATCTAGAAAAAGTTGAGGACATGGAATGACAACCTCGGGCACCTTCAATGAAGGCAAAACTGCAGGATCCCCCTCCACCGGGTCCTGCGTGAGGGGCACCTCCCCCTGTAGCCTTAGGGTTTTCCGGGCCTTATGTAGTAACACCAGAAAGTCAGAAAGTGAGAAGAGGCGATATGGAGCCTGCGGAGGAGGGGCACTACCCCCCTCGTCCCCTGAGAGTTCGCCCTCCTCTCGGTCTGAGTCGGATGCCTCCGAGGATGGCCCCTCCCCTGACAGGGAATCGGGCGGGGGGAAACCGCGGGAGGGAGTCCTGCCAGCCTCGCAAGGACTCAGAGTGGGGGCCCCAAGCTCATGCGGGAGAGCAGCCAAAGCCAGCGGAGCATTAGCACTGACAGAAGGGACCTCCCCCGGCTCCAAAATGGCGCCCGCGGCAACCGGATCAACTCTCCTTGCATCCAAAATGGCGGACGCGGCAGAACGGGCGGGAAATTGCTCGGCCAAGGCGGGAAGCAGCCGCCCGAATTCCTCGGCCACGACCCGCCTCAGCAGTGCAGCAAAGCTAGGGGGAATTGCCTCCTCGTGGTTGTCCGAGCCGCTAGAGGGGCGCGCGCGCTTGGCAGGCTGCTCTTCGGCCGGAATGCGGTTCGGGGAAGAGGGAGCGGTAAAGATTTGCGTTTCCGAGATCGGAGGTGCAGCCGGTCCCTCCTGGGAAACGAGCGTTCGGCCCCCCAGTTCCTCGACCGTCACGGGAGCGCAAGGCAAGCTACCCGTAGCCGTTGTGGGCGCCTTCGCATGCTTCTGCTTAGAAGACTTCTTTGCCTTTTTTCGCTTGGTCGAGTGAGTGACGGGAGCGGGAGTTGTAGCCGCATCCCACTCAGCGCGACAGACCGACGGTGCCACTGAGTCCTCTGAGAGGGCAGGGGAGACCCCCCCCTCCGGGACGAGCAGAATCCTCTGCCATTCTGGCCCTAGACCTTAACCGCCGCAGGATAGGAGCCGCGGACGGATCGGGCAGCCCCAAGGAAAGCAAACTTCCACGAGCCCAAATGAATACCTCCCTGACTGGTGCAGCTCAGGACAGAGGAAAGGGCAGCTACCCTGACTGAACAGCTCAGGGTAGAGTAGGGGCGAGGATAGGGCTAGAGACGGAAAGCAAGGCAGTAGAAAGGAGAATGGAAGCCAGAGCAAAGGGTAACAACACCTGCCGGAGCGAGACAGGACGAAGACAGAAGCCTGAGGGGATTGCCCCTCCCTCCTGCTGCAGGAGGAAAAAGCTCTCTGATTGGCCCTGTCTCGGAGCAGGAGGTCGTGACAACCCATAATGCTCAGATGCCATCCTCTTCTGAGGGAGAATCATTGTAATTTGCCCCTTCCTGTCACAAGCAGTGTGCTGTTCTTTTATTATTGACTCTAACTCTCAGATATCCCAGTCATGGATGGAAAATTCAGGGTCAATTTACAAGAGACACATTTTCTACATGGAAGTTTCTTCTGTGCAGGTGCTGTGCAGAAACCCATGTGTAGTGATCAATACATATGTAACTATTCCACCAGGGGCATAGCAAGGTTGGAATGGGTCCAGAGACAGGATTTCAAAATGGGCCCCCAGACCCTCAAAGTCCAGGGCCTCCACACACCCCAGGCCCCCAAGGATTTAAGTCTGATATTTCAAAATAAGTATGCTACCTGGAAATACATTTCACTGAATACACGCATGCACACTTCACAGTATATAGTGATATACATTGAGTACTATATATTTGTGCTACTTTTAATGCCTAGAACACACTAGCAACGCTAATTATTAAAATGGACCCCTTGCTGCAGATTAGCAAAGGAGACTTTCAACCATGCAGGGTGAGCCTATGTTTGTTTTCTCCGAATTCTGAACAAATTCAGTAAAGTTTGATTCCAGGAGTCTTTTCACACCAGGCTTTTAAAGCCCTTTAACACACATCTCCTCTGGAATAGAGGTGCTGCATTCACATGTTGGCCAGATTTACCCTGAAGTCCCTGCAAGTTATTGGGGAGCAGTTCACACACAAGAAAAATAAAATAAAATAAAATCACAACACATGCTTCACAGTTCTCACTCAGACCTTCTGGATTGCAAAACAACTTGAACATAAGTTTATTATGTTCATTTATGAATGAATGAATGAAAATAAATAAAATATACTTGTTCCAGAAGTGTTTGTAATTTTCTGACATGAAACAAGCCACTTATAGTCCTTTTTAGATAGTTTTTGTTTTTAAAGCCAGCACATTTTCCAGTCTGTTTTAAATTAAATATTCAGAGACTTCTCAGTCTCACCCCAACCACCCCCATATCAAAGCCTTATTGATGTGTTTGAGTAAACCAAAGTAACTCCATTTTACATAGAATACCAAAGCATCTCCAAGTTTGCTTAGAAAACCTAAATCTAACTTAAAGTAACCTCAGGCCAGCTCAAGGACACGGCCTCACATGATTATCTCTCTCCACTAAATTGTATCTAAAGAAACTTGGTTCTCACCGTTCTTTGCTGAGAAGTTAATAAAACAGGATGTAACCAAATAAGGAGTGATCACCAGATGAACAATGAATCATTCGCACGCGTACTAGATAGAAACATTGGTAGACTTACCCTGAAGGGTTCTTTTTCAGGTATGGGGAGGGCATCCGTTTACTGATGGGTTGTCAGCCTCTGCATGCTCCAAGACAGGGCCAATAAAAAAACAACACGATTGCCAGTCTCTCTGCTCTGCCCCCTGTAGACCCAGTTCTGGTCTTGCGAAGCGTAGGGAGATTTGAAAGAGAGCGATTGATCAACACTTGTTAACATGTTGAAAACAACAATAACGGCAATGTAATGCAAAAACTGTACCGTAACAACTGGACCTCAATGAAATAACAGGAAAGTCTAGAGGAGTAGTGAAATTGCAGAAAGAAAGGTAAAAGGGATAGCGTCCGCTAGCACCCTAGGAGTTGTTCCACTGCCCCAAGCTGTTCCCCCAACTCTGCATCCGCGTGGGCGGGCCGGATGCCCTCCCCATACCTGAAAAAGAACCCTTCAGGGTAAGTCTACCAATGTTTCTTTTTCCAGGTTATGGGGAGGGCATCCATTTACTGATGGGACATACCCAAGCCAACAACTAGGGCGGGAAGCGGATGTTTGACTCATACTACTTGCTGTAAAACCGTACGAGCCACTGCCGCTTGTGGTTCAAAAAAGGAAGGTATTTTATAATGCTTGACAAAAGGAGTCGAAGAGGCCCAAGTGGCCGCCTTGCATATGTCCTCCAAAGAAACTCTGGCCGAGAAGGCCGCCGAAGTAGAGGCACTCCTAGTGGAGTGCGCATAATTTTTCGAAGGGGCCTCTAATTGCAAAGTCTCATAAGCCAAGGTAATCGTGACCCTTAACCACCGAGCTAGTGTATCTTTGGATACCCTGGAACCCAAAGTGGACGGAAGGAACGAAACAAATAAGGAATCTGACTTTCTAAATGATTTAGTCCTTTTTATATAAATGCGGAGAGCCCTCCGCACGTCTAATGTATGCCATGCTTTTTCCTTCTGGTGACAAGGCTTAGGGCAAAAGGAAGGCAAAACTATCTCCTGACTCCTGTGGAACACTGTGTTAACCTTCGGCAGAAAGGTAGGATCTAACTTTAGTACCACTGACTGTTCTTGAAAGATACAGAGCTCATCTCTGACCGAGAGTGCCACCAACTCGGATACACGCCGGGCTGACGTGATGGCTATCAGAAATGACACCTTGAAAGAAAGTAACCGCAAGGAAACCTGTCGCAGAGGTTCAAAGGGCGTCTTAGTCAAGGCATTGAGAACTTTATTCAGGTTCCAAGTGGGAAATCTATGAACCGGGGGCGGGGAAATATTCGTCGCCCCTTTTAAGAAGCGGCGGATGTCGGGATGAAGCCGTAAGGAATCAGGAGTCGAGATGGAAAGGACCGAAGCGAGGGCTGAGGTCTGGCGCTTTAAGGTACTTGGAGAAAGACCCCTATCAGCTCCCACTTGTAGGAAGGCAAGTATCGCCGGAACCCCGGCAGACAACGGGTTCACCCCAGCTGAAGCTGACCAAGAGCAGAATGCCGACCATGTGGCCTGGTATATCCTATTGGTCGAAGGTCGCCTAGCCGCCAAAATAGTATTTTGGACCTTAGGGGAATAGCCTTTGGCCCTTAGCGCCGAGCGCTCAACCTCCAAGCGTGGAGGTGGAGCCATTCCAGTTCCGGATGAAGGCCCAGCTCCTGAATTAACAGATCGTTTCTCGATGGAAGAGGCTATGGATCCTGGATCGATAGAGACATTAGATCCGAGAACCAAGGCCTCCTTGGCCAGTAGGGAGCTATGAGAATGACATCCGCCTTCTCGAAGATTATCTTCCTGACGGCCGCCCCCAGAATTGCCATCGGAGGAAACACGTACAACAGGCCTTGAGGCCACTTTATAACCAGCGCGTCCACCTGTTCCGCCTGATGACAGTGGAACCTGGAGCAGAACCTCGGAAGCTTGGCGTTCTGGGGTGAGGCGAACATGTCCATCTTTGGTAGTCCCCAACGCTGAGTCAATTGCCCGAAGACTTCTGGGTGGAGGCCCCACTCCGCTGGATCCAGAGTTTGCCGGCTCAGCCAATCCGCTTGGTAATTCAGGAAGCCCGCCAGATGTTCGGCCATTATCGACTGGATGTGGGCCACTGCCCATGTAAACAGTCGGTTTGTCTCCCGCATCAATGATTGAGATCTCGTCCTGCCTTGGCGATTTATATGGGCCTTGGTGGTAATATTGTCTGTTCGGACGAGAACATGGTGCCCCTCCAGGAGATTCTGAAACTGTTCCAATGCCAAGCGAACGGCCTTCAGCTCTAACCAATTGATATTGTGTCTTAGGTCCTGTTGAGACCAAGAGCCTTGAGCTTGAACTTGGAGGCAGTGTGCTCCCCACCCGGAAAGGCTCGCGTCCGTGGTTACTATGACCCTGTCCTGTACATCCAGTGGAAGACCCCCCATCAGTGCAGGGGAGGTCCACCAGAGGAAGGATTTCTTGACCTTGTCCGGCAGTGGCACCCAAATGTTTTTCTTTTCCATAATGGCCTCCTGAAAAGGCAGGAGGAGCCATTGGAGTGGTCTGGATCGCCAGCGTGCCCATGGTACGCAGTCGATGCAGGATATCATGAGTCCCAGAATCCGAGCCAGCTGCATGAGTGGGACCTTGGACCTTGCTAATAAAGGGTGAAGAGCCCGACAGATCTTGAATCTCCTTTCTGAGGGCAGACTGACCAACGCATCTTTGGTGTCGAACAGAACCCCCAGGTGAATTAATTGCTGGGATGGTCGTAGATGGCTTTTGCTTTGATTGATAATGAAGTCGTGTGACTCTAGAGCTTCTACAGTCCATCGTACATCTCTCTTTGCCCTCATCTCTGAATCTGCTCTGACTAAGACATCGTCCAGGTACGGGTAGGCGTGTGTTCCCCAGACCCGGAGGTGGGCAATGACTGCCACCAGTATCTTCGTAAATACTCGTGGAGCCGACGATAGGCCGAAAGGGAGGGCTCAGTACTGAAAAAACTGTTTTCCGTAAGCAAACCTGAGGAAGCGTCTGGATGACGGGTGAATCGGTATGTGTAGATAGGCCTCTGATAAGTCGAGCGATGCCAGCCAGTCTCCTGGAAGGATCGCCGCCCTGATAGTTCTGAAGGATTCCATCCGGAAAGACCTTTTCTTCACATACCGATTTAAGCGCTTCAAATCGAGCACGGCCCTCCATGTGTCGTCCTTCTTCGGGACAAGGAACAACAGAGAGAATATACCTTCGGGCTCTGGGGACACCGGAATAGTTTCTATGGCCTGTATGTCTAAGAGGTGTTGTATCGCCTCGCTCATTAATTTGCACTTCGCTGGGTCCCTTGACGTTGGTGTCTCGAAAAAGAAGTTTGGGGGAGTGGTTAATAAATCTATGCGGTAACCTTGTGAAACAGTTTCCAAAACCCAACGATCTGAGGTAGTTTCCCCCCATAAATCGGCAAAAGCTCGTAGCCTGCCACCGACCTGACAGGAGTCATTGCTTATGGTTCCGTCGATCTTGTTGAGAACCGAAGGACCCTGACTTTCTACTGGTTCCTCTGGGCTTGGAATTCCAAGGCTGTCTCCATTGTTGTCTGTATTGGAATCCCCTGAACTCTCTGTCTCTGAAACCATCTCGCGATCCTGACGATCCTGTCCTGTTGAACGACCTGAAGGGGCGAAAGGAACTTTGAAAGGCAGCAGCTCTATTAGACCTTCTGTCCCCCCGTCCCACAGGCATAGCCTTTTTCTTGTCGTGTGTCTCTACGAGCACTGGCTCGAGGGCTTCGCCAAATAGCTTTGCGCCTCGGAACGGGGTGGAAGCCAGGGCCGACTTAGATCGTGAATCAACCCTCCAATGTCTGAGCCAAAGCCCTCGTCTGACCGCTACTGCAGCCGCCATGGAGCGGGAGGCGTGTTGCAGACAGTCCAGGCTAGAGTCCGCCATCAAGGCGGAGGCCCTGGCTACTTTGTTTAACCCCTGCCTAAGCCTAGTGTTTTCCAGTGGAACCAATTTTGCCAATTCTTTTGTCCAGAGAATGGTCGCTCTGGCAAACACAGAATTGGTGGCCGCAGCTCTAATGACTGTTGCTGATGCCTCATGACATTTTTTAAGAAGATGGTCCGTTTTCTTTTCCTCGGGTGATCTGAGAAACTCCTCGCCTTCCTTGTTGACCAAGGCACCAGTCACCAGTTGCGCCACGGGGGCATCCACAATAGGAGTTGGTAGTAAAGACATAATTTCAGAAGGCAAATTATATAACTTTTTTGGAAAATGCAACGCCGGTTTTGAGGCTACCGGGACCCCCCATTCTGCTAACATAACCTCCTTAAACAGTGGAGGAAAAGGAACCGTAGCCGGAGAGGTAGAAGTAGATGGGAAAACCTCTTGGTCTACATCAGGTACTGGTTCTGACCCAGAATCCCTTGAAACATCTTTAATGGCTCTCTTTGCTTTAGCTAACAGAATTTCAAACTCGGCCACCGAAAACAGTCTGGCGGTAGTTGGTTTATCCGCCGGTGTCTGTTCGTCAGAGAGTTCCCCCTCCTCTTTCTCAGAGTCCTCGGAATCTGAACCCGAGTCCCTTGAAGTAACTAAGGTCTGAGGGGCATGAGAGGGGACCAGATCTGTTGTCACCACATTATCGCTTCTGACATCACGCCGTGATGTGCATGGAGTGGCAGAAGCTGGGGGGCCCTGTGGATTAGTCTCCCCTTCCACTGCTAATTGCACCCGTTTGGTATGTGGATAGGTTGCATGAGGACCATACTGCTCTTCAGATGAAGAGATATCGTGCCCCCCGTGAAAACGTCTCCTCCTCCGCTTGCTGGCCATCCAGACCCTTTCTCCCAGGGGGATCGAGTTTCTTATGGGGCTGGACCCTGGGGATGAGGAGAATGACGGTCTCCGGCCTCTACTAGAGCACCGTTCCTGCACAGCAGCTCCCACTTGTGAGGAAGTCCCTGGTGCAGCCTGTACTGAGCCCATAGTCTGAGATGCCCTGACCTGTCCAGACTGTCCTGACTGTGCTAAAAGTGGTGAAACAATAGCCATACATTGTTTTTGGATGAATTCGCTGAGCCAGGACACCTCTCTCCCTGAAAGCGCTTCCATTCCTCTTTGATCGCCCGCCACAAATTCCGGAACGGCCCCGGTAACCTTACCCATTATAAGTGAGCCCTCCTGAAGCGGATCGGGTGAGAGCACCGTTCCCGGGTGAGCAGCAGTCGCCGACGGGTCCAAACCACCTTTTTTAGCAGCCGCGGGCCGATCGGAGCCCTTTAAAATGGCGGGCGCAATTTCGGCGGGAAGGGCGGTTAACGTTTTTCCCCGTTGTTGGTCCCGCACCGCTCTCAACTGAAGACGTTCGCTGAGAGGCGCTTTTTCCAAGGACGCCTTTTTTGCCTTCTTTTTCTTTTTCAATTTAACTCCGCCAGCCCCTTTCAGGTGCTTGGACTTCTCTAGCACTTTGCCTTTTTTCGGCAGTGCGATCAGGTCCTCTACGTTTTTCTCCATAGGAGCTGTTTGACTCTCTCCCACAACGGGATTTGAGAGCGCTCCGGCGACCGTGATTCCTCCCTCCCCAACTTCCGAAGAAGTTATTGGGGCAAGTCTTGGGGTATCTGATAGAGGTCCCTCCGAAAGGGAGCCTCTAAGCATGTCGCCGGTCTGGGAAATTTCCATTCTCAAGCACTCTAAATGGCAGTCAATTTCACTAAGAAGAAAGGGCGGGGGGGGAGGAAGAGGGAGTAGTACAGAAACACAAGCTGGTGAGCACACAGAATCACCAGGTAATAACTCACAAGACCACAACGAGGACAACGATTAGCGACTAACAACTCCTTTCCCCCCTTGCACACAGAGAAAGAAGTAAAGAAGAAGAGGTCCAGAGAAGCTCGACTGTCCTGGAGCGAAGACAGGACCAGAACTGGGTCTACAGAGGGCAGAGCAGAGAGACTGGCAATCGTGTTGTTTTTTGATTGGCCCTGTCTTGGAGCATGCAGAGGCTGACAACCCATCAGTAAACGGATGCCCTCCCCATAACCTGGAAAAACTTAGTCCACCATTTTACTGCCACGTATACTATGTCAGCATCATTCAGATTGTCTGTATAAATGTAAGATGCACCTATAACCAATTTGTATTCAATGTGGAGCGTGAGCCCCATTGTCTACCTGCTTCTGCAGAGCATTAAACCAAGCCTCTAATTGATTCCCACTGTGTCTGTTTGATTGGCTTAAGGCGGACCCAGGGACGAACTGAATTCACATCACTATGGCAAGCAGATCCCTATATATGGGGGTAACCACAAAAAGGAATTCACAGCCTACCTAGCAATAGCTGTTCTGGATGGTCTGGTCTGGGCAGAGGGTCTGCTGCCTGCTTCCTCCTTCCTTCCTTCCTTGCTTGGGGCCTACTTGAGTTCAGGCTTCAGGGAGGCCTACTCGGAGGCCTCTCTGGAAGCCCCGCCCACCCACCAATCAGCTGAGAGGCGGGGAGAGAAGAGCTCTGCCGTTTGCAGGCCTTGCCAATCCTAGGCCTCTTTGCTGATCGGCCGGAGCTGGAGACAAGTGGCTGAGGGGCCCTGGGGCTGGGCAGGTGGGCAATGGGGTGGGGGTGGCAGGGACTGGTATGGCGCCCCCACCTCAATGGTGCCTGGGGCACGTGCCCCCCCTGCCCCCCCGTTACACCTATGGCTGAGGCGTTTTGTTTTTTGTTTTTGTTACGGCGTTGTGGTCTGATTTTGGAGCATTCCAGATGCCCGGATAAGGGATACTCAACCTGTACTAACACCACTTCTACTTTCAAACAGAAGTGCTCAAAGTGGTTTACACAGAGAAAGAAGAACAAAGAGGTTCTCTGTCCCCAAAAGAGTGCACAGTCTAAGAAGAAACACAAATGAGAAACTAGCAACAGCCACTGGAGGGATTCTGTGCACGGGTTGGATAGAGATGGGTGATGCATTATGCTAAACACAAGACAGTCACCCATTTGAAAGGGGCCATTTTGCCCTGAAAGCAGGCTAGAAGCTATATCCTTCCCAGTTTGCAAGAGATGGCGGTTTACCCCACTGGATTCTGAACTACCTACATCTACTGTATTCAACTGGAATGTCTTGAAATTAAGCAGGTTTCTGAACAAACCCACACTGTCTGGGAGCTCTACATATAGGATCAAAATGGGGTGGGGTAGGCTTCAATGGCTTAATTACCAAAGTGACAGGTGTTGGGACTCATTCTGCCCAGAAATTCATCCCCTCTCCTCTGCTCTAGGAGCCCTTCTTTCTAAACCAGAGCAAGCAATCTCAGTCCATGTACTGCAAAGGAAGGCGTATTCCAGGCCTGCTGAACTTTGCCCCTCCGCCAGCTGTTTTTGTACCACTGAGTGTGCTGTCAAAGTGTGCCGTCAAGTCTGTGTCGACTCCTGGAGACCACAGAGCCCTGTGGTTGTCTTTGGTAGAATATACAGGAGGGGTTTACCATTGCCTACAACTCCCCAAATCCCCAGCCACAGTGGCAAATAGCCAGGGATTATGGGACATCTGCAGGAGGACCAAACATGAGAAGGCCTGGCATCATTGCATGTGCTTTCACGTCTGAGATCCGGCACTGAAAACACCTTTTGTGCTGGGTCAAACTAAGCCGGGGGTAGGTAACCTTGGCTCCCCGACTCTTGCTGGATTACAACTTCCAAGATCTCCAGCTGCAATTTATTGGCTGGAGAGCCAAGGTTACCTAGCCCTGAACTGAGCTGTGGGAGTATCCCTGGCTGTCAGAAGCGCTTGCTAGGATTCCCACCCCCGTTTACTCCCAATGGGAAATTACAGAAACATGCATCTCTCCTCTACTCATAGGAAGACCCTGACACAGGCTTGGACTCTTGAGTCACCCAGTCCCGTTTCTGCAACCTGTACCCTGTACCCACATTCACCCTGTGACTTAAAATCTCCCCGTCCAGTTCCTCATCTGATCCAGGGAGGAAGGAGTTGGTGTGGAATGGAAAAATACCTTTTCAGAAAGCTGCTTTGTAATTGCTTTGTAGAAAGTGTGTTTGAAATTCAGTGCCTCTGTGAGATGGAAAAGTACAGGCCAGAGAAAGTGATAAGTTGGCTATCCGCCCAGAGCAGAAGAAGTGGGGGTTCGGAACAGCGGGGAGAGATAGACTCCCTTGAATAGTAACTGTATTGTTCTAGGAATGTGGAGGCTTCTTCTATTAATTAATTAATTATCTCTGCTGTGAAAAAGAAACTTAGAGCGCAAAGTCCAGCCTCTATGCAAGCATATGTACGAATGTAATGTATTGATTGGCTCTTTGTGGCTGAATGTTGACGCCTAATTATGTAGTAATGCCAAATTATAAAAACTTGTGACCCAGGCAGCAAGGCACGTCTCTCAGGTTTCACCGTGAGGTACTGAGTGGCGTCGTCAGCGCTGACTTGGCTTGGCTTGGCTTGGAACCAATAAACGGTGATTTTGCTTCCTTCAATCATCCTTGTTTGCCTGGTTTGTGGTTCTGAGGAAATTGTTGGCCCTCAGGTAACATAAACTGGTGCCGTGCAGACTCGGATGGTAGCTGGTGCTTTTACCTGCCCATCGGTGGCTCCTTGGGTTTCTCTCCGGTCACGGGCAGCCACCCTTCGGCGCCACTTCTTCCCCTTGAAAGAAGGAAGGATTTGACCGCCAGTGGCGCGAGACACAAACTCCTTGGCCCACCGAAGACGGGCGCAGAACGAGGCACACCAACACAAAGGGTTCAAGCGTCCGGACAGGTGAAGTATTGGGGATCCCCAAGTAGGAGGCCAGGGAATCGCCCACCCTGTGTCAGAGCCGCTGTAGGCAGGGGGCACTGCCTGTAAGCAGGTCCGGCTCTTGGGAGGAGGAAACGGGAGGATAGGCCCCGTGTGTGTGTGTGTGTGCAGTTTGAGAGTCTTGGTGAGTGCAGAGGGGGCGTCCAGAAGGGACAAACCCACCCCGAGTGTGGCTTTGCACTGGCAAGGCGGGACTCCTGAGTAGGCCTTCTGTCCCGGCGATGGGCAGGAGCTGAAACTGGAGGTGTGGGTCAGTGAGTTGTTTGTCTAAAGCCCCTTATCTGTATCTCGCTGTGTGGACCCCTTACCCACAGCCTGTTTCCCTCACCTGATTTGTCTGTCTTGTTCTGAGAGAAAGAGAGCACACTAGTAGATGTAATGGGAGGGGAAGGCTCAAAACAATCCATGCCATTGAACTGCATGGTCAAGAACTTCAAAAAGGGCTTTATGAGGGATTATGGTAGTCCCTGTACAGTAGAACTTCTGGTCAGACACTGCACCTTAAATTGGCCAGCTCAGAGTTCAACTTGGCCAGCAGATGGGAGTTTTGAAGTAGAAGAGATCAGAAAGGTCCACATCACTGTGATCAAGAGCCACCCTGACCAGTACCCATACATAGACCAGTGGATGCTGAATGTTATAGAAGACCCAAAGTGGGTGCGGAACTGCAAGGAGAAGCAGGGAGCAAAGGCAGTATTGGCACTTCGTGCAAAAGGCAAGCCGCAAGAAATGGAGGAGAAGGGGGGCTTAGGCCCACAGCAGAACACTTTACTGCCACCGCCGCCACTACCTTTAGAGGCTGAGGAAGACCAGGATCCACCGCCACTCCCTCCCCCTTACAACCCACTCTATCCTAAGCTACCCAAAGGTCCTCCATACGATCTGAGGGTGACAGAGGAAAGGCTGCGGGAGCAAAGGAGGAAGGAAGAGGAAGAGGCTAAGCGAAGAGAGGAGCAGGAACGTCTGGAATGGGAAAGACAGAAGGAAGCCGAAAGCAGGCAGCGCGAGGAGGAAGAGAGGGAAGCATTGCAGGCTTCAGAGAGGGAAATACAGCTGCTGGAAGAGAGACTGGAAGAGACTGAAAAGGCGAAACAGAGGGCGAAACGGAAACTACGGGAGTACAAAAAGCAGACGGGGGAAGGAGGAGGAGTGAAAATGGCTCCATTACGAGTAACTACCTCCCTTGGGGAGAGAGGGGAGCCTTACCTTCAGTACCAATATGTGCCCTTCTCATCTTCTGACTTATTGAATTGGAAGCGTACCACCAAAACCCTCACTGAAGACCCGAGAGAGATGTTGGAGTTATTCGAGACTGTCATGCGCACGCACCGCCCTACTTGGGGAGATGTACAAACACTTCTGATGACTCTGCTGTCTTCAGAGGAGAGAGGACGTGTGCATGAGGGAATGAAGAAAGCCATAGAAGCTGAGGCTAGTAAAAGCCAGGCAAAACAGGATGCGAAACAGCTCCAAGAACTTTACCTGGTGACTAGAGATCCGGAATGGCACCCAGGAGTGGGGGAAGGAGGAGAGATGTTGATTCATTACCGGGAACTGGTGACAGAAGGCCTGAAAGCGGCAGGAAGAAAGACTGTTAACCTAACCAAAGTATCTGAAGTCCTACAAGGACCTCAAGAGACTCCAGGGGCGTACATGGAACGTCTGAAAGCAGCCTATCGCCAGTGGACCAGCATAGATCCAGATGACATGGGAAACAGAAGGCAGGTAAACATGTCTTTCATCGCCCAAGCCCAGAAGGATATTCGAAAGAAACTACAAAAGAAGGAAGAAGCAGTGGATATGACAGAGGAAATGTTGCTGGGGCTAGCCAGAAACGTGTATGCAAACAGAGACACAGAGGATGAAAAGCAGAAGAAAGCAGCAGTAGTAATGGCAGCAGCTATCAGAGGGGAGATGCCAGAAAGAAGAGGGCGAAGGGGAAGCAGCACCAGAGGAAGAGGCCGTGGGGGAAGAGGAGCAGCCCGCCAGTAATCGCTAAGACGTGACCAGTGTGCGAGGTGCAAGAGACTTGGTCACTGGAAGAACGAGTGCCCAGAGGGACCAGAGGGAGAGAGGCCAGAAGGGGGGCACAGGGCTTCCCGAATAATGGCAGAACATGTGGAAGAGACAGAGTGACGGGGCCAGGGTTCGCTGCACCATTTACCACTCACCCCAGAACCCATGGTGACACTAACAGTACAGGGGAAAAAGGTGCCATTTATGATTGACAGTGGAGCCACTATATCAGCTATCCAACAGCCACTAGGGGAAAAGACAGCACTTAAGCTACCAATACAGGGAGCTACTGGTCGAAGCAACTCTAGACCTATTTTTGATGTGGACAGTTGTAGCCTGAAAGGAAACACTTTCAGACACCAATTTGTATGGCTTCCTGACTGCCCAATGAACCTGCTAGGAAGAGACATTTTGTGTAAGTTGCAGGCCACCCTAACATTTGCAAGGGATGGGAGTTTCACCCTGGAAACACCGAAAGAGGGAGAACTGTGTACAATAGAAATGCCCAAAGAAAAGGCTTGGAAGTGGAAGGCATGGTGGGACGGGAAACCGGAGGCCACCAAGGCACAGTGGGATGGGAAACCGGAGGCCACCCAAGTCCTGATAGCGCAGGATGTAGCCGGGAGCCTTCCAGTGCCGCCAGAGGTTTGGGCAGAGAATGGAGGGATAGGACTGGCTATCAACCAACCTCCAGTACACGTCAGGATGAAACCAGGAGTAGAGCCTGCCAACATACCACAATACCCTATATTAGAAGAAAAGAGGAGAGGAATACAACCTACCATCACTGCCTACCTAGAAGGGGGGATTTTGAAGGAATGCCGATCGGCGTGGAATTCCCCATTATTCCCAGTGGAAAAGAGAGAAGCTGGATGTTACAGACCCGTGCAAGACCTAAGGGCAGTAAATGCAAGAGCAGAACCCATGGTAGCACTAGTGGCTGACCCATATACCATGATGAGCAGAGTACCTGGAGCAGCAAAATGGTACACTGTCCTGGACATTAAGGATGCCTTTTTCACGATCAGATTAGCACCTGCATCGATCCCTATCTTTGCATTCACCTGGCAACCCCCCCAAGACCCCACTGGACCCCAGAACAAGCGAATCCAACTAAGCTGGGCCAGATTAGTCCAAGGTTTCGTTCATAGCCCATCAATTTTTTCAGAAGCTTTATCTAAAGATCTGGAAGATCTAATCATGCCCGAGGGAGGGGCAGTTCTGCAATATGTGGATGACATCTTGTTCGCGACGAATACAGAGGAAGACTGCAAGGAACTCACCATTGAAGTGTTAAAAAGACTGGCAGCTTGTGGATACAAGGTGTCCAAAAGCAAGGCACAACTAATGCAAACCACTGTGGATTACTTGGGATTTCGGCTTGAAGGAGGCCAGAGATACCTATCAGGGGAAAGAGTAGAAGCGATTTGCGGCATACCTGAGCCCAAGTCCAGGCGTGGTCTGAGAGCATTCCTAGGGATGACCAGTTACTGCCGGGTGTGGATACCAGGATATGCTCAGATTGCCCAGCCCCTGTATGATGCCACCCGAGGAGAAGGAGAGATGCAGTGGGGAGAAGAGCAGAGAAAAGCATTCCAGGAGTTGAAAGACATGCTGACAAAGGGCCCTGCTTTGGGACTTCCAAACCTCATGCTACCTTTCACACTGTATGTAATAGAAAGGGGAGGCATGGCCAAAGGCGTATTGGCACAGCAGGTTGGGCCCAGCATGAGACCCTGTGCATACCTTTCCAAAAGATTGGATGCAGTGGCAAGAGGTTTTCCCCCATGCTTGAGAGTGGTGGCAGCAGCAGCAACACTATTGCAAGATGCAAAGAAACTTACCTTTGGGACAAAGACCATAATTGTCACAGAGCACTCTGTGAGAACACTGCTAAAAGAAGGAACCATCAAATGGATGACTGGATCCAGATTGATGAAATACCAGCTGATGTTACTGGAAGACCCTGAAGTTGAATTACAAGTGGCCACTAGCTTGAATCCTGCCTCGTATCTACCAGACACGCACACTGAGATGGGAGAGACCCACGATTGCCAGATGCTGTTGCAGCAGACATGGGCAGTTCGATCTGATTTACAGACAACTCCTTTGAAGAATGCTGATTTGGAGTGGTTCACAGATGGGTCCTCCTTTGTGGAAGACGGGGTGCGAAAGGCTGGATACGCAGTAGTCAGCTTAGTGGACACCATAGAGGCACAGCCACTATCCACAGGAACTTCAGCCCAGTTGGCAGAACTAATAGCAGTGACTAGAGCTTGTGAAATAGCAGAGGGACAAACTCTGAACTTACATTCAGATTCTAGATATGTACACAACATGGCACATGCCTATGCAGCATTACACCATGAGAGAGGCATGTTGGATTCAAAAGGGAATCCAGTGAAATATCAGCAGCAAATCCAGAGGTTTATGGATGCTATGCAAAAACCCAAGAAGCTGGCTTTCATGCATTGTAAAGGACACCAGAAAGGGGGGGTAGAAGTGGAGAGTGGAAATCGGAGAGCAGATGCAGCCGCAAAACAAGCAGCTCATTCTGCTGAAATGATAATGGTGTCCCCTGTTCCAGATCTGGCAGCCTTGGAGGAGGACTGGGAGTATGGGACAGAGGATAAGAAATTGGCAGAGGCCCTGGAAGCCAAGAAACAGAACGGGAGATGGATTATCAAAGGCGGGAAAATATTAGTCCCTAAAGAGCATGTGCAAAGGCTTGTGGAGGGTTTACATGAAGGCACGCACATGGGAGCAGAGACTATGTATGAGCTCATTCGGAAGAAGTACTATGCACCAAACTTATCTGCTCATACTCGCCAAGTGGCCAGAAAATGTATTGAATGTGCAAAGATCAACCCCAACACCTGGCCTTTAAAGCCCAGATGGGGAGGCCCGTATCAGATTCTGCTAATCACACCAACTGCTTTAAAATGTGCAGGAATAAAGGCGTGGGTCCATCACACCAGAGTTAAGAGGGCCGAGGCACCGGTCACGTGGACTGTGCAGAGGACTGGGGACACGAAACTGAAGATCCAGCGCATACCCTGAGTCAACCCCTTGCTACACCCCACCGGAAACGGGTGCATGTCATCGCACGGGTCCAGGGTACAACCCGAGACGACTTCACAGAGAACGAAGAAGACCAAGATGGGGGGGGAAGCAAGGACAAAGAAACTGGAACTGGGCAATGATGACACTGTTAATAGTAATGACCATAGAACTGAGAGTCACATATTGTGTATCCCACCCAAAAGTCCCAGGACTCCAGAGTATTATAGGGGCCACAGCTTTAACTGATTGTTGGATATGTACTCATGGGGATATACACTCAGAGGAGAAAGTTGCTTTAGTTGGTGGTCCTATACCCCTTACTTGGTGGATACAGAAGCCAAGAATAGAGTGGAGTTTCACTTGGATCAGTGAAACTGATTTGGCCTGGAGACCGAGTAGAAGGGAAGGGAAATATCAGGTCTATAAATATGAGAGAGAATGGAAAAAGAATTGGCATTCAAAGGGGGTGCCCGAATATGAAGTAGAATCCCTAATAGGTCAGCACCCAATATGTATTCAAAATGAAAAAAGCACAGGGGTGAACCTGGGAGAGATCCCATATGCCCATTGTGCGCACACCTGGTCCTTTGACAAATCAATAGGCGAATTCACACCGCTAATTGATGATAATGGACCAGATCAAGAAATGTGTGATGGCAACGATCCAAGAGTGGGATATTATCATGGCTTGTATGGTGGTGAAATGATGCAAACTTCAGTCACATTGTTTAATTACACAGAGGGTGCTTGGTTGGAGGAGTCAAAAACATTGTGGAATCACACTCTGTATGTGCACGACAGACTAGGCATTTTGGTTAACAAGACAAAGGAGAACTATGACACGTGTGATAGCAAAATTAACGTGTGGGAGACTCCTTTCTGGGTAATTTGGCTGAGCATAACATGTGCACATCACAGGGACCCAAATGTAACCAGGTTTTGGTTTGGAGGCTGGTCCAGTAATTCTGGGACCTTTCGCCTTGATGAAGAATGTGCAACAGCATTGAGAACAGGGGAATGGAAGGTGGGAATCAAGAAGTGGGGATCAGGAGACATTCTCACCCTGACCCTTCTTGAGCCAGGAATGTTTTGGCTTTGTGGGCAGAATGCATACAAGGCGCTACCACCTGGATGGAATGGCAGATGCGCCCCAGCGTACCTGGTACCTAAGGTAGAGCTACGCCAAACCTTAAATGCATCTGAGGTTTTGAACCTGGGGAGTTTTGTGCACCGCACCAAGCGAGGCAAAAACAATCCCCTAGTGGTCAGAAATACTTGGTTTCATCAAACCTGGCAAGTTCTGCTACCAGGTTTAGGAGTGGTAGAGTTAGAACAAGCAGTCAAAAACATCTCAAAGGAAATGGAGAAGTCATTTAACAGCACACTAAAGGTACTGATGGAAGTGCAACAAGAAGTTGACTCCTTGTCAAAGGTGGTGGTACAAAACCGTAAGGCGCTTGACATTTTGGCTGCACAGCAAGGAGGTGCATGTGCATTGATTGGCGAGAAATGCTGTTACTATGTAAATAACCAAGGGAAAATTGATCAAGAGGCAGCAAAGCTGAAAGAGTCAATTCAAGTCTTTCACAGCATTGGTCAAACCGCATCCGAATGGGGGATGTGGCAGTGGCTTACAAGCTGGCTGCCTGACTTAGCATGGCTGAAATCATTGTTTGTTGTTTTTATCATAGTCGCTATGCTTCTCCTTCTGTTACCATGCTTGATATCATGCTTATCTAAGGCTATACAGTCTACTGTTTCTGCAATAGTAAGGAAAGAAACAGCGCCACATATAATGGCCCTGTACACAAGGGTTCCACAATAAGAGAAGCCATAAATGGCTTCTAAGGGGGGAATGTGGAATGGAAAAATACCTTTTCAGAAACCTGCTTTGTAATTGCTTTGTAGAAAGTGTGTTTGAAATTCAGTGCCTCTGTGAGATGGAAAAGTACAGGCCAGAGAAAGTGATAAGTTGGCTATCCGCCCAGAGCAGAAGAAGTGGGGGTTTGGAACAGCGGGGAGAGATAGACTCCCTTGAATAGTAACTGTATTGTTCTAGGAATGTGGAGGCTTCTTCTATTAATTAATTATCTCTGCTGTGAAAAAGAAACTTAGAGCGCAAAGTCCAGCCTCTATGCAAGCATATGTACGAATGTAATGTATTGATTGGCTCTTTGTGGCTGAATGTTGACGCCTAATTATGTAGTAATGCCAAATTATAAAAACTTGTGACCCAGGCAGCAAGGCACGTCTCTCAGGTTTCACCGTGAGGTACTGAGTGGCGTCGTCAGCGCTGACTTGACTTGGCTTGGCTTGGAACCAATAAACGGTGATTTTGCTTCCTTCAGTCATCCTTGTTTGCCTGGTTTGTGGTTCTGAGGAAATTGTTGGTCCTCAGGTAACATTGGTATGGCTGGTTTTATTTCTTATTGTCATCAACTAACCCCTGCTAACTGGGCAAAGAGGCACCTTTTACCGTGGTGATTCTCTTTATTTAGCAGGGGGAGAGTAACTGGCCCTATTCACCCCCAGCACAGCACCCCTCCAGTGAATGTTGCTGGAGTCTATCTTGTGTTTCTTTTTAGATTGTGAGCCCTTTGGGGACAGGGAGCCATCTTATTTATGTATTATTTCTCTGTGTAAACCGCCCTGAGCCATATTTGGAAGGGCGGTATAGAAATCGAATAAATAACAACAACAACAACTCACTGTAGGCCTTCATTTCCTAATCTGCTCCCTCCCTTCCCTGATCAAAAGTACACTGTCACTAGTCTCTGCTACAAGGGGCTACCCAGTCTTTTGGTCGCCAGCCACTACTGGCTACTGATTTGTCCTCTCCCCACCACGCCCCGCCCCGCCAGCCACTTTGCTGTTGGGAGAGTCTTGTGCCCTTTCCTCTTGGGTATGGGGTGGCAGTGCCTGGCATTGAAAAATAACTTCACGGCTAGGAGAGCTGAAGTGAGCGGGCACACAAGCCTGCAGTTTAGGGGGAACACAGCAACCAACACTCCAGGGGAAATTCTTTCCTTTAGGATCCCCCACGTCCTCAATTAATTCATCACATCCCACCAGACTTCACAAGGAATGACTGGATGGCGAAGGTGAGGGGGAAGGAAGCAGTCCTTTCCCCATTTCCTGTCTTGTTCCCTGCATCAGTCTCTGTTGGAGATGAACTTCCAGTGCATCGACCTTTTGCACCAACTGTCCTAATGACCACTAGGGTTAGAGACAGTGAGTCAGGGTCTCCCTATCTGTCTCTACTCTATGACCCCTGAACTGACTCTGCAGCACTTCCTGTGCTGAGTCACAATCCTTCCTTTCCTCCTAGAGAGCAGATGGAATCATCTCTCTCTCTCCTTACCTATCCACTATGTAGTCCTTTAGATTAGAGATAGGTCTTTCCTATCTAAGTGTATTTAACCAATAAATATTTAGTGTTTAGTCATACAAGGATCTCCATGTCTTTTCTTTAAATAGCTTCAATATCGGAACCATCCTCTGCTACCTACTCTGTAACTGGAGTGTGTGCTCATTCCTTAGTGCTCTGTTGTTTTACCTATTGTGGGTAAAAATCAACAACCTCTAACAGTCTCTCCACACATGCAAACTGTGGTGACTTTGGACCTCACCAAGCCAAGAACAATCTGCCCACCAGCCACATTATGGAGGTTGCCAAGTCCATTTTTGCATGAGGAATGTGGCCACAGCACCTCTATTACAAAGCACCTGCGCTACATACAGAAGATGCCAGTTGCATTGCCTGGCAGCATTTCAAGGTCGGGCTGGGAAAGAGACAGATCCAGAGTCTCTGCCAGTCAGCACAGACAGTCCTGAGCTCAATGGATCAACACTCTGACTTGTGTACGGCCACTTCCTCCATTCAGCACTATGCAGGTTCTGCAAGAGGTTGAAAAGCGTCTCCCGAGGCTGAATCTCTTTCCACAATTCAAGCTGGTTGACCTCTTTTCTCTGCTGTGTGGATCGTCCTTGATCTTCATTAAGGCTTTGCCCTTCCTTGTGGACCAAAGAGCAGGCAGCACACAGCCCAGGGGGTGGGCCTGGCTTGAAGATCACAGTTAGAAGCTAGAGAGAAGATAGTGGGCAGGAAGAACAGGGCTAAGTAGAAGACTGGAGCTGGAAAGAGGGAAGATCAGGGGATTGCAACCAAAGACTAGAGCTGGCTCTGAAGAAGTTCAGACTTCCCCAGTGAGTGCCGAACTCATAAAGAGGAGTTTGTAAGGAGAACAGGAAGTTCCAGTTTTTAAAGTGCAGCACCCAGGAATAGGCACATTGCTCAGGATGAGGTTTGACTAGTGAGGAATAGAGTGGAATGCAAACTCCTTGCGACTTGGCCGCTACGGTTCTGTTAATGAGGCCTCAGATGGCCTTTGCCTTGTTTGCCTCTGCAGCCATCATTTAAAGCCTTGTGGCCATCACCAGAACTAGTGGCAATGAGTTCCATAAGATAAGGGAAAGTAAAGTTGTGCCGTCAAGTCAGTGTCGACTCCTGGCAACCACAGAGCCTTGCAGTTGTCTTGGTAGAATACAGGAGGGGTTTACCATCACCATCTCCTGCGCAGTATGAGATGATGCCTGTCAGCATCTTCCTAGATCGCTGATGCCTGATACAGGTGTTTCCCATAGTGTGAGAAACATAGCGGGGATTTGAACCAGCAGCCTCTTGCTCAATGGGCAAGTTACTTCCCTGCTGCGCCAAGATACATGTGGTATAAAGGTGGCTTATGGCTTGCCAATAAAGGCAGTTACTTGCCAGTTACTGTGTCATGAATGCACGCCATGGGGTAAGCGATTCGACCCTTGATGGAGAGGGTGGGTCAAGATCTCGAGGCAGGGCTGCCATCTTGGGGTGGCGCATTGCCTTGCAGTGTTTCACCCCACCCATTCCTGCTGGGGCAGTCTGTAAAACCCAAGGCCAGTACGTTAAACAGCAATTTAGAATCAGCAAAGAGAGAATCAGAGCTCAGCCACCTTTTTATCTAGGAATCGGGCAGGATCAGAAGGTCTGAGGGCAAAGCCAGTGACGGTGGGAGGAGCAGGCAAACTGTACAAGAGGAGCCCAGCACCAGGTGAGGGGAAGCACACCTACGTCTGTGTTTTCTGCTGACACGCTGAGCAGGTATGCGTGCCTGCCGTCCCCCACCCTAACACAGTTGGAAAGCCCCCATTTTCTTTCCCAAACCAATTAGCAAAAACCACTTAGCCTTGCTTAGAATTCCATTTCCTGACCAGCACAGATCTCTTCAATAGGAGAATCACTCTCTTGAGTTCCAAAACAAGATTATTTGCCAAGGCTAGATCTGGAAAGCTAGATTTGAGGGTGAGCCTGTGGACAGAAGAAGTACAAAAGGTGAGATCACAAAAATCCTCCATTTCCAAGGCCAGCCTGCACATCGTTGGCTGCTAGCCTGGCCCCTGGTTCCACCCGGCCTCCGCTTCAGTGTTCTAATTTTTCTCATCTGTGTCCGGAATGAGTTTTGTTCTGGGTGGCAGTATCAAGGCAGTGTGCACGCACCTGCATTCAGAGTGAGACCATCTTGTTTCAAACTGAGCGGGATCTAAAATGAACTGAGTGGACATAAGAAAAACATGTGAGTGTGTGCCCACATGCATGCCTTAGAGCAGGGATCTTCAACGTTGGGCCCCCAGATGTTATTAGACTTCAACTCCCATAATCCCCAACCAAAGGCCACTGGGGCTTCGGATTATGGGAGTTGAAGTCCACTAACATCTGGGGGCCCAACGTTGAGGATCCCTGCCTTAGAGGGAACACTGCTCCTCTTGTGTCCGCACTTTCTTTAGGAAATGCACTGCCTTGGCACCTCTTAGCAGGAAGGTCTCCTTAAGGGCAGACTTGCTGTAATATTTGCTTGAATGTGTAGGACATGTCACTTAAAAAAATTCTGCCCTGCCATCACATTGGTTTCTTTTATGTATTTATCAGAAGTTAGGAATATCAAAGTGGCCTATCAGAAATAAAAACAGAATTTGGAACCCTGCCATAAGAAAATAAACTTACCCAGTGACAGGACGCTACAGAACTAACAGCCTTCTGGAGCAAAACTGCCTTTCCCATCCATCTCGAGGAGGGGAAAGAAGGAGCCCGACTGATCTCCCTGGGAAGAGATCACTCCAGAGCTGTGGCAGCACCATGCAGAAGGATCCCATCTCTGATGCTCACCAAGAGAATTTGTTAATGGTGAACCTGGCCTAGGGTTTGGAGGAGAGGGACCTCTAAAGGGCAATTCTTGGCATATTCCCAGGGATCTTTGTGGGAAGCCAGGACAGACAGGCAAACCATCATCAGCAGTCTAGACTGGCCCTCCATTTCTTTCATCATGGGTTTATCTCACCGTCTCTTAAGGAGGACATTGTAGAACTGGAAAAGGTGCAGAAGAGGGCAACCAAGATAATCGGGGGCCTGGAGTACCTTCTTTACGAGGCAAGGCTACAGCATCTGGGGCTTGTTTAGAAAAAATACTACTGAGGGGAGACAGGAGGTGTATGGAATCATGCATGGAGTAAAGAGAGGAGACAAAGAGAATTTTCTCCTCCTCTCACAACACTAGAACTAGGGGTCATCCCATGAAACTGAAGCCTGGGAAATTTAGGATCAACAAAAGGAAGTACCTTCCCACACAGTGCATAATTAATCTATGGAATTCTCTGCCGTGAAATGTGGTGATCCTAGCTTGGATGGCTGTAAGAGAGTTTAGACAAATTCATGGAGGACAGGTCTATCAGTGGCTACTAGTCTGGTGGCTACAGGCCAGCCTCAGAGGTAGAATGCCTCTGAATACCAGCTGCAGGAGAGTAACAGCAGGAGACAGGGACTGCCCTCAACTCCTGCCTGTAGGCTTCCAGTGGCATCTGGTGGGCCACTGTGTGAAACAGGATGCTGGACTAGATGGGCCTAGATCCAGCAGGGCTGTTCTTAAGTTCTTATGAGTGAATTCAGGTAGACGGGGTGAAATGTTCTGCAAGTGACTCCTGCTACACAGCACCTGATGCCTGGAAGTTACTAACATACATTTCAATATTTTATTAAAGCATACTGAATAAAGTAAACAATAACAACACATACAACTTACGGTTTTTAACATATATATATATATATATGGGAGCGGCAGCACAAGAGCAAAATTGGCTAATGGTGCCACAACCCTTTGAGCCAGCATTGGATGTAAACAACTATACTCCTCCAACTGTGGCCAATATTTTTGAAATGAAACTTTCCACACTCTGAACAGATAAATGGTTTCTCCCCTGTGTGGATTCTATAATGGTTATTCAGATCTGAGCTCTGGCTGAAGCCCTTCCCACACTCTGAATACCTAAACAGTTTCTCCCCATGTGGATTATTTGATAGAAAGAAAGATTGCCCTTCTGACAGAAGCTCTTGCTGCATTCTGAGCATGTATATGGTTTCTCCCGTGTGTGGATACTTTGATGGGCAGAAAGTTGGACCTTCCGGCTGAAGCTCTTTCCACATTCTGAGCACATATACAGTTTATCCCGTGTGTGGATTCTTTGATGGACAGAAAGATTGTCCTTCCGGCTGAAGCTCTTTCCACACTCTGAGCACATATACAGTTTCTCCCCGTGTGTGGATTCTTTGATGGACAAAAAGACTGTCCTTCTGGCTGAAGCTCTTTCCACATTCTGAGCACATATACAGTTTCTCCCCTGTGTGGACTCTTGGATGAACAGAAAGATTGTCCTTCCGGATGAAGCTCTTTCCACACTCCAAGCATGGTTTCTCTCCTGTGTGGGTTCTTTGGTGTTTATAAAAGTTCAACCAATCACTGAAGTGGTGTTCACACGTTGTACATTGATATGCTTCAGTTTTTCTTCTCTGCACTTTCCCTTTTTTTCTGTTCTTCCTCTGATTACCTGCAGGAATAAAAAGAGAATTTTGGTGAGGGAGGAACACAGCCTCAACCCAAGAAACAAGCCCAGATAATGGGAGTTATTGGCGGTTAAAAGCAAGGAAAAGACGTAGTGGAGGGGCATATCCTGGCTTCTGCTCAGTAGCCTCTATTGATGAGTATTAAGTCCTGCTACATGCTCTAAAGGATGTGGTTTTGCAGAGGCATTTCCCTCAGTCTGTATACAATTTTTCCATAATTTTAGCCTGCCCCCTTATCTCCCTGGAGAAATCTCTGCAGTGATTCTTTTGCTGTTTCCCCCGACAGGTCTCAAGGGCATGAGACAGGAGCAACTCATGCTTAAGAGCTGGGGTGGGGGCACCCCCAAAGGAGACAGAGCTGTCTCTTCTCCTCAGAGCTATATCCTCTCCCACCCCAGCATGCATGAAACCGGAGCTGCCCACAAGCTGGCCATTCATAAGGTAGAGCTGCAAGGGCTGGCCAATGATTGAACAGTCCGCAAAGCTCTACCTGACCAATGGCAGCCCACACGCAGTGTGGCTCTCATTAATGCCAGGGTGGGGTGGGATAGGAGAGAGGAGCAAACGGAGCTCCAAAAAGCAGAGGCAGCAGGGCCTCCTTTGGTGCCCCTGATCCCAGCTCGTTAGGAAGAGCTGCTTCTCGGGTGAGACTAAGACAGAAGAAAGGCTTGCTAGGGGAACTCATTGCCTGAAGCTCCTGAGAACTTTGACCACCACACAGCAAAGCAGCTGCCAGCTGATCTCCCTCCTTCCTTGGAGGCCTCAACAAATGGAGGTCCCCATTTCTCTTATCTTCTGACCAAGACATGAGGTCAGGTTTGAACGAATGGAAAGAAACAAGTCTAGTTCCAACTGGAACTAATCTTCAGAGAACCCAAGCTCAGCCTGTCTAAACTGCTCTCCTGACCAGTGTTCCCTGTAACAGGGATTCCCAGATGTTGTAGACTACAACTCCCATAATCCCCAGCCAAAGGCCATTGCAGCTGGGGATGCTGGGAGCTGTAGTCAACACTGTCTGGGAATCCCTGTTTGAGGGAACAGTGTTCCTGACCACAGCCACTCCAAGGGCCAAGAAGAGGTGACAAAGGACCTTCAAACTCCTAGCCTCCCATATGCAGCAGGGCTTGGAGTAGGAGACAGGGAGAGTCCCTGGGACTGGAAGATTCAGTCTGTTCCCAGGAGTTGGATGCTCTTTCCTCACCAGGCTTGGAAATAGTCCCGGGAAGGAAGTCAAACTGAGGAAGCCACAAGTATCTCTCTCAGCCACACTACAGGCCAGTGAAGCCCTAACTGAAGGAAAGCTCCCTCTCGGATAGGGATGTGTGGACTGGTCTGGTGGTCCGGGGGCTCGTGGTCAAACCAAACCACCCTCCGGTTCCATCGGACCGCTGGTGGCCTTGCAGAGGGCATTGGCGCATGCATGGTGGCCACCAAAATGGCGGCCGCTCGCTCGTACGGAGGCCCGAAAGGACCAAAAAGACTTTACATAACAGCCACGGTGGTGATGAGGAAGTCCGGCGGGGTGAGAGGGAACCCGCACGGATTCCCCGCCCCCTGTGGCTTCAGCAAGCCCCCCAAGGGGGCTAAAGATACTTATCATTTACTTTTAAAAAAATTAAAAATTGCAGACCTGTCTGGGACCAGACCGGCGGGGGTTTGATGGGGGGCCGGACTGAACTGGCCCGGTTCCGTTTGAGGCTGGTCCGGCCTCGAACCTAACTGGGCCAGACGGTTCTGTGCATGCCCCTACTCTCAGACCATGTCTGACACCACCAAATGCAGCAAAAATAGAGCTGTCAGTTACAGGCTGAAGTGAGCTGACACTTCTGCCAATTAGTAAAAGGGGTGGGAGGGAGTGTTTTACTGTCATCTCTAGGAAGGACCCCTTTTAGGCTCAGGTTTTCCTCTTTAACCAAGGGGAATATCTAAGGAATGTGGACCAGCCGCTGACATCCTCCACAGCATCCTCAAAATGCACGGATACAGACTGGAAATAGCACAAATTCCTGCTTTCCACACTCATCAGCCAAAGGAAAGATGGAGCTTACCCAATGAGGCCAGATGCCCAGAAGTCTCTTCCATGACTTCCCTGTGCAGAGCCCTTTGGCCTGGATCCAGCAGAGCCCACTCCTCCTCAGAGAAACACACGGCCACCTCCTCAAGGGTCACCACACCCTGAAAGACCAAGAAAGCAGTTTCTCTACCTGGGTACAGTCAGAAAGGTAATGGCTGGATCGTCTTCTGCAGGATCCAAAATTTCTTAGAACTATTGTCTTCCAAGCAGTCATCTTGGATTGTAGGAAAGGGAAAGAGAAAAGTTGTTTCCAGTCCAGAGAGAAGTGAGGCCTGCCTCTTCCTCCAACAATGCTTCTCCTACCTGATCTTGCAGTGACTGCACAGTAACTTCTTCCACTCCACCCCCAAAAGGAGAAGGCCTAGAAGGAACCTCCAAGGTCATTTCATTGCCTGGGAGGGAAAGAAAGGAGATGCGTTTCATGCTATTAGGCATTTTGCATTTCATTGTAGTGAAAGGAAATGTCTTTACAGTGTTTTTTAAGTTCTAGTTTGGAATGACAGTCTGAAGTTACTGAAAACAGAAATGAGGCTGGAGAAAAGCGACTCCTATACAGAGAGTTAAAGGGAACGTAAAAGCAATCTAGGGATTTCAGGAGGCCAAGAAAAAACATACCCCATATTTCTTCATCCTTACCCAGTGAGGTGGTTGCTCCATCCCCCTCCTCCTCCCGCACGATCCCCTTAAACAGCAGCCTCTGCCTGATATCTGACAGAGCCTTCTCTGCCTGCAGGGGATCAGTGGCCATGTTGGCTAAGAGAAGAGGGATGAAGAAAGGGAATGGAGCGTTTATTGGTATTATATTGACGTCATGCAACTTTGATACAAATCCCCTCAGGGTAGGCATTACAAAGATATTAAATATGAAAAGATGACGACAGCAACAACAACAAATTGCATTTGTTAGCTGCCCAATAATAAATTGTTTTCTGGGCAGCTCACAACAGATGATTTATACATACAAAAAATAAATATCATATTAAATCATAAAAGGAGGGGAAGGTGAAAATAAAATACAAGATACAATACAAAGCAGCATTAAAATGGAGCATTGGTCACTTATAGTGAAGGCTTCTTCTGGGTGCTGCAGTCAATGCATCTCTTTGGGTTATCCCCGTCACATGCTCCTGGGCAGGACTATGTTAAATAGCTAAATAGAAAGCCTTTAGAGCCCGACGGGGATGACCCCGCCCAGTTCTTACGGGCCAAGTAGCATAAGAAAAGGTACAACCAAACAAGGAAACAACATATTGTATTGAACACAAACTATGTTGAACTGGTAGCCATCGGGAAAGTACTGTAACCCACAGGTAAAATGGCATATAAAACAAGACAGATTCTGAGCATTAATGACATTCCTCATGCTAAGGATACCTATCAGAATTGAATAATTTCCCTGGAGTAGAGCAACGAGTAAATGTACATAGAATAGCCGGGTGGGCCGAGGTGCCTTGACTGCAGCAACCAGAAGAAGCCTTCACGGTAAGTGACCAATGCTCCGTTCTCGGTTGCTGCAATCAAGGCATCTCTTTGGGACATACCAAAGCAGTACGTCTCCGGGAGGGAACACCCAGTTTTGCTCTACTCCTGTACCCCTTGGAGAACCCGCCTCCCAAAGGCCGCCTGAGCGGAGGCATATAGATCCAATTTGTGATGTTTGATAAATGTGGACGGGTTCTTCCAGACTGCCACCTTACAGATCTCCTGGCATTGGTTGCGAAGGCCACTGAAGTCACAGTAGATCTGGTAGAATGAGCTAGTATGTTCTGAGGTGGACAAACGTGCTGCGCCTTATATGCAAGAGAAATGCAGGCTCGGATCTAGCTCGCAATTGTCCTTGAAGACACTGCCTCCCACATAGACGCCGGTAGATATGACACAAACAGTGCGTCTGTCTTTCGAAAACCGGTGGACTGTGAAATATACTTCTTTAAGCAATGTCTGACATCCAAGTTATGCCACAACTTCTCCTGAGGAAGTGTTGGGTGTGGAAAAAATGATGGCAAAAATACATCTTGAGACAAATGGAAGTCCGATAAGATCTTTGGATGAGTGAATGGATCTGGTATCAGGCGTATGGAATCCTTTGAGATTATACAATAGGATTTGTGAATCGAAAGTGCTCTCAACTCCGATACTCGTCTTGCCGAAATTACGGCCACCAAAAAAGCTAGCTTAAGTATCCTCAGCAATATTGACCTAGGGGGTTTGAATGGAGGATGCTGTAGTGCCTTCAGAACCATGTTCTGAAGGCCATTGAATTCCATGTAGGCCACTGAATTCCATGTAGGAAACCGGTGTGCTTCTGGCGGAGATATAAGAGTTGCCCCTCTTAGAAAACACTTAAGTAACGGATGTTCTATTGACATCTTCAAAGATCCTCCTGAGATGAGAGGCACCAAGGAGGCCGCCTGTCTCCTCAGAGTATTCGGTCTTAACCCCTTATCCAGACCTTCTTGTAGAAACTGTAAGAGGTGGTTAAGGTTGGCTTGACCCTTAGCGATCTGATGATGGCTAGACCAACGGAGAAAAGCTCTCCAGGTATATTGGTACACCCGGTTTGTTGATGGACGACATGAGGCAAGTATGGTGGATGCCACTTTTTCCGTCACATCCTGCCTGTTCAGCAGCCGCCACTCAGTCTCCATGTGGCTAGCTGAAACCAGGCTGGATTTGGGTGCTGGACTGGTCCCTGTAGCAATAGGTCCTGTATGACCGGCACATGCCATGGCTTGTCTATGCTGAGGGAAATCAGCTCGGCGAACCAAGGTCGTCTTGGCCAATACGGCGCTACTAGAATGACCTCTGCTTCTTCTCTTATGCACCTTAGTACGTGCGCCAACAACGGAATCGGAGGAAAAGCGTACATTATGCCTCTTGGCCACTGGATTGAAAATGCATCCATCTCCACCACCCTCTGACAAGGGAATCTGGTGACAAAGCGTGGCAGCTTCGCATTGAGAAGTGTCACAAATAGATCCAGGACAGGGGGGTCCTACCTGTGTGCTATTTGTTGGAAGACATGATGATTTAGTGCCCATTCTCCCGGCAGGAGGTCCTTCCTGCTGAGCCAATCGGCAATCAAGTACAGGTCTCCCTGTACGTGGTGGGCTGCAATTGATTTCAGATGACCTTCTGCCCAAGACATCAGAAGCACTGATTCCTGATATAGCGACCTGGACCTCGTACCCCCCTGCCTGTTTACATGTGCCTTGGCCATGATATTGTCCGTTTTTATTAAGATATCCCGGCCCGTCACATGTGGATGAAGGTTGAGTAAGGCCAGCCTGATGGCCCTTAACTCCAGCCAGTTTATTGAGTGTGCTCGCTCTTCCAGAGTCCACTTTCCCTGAACAGAGTACTGATGACAGTGGGCCCTCCAACCTCTGGTCCTGGCGTTCGTAGTCACTATCATCCTTGGGACCTCCAGAAATCTCTTCCCTGTAGACAGGTTGCTGGGGGAGCTCCACCACCAACGAGACGTCTGAACGGTGGGCAGCATGTGCACCAGGAGGTTGCACTTCCTTGAGATGGTTGATTGAAATGGAAGAAGGAACCACTCTAAGTCCCTGAGGTGGAACCTCGCCCAAGGCACTGCATCCAAGGTGGATACCATTAGGCCTAGAAGTCCCGCTAAGGACAGTACATGTGTCTTCCATGCTTGTACTGCGATTTTTGCTTCTGAGATCAGAGTCTGAATTCTGTCCTCTGGTAGAAAAAGCCGATCTAGCATGGTATCTATTATGACCCCCAAATGTAGAAGCCTGTGAGAGGGTATCAGGTGACTTTTCTTCTCGTTTATTAGAAACCCGTGTTGTTTCAGAGTAGACAGTGTCACTACCAGGCCGGATGCAGCTGCGTCTGGGGACCTTGATTTCATGAGCAGATCGTCCCAATAGGCAAAGACATGGATGCCCTGTAGGCGAAGGTGCGCCATTACGGGTGACAGGACCTTGGTAAAGACCCTGGGGGCCGAGCATAGGCCAAATGGAAGGGCCTTGTATTGATAGTTGACCCCCGCATACTTGAAGCGTAGAAAATGTCTGCTTTTGGATGGATTAGAATATGGAGGTAAGCTTCTTTTAAGTTGATAGAAGAGAGCTGGTCTCCATGGTGAAGAGCCTCTGTGATGGAACACAGTGATTCCATGCAGAATTTTTGTGGACGTATGCTCTTGTTCAGGTGTTTCAAGTCCAGAACTGCTCTTTTTGACCCGTCTCTTTTGGGGAAGGTAAACAGAATAGAATAAAGACCCTTCCCCGCCTGAGATGAGGGAACCTTTTCTACCGCCCCTATTGCCAGAAGATGTTGAATGGCTGAGTTTAAATCTGCATGTTTGGAAAAACAATGAGAGCAGGGAGTAGGAAGGAACCTTGGGCGAGGAAGGGAGTCCATTTCTATCCTGTAACCTGATCTGATCAGTTCCAAAACCCATTCATTCCCTATAGTCTGCTCCTAAATGTGGAAAATTTTTGAGAGATGTCCCCCGAGCACAGGGGTTCCTGCATCAGAACTGTTGCTTGCCTTGTTGTTTCCCCTGGTTGAATGATTGTCAGTTTCCGAAGTTTTTGGAGGGAAATCGCTGGCGAGACCAGGCTCCCCGTTGTGATCTGAAATCTCTGTCACGCCCTCTGAATGAGGGACGAAATGAACGAAATAGCTGGAAGGGCTTTCTGAACGTAGCTTTATCTCCTTTTTTAGGGGCCGTTGGCATTTCTTTTATTTTATCCTTTGACTCCACCAGCACATCCTTGAGGGCTGATTCTCCAAACAGTTTGGAACTATCATATGGCACCACTGACAAGTTTGCTTTCGATGTAGCGTCTGCTTGCCAACCCTTAAGCCAAAGGTAACATCTGCCCACTACTGTGGCAGCAGACGCCTTGGAAGATAATCAAATAAAATCCAAGGTGGTATCTGCCACAAATGCCTGTGCCCATTGGAGTTTCACCAATTGCTGTCTGAGGCGTGCTGGGTCAGTCGGCGTCTCATCGAGCAGGTCATTAAGCCACAATAATCTGGCTCTTGCCTCTATGGATGCTGCTGCTGCGGACTGTGTTGCTAGAGATGAGTTGTCATGTATGCGCCTAAAAGCAAATTCTGCTTTCTTTTCTGAAAGGTCCTTTAACGAAGCTTCCCCATCTCGTGGAATCAATGATCCAGTGACCAACTGGACGATTGGTGCATCAGTGCTGGGAGTTTTGAGCAGATCAGCAGTTTCTTGTTGGAATGAGTAAAAGCGAGTGGTCTCTGGGACAGGTTTTTTGTTTAATGCAGGCATAGCCCACTCTCCTTTTATTGTCTCTGTAAAGCAATCTGGCATAGGCAACAACATATCCCATGGCTTAGCCTTAGGAAAAACCATGTCCCCCTTATGAGACTGAGTTGGCTCAGTGGCCAGTTTGGACTGTAGCCCAATCGTAGTGAGAATCTTAGTCACAAGTGGGTTAAAATCCTCTGAAGCAAAGAGACGCTGTGATATCTGGGCAGGCTCTAAATCCTCTGCCCCAGACCACTCCCCTTCCTCCTTATCAAGGCCCAGGTCCTGATCCGGATCCTGGGCCACCTCCACCCGGGCCCCCCAGACCACTGGTGGTATCCTCATCCGGCATGGGCACCAACTTTTCCTTTGCAGTATTTTCCCTGGGTCTAACCTCTTTAGAGGTAAGATCCCCAGACTCTTCCCCGAGAGGTCTGATGAGTGTACTGACACTGACTTTCTAGAAACCTTCTTTACCCCCTTTAGGTATTTTTTCTTGCACTTAGCCTTCTTAGCCGTAGGCGCTGGGGAACTGGAGTCAGAGGAGGCCTCTGAGGACGAGGATTGGCGGCTATGTTTCTTAGGTTTTTTAGCCTTCCTTGTGGGCTTTAATTGAAAAACCGTGTCCACAATGGCATTTTTCAGCCAAGCTTGCCACTCTCTTCGTTGCACAAAGGCAAAAGGAGTTGAATAGATTCTGACAAACGAGAGAGAGAAGGAACCTGCCAGGAGCAAAGCAGGACAGTAAGAACTGGGTGGGGTCATCCCCGTCGGGCTCTAAAGGCTTTCTATTTAGCTATTTAACATAGTCCTGTCCAGGAGCACGTGACGGGGATAACCCAAAGAGATGCCTTGATTGCAGCAACCAAGAAGTTCAATTTGAAATTAGTTAAAAATCAAAGCCGAATATTAAGACCCAAATTTGAACGGCCTGGGCAAACAAAAAGGTCTTTGCCCAGCATCTAAAAGAACAAAGTGATGAAGCCTGGCAAACTTCTCTGCGGAGGCTAGTCCATAAACGGGGTGCAACCACTGAAAAGGCCCTCTCCCTAGTAGCCACCAGCCTCTCCTCGTCTGGCAGGGGCACCAGCCCCTGGGTTCAAATGGGTTCAAATCCCAGCTGGTATGTTTCCCAGACTATGGGAAACACTTATATTGGGCAACAGTGATATAGGAAGATGCTGGAAGGCATCATCTCATACTGCACGGGAGATGGCAATGGTAAACCCCTCCTGTATTCTACCAAAGACAACTGCAGGGCTCCGTGGTCACCAGGAGTTGATTTCGACTTGATGGCACACAATACCTTTAGGGACATATGGGGCAAGGTGCTTTCTCAGGTAACCTGGTCCCAAGCCATTTAGGGCTTTAAAGGTTAAAATCAGAGTAAGAGGGTTGATTACAGATTACATTTTAAAACCAAAGTGACAGTAGATATTAAAAGCCTAATACATACTACAAGCATAAATCAGGAATAAAAGTAGCATTTCTATGACATTTCTTAAAAAGTTACATGAGTATAAGGCATCATTAAAAAAGCATCAAAGAGAGTATAAAGAATGCAATAAAATGATATATAATAAGAGTGATTGCAAGTTAAAGTGAGAGCAGATTAAAGTGCTTACATGTAAAATGGTACATATCAATACTAAAAGGACTTAAAATACTAAAAATAGTAGAAGCAGAATCACACCTGAGAAACAGTAAAAGTCATAAAAATGCATAAAAAGTATAAAAAAACATAAAGGGGGGGGGCATAAAGTTGTAATAATGTTCCTGAGAAGATATTAAAACTGAAAAGACAACAACAACCCCCACCCCCCACAACCTAGGGCATCAACAAAATTACAAAACATCAACTACAGAAAGCCACACTACTCGGGACAGCACGAATACTACAATGATATCTTGAATTTTTCTTTAGTTATCCTAGACCCTTGGAAAGGGCCCGATAATTAAAGTGCCAAATCCGTTCAATAACATTTAGCAGTCTGTGTGTAAATAGAATTTATTATTATTATTTATTATTAAAAACATTCTGGGTGGCTCACAACAGAGGATTAATACATACAATAAAAAACATAACACATTAAATCATAAAAGACCAAAAAAAGCTGAAAATAAAATACAAAGCAGCATTAAAAACTCATTTTGGAATTAGTTAAGCACTGCCATAATATGATCAGTCCCAGTTAATAATCTTGCAACCCTAGATGATGTTTTCCCAATCACTTTGCACTTGGGTATTCTTCCCTGGAAGCCCTGCAACCCACTCGCAGCCCTGGCCTGCTTAGGGAGGTGCATGAGGACCAGTGGATCGGGATAGGAATCCAGCCCTGGAATTAAAAAGGACTAGAAGAGGAGGCCATCCCAGATCCCCTCCTAACACCTGCCAGCCAGGAAAGAGGCAGGAGAGGAAAAGCTGCTGTCTCTCCTGCATGCGTTCCTTGTTCTCTCTGCGGCTTCCATCGCTAGTACAGCAGCTTGGCTGACTATAAGCACTGGTGGTCTGCCGGATGGGAAGAAAAGGACTCTGGCTCTGCTTGCACGATCCTACCTGGCAACTGGTGGCAATTATCCCACAAGTTATGTTGCCAAAACAGCTTACCTTGGGGCTGCAAACAGCACCCCTCCATGTGAAGTGGAACTCTGGGAGCACAGCTTCCCTCTTGAATACCTGAGTTTGTGGGAATCTGAACTTTGCACATGCCCATATTTGAAACTCTGTAATTTGGTCCCTTAGCACAAGCAAAACATGGGGCAATGCTGCCCTATGTTACAGTCATAAAGACTGAAGGGAATCATCCCCAAACCTCTCTTTGTCTCACTGTCAAAGAGAAGGAAAAGCTAGCAAAGTAGACCTCCGGTTAAAAACATCCTCTCAGAGGGAATAATTAACTCTCCCGCAGAAGAATTAGCTGCTGCTAATCTTCTCCGCAGTAACTCAGATAAGGGCAGCACTGTCAACAATCTAATCTGCTGGCAAGAACTAAGGAGTGAGGTTGTTAAAACTTAAGAGAAACATCTCTCTCTACCTGGAGAGACATCCCGCTTCTCAGATAAGATGTTAAGTTCACTCATTCCGTTACAAAGGAACATAGAAAGCTGACACAGACTGAGTCAGACCACTGATCTAGCAAGCTCAGTATTGTCTTTACAGACTAGTAGTGGCTTCTCCAAGGTTGCCCTATCTTGGAGATGCCGGGGAGGGAACTTGAAACCTTCTGCTCTTCCCAGAGTGGCTCCATCTCCTGAGGGGAATATCTTGTAACCTGCTTAGCTAGGGGGACAAGTCATGCTTATTACCACAAGACCAGCTTCCACAAGACCAAGCCATTCCACCTTTTTGTTCCTTGGGTCCACACCCAAGTTGATCAGTTCATGTAACTACAAACTTCATTGTCCCACACAAGTTTCACCCCCAGCAGCACGACTTATACATTGCCTCAGGACATGATTTTGACTTCTTACACCCCTGGCCAAGCTGCATGGCTAGAGAGGTGGCTTCTTCCAGAAAGTCTTCCAGAGGGTCTTTTCCATTACCGACTGTCGGACCTGCATGGTAGTCTGCTTGGGCTTACACATACTGGTTCCCAAGCTTGCTTGCCCTGCTTTTCTGCCCTGTTCTTGAGAGGAGGTTTGGCCAGTGGCTTGTCTACAAGTGCACTGAACACACCAACAGTATAATAATCTCCATGATCTGTTGGCTTTCCGTAAGGCATGTAAGACTGAAATGTTCCGTCAGGTGTTCGGTCGCTGAGATAGCTGGTCATAGAGTGATCTTGTAATCCATGGTTACTATATCATGTGGAATGAGTACTGTATGGGGTTGGGGTTATGACGTTATGTAAGATGTATTTTATAGAACTGTGTTGCTGTGTATGTTATTGCTTGCAAGCTGCCCTTAGTCCTATGGGAGTAGGGCGACATATAAATCTAACTAACTAACTAAATAACACTAAGTTCCTATCCCTCTAAATCTCCTTGCCCTCTTCTCTTCCCTCCTTATTTCTGCATTTTAGCTTTTTTTTTTTTTACAGTGAGCCTTAAGCTGATTTATTGACAATTGGGACCTTAAGCTACATTTCTCTAAATGAGACTCACGTTAATACTGTTAAGATTACTATTTTATTGCCTTTTTATTTGCCTAACCCATTTTCCTTTCCTGTACCCCAATTTTATCCCTAAATAAATCCGTTGTATTGCATTTCTGTCTCATTATTTCCAGACCAAAACTCTGCTCAAACTAATGCTGTAAGAGATTACTCCCCCACAGTCAACTGATTCACCACGTTAGACCAAATGCATAGTCAGAGTGTCCAACCAAGCACTCTGGAGCAGATCTATTAACAGTCCTTTGCCCCCTGGAATTGTCTGGATAAAATGTCCCTGCTACTCACCTGCTGGTCCTTCTCCCTCTTCTCTTCTGCCTGGCTCAGGAGGAAACCTTCTGCCAGCGCCACTGCCTGGGCACTGGTCTCCGCTCCACATTCTCTGACCCAGCTCTCCATCTCCGGGGGCAGGACAGTCAGGAACTGCTCCATAATCACCAGGTCCAGCATCTGAGCTTTCGTGAATCTCTCTGGCTTCAACCACTGACAGCAAAGGTGGTGGAGTTGGCTGCAAACCTCCCGAGGACCCTCAGCCTTCTGGTACAGGAACTCCCTGAATTCCCAGTGCTGGACATCTGTGTTGGTGGTGGCACCTCCCAGGATCCTCTGCATGGTTATTTCCTGATTCTTCTCTCTCCCAGCCTGAATGGCTCGAGGATCTTTTTCTGCTCCATTCCACAATTCACTGTTTGCTGGGCTTTGCAAACCCATGTTCTCTTGGAGCTCAGTTCAAGCTCCTAACACGGCCCAAATCTCTCCTTCCTCTGATACAACTTTAATTCCCAGGGTAAGAAGAGTCACGGCTTAGTCTCACAAGGCCAATGAGTCTTTGTTAAGGGAGAAGTTGTAGTTTCTTTCTATACCAGCAAATAATTCATATGCAGAACCCAGCTTCTCCGTGAGAAAAGGGAAACAAATCTCAAGAATCACAAAGAGCCACAGGAAATGACACCAAACCTTCACTCAGAAACATTTCCCCCTCCCTTTCATATTTTATAAAAATCAAGCTGGAGGGAGCAGTCTACATTTCTGGCTTTTAATAGCAGCCTTATGTTAAGGATGAGACAGATCACATCCTGTCCTTATATCAAAAAAATCAGGGGGCCATAGCAACAATGGCTTATCGTTAGAATATGGCTCAAGGAATTGATTGTGAAACTGGGCAGCAGATGAGAGCTGGGTTTAAGGATGATCCATGTCAACTTTGAAGTGGAAAGGAGGATAAGAAATGGCTTATTTACAGGAGTTTAAAGTTTGAGGAGCGAGTTCAGTGGTTTGTTAATTTTCTGTCCTCCCCTTTGCTGGGGTGAACGTTATTTGGTAATTTATTCCTTTGTATTGTGATTTTGGGGAAATGGTTTTTTTTTTAGGTCAAGAGGCATTGG
The DNA here is from genome assembly GCF_027244095.1 of Hemicordylus capensis. NCBI lineage: Eukaryota > Metazoa > Chordata > Lepidosauria > Squamata > Cordylidae > Hemicordylus > Hemicordylus capensis. Next base: position 232,960,297 of record NC_069658.1, on the reverse strand, counting down.
GAGGTATGTTCTTTTCCACTAGTAATAGTGTTAGAGGTCTGTAGCTTTCATTAAAAATGTGCTTAACCTGCCTATCACTTCTTATGGAGTAATGCCCAGTCTCAGGCCCGTGGTGCTTAACAAACAGTCCCCCTGGCTTCTTTTAAAGAGGGCAAAAATGTGGCTTCCTGAGGCAGGGTGTGCAAAGGGAAAGCTTGGGGAGCCAGTCCTCACTTGAATTGTTTGTGGGGAGAGTAAAGATACTTGTGGGGGGTGGGGAGAGAAATGTATTTGGGCGGAGTTCAGAAAAATGAAGGGAAGCTGCCTCCTATTGAGTCAGCCAGGCCTGCTCAACTTAGGCCCCCCAGTTGCTTTTGGACTACAACTCCCATAATCCCCAGTCACAGTGGACAATAGCCAGGAATTATGGGAATTGTAGGCCAACATCTGCAGGAGGGCCGAAGTTGAGCAGCCCTGAGTCAGACCATTGGTCCGTCTAGCTCAGTATTGTCTACACGAGCTCGCAGCAGCTCTCCGACATTTCAGGCCCAACCTAGAAATCTCTTTCCCAGCCCAACCTAGAAATGCAGCCAGGAATTGAACCGGTACCTTCTGCATGCTCAGCCGAGGCTCTGCCACTGAACTGCGGCCCCATCCCCTAAGGAGTTGATCTTACAGCAGAGGATGCTCACGTGCAGGGGCGGATCCAGCAGGAAATTCCAGGGGGTGCAACATGATTTCCCTCCCCCCATAAAAGATCCCCCCCCATATAAAAATATTGGGGCTTGGATCTTCTCTCTCTTGCAAATGCACTATGCCAGGAGGAGTCAAGCTCAAATCTGGCGGTGGGCCAGATTAGATTCTGATGCACCTCTGGGGAGCCACCCATAGCCTTGCACCCACCTCACTCCGCCTTCTGTCTTCCTCCTCCTCTCTGCTCTTTCTCTCATTCTTTTTCTCCACCCCCCGCCCCAATTAGCTGAATTCATTATTTTTTACACTAAAATATACTCAGGGAAAGATTAGGGTACTCTCAGGTACACTACCCTGACCTTTTTGGAGGAAGAACAGGATGTGTGTCAATAAATAAATAAATTTTAGACTGTTAGCTACATGTACTCCAATCCTAAGCATGTAAACTCAGAAGCAAATTAAAATAGCCCTTTTTACACCAATCACAGCAACATGCAATCCAGTTTGATCTCTTCTATTGACTACATTTCATTTAAGCAAAAACTCATATGCAACTATAGTGTATGTCTACAATATATATACAATGTATAGTGTATGTCTATACACAACAGAAAGAAAAGCCACCATTTTGATTTCAAATAGGACAGCAGATTATCGTATATGGAGTTGCCCCAATTTTGCAGAATTTAAAGACAACCAATCATTTCACGGGCAAGCAAGTTTTAAAAATGAGTTTCTTGTGAACCAATTTGCAAAGCCTTAATTTGAAGCAAGTGTACAAAAATAGACTTTGGGTGGGGGGGAGCATGTAACAAGCACAAAGCAAAATAAAATAAAATAGTAATGTTTAAAAGAGGAAACATGTTAAGAGAACCATTTTCTCATATTTTGCTATTTAAGCCATTTTGAGAACTCCGTTGATAAAAAAGCAGCATATATTTTTAAGGCGGGGCGGGGAGAGAAAGAAACCGAAACACAGAGGCCAGATTAGAGTTATAAGCAGTGTATCTTCAGGAACAAGAACAAAAACAGATCCATTTTGTCAGAGCATTCCTCCCCCACCTTCTTTTCAAAGCTTTTAATACTTTTGCACTGACTAGTTTCCTCACAAGAAGGCATACTGTTGGAATGGAGAGGGTTTTTCTTACAAGTTTGCCCTAGAACAGTAGAGGCATATTTGGAACTGTTTTTTTGCTTTTGTTTTTAAGCTTAAAACTCACTCTCACACACACGGGATGGGACTTCTCTCACATATACAACACACACACACATGGTTCGGGGGGGAGGGCAGGAAGAGAGAGCACAACACTGTAGCTTGATCAAGGGGGGGACAAAGCACACACAAACAAAACAAACAGCAAAGGGTTGGTTTTTACAAAATGTTTGACCTTCCTTCTTGGAGGGAGCCCAACAGCCAGCTTCCTGGTAGGGGTGAGTCCGAACCGGTCCGGCGGCCATTCTAAAGAATGGCCGAACTGCCGGACCGGTTCGGCTCTTGCTGGTCCGGGTCCGGGTGGGGGGTATTGCTTTAAGGGCGGGAGGGCTTGCTTACCCCTCCCGCCTCTTCGCCCCCTCCAGCGCCCATATTTAACAGACAAACGGGGCGCTGGAAACCAGCCGCCCCCGCCGCCCCCCCCCGCCGCGAGCAGATTTACCCTTCAAAACTGCCAATACCCCTGCTGTCGCCCGCCAGCCCTCCCTCCCTCCCTCCCTGCTGCCCGCCCACCCGCCCGAGGACTCACCCAATGCTTTAGAAAAAACGAGAGGAGCTACCGGACGGAGCTCCTCTCGTTACGAAGGCCTGCTGCATACTGAAGGCGCTTTCAGCGCGCGCGCATGCGCACGCCGCAAAGCACACCGATCGCCAGAGGCCCGGTCTACCCGCCGGGCCGGGTAGACTGGGCCTCCGGTGATCGGAGGCCCGGTCTACCCGGCCTTTTCTCGGCGGGTAGACCGGGCCTCCGGCGATCGGCATGCTTTGCGGTGCGCGCATGCGCGCACGCACAAAGCGCCTTCAGTATGCAGCAGGCCTTCGTAACGAGAGGAGCTCCGTCCGGTAGCTCCTCTCGTTTTTTCTAAAGCATTGGGTGAGTCCTCGGGTGGGTGGGCGGGCAGCTGGGAGGGAGGGAGGGAGGGCTGGCGGGCGAAGGCAGGGGTATTGGCAGTTTTGAAGGGTAAATCTGCTCGCGGCGGGGGGGGGCGGCGGGGGCGGCTGGTTTCCAGCGCCCCGTTTGTCTGTTAAATACGGGCGCTGGAGGGGGCAAAGAGGCGGGAGGGGTAAGCAAGCCCTCCCCGCCCTTAAAGAAAGGCCCCCCTTCGGTGCCGGTCCGGACTGCTCCAGACCGTGCACATCCCTACTTCCTGGGCTCTGTGCAGTTCCATACAAATCGCAAGTGGGGGAGGAGCACAAGACTCCAGGAGAACCAATATGGTGGGAGGAAAGTTAACCCCTTTTTTACTCTCTGCTGCTGCCGATCTCCAAGAGACTCAGTCAACATTAAGAGAAGAAATAGATCCCTCTAGGAGTCCCAGCACGCGCTCTCGTTGTCTCACACCTCCTCCACTCACTCCAGACCCCCAACTCTCAGCATAACATGAGAACTCAGCACTGTACCACCCTACAAACACACACAAATACCCAGAAAGGTTTATAATAGTTGAAGCAAGCAACAGATCCCTTTTGGGGTCCTCCCACCTCACACCACCCACCCCCACCCTCTCTCTCTCTCACACACACCACCTACTCCAAGTCCCCAATCCCCGGCCAGACACGAGAACTCAGTAATGCATCCCCACTGCCACAGAATCCCCACCCACTTGAGCTCACAGAGTGACCTTGGGCCACATGCTCTCTCTCAGCCCAACCTACATCGCAGGGTTGTTGTGAGTATAAATGGAGGAGAAACATATGAAGCTGCCTTCCACTGAGTCAGGCCACTGGTCCCTCCAACTCTGGGCCGTCCACACTGACTGGCAGCAGCTCCCCCAGGCCCCGGGTTCCAGTCTTTCCCAGCCCCAGCTGGAGATGTCAGGGTCTGAACCTGGAACCCATTTCATGCAGGGCATGTGTTATTTCTCAAAACTACAGCTCCATCCCTGAAGCGATCTTGGAAGGTCTGTCGGAAAGCAGGGAGAAAACCAAGTTTTGAGAGAATAACTGTTTGGAAACCAAGAAAACCCTTTTACAGCGTGGTCTTTTACAGTGAGGGCCGGCCAATTCTCCTCCTCCTCCCAGTTCAGCCCTGCCCTGTTATCCCCGTTAGAAGGGGCGCAACAACAGCCTGCACAACAGCCAGCGTGGTGTAGTGGTTAGAGTGCTGGACTAGGACCAGGAAGCCTCGAGTTCAAATCCCCCTTCAGCCATGAAACTAGCTGGGTGACTCTGGGCCAGTCATTTCTCTATCAGCCTAACCTACTTCACAGGGTTGTTGTGAAAGAGAAACTTAAGTATGTACTACACCGCTCTGGGCTCCTTGGAGGAAGAGCAGGATATAAATGTAAAATAATAATAATAATAACTCGGCGGCGGCAGCAACTGGCGCACCTCCAGTCCGCCATCCCCGGACCCCCTCCTCCTCCTCCCACAGCAAAACTTAAGAACTTAAGTACAAAAAAAGAAACAACAGTGCCCAGCCCAGGGGTGAAGCTGAGTGTTTGTGGGGAGTAGGAGGAAGAGAAGATAGGCCGGATCGCTTTGGAAGTGGGAACGCTACCCCTTCGTTTTACATTACTTCTTTTTGCTTCTTTACTTCTCAGAGTTCCTGGATAAACTGGGTGGGGCAGCAAACACACGCTGGCTACATGCGCAGTGTTGCCTTCTGCTTGGGCAAGGAGGTGGATGAGAGATGCGTCTGCCAGCCAATGAGAGCCTGCCAGAGAAGGCTGGCTGGACGGGGCCAGGAGCGGGGCGGGGGGAGGAAGGAACCTAGACAAACTCTAGATTAGAGGGCACTTGGTATCTAGGGAAAATAGCGCCTATGGCAAGCACTGAAATTGCCCCCCCCATATCTGACACCCATCTTTCAGATAACTTCACCATAATATCAGCTCAAAAATACAAGTCAAGCTCGTTAATCTTTTAATTAACAAATTATGGCACTACCTGAAAATTATAACTGCGCCTTCCTTGCTTTCACTGATGCAAATTGCTGAGGCAGCACAGATGCGGCCTTCTTCAGAAAGCAGGAATCACACCCATCAGCTATTCAGAGAGGTACTGGAGACTTCTCTGAACATAGTCCTTATATTCCCCGATCAGCATGTTTGTTGCATTCCAAATCCAGCCGTGTGTATTAGCAACCCTCCTGCTTCCCCAGCTGCTATCTGCCAGCAAGCAGCAACATTCACATTTTTTATATCCCGCTCTCCCTTCAAGGAGCCCAGAGCGGTTTACATACTTTTCTCCTCACAACAACCCTGTGGAGTCGGTTAAGCTGGGAGAGAAGTGACTGGCCCAGAGTCACCCAGCTAGTATCATGGCTGAATGGGGATTTGAACTCCATTAAGCCATTGCCAGGTCTTGGTGATGTTTGATTTTCCAGTTATATTGTGCAAATATTGACCATGCAATGTGAACCACTTAACCAATTTGAACCATGTTTGCTACAGCCGCAGGGACACATAGGGATGCCCAAATGGCATAGTGAGTGATGATGTCATCCACTCCAGTTCAAGATGGCGGCCATGTGAACATCTGAGGTGCAAGCAGGCTAATTTGTGGACTATCTTACCTACTTAAACCAAATTATATATAGTGGCAGTAAGTGCCACACAAGGACACCTCAAAGGCATAATTTGTGATGGTGTCATCCACCCTAATCCAAGATGGCGGATGTGTAAACTTTTGAGTCACAAATGGTCTTACTAAACCGATTTGAACCAAATTTGCTACAGCTGTAGGGACACATAGGGATGCCCAAATGGTATGGTATGTGATGATGTCATCCATTCCCATTCAAGATGGCAGCCACATGAACATCTGAGGCACAAGTGGGCTAATCTGTGGACTGTCTAAGCAACCTAAACCAAATTGCATACACTTGCAGTGAGTGGCACACAAGGACACCTCGACGGCATAGTTTGTGATGATGCCATCCACCCTGATCCAAGATGGCGGACGCATAAACTTTGGAGGTGCAAGTGGACTAACTTGTGAAATGTTTAACCAATTTGAACCAAATTTGCTACAGCTGTTGGGACACATAGGGACACTTCAACAGCATAGTTTGTGATGATGTCATCTACCCCAATCCAAGATGGCAGACACATAAACTTTTGATGTGCAAGTGGGCTAATGTGAACCACTTAACCAATTTGAACCAAATTTGCTACAGATGCAGGGACACATAGGGATGCCCAAATAGCGTGGTGTGTGATGATGCCATCCACTCCAATCCAAGATGGTGGCCGAGTGAACATCTGAGGCACAACCAGGCTAATTTGTGGACTGTCTAAGCAACCTAAACCAAATTGCATACAGTTGCAGTGAGTGGCACACAGGGATATCTCAACAGCATAATTTGTGATGATGTCATCCAACCCGATCCAAGATGGTGGACACATACACTTTGGAGGCACAAGTGGGCTAACTTGTGACCCGCTTAACCGATTTGAACCAAATTTGCTACAGCTGTAGGGACACATAGGGACACACATAGGCATAGATTGTGACAATGTCATCCAACTCAATTCAAGATGGCGGACATGTAAACATTTGAGGTACAAGTGGGCTAACTTGTGACCTGCTTAACTAATTTGAACCAATTTTGCTACTGCTGTAGGGACACATAGGGACACCTCAACGGTGTAGATTGTGACAATGTCATCCAACCCAAATGAAGATGGCAGACACGTAAAATTTTGAGGTGTAAGTGCACTAACTTGTGAACAGTCTAACTGATTTGAACCAAGTTTGCTATAGCTGTTTGGACACATAGAGATGTCCCAATGGTGTAGTTTGTGATGATGTCATCCACCTTGATTCAAGATGGCGGACATGTGAACTTTTGAGAGGCAAGTGCACTAACTTGAGTACTGTAACCCATTTGAACCAAATTTGATACAGTTGTAGTGAGTGACACTCAGGGCCACTTCAACGGTATAGTTTGTAATAATGTCATCCACCCTGATCCAAGATGATGGCTGCATGAACATTTGAGGTGCAAGAAATCTAACTTGTGAACTCGATTAGAACCAAATTTAGTCCAGTTGTAGAGACAGTGAAAGGAAAGTAAGCTGATTAGTTCTTACTAGAACAACTTGTTTAGCATAAATATACTTAAGACGTCCTTGGCCTCTTGCCATTCTAGTTGGGTACAGCAGCACACCATGACATGCAGGGAATGTCCAGGCAAGTACCTTCCCTCTAGGACACCCACAGGCCAGCACACGAAGCTTCTGTCCACCAACCAAAAGTAACTGTAAGCTGTATGGACTGAGAAGGATGGAATTATCTGATATATTTGGACTCCGGAGAGAGAAAGCACATAAACACCATTTCTCCATCTCCCTCATGAGGGCTGCCCGGGTAAGTCTAAGAAACCAAGTTTCTGACTGTCAGTTAATGGCCATTAAAATATAATTAACTGGCAGCATTTCAAGGTAGGGCTGGGAAAAAGAAAGTTCCACACCTGAAACCCTGGGGAGTCTCTGCCAGTCAACAGACAGTCCTGAGCTCAATGGATCTACACTCTGACTTGTGTACGGCCACTTCCTACATTCAGCACTGTGCAGGTTCTGCAAGAAAAGCATCTCCCAAGCAGGGTAGATTTGATTTAAATCAAACTGATTTAAATCACAATTTAAATCACTAGCAGGGTGGATTAAAATCAATGATTTTTTTTAAAAAAATAAAAAAAATCCGATTTAAATCAAAAAAATCCGATTTAAATAAAAAAAATCCAATTTAAATAAAAAAATCCGATTTTTTTTATTTTTTAAAAAAAATCATTGATTTTTATCCACCCTGCTAGTGATTTAAGTCGTGATTTAAATCGTGATTTAAATCAGTTTGATTTAAATCAAATCCACCCTGCTCCCAAGGCTGAATCTCTTTCCACAATTCAAGTGGGTTTTGTTTTTAACCTTTCTCTGCTGTGTGGATTCCTTGAACATCATTAAGGCTTTGCCCATCCTCGTGGCCCAAAGGCAGCAACCTGGGCAGTGCACAACTCAGGGGGAGCGCCTGGCTTGAAGATCACAGTCAGAGGCTAGAGGGAAGATCGTGGGCAGGAAGAACAAGGCTAAGTAGTGGAGCAGAAATGGGGGAAGATCAGGGGATTGCAACCAAAGGCTAGAGCTGGCTCAGAAGAAGTTCACACTTCCCCAGTTGCACCAGTGAGTGCCTAACTCATAAGGAGGAGCTTCTAAGAAGAACAGGAAGCCCCACCTCTTCCTGAAACAGAAGGATACGCACCAGGGACTGCTACCACCAGCTCCAGAGTAGACCAATGAGATGTGAGGCCCTGGATATCCAGACAGACACTCCTTCACTGGTACTGGACCTCAGCCGTCATCTGAGCCCCTGGTGGCGCAGTGGTAAAACTGCCGCCCTGTAACCAGAAGGTTGCAAGATTGATCCTGACCAAGGGGCTCAAGGTTGACTCAGCCTTCCATCCTTCCGAGGTCGGTAAAATGAGTACCCAGAAATGTTGGGGGCAATATGCTAAATCATTGTAAACCACTTAGAGAGCTTCCAGCTATAGAGCGGTATATAAGTGTAAGTGCTATTGCTATTGCTATCTTCTGTTGCTGTTGCTCCTCCTGGGATCATGAAGTGGGGTTCCAGATGGCCGGCGGGTGGGGGAGGAGGAGGTGATATCTCCTGTGGGAAGGGCAAGCTCTGGTTGTCACTCAAGAGCTGCGTTGATTGCAAGATCATGCCTGGTGCCAAAAGCTTGTGCAGAGATTGGCTCCTCCTCCTTCCTGGAAGAGGTCTTATCAGTCTTTGGGTGTGGTTGGTTCCTGTTCCCTCTAATTTTTTTCATCAGTGAGCAGAATGAGCTTTGTTCTGGGTGGCAATATCAAGGCAGTGTGCACACATGTGCATTATTATGTGCCACTATAAATACCACAAACACATTTCCTTAAATATGTAAGGAATGAGATGTATTTCACAGTTCTATTTTATTTCTAAAATTGGTTTTTTAAAAAACTTTTTTCTGCTTCACATTGAATTATAATAAAAATAAGGCAGAATCTAAACAAGGCCTTTTAAGACTGTCATACATTCAGATTGTATACAAGGCTTGATCCTGGAACAGCTCCACCATGATATGGCGGTGGCGGGGGTGGCTCCTTAAGGGCAGGGGAGGGTGCACTTAGCCCTCTTTTTCCCACTTTTCCCCTGCCGGCACTCCATTTTTAGGAAAATCCATGGGGCGGCTGCATACCTCCTTGCTGCCCCTTCCTCCTTTCGTCGCCAGAAGTTGTCATCGGCTTTCCTCCTCTTGTAAAAACAGTTGTGGTGGTGGTGAGGGGATGCATTTTGAGCAAGGGGCCAGGAAGGAGGAGGAAATATTCCCCATATCTTACCGTGGCAAGAGCCCACGCGGAAATGGGGCTAAGGCGGCGGCGTGAGGACTTGGGAGCAGCAGTCGGCAGTGGCTGACCGGTAGGCATCCCCATCCTCTGAAACTAAGGGAAGCGACACCCCCACCCTCCGAAACGGTTTGAACGCTGGGGGATGGAGCCGGTTCAGCGTTCCAGGAAGGGAAGTGACAGGTAATGGGGTGGGGGCTGACAGGTAGGCTCCAGGAAGGGAGCACCAAACCAGTTCCATGCACATCCCTAATGGGAGGTAAGGTTTTCGTTGTTTCTGAAGCTCTTTCCGCACCCTGAGCATGTATATGGTTTCTCACCTGTCTAGATTCTTTGATGGACAGAAAAATTGTCCTTCCAACTAAAGCTCTTTCCACACTATGAGCACGAATATGTTTTCTACCCTGTGTTGATTCTTTGATGGGTAGAAAGCATCCCATTCCAATTAAAGCTCTTTCCACACTCTGAGCATCGACATGGTTTCTCTCCTGTGTGGATTCTTTGGTGGACAGAAAGCTGCACATTCTCATAGAAGCACTTTTCACACTCTGAGCCCGTATATGGTTCCTGCTGTGTGGCTTTGTTGATGGAAAGAAAGTTTGTCCTTCCGACTGAAGCTCTTTCCACACTCTGAGCATGCATATGGTTTCTCTCCTGTATGGATTCTTTGATGGACTGTAAGGCTATAGCCAAAACTGAAGATCTTTCCACACTCTGAACATGTATATGGTTTTTCCCCTGTGTGGTTTCGTTGATGGACATCAAGTTTGTCTTTCTGCCTGAAGCTCTTTCCACACTCTGAGCAAGTATATGGTTTTTCCCCTGTGTGGATTCGTTGATGGACAGAGAGATGGGCCTTCCGACTGAAGCTCTTTCCACACTCTGAGCATGTATATGGTTTCTCTCCCGTATGGATTCTTTGATGGACTGTAAGGTTAGAGACACAACTGAAGATCTTTCCACACTCTGAACATGTATATGGTTTTTGCCCTGTGTGGTTTCGTTGATGGACATCAAGTTTGTCTTTCTGCCTGAAGCTCTTTCCACACTCTGAACATGTATATGGTTTTTCCCCTGTGTGGATTCGTTGATGGACATAAAGCTTGTCCTTCCGACTGAAGCTCCTTCCACACTCTGAGCATGTATATGGTTTTTCCCCTGTGTGGTTTCGTTGATGGGCAGAAAGTCTATTCTTCTGCCTGAAGCTCTTTCCACACTCTGAGCATGTATATGGTTTCTCCCCTGTGTGTAGTCTTTGATGATCAGAGAGATGGGCCTTCTGACTGAAGCTCTTTCCACACTCTGAGCATGTATATGGTTTCTCTCCTGTATGGATTCTTTGATGGACTGTAAGGTTAGAGACACATCTGAAGATCTTTCCACACTCTGAACATGTGTATGGTTTCTCTCCTGTATGGATTCTTTGATGGAGAGTAAGGTTAGAGTTGCGATTGAAGTTCTTTCCACATGCTGAACATGTATATGGTTTCTCCCCTGTGTGGGTTCTTTGATGGACAGAGAAGTGGCCCTTCCATCTAAAGCTCTTTCCACACTCTGAGCATGTATAGGGTTTCTCCCCTGTCTGGAGATTTTGATAGGAAGGAAGCTTATCTCCATCACTGAAACTCTTTCTGTACTTGAAGCATGTATCTGGTTTCTCTCCTTTGCAGACACACTGGGGGCCAGCAAGAGCATCGTCATGACTGAAGTTCCTTCTACACTCCAAGCATGGTTTCTCTGCTGTGTGGGTTCTTTGATGGACGGAAAGTTTGTCCTTCTGCCTGAAACTCTTCCCACATTCTGAGCACATATACGGTTTCTCCCCTGTGTGGATCCTTTGATGGGCAGAAAGTTTGTCCTTCCGACGGAAACTCTTTCCACATGCTGAGCATGTATAGGGCTTCTCCCCTGTGTGGATTCTTTGATGGGCAGAAAGTTTGTACTTCCGTCTGAAGCTCTTTCCACACTCTAAGCACGTATATGGTTTCTCCCCTGTGTGGATTCTTTGATGGACAGAAAGATTGTCCTTCTGATTGAAGCTCTTTCCACACTCTGAGCACGTATATGGTTTCTCCCCTGTGTGGATTCTTTGATGGACAGAAAGTCTGCACTTCCAAGGGTAACTCTTTCCACACTCTGAGCATGTATAGGGCTTCACCCCTGTGTGGCAATTTTGATAGGAAGGAAGCTTATCCCCATTACTGAAGCTCTTTCCGTACTTGGAGCATGTATCTGGTTTCTCCCCTTTGCAGACACACTGGTGGACAAGGGCATTATCTTGACTGAAACTCTTTCTACACTCCAAGCATGGTTTCTTTCCTGTGTGGGTTCTTTGGTGTTCATCAAAGTTCAACTGATCGCTGAAGCCATTCCCACACATTGTGCATTGATATGTTTTCACTCTTGTATGGGCGGTGTGATGTGCACTAAGGTGTGATTTATTATTTAAGATGTTTCCGCTTAGAGTGTTGTTACTAGTCTTATCTTGAACTGGAATTGCATAGAAGTCTGTCCACTCAGAAGCTGCCATCTTCTCCTCCTCTGTTTCTTCGGTTTTTCTTCTTGATGCTTCCCCCTTTTTTCTGTTCTTCCTCTGATTACCTGCAGGAATAAAAAGAGAATTTTGGTGAGGGAGGAACAAAGCCTCAATCTAAAAACAAGCCAAGATAAAGGGAGTTATTGGCAACTATTTGCGGTTAAAATGATTGAAAAGATGTAGCGGAGGGGCAAATCCTGCCATGTGCTAAGCAGCCTCTGTTGATTAGTATTAGGTCTAGCTACATGCTCCAAAGGATGTAGATACCAGATAAAATCAGACAGAAAGATGTTCTGGCCGGTCAAAGAGATCAAATGGCCAAAAGAAATACAGCACACACCAGGTAAGAGATTCACCAGATAAGTGCTTACAGTGAGGGAAATAAGTATTTGATCCCCTGCTGATTTTGTCCGTTTCCCCCGACACAGAAATGACCAGGCTATAATTGGAATGGTAGGTTTATTGTAGCTGTGAGAGACGGAATAACAACAAACAAACCCTCAAAAGCCCAGTGCCCAAAAGTCAGCGATGGATTTGCATTGTAGTGAGGGAAATAAGTATTCGATCCCTTCACAAAAGATGTCTTAGTACTTGGTGGCAAAACCCTTGTTGGCAATCACAGAGGTCAGACGTTTCTTGTAGTTGGCCACAAGGTTTGCACACAACCCAGGAGGGATGTTGTCCCACTCCTCTTTGCAGATCCTCTCCAAGTCAGAAAGGTTTCAAGGCTGATGTTTGGCAACCCGAACCTTCAGCTCCTTCCACAGGTTTTCTATGGGATTAAGGTCTGGAGACTGGCTGGGCCACTCCAGGACCTTCATGTGCTTCTTCTTGAGCCACTCCTTTGTTGCCTTGGCTGTGTGTTTTGGGTCATTGTCATGCTGGAATACCCATCCACGACCCATTCTCAATGCCCTGGCTGAGGGAAGGAGGTGCTCACCCAAGATCTGACGGTACATGGTCCCGTCCATCGTCCCTTCTATGCGGTGAAGGTGTCCTGTCCCCTTAGCAGAAAAACACCCCCAAAGCATAATGTGTCCACCTCCATGTTTGACGGTGGGGATGGTGTTCTTGGGCTCATAGGCAGCATTCCTCCTCCTCCACACACGGCGAGTTGAGTTGATGCCAAAGAGCTCGATTTTGGTCTCATCTGACCACAACACTTTCGCCCAGTTCTCCTCTGGATCATTCAGATGTGCATTGGCAAACTGCAGACGGGCCTGTACATGTGCTGCCTTGAGCAGGGGGACCTTGCGGGCACTGCAAGATTTCAGTCCTTCACGGCGTCGTGTGTTACCAATTGTTTTCTTGGTGACTATGGTTCCAGCTGCCCTGAGATCATTGACAAGTTCCCCCCGTGTAGTTCTGGGCTGCTTTGTCACCATTCTCATGATCATTGCAACTCCAGGAGGTGAGATCTTGCATGGAGCCCCAGACCGAAGGAGATTGACAGTTGTTTTGTGTTTCTTCCATTTGCGAGTTATTGTGCCAACTGTAGTCACCTTCTCACCAAGCTGCTTGGCGATAGTCTTGTAGCCCAGTCCAGCCTTGTGCAGGTCTACAACCTTGTCCCTGACATCCTTCGACAGCTCTTTGGTCTTGGGCATGGTGGTGAGTTTGGAAGCTGAGTGATTGCTTGCTTCTATGGACAGGTGTCTTTTATACAGGTACTGTAACAAGCTGGGATTAGGAGCACTCCCTTACAGAGGGTGTTCCTCATCTCAGCTCGTTACCTGCATATAGTGAAAAGACACCTGGGAGCCTGAAATCTTGCTGGTTGATAGGGGATCGAATACTTATTTCCCTCACTACAATGCAAATCCATCACTGACTTTTGGGCACTGGGCTTTTGAGGGTTTGTTTGTTGTTATTCTGTCTCTCACAGCTACAATAAACCTACCATTCCAATTATAGCCTGGTCATTTCTGTATCAGGGGCAAACGGACAAAATCAGCAGGGGATCAAATACTTATTTCCCTCACTGTATATGTCAATACCAGAAGCCTCAGATGGGTGAGCTGGAGTGCTTGGAAGCTAATGAAAACATAGATATAGTGGGGATAACGGAAACAGGGTGGAACAGTGAGAACCAGTGGGCACGCTTATTCCTGGATATCAACTCTATAGAAAGGACAGGGAGGGGCACATTGGGGGTGGACTAGCACTGTATGTTGAAGAAGGGACAGAATCTAACAAGCCAGAAAACTTAGGAAGACACAATTCCTCCACAGAAACTTTGTGGGTGACAATAAACTGCCTGAACGGAAATGTGCTACTAGGGATGTGCTGTCGCCCTCTGGTTCAAAACGCTGATGATGACTGGGCGTTGCAGATGGAAATCAGGGAGGCATCAAAGAGAGGAGGAGCTGTAATAACGGGTGACGTCAATTACCCAGACACAGACTGGGTAACCTCACAGTCGGGTAATGACAAAGAGGCCAGATTTCTAGACACGCTGGATGACTGTGCCCTAGAAGAGTTGTTCATGGCAGAGTTGTTCATGTGGGGCCATGCTCCTCCGCCAAAGGCCTGACCCGCCAACCAGCAGGCAGCGCAGGGCAGGGCAGGAGCTTCCGTGGGGGCAGGAAGCCAGCTGCCAGCCCAAATGGCAGGACACATGCAGCCAGCAGAGCAACCTCCTGCCGCCATGGCTCGCGAGGAGGAGGACGCCGATGGCCGGGGAGTCAGCGTGGTGGTGTTTATCCTGGCCTCGCTTGGGTTAGTGAATCCTCTATCTAGACTCTGACTGACACTCAAGACTGTAGTGCTGACTGCTAATAAATTGCAGAGTACACTTAGACTATGGGACTCTACTGCATGGCATAGCATCCCCTGCCTCTCCCACCCCCTCTTACTCAATCAATCAATCATCTTTATTATGGTCAAAGACCAGCACAGGCTTTTGTCTAGGAACGGGGGAAGGGGCAGCAAGGAGGTATACTGCCGCCCCAAATGATTTTCAACAAATGAGTGCCGGCGGGGGGAAAGCGGCAGGACAGGTAAGTTCACCCTCCCCTGCCCTTAAAGAGCCATCCCACCGGCTGTGAACCACGAACCGCCCCCCCCTCAGCGAACCGGTTCGCAGGGCTTTAGAATGGCCTGTGAACTGGTCCATGCACAACACTACCCAGAGCGATGCAGGGCCTGCCTTTTGGACCCTCGTCTCTTCCCAACTGTGAAGCGCAGCTGCACAGTGGAAAGATCGTTGCAAGCCATATCGGGCTCTGAGAGCCCCCCTGCTGCCCCCGCCCCCCCCCCCACCAGGGGTGGAGAAGAAGGACTACTCCTGGCTCACCCCCCTGTTTCTTCTCTCTTAAATCCAAGAGCCTGTTTCTCTGAGCCTCCTTTCTCTGGTTAGGCTGGAAGCTACTTCAACTAACCCTGCTAACTTGGCAAAGAGGCACCTTCCAATGTGGTGATTCTCTTTCATTTAGCAGGGGTAGAGTAACTGGTCTTATCCACCCACAGCACAGCATTCCTCCAGTGGCTGTTGCTGGTGTCTGTCTTATGTTTCTTTTTAGATTGTGAGTCCTTTGGGGACAGGGATCCATCTTATTTATTTATTATTTCTCTATGTAAACCGCCCTGAGCCATTTTGGAAGGGCGGTATAGAAATCAAATCAAATCAAATCAGTCGATAAATAAATAAATTCGGACACTAAGCTACATTTCCTCCAAGCAGTTATAGGGTTGATATTGTGAAGTGTTTTTGGTAGTTATACTGCTTTAGTTGACTCTGTTACTCCCTTGTACTCCTTACCTTCAAATAAAACCTTCTCTGTTTTTGAACTTCAGCATTCTCTCTCTCAGTCCTTTTTCCTGCCACCAAAGCTTTGCAAAAAATTATTCTGACATAGAACTGCTCCACTCTGAGCTAATTTCCCCACACAAAGCCCAAACACAATTTTGGGGTGTTCACTAATCATCCCGGGGCAGTTCCATTAACACAGCATAGCATCTCTCCCAGTGGCCTGTAGGCTTCCAGTGGCATCTATTAGGCCACTGTGTGAAACAGGATGCTGGACTAGGTGGGCCTTGGGCATGATCCAGCAGGGCTCTTCTTATGTTCTTATGGCTATTGCTGGTGCCTCCCTTGTATCTGATTTTAGACTGCGGGTCCTTCTGTTATGGGAACCATTGCCCCCCTTTGCTATGTAAACTGCTCTATGAACTTTATCTAAAAACAATTGTTAAAACACCTTAACAACTGCAGAGAGTCTTATTAAAATTATTTGTCATTGATACGGTGCAGAAAATGAGGCACACTACAAAATCTGGAGAGTGACAGGGGCCCCTTTAAACCACTAGCTGCAAAGTCTGAAATCACCTAGCTGCACCCCTGGCGACCCGGATCTGGGCCTTTTCTGTAGCTGCTCCTGGCCTATGGAAAGCACTCCCGGCAGATATCCACAATATTAGGCTCCCTGTTGACCTTTAAGAGAGCCCTAAAAACGTACTTGTTTGCCCTGGCCTTCCAAGATCTTTAAATGGTTTTTTAAAGTGTTTTAATTAGTTTTGAATGGTTTTTGAATTTTTTAAATATTGTTTTTAGCACTGTGTCTTAAATGATGTGTCTTTTCATGTCTTTTTAAATTTGTTGTACACTACTGCCCAGAGCCTTTGGATGGGGTGGTTTATAAATGTAAATAAATAAATAAATAAATATGTGGCACCCCACCGTAGTTTCCTGCTGGCTCTGCCCCTGCGTATGTTCACAGAACACGGTGGACATTAATAGTTACTCATTCCCAGAGACCTCCCGCGGGTGGAGAGATCTCCACCCCTAGAAAGATAATAGTTTCAGAGCTGTCAAAATACCATCCCTTCAGTGCACTGATTCACACCAACAGCAACAGCAATTCCTGTCTTTTGTATCTATCAATCGAGGACAAGGATGGAGCCTTACCCAGCCAGGCCAGATGCCAGGAATTCTCCTCCATGACTTCCCTGTGCAGAGCCCTTTGGCCTGGATGCAGCAGAGCCCACTCCTCCTCGGAGAAACACACAGCCACCTCCTCAAAGCTCACCAGTCCCTGAAAGAAGAAGAAGTAATGAGTTTCTCCTTACAGATAAAGTAATGAGGTGGCTGGAGGTTCTCTTGCAAGACCCAAAGCTTTGTCAGAGTAGTTAGTGGGCAACCACAATAGAAGCCAAAGGAAAGAGACAGTTTCTCAGACCAACTCTGGCGACCCTCCGACCATTTCTCCAGTGATTCTCCTCCTACCTGATCTGGTGATGGTCCAGCAACAGCTTCTGCTCCGTCATAAAAAGAAGGCCTAGAATGAAGCCTATTGGTCATTTCACCACCTGTGATGGAGACAGAGGAGGGGTGGGGAAGAGGCTTGATCTTTCATAAGCATTTTGTATTTCAGTCCCTGAATGAAGAAAGTTCAAAATGTTGGGCACAATCCAAAGCTCTGGTTCAAATGGATAAAGTCTCGCACTGTTTTAAGGAAACTCTTTTGTAACATGTGGGGCTAGAGAGAATCAGCTCCCCCACATTGGGTTCAAAGGGAACATGAGTGCAGCCATGGATTTCAGACACACTCAAGAAAGAGAGGCCAAACTGAAGCAAGGTCCTCTCCTCCTTACCCATCAAAGTGGCAGCTCCATCTCCCTCCGGCATAATCCTCCTGAAAATCATACTCTGTCTGGTGGTGTCAGATGGAGCCTCTTCTGCCCCAGGGAAACCAGACACCGCTTTGGCAAACATCTCTTGCATCTGAAAACAGTAGAGGGCATCCCAGATAGGAAAGAGGAGGAATTAGGAAAGCAACTTATTTATTGACTCTGTGCTTGCAATCCCCCACCTTCAGCAGAAGCACTCCCAGGGCAACAATAACAAAAACACAGCACAAAACACAAAGATCAAAACAGTCACCTCAGGAAGCTGACTAAAAGCAACTTGGATGATGTTTTAAAATGGCCTGGGGAGATCAAAAGGGTTTTTGCTAGGTAGTGTATAGAGCCATGAGGCAAGAGCCCTATTGAGACACTGGGCAGGTTCTAACGATCTGTGTAAAGGTAAAGTGTGCTGTCGAGTCAATGTCGACTCCTGGCAACCATAGAGCCATGTGGTTGTTTTTGGTAGAATACAGGAGGGGTTTACCATTGCCTCCTCCTGTGCAATATGAGATGATGCCTTTCAGCATCTTCCTATATTGCTGATGCCCAATATCGGTGTTTCCCATAGTCTGGGAAACATACCAGCAGGGATTCGAGTTGGCAATCTGGCTTGCTAATCAAGTCATTTCCCTGCTGTGCCACTAGGTGGCTACACAATCTGTGTAATGGTAGTTTAAAGGGAATCTCAGATTCCTAAGATCTGCATACTTCTGTGGAACATGATGCAAGATTGTGGAAATTACCAGGAATCTCCAGTTCATGCCACAGGAAACTATGATGTAGCTAAGATTATCAAACTAATTTTTAATCTGGATTGAATCAGATTCTCCTGCTGTAAGAGGCACTTTTCTCTTTATTTAGCAGGGGGAGAGCAACTGGCCCTATCCATCCCCAGCACAACATCCCTTCAGTAACTGTTCCTGGCATCTATCGTATGTTTCTTTTTAAGATTGTGAGCCCTTTGGGTTCAGGGAGCCTTCATATTTATTTATTTTTATTAGCTTACTTTCCAGTAGGCTTATGAAATCACCTGGCATTTCGTGTGTGTGTGTGTCCCACCCCTCAACTTTGCAACGCCTAGACCAATATGTACCAAATTGGATACAATTGTAGGCACACATAATGACGCCTCAATGGTGTAGTTTGTGATGATGTCATCCACCCCAATTCAAGATGGCGGACATGTAAATATTTGAGGTGCAAGTGGGCTAATTTATGAATCGCCTAGCCGATTTGAACCAAATTTGCTGTAGGGACACATAGGGATGCCCCAATGGCGTAGTTTGTGATGATGTAATCCACCCTGATTCAAGATGGCGGACACGTGAACGTTTGAGGTGCAAGTAGGCTAACTTGTGGAGCTTCTAACCAATTTGAACCAAATTAGGTACAGCTGTAGTGAGTGACACACATGGACACTTCAATGGCATTGTTTGTGTTGATGTCATCCACCCCAATTCAAGATGGCAGATGCATAAACTTTTGAGGCGCAAGTGGGTTAACGTGAACCGACTAACCGATTTGAACCAAATTTGCTACAGCTGTAAAGGCACATAGGGACACCTCAATGGTGTAGTTTGTGTTGATGTCATCCTCCCCGATCCAAGATCGTGGACACATTAATATTTGAGGTGCAAGAGAGCTAACTTGTGGACCTCGATTTGAACCAAACTTAGTCCACTTGTAAGGATAGTGAAAGGAAAGTAGTTAGATTAGTTCTTACTAGAACAACTTGTTTCTCTTTGTAAACCGCTTTGGGAACTTTTGTTGAAAAGCGGTATAGAAATATTAAAGACGTACAAAATGAATGATTGTACGTGGGTTATATATGTACCTGGCATATATCTATTTTGCTTTATGCAGATGATGCAGTTATCTATCGAGAACTCCTATTGACCTCAGAAAGATGCTGAGTGCATTAAATCTGTACTGTAAGAAGGAAGGTTTGGAGATCAATTTTCAGAAAACCAAAATAATGGCTTTTGCAAGGAGACCTAAGATTTGCACTTGGAGGATTGAGGGACAACTTATTGAGCAGGTATTATTTTTTAAGTACCTAGGGGTAGTTTTCCATGCTTGGGGCACCAGGAAGGCCCACGCAAATTATGTAGTCTCCAATGCTCAGAAAAGCTCACTCACCATTTTATAGTACTTGCGATCAAAAGGTGCCTATTACTTACCAGTGACTTATATTATTTAAAGCCAAGTCATTGTCCCAACTACTTTATGGAACGCAGTTGGGCTCTTCCTCAAATATAGTAACTTTGGAATGTCTGCAGTCAAAATTCCTGAGAACTGCACTTAATACCCCAAGATCTGTTTCAAATGCTACCATCCGTTTGGAGACTGGCTTTATTAGGGTGGAGGCCAATGTTTGGATTGCTATACTTTGCTACTGGCTTAAACTAATCTATCACCCAGTTGGCCTGGCTCCCCTAATTTTTCAGGATGATTTCGGCTCCAGGTGGATCCAGTCTATTGAGGCTAAAATAGCTATTCTGGGCCTCTCTGTTACAATCTTGTCCAAATTGGGTTTTGATCAGGCAAGGCTGCTGGTTAAACAACAAGTTTTTGATTCTGAACGGCAAAATGACCTTAGGAAGGTCTCTAAATTTTATATCTCGGAGGAAAGAAGATACCTAGTTTCCGCAATGAATTATTTTACTTGGCTGGAATTTCTGAGGTATAGGAAAGCTTTTACCATGGTTCGTTGCCACTGCTTACCCTCGGCGGTCCTAGAAGGGCGCTACAAAGGGGTTCCACTTGCTGATAGACTTTGCCCTTGTGGGCTGGATCAGGTTGAAACTATCAAACGTGTTTTATTATTCTGCCTCTTTTATAAGGATATTCGTGAATCTTTCATCATACCTTTGCTATGTAAATTCCCTGGTCGACAGGAGCAATTTTATTGTTCCTTGTTGCTTTCGGACTCAGAGTTTGTAATTACATCTAATGTTGCTAAATTCTGTGCTGCTGCCATAAATATATGTCACCGGATGGTTAATAAGGAAATTTTATTGTTTTAATTTTTATTATTACTATGTTTCCAATATTGTGATTTTTTAAAATTAATTTTAATTTTAACTGTTCCAATCATATATACTCTATTTACTGCTGTATAACTGTAATCTTTTACTTTTGTTTTGGCTTGTGGCCGTAACATTAAAGATTCTGATACAAGTACAAAATGAATGATTGTACCTGGGTTTATTTTAAAAGTGAAACTGGGTACAGCCCTCTGAAATGTGGGATACAAATAAGGAAGTGTACTGCTGAACATGTATTCAATATAACATGTGAAATAAACTGTACCTGGGTACAGCTCTATACCTGTGAACAAGGTACACAGATCATACAAATGTTGAACACAATGTGTGAAGAGGGCTAAGGTGTTGGGTGAACCTTCCTGGGGAAAATATTCTGTAGTTGGAGTCCCACAGATACAACAGCCATTTGAGGAGAGCAGAAGTGACCGTGAAGTTCCTGGGCAAGTAGAGCCGGAGATACGTCCCTCTCAGCCGCAGAAAGTTAATGATAAGAGCAGTTTGACAACGGAACCAGCAGGCCAAGGGGGACAGTGGGCTCTCCCTTGCTGGAGGTCTTCAAGCAGAGGCTGGTCTGTGGGAGATGCTTCGCTCTGGATTTTCTATACTGAGGGGGGCAGGGAGTAGATGGGGGCTGGACAAGACGCCTCTGACTCTATGATTCTTGCTCCTGTATGTTCCCACACTCTCTGCGACTACCATGGCCAGCACAAGGGTTTTGGTGTTGGCAAATATGGAATCTCTGCTGCTTGGAGAAACATGCATCTGGTTGTACCTGCATCAAGATCCTCACCGTCCCTGGAACTTCAAAGCTGCCTATAAGTGTCTTATGATCCCACAACGAGGGTTCACCCCACACATTCAGAACCGCGGCCTAGCTGGGTTCGGAGCTCCCTCCTATGGATGAGTTCCCCCAAAATTTGAGCAGGGATTTTTATGATTCTGTCCTACATGATGTCCACCCCTTGAAATGACAAGGATAAAATGCTCTCACCTGCTGCTCTTCCTGCTTCTTCTCTTCTGCCTGGCTCAGGAGGAAACCTTCTGCTAAGGCTACTGCCTGGGAACTGGTCTCTGCTCCACATTCTCTGACCCAGCTCCCCAGCTCCGGGGGCAGGACAGTCAGGAACTGCTCCAGGATCACCAGGTCCAGCATCTGAGCTTTCGTGTGTCTCTCTGGCTTCAGCCACTGACAGCAAACGTGGTAGAGTTGGCTGCAAACCTCTCGCGGACCCTCAGCCTTCTGGTACAGGAACTCCCTGAATTTCCAGCACTGGAAATCTGTGTTGGTGGTGACGTCTCCCAGGATCCTCTGCATGGTTATTTCCTGATTCTTGTCTCTCCCAGCCTGGATGGCTCGAGGATCTTTTTCTGTTCCCTTCCACAATTCACTATTTGCTGGGGTTTGCAAATCCATGTTCTCTTGGAGCTCAGTTCAAGTTCTTAACATGGCCCAAATTTCTCCTTTTTCTGATACAACATTAATTCCCAGGAAAAGAAGAGTCACTGCTTAGTCTCACAGACCAATGAGTCTTTGTTAAGGTAGATGTTGTAGTTTCTATACCACAAAATAATAAATATGCAGAACTCTGCTTCTCCCTGAGGGAAGCGAAACAAATCTCAAGAATCACAAGAGCCACAGAACAACACAAGTATACCTAACATTCACTCAGGAACATTTCCCCCTTCCTTTCATCTTTTATAAATATCAAGCTGGAGGAAGCATTCCACATTTCTGGCTTTTAATAGCAGCCTCATGATAAGAGTGAGACATATCACATTGTCATTATAACCAAAAATTGTGGCCATGGCAACTATGGCTTATAGTTGGAATATGGCTCAAGGAATTGATTGTGAAATAGGCGGCATATGAGAGCTGGGTTTGAGAATGATCTTTGTCAGGATTTCTTAACCTTGGGCCCAAAGATGTTGTTGGACTATAACTCCCAGAAACCCCAGACATGGCCTTTGTGGCTGGGAATTCTGGGAGTTGTAGTCCAACATCTGGGGGCACAAGATTAAGGAACCCTGATCTATGTAAACTTTTCCCCTCTTTTAAAAATATTTTATATCCCACTCTTCCTCTAAGTAGCCCAGAACAGTGTACTACATACTTAAGTTTATCCTCACAACAACCCTGTGAAGTAGATTAGGCTGAGAGAGAAGTGATTGGCCCAGAGTCACTCAGCAAGTATCATGGCTGAATGGGGATTTGAATTTGGGTCTCTCCGGTCCTAGACCAGCGCACTAACCACTACACCACGCAAGGCTAAGAAATGGCTTATGAATAAAAGTTTGAGGAGTGACTGCAGCAGTTTGTTTTTGTCCCCTTTGCTGGGGTGAATTTTATTTGGCAATTTCTTCCTTTGTATTGTGACTTTTGGGAAAACAATTAAGCAAGGGAAGCAATAAGAGAAGATATTTATAGGAGAAGAATAAGAGAAGGGATTTAATCAGCCCTTGTGTAAAATTTAAAAATAAATCAGTGGACCCATCTACTTCAAATAGCACACACTTAATGCCATCTCTGGGGAATGCATATTTCCTGAGTGGCCCCAGGCAGGATACAGTTGTCTGTTCATATGGAGTCTATGCAACTGGAGTCTATGAATCTAAAGCAACCAATCCACATACCATCCACACAGAATGGTGCAAGGGACTTTGAAAGCTATAGGCCAACTCCAGAGGACTATCCACATCCAGAGGGCTATAGGACACCTCCAGCCTCAAAGGCAGGATGCCTCTGAGTACCACCAGTTGCAGGGGAGTAACAGCAGGAGAGAGGGCAGGCCCTCAACTCCTGCCTGTAGGCTTCCAGCGGCATCTGGTGGGCCACTGTGAGAAACAGGATGCTGGACTAGATGGACCTTGGGACTGATCCAGCAGGGCTGTTCTTATGTTTTTAAGGTCATCTAGTCCAACCCCCTGCTCAGTGCAGGAGAGCCACTGTGAACAGACAAGTCGGGGACTTAGGTCCACATCTGAGACGAAGTCTGCCACTGGCAACCACCCAGCTCCAAGGCAGTGGCAACACTGGAACTAACTATAGCATAGGATACCATCCAAATATCCATCTAGCCTGAATAACTCATCTTTTAAGGGCATGCCCCTCAATAGCTACCATTTCCCAGCAGTTTGGAGCCTGAGTGAACACAATCTGTAAGGTTTCTTTTGTTAGGGGAAGCCAGAGGAAGTGTTCTGTATAATCCAAAGGTTCACACAGTTTTCTATTTGATTCATACAGCTGACTGACACAAAGACAGAGCATTCCCAGCTTGTTTCCCATCACTGCAGATCACCAATTTGTTTGAGCCAATGCAGAGCCTTTTCATGGAATCCCATTTTCCCCATGACTTGCTGGGATGGAGGTTTCTCTCTCCTTTTTTCTCTGCCTATGGACTTGGAATGGGGCCTTATACAGAGTTTGATTATTAGTCACTTAGTCTGGGGCTATGAATTCCTGTTGATGGCCAGGGACTCAGGAAGCATTTTTTTCTGTGTCTCAAGTTTTCAGGAAGGGGGAGCAGACTGTATGCCTATTTTCTTTTGTTCTCTCCTCCATTTTTAGAGACAGATCTCTCAAAAGATGGTTACGACCTCAGACAGAGATGTGTTTTCTACTCTGAGCCTGCTTTTGTGTCTGTGCATGACACTTACTCTCCCTCCAGTCTGCAAACTATCTAACCCTGGCTGAACTCAGAACAGCCACATGTTTAATTAGCTGACCGACTCTGCACAATTGCCTGGGAGTAAATTCTAGTGAATTTAATGGGACTCCCTTATGAGGAAACACACTCCGAAATGGGCAGCTGAAACTCCATGGCTGCTGCCAATCAGAATAGACACAGTACAGAGATAGATGGTCTGATTTAGTATACTTATTTTCAGGCATATTAGTGGGGTGTGTGGAGGGTGGGGGGTATATTTCCAGAAATAGCTTTGCCCAGAAGCCCTGCCCATGGGATCTTCAATGTACAACCTGTGCAAAGAGGTACAAATTTGCACACAAGTACAGTTACTCCCATATTTTGTTGAATGCACACATAGCAATGTCATTCTTACCTGTGACCTGCATTCTTAGGGGACTGTGCCAGCCAGGTGCATGTTTAAAATGAATTCAGGTACAGTCATTCACACAAAAACATGTACATGTGTACAGACACTGACACAAAGTAATATCTGAATTGGGCCAAAGTGATCCACCCTACTGTGCACAGACGTGCTAGTCTTTCTGCAACCAGGTAGGCTAACCACTCAGCCCAGAGCAGAGCCCAAACCTAGCCTTCCAGATAGCCTAGCTTTCTCCTCCATGCAGGGAATGTTCCTTGGCACCCCTATGCACTGCCAAGAGGGTCCCCTATGCACTATAGAGGGTCTCTCTGCCAAAGAATGCAAATATACCATTCCCTTGCTGAAGCATGATAGGGAGGGAAAGTGGGAGAAGAGCAGAGCAGCAGGAAGCTTGCTCTGGGTCTGGGAGATTCCCCAGAAATTAAGATGCCCACGAGTCCTCAGATCAGCAAGAAAAATCCTTCCGTCAGGAAATGCTCCACTGATACTTCCCTGCTTTGGTTCTGCAAGACGAGGCAGGTAAAAAGAGAGGTCCCCTTGGAGGGGGCTCGAACTGAGAGACGAGAAGGGTCGCTTCTTCCTACTACCCCATCCGCCTCCTCCTCCCATGATTCCTTCCTCACCTGCAGCCGCAGCACAGCAGCTCCCTCCCAGGGTCCTCAAAGTGCGGCTGGGGTGCAGCAGCAGAGGGACTCCCAGGGACCTGAAAGAAGGAAGGAAGGAAGGCAAGGCAAGACTGGAAAGGGCTTGGAAGGACGGGGGAGCGGGAGGGGGCGGAGGTGGAGGGAAAAGAGCCCCCAGCAGGAGAGAGCCTGCTTCCGGTCTCTTTAGCAAATGCCTCCCTCTGCTGTTCTTCTCTCCGGACTGGCGAAGATGACGAGGAGGAAGGAGAGATTTCCC
This sequence comes from Hemicordylus capensis, assembly GCF_027244095.1. Taxonomy (NCBI): domain Eukaryota; kingdom Metazoa; phylum Chordata; class Lepidosauria; order Squamata; family Cordylidae; genus Hemicordylus; species Hemicordylus capensis. The sequence continues at coordinate 232,934,911 of NC_069658.1, read as the reverse complement.
CCTTTGCTGCTGCTTCCTGGGCAGAGACACTCCAAGGGTTAAAGGGAAGGAGTACAGATTCCTAGAGAGGGGCCTAAAAGGTGGCGGGGAAGATTCGGCTCTTCTGCCTTCCTGCTTGGAAAGAGCCTTTCCGGGTAGACGCAAAGTGCGTTGGGTGGAAGATGCAAGTCAGGAAAGGCGGGGAAAGCGATGGCCAGGCAGGGCAGGAGGCAGCGAAGGCTGATGGCGGGAGGTGGGGGCAGCTGGGGAATGGGCTGGGGCTCTGGGGTCCCAGCCAGGAGAGCCTTCCCAGCAGCACCCGACCCACATCGGGCAGCGTCTGTCTTCTTCTTTCCTGCAAAACCGGCGGCAGCCTGTTCCTCCAGTCCAGGCTGATTTCTGGAGGATGCATCGAAACGGGGTTCCATTTGGGAGAAAGAAAGAAAGAAAGAAAGAAAGAAAGAAAGAAAGAAAGAAAGATGGTCTGGCTGCGGGCTCCTTCGAGGGGAGGAAGAGGCTGGCGTAATAGGCACAGCTCTTGTGCGAAGACTCGGGGGCAGAGTGTTGCCCCGGGAGGGGCGTGTGAGGAAGGGGATGCCGCATATCGGAGGAGGGCTCCATAGCGGGGGAAGGTATTGGTCTGTGCCTGTAAAGTGGAGAACTCCTCTGCTGCTTCCCCACACGCAAGTCTCTGCTGCTTTCCTGTCTGTTTTAACGCAATCTTCTTCTCCGTTAACTTTCTAGCACCCTTCTCCGAATTGCATATGAAGTCAGTCAGGAAGCTGCCATTAAGGGAGCCAGCCTCTTGGGCTCCATCTTAGCTTGTATCACTTATTCCCAACAGCTCTCCAGCATCTGGGGAAGGGAAATAAAGACCTTTGCCAGCCCTGCTTTTAGGATCGTTGTGTGGCTCAGGGATTCCCAACGTTGGGTCCCCAGCTGCTTTTGGACTTCCAACTCCCATAATCCCCAACCAAAGGCCACTGGGACTGGGGATTATGGGAGCTGAAGTCCAAAAACAGCTGGGGACCCAACGTTGAGAATCCCTGGTGTGGCTGATGATGTCAGGGATGGAATCCTTGAGCATGTAGGGGCAGCGCTCCAGCCCTGAGTGTTGACTACTACTAGGAGTCTGTAGCACCCATCTCATTTCCTACCAGTATCCCACCACCCCCATCTACTCCCCCCCCCTCCATGTTTGGAATGCGTTCTGTTCTGTGCAGCAGTGTCATGGCAGGGTGCACACATGCTACCTTCCCTAAGCTGTTTTCAGCAAGCGCTCACCATGCTGATGCTTGTGCTGCCTTGTCCTTTCCTGCCTCCACCAATCCATGCTGACATGCCAAGCCTTCCTTTTAACTGTTTCCAGTTGTGCAGCGTGGGGTGGCATGTAGGGGGCGGGGGGAAGGTGAGCCAAATCTCCCCCACAGCCACATCTTCCTTCCCCCACCTTCCTGTTGAGTGGAGCCAGGGCTGTCAGAGAGCCCTGGCGGGTTGCAGGGTCCCCAGGGCAAATCAGCCTGTGTGGGGCCCCCTTCTAGTTAATCCTAATGGGGGTTAAAAGAGTGGGGGCCGGGCAATCGCCCTGCTTGCCCTGCCCTAAGGACCGCCCTGAGTGGAGCCAAGCTGCTCCATCCCTTCTCCCCTCCCGCTGCTTCCTGTGCCCAAGGGAAGGCCCTGCCAGTTGGAGCCACTCCTTCCTCCCTCAGCCCTTCCCCTGTGAGGAAGAGAGATGGAGGCTTTCTCCTGGCAAGGGGAGGAGGAAGAAAGGAAGTGGGGGGGAGGGAGGAGAAGGAAGGTGGCTGGAGGAACATATCTTAACTATTATTGAGATCATGGAGTGTTAAAACTCTGCTGAGAACCATAAGAGTTAAAATATGATATTCAGAATTTTTCTGAAAAAGAAAAAAATACGCTATTGAAGATTCATGTTTAAGTAATGAAAACAGCTATAAATATATTTCCTAGTTAAGTAATTGAAGTTTTTAGTTCTGTATGTGATCCAGTTATTCCAGACCTTGTCTACTGAGGGGATCTAGCACTATCTAACGCCGCCGCCACGGTGCAGCAGCGGCCCCAGCTGTGGTGAGGCGGTGAGGGCCTGCGCGACCGCCGTGGTCAGGAGGCGGCTGGGCCGCCAGGAAGAGGAGCATTGGGGTGCTGACCTAATACTCCAGGGCAGGTCCATTAACAGCGCTTGCTAGGACTCCCACCCCCATTAACTCACTGTGGGAAATTACACAAATGGGAATCTCTTGTCTCTACTCACAGAGGAAGGCCTTGACACAGCCTTGGACTCTGAGGGGCCCAGTCCAGTTTCTGGGGCCTGTCTTGTACCCACACTCATCCTGCGACTTGATGCTTCCCAGCCGTCCCGTTCCTCAGCAGACCCAGGGAGAAAGAAGTTGGTACTGCTGGTTTCTCTTCTCCCCTTGCAGGCCTCCATTTCCTAACACCTCCCCTCCCTCCCCCGGATGCCAAGTGGCCAAAGCACACTGTCACTGGCCTCGGCCACCAGCCACTACCTGCTACTGCTTTCTCCTCTCCTGCTCCCTCTCCCCCGTGGTAGCATGATGCCTCTTTCCTGTGCTACTGGGAGGTGACTTGGGAGGGATCCAGAGGAAACTCACCAGACTCTTCCCGCCTAGCAACTGCTGGCTTCTCTCCCCCTCCCCGCTGCTGGACCCACATTTCCTCTGCCTCCCTTACTCAGCTGCTGAAAGGCATCAGAGGAAGAATGGAGTCGAATCTGAGACTTTGCCTGCCACGTTGCTGTTGGGAGAGTCTTGAGCCCTTTCCTCTGGGACACGCAGTGGCTGCCTGGCAATGAACATTAACTGCTAACTTGGCAAAGAGGCACCTTTTAATGTGGCTATTCTCTTTATTTAGCAGGGGGAGAGTAACTGGCCCTATTCTCCCACAGCACAGTACCTCCAGTGACTGTTGCTGGTGTCTATCTTATGTCTCTTTTTAGATTGTGAGCCCTTTGGGGACAGGGATCCATCTTATTTGTTTGTTATTTCTCTGTGTAAACCACCCTGAGCCATTTTTGGAAAGGTGGTATAGAAATCGAATGAATGAATGAACTGCATGGCCAGGAGAATTGAAGTGAGCAGGCAGGGAATGTAGCCACCAACCCTCCAGGGAAGGTTCTCCCTTTTACGACCCCCCAGGCCTTCATGCAATTCATCAGACCCCACCAGGCTCCATAAGAAATGACTGGATGGCAGGAATGAGGGGAAGGAAAGTGACCTTTCTCTAGTTCCTATCTCCTGACCCACATGAGTTTCTCCACAAAGACAAGTGGAGAGACAACTTTGGGCACCACCAAGCCAAGAATGATCTCCCTACCAGCCACATTGTGGAGGTTGCCAAGTCCATCTTTGGTTGAGGAATGGGGCCACAGCTCCATTACAAAGCACCTGCTTCCTGTGTAGAAGATGCCAATTTCATTTCCTGGCTACATTTCAAAGTAGGGCTGGGAAAGAGACAGATCTACCCTTGAAAGCATGCTGAGTCTCTGCCGGTCAACACAGACAGTCCTGAGCTCAATGGATCTACACTCTGACTTGTGTACGGCTGCTTCCCACATTCAGCACTGTGCAGGTTCTGCAAGAGGTTGAAAAGCATCTCCCGAGGTGGAATCTCTTTCCACAATTCAAGTGGGTTTTGTTTTTAACCTTTCTCTGCTGTGTGGATTCCTTGAACATCATTAAGGCTTTGCCCATCCTTGTGGCCCAAAGGCAGCAACCTGGGCAGCGCACAACTCAGGGGGAGCGCCTGGCTTGAAGATCACAGTCAGAGGCTAGAGGGAAGATCGTGGGCAGAAAGAACAGGGCCAAGTAGTGGAGCATAAATTGGGGAAGAGCAGGGGATTGCAACCAAAGGCTAGAGCTGGCTCAGAAGCAGTTCAAACTTCCCCAGTTGCACCAGTGAGTGCCTAACTCATAAAGAGGAGCTTCTATGGACAACCACCTCTTCCTGAAAAGAGTTGGATCCACACCAGGGCCTGCTACCCGCTACTCCAGAGTAGACCAGTGAGCCCCTGGCTATGCAGACAGACACTCCTTCACTGGTACTGGACCTCAGCCCTCATCTTCTGTTGCTGTTGCTCCTCCTGGGATCATGGTGGTGGGGAGGAGGAGATATCTCCTGTGGGAAGGGCAAGCTCTCGTTGTCACTCAAGAGCTGTGTTGATTGCAAGATCATGCCTGGTGCCAGAAGCTTGTGCAGACAGAGATGGGCTCCTCCTCCGTCCTGGAAGAGGTCTCCTCAATCTCTGGGTGTGGTTGGTTCTTGACCAGTGTTCCCTCTAATTTTTTTCATCAGTGAGCGGAAGAAGTTTTGTTCTGTTCAGCAATATCAAGGCTGTGTGCGCACATGTGCATTATTATGTGCCACTATGAATACCACACCCAAATCATAAATATGGAAGGAAAAAATGTAATTTATAATTCTATTCTATTTATAAAACTGGATTTTTACTTTTTTCAGCAATATCAAGGCTGTGTGCGCACATGTGCATTTTTATGTGCCACTATACATACCACACCCAAATCATAAATATGGAAGGAAAAAAATGTAATTTACAATTCTATTCTATTTATAAAATTGCATTTTTACTTTTTTCCGTTTCATATTTAAGTATAATAAAAACAAGGCAGAATCTGTAACAAGGCCTTTAAAAAAGGTTTGGCAGATAAGAATGTCCTACATTGAGATTGTATACACTTAGCTAAGAATGTCATGCATTTAGTTTAGCATCACAATGACCTGAACAATACCTAAACAAACAGTTGTTTAAAAGTGCAAACTACACTTCTGTTTAAAAACAGTAATACTGGCTGGAAAAAGACTGGATCATTCATGGGCAGCAGTGCGCTGACTGAGTTTACGATGGTGCTACACTTTGTGCTCCACACACTTGAGGTTAAAGCCCCACCCAGCATACTTCATTGCACAGAATCCTGGATGGGATCTGAAGGTTTCAGGAATCCCTGCAGTGAGGCAGGATCTCCTCATATCCACAAAATGGCTCAGATATTTCAGGTGATGGCTTGCGAATAGTAGAATTTTTGGTGAAAAGATTCATTATAGACAGGAGAGAGAGGGAAATGCAAAAGTGGAAAGAACACTGATCTGCAAACTCTTCTGCTGTACCTGTAAAGTAAAGTGTGCCGTCGAGTCAGTGTCGACTCCTGGTGGCCACAGAGCCCTGCGGTTGTCTTTGGTGGAATACAGGAAGGGTTTTCCATTGCCCGTGCAGTATGAGATGATGCTTTTCAGCATCTTCCTATATTGCTGCTGCCCAATATAGGTACCAGTGGGGATTCGAACCGGCAACCTCTTGCTCCCTACGGAAGTTTCTTCCCTGCTGCACCTTTAAGTGGCTCCGCTGTGCCTGTAACTACCTAAATACCCACGGGGGGAGGGGGATGCAATACACAGCCTGGCTATAGCGAAATACTTGCTTTTAGGTAATGGTGCATCTAAATTCATCAAAGGGAGATTTCACTGATATAGGAGGACTTCCTTTCACATCAAATGCCTCGAAGAGTCTTCCCTGAGTCAATAGGAGGAGAGCTTCTGTTGGTGACTCAAGTAGGTGAAGGGCTTCCTGTAAGAAAAGGAACTTACAGGAACTCACCCTGAATATACGAACTGGAAACTCCAATGGTAGTGGTACTGAAAGTTCTGTGCACACGTACTTTGGGAGTAAGCCCCCTTGAAGCTACTCTCAACCAGCCTTTAGTCTGTCATTTGGGATAACCGTTTCCAGAGAGAAAAAGAACATGGTCTGTACACACACTCCCTCTAGCTACACTCCTTTCCTTCCCCACCAAGTTGGAGACCAATGTTGCTCTTTAAATTCCCCCGTCCTCCCAGTGCTGACCTCCTTCAGGGAGCCTGGAGCAGCCAATCAGGAAGGCTCTACAGGCCGCAGCCTCTCAAGGACAGGGTTGGGGAGGGAGAGGGGTGTCCACAAGTCCTCCCTTCTTGCCTGCCCTGTCCCCAGCAGCCTTCCTTCCCAGCTCAGGCCTGTGGAGCGGAGCAAGGAGGAGGGAACTCTACAGAGCCCGTGCAATGCATGCTGGGACCCCCAGAGCCCATCTGCCCTTTTGCCTCCAGAGACTGGAGTGAGTGGCTGTTCGTGATCGCTGTGAAGGGAGGGGTTGAGCTCTGTGAGCACACACGCAGCCGCACAGCTTAGTGGGAAGTCAGGTCCTGACAGCTTTGCCCAGCGGGGATGTAACCTGCCTAGAGAGGAGGTGGCTGCTGGTTCAAATCCCGGCTGGTGTGTTTCCCAGAATATGGGAAACACCTATATTGGGTTTCCGAGAATATGGGAAACACCTATATTGGGCAGCAGTGATATAGGAAGATGCTGAAAGGAGCGGAGCAAGGAGGAGGGAACTCTACAGAGCCCGTGCAATGCATGCTGGGACCCCCGGAGCCCATCTGCCCATTTATTATTATTATTATTATTATTATTATTAATAATAATAATAATAATAATAATAACTTTTATACCATCCTTCCAAAAGGCTCAGGGCGGTTTACATTAAAACACCATTCAAATCAATTAATCATTAAAACAAAAATTATAAAACATAAAACAATAATTAACAATTAAAAACATCATAAAACAACAATTAAATATTGTTTAATATTAAATATTAAATATAAAAATATAAATATAATATTTAATATTTAAATATTGTTTAATGTTTAATATCACTCCAGAGAATGGAGTGAGTGGCTGTTCGTGATCGCTGTGAAGGGAGGGGTTGAGCTCTGTGAGCACACACGCAGTCGCACAGCTTAGTGGGAAGTCAGGTCCTGACACCTTTGGCCAGCGCGGAAGTGACCTGCCTAGAGAGGAGGTGGCTGCTGGTTCAAATCCCGGCTGGTGTGTTTCCCAGAATATGGGAAACACCTATATTGGGCAGCAGTGATATAGGAAGATGCTGAAAGGCATCCTCTCATACTGCTCGTGGGGAGGCAATGGTAAACCCCACCTGTATTCTACCAAGAAAACCACAGGGCTCTGTGGTCACCAGGAGTCAATACCGACTGGACGGCACAACCTTTCCTTTTCCTTCCTGAAGCTCTGTTTCTTGTACAAACATATGGTTTCTCTTCTGTAAGGATTCTTTTTTTTAAAGTGCAAAGTAAGTTTTCTCCACTAAAAAAAGCTCTTTCTCTGCTCTTAGCATTTAGATGGTTTCTCTCCTGTGTGGACTTTGTAATGGGAGGTAAGGCTTGAGTTGCCACTGAAGCTCTTTCCACACTCTGAGCATGTATATGTTTCCTCCCCTGTGTGGATTATGTCCCGGGAAGTAGGGATGTGCAGAGAACCAATTCGTGCACTCCTGGGAGGACAGGGGTGGGGTTGCATTAAATGACAGGGAAGGCGCTCTTTACCTGCTGGGGCTGCAAGCAGGAACTCTTTTCTGGAGACCGCCACTGGGGGGAAAGGCGAGGTCTGACAGGTAGGCACCCCCGCCCTCCAAAAAGGTTTGAACGCCAGTGGACGGAACTGGTTCAGCGTTCCAGGAAGGGAGCTGACAGGTAGCAGGGCGTGGGCTGACAGGTAGGCTCCAGGAAGGGAGTGCCGAACCGGTTCCATGCACATCCCTAATGGGAGGTAAGGTTTTAGTTGTAGCCGAAGCTGTTTCCACACTCTGAGCATGTACAGTGGTCCCTCTACTTACGAAATTAATCCGTTCCGAATGCACATTTGTAAGTCGAAAAATTCGTAAGTCGAAAAGCGGTTTCCCATAGGAATGCATTGGGAACGGATTAATGCGTTCCGGAGCCTAGAAAAAAGACCCAGACCCCCAGTAAGGCTTGCAAACTGCACAGGAACATTTCTTTTCAAGAATAAACAGGCAGTAAACAGGCAGGCAAGTCAAGGAAACCGCATGTAAAATTCGTAAGTCTAGGAAACCCCATCTAAAAATTTGTAAGTCGAAAAAAACGCATCTAAAACCGGATCTAAAACTGCCGTTTGTAACTCGAAAAATACTTATGTCGAGTAGTTTGTAAGTTGAGGGACCACTGTATATGGTTTCTACCCTGTGTTGATATTTTGATGGGCAGAAAGATAGTTCTTCCTACTGAAGCTCTTTCCGCACTCTTGAGGACGTGTACATATTCTCCCCTGTGTGGATTTTCCGATGGGTAGAAAGCCTCCCATTCCGACTGAAGCTCTTTCCACACTCTGAGCATGTATACGGTTTTTCTCCTGTGTGGATTCTTTGATGGACAGAAAGCTGCACTTTCTCATAGAAGCACTTTTCACACTCTGAGCAAGTATATGGCCTAACCCCTGAGTGGATTCTTTGATGGGCAGAAAGCTTGTCCTTCCGACTGAAGCTCCTACCACACTCTGAGCATGTATATGGTTTTTCCCCTGTGTGGTTTCGTTGATGGACATCAAGTTTGTATTTCTGCCTGAAGCTCTTTCCACACTCTGAGCATGTATATGGTTTCTCTCCTGTATGGATTCTTTGATGGAGAGTAAGGTTAAAGTTCCGATTGAAGTTCTTTCCACACGCTGAACATGTATACGGTTTCTCCCCTGTGTGGATTCTCTGGTGGACAGAAAACTGGCCCTTCTGTCTAAAGCTCTTTCCACACTCTGAGCATGTATAGGGTTTCTCTCCTGTCTGGCGACTTTGGTAGGAAGGAAGCTTATCTCCATCACTGAAGCTATTTCCGTACATGAAGCATGTATCTGGTTTCTCTCCTTTGCAGACACACTGGGGGCCAGCAAGGGCATTGTCATGACTGAAGTTCCTTCCACACTCCAAGCATGGTTTCTCTGCTGGGTGGGTTCTTTGATGGACGGAAAGTTTGTCCTTCTGCCTGAAACTCTTCCCACATTCTGAGCACATATACGGTTTCTCCCCTGTGTGGATTCTTTGATGGACAGAAAGCTGGCTCTTCCAACTGAAAGTCTTTCCACACTCTGAGCACGTATATAGTTTCTCCCCTGTGTGGATCCTTTGATGGGCAGAAAGTTTATCCTTCCGACAGTATGTCTTCCCACACACTGAGCATCTATAGGGTTTCTCTCCTGTGTGGCAACCTTGATGGGAAGGAAGCTTATCTCTGCCACTGAAGCTCTTTCCGTACTTGGAGCATGTATCTGGTTTCTCTCCTTTGCAGACACACTGGGGGCCAGCAAGGGCATTGTCGTGACTGAAGCACTTTCCACACTCCAAGCATGGTTTCTTTCCTGTGTGGGTTCTTTGGTGTTCATCAAAGTTCAACTGATCGCTGAAGCCATTCCCACACATTGTGCATTGATATGTTTTCACTCTTCTATGGGTGGTGTGATGTGCACTAAGGTGTGATTTATTATTTAAGGTGTTTCCACTTAGAGTCTTGTTACTAGTCTTATCTTGAACTGGAATTGCATAGAAGTCGGTCCACTCAGAAGCTGCCATCTTCTCCTCCTCTGTTTCTTTGGGTTTTCTTCTTGATGCTTCCCCCTTTTTTCTGTTCTTCCTCTGATTACCTGCAGGAATAAAAAGAGAATTTTGGTGAGGGAGGAAAAAAGCCTCCATCTAAGAAACAAGCCCAGAAAATGGCCGTGCAGTAAAAACCAAGGAAAAGATGTAGTGGAGGGTCAAATCCTGCCATGTGCTAAGCAGCCTCTGTTGATTAGTATTAAGTCCAGCTACATGCTCCAAAGGATGTAGAGACCAGAAAAAATCAGACAGAAAGATGTTCTAGCCGGTCAAAGAGATCAAATGGCCAAAAGAAATACAGCACACACCAGGTAAGAGATTCAGCAGATAAGTGCTTATATGTCAATGCCAGAAGCCTCCGAGCCAAGATGGGTGAGCTGGAATGCTTGGAAGTAGGAGTGTGCACGGAACCGGTCCGGGGCCATGTAAGAGGCTTCCGGATCGGTTTGGAATTCGGCTGCTCCGGTGGGGTGGGAGTGTGGCTTTAAGGGCGTGGGGGTAGTACTTACCCCTCCCACCGCTTTTCCCCCTCCAGCGCGTGACTTATTAGCAAAGTTTGGGGGGCGGCAGAGTTCCTCCCTGCTGCCCCTGCCCCCATCATTGTCTTGAAGGAGAAGCGCACACGCACGTCGCCGCACACGTCACACGCAACGTGTGAGGTATGTGGCTGCGGCGGGCGCATGCGTGGCGCCATCTTCTCCTTCAAGACAACGATGGGGGCAGGGGCGGCAGGGAGGAACTCTGCCTCCCCAAAAACCTTGCTAATAAGTCGAGCGCCGGAGGGGGAAAAGCGGTGGGAGGAGTAAGTACTACCACCTCGCCCTTAAAGCCACACTCCCCCCACGGACCATGCCTCCCACGGACCATGCCTCCGTGGTTCCATGCACACCCCTACTTGGAAGCTAATGAAAACATAGATATAGTGGGGATAACGGAAACAGGGTGGAACAGTGAGAACCAGTGGGCACGCTTATTCCTGGATATCAACTCTATAGAAAGGACAGGGAGGGGCACATTGGGGGTGGACTAGCACTGTATGTTAAAGAAGGGACAGAATCTAACAAGCCAGATAACTTAGGAAGAACTATTCCTCCACAGAAACTCTGTGCTACTAGGGATGTGCTATCGCCCTCTGGTTCAAAACGCTGATGATGACTGGGCGTTGCAGATGGAAATCAGGGAGGCATCAAAGAGAGGAGGAGCTTTAATAACGGGTGATGTCAATTACCCAGACACAGACTGGGTAACTTCACAGTCAGGTAATGACAAAGAGGCCAGATTTCTAGACACGCTGGATGACTGTGCCCTAGAAGAGTTGTTCATGGCAGAGTTGTTCATGTGGGGCCATGCTCCTCCGCCAAAGGCCTGACCCGCCAACCAGCAGGCAGCGCAGGGCAGGGCAGGAGCTTCCGTGGGGGCAGGAAGCCAGCTGCCAGCCCAAATGGCAGGACACATGCAGCCAGCAGAGCAACCTCCTGCCGCCATGGCTCGCGAGGAGGAGGACGCCGATGGCCGGGGAGTCAGCGTGGTGGTGTTTATCCTGGCCTCGCTTGGGTTAGTGAATCCTCTATCTAGACTCTGACTGACACTCAAGACTGTAGTGCTGACTGCTAATAAACTGCAGAGTACACTTAGACTATGGGACTCTACTGCATGGCATAGCATCCCCTGGCTCTCCCACCCCCTCTTACTCAATCAATCAATCATCTTTATTATGGTCAAAGACCAGCACAGGCTTTTGTCTAGGAACGGGGGAAGGGGCAGCAAGGAGATATACTGCCGCCCCAAATGATTTTCAACAAATGAGTGCCGGCGGGGGGAAAGCGGCGGGAGGGGTAAGTTCACCCTCCCCTGCCCTTAAAGAGCCATCCCACCGGCTGTGAACCACGAAGCGCCCGCCCCCGCCCCAGCGAACCGGTTCGCAGGGCTTTAGAATGGCCTGTGAACTGGTCCATGCACAACACTACCCAGAGCGATGCAGGGCCTGCCTTTTGGACCCTCGTCTCTTCCCAACTGTGAAGCGCAGCTGCACAGTGGAAAGATCGTTGCAAGCCATATCGGGCTCTGGGAGTACCCCTGCTGCCCCCGCCCCCCCACCAGGGGTGGAGAAGAAGGACTACTCCTGGCTCACCCCCCTGTTTCTTCTCTCTTAAATCCATGAGTCTGTTTCTCTGAGCCTCCTTTCTCTGGTTAGGCTGGAAGCTACTTCAACTAACCCTGCTAACTTGGCAAAGAGGCACCTTCCAATGTGGTGATTCTCTTTCATTTAGTAGGGGGAGAGTAACTGGTCCTATCCACCCACAGCACAGCATTCCTCCAGTGGCTGTTGCTGGTGTCTGTCTTATGTTTCTTTTTAGATTGTGAGTCCTTTGGGGACAGGGATCCATCTTATTTATTTATTATTTCTCTATGTAAACCGCCCTGAGCCATTTTGGAAGGGCGGTATAGAAATCAAATCAAATCAAATCAGTCGATAAACAAATAAATTCGGACACTAAGCTACATTTCCTCCAAGCAGTTATAGGGTTGATATTGTGAAGTGTTTTTTGGTAGTTATACTGCTTTAGTTGACTCTGTTACTCCCTTGTACTCCTTACCTTCAAATAAAACCTTCTCTGTTTTCGAACTTCAGCATTCTCTCTCTCAGTCCTTTTTCCTGCCACCAAAGCTTTGCAAAAACATTATTCTGACATAGAACTGCTCCACTCTGAGCTAATTTCCCCACACAAAGCCCAAACACAATTTTGGGGTGTTCACTAATCATCCCGGGGCAGTTCCATTAACACAGCATAGCATCTCTCCCAGTGGCCTGTAGGCTTCCAGTGGCATCTATTAGGCCACTGTGTGAAACAGGATGCTGGACTAGGTGGGCCTTGGGCCTGATCCAGCAGGGCTCTTCTTATGTTCTTATGGCTATTGCTGGTGCCTCCCTTGTATCTGATTTTAGACTGCGGGTCCTTCTGTTATGGGAACCATTGCCCCCCTTTGCTATGTAAACTGCTCTATGAACTTTATCTAAAAACAATTGTTAAAACACCTTAACAACCGCAGAGAGTCTTATTAAAATTATTTGTCATTGATACGGTGCAGAAAATGAGGCACACTACAAAATCTGGAGAGTGACAGGGGCCCCTTTAAACCACTAGGTGCAAAGTCTGAAATCACCTAGCTGCACCCCTGGCGACCCGGATCTGGGCCTTTTCTGTAGCTGCTCCTGGCCTATGGAAAGCACTCCCGGCAGATATCCACAATATTAGGCTCCCTGTTGACCTTTAAGAAAGCCCTAAAAACATACTTGTTTGGCCTGGCCTTCCAAGATCTTTAAATGGTTTCTTAAAGTGTTTTAATTAGTTTTAAATGGTTTTTGAATAGTTTTTGAATTTTTTAAATATTGTTTTTAGCACTGTGTCTTAAATGATGTGTCTTTTCATGTCTTTTTAAATTTGTTGTACACTACTGCCCAGAGCCTTTGGATGGGGTGGTTTATAAATGTAAATAAATAAATAAATAAATATGTGGCACCCCACCGTAGTTTCCTGCTGGCTCTGCCCCTGCGTATGTTCACAGAACACGGTGGACATTAATAGTTACTCATTCCCAGAGACCTCCCGCGGGTGGAGAGATCTGCACCCCTAGAAAGATAATAGTTTCAGAGCTGTCAAAATACCATCCCTTCAGTGCACTGATTCACACCAACAGCAGCAGCAATTCCTGTCTTTTGTATCTATCAATCGAGGACAAGGATGGAGCCTTACCCAGCCAGGCCAGATGCCCGGAATTCTCCTCCATGACTTCCCTGTGCAGAGCCCTTTGGCCTGGATGCAGCAGAGCCCACTCCTCCTCGGAGAAACACACAGCCACCTCCTCAAAGCTCACCAGTCCCTGAAAGAAGAAGAAGTAATGAGTTTCTCCTTACAGATAAAGTAATGAGGTGGCTGGAGGTTCTCTTGCAAGACCCAAAGCTTTGTCAGAGTAGTTAGTGGGCAACCACAATAGAAGCCAAAGGAAAGAGACAGTTTCTCAGACCAACTCTGGCGACCCTCCGACCATTTCTCCAGTGATTCTCCTCCTACCTGATCTGGTGACGGTCCAGCAACAGCTTCTGCTCCGTCATAAAAAGAAGGCCTAGAATGAAGCCTATTGGTCATTTCACCACCTGTGATGGAGACAGAGGAGGGGTGGGGAAGAGGCTTGATCTTTCATAAGCATTTTGTATTTCAGTCCCTGAATGAAGACAGTTCAAAATGTTGGGCACAATCCAAAGCTCTGGTTCAAATGGATAAAGTCTGTTTGAAGGAAACTCTTTTGTAACATGTGGGGCTAGAGAGAATCAGCTCCCCCACATGGGGTTCAAGGGGAACATGAGTGCAGCCATGGATTTCAGGCACACTCAAGAAAGAGAGGCCAAACTGAACAAGGTCCTCTCCTCCTTACCCATCAAAGTGGCAGCTCCATCTCCCTCCGGCATAATCCTCCTGAAAATCATACTCTGTCTGGTGGTGTCAGATGGAGCCTCTTCTGCCCCAGGGAAACCAGACACCGCTTTGGCAAACATCTCTTGCATCTGAAAACAGTAGAGGGCATCCCAGATAGGAAAGAGGAGGAATTAGGAAAGCAACTTATTTATTGACTCTGTGCTTGCAATCCCCCACCTTCAGCAGAAGCACTCCCAGGGCAACAATAACAAAAACACAGCACAAAACACAAAGATCAAAACAGTCACCTCAGGAAGCTGACTAAAAGCAACTTGGATGATGTTTTAAAATGGCCTGGGGAGATCAAAAGGGTTTTTGCTAGGTAGTGTATAGAGCCATGAGGCAAGAGCCCTATTGAGACACTGGGCAGGTTCTAACGATCTGTGTAAAGGTAAAGTGTGCTGTCGAGTCAATGTCGACTCCTGGCAACCATAGAGCCATGTGGTGGTTTTTGGTAGAATACAGGAGGGGTTTACCATTGCCTCCTCCTGTGCAATATGAGATGATGCCTTTCAGCATCTTCCTATATTGCTGATGCCCAATATCGGTGTTTCCCATAGTCTGGGAAACATACCAGCAGGGATTCGAGTTGGCAATCTGGCTTGCTAATCAAGTCATTTCCCTGCTGTGCCACTAGGTGGCTACACAATCTGTGTAATGGTAGTTTAAAGGGAATCTCAGATTCCTAAGATCTGCATACTTCTGTGGAACATGATGCAAGATTGTGGAAATTACCAGGAATCTCCAGTTCATGCCACAGGAAACTATGATGTAGCTAAGATTATCAAACTAATTTTTAATCTGGATTGAATCAGATTCTCCTGCTGTAAGAGGCACTTTTCTCTTTATTTAGCAGGGGGAGAGCAACTGGCCCTATCCATCCCCAGCACAACATCCCTTCAGTAACTGTTCCTGGAGTCTATCTTATGTTTCTTTTTAAGATTGTGAGCCCTTTGAGTTCAGGGAGCCTTCATATTTATTTATTTTTATTAGCTTACTTTCCAGTAGGCTTATGAAATCACCTGGCATTTCGTGTGTGTGTGTGTCCCACCCCTCAACTTTGCAACGCCTAGACCAATATGTACCAAATTGGGTACAATTGTAGGGACACATAATGACGCCTCAATGGCGTAGTTTGTGATGATGTCATCCACCCCAATTCAAGATGGCGGACATGTAAATATTTGAGCTGCAAGTGGGCTAATTTATGAATCGCCTAGCCGATTTGAACCAAATTTGCTGTAGGGACACATAGGAATGCCCCAATGGCGTAGTTTGTGATGATGTAATCCACCCCAATTCAAGATGGCGGACACGTGAACGTTTGAGGTGCAAGTAGGCTAACTTGTGGAGCTTCTAACCAATTTGAACCAAATTAGGTACAGCTGTAGTGAGTGACACACATGGACACTTCAATGGCATAGTTTGTGTTGATGTCATCCACCCCAATTCAAGATGGCAGATGCATAAACTTTTGAGGCGCAAGGGGGTTAACGTGAACCGACTAACCGATTTGAACCAAATTTGCTACAGCTGTAAAGGCACATAGGGACACCTCAATGGTGTAGTTTGTGTTGATGTCATCCTCCCCGATCCAAGATCGTGGACACATGAATATTTGAGGCGCAAGAGATCTAACTTGTGGACCTCGATTTGAACCAAACTTAGTCCACTTGTAAGGATAGTGAAACGAAAGTAGTTAGATTAGTTCTTACTAGAACAACTTGTTTCTCTTTGTAAACCGCTTTGGGAACTTTTGTTGAAAAGCGGTATAGAAATATTAAAGACGTACAAAATGAATGATTGTACGTGGGTTATATATGTACCTGGCATATATCTATTTTGCTTTATGCAGATGATGCAGTTATCTATCGAGAACTCCTATTGACCTCAGAAAGATGCTGAGTGCATTAAATCTGTACTGTAAGAAGGAAGGTTTGGAGATCAATTTTCAGAAAACCAAAATAATGGCTTTTGCAAGGAGACCTAAGATTTGCACTTGGAGGATTGAGGGACAACTTATTGAGCAGGTATTATTTTTTAAGTACCTAGGGGTAGTTTTCCATGCTGGGGGCACCAGGAAGGCCCACGCAAATTATGTAGTCTCCAATGCTCAGAAAAGCTCACTCACCATTTTATAGTACTTGCGATCAAAAGGTGCCTATTACTTACCAGTGACTTATATTATTTAAAGCCAAGTCATTGTCCCAACTACTTTATGGAACGCAGTTGGGCTCTTCCTCAAATATAGTAACTTTGGAATGTCTGCAGTCAAAATTCCTGAGAACTGCTCTTAATACCCCAAGATCTGTTTCGAATGCTACCATCCGTTTGGAGACTGGCTTTATTAGGGTGGAGGCCAATGTTTGGATTGCTATACTTTGCTACTGGCTTAAACTAATCTATCACCCAGTTGGCCTGGCTCCCCTAATTTTTCAGGATGATTTCGGCTCCAGGTGGATCCAGTCTATTGAGGCTAAAATAGCTATTCTGGGCCTCTCTGTTACAATCTTGTCCAAATTGGGTTTTGATCAGGCAAGGCTGCTGGTTAAACAACAAGTTTTTGATTCTGAACGGCAAAATGACCTTAGGAAGGTCTCTAAATTTTATATCTCGGAGGAAAGAAGATACCTAGTTTCCGCAATGAATTATTTTACTTGGCTGGAATTTCTGAGGTATAGGAAAGCTTTTACCATGGTTCGTTGCCACTGCTTACCCTCGGCGGTCCTAGAAGGGCGCTACAGAGGGGTTCCACTTGCTGATAGACTTTGCCCTTGTGGGCTGGATCAGGTTGAAACTATCAAACGTGTTTTATTATTCTGCCTCTTCTATAAGGATATTCGTGAATCTTTCATCATACCTTTGCTATGTAAATTCCCTGGTCGACAGGAGCAATTTTATTGTTCCTTGTTGCTTTCGGACTCAGAGTTTGTAATTACATCCAATGTTGCTAAATTCTGTGCTGCTGCCATAAATATATGTCACCGGATGGTTAATAAGGAAATTTTATTGTTTTAATTTTTATTATTACTATGTTTCCAATATTGTAATTTTTTAAAATTAATTTTAATTTTAACTGTTCCAATCATATATACTCTATTTACTGCTGTATAACTGTAATCTTTTACTTTTGTTTTGGCTTGTGGCCGTAACATTAAAGATTCTGATACAAGTACAAAATGAATGATTGTACCTGGGTTTATTTTAAAAGTGAAACTGGGCACAGCCCTCTGAAATGTGGGATACAAATAAGGAAGTGTACTGCTGAACATGTATTCAATATAATATGTGAAATAAACTGTACCTGGGTACAGCTCTATACCTGTGAACAAGGTACACAGATCATACAAATGTTGAACACAATGTGTGAAGAGGGCTAAGGTGTTGGGTGAACCTTCCTGGGGAAAATATTCTGTAGTTGGAGTCCCACAGATACAACAGCCATTTGAGGACAGCAGAGGTGACCGTGAAGTTCCTGGGCAAGTAGAGCCGGAGATACGTCCCTCTCAGCCACAGAAAGTTAATGATAAGAGCAGTTTGACAACGGAAGCAGCAGGCCAAGGGGGACAGTGGGCTCTCCCTTGCTGGAGGTCTTCAAGCAGAGGCTGGTCTGTGGGAGATGCTTCGCTCTGGATTTTCTATACTGAGGGGGGCAGGGAGTAGATGGGGGCTGGACAAGACGCCTCTGACTCTATGATTCTTGCTCCTGTATGTTCCCACACTCTCTGCGACTACCATAGCCAGCACAAGGGTTTTGGTGTTGGCAAACATGGAATCTCTGCTGCTTGGAGAAACATGCATCTGGTTCTACCTGCATCAAGATCCTCACCGTCCCTGGAACTTCAAAGCTGCCTATAAGTGTCTTATGATCCCACAACGAGGGTTCACCCCACATATTCAGAACCGCGGCCTAGCTGGGTTCGGAGCTCCCTCCTATGGATGAGTTCCCCCAAAATTTGAGCAGGGATTTTTATGATTCTGTCCTACATGATGTCCACCCCTTGAAATGACAAGGATAAAATGCTCTCACCTGCTGCTCTTCCTGCTTCTTCTCCTCTGCCTGGCTCAGGAGGAAACCTTCTGCTAAGGCCACCGCCTGGGAACTGGTCTCTGCTCCACATTCTCTGACCCAGCTCCCCAGCTCTGGGGGCAGGACAGTCAGGAACTGCTCCAGGATCACCAGGTCCAGCATCTGAGCTTTCGTGTGTCTCTCTGGCTTCAGCCACTGACAGCAAAGGTTGTAGAGTTGGCTGCAAACCTCTCGCGGAGCCTCAGCCTTCTGGTACAGGAACTCCCTGAATTTCCAGCACTGGAAATCTGCGTTGGTGGTGGCGTCTCCCAGGATCCTCTGCATGGTTATTTCCTGATTCTTGTCTCTCCCAGCCTGGATGGCTCGAGGATCTTTTTCTGTTCCCTTCCACAATTCACTATTTGCTGGGGTTTGCAAATCCATGTTCTCTTGGAGCTCAGTTCAAGTTCTTAACATGGCCCAAATTTCTCCTTCTTCTGATACTACATTAATTCCCAGGGCAAGAAGAGTCACTGCTTAGTCTCACAGGACAATGAGTCTTTGTTAAGGTAGATGTTGTAGTTTCTACACCAGAAAAAAATAAATATGCAGAACTCTGCTTCTCCCTGAGGGAAGCTAAACCTCAAGAATCACAAGAGCCACAGAACACCACAAGTATACTCAGGAACATTTTCTCCTTCCTTTCATCTTTTATAAATATCAAGCTGGAGGAAGCATTCCACATTTCTGGCTTTTAATAGCAGCCTCATGTGAAGAGTGAGACATATCACATTGTCATTATAACCAAAAATTGCGGCCATGGCAACTATGGCTTATAGTTGGAATATGGCTCAAGGAATTGATTGTGAAATAGGCGGCATATGAGAGCTGGGTTTGAGAATGATCTTTGTCAGGATTTCTTAACCTTGGGCCCCCAGATGTTGTTGGACTATAACTCCCAGAAACCCCAGACATGGCCTTTGTGGGGGCACAAGGTTAAGGAACCCTGATCTATGTCAACTCCCCCCCCCTTTTAAACATTTTATATCCCACTCTTCCTCTAAGGAGCCCAGAGCAGTGTACTACATACTTAAGTTTATCCTCACAACAACCCTGTGAAGTAGATTAGGCTGAGAGAGAAGTGACTGGCCCAGAGTCACTCAGCAAGTATCATGGCTGAATGGGGATTTGAACTTGGGTCTCTCTGGTCCTCGACCAGCGCTCTAACCACTACACCACGCAAGGATAAGAAATGGCTTATGAATAAAAGTTTGAGGAGTGACTGCAGCAGTTTGTTTTTGTCCCCTTTGCTGGGGTGAATTTTATTTGGCAATTTCTTCCTTTGTATTTTGACTTTTGGGAAATTTGGGGAAACAATTAAGCAAGGGAACCAATAAGAAAAGATATTTGTAAGAGAAGAATAAGAGAAGGGATTTAATCAGCCCTTGTGTAAAATTTAAAAATAAATCAGTGGACCCATCTCCTTCAGATAGCACACACTTAATGCCATCTCTGGGGAATGCATATTTCCTGAGTGGCCCCAGGCAGGATACAGTTGTCTGTTCATATGGAGTCTATGCAAATGGAGTCTATGCATCTGAAGCAACCAATCCACATACCATCCACACAGAATGGTGCAAGCGACTTTGAAGGCTATAGGCCAACTCCAGAGGACTATCCACATCCAGAGGGCTATAGGACACCTCCAGCCTCAAAGGCAGGATGCCTCTGAGTACCACCAGTTGCAGGGGAGTAACAGCAGGAGAGAGGGCAGGCCCTCAACTCTTGCCTGTAGGCTTTCAGTGGCATCTGGTGGGCCACTGAGAGAAACAGGATGCTGGACTAGATGGACCTTGGGACTGATCCAGCAGGGCTGTTCTTATGTTTTTAAGGTCATCTAGTCCAGCCCCCTGCTGAGTGCAGGAGAGCCACTGTGAACAGACAAGTCGGGGACTTAGGTCCACATCTGAGACGAAGTCTGCCACTGGCAACCACCCAGCTCCAAGGCAGTGGCAACACTGGAACTAACTATAGCATAGGATACCATCCAAATATCCATCTAGCCTGAATAACTCATCTTTTAAGGGCATGCCCCTCAATAGCTCCCATTTTCCAGCAGTCTGGAGCCTGAGTGAACACAATCTGTAAGGGTTTTTTTGTTAGTGGAAGCCAGAGGAAGTGTTCTGTATAATCCAAAGGTTCACACAGTTTTCTATTTGATTCATACAGCTGACTGACACAAAGACAGAGCATTCCCAGCTTGTTTCCCATCACTGCAGATCACCAATTTGTTTGAGCCAATGCAGAGCCTTTTAATGGAATCCCATTTTCCCCCTTGACTTGCTGGGATGCAGGTTTCTCTCTCCTTTTTTCTCTGCCTATGGACTTGGAATGGGGCCTTATACAGAGTTTGATTATTAGTCACTTAGTCTGAGGCTATGAATTCCTGTTGATGGCCAGGGACTCAGGAAGCATTTTTTTCTGTGTCTCAAGTTTTCAGGAAGGGGGAGCAGACTGTATGCCTATTTTCTTTTGTTCTCTCCTCCATTTTTAGAGACAGATCTCTCAAAAGATGGTTACGACCTCAGACAGAGATGTGTTTTCTACTCTGAGCCTGCTTTTGTGTCTGTGCATGACACTTACTCTCCCTCCAGTCTGCAAACTATCTAACCCTGGCTGAACTCAGAACAGCCACATGTTTAATTAGCTGACCGACTCTGCACAACTGCCTGGGAGTAAATTCTAGTGAATTTAATGGGACTCCCTTATGAGCAAACACACTCCGAAATGGGCAGCTGAAACTCCATGGCTGCTGCCAATCAGAATAGACACAGTACAGAGATAGATGGTCTGATTTAGTATACTTATTTTCAGGCATATTAGTGGGGTGTGTGGAGGGTGTGGGGTATATTTCCAGAAATAGCTTTGCCCAGAAGCCCTGCCCATGGGATCTTCAATGTACAACCTGTGCAAAGAGGTACAAATTTGCACACAAGTACAGTTACTCCCATATTTTGTTGAATGCACACATAGCAATGTCATTCTTACCTGTGACCTGCATTCTTAGGGGACTGTGCCAGCCAGGTGCATGTTTAAAATGAATTCAGGTACAGTCATTCACACAAAAACATGTACATGTGTACAGACACTGACACAAAGTAATATCTGAATTGGGCCAAAGTGATCCACCCTACTGTGCACAGACGTGCTAGTCTTTCTGCAACCAGGTAGGCTAACCACTCAGCCCAGAGCAGAGCCCAAACCTAGCCTTCCAGATAGCCTAGCTTTCTCCTCCATGCAGGGAATGTTCCTTGGCACCCCTATGCACTGCCAAGAGGGTCCCCTATGCACTATAGAGGGTCTCTCTGCCAAAGAATGCAAATATACCATTCCCTTGCTGAAGCATGATAGGGAGGGAAAGTGGGAGAAGAGCAGAGCAGCAGGAAGCTTGCTCTGGGTCTGGGAGATTCCCCAGAAATTAAGATGCCCACGAGTCCTCAGATCAGCAAGAAAAATCCTTCCGTCAGGAAATGCTCCACTGATACTTCCCTGCTTTGGTTCTGCAAGACGAGGCAGGTAAAAAGAGAGGTCCCCTTGGAGGGGGCTCGAACTGAGAGACGAGAAGGGTCGCTTCTTCCTACTACCCCATCCGCCTCCTCCTCCCATGATTCCTTCCTCACCTGCAGCCGCAGCACAGCAGCTCCCTCCCAGGGTCCTCAAAGTGCGGCTGGGGTGCAGCAGCAGAGGGACTCCCAGGGACCTGAAAGAAGGAAGGAAGGAAGGCAAGGCAAGACTGGAAAGGGCTTGGAAGGACGGGGGAGCGGGAGGGGGCGGAGGTGGAGGGAAAAGAGCCCCCAGCAGGAGAGAGCCTGCTTCCGGTCTCTTTAGCAAATGCCTCCCTCTGCTGTTCTTCTCTCCGGACTGGCGAAGATGACGAGGAGGAAGGAGAGATTTCCCCCTTTGCTGCTGCTTCCTGGGCAGAGACACTCCAAGGGTTAAAGGGAAGGAGTACAGATTCCTAGAGAGGGGCCTAAAAGGTGGCGGGGAAGATTCGGCTCTTCTGCCTTCCTGCTTGGAAAGAGCCTTTCCGGGTAGACGCAAAGTGCGTTGGGTGGAAGATGCAAGTCAGGAAAGGCGGGGAAAGCGATGGCCAGGCAGGGCAGGAGGCAGCGAAGGCTGATGGCGGGAGGTGGGGGCAGCTGGGGAATGGGCTGGGGCTCTGGGGTCCCAGCCAGGAGAGCCTTCCCAGCAGCACCCGACCCACATCGGGCAGCGTCTGTCTTCTTCTTTCCTGCAAAACCGGCGGCAGCCTGTTCCTCCAGTCCAGGCTGATTTCTGGAGGATGCATCGAAACGGGGTTCCATTTGGGAGAAAGAAAGAAAGAAAGAAAGAAAGAAAGAAAGATGGTCTGGCTGCGGGCTCCTTCGAGGGGAGGAAGAGGCTGGCGTAATAGGCACAGCTCTTGTGCGAAGACTCGGGGGCAGAGTGTTGCCCGGGGAGGGGCGTGTGAGGAAGGGGATGCCGCATATCGGAGGAGGGCTCCATAGCGGGGGAAGGTATTGGTCTGTGCCTGTAAAGTGGAGAACTCCTCTGCTGCTTTCCCACCCGCGAGTCTCTCAGTTTTCCTGTCTGTTTTAACGCAATCTTCTTCTCCGTTGACTTTCTAGCACCCAGCTCCGAATTGCCATATGAAGCCAGGAAGCTGCCATTAAGGGAGCCAGCCTCTTGGGCTCCATTTTAGCTTGTATCACTTATTCCCAACAGCTCTCCAGCATCTGGGGAAGGGAAATAAAGACCTTTGCCAGCCCTGCTTTTAGGATCGTTGTGTGGCTCAGGGATTCCCAACGTTGGGTCCCCAGCTGCTTTTGGACTTCCAACTCCCATAATCCCCAACCAAAGGCCACTGGGACTGGGGATTATGGGAGCTGAAGTCCAAAAACAGCTGGGGACCCAACGTTGAGAATCCCTGGTGTGGCTGATGATGTCAGGGATGGAATCCTTGAGCATGTAGGGGCAGCGCTCCAGCCCTGAGTGTTGACTACTACTAGGAGTCTGTAGCACCCATCTCATTTCCTACCAGTATCCCACCCCACCCCCATCTACTTCCCCCCCCACCCATGTTTGGAATGCGTTCTGTTCTGTGCAGCAGTGTCATGGCAGGGTGTACACATGCTACCTTCCCTAAGCTGTTTTCAGCAAACGCTCACCACGCTGATGCTTGTGCTGCCTTGTCCTTTCCTGCCTCCGCCAATCCATGCTGACATGCCAAGCCTTCCTTTTAACTGTTTCCAGTTGTGCCGCGTGGGGTGGCATGTAGGGGGCGGGGGGGACGTGAGCCAAATCTCCCCCACAGCCACATCTTCCTTCCCCCACCTTCCTGTTGAGTGGAGCCAGGGCTGTCAGAGAGCCCTGGTGGGTTGCAGGGTCCCCAGGGCAAATCAGCCTGTGTGGGGCCCCCTTCTAGTTAATCCTAATGGGGGTTAAAAGAGTGGGGGCTGGGCGATCGCCCTGCTTGCCCTGCCCTAAGGACCGCCCTGAGTGGAGCTAAGCTGCTCCATCCGCTCTCCCCTCCCGCTGCTGCCTGTGCCCAAGGGAAGGCCCTGCCAGTTGGAGCCACTCCTTCCTCCCTCAGCCCCTCCCCTGTGAGGAAGAGAGATGGAGGCTTTCTCCTGGCAAGGGGAGGAGGAAGAAAGAAAGTGGGGGGGAGGAAGGAGAAGGAAGGTGGCAGGAGGGACTCCTGAAATCATCTGGCGCTCAATTCACAAAACAGCCCTATTTTCTTGGAGGTTTTATTTTCTTCATGTTTCCCGCCTCTTGCTCATTTCTCTCTCCCTAGTACTGGCAGCACCTCCCTCCTCCCTCAGGGAGCTGCAGAACGAGTTGGGACGGGATGGGCAAGTGGGTTTTGTTTGTTTTTTTAATAAGCATAGGGACGTCAGGCTGCACTTCCTGGAGCTGGCCCCAAAAGCAGCAGCAAAGAGGGAGCAACCCAGCAACCCTGTAGTGCAGGCCTGCTCAACTTAGGCCCTCCAGCTGTTTTTGAACTACAGTTCCCATAACTCCCAGCCACAGTGGTCAATAGTCAGGGATTATGGGAGTTGTAGGCCAACATCTGCAGGAGGGCCAAAGTTCAGCCGTCCTGCATGTAGTGGGTTCACAGCCAGGGCTAGAAGCAGGGAGACTGCCCCTGCCTGCTCCTTTGACTGGGCTTCCCCTCTTCTGGGTGCTCTCCAGATTTCCCTGCCTGCCACCCAGGCCCTGGCTGTTTTGTTCTTTAAGCTGCCTTCCCCATAGGAGAAGTGAATGGAATGAGTGGAGGATAAGGTGGGGGAAAGAAAGAGGGGTTCTGCTTTTCTTGGGCATGCTGTTGTTTTGGTGTTGAAGTTGAGCTCTTAAAATCCCATAAAGACAAGATTTCTTCTGTCTGAGCTTGTCTGAAAGTAGCGGCTTCTTGATATAGTGATTGGTTTGGACATGTGCATTAGGCTCCTGCTTTCTGTACTCTATTAACATCTCTGCCACTTATCAACCTTTGATCATTCTTGGGGAATAGTGCTAGATTCCCTCAGACAAGATCTGGAATATATTTAAGTAATGAAAACAGCTATAAAAATGAATCTTCAATAGAGTCCCTTTTTTTCTTTTTCAGAAAAATCCTGAACATATTTTAACTATTATTGAGACCATGGAGTGTTAAAACTCTGCTGAGAACCATAAGAGTTAAAATATGATATTCAGAATTTTTCTGAAAAAGAAAAAAATACACTATTGAAGATTCATGTTTAAGTAATGAAAACAGCTATAAATATATTTCCTAGTTAATTAATTGAAGTTTTTAGTTCTGTATGTGATCCAGTTATTCCAGACCTTGTCTACTGAGGGGATCTAGCACTATCTAACGCCGCCGCCACGGTGCAGCAGCGGCCCCAGCTGCGGTGAGGCGGTGATGGCCTGCGCGACCGCCGTGGTCTGGAGGCGGTGGCAGGAGAAACCGCGGGTGGGCAGTGGAGGAGAAAAGTGGGCTGGGCGGGCATCAGAGACGCCCACCAGAAGACAGGGAGAAGGGGCTGAAGGGGGGGTCAAACTAGGGGCACAGACGCTGTGCGCCCAGTCAGCTAGTTGTAGTTAATTTGCTTAGCAACATAATATTGCTCTAACCACATATTCCTTCCTTGTACCCCCTCCTCCAATAAATCCTTTTTTTACATTTTGAAACTATGACCTTGTCTCAATCCATTTGTTTCTTGAGTCCAAACATTTGCACAAATGAAAACTGGTGGAGCTGACCCCCTAGAACAGTTAATTCCCCCACAAAGCCCGAGCATTGGGGTGCTGACCAAATACTCCAGGGCAGTTCCATTAACAGCGCTTGCTAGGACTCCCACCCCCATTCACTCACCGTGGAAAATTACACAAATGGGAATCTCTTGTCTCTACTCACAGAGGAAGGCCTTGACACAGCCTTGGACTCTGAGGGGCCCAGTCCAGTTTCTGGGGCCTGTCTTGTACCCACACTCATCCTGCGACTTGATGCTTCCCAGCCGTCCCGTTCCTCAGCAGACCCAGGGAGAAAGAAGTTGGTACTGCTGGTTTCTCTTCTCCCCTTGCAGGCCTCCATTTCCGAACACCTCCCCTCCCTCCCCCGGATGCCAAGTGGCCAAAGCACACTGTCACTGGCCTCGGCCACCAGCCACTACCTGCTACTGCTTTCTCCTCTCCTGCTCCCTCTCTCCCCCGTGGTAGCATGATGCCTCTTTCCTGTGCTACTGGGAGGTGACTTGGGAGGGATCCAGAGGAAACTCACCAGACTCTTCCCGCCTAGCAACTGCTGGCTTCTCTCCCCCTCCCCCCAGCTGGACCCACATTTCCTCTGCCTCCCTTACTCAGCTGCTAAAAGGCATCAGAGGAAGAATGGAGTTGAATCTGAGACTCTGCCTGCAACGTTGCTGTTGGGAGAGTCTTGAGCCCTTTCCTCTGGGACACGCAGTGGCTGCCTGGCAATGAAAATTAACTGCTAACTTGGCAAAGAGGCACCTTTTAATGTGGTGATTCTCTATTTAGCAGGGGGAGAGTAACTGGCCCTATTCACCCCCAGCACAGTACCTCCAGTGACTGCTGCTAGTGTCTATCTGATGTATCTTTTTAGAATGTGAGCCCTTTGGGGACAGGGATCCATCTTATTTGTTTGTTATTTCTCTGTGTAAACCACCCTGAGCCATTTTTAGAAGGGCGGTATAGAAATCGAATGAATGAATGAACTGCGTGGCCAGGAGAATTGAAGTGAGCAGGCAGGGAATGTAGCCACCAACCCTCCAGGGAAGGTTTTCCATTTTACGACCTCCCAGGCCTTCATGCAATTCATCAGACCCCACCAGGCTCCATAAGGAATGACTGGATGGCAGGAACGAGGGGAAGGAGAGTGACCTTTCTCCAGTTCCTATCTCCTGACCCACATGAGTTTCTCCACAAAGACAAGTGGAGAGACAACTTTGGGCACCACCAAGCCAAGAATGATCTCCCTACCAGCCACATTGTGGAGGTTGCCAAGTCCATCTTTGGTTGAGGAATGGGGCCACAGCTCCATTACAAAGCGCCTGCTTCCTATGCAGAAGATGCCAATTTCATTTCCTGGCTGCATTTCAAAGTAGGGCTGGGAAAGAGACAGATCTACCCTTGAAAGCATGCTGAGTCTCTGCTGGTCAACACAGACAGTCCTGAGCTCAATGGATCTACACTCTGACTTGTGTACGGCGGCTTCCCACATTCAGCACTGTGCAGCTTCTGCAAGAGGTTGAAAAGCATCTCCCGAGACTGAATCTCTTTTCACAATTCAAGTGGGTTTTGTTTTTAACCTTTCTCTGCTGTGTGGATTCCTTGAACATCATTAAGGCTTTACCCATCCTTGTGGCCCAAAGGCAGCAACCTGGGCAGCGGACAACTCAGGGGGAGCGCCTGGCTTGAAGATCACAGTCAGAGGCTAGAGGGAAGATCGTGGGCAGGAAGAACAAGGCCAAGTAGTCAGAAATTGGGGAAGAGCAGGGGATTGCAACCAAAGGCTAGAGCTGGCTCAGAAGCAGTTCAAACTTCCCCAGTTGCACCAGTGAATGCCTAACTCATAAGGAGGAGCATCTAAGGAGAACAGGAAGCCCCACCTCTTCCTGAAACAGAAGGATCCACACCAGGGCCTGCTACCCGCTACTCCAGAGTAGACCAGTGAGCCCCTGGCTATGCAGACAGACACTCCTTCACTGGTACTGGACCTCAGCCCTCATCTTCTGTTGCTGTTGCTCCTCCTGGGATCATGGTGGTGGGGAGGAGGAGATATCTCCTGTGGGAAGGGCAAGCTCTCGTTGTCACTCAAGAGCTGTGTTGATTGCAAGATCATGCCTGGTGCCAGAAGCTTGTGCAGACAGAGATGGGCTCCTCCTCCGTCCTGGAAGAGGTCTCCTCAATCTCTGGGTGTGGTTGGTTCTTGACCAGTGTTCCCTCTAATTTTTTTCATCAGTGAGCGGAAGAAGTTTTGTTCTGTTCAGCAATATCAAGGCCGTGTGCGCACATGTGCATTATTATATGCCACTATAAATACCACACCCAAATCATAAATATGGAAGGGGAAAAATGTAATTTACAATTCTATTCTATTTATAAAATTGCATTTTTACTTTTTTCTGTTTCACATTTAAGTATAATAAAAACAAGGCAGAATCTGTAACAAGGCCTTTAAAAAAGGTTTGGCAGATAAGAATGTCATACATTGAGATTGTATACACTTAGCTAAGAATGTCATGCATTTAGTTTAGCATCACAATGACCTGAACAATACCCAAACAAACAGTTGTTTAAAAATGCAAACTACACTTCTGTTTAAAAACAGTAATACTGGCTGGAAAAAGACTGGATCATTCATGGGCAGCAGTGCGCTGACTGAGTTTATGATGGTGCTACACTTTGTGCTCCACACACTTGAGGTTAAAGCCCCACCCAGCATACTTCATTGCACAGAATCCTGGATGGGATCTGAAGGTTTCAGGAATCCCTGCAGTGAGGCAGGATCTCCTCATAGCCACAAAATGGCTCAGATATTTCAGGTGATGGCTTGCGAATAGTAGAATTTTTGGTGAAAAGATTCATTATAGACAGGAGAGAGAGGGAAATGCAAAAGTGGAAAGAACACTGATCTGCAAACTCTTCTGCTGTACCTGTAAAGTAAAGTAAAGTTGTGCCGTCGAGTCAGTGTCGACTCCTGGTGGCCACAGAGCCCTGCGGTTGTCTTTGGTGGAATACAGGAAGGGTTTTCCATTGCCTGTGCAGTATGAGACGATGCTTTTCAGCATCTTCCTATATTGCTGCTGCCCAATATAGATACTGGTGGGGATTTGAAATGGCAACCTCTTGCTCCCTACGAAAATTTCTTCCCTGCTGCACCTTTAAGTGGAGCCACTGTGCCTGTAACTAGCTATTAGGAGAGCCAATCGGGATGAGGAGATTTTACCGGTTCTGGATGGGGTTGCACTCCCGTTGAAGGCGCAAGTACGCAGCTTGGGAGTACTACTGGACCCGGCTCTGCTTTTGGAAGCTCAGGTGGAGGCGGTGGCCAGGGGTGCCTTTGCACGGCTTCGGCTGGTGCGCCAGCTGTGTCCCTTTCTCAAGAACGCAGATCTGGCCACGGTTACCCATGCCTTAGTCACGTCACGGCTGGATTACTGCAACGCGCTCTACATGGGGCTGCCCTTGAAGAATATCTGGAAACTGCAGCTAGTGCAAAACGCGGCAGCAAGAGTTGTATCCGGAGCTGCCTGTTGGGAACATATCAATCTCGTTGTTCTGTACAGGACAATGACAATAAAGATTTATCGTAACCTTTCCTTTTCCTTCCTGAAGCTCTGTTTCTTGTACAAACATATGGTTTCTCTTCTGTAAGGATTCTTTTTTTTAAGTGCAAAGTAAGTTTTCTCCACTGAAAAAAGCTCTTTCTCTGCTCTTAGCATTTAGATGGTTTCTCTCCTGTGTGGACTTTGTAATGGGAGGTAAGGCTTGAGTTGCCACTGAAGCTCTTTCCACACTCTGAGCATGTATATGTTTCCTCCCCTGTGTGGATTATGTCCCGGGAAGTAGGGATGTGCAGAGAACCAATTCGTGCACTCCTGGGAGGACGGGGGGGGGGTTGCTTTAAATGACAGGGAAGGCGCTCTTTACCTGCTGGGGCTGCAAGCAGGAACTCTTTTCTGGAGACCGCCATTGGGGGGAAAGGCGAGGTCTGACAGGTAGGCACCCCTGCCCTCCAAAAAGGTTTGAACGCCAGTGGACGGAACTGGTTCAGCGTTCCAGGAAGGGAGCTGACAGGTAGCAGGGCGTGGGCTGACAGGTAGGCTCCAGGAAGGGAGTGCCGAACCGGTTCCATGCACATCCCTAATGGCAGGTAAGGTTTTAGTTGTAGCCGAAGCTGTTTCCACACTCTGAGCAGGTATATGGTTTCTACCCTGTGTTGATATTTTGATGGGCAGAAAGATAGTTCTTCCTACTGAAGCTCTTTCCGCACTCTTGAGGACGTGTACATATTCTCCCCTGTGTGGATTTTCTGATGGGTAGAAAGCCTCCCATTCCGACTGAAGCTCTTTCCACACTCTGAGCATGTATACGGTTTTTCTCCTGTGTGGATTCTTTGATGGACAGAAAGCTGCACTTTCTCATAGAAGCACTTTTCACACTCTGAGCATGTATACGGTCTAACCCCTGAGTGGATTCTTTGATGGGTAGAAAGCTGACGCTTTTCATAGAAGCTCTTTCCACACTCTGAGCATGTATACGGTTTCTCCCCTGTGTGGATTCTTAGATGGGCAGAAAGCTGGCGCTTCTCATTGAAGTTCTTTCCACACACTGAGCATGAATATGGTTTTTCCCCTGTGTGGTTTCGTTGATGGACAGAAAGCTTGTCCTTCCGACTGAAGCTCCTTCCACACTCTGAGCATGTAAATGGTTTATCCCCTGTGTGGTTTCGTTGATGGACATCAAGTTTGTCTTTCTGCCTGAAGCTCTTTCCACACTCTGAGCATGTATATGGTTTCTCTCCTGTATGGATTCTTTGATGGACTGTAAGGTTAGAGACATAACTGAAGATCTTTCCACACTCTGAACATGTGTATGGTTTCTCTCCTGTATGGATTCTTTGATGGAGAGTAAGGTTAGAGTTGCGATTGAAGTTCTTTCCACAAGCTGAACATGTATATGGTTTCTCCCCTGTGTGGATTCTCTGGTGGACAGAAAACTGGCCCTTCTGTCTAAAGCTTTTCCCACACTCTGAGCATATATAGGGTTTCTCTCCTGTCTGGCGACTTAGGTAGGAAGGAAGCTTATCTCCATCGCTTAAGCTCTTTCCGTATGTGAAGCATGTATCTAGTTTCTCTCCTTTGCAGACACACTGGGGGACAGCAAGGGCATTGTCATGACTGAAGCACCTTCCACACTCCAACCATGGTCCCTCTGCTGTGTGGGTTCTTTGATGGACAGACAGATTGCACTTCAAATTGAAACTCTTCCCACACACTGAGCATGTATACGGTTTCTCCCCTGTGTGGATTCTTTGATGGGCAGAAAGCTGGCTCTTCCAACTGAAAGTCTTTCCACACTCTGAGCACGTATATAGTTTCTCCCCTGTGTGGATCCTTTGATGGGCAGAAAGTATGTCCTTCCGACGGAAACTCTTTCCACACTCTGAGCATGTATACGGTTTCTCCCCTGTATGGATCCTTTGATGGGCAGAAAGTTTATCCTTCCGACAGTATGTCTTCCCACACACTGAGCATGTATAGGGTTTCTCTCCTGTGTGGTGACCTTGATGGGAAGGAAGCTTATCTCTGCCACTGAAGCTCTTTCCATACTTGGAGCATGTATCTGGTTTCTCTCCTTTGCAGACACACTGGGGGCCAGCAAGGGCACTGTCGTGACTGAAGCACTTTCCACACTCCAAGCATGGTTTCTTTCCTGTGTGGGTTCTTTGGTGTTCATCAAAGTTCAACTGATCGCTGAAGCCATTCCCACACATTGTGCATTGATATGTTTTCACTCTTCTATGGGTGGTGTGATGTGCACTAAGGTGTGATTTATTATTTAAAGTGTTTCCGCTTAGAGTGTTGTTACTAGTCTTATCTTGAACTGGAATTGCATAGAAGTCGGTCCACTCAGAAGCTGCCATCTCCTCCTCCTCTGTTTCTTCGGGTTTTCGTCTTGATGCTTCCTGCTTTTTTCTGTTCTTCCTCTGATTACCTGCAGGAATAAAAAGAGAATTTTGGTGAGGGAGGAAAAAAGCCTCAATCTAAGAAACAAGCCCAGACAATGGCCGTGCAGTAAAAACCAAGGAAAAGATGTAGCGGAGGTTCAAATCCTGCCATGTGCTTAGCAGCCTCTGTTGATTAGTATTAAGTCCAGCTACATGCTCCAAAGGATGTAGAGACCAGATAAAAATCAGACAGAAGGATGTCCTAGCCGGTCAAAGAGATCAAATGGCCAAAAGAAATACAGCACACACCAGGTAAGAGATCCAGAAGTTAGGTGCTTATATGTCAATGCCAGAAGCCTCTGAGCCAAGATGGAGGGGCTGGAGTGCTTGGAAGTAGGAGTGTGCACGGAACCAGTCCGGGGCCATGTAAGAGGCCTCCCGGCCGGTCTGGCAGGGTGGGAATGTGGCTTTAAGGGCGGGGGGGGTAGTACTTACCCCTCCCACCGCTTTTCCCCCTCCGGTGCTTGACTTATTAGCAAAGTTTAGGGGGCAGCAGAGTTCCTCCCTGCCGCCCCTGCCCCCATAGTTGTCTTGAAGAAGGAGAAGCTGGCGCTAAGCATGCGCCTGTGCACCTGTTGCCGCCGCCGCACGCGCCGTATACGTCACACACAACGTGTGACGTATATGGTGCGTGCGGCGGCGGGCGCATGTGTGGCGCCAACTTTTCCTTCATCAAGACAATGATGGAAGCAGGGGCGGGAGGGAGGAACTCTCCCGCCCCCAAAACTTTGCTAATAAGTCGAGCGCCGGAGGGGGAAAAGTGGCGGGAGAGGTAAGTACTACCCCCCCACCCTTAAAGCCACACTCCCCCCAGTGCCAGACTGTGCCTCCGTGGTTCTGTGCACACCCCTACTTGGAAGCTAATGAAAACACAGATATAGTGGGGATAACGGAAACAGGGTGGAACAGTGAGAACCAGTGGGCACGCTTATTCCTGGATATCAACTCTATAGAAAGGACAGGGAGGGGCACATTGCGGGTGGACTAGCACTGTATGTTAAAGAAGGGATAAAATCTAACAAGCCAGAAAACTTAGGAAGACACAATTCCTCCACAGAAACTCTGTGGGTGACAATAAACTGCCTGAAAGGAAATGTACTACTCAGGATGTGCTATCGCCCTCTGGTTCAAAACGCTGACGATGACTGGGCGTTGCAGATGGAAATCAGGGAGGCATCACAGAGAGGAGGAGCTGTAATAATGGGTGACGTCAATTACCCACACATAGACTGGGTAACTTCATATCAAGTAATGACAAAGAAGCCAAATTTCTAGACACGCTGGATGACTGTGCCCTAGAAGAGTTGTTCATGGCAGAGTTGTTCATGTGGAGCCATGCTCCTCCGCCAAAGGCCTGACCCGCCAACCAGCAGGCAGCGCAGGGCAGGGCAGGGCAGCAGCAGCTTCCGTGGGGGCAGGAAGCCAGCTGCCAGCCCAAACGGCAGGATGCATGCAGCCAGCAGAGCAGCCTCCCACCGCCACGGCTCGCGAGAAAGAGGAGGACGCCGATGGCCAGGGAGTCAGCGTGGTGGTGTTTATCCTGGCCTCGCTTGGGTTAGTGAATCCTCTATCTAGACTCTGACTGACACTCAAGACTGTAGTGCTGACTGCTAATAAACTGCAGAGTACACTTAGACTATGGGACTCTACTGCATGGCATAGCATCCCCTGGCTCTCCCACCCTTTTTTAAAAAAAAAATTTTGCTTGCTTGCTGATGAGGCTAAGTATGTTAGTGAATCTAGACTTAATCTAGTTTTTTAAAACTGATTTCAGACCATGGGACTCTACTGCAAGCCCAGTTCCTCCCCTGACTCCAGCTCTCCCCCACACCTTTTTTTTTTTTTTGGCTTGCTTGCTTGCGTATTGTTGTACCCCAACTCTCCTCATCCCCAAAGGCTGTTGTGGTTGGAATCCAGATGATGGAAGTTCTAGTCCAATAACTTTGAGGACCCCTGCAATGTTCCCTCTAAGGCGTGCGCTCATGCCTGCGCTCACAAGTTTTTTGATGTCCGTTCAGTTAATTTAAGATCCTGCTCAGGCTGAATCAGGAAGGCCCCACTCTGAATGCATATGTGCACACACTGACTTGATACTGCCACCCAGAACAAAACTCATTCCGCACACAGATGAAAAAAATTAGAGAGACCGCTGGAGCCCTGCAATAAACTTCACAATGAGTTGACCAGGTAAACTCAGTGTGCATTTTTGCCTCTGTTGTTGTTGTTCTTCTTCTTCATAATAATAATAATAATAATTCGATTTCTATACCGCCCCTCCAAAAATGGCTGAGGGCGGTTTACAAAGAGAAATAACAAAATAAGATGGCTCCCTGTCCCCAAAGGGCTCACATTCTAAAAAGAAACATAAGATAGACACCAGCAACAGACACTGGAGGTACTGTGCTGGGGGTGGATAGGGCCAGTTACTCTCCCCCTGCTAAATAAAGAGAATCACCGCGGTAAAAGGTGCCTCTTTGCCCAGTTAGCAGGGGTCTAGCAAACAGTTTCCATGGTGAGTCCCCAGTTCAAGGAATCACTACATGGATCAGTAGTAATTAAAATGGATAATTCAAAGATACACTGAGTTAAAAAAAAATTCTGCAGATAAACCATGAGTACACTACTAGCATGTTTAGTACTGCAAACATATTAGCTACATACACGAAGGCATTGTTTGGCATCCTTCTGGTTTTGATGTTCAAGGCTGAATTTCATATGGTGTCTCTTTTGCAGCCTCTCCAAACTATCTCTTTCTGTGATTATTGTTTGCCTTCCATTGCTAGGTGTGGAACTGGAATAGCAAATTTTACCTGATGGGATTTTGTGGAGAAAAGAGCAGACTTCTACTACTGGCACTAAAAAAAGATACTGGGTATAGTTAAGACAGTTGTCATAGAACTGTCTTGTGACAATTATGGGAATTAGTTATGCTCATAACTACTTTAACTTTACTTTAACTACTTTAGTGTGGCAGCCCAACAATCTATAGACTCGCAACTTCATGGCTTCTACTTTACTGTTTTATTTCTGATTACCTATATTCGGATTTTAATTATATTCCCGTGTACTTTTTATGTCCTTATTTCATGATATCCTTTTATTGCATATTAGCTCTTTCTACTTTAAGTGATGACTTTCATGATTCTATACTTTAAAAATCTTTTAAAATCTATTATTATTTTATACGCATGCAATGAGATTTAGGGTACTGCTACTTGGTTTTAGTGTATTTTACATTTATAGCAGCCACAGTTAAATCATTTTATTCTAGTAGTAAAATGCAATCCAGAGTCAACTATGTCTTTTATTCCAGCCATAGCTATGTTTTTAGTGCATTCTTATGCCTCTTATTGCAGCCATGGTTATATTTTAAATCATTTTATGCTATTAATGCGTTTTCAAGCCTTTTTTGTTTCTTAATGCAGCCATAGTTATATTTTAAATCATCTTATGATAGTGGAGTGTAAAATCTATTGCGACTTAGGTTTTAAAATGTACTTTATGCTGGTCTGTGACTGTAATAAAGATTGATTTGATTTATATAAAGGACAGCGGGCCAATTCCGAGGGGCGAGTTCTCAAGGACGGCTCAAGCTGGCAAGAGCCTGTGACTCAGACTAAGGCCACCGACCCTAAGACCTCCCTAAGGGCCTTGTGCAAGAAACAAGCTCATACCTGAGGAGGATGCTCCCACCTTCAAAGACTTCTGAGGCCCATCTGGACTACCCAAAGCCCCACCCAACCTGGACACAAGCCAGGACCTCAAGGGGAGGCATGACAATCAGGCTGTGATTCCATGTTCACTATTTTTTCTGACAATGGAGTTATGGTTCCATCGACCCAGGTACTTTTCTTAGCTTGTATTTTCATTCTTTTCCTGACATTGCCTTTAAATTGGACTTAGGGGTGGCAGCGAAAATACGTTCCACTAGCTGGTCTAGGAGGAGAGCAGGTCTTGTGGTAGCAAGCATGACTTGTCTCCTTAGCTAAGTAAGGTCCACCCTGGTTGCATATGAATGGGAGACTTGATGTGTAAGCATGTGTGAGTCATATTTCCCTTAGGGGATGGAGCCACTCTGGTTCCAAGTTCCCTCCCTGGCAGCATCTCCAAGATAGGGCTGAGAGAGATTCCTTCCTACAACCTTGGAGAAGCCGTTGCCAGTCTGTGTAGATGACACTGAGCTAGATAGACCTATGGTTTGACACAGTATATGGAAGTTTCCTATGTTCCTATACAACAAGTAATCTTCTTGTCCACATAATGACATTATGATATTGCACTGGTCCTCTTTGATTTTGCTTATTGTTTTTTGTTTTGTTTAAGCTGAATGATACATCCATAAGCATGAAAGGAGGTGGGTGTGGTCTTTTATTTATATGTATTTAAATGTTGGAGAATGACTGTCGGTAAGCAGTAAATAAGCCATCTTAAGTGGCGCAGCAGGGAAATGCCTGACTAACAAGCAGAAGTTTGCTGGTTCAAATCCCCACTGGTACTATATTGGGCAGCAGTGATATAGGAAGATGCTGAAAGGCATCAGCTCATGCTGCATGGGAGGAGGCAATGGTACCCAAGAAAACAACAGGGCTCTGTGGGCTCCAGGAGTCTAAATCAACTCAACGGCATAGTTTACTTTAAACCATAAATGGTCCCGTGTCCCGTCCCCCACATTCATTTTTGTGATCCTGGGGTGAGATTAAGACAGAAGAAAGGCTTGCAAGGAGAACGCATTGCCTGAAGCTTCTGAGAAAGTTTCCCACCGCACAGCAAAGCAGCTACCTGCTGATCTCTCTTCTTCCTTAGAGACCTCAACAAGCAGATCCTCTCTATCTTCTGACCAAGACGTGAGGTCAAGTTTGAAAGAAATTCAATTGAATTGAAACAAGTCTAGTTCCAACCAGAACAGATCTTCAGAGAGCCCAAGCGCAGCCTGTCTAAACTGTTCTCCTGACCACAGACACACCAAGGGCCAAGGAGGGGGTGGGAAAGGATCTTGAAACTCCTATCCTCCCATAGGCAGTAGGGCTTGGAGTGGGAGAGACAGGGTGACTGCCTGGGACTGGAAGATTCAGTCTGTTCCCAGGAGTTGGATGCTCTTTCCTCACCAGGCTTGGAAATAGTCCCAGGAAGGAAGTCAAAAAGAGGAAGCCACAAGTATCTCTCTCAGCCACACTACAGGCCAGGAAAGCCCTTTCTGAAGGGACGCTCCCTCTGGGACCATGTCAGACACCACCAAATGCAGCAAAAACAGGGCTCTCAGGTACGGGCTGAAGTGAGCTGACACTTCTGCCCATTAGGAAGAGGAAGGTGGGAATGCTTTACTGTCATCTCTAGGAATGATCCCTTTTAGGCTCAGGTTGGGACTCATTTTTTTCTTTAACTAAGTGGAATATCCAGGGAACCTGGACCAGCTGCTGATAACCTCCACGAAATCCTCACAGCGCACTGATGCGGACTGACAATAGCATTAATTCCTGCTTTCCACACTCATCAGCCAAGGGAAAGAGGAAGCCTTACCCAGAGAGGCCAGATGCCCAGAAGTCTCCTCCATGACTTCTCTGTGCAGAACTCTTTGGCCTGGATGCAGCAGAGCCCACTCCTCCTCGGAGAAACACACAGCCACCTCCTCAAAGCTCACCGGTCCCTGAAAGAAGAAGGAAGCAGTTTCTGTAGTTGGCTACTGTCAGAAATGTAATGGCTGGATGTTCCTCTGCAGGGTCTCCCAAAATTTCTCCAGTGGCAACTTTAATCTTCCAAGGAGGCATCTTTGATCGAAGGAAAGGGAAAGAGAAAAGTTTTTTCCAGCCCAGAGGAAGGTGAG
This sequence comes from Hemicordylus capensis, assembly GCF_027244095.1. NCBI lineage: Eukaryota > Metazoa > Chordata > Lepidosauria > Squamata > Cordylidae > Hemicordylus > Hemicordylus capensis. The sequence continues at coordinate 232,897,872 of NC_069658.1, read as the reverse complement.
TAGGGATGTGTACACAGCATTTCGGCACCTCTAATTCATGGTGCCAAAATGCTTCAATCTGCCCCAGCCGAATCGTTTCAGCGGCCGGGGAGGGGAGGTGATTGGGCACTTTAAGAGGAGGAAGGCAGGTCTTACCTGCCCCTCCGCCAACCTCCCAGAGTGCTGTCGATATTTGCATGCACATTTGCATGCACAGACGCCATTTGTGTGGTCAGCATGGTGTTGCTGGCCACGCTAATGGTGTCCGCGAATGCACAGATACCATTTATGGGCCAACACCAACCGCAAGCTGCTGGGAACAGCCCTGTAGCCGGGCTGTGCAGCATTTAATACCAACAGTGCTGGCGGAGGGGTGGCAGAGGGGCAGGTAAGACCTTGCCTTCCTCCTTTTAAAGTGCCCGCTCTCCACCCCCACCCCAGGATGTGTGTGAAACACTAAATGCATATCCTTAGAGCTGAGACCCGCCTCTTCCTCCAATGAAGCTTCTCCTACCAGATCCAGTGACTGCACAGCAACCCCTTCCACTCCACCACCAAGAAGAGAAGGCCTAGAAGGAATCTCCAGAGTCATTTCACTGCCTAGGAGGGAAAGAAAGGAGATGCGTTTCAGGCTTTAAGCCATTTTGCATTTAAGAACATAAGATCAGCCCTGCTGGATCAGGCCCAAGGAAGCCCATCTAGTCCAGCATCCTGTTTCACACAGTGGCCCACCGGATGCCGCTGGAAGCCACAGGTAGGAGTTGAGGGCATGCCCTCTCTCCTGTGGTTACTCCCCTGCAACTGGGAGTAACAGCTCCCAGTTCACTCTACTCTTTCAGTGAGTAGAGTGAAATGAACCTGTCTCTACCATGTTTTTTGGAAGAGTTCAACATTTTGGTTTGGAGTGACAGTGTGAAGTTATTCGAAACCAAAGAGAGGCTAGAGAAAAGTGTCTCGTACACAGACAGTAAAAGGGAACATAAGAGCAATCCAGGGATTTCAAGTGAGAGGGAGGCCAGGATGAAAATACTCCCCATTCATCCTTACCCAGTGAGGTGGTTCCTCTATCCTCCTCCTCCTCCTTCCTCATGAACCCCCTGAGTAGCAGCCTCTGCCTGGTGTCTGATGGAGCCTTCTCTGGCCGCAGGGGATCAGTGGCCACGTTAGCTAACATACCCAGTGCCTGAAAGGGGGGAAAGGGAAGAGGGATGAAGAAAGGGAATGGGTGCATTTATTGATATTATATTTACATCACACAACTATTGTACAAATACCCTCAGAACAAGCATTACAATATTAAAAACAAAAACACGACAAGAAAACTAAGAATAATAAAGACATAAAGCAACAGAAGATAAAATAAAATAGAAGCTGTCAGGTAGCTGACTAAAGATTAATATCCTCAGATAATGTCTTTAAATGGCTTGGAGAAATAAAAACATGGGTTTTTCCCCCAGGTCCAAAGAGACACGAGAGCAGGCGTCAGTCTGGCATCTCTGGGAAGAACATCCCATAGCAGAAGCCCCACAGCCGAGAAGACCCTACAGAGCATTGCCAGATGGTGATTTTAATTTCTTTCCACGTGTATCGGTCAGATTTACCTCAAAGTTGCAGCGAGCTATTGAGGAGCACTCCATACATAATTCAGGTTTTCCACTGTGCATTGGAGCTTAGCCCAATTTATGTCTGGGGTTAAAAAATCCACTTTTTGCATCAGTGTTTTTTTGTTGGTTGTCTAAAAAATTTGCTCTAAAATACTCATCTCCTGCATTTAAGCCCAGTCTGGGAATGCCCCTGGGGGCTGCACAAGACACTTGGAAGGGATGCTGAACTTCCTGGGAGGGAGAGGATCCTGCTGTGAGTGGAGCCAGAGGCCCTGTCCTCCCGGCAACAGATGATGAAGGTGGGCTGAACAGACAGTGGCCAAGGGGGCAATGGTCCCCAATCACTTTGCACTGGGGTCTCCTTCCTTGCAACCCACTCACAGCCCTGCCTTGCTTAGGGAGGTGCGTGAGGACCAGTGGATTGGGACAGGAATCCAGCCCTGGCAGTAAAAAGGACTAGAAGAGGAGGGCATCCCAGACCCCTCCTAAAACCTGCCAGCCAGGAAAGAGGCAAGAGAAAAGAAGCTGGTGTCACTCCTGCATGCATTCCTTGCTCTCTCTGCGGCTTCCACTGCTAGTACCGTAGCTTGGCTGATGGTAAGCACTGAGCTCCTGCTGGATGAGAAGAAAAGGACTCTGGCTCTGCTTGCAGGAGAGAGGCTAAATTGTGGTGTAGAGAGCCAGTGTGATGTAGCAGTTAGAGTGCTAGACTAGGACCGGGGAGACCCAAGCTCAAATCCCCATTCAGCCATGATACTAGCTGGGTGCCTCTGGGCCAGTCACTTCTCTCTCAGCCTAACCTATTTCACAGGGTTGTTGTGAAAGAGAAACTCAAGTATGTAGTACACCGCTCTGGGCTCCTTGGAGGAATAGCAGGATATAAATGTAAAAATTAATAATAATAACAACAACAACAACAACGTGCCATACAAATGGAGCAGGGCCCTGTGTGTTGCTGACCCCAGGCTCTGGAATTCCCTCCCAGTTAATGTTTGCTCTCTGACATTTATGGCTGCTTTTTTAAAAAAACCTCTTAGAGGCTGCCAGGGTTCTCAGCTTTCTTGCTTCTATTTATCTTTTTAATTGTTTGTTGGTGTGTTTATGGTTTTTTTAATGTTGATTTTAAGGTTTTAAATGTAACTTTTATGGCATTTTATTCTATTTTAACTTTTGTAAACCGCCTTGAGATACATTATGGAAGGTAGTATAAAAGTTGAACAATAAATAAATAAAAATAAACTGGTGGCATTATCCCACAAGTTCTCAGCCCCTTGGAACTACCTGGATGAAATGGCCCTGCTGCTCACCGGCTGCTCCTCCTGCCTCTTCTCTTCTGCCTGGCTCAGGAGGAAACCTTCTGCCAGGGCCACTGCCTGGGAACTGGTCTCTGCTCCACATTCTCTGACCCAGCTCTCCATCTCCGGGGGCAGGACAGTCAGGAACTGCTCCAGGATTACCAGGTCCAGCATCTGAGCTTTTGTATGTCTCTCTGGCTTCAGCCACTGACAGCAAAGGTGGTGGAGTCGGCTGCAAACCTCTCGGGGTCCCTCAGCATCCTGGTAGCGGAACTGCCTGAATCTCCAGCGCTGGACATCTGAGTTGGTGCTGGCGCCTCCCTGGATCCTCTGCATGGTTATTTCCCAATTCCTGTCACCCCCAGGCGGGATGGCTCCAGGGTCTTTTTCTGCTCTCTTCCACAATTCATTGTTTGCGGGGTTCTGCAAATCCATTTTCTCTCGGAGCTCAAATCAAGCTCCTAACATGGCCCAAATCTCTCCTTCAATACCACTTTAATTCCCAGGAATTGCCAAGAAATGTCACTGCTTGGTCTCACAAGGCCAATGAGTCCTTGTCAGGGTGGAAGTTACTGCAGTTTAGATACCAGCAAATAATTTATATGCAAAACTCTGCTTCTCCCTGAGAAAAGGGAAACAAATCTTAAGAATCACAAACAGCCACAAAATAACACAAGTAAAATAAACCTTCACTCAGAAATATTTCCCCGACTTTCATCTAAAAATAAACACCAAGCTGTTGGAAACATTCTGTATTGCAGGGTTGTAATAGCAGGTTTAGTTAAGGGTGAGACAGATTACATTCTGTCATTACAGTATAACCAAAAATCATAGGAACATAGGAAGCTGCCATATACTGAGTCAGACCATTGGTCTATCTAGCTCAGTTTTGTCTTCACAGACTGGCTGCAGCTTCTCCACGGTTTGATTTTTCTCCAGGGTTGCAGGAAGGAATCTCTCTCAGCCCTTTTCGAGGTCCCAGAAAGAAACCTTCAAGGAAACGGGACGGAACAGGTGCCCTCATACTAGGGAATTGGAACGTTCCCCTTCTCGTAATCAGGTTAGTAAACCTGTATGTCATTTATGCAATGCTCCTGCATAGGAATAGGGAGGGAAGGCGGAAACAAGAGGTTCACGCAGAGGAGACAGTAAATCTCTTCTGGAAAAGTCTGTATGATTATGTGCAAAAAGACACTTCTATTTGAAGTATTTACTGTCCAGTCTTGATGACAACCTAATTAGCAAAATGGCAAGGTACTGTTATATCATTTGCAACATCCGCTTAGGTTATCAATAATGTCCTGCTTTCTTCTTTCCGTGATTCCTGTTTTATGATTGTAATGGAGGGTGCTTTGCTCTCTTTGGCTTTCAGTAAGTTCACCACAACTGTCCTAATTTTAATCTGTCAGTATTGCATTGATTGTTTGTTTTATTATGCTGAGTTTTGTGTAAGTATGCTTTACTAAATATTGGTCTATGACAGCAATAAAGGATGACTGACTGCAAAAAGACAAGTGTATCTCTTCTAAACAGCAATGGGACAAATTATGGAAATGGACGTTGGACGTAACCCACCCACCCACCCCCAATTACCTGATGTGCCTTGTTATCCCCCATCCCTGAGTTACAGTACTGCCTGCATATACTTTATAACCCTGTTGGTTTCCAAATCCTTGTGTGTAAATCTTTGTAGATATATGATGTACAAACAACCACTTTGTATATAATTGTGCTTTGGCAACATACTGTATGCTTTGGTAGTTTGTTAGTTCAATTAAAAAAAATCTTGTCCTATTAAAATAAAAATAAAAAAATCTTGTCCTATCTTGGAGAAGCCAAGGAAGGAACTTGAAACCTGCTCTTTCCAGAGTAGCTCCATCCCCTGCGGGGAATATCTTAAAGTGCTCACACTTCTAGTCTCCCTTTCATATGCAACCCAGGTGGACCCTGCTTAGCTAAGGGGACAAGTCATGCTTGCTACCACCAGACCAGCTCTCCTCTCCTAATCAGGGGGCCATAGCAACGATGGCTAATAGTTAGAATAAGGCTCAAGGAATTGCTTGTGAACCTGGGCAGCATACAAGAGTGGGTTTGAGGACGATCTGTGTTGGCTTTGAAGTGGAAAGGATAAGAAATGGCTCTCTTAACAGGAGTTTAACATTTAATGAGTGACTGTAGCAGTTTCATAAGTTTTTGTGCCTCCCTCCCCCTCCCTTACTGGGGTGAACGTTATTTGGCACTTTCTTCCTCTATATTGTGACTTTGGGGAAATGGGGGGGGGGTTAGGTCAAGAGGCAGTGGGAGGTATGTGCTTTTCACTAGTAATAGTGTTAGAGGTCTGTAGCTTTCATTAAAAATGTGCTTAAGCCGCCTAGCACTCCTTATGGAGTAATGCCCAGTCTCAGCCCCGTGGTGCTTAACAAACAGTCCCCCTGGCTTCTTTTAAAGAGGGCAAAAATGTGGCTTCCTGAGGGAAAGCTTGGGGAGAGCAACTCCTCACTTGAATTGTTTGTGCGGGAGTGGAAAGATACTTGCGGAGGGCAGAGAAGGGGAGAAATGTATCCTCAGGCAGGATGCCATTGTCTGCTCACATGGAGTCTGTGTGGCTGGAGTCTATGCATCTGAAGCAACCAATCCACATACCATCCACACAGCTGGCAACCAATGCCATCCACACAGAATGGTGGAAGGGACTTTGAAGGTCATCTAGTCCAACCCCCTGCTCAGTGCAGGATGGCCACTGTGAACAGAAAAATCAGGGACTTGGGTTCACATATGCGACTTAGGTCTGCCACTGGCAACCACCCAGCTCCAAGGCAGTGGTGACACTGGATCTAACTACAGCATAGGATACCAGCCAATATCCATCTTGCCTGAATAACCCATCTTTTAAGGGCATGCCTCTCAATAGCTCCCATTTCCCAGCAGTTTGGTGCCTGAGTGAACCCTTAACACAATCTGAAAGGTGGGGTTTTTTGTTAATGGAAGCCTGAGGAAGAGTTCTGTATAATCCAAAGGTTCACACAGTTTTCTATTTGATTCATACAGCTGACGGACACAAAGACAGAGCATTCCCAGCTTGTTTCCCATCACTTCACAATGCAGAGTCTTTTCATGAAATCCCATTTTCCCCCTTGACTTGCTGGGATGGAGATTACTCTCTCCCTTTTTCCCTCTGGCTATGGACTTGGAATGGGGCCTCATACAGAGTTTGATTATTGGCCACCTATTCCGGGGCTATGAATTCCTATTGATGGCCAGGGACTCAGGAAGCATTTTTTCCTGGGCGAGGAACACAACTTGTGTCTCAAGTTTTCAAGACGGGTGAGCAGACTGTCTGCCTATTTTCTTTTCATCTCTTCTCCGTTTTGAGAGACAAAAGATAGGTTCGACTTCAGACAGAGATGTGTTTTCTACTCTGAGCCCGATTTTGTTTCTGTGCATGACACTTACCCGAGTCCCTCCAGTCAGCAAACTAACTATCTAACACTAGCTGAGCTCAGAACAGTCATCTGTTTAATTATCTGACAGACTCTGAACAGTTGCTTCTTGGGAGTCAATTCCAATGGATTCAATGGGACTTGCTTGTGAGGAAACACACTCCAAACTGGGCAGCTGAAACTCTGTATGGCTGCTGCCAGTCAGAGTAGACACAGTACTGAGAGAGATGATCTGATTCAGTATAAGGCAACTACTTATGTTCCGACATATTAGCGGGGGGGGATCGGGATCTTCAGAAATAGCTTTGTCCAGAAGCCCTACCCATGTGATCTTCAATGCATGTATAATAAGTGCAAAGTGGTCCAATCTGTACACAAGAACATTTATTCCCACATTTTGTTGAATGCACACACAGCAATGCACTTCTTACCTGCGCCCTGCATTCTTAGGGGCCTGTGCCAGCCAGGTGCATGTTTAAAATGAACTCAGGTACAGTCATTCACACAAAAACCTGTACATGTGTACAGACACTGACACAAAGTAATATCTGAATTGGGCTAAAGTGATCCACCCTACTGTGCACAGACGTGCTAGTCTTTCTCCAGCCAGGTGGGCTAACCACTCAGCCCAGAGCAGAACCCAAGCCTAGCCTTTCAGACAGGACTGGATTAAGCTAGTGCGGGGCCTGCAGCATATGTTATAAAGGGCCCCTAAAATTTTAAAAATGCACATAAATATTAAAACATAAATTATTTACTTGCATAGTAAAGTAATTTAATGTTTTTCATTTACTATATTCTGGAGTATGGGAGGCCAAGCCACAAACTTACCACAACAACAGTGAACATGTATATACTGTTTTTCAATCAAAATTCTCAAAGTGGTTTACGTAGAAAAATAAAGAGTGGATAAATTATTCTCTGTCTCCAAAGGGCTCACACTCTAAAAAGAAAAATGTGGTAGTCGCCAGCAATAGCCACTGGACAAATGATGTGCTGGGCCTTCTCTTAAAAGGCACATTTATTATTATTATTATTATTATTTTATGTTTATATCCCGCTCTTCCTCCAAGGAGCCCAGAGCAGTGCACTACATACTTAAGTTTCTCTTTCACAACAACCCAGTGAGGGGCGGGTAGGCTGAGAAAGAAGTGACTGGCCCAGAGTCACCCCGCTAGTATCATGGCTGAATGGGGATTTGAACTCAGGTCTCCCCGGTCCTAGTCCAGCACTCTAACCACTACACCACACGGTCTCTCTTAGCAAAAAAGGGATAAGATTTAGCAGGAAAGGGATATTTTATCTAACACAGTCCAAATAAAACAGGTAAAGTTTTAACTTTAATACCCAGTTGGAAGCCGGGCGTATGGGGCCCTTGAAAATGTGGGGTCCGTAGCAAATGCTACATTTGCTACTACGTTAATCTGCCATAGCTTCCAGATATCCTAGCTTTCTCCTCCATGCAGGAAATGTTCCGTGGCACCCCTATGTGCTGCCAAGAGGGTCCTCTATAGAGGAGCTCTCTGCAAAAGAATGCAAAAATACTGTTCCTCTTGCTGGAGCATGACTGGGAGGAAAGTGATCTCAAAAGTGGGAGACCAGATGAGCAGGAAGCTTGCTCAGGGAGATCCCCAGAAAAGATGCCCACCACCAGTCCTCACGTCGGCAAGAAAAATCCCTCTGGCAGGAAATGCTCCACAGCTACTGCCTTGCTTTGGTTCTGCAGGACGAGGCAGACAAAAAGAGAGGTCCCCTTGGAGGGGGCTCGAACTGAGAGACGAGAAGGGTCGCTTCTTCCCACCCCACCCGCCTCCTCCTCCCATGATTCATTCCTCACCTGCAGCCGCAGCACAGCAGCTCCCTCCCAGGGTCCTCAAAGTGCAGCTGGGGTGCAGCAGCAGGACACGAAGCAAGGCAAGGCAAGGCAAGGCGGGAAAGGGCTTGAAGGACCGGGGGTGGTGGAGGGAAAAGAGCCCCCACTCGGAGAGAGCCTGCTTCCGGTCTCTTTAGCAAATGCCTCCCTCTGCTGTTCTTCTCTCCGGACTGGCGAAGATGACGAGGAGGAAGGAGAGATTTCCCCCTTTCCTGCTGCTTCCTGGGCAGAGACACTCCAAGGGTTAAAGGGAAGGAGTACAGATTCCTAGAGAGGGGCCTAAAAGGTGGCGGGGAAGATTCGGCTCTTCTGCCTTCCTGCATGGAAAGAGCCTTTCCGGTATATCCGGTATATCCCCACCACCACCCTTCTGGGAGCCTCTACCACCCATCTCATTTCTTTGCCAGCAATCCCCACTCCCAACTAATATTACCTCTCAATTTTTTTTCATCCATGTACAGAATGTGTTTTCTTCTGTGCAGCAGTATCATGGCAGTGAGTGGGCAACAAAGTGGCAAATGCTGTTCAATGTTGGCAAGTGATGCACCTTGGAACAAAAAACCCCAACTTCAAGTATACGCTGATGGGATCTGAGCTGTCAGTGACTGAGCAGGAAAGGGATCTTGGAGTCGTGGTGGACAGCTCGTTGAAAGTGTTGACTCAATGTGCTGCAGCTGTGAAAAAGGCCAGTTCCATGCTAGGGATCATTAGGAAGGGGACTGAAAATAAAACTGCTAATATTATAATGCCTTTATACAAAACTATGGTGCGGCCACACCTGGAGTACTACGTACAATTCTGGGTACCACATCTAAAAAAAGGACATTGTAGAGGTGGGAAAGGTGCAGAAGAAGGCAACCAAGATTATCAAGGACCTAGAGCACCTTTTTTATGAGGCAAGGCGCCTACAACACCTGGGGCTATTTAGTTTAGAAAAAAGATGACTGCAGGGTGACATGATAGAGGTCAATAAAATCATGCATGGAGTGGAGAAAATGGATAGAGATAAATTCTCCCTTTCACATAACACTAGAACCAGGGGTCATCCCATGAAATTGATTGCCAGGAAATCTAGGACCAACAAATGGAAGTATTTTTTCACACAATGCATAATCAACTTGTGGAATTCTCTGCCACAAGATGTGGTGACAGCCAACAACCTAGATGGCTTTAAGAGGAGTTTGGATAACTTCATGGAGGAGAGGTCTATTAACGGCTACTAGTTGGAGGGCTGTATAGACCACCTCCAGCCTTCAAGGCAGGATGCCGCTGAATACCAGTTGCAGAGGAGTAAGAAGAAGAGAGAGGGCATGCCCTCAACTCCTGCCTGTAGGCTTCCAGAAGCATCTGTTAGGCCACTGTGTGAAACAGCATGCTGGACTAGATGGGCCTTGGGCCTGATCCAGCAGGGCTGTTCTTATATTCAGTGTCCAGATGTCCCTTATGTGCCACTATAGATAAAAGAACACGCACACAGTGTATGTTACCATAAGCATGAAAGAAGTTTAGTTTAGTTTTATTTCTCTTTCTTTCATTTCACATGTTCAAGCAATGTATTTAAGACATGCAAGAAAATAATCTCACATCTCTTGATTTAAGCCATGTCCTGTGGATTAGACATCTGATGGTGCTGAAGGTACAGCTGATTTGCCCTCCTGGTCCTCACACCATCTTTTATCCAAGACACCAAAAAATATCATTCCCAAATGGAGACCAACACTCCTAGCGCTCCTTCTCTCTCCTGAGGTCTGGCATGTTATTACTCCGCCTGCACGTTAGGCAAAGTGAGGCTGCAAGAACTGGTACATATTCACAATAATCCAGACTGCTGATTCATTCACATAAATATACTTAAGACATCCTTGGCCTCTGGCCATTCTAGTTGGGTGCAGCAGCACACCATGACATGCAGGGAGTGTCCAGGCAAGTACTTTCCCTCTTGGACACCCACAGGCCGGCACAAGAAGCCTCTGTCCACCTCCCTCAAGTCCCTGTAAGCTGTATGGACTGGGAAGGATGGAAGTATCTGGACTCTGGAGAAAGGAATCATATAAACACCATTTCCCCATCTCCATCATGAGGGCACAAAAGGGTAAGTCTTTAGAAACCAAGTTTCTGACTGTCAGTTAATGGCCATTAAAATATAATTTACTGGAAAATGTGATTGACTTGCATGTCTTCCTTCAAACATGGAAATATTACCAGCTATTCTTTAGTTTCATGTTTCCTGCATCTTTCAAGAAATTATAAGAGGCTCACCAGTTTGAAAGGGGGCATTTTGCCCTGTAAGCAAGCTCAAAGCTATATCCTTCCCTGTTTCCAAGAGATGGCTGTTTACCCCACTGAATTCTGAGCTAGTAATATCTACTATATGCAGCTGGAATGCCCTGAGATTAGGCAGGTTTTGAAGCAAACCTGCACTCCCTGGGAGCTCTACACATAGGATCAAAATGGGGTGGGGCAGCGTTTCAGTGGCTTAATTGCCCATGTGACAGTGGCCACATTCTGCCCAGAAACCATACCCTCATCTCTGGTCTACAAGCCCTGTTTTTAAACCAGAGCAAGCAAGCTCAGTTCGTGTGTGCCAAAGGAAGGCATATTTCAAGTGCTTCCACAGCTGAACTCTGGCACTAAAAAAACTTCTGTGCTGGATCAAACTAAGCCAGGGGTAGGCAACCTTGTTGCTGGACTCCCAACATCCCCAGTTGCAGTTTATTGGCTGGAAAGCCAAGGTTGCCTGGCTGTGAACTAAGCCTAGGCAATATTCCTGACTGTCAGAAGCACTTGCTAGGATCCCCCCTCCCCATTTACTCACAATGGGAGCTTCCACAAGCTGCTACTAGTACAACTACTATGACTACTAATATACTGCTTTTTGGCAAAAATTCTCAAAGCAGTTTACATAAAAAAGAAAGAAAGATGATCCCTTCTCCCCAAAGACCGCACATTCTAAAAACACACACACAAGGTAGTCGCCAGCAACAGCCACTGGAAAGATTCTGTGCTGGAATTGGATAGGGACAATTGCTCTCTATAATGCTCAATATAAGAAATCCACCACTTTAAAAGATGCCTCTTTGCTGAGTTAGTAGGACATCTCCCAGTTGGTACTGGGAGGGTTTTATTTCTTTTTGTCCTCATCTCTCACTGCAGGCCTCCCATTTCCTAATCTGTTCCCTCCCTCCCTCGCCAGGATCCAAAGTGGCCAAAGTACACAATCATTGGCCTCCACTACAAGTGGCCACCAAATCTTCTAGCCATCAGCCACGGCCAGCTACTGCTTTCTCCCCCTCCTTCCCTCCCTCTCTCCCCCATAGTAGCATGATGCACTTGCCTCTTTCCTATGCTACCAGGAGCTGACTGGGAAGGGATCCAGAGGGAACTCACCAGACTCTTCCTGCCTATCAACTTCTTGCTTCTCTCCCCCCACTCCCAGCTGGACCCACCCTTCCTCTGCCTCCCTTCCTGGGCTTCTGAGAGGCATCATCAGGGAGGGAATGGAGTCAAATTTGGGACTCAAATCCAAGACTCTGCCAGCCACGTTGCTGTTGGGATTGTCTTGAGCCTCTGGGGCACACACATGGTGGCTGTGCCAGGCAGTGAAAATTAACTGCAGCCAGGAGAATTGAAGTGAGGAGGTGGACAAGCGCTTGGTTTAGAGGGAACGTAGCCACCAACCCTCCAGGGGAAATTCTCTCAACTTTTAACATTGATCTTTGACAGTTTAGTCTCCAGGTTCTGGGAAACCGCCCTGAACCATTTTGGAAGGGCGGTATATAAATCTAACAAATAAATAAATAACAATTCATTCCGTGTGTGTTTTTTTAACCTTCCCTCGCTGCCACCATATAAACTCTTGTTACCCTGATCTCGGTACTCACATCACCTTTGGCTGCAAGGCCGCGCGAGCGCAGGATAGGTGTATGAGTTCAGGATATAAAATGAAACAAAACTTGAGGTGTATAGAATGGAAACAAGAATCAGTTTATTATTTACAGATTAGAATAAAGAGCTCTGCAAAGCAGGGCACACCAAGCTTCTTTTCGAACTTCCTAGGTACATCAGCTGTTCTGGATAAAATGGAACACAAGGTAGGCGCGGAGCCATCCGAGCGGCGGCCCCCTCACCGTACGTCATGGGGTGTGGCTCAGGCTCCATAGGAGCCCGGAGCCAATTCCCCCCTCCCATGCCGCCCGGGTGAGCTCTTTGCCAGATATTTCAGGCAGCTCCGACGGCCCAATAAAACGTATTTCCCTTCCGCTCCCTCTCTGGAGGAAGAGAAAAGGGAAGACGTCCCGTTAGGCAGCCGACCCTGCCTGAAATGAAGAGCTGAGAGCCCGTTCCGGCTCTCAGCAGCCCAGGCCACGCCCCCTCACACATGACAAGGGGGCGTGGCCTGGGCTGCCGAGAGAGCCGGAACGAGCTCTCAGCTCTTCATTTCAGGCAGGGTCGGCTGCCTAACGGGACGTCTTCCCTTTTCTCTTCCTCCAGAGAGGGAGAGGAAGGGAAATACGTTCTACTGGGCAGTTGGAGCTGACTGAAATAACCAGTAAAGAGTTTGCCCGGGCTCTCGGCGGCCAGGGTGTGTGTGGGGGGGGGGGGAGTTCGCTCCAGGCTCCTATGGAGTCCGAGCCACGGCCTTTCCCCATTGGTGGCCTGAGTTCTTTGAACCCTTTTGCCCAATGGTGGCTCCGTCCCTGACACAAGGGGAGGTGGGATAACTTGGGTTTGTGAACTTAGTGAATTCCTCCAGACCTTCTTGTCTGTTATTAGGAGCTGCCCAGAGCACTGCTGGTTCTCCAGCCTCCACACATTCACTCTTCAAGTTCCACACAACCTCCCTGAACAATCTTTCCTGTTCAGAACACACTAGCCGATCTTTCTACCCTCAGCCCAAAACACCTCCTACTCACACTCAACTCAATCCAACTCTCCCTCTCTCTCTGCTTCAACTCCCTTTCTTTTAAATCCCTTCCCCTCTGAACCTTCTGTGTCTGGTTACTAGGGTCACCCACACAAGCTCATGCACTCACTCACCAGCTCCTGTACACGTCTCATCAAACGTTCTTACAGTTTTGTAGTTTTTACATTCTTATAGTCTCTACCAAGACCCTGGAATTTTGAGTCACTGGGTTCCCAGGAGCTCAGGTTTTTGAGAATACGCTTTCTATGCCCTTTAATAACATTGTCATGTTTTTAAGCCATCTTAAGCCTTTTATGCCTTTTATAGCTTGCACACTATGTTATGCCTCATACTTTAAGCTGGTCTAAGACCATAATAAAGATGATTTGATTTGATCTGGGATTTGATGATCTGGGAAGAGCATCTAGTTCCAAGTTCCCTCCCTGGCTTCTCCAAGATAGGGCTGAGAGAGATTCCTGCCTACAACCTTAGAGAAGCCGCTGCCAGTCTGTGAAGACAGTACTGAGCTAGATAGATCAATGGTCTGACTCAGTATATGGCAGCTTCCTATGTTCCTATGATGCCAGTTTCATTACCTGGCAGCATTTGAAGTTCGGAGTGGGAAAGAGAAAGGCACGCCTGAAACCCTGTGCAGTCTCTGCCAGTCAACACAGACAGTACTGAACTCAATGGAGCAACACTCGGACTCAGGCCTGCTCAGCTTAGGTCCCCCAGCTGTTTTTGGACTACAACTCCCATAATCCTCAGCGACAGTGGCCAATAGCCAGATTATGGAGTTGTAGGCCAACTTCTGCAGGATGGCCAAAATTGAGCAGTCTTGCTCTGACTTGTGTAAGGCAGCTTTCTCCATTCAGCACTGTGCAGGTTCTGCAAGAGCTTGAAAAGAGTCTCCAGTCCTGAGGCTGAATCTCTTTCCACAATTCAAGCTTTTTAAACCTCTTTTCTCTGCTGTGCGGATCTTCCTTGATCTTCATTAAAGCTTTGCCCATCCTTATGGACCAAAGAGCAGGCAGCACACAGCTTGGGATGGGCCTGGCTTGAAGATCACAGTCAGAAGCTAGAGATAAGATAGTGGGCAGGAAGAACAGGGCTAAATAAAAGACTGGAGCTGGAAAGGGGGAAGATCAGAGGATTGAAGCCAAAGGCTACAGCTGACTCTGAAGACGTTAAAATGTCCCCAGTTGCACCAGTGAGTGCCTTGGATATTCAGACAGGCACGGGGGTGGGGGGTGTCCTTAAGTGAGGCCAGCTGTCTAGCAGGTGGGTGGGGGTATGTGGTCTCTCTAATGGGAAGAGCAAGCTCCAGTTGCCACTCAAGAGGTGTGTTCATTGCAAAGTCATGCCTGGTGCCAAAAGCTTGTGCAGAGAACAGCTCCTCCCAGGGGCATAGCAAGGTTGGAGTGGGCCCAGAGACAAGATTTTAAAATCCACCCCCCCACTGAAGCTCAGCTCCTGAAGTAAAGAAATCTTAGATGAGGCTGAATAGTGGTAACAAAAAGCATAGTAATATAACACAGCTATGTGCCACAATAGAACTTCATCCTAAATTATGTTTTAAAAGGTTTTGTAAATTGTGGAAGATGCAAGTCATCTAATGGTACTAGAGAAAGAGATGCGGTTCTGGTAGATCCAGGTCTTAACACCCACATCAATTTCGGAGGATGAATACAACTGAAGGAAGCCCGGGCGGGTGAGTGGCTGGGGGAGTCAGTCATGTGACTTGCCTCTGGAGGGCCCCCCAAGGCAGTGGGCCCCCAGACAACTGTCTCCCCTTGCCCTATGATAGTTACGCCCCTTGCCTCCTCCTCCTTCCTAAAAGAGGTCTCCCTCAGTCGCTGGGTGTAGGTGGTTCCTGACTGCTTTCTTCCTGAAGCTCTGCTTCCTATGCTTATATGTGGTTTCTCCTCTGTGAGATTTTTTTTTTTTTTAATATAGTGAAAAATAAGATGTATCCTCTGAATGAAGCTCTTTCTGTACACTTAGCACTGAGATAGTTTCCACACGTCCTGAGGGCCCCCAAATCCTCTTTAGTCTGTCCTGGATGGTGTGGTCCATGTGCCACACTGCCAGCCTAGCAGCCAAGTGTGATCGTGACCTGCACTGGAGGCTTTAGAGTGAGGAAAGAAATATTTGGAACGGTAATATGTTG
Source organism: Hemicordylus capensis (assembly GCF_027244095.1). Taxonomy (NCBI): domain Eukaryota; kingdom Metazoa; phylum Chordata; class Lepidosauria; order Squamata; family Cordylidae; genus Hemicordylus; species Hemicordylus capensis. The sequence goes on along the minus strand of NC_069658.1, from coordinate 232,882,608 downwards.
TGTGTTAAAATGTTTCTGCTAATGCATATTGGCATAAATATACCTGTTTTATATCCCTACATTCTTGTGAGTTCAGTTGCTGTTTGTGCCCTCAAGAAGAACCCACGTGTTAAAAATACTGCGTGTGTCATGGTGTGTGTGTGTGTGTGTGTAGGGGGATGATGCTTAACTTAGGGGTGGGGGGTGTCTCCAAAGGCTCCAAAATTACCTAGGTGCCCCTCTGGGGCGGATGTGTGTGTCTGTGGTTCGACTGACCTCAAATAAAACCACAGATTTTGATTCGTGCGCACTCCTAGTCTGCATGCAAATCTTCAGCTTTGCTACAGCCTTTCCCCAGTCACTGGGGCTTCTTGCAGCCCCCAGCAATTTCCCACTTAGCAGCCGCCTCCTGCCGTTTTGCCCCGTCCCTTTTCTGGGCATCCCTCCCACCACCTTGCATCTTGCCTTCCAGTGCGTTTTTACAACCACCCAATCCCTTGATGAAAGGAAAATGTGTGTGTCTATTGGGCGGGCTGGGACTTTTCCCAACAGAAAGACGCGTATATATAGCAGAAACCTCCCACACAGGCATTGATCAGGCCGCACTCTAGGAATCTAGACTCTCCCTCTCTTTAACCCTTAAAGCGAATCTGCTCCGGAAGCAAAAAGGGAGGCGATCTGACTTTCCTCTTCGCTCTGCAAAAACTGCAGACGAAAGAGCAGCGGGGAGACATTTGCTCCGGGCGATTTTTGCAAAAACAGGAGCTCATTGGATAGTGGATCTATCCTGGCGCTCTTTTCCTTCCTCTCGCCGGTCTTTTCAAGCATCCGTCCCGCTGGCCACATCCCTTTACCAGCTTTACCTACGTTCCTTTGCCTGCACCTTGAGTCCAACACTCTCCAGCGCGTTCTGGAGGAAACTGATGCTGATGCTGCAGGTGAGAAAGTCATTGAGGGGGTGCGGAGGCGGAGCGTGGAGGAATGGGGCAGGAAGCCATTCTAGAGACCCCTCAGATGATCGAGCCTCTTTCGAGGGGCTGTCCCGCTTTACCTGCCACATTCTGCCAAAGATGGAGCAACACTGGGGTACTTCCTGGCTAGAGGGATTTTTCTTGCAGGGCTGGTGGGGAAATTTCACTGGGGAAAATTTAATGCGGAATCTTGCTGATGTTCTATTATGGACCCCGCCAACATGCTCATTTTCTCCAGGGGCATTGCTAGGAGTTTAGTACCTGCCACCCTCTGATTTGAGCCTAGCAGCTGAGTTGGTGCTGGCCTGGTCTTGAGACAGAGGGCCCCCTGAAACCCAGACACACACACACACATAGTGCAGCTGCTTTCTCTTTGCCTTGCAATTGTATGGAAAGAGAAGGGACAGCCTGTGGATGAGGAAATGGGAAGAAGGCAGTGGATGCCATCCCTGGCCATTCGCATCACAGGTGCACTCAGCAGGACAGAGGCACAAGATGTAGGAAGGAGTAAGCTCCATTGCAGCAAGGTACCAGAAAGGAAGATTGCATGAAAAGGCTTTGGATTGTGAAGTTATGGGAAGAGCAAGAGGTAGCACTTGGCCTCTGGGTTGATGAATTTGATGAATCCAGTACTAAACTGTGTGAATTTTTCAACTGTATAGTACTCTTCCTCCAACTTGCTTTTTTGTGTGGTTTTGTTTATATTAATGAAATGGAGGGAGGAAATGTTTTGTGAGGGAGGTTGTAAAGTGTGTGTTCTTATCAGGAGTTCTCTCTGATTCAAAGGATTTGTTTTCTTTTCCTCAAGGAGAAGCAAAGTTTTTGTAGGTGAATTTTGCACTTGTTTGGAGAAAACAAAACTTCCTTGGCGACAAAGACTTCTTGGCTGTGTGAAATTCACCATTGGACCTTCTGGCTGTGTTGTGAATTTCGTTTGAAGTCAAAGAGAAAATGGATTTGCAAAGCCCAGCAAGTAATGAATTAGGGAAGGGAGCAGAAAAGGGTCCTCCAGACATCTGGTCTGGAAGTGACAGGGAATTCTGGGGACAAGCTGTGCAGAAGATGTTGTGTGAGGACACCACCAGCTCAGACATCCAGCAATGGAGATTTAGGCAGTTCTGCTATCAGGAGGCTGCTGGACCTCGAGAGGTCTGCAGCCGAATCCACCACCTTTTCCGTCAGTGGCTAAAGCCAGAAAGGCACACCAAGGCTCAGATCCTGGACCTGGTGATCCTGGAACAATTCCTGGCTGTTCTCCCGCTGGAGATAGAGAGCTGGGTCAGAGAATGTGGAGCGGAGACCAGTTCCCAGGCAGTGGCCCTGGCAGAAGGTTTCCTCCTGAGCCAGGCAGAGGGCAGGAAGCAGGAAAAGCAGCAGGTGAGAGCATTTGATACAGGTACTTCCAAGGGGTATAGAATGAGTGGGACACACAGAGTTGGGTGTTCCAATAGTGCTGTTTTTTAAATCTTTCAGTCTCTTTAAATAGAAATAATGTGGTTGAATTGTATTCATAAAAGCAAAAAACCTTTGTTTTTCAGGGACTGTGATGGGTTCAGCTATATCTGAACTCAAAAAATGAGGGAATTTGATGGCCTTTGATGTTCATGCCATAGGGACATGAAACCTGATGTCCACTCTAAGATATTTTGTCTGGCCACAGAAGGTTCAAAGTTTCCTCCCTGGCATCTCCAAGATAGGGCTGAGAGAGATTCCTGCCTGCAACCTTGGAGAAGCCGCTGGCAATCTGTGAAGACAATACTGAGCTAGATAGATCAATGGTCTGACTCAGTATATGGCAGCTTCCTATGTTCCTATGCCACCTTAAGTGGCGTAGTGGGGAAATGCTTGACTAACAAGCAGAAGGTTGCCGGTTTGAATCTCCGCTGGTACTGTATTGCTCCCTGCAACCTTGGAGAAGCCACTGCCAGTCTGGGTAGATAATACTGAGCTAGATGGACCTATGGTCTGACTCAGTATATGGCAGCTTCCTATGTTGTACTGAAGATGCCATAGGGACATGAAATTTTATTTTATTTTAATATCCTAAAAATGAATGAATGAATGAATCCATTCCTTTCTTAATCAGTCTCCCTTTCCCTCCACTTCAGGAACAGAGGAAGTTAGCCAAAGCAGCCACTGATCTTCCAAAGGCACAGAAGGCTCCATCAGACACCAGACAGAGGCCGTTTTTCAGGTGGATTGTGCCGGAAGGCAATGGAGGTACCATTTCCTTAGGTAAAGAGGAATGGGGTGTCTTTCATCTCAGCCTTCCTCTCTCCTAAATCTGTGGACAGCTTTTTTGTTCCCCTTGAGCCTGGGAGTGTGGAAGATGCTTCTCTCCTGTCTCTTTCATGTGTTTAGTGGTCTCAGACTATCACTCCAAAGCAAATCTCTTTCCCCTATTCATTTATTTCATTCATTAAATTAACAGCTGTGTATTCTATAGCACTTTATCAGTTAGTTTAAAAAGAGCTCTTTGAAATGGGATAGGAGAGCATCTGCAATTGTTCCCAAACGCGATGTAGAGCCTGACTGATTGATTTCACTGTAGGTGCGGGAATACAATATACCTAAAAGCATAAAATGTTTTTCCGCCTTCCTTGTTTCCCTCACAGGCAATGAAATGACTCTGGCGACTCCTCCTAGCCCTTCTCCTCTTGTTGGTGGAGTGGAAAGGGTTGCTATGCAGCCACCTGATCAGGTAGGAGAACCACCATTGAAGGAAGCAGGCCTCATCTCTCTCTACGCCTGAAAGAACCACTCTCTTTAGGCCTGCAAGATCCCCTTTCTCTTCCCCTTTCCCCCCAACATTCCCATTAGGAAGATGTTGAAAGGTGTGGAGGAAGCGTTGGATCCTGCAGAAGAACATGCAGCCAATCCTTTCACCACAATATCTGGGTAGAGAAAGTGTTTTGTTTTGTTTTTGTCTTTCAGAGTATGGTGACCCTTGAGGAGGTGGTTGTGTGTTTCTCCGAGGAGGAGTGGGCTCTGCTGGATCCTGGCCAAAGGGCTCTGCACAGGGAAGTCATGGAGGAGACTTCTGGGCATCTGGCCTGGCTGGGTAAGGCTCCCTCTTTCCCTCGACTGATGAATGTGGAAAGCAGGAATTGCAGCCATTGCTGCTCTCTATCAATGCACTGTGGGGATGTGCTGGAGGGCATCAATGGCTGGTCCATGTTCCTTGGATATTCAACGCATTCAACTAATGGAAAAAACCTTTGGTTTACAGGGATAGTTATGGGTGTGGCATGCCAAAAAGTGAGTAAATCCAATGGCTCATGATGTTTATAATGTGTGGGCAAGAGATCTGATGTCCAGTCTGAGATATTGTACCGGCCCTACAAAATCATTTTGTTTTTTAAAGATGCTTTTATTAGTGTTATATACAGAAACAGAAAGGTTACATCTCTGAGAATCCAACAAAACGAGTTAACGTACAAGGTCTTATCCATCAGAACCAAGACATAAGAAAAATACAGTGGTATTAATATAAAATCTTTAACTGGGTATCAGAAGCTATCAATAAAAGAATCTTGAACCCTAACCCTAGAGAAAAACAAAAGACAAAAAAACCTGCCCCAACCTAGTTGATCATCCTTCTATCAGGCACTCTAAGGAGGAGAGAACCAATCCAACTATGACATACAAAATAGCGGCCCTACAAAATCATAACTATGGAAACACAATTTGGCTAGGTCCACCATGCTCTAATCCACCACCTGTGTAGTCTGGTGGCAACAACACTAGCTGTGGATTAGTGTTGCAGCAGCGCTTAAGAAGAACCTGACAAAAGAAAAGCAAACCCTGTTTGGATTCAACAAGATATCAAAAATCAAGAAATAATCCAAATACTGTATGCTAATGTTTTACTATAATAATAGTGATAGAACTGAATGGCTGAAAACTATCTGGAACTATATAAATATAATAAATCCAAATCAATAAAATATATCTATATATCTCAATAAAGTTTGTGAAGGATGATTGAGAAGGTTATTAAGATTAGGCAACATGTGCCTCTGAGCATATGCTAAGTGCTGTTACCTCAGCAGGCAATAATCAGCACAATTTGGGACTAATTGTGCTGATCATTGTGGTCACACTCCAGAGGCCAACACAGAAATGAATCCACAGGCAATGAAAACCAATCAGATATACAAATCAGTTTGCACACATTATTCACATTTATTAATACCTATTTTCCCCACCCCATACACACATATATATAAACACTGTAGTTTAATCCCCTCAGAAGACTGTTTTCCATGAGGGTGAAAGCAAATCCCTTCCAAAGGAGGAGTCTCAAAGGGATGGGTATCCCACAAGTTGGATAAGGAAGCACATTCTCGGCCTGTCTGCAGTTTCAGGCCTCAGTCCCCAACTTAGTGCTGCCCCTACAGCGGGTTGATAGCAGAAAGCTGCCACCCTCTTCTCCTCGCAGTCTCCTCCACTCTTGGCCTTCTCTCCGACTGTGCTGACCCTCCTAGTCCCAGGCAGTCCCCCTGCCTCCCCCAACGCAGCCCCTGCTGCTGCATCCCAGTGGCGGGGAGTTGGAAGATCACTTGCCCTCCCTGCTTTTGTCTGAGGGGAGGTGGAGCATTCGGACAGGCTGACTTGGTCTCTTGGAAGATTTGCTGTTTCTGGAAGGGCAAAGCCTCTCGTCTGTCTGTGTCTTGTCTCCAAAGGAAGACTTGCAGTTTACACAGCCGGGCTCTTTCCTTCCTTCCTTCCTTCCTTCCTTCCTTCCTTCCTTCCTTCCTTCCTTCCTTCCTTCCTGGCTGGAAGAAGGGGAAGAGCCTTGTGTTGAGGCCTCCCAGGAAGACGACAGAGGGGCAGGTAGCAGCTTTGCGGTGTGGTGGGAAACTTGGTCAGGCTGATTGCGCCGTGATTCCTCCTCCTTTCTGCCTCATTGTCACCCACATGGGGGAGAGAGAGGGGTCAGTAATATTTGAGGGGAAAGGGGGAGCTTATAATGATGGCAAGGCTGTATCCACATTGTGTGGGAAGTGCCTATGCAATTCCATATCTTATGGAGCACGTGGCTGCCAGCTTAAGGGAAGAGCAAAACTGACATATGGCAACAGGCTAATGGTACCTGCCTAGATCTGTCTCAGGAGTAAGTCTTTTCTAGGATTCTGTCCACACCAGAGTTAACCGGACTTCCCTCATGCAGCTTGTCTCTTTGTTCTTGTAGGTGACCAGAGGGGGAGCAAAAAAGGGGGTGCACCATTGCAAAGGAAAACTGGAGCAGAAAGTCAGAGGAAGGAGAAGGTCGCTTCTGAAGGGGAAGATTCTCATTCAGTTCCAATCCAAGAAGAATGTCCCCGGGGAAAGAAACGGATTAAGATCCCTCCACAAGGAAACATCTTAACTAATGAATCGCATCTTAGTTTACATCAGATAATTCATACAGGAGAGAAACCATATCAATGCTCTGAGTGTGGGAAGAGTTTCAGCCGTTCCTTTAGCCTTACGATCCATCAAAGAGTCCATACAGGAGAGAAACCTTATACGTGCTCAGAGTGTGGAAAGAGCTTCAGTCACAATTCAGCCTTTAATTACCATCAAAGAGCCCATAGAGGAGAGAAACCTTTTACCTGCTTAGAGTGTGGAAAGAGCTTCAGTCACAACCAAGCCCTTACTTACCATCAACGAGTGCACACAGGAGAGAAACCATATACATGCTCAGTCTGTGGAAAGAGCTTCACCCAGAGCTCAAATCTTATTTCTCATCAAAGAATCCACACCGGAGAGAAACCATATACATGCTCAGTCTGTGGAAAGAGCTTCAGTAGCAAGTATGGACTTTCTTACCATGAAAGAATCCACACCGGAGAGAAACCATATACATGTTCAGAGTGTGGAAAGCATTTTAGTCACAGCCAAGCCCTTATGTACCATCAAAAAGTCCACACGGGAGAGAAACCATATACATGCTCAATGTGTGGAAAGAGCTTCAGTCACAAGTATGGGCTTGCTTCCCATCACAGAATCCATACAGGAGAGAAACCATATACATGCTCAGAGTGCGGAAAGAGCTTCAATCACATTTCAGCCTTTACTTACCATCAAAGAATCCATACAGGAGAGAAACCATATACATGCTCAATGTGTGGAAAGAGCTTCAGGCACAATTCAGCCTTTACTTGCCATCAGAGAATCCATACAGGAGAGAAACCATATATATGCTCCAAGTGTGGAAAGTGTTTCAAGCAGAAAGGCCACCTTTCTATCCATCAAAGAATCCACACAAGAGAGCAACAATGTAAGTACTAAGAGTATAGAAAGAGTTTCTTTCTGGAATAAATATTGTTTTTTAAAAAATAAAAAATAAAAAATAGAATTCACCTAGGAGAGAAACCATATAGTTGTTCAGAAACAGCCTTCTTCTTGAAGCTCCTCCTATCAGGTACCAACCATACCCAGATTTTGAGAAGACCTCTTCTGGGAAAGGAGAGGAGCTGGTCTCTGTACAAGCCTTTTGCACCAACCAAGATTTTGCAGTGAGTGCTATTCCTAAGGGACAACTAACATTTGCACTTCCCATGGGGAGGGACCAGGTAACTACACATCCAGGTTCTGAGCTTCATTTTAAGAACCTCCTTCACGGCCTTTGGGACCGCAGGACCACTAGCAATATGGGATCAGCACTGAGGTCCAGTACCAGAGGAGGCGTGCCTGCCTGGATGCCCAAGGCCTCCCTTACATCTGGCCGCCTCTGAACTAGTTCCAGGAAGGGATGGAACTTCTCTTAAGCTCCTCAGTATCAGTCTGGCATTCAAAGGTGCAACACAGTTCTATGCTGTGATCTCCTCCAGAGCTGTTGTTCCCTTTTCCAGTTCCTCCTCCCCTTTTTATTCTTAGCCTTTCACTTAATCTCCTTCTTCCTGCCTCCCACCTTTGTTTCAGTTTCTCACCTTGATATTCAAGCCAGGCTCACACCTTGAGTTGTGTAATACCTGCTTTACCTCTGATGTGTCACAGGTATGGACAAGGGCAACTTAATAAACAACAAGGAATCTGGACAGGAGAGGAAAGATGTGGAAAAGTTGGGCTGTGGAAAGAGGTTCAGCTTCAGGATGCTCCTTTCTACCCATTGTAGGACCTCCACAGAGCTGAATGTAGGACCTGCCTTATTCCTCATCAAGCCATTGGTCCATTTAGGTCTTTATTGCCTAGGTTGACTGGCAGGGACCTTCCATGGTTTTAGACAGAAATTGTGTACTTCCCAAGCCCTACCTGGAGATGCTGCTAGGAACTGAAAGAAGAAACTTCTGCATGCAAAGCAGATGCTTTGTGAGTGAGCTACGGCCACATCCCTGGTACAAAAAAAGATCTGTCAAGCACCTGGCAGCCTTCAAAATGGGACTTGTATGTTGCACATGGCTTCATGGGGCACACACTGTGCAGGACTGGGCTAAAGTCACTGGCTATATTTTGTAAGGAAAGAGAGGGGAACTGGGGAAAGAACTGCTTCTTACTCTCATCCATTCATGGTTTGGGAAAGTCTGGAGGGATCTGGCTTGTAGTGGCCTGGCTCAGGGGTAGAAAGATTGATGCAGGGAACGGAACTGGGCTATAATTTGCTTCCTCTCCCTATTCATTCATTGCGATCATTGATCAGACAGACGTACATACAAACCAATAATACTACATTCAGGTAAGAATTTGGTCATACAGAGTACACCAACAAAGAAGCCTTTTGGAGCGGCATCTAAGAAGTAAGGCCAGAAGTTAGTTGTTGGTGGATCTTGACAGCAGCTGCCCACAATCTGGCAACATGGTGAGTGATAGTAGGTTTCTTATCTGCAAGGAGGAGTGCGGCATAAAATCCAGCCGTTCTACCGGGGAAGTGTGATAATGTGAATAATAAGATTGCATCAACTATCATTATAAAAAGAGCAAAACAACAGCTCATGGTGGCAAGCCAAGTTGGACCACCAGCCTGACTTAGGCAAAGGCAGCTTCCTAAGTCTGTATGTAACTCTGACTGCGTTCCCAGCAAGTGAATGATGGAAGAGAATGAGGGGAAAGGCTCTTAATGTGAAGTTGTTGGTTAGAGAACAGCAAGGGAGACACTTGGTCTTTGTCGGTCATATGAAGCGAACCCATCAGAAAATGAATGCCTCACATTCACATTGTGTTTATGTTTAAGTATGTAAGCTTTTGAGTTATGCAAAATTCTTCCTCAGATGACACGTAGCCTGTTTCACTTCTATATTACACCTTCTTAGACAGCTCTTTTTATTTACTGAATCTGTTCTTTATGGTGTAGTGGCTAGAGTGCTGGACTAGGACCTGGGAGACCCAAGTTCAAATCCCCATTCAGCCATGAGACTTGCTGGGTAACTCTGGGCCAGTCACTTCTCTCTCAGCCTAACCTACTTCACAGGGTTGTTGTGAGGAGAAACTCAAGTATGTAGTACACCGCTCTGGGCTCCTTGGAGTAAGAGTGGGATATAAAATGTAAAATATATTTTAAAAATAAAATAAAATATCTGATCTTTTCTGATGAGTTGGTTTTTCTTGTTAATAAATATTTGAAATGAAGTTCCTAAGACCTTAGTTGTTTATGGAATCCTGTGATTAAGTCATGAGCTGAGGTAATTTATCCCTATCTAACCCTGAGAGATGGCAGCACAGATATTTCTTTTCCCCTCCCAATGTTGCTCTACAGGAACTGGTATTCCTTGTCATATTAAGAACCTAAGAACAGCCCTGCTGGATCAGACCCAAGGCCCATCTAGTCCAGCATCCTTTTTCACACAGTGGCCCACCAGATGCCGCTGAAAGCCTACAGGCAGGAGTTCAGGCCATGCCCTCTAGGGATGGCGCACACACAGGCAATACTTCCGGCCAAGAACAGGGGAAAGGGTAGCAGGGAGGTATGCTACCGCTCCATGGATTTTGCTAAAAATGGAGCGCCGGCAGGGGAAAAGCGGCGGAAGGGGAAAGTGCACCCTCCCCAGCCCTTAAAGAGGCACCACCACCACCCCGGCACTGGACCGCACCTCCCCGCTTCCATTCACATCACTAATGCCCTCTCATTCTGTTACTCCCCTGCAACTGGTAGGAGGTGGCCTATAGCCCTCAGACTAGCAATAGCACTTACGTTTATAGCACTTAGCACTTACATTTACATTTATATACCGCTCTATAGCTGGAAGCTCTCTCAGACTAGTAGCTGTTGACAGACCTCTCCTTCATGAAGTTATCCAAACCCCTCTTAAAGCCATCCAGGTTGTTGGCTGTCACCACATCTTGTAGCAGAGAATTCCACAAGTTGATTATGCGTGGTGTGAAAAAGTACTTCTGTTTGTTGGTCCTAGATTTCCCGGCAATCAATTTCATGGAATGACCCCTTGTTCTAGTGTTATGTGAGAGGGAGAAGAATTTCTCTCTATCCACTTTCTCCGCTCCATGAATGATTTTATAGACCTCTCTCATGTCTCCCCGCAGTCATCTTTTTTCTAAACTAAAAAGCCTCAGGTGTTGTAGCCTTGCCTCCATAAGAAAGGTCCTCTAGGCCCCTGATCATCTTCGTTGCCTTCTTCTGCACCTTTTCCAGTTCTACAATGTCCTTTTTTAGATGCGATGATCAGAATTGTATGCGGTACTCCAAGTGTGGCCGCACCATAGATTTCTATAAGGGCCTTATACTTAGTATTTTTATTTTCAGTCCCCTTGTTTCCACAGAGTAAGGATGCATTGCATGAAGTATAATGGATGGATGCACACACTAAGCAGCTCTCTAGTTGATCACTTTCAATGGGTAACCTTAAGGAGAGACTAAGAAAACACACACATGCTTTCTCTCTGAATAGTAGTTGCTGGGATCCAAATATAGGGGAAGAGTGTTGCCCTTGTTTATTACTTAGAATATTTATATGCTGCGTTTCAACAAAAACAAAAAGTTCTCAAAGACTTTTACATAGGAGAAGGTAGGAGAAGACTGAAAGGACTGGCAACCTAAAAAGTAATATAAGGCACCCCACCATCCCAGAAGGGTGCTGTGCTAGGGTTGAATAGGGGCAGTTTTTCTCCTTGATCATTGCAAGAGTGCCACCACTTTAGAGGGTGTCTCCTTGCCCAGTTAGTAGGGATTATGTCCTGGTGCTGAAGCTTCCCAGAGACATTTATTTGACAACCACTGCAAACAGAGTGCTGGACCCAATGAGGACTAGTAACATACCCAAGACTGCAAACTGCAAACAAAGGAGAAGTCAGGTTTCAGCTCCAAGGAACACAATCTCTCCTTACATGGACTGGGGTAGTCCCCCACCTCCACTTTTGTCCTTGAGATGAAGATGCAGCAAGTTGTGTGGATGGAACAGGAAGTGGCATCTGGTCATCCTGTATGCTTTTGCTGGCCTTTCCAGTGGATCCTTTGGTGGTGCAATGCAATGCAATGCAATGTTGCAATTCCATTGGCTTCTATCTCAGCTTCTTTTGCTTTTTCAAAAATGGTTGGCGGAGACCTTGGCAGGGCCACAGGAAACCCTCAGAAACTGCCCCAAATGACCATCCATTCATTTAGCCCAGTTTTTCTTCTGGCAGGCTTCCTGTGCCTTCAGTTTTTTGTTCTACAGCAGACAGAGATTCATCAGGTGTATCTGCTCTGGTTGAAACCATTTCATGGAACAGGGGAAGGTGAAATTTTCATATTCTCCTTTGCATTTGTGTGTGTGTAGTTAAGCTAAAATTTAACCACACATTTTTAACCACACTTTTAAAATGTACATTTGTTTGCCATATTTCCAAGTATGAAGCTTTTGATTTTGAATATATTTTTGTGTAAAATTAACATGTTCATGTTCAGTGTCTCATGAGAAAATAACTGATTTTGTGCTAATGAGCATGAACTGTCTGCTTGGCTAAGCAGGGTCTGCCTCTGTTTGCATTTGGATGGCAGACGACATGTGAACATTGTAAGATATTCCCCTTAGGGGATGGGGCCATAGCTTAGTGATAGAGCATCTGCATGCTTGCATGCAAAAATTCTTAGGTTCACTCCTTAGCATCTCTTTGTAGGGCTAGGAGAGATTCCTGCCTGAAACCTTGGAGAGCCACTGCCAATACTGAGCAAGATGTATCAATGGCCTGACCTGGTACACTTTCTATATGTAATTTTATACGATTTTTTAAAAAGTCCTTCCATTTAAGAGAAGATTTAGGGCACTTTCAAATCAACTTGTTTCAAAACACATGAACATTGTAAGTTAAGGCTCCCATATGCTTTGCCCTGTAACTAGCAAAAAAAATTATGTGAGAATCACATAATCTCATAGATTATGCTTTCTTACAGATTAAGTTCTATACAGCCACACTTTCCCTTGGTCTTAAAACCAGTCAGTGGCATGTGGGATTTGTTCAGGCAGAAAATCAACAGATGAAGCATACCCAAACACTTGTTTTAAGATACAGCCAATGGATTTCTGCCTGATACAGCCCTCAGAATGTTCCCCTACTATGGCAGCAACCATGGTGAATGTCTACAGGTCCCATTTCCTCAATCACTTGCCCAAGGAGCCAAGTTTAGTCAATTTTGCAAAAGGTCATAGGAAAGTGAGTGAACAGAAAGTGAGTGTATCTGAGTGAACAGTGGAAGTGTTTGGCGGTCACCTTCCTTCTGCTATTCCATTCTGCCTTCAGTTCCCATTTAAGCACCTCAGTTTGGGTAGCCATTTCTCTAGCACACACATGAACCCCTGAAATAGGGTCAAACAAAAATTATACAAACACAGTTGTACTTTAGATCCTTAAAAGGCAGAGGATATAATGGGTTAAACCCTGTTAAAAGTGTGTGTGGGTGGGGGAAGAGATAAGCTCAAGGAATTTAAGAGATGCAGCTTGCTAATCACTTGATAGAGATCCTCATGATGAATTTCTACAATCTCTACAAATGGACTGCTAAGAGAATATGCCATCAATACCATGCAATCAATATGTATTCCTACAGCATCCAACTGTACATTTGAAATAAACTGCAGTGGATTTTCGAGACACTTTCAGCCCTGCAAGGATATGGAGGTTGCAGAGAAGCTAAATGAGTTCTTTGTGTCTGTCTTCGTGGCAGAGGATACAGAACATATACCTGTTCCTCTATATAGGCTTTTCAGGGATGGAGGCTAAAGAACTGAGTCAGATAGAAGTGACAAGAGATGATGTTCTAAACTGTCTGGAAAAACTAAAAACTAACAAATCTCCAGGGCCGGATGGCATCCATCCAAGAGTCCTCAAAGAACTCCAGTGTGAAATTGCCGACCTCCTTGCTAAAATATATAACATATCCTTGAAATCGGGCTCTGTGCCAGAGGACTGAAAAGTAGCCAATGTAACACCGATTTTTAAAAAGAGATCCAGGGGTGATCCAGGAAATTACAGACTGGTTAACTTAACGTCCATTCCAGGCAAATTGATGGAAAGCATCCTCAAGGATAAAATTGTAAAGCACATAGAAGAACCAGCATGGCTTCTGCAAAGGTAAATCTTGCCTCACCAACCTTTTGGAGTTCTTTGAGAGTGTCAACAAGTGTGTGGATCAAGGTGATCCAGTTAACATAGTATACCTGGACTTCCAAAAAGCTTTCGAACAAGCTTCTCATCAAAGACTCCTGAGGAAACTTGGCAGTCATGGGATAAGGGGACTGCTAACTGGTTGAAAGACAGGAAACAGAGGGTAGGTATAAATGGTAAGTTTTCACAATGGATGGAAGTTAGAATTGCGGTCCCCCAGGGATCTGTACTGGGACCGCTGCTTTTTAATTTATTCATAAATGATCTAGAAGTAGGGGTAAGCAGTGAAGTGGCCAAATTGGCAGATGATACCAAACTCTCTTGGGTAGTGAAATCCAAAATGGATTGTGAGGAGCTCCAAAAGGATCTCTCCAAACTGGGGGAGTGGGCGACAAAATGGCAAATGTAGTTCAATGTTGGCAAGTGTCAAGTGATGCATATTGGGACTAAAAATCCCAACTTCAAGTATACGCTGATGGGATCTGAGCTGTTGGTGAATGACCAGGAGAGGGATCTTGGGGTCGTGGTGGACAGCTCGTTGACAGTGTCGACTCAATGTGTGGCAGCTGTGAAAAAGGCCAATTCCATGCTAGAGATCATTAGGAAGGGGATTGAAAACAAAACTGCTAATATTATAATGCCCTTATACAAAATGATGGTGCAGTCACACCTGGCGTACTGTGTACAATTCTGGCCACCACATCTAAAAAAGGACATTGTAGAACTGGAAAAGGTGCAGAAGAGGGCAACCAAGATGATCAGGGACCTAGAGCACCTTTCTTAAGAGGCAAGGCTACAACATCTGGGGCTATTTAGTTTAGAAAAAAGATGACTGTGGGGCAGGGGCGTAACTACAATTAGGCAGGGGGAGGCCGTTGTCTTGCGGCCCCCCGCCTTGGGGGGGGCCCCCTCAGAGGCTCTCCCCCACCCGATCTTCCTTTTGAAATCATTAAAAATATATATTTATCCTCCTTGTTCTGGCGCCGCCCGCTATTTGCTTGTTGTTAGTCTCCACCCAGCGCCTACCCGATCTTCCGTTTGTGGACGGTGGGGAGGGAATCGCCTAAGGCGTGTTTACTCACAGGTGATACTAAACCACCTGCCTCGTTTGCATTACAGACATATAGAAACTAGGGATGTGCACGGTCCAGAGAAGTCCGGACCGGCACCGAAGGGGGGCCTTGTTTTTAGGGCGGGGAGGGCTTGCTTAGCCCTCCCGCCTCCTTGCCCCCGCCAGCGCCCGTATTTAACATTATAGGGGCGCTGGAAACCAGCCGCCCCCCCCCCGCCGCCGCCACCACCGCCGCCGCGAAATCACTCTTAAAAACATCCAGCCCTCCCTCCCTCCCAGCGGGTAGACCGGCGGGTAGACCGGGCCTTTCCCGGCGGGTAGACCGGGCCTCCGGAGAACGGCGTGGTTTGCGGCGCGCGCATGCGCGCGCGCGCAAGCCACCATTCTCCCGGAGGCCTTCCTAGCGAGAGGAGCTCTGTGCCGGAGCTCCTCTCGCTTAGTATCTACCGACCGGGTGAGCGACTGGGTGGGTGGGTGGGTGGGCGGGCGGGCGGGCAGCTAGCTGGGAGGGAGGGAGGGCTGGATGTTTTTAAGAGTGATTTCGCGGCGGCGGCGGTGGCGGCGGCGGGGGGGGCGGCTGGTTTCCAGCGCCCCTATAATGTTAAATACGGGCGCTGGCGGGGGCAAGGAGGCGGGAGGGCTAAGCAAGCCCTCCCCGCCCTTAAAGATATACCCCCCACCCGGACCCGAACCAGCCCAGTCCGAACCGGTCCGGCAGTTCGGCCATTCTTTGGAATGGCCGCCGGACCGGTTCGGGCACACCACTAATAGAAACCAGGTTTGACGCAAACTTAACGCTTGCTGTTTGTTGATATGCTCGTGTCTTTCAAATAGCTTTTGGCAGCACTGGAGGAAGCAGCTTGGTTTGCTGGATTGCAGAGCAGGTAAATCACACTTGAGGAAAGGAGATATTTAGGCATGGTTGGGGAGTAGTTGGCTGGGCTTCGGGGCTTCCAAGCGAGCAAGCCAACGCTTTTTCCAACTCAAGCAGCTTTCCACAACTGTTAGGTAGGAGGGCAAGTAAGGCTGCAATTCCGTGCCCATTTACCTTACCTGGGAGCAAGCCCCATTGAACTCAATAGGACTGCTGCCTCCTGCCCTGACCCTCCCCGGGTGTCAGTTCTTTTTAGGGCTATATATATTCTAACCTCATTCTGAGTTCTGTCCACCCTTGGGGGGGGCCCTCAGACGCTCTCCCCCACCCAGTGCCTACCCGATCTTCCTTTTGAAGTCATTTAAAAAAAAATTTCGGGGGGGGGAATTAAGAATCTTGTCTCGGGGCCCACTCCAACCTAGTTACGCCCCTGCTGTGGGGAGACATGATAGAGGTATGTAAGATTATGCATGGTGTGGAGAAAGTGGATAGAGAGAAATTCTTCTCCCTCTCACATAACACAAAACCAGGGGTCATCCCATGAAATTGATTGCCAGGAAATTTAGGACCAACAAACGGAAATACTTTTTCACACAATGCATAGTCCACTTGTGGAATTCTCTGCCACATGATGTGGTGACAGCCAACAACCTGGAAGTCTTTAAGCAGGGTCTGGATAACTTCATGGTCTATCAGCAGCTACTAGTCAGAGGGCTATAGGCCACCTCCTGCCTCGGGGTTGGGGTGCGTCTGGGTACCAGTTGCGGGGGAGTAACAGCAGGAGAGAGGGCATGCCCTCCACTCCTGCCTGTAGGCTTCCAGCGGCATCTGGTGGGCCACTGTGTGAAACAGGATGCTGGACTAGATAGGCTTCCTTGGGTCTGATCCAGCAGGGCTGTTCTTAGGTTCTTATGAATTCCTGCTTGCACACATTCTTCCAAAGCCCACTGTCCAGTAGAAAGACTGAGGCAAAGCGCGGGTGCACGAAGCCTTATAAAGTCGGCCTAATATGCAAGATTCTACCAAGCAAAGCCACTCCGAATCCAGAGGAAACGTGTTATTGGGACTTGCAGGGACCTGGAGGGTGGATGACGCCCCGGGGCGGGTCAACTTCGCAGCAGCCCCCTGCAACCTTGCTCCCCCGTCATCAGCTGCCTCCTGCCTTTGTTGCCCCACCTCCTGTTTGGAGAGCTCCGTCTCTCCCCCGCAAGTGCCTTTTGCAGTCGCCCAAAGCAAAGAAGCGTTTGTCGGGATGGGGCGCTTGAATGATCCTTTCCCCACCGGAAGGGAGCAGAGCCGAACTCTCCCACACATGCCTGGCCGAGGCCGCTCTCTAGGAATCTGGACACTCTCTCTTTGAGCCGGAGAGGGATTCTGCTGCTGCTGCCGCCGCCGCCCCGGAAGCCAGGAAAGCTGACCTTCCTCTTCCCAAGCCGAGCTGTTTTGCCGCGGGAGGCATTTGCTCCGGGCGGTTCTTGCAGAAACAGGAGCGCACAGTGGCGAGTGGATGAATCTATCCCGGGGGCGCTTGTCCCTCCTCTCTCGCCGGCCTTTTCAAGCAGCACCCTCCCCACTTGACTCACCTTCCTTCTTGCCTGTCCCTGGGAGTCAGCCCCCTACTCTCCGGCGCGTTCTGGAGAAAGCTGATGCTGAAGCGACAGGTGAGAAATGCATGGGGGTGAGGTGGGGGGGGGAGAGTGGCATGGGGCAGGAGGAGGCGATCCTTGACCTCTCAGCTCAAGCCTCCTCCAAGGGCTCCTCCCTCATCTGCCGCATTCTGTCAAAGACAGAGCAGCACCGGGGCTGACCCCTGCAAACTTGGCAAGAGGCACCTTTTAATGTGGTGATTCTCTTTACTGAGCAGGGGGAGAGTAACTGGCCCCATCCACAGTACCTCCAGTGACTGTTGCTGGTGTCTATCATATGTTTCTTTTAGATTGTGAGCCCTTTGGGGACAGGGAGTCATCTTATTAATTAATTAATTAAATTATTATTTCTCCGTGTAAACTGCCCTGAGCCATTTTTGGAAGGACAGTATAGAAATCGAATAAATAATAATAATAATAATAATAAATAATTTTCTGCTAGAGGGATCTTTCTTGTAGAAGTGAGGAGGACTGGTGGAGCTCTTCACTGGGGAGAATCTGATGTTGGATCTTGCTGATGGTCTGCTACTATCCCATCCCCCAAGGCCCCCCCCCAGATGTCCTTTTTTCCCCAGGGGCATTGTTAGGTACTTAAAAGATCCAGGGTCCAAACCCCCAGCTGCCGCCCCTCCCTCCCATCTTGATCATGAATTCTTTTCATGCTCTCTAAAGAAATACAACTGTCTTGCAGTTCCTGAAGGCATCAATCCCGGGACATCTGTATTACATCTGACATGTTTTGGCCGGTGGTGGTGTTAAGGTCCTATTAGGATTGGGTCCTTGTCTTTGTCTTTAAATCTCATCCCCGTTCATCCATCCTTACAATAATTTACTGCAGCAGTCTTCCTACTGAATAAAACTGGAGGGTTGATTATTGTGTATTAGCATCTCACACCTGAACCTTTAAAGAAAACTGCAGCTTTTTTTGGAGGGGGGGGGAAAGAAGGAATAATACTTTTTTTTTCAGAGAGGTAATCCAACACCTTCTCCTGTGCTGCTATCTGCCACCCTCTGCTTTAAGCCTAGCATCTGAGTTGCTGTTGGTCTCGAGGCAGAGGACCACCCCAAGCTGAAAAAGCCACCCCTAGTGTAGCTGTCTTCCTCTTGCCTTGCACACAAGTGGAAAGGGAAAAGACACAGAGTGGAACAGGAAAGGGGGAGAAAGCACCAGACTCCAACCGCCCCCTCCCCAATAAATTTGTGCATTCAGTAGGGAGGTAAAGGCTCAGGACCTGGGAAGGAGTAACCTCCATCCCAGCAAGTTACTGGAAAGAAAGATTGCATGAAAAAGCTCTGGATTGTGAAGTGAGGGGGAATAGAGGAGGAAGCACAGGCCTCTGGGCTGCTGATGAATGCATCCAGTATTAAACTGTGTGAGGTGTTGAACTTTGCAGAACTCTTCGTCCAACTGTATTTAGAATGGAAGGGAAGGAGAAAATGTTTCTGAAGGAGGTTGTGAACTATATGTTCTTATCAGGACGCTCCCTGATTCATGGGATTCATTTTCCTTTCCTCAGGGGGCAGGAGAGTTTTTTTGTCTGGAGAAAAGAAAACTTCCCAAGAGAAAAAGACTTCTTGGCTGTGTGAAATTCACCATTGGACCAAGGGCATCTTCTGGCTGTGTTGGGAATTTTATCTGACATTCAAGAGAACATGGATTTGCAAAGTCCAGTAAGTAACAGATCGGGGAAGGGAGCAGAAAAGGGCCCTCCACACATCCGGTCTGGAAGTGACAGGGAATTCTGGGAACAAACCGTGCAGAAGATGCTGGGTGAGGACAGCACCAGCTCAGATGTCCAGCAATGGAGATTTAGGCAGTTCTGCTACCAAGAGGCCGCTGGACCTCGAGAGGTCTGCAGCCGAATCCACCACCTTTTCCGTCAGTGGCTGAAGCCAGAAAGGCACACCAAGGCTCAGATCCTGGACCTGGTGATCCTGGAGCAGTTCCTGGCTGTCCTCCCCCCAGAGATGGAGAGTTGGGTCAGAGAATGTGGAGCAGAGACCAGTTCCCAGGCGGTGGCCCTGGCAGAAGGTTTCCTCCTGAGCCAGGCAGAGGCCAAGAGACAGGAAGAGCAGCAGGTAAGAGCGTTTGATCCAGGCAGTTCCAAGGGGCATAGAATGGGAGGGAAACAACCAGCTGGTGTTCTGATGTTTTTATCTTTCAGTCTCTTTAAATAGAAATTGTGGTTAAATTGTTTGCATCAAAGCAAAATTAACTTTGTTTTTCAGAGATTGTTATGGGTGTGGCAGCTCCAAGTGAACTCCCCCAAAGCAAGGAAATTCGATGGCCTTTGATGTTCACACCGTGGGGAATATGAAACATGATCATAATCATGGAAACACAATTTGGCTAGGTCCTCCATGCTTCAATCCATTACCTGCATAAGCTGGTGGCAACAGCCACATCTAGGGATTAGTGTTATTCTGAAGTTGAAGAAGAATATGGTAATATGTGCCTGAGCATAGGGTGGGTGCTGTTGTCTCAGCAGGCAAGGACTACAATTGCACAGTTAGTAGAAGAGAACTAATGGAGGGCATAGCCAAATTGTATTCCCATGGTTATGATTCTGTAAAGCTGTACAATATCTTGGACCGGACATCAGGTCTCATGCCCGATGGCAGGAACATCATGGGCCATCAATATCCTCACTTTCTGGAATTCAGAAGGAGCTGCCACACTTGGAACTAAAGCTGTAAACCAAAGATTTATTCTTTAATTAATTTTGCTCACTTTTTAAAATTGGCTCCCACATGTACCACACTTAATATAAGTGCACAGAACTATGGTGCAGCCACACCTGGAGTACTGCATACAATTCTGGTCACCACATCTAAAAAGGACATTGTAGAACTGGAAAAGGTATAGAAGAGGGCAAGCAAGATGACCAGGGGCCTAGAGCACCTTCCTTATGAGGCAAGGCTACAACACCTG
The DNA here is from genome assembly GCF_027244095.1 of Hemicordylus capensis. NCBI lineage: Eukaryota > Metazoa > Chordata > Lepidosauria > Squamata > Cordylidae > Hemicordylus > Hemicordylus capensis. The sequence goes on along the minus strand of NC_069658.1, from coordinate 232,862,618 downwards.
GGGCTTTTTAGTTTAGAAAAAAGATGACTGCCGGGAGACATGATAGAGGTCTATAAAATCATGCATGGTGTGGAGAAAGTGCATAGAAAGAAATTCTTCTCCCTCTCAAATAACACCAGAACCACTAGTCATCCCATGAAATTGATTGCCAGGAAATTCAGGACCAACAAACGGAGGTACTTTTTCACATAATGCATAATCAACTTGTGGAATTCTCTGCCACAGGATGTGGTGACAGCCAACAACCTGGATGGCTTTAAGAGGGGTTTGGATAACTTCATGGAGGAGAGGTCTATCAACAGCTACTAGTCGGACGGCTATAGGCCACCTCCAGCCTCAAAGGCAGGATGCCTCTGAATACCAGTTGCAGGGGAGTAACAGCAGGAGAGAGCGCATGCCCTCAACTCCTGCCTGTGGACTTCTCAGAGGCATCTGATGGGCCACTATGTGAAATGGGATGCTGGACTAGATGGGCCTTGGGCCTAATCCAGCAGGGCTGTTCTTATGTTTTCAGTATGAAGAACATGAAAATACTGCTTTAGTGTGGCCAGGCTTAATAAAGAGGCAGACATGCCTCTTAAAACAAGCCATAAGTTTATTGGGAAACATGTTAAATATAGAAAACTTCTATATAGACTTGTGTGGAGGGGAGCAAAAACTGTTGCTTATTGAAATGCATGAAATGGACTGGTATGGATACACGGTTGAAGTGCCCAATGGGACACCCCCCCCCCGCCCAATGATTCTAGTGATGCATAAACCAGGGTAAAGGGAGATTAGCATCAGTCAGGATGTTACCATGGTTTCCACTTTCAGCTGTAATGGCCCCAGGAAAAGGCAAGTCAGTTATGTAGAATGCTGATCAATCACTTCTTAAGAACATAAGAAAATAAGAACAGCCCGGCTGGATCGGGCCCAAGGCCCATCTAGCCCACATCCTGTTTCACACAGTGGCCCATCAGCCGTTCTTGTCTCCAGACAAACAGATAAATGGTATACAAAGTATTTTAGTTGCCCCATTTGCTGGTGGGAGAATGGAACTGAGGGCCCAGGACTTGACAGTTGTATGGTGGCCGTCCAGGCAGGCTGCCTTGTATGGTTGAACTGCTACTACCTACTGCACCACCATGCCCAGTGCTCTGTGTCTGAGTGACAGGCAGAAATTCAGTTAGTGGAGTTCTGAGGTAAATGAAGCACAATGAAGGAGGAGGCCGCTGTCAGATGAAAGTAGCTGCTAAGCAGCTGAGGCCTATGTGATAGGGGAACAGGCCCAACCTCTACCCCAGAGACATGAGTTAAAATATTCAAGTGTGATGGTTGCCCTTTATCTTCAAGAAATGTCTGCTTTCCTGGGTAAGGTGGATATTGAGCCAGATTATGCAGCCCTGACAGAGGCCCTTCCAGTGTTTCCTCTAAGGTATGCGCACGTGTGTGCGCTCACAAGTTTTTTTGACGTCCGCTTAGTAAATTTTCGATCCTGCTCAGGTTGAATCAGGAAGGCCCCACTCTGAATGCAGGTGTGCGCACACTGCTTTGATACTGCCACCCAGAACTCATTCTGCACACAGATGAAAAAAAATTAGAACCCTGGTCCCTTCTAAGCTGTTTCCAGGACTAAAGGCAATAAGGGAAGAGGACCCTGGTCAGCCTCTGTTTGCTCCCCATCCTTTATCTGCACAGTCACGCACAGTTTTGTTATTGTTGTTGTTTAAAAAGGAGGGGGAAGACATAAAAAATATTTTTCCTCATAGTTCCCTCACATAATAGGGTGAGTTTTTGGGGAATTTTTTCGAGTAATCAAAGCAGCTCTAATACGAACTTTGCACAATTAATGCCTATGTAATCTTCATTGCCGGGGAGGAACTATCCTAACATGCAGACAAATCCTTTCCCCCTCCCACTTTCTCTTTCTCCTCCTCATGAACATTGTATACTGTTGACTGACTGTATTGGATTAGATGCCATTAGATGCATGGTGTTGCAATTTCATGTGTGTTTTCCAACTCCGGCTCCTCATAACTTTGCTATTTTTCCATGGATTCATTAAAAAGCTGACACACTTCATCAGGTGATTCTGAGCTTTAAGATGCCTGCTCTGGCACAAATACTGAGAAGGAAAAGCTTTGAAGAACCATGGAAGGTTGGGGGGAGGACAGAGTGAAATAAAACAATAGGATGCTGTTTTATCTCTGCACCCATAATACACAGGCACTCCTTTGCCTGTGTAATGCATTTGTAGTGGCTGCTCTGAGAGTATTTGTACTGAAGATCCATTATCATGATATCCTAAAAGTGAATTAATCCATTCCTTTCTTAATCCCTCTTCCCTTTCTCTCACTTCAGGCACAGAAGATGTTAGCCAAGGCAGCCGCTGATCTCCTGAAAGCAGAGAACGTTCTATCACACACCAGACAGAGGTCATTGTTCAAATGGATTGTACAGGAAAGTGATGGATACACATCCCTGGGTATGGAGGGATTTGATGTATTTCATCTCAGCCTTCCTCTCTCCTAAATTTGTGGTCTATTTTTTTGTTCCCCTAAAGCATGCAAGTGTGAAAGACACTTCTTTCACAGAACAACTTGTTATGGGGCAGCTAACAAATAAAGTATGATGATTATTCTCTCCAGCCTCTTTAATGCGTTTAGTAGTTTCAGACTATAATTCCAAAGCAAAACTTTTTCCTATTCATTTATTTCATTAACAGTTGTGTATCCTACAGCTCTCTATAGGTGGTTAGAAAAAAGAGCCTGGAAAAAAGATTTTAGGGACTGATTTCACTGCGTACTGAAATGCAAAACACCTAAAAGCATAAAATGCCTTCCCATCTCCTTTCTCTCCTTCACAGGCAGTGAAATGACCCTGGCAACTTGTCCTCTTGATGGTGGAGTGCAAACCATTGCTGCACAGTCAGTGGATCAGGTAGGAAAAGAACTTTTGGAGAGAGGAACAGGCCTCACTGCCCTCTGGGCCTGAAAGAACTCCTCTCTTTCCCTTTTCTTCAGTGTTCCAATCAGGAGATATGGAAAGGTGCTGAGGAAATGTTCGCTCCTGCAGAGGAACACCCAGCCAATCCTTCTCTCACAGTGCCCAGTAGAGAAAATGTTTTCTTTTGGCTTTCAGGGTCCGGTGACGTTTGAGGAGGTGGCTGTGTGTTTCTCCGAGGAGGAGTGGGCTCTGCTGGATCCAAGCCAAAGGGCTCTGCATGGGGAAGTCACGGAGGAGAATTCTGGCCATCTGGCCTTGCTGGGTAAGTCTCCTCCCCCCCGCCGCCCGCCCTTTGCCTGATGATTGTGGGAAGCAGGAATTTCTGCTGTTGCTGGCCACTATCAATGCACTTGAGAATGTCATGGAGGATGTCAGTGGCTGGCCCACTTGGATACGCTACATATTTAACTCTCATCCTGAGTCATGATTTTTATTCATGAATAGAACTGTTTACTCTGACATAGTCCCATTAGTTACATTGGATGCCCCCAAATTTATTACTCAAAAAAATTAAGAGAGCAACAGCAGGAGATAGGGCATGCCCTCACCTCTTGCCTGGCATCTTTCCTCTGAGTCTGAAGCTGACCTATAGCCATCAGACTCGTAGTCATTGACAGACCTGTTCCCATAAAATTGGTCTGAGCCCTTTTTAAAGGAAGCCAAGCTAGGGGCCATCACCACATCTGGTGGCAGAGAATTCCATAGATTAATTATGTGCTGGGTGAAAAAGTACTTCCCTTACTTGGTGCTAAATTTCCTGGCAATCAGTTTCATGGGATGACCCCTGGTTTTGTTGTTGTTGAGAGAGGCAGAAAAATTTCGCTCTGTCTGCTGTTTCTACTCCATGCATAATAATGAATGACACTTCAGTCAGAATGCGGCAGCCAGATTGATCTCTGGGGCAACCCGGAGAGACCATATGATGCCTGTTTTGAAACAGTTACACTGGCTGCCGATACGTTTCCAGGCAAAATACAAAGTGCTGGTTATTACCTTTAAAGCCCTGAATGGCTTAGGTCCGAGATATCTTAGAGTGCCTGCTTCTGCATGATCCCCACCGCATGTTAAGGTCATCTGGGGAGGTCCGTCTCCAGTTACCACCAGTTCGTTTGGTGGCGACTCAGAGGCGGGCCTTCTCTGTAGCTGCTCCTGGGCTGTGGAATGCACTCCCAGCAGAAATTTGTAATCTTAATTCTTTACTGACCTTCAAGAGAGCCCTTAAAACCCATCTGGCCTTTCAGGGTTTTTTTCAGTTGTTTTAATGTTAACCTGGTTTTCAGGGTTTTAATTGTTTTTTAGATGTTTTTAAATTGGTGTTTATATTTGTATTTCTGTTTTAATTGTTTTTAATGATTTCTGTTTTTTAATTGTAAACCGCCCTGAGCCAGCTCGGAAGGGCGGTATAAAAATCGAATAAATAAATAATAAATAAATAAATAAATAATATCAGCAGCTACTAGTCAGAGGGCTATAGGCCACCTCCTGCCTAAAAGGCAGGATGCCTCTGAGTACCAGTTACAGGGGAGTAACAGCAGGAGAGAGGGTATGTCCTCCACTCCTGCCTGTAGGCTTCCGGCGGCATCTGGTGGGCCACTGTGTGAAACAGGATGCTGGACTAGATGGGCTTCCTTGGGCCTGATCCAGCAGGGCTGTTCTTAGGTTCTTATGAATTCCTGCTTACACACATTCTTCCAAAGCCTACTGTCCAGTTGAAAGACTGAGGCAAAGCGCGGGTGCACGAAGCCTTATAAAGTCAGCCTAATATGCAAGATTCTACAAAGATTCTCCAGTTACCACCAATTCGTTTGGTGGTGACTCAGAGGCGGGCCTTCTCTGTGGTTGCTCCTGGGCTGTGGAATGCACTCCTGGTGGAAATCCGCAATCTGAAAATATTCTTTATTGACCTTCAGGAGAGCCCTTAAAACCTATCTGTTTGGCCTGGCCTTCCAGGGTTTTTAATTAGTGTTAATTGTTTTAATGGTATAACCTGGTTTCCAGGGTTTTTCATTTGTTCTGGTTGTTTAATTGTTTTTTTATGTTTTAATTGTTAATTGATGTTTTATATTGTTTATATTTCTGTTTTAACTGTTATTGGTTTTAATAGTTTTGTTTTAATTGTAAACTGCCCTGAGCCACTTTGGAAGGGAGGTATAAAATTTGAATAAATGAATACATAAATAAATAATCATGTCCCCCCGTAGTCACCTCTTTTCCAAACTAAAAAGCCCCAGATGCTGTAGCCTTGCCTCATAAGGAAGGTGCTCCAGGCCCCAGATTTCAGACAGACTGACTTAGCCTTTCAGAAGATTTGATATAGCTGGAACTGCAAAGCTTCTCTTGTCTGTTTCTTTTTTTCCAAAGGAAGACTTCCAGTTCCGAAATCTGACCTTCCTTCCTGGCAGGATGAAGGAGAAGATCCATATATTGAGGCCTTCCAGGAAGAGGATGGATACGCAGGTAACAGCTTTGCTGTATGGTGGGAAACTGTGTCAGGCAGACCAGGTGACGAGTTCTCCTGGCAGGCCTTCTTTCTGCCTCAGTGTTGCCCTCATGACAGAGCTATCAGGGGAAATGGTCAAGGAATACCTGTGGGGAAAGGGGGAGGTGGTTATTTGTTGTTTTTGTTGATTTATTAGGCTTTCATACTGCCTCACCCAGATCGCTCTAGGTGATTCACAAATATAAAAGCAGATGATAAAACAAATAACATTGAAACAAAATAAAAACCAGTTCAAAATGATTCCAGTAATCACTGCAGGTTATAATGATGGCTAAATTGTGTTCAGACTGTGTGGGAAATGTCTGAGCAATTATGGTGCACGTGGCTGCCAGTTTAATGGAAAAACAAAAACAAACACACACCAGGTTTTTCTCTTTGTTCTTGTAGATGACAGGAGGGGGAGCAAAGAAGAGGATGTGCCATTTCAAAGGAAAACTGGAGCAGAACAGAAAATGACAAAGAGTGTTGCTTCTGAAGATGCAAATTTCCATGCAATTCCAGTCCAAGAAGAACATCACAGGAGAAAGAAAAGGATTAAGATCCCTCGACGTGGAAACATCATAACGAATGAATTGTATCTTAGTGCACATCAGGGAATCCACACAGGCATGACACCATATCAGTGCTCTGAGTGTGGGAAGGGCTACAATCATATATCCAGCTTTATAATCCATCAAAGAGTCCATACAGGAGAGAAACCTTATACATGCTTGGAGTGTGGAAAAAGCTTTGGCCAAAAGGGCCACCTTTCTTCCCATCAAAGAATCCACACAGGGGAGAAGCCATATAAATGCTCAGTATGTGGAAAGAGCTTCAGCCAGAGATCGAACCTTATTCCCCATCAAAGAATCCACACAGGAGAGAGACCATATACATGCTCAGAGTGTGGAAAAGGCTTCAGCCAGAGATCAAACCTTATTTCCCATCAACTAGTCCACACAGGAGAGAAACCGTATACATGCTCAGAGTGTGGTAAGAGCTTCAGTCGCAGTGATAAGCTTGCTTACCATCAAAGAACCCACACAGGAGAGAAACCATATATATGCTCATAGTGCAGAAAGAGCTTCATAGCAAACAGCCTTATACTGAGTCAGACCATTGGTCCATCTTAGCATCTGTTTACACAGAGTGGCAAAAGCTATCCAAAGTTTCAAGAAGGAATCTCTCTTCTACCTGGAGATGCCAGGTAGGAGAGGCCAGGGAATGAACCTGGGACCTTCTGCATGCAAGCATGCAAATGCTATCACTGAACTACATACCATGGGATATCTTACAATGCTCACATGCAGTCTTCCACCCAAATGCAAACCAAGGCAGAACCTGCTTAGCAAATTTATGCTCACTACCAGAAGGCCAGCTCTTCTCCCACTTCAGTCAGAAGGGCCACCTTTCTGTTCATCAAAGAACCCACACAAATGAGCAACCATGTATTGTAAATCCTCAGAACACAGAGTTTCTTTAGAGAATAAATGGTATTTCTCATTTTAAAAAAAGACTCCCCCCTAAGAAACCATATGTTTGCTCAGAAAACAGAAAGACCTTCAAGAAGTCTAGCAGTCTAGGCCTTGGGTTAGGGCGGTATAAAAATGTGCTAAATAAAATAAATAAATAAATAAGAAGAATGTTGTCAGGTACCCAGAGCTGGAGTAAACCTCTTCTCGGAAAGAGGAGCTGATTTCTGTATGAGCCTCTGTCACCAACCAAAATCTTGCATTGAGCTCTGTTCTTAAGGCACAACTGATTTTTGCACTTCACATGGGAGGGATCTGGTACCCTCCCATTTGGCTTCTGGCTTTAAGAACTTCCTTCACAACTTCTGGGACTGCAGTAGCAATACTGGAACAGAGCTGGCCTTCAGGACCAGCAGAGGAGTGCCTGCCTGGATGCCCAAGTCCTCCCTTACAATTGGTCTACTCTGGAGGAGGAGGAAGCAAGTCTAGGTGCAGCCCTGAATTGGAACCAGCTAGTTCCAGGAAGAGATGGGGCAGCTTGTTTCTTATAAGCTCCTCAGTATAAGCCAGGCATTCACTGCTGCAAGAGTTCTATCTTGTGGGGTCCTTCAGAGCTCTTGTTCCACTTTCCATTCTTAGCCTTTCACTTGATCATCTTCTTCCTGCTTCCCATCTTAGTCTAAGCCTCTGACCTTGCCGTTCAAACCAGGCTCACCCCCTGAGCTGTGAGCACACACTACCTGTGTGTGGTCAACCTTCCTTTGGGTCGCAAGTATGGAGAAAGATGAGCCTGAATGAACAGCAAGGAATCCAGACAAGAGAGAAGCGATGTGGAAGAGCTTGAATTGTGGGTAGAGGTTCAGTTTTAGGATGTTCCTTGTAGGATCTGTCTTATACTGAATCAGACCGTTGGTCCATTTAATCCACTATTGCCCACTCTGATTATTAGAGGCTTACCTGGAGATGCTGCTAGCAATTGAAACGGGAAACTTCTACATGCAAAGCTGATGCTTTGGAAGTGAGCAACGGCTACATCCCTGTGAAGCACCTGGGAACTTATAAAATGAGGCTAGTAGGTTGTATTGGGAACAAGCTGGGCAGTTGTGGGTTAAAGCCACAGCTTGCATTCCAATGCAAGGAACAAGAATCCAATGCAGGGAACAAGAAGGGAACAGGCCAGTAACTTGCTCCTTCTTCACTCCATGGTAAAGGCTGAATGGGTCTGGTGAACTGAATGAGGGTAAAGAAGATAATTTCCCTGTGGGGGACTGGTGTGGGTGAGAAATTCCAAGCAGACAAATGAGAGCGGTTGTAGGGTTGCAGTGAAGGAGCAGAAGCTCATTGCTGGAGCCCTGTCCTGGCATGCCCAAGGATTCCATTCCTGGCATAACCTACCAGAAGGATCTCAAAAGGAGGTTGGGAGAGGTCAGTCGCAGTGATAAGCTTGCTTACCATCAAAGAACCCACACAGGAGAGAAACCATATATATGTTCATAGTGGAGAAAGAGCTTCATAGCAAACTGCCTTATACTGAGTCAGACCATTGGTCTTCTTAATATCTTGGAGAGCTGCTAGGAATGGATAATACAAGCCAAGATGGACCAGTACCCTGAACTTGGGTCAGTGTATCTTGGACCTTGTTGCCAGAAAGTCAACAAAGAAGGGGACTGAGAGAAAAGCCTCTTGATTGCGAAGCCTTGAGTCCGATAACAGCAAAGGGGAGACTTTTGCCTTTGTGTCTGTCAATCCTATGAATCAAACCCCAGTCACAAAAGTAATGCCTCTCGTACCCATTGTGTTTATGATGCCGTATGTGAGCTTTTACTATTATGATTACCATTACTATGAAAACTTGCACCCCACTTTCTAAAAGAAGCTCTCAAAGCAGTTTCCATAGCAACAATATGATAAGTAAGATGGTTCCCTGTTCCAAAAGGGCTCACAGAGAACCAAAGATGGATACCAGCAACAACCACTGAAGAGATGCTGTGCTGGGTTTGGAGAGGGGTGGTTAATCCCCCTCTTGCTAAATATAAGAGATGCACCACTGTAAAAGGTGCCTCTTGGCTCCATTAGCAGGGATAACAGGATTATACAGAGTTCTTCATATGACATGCAGGCTGCTTCAGGGGCGTAGCTAGGGGAGAGAGGGCTGTGTTCATCCCTCTGTCTGGCGGCCCCCCAGCATGAGGGAGATCATGAAGAATATAGAGGGATGGAGCTGGAGGGCCCTCAGGAGTTGAGTGTATGTGTGTTCTTTGAACCCTTTCGCTCAATTATAGCTACGCCCCTGGGCTGCTTCACCTCTGTCTTACAGACATATTTCGCATTAGATGGATTTTCTACTCTGATCTTCTGAAGTGCTTTATTTTGAGTGTTTGATCCTTTCTGATGAGTTGGTAGTTCATGTTAATAAATACTTAACATAGAATTTCTATGACCTTAGTTGTCTCTGAAATCCTGTGATTAGGCCATGACGGAAGTAATGTATTTCTATCAAACTCTGAGAGATGGCCACACGGAGATCTCTTCTCCCCTTTCAGTGTTTCTCCCTAGGAACTGGTTTTTCCTGTCAAACTGCCTTTGAAGTAGACCTCATGACTCATAGGAAGATTCCATATACTTAATCAGACCATAGGTCCATCTAGTTAAGTATTGTCTATACAAAGACTGGCAGTGGCTTCTCCAAGGTTGCAGGCAGGAGTCTCTCTTCCGTCTAGTATGGCACACAGTGTCCTTCCCTTTGGCCCGTGCGGCAGCATTTAAGGAGGTTGAGCAGGGAGGCCTAGCCCTACCTGCCCTGCAACCCTATTTTGTAACTGAATTCATGTCCTACAGTTTTGGAAGCTGGATTTTCGTGAATGTCCATAATATGTCCAACCTCCTGCAAAAAACCTGGGTCTCGCTTTTCGCTCTGCATTGGCGCAAGTCAGCATGGGGCATAGCATGGTGGGGGAAAGGATCTTTCAATGGTAATATCACACAAGTATTAAAAAGAGAACACCCGGACTACTTGAGAGATTTGTTATTCACACTTAAAAAATGGAAGGTTGAACCAGATCTATTTAAAGGATCCTCCTCAGTTAAGCAGCTAAGGAAAACAATTTATCGTGAGATTCTAGAAGTGGGTTTCTTAAAACCTGATTTAGAACGTAAATGCTACAAACACTGCACTTCACAGTACTTGTTGCAACCCAATCACCCTATCGCTCTCTTTAAAGAGAAAAAAGTCCCTTTCCATTTATGGGAAACAAGGTGGGCTTATACCATCAAGTACTACCACTTAATGTGGCTAAGCCATGGCTCCCAGAGGACCAGCAAGAGTGCCCTAAAATCACCTGCAAACAGAAAGCTAGTGAGCTAGGCAAAACATTCAGGGAAACCCACTCACATTTCTTAAAAGAGTGTGTGGTAGCCAAAAGAGTGTGGCAGGGAGTAAGCAAGCTGTTAGAATGGCCTGATTTGGAAAAACAGACTTGGGAAGAACTAACCTCGGGTTTGAGCGATAGAACCTCCTTTCGAGGTCCCAGAAAGAAACCTTCAAGGAAAGGGGACAGAACGGGTGCCCTCATACTAGGGAATTGGAATGTTCCTCTTCTCATAATCAGGTTAGTAAACCTGTATGTCATTTCTGCAATGCTCCTGCATAGGAATAGGGAGGGAAGATGCGACCAAGAGGTTCACACAGATGAGACAGTAAATCTCTTCTGGAAAGGTTTGTATGGTTATGTGCAAAAAGACAAGAGTATCTCTTCTAAACAGCAATGGGACAAATTGTGGAAATGGACGTTGGATGTAACCCGCCCCCCCCCGATTACCTGATGTGCCTTGAAATCCACCACCCCCGAGTTACAGTACTACCTGCATATACTTCATAACTTTGTGGGTTTCCAAATCCTTGTCTGTAAATCTTTGTAGATATATATAATTGTGCTTTGGCAACGTACTGTATGCTTTGGTAGTTTGTTGGTTCAATTAAAAAAAATCTTGTTCTATTAAAAAAAAAAATCTTGTCCTATCTTGGAGATGCCAGGGAGGAAACTTGGAACCTTCTACATACAAGCATCCAGATGCTCTTCCCAGAGGGAAGGAGAGCTGGTCTTGTGGTAGCAAGAATGACTTTCTCCCTTAACTAAGCAGGGTCTACCCTGGTTGCATATGAATGGGAGACTATAAGTGTGAGCAATGTAAGATATTCCTCAGGGGATGGAGCTGCTCTGGGAAGCGCAGAAAGTTTCAAGTTCCCTCCCTGGCTTCTCCAAGTTAGGGCTAAGAGAGATGCCTGCCTGCAGCCTTGGAGAAGCCACTGCCAGTCTGTGAAAACAATACTGAACTAGACAGACAAATGGTCTTACTCAGTATATGGCAGCTTCCTATGTTCCTATGAGTGGCCCCATCCCCCAAGGGGCATATCTTCCAATGCTCACACATGTAGAAGTCATTCACACAATTGAAAACTGTGTTCTACCTGGGTTTGGGAACTGTGTATACTCCCAATTTTTGATTGTGTGGAAGCAAGGTTAGAGGAAAACCTGGGTAGAAGTGATTGTGTAGAAGCAAGGTAGGAGAAAAAGCTACCCAGGTTTTCCTCTAACCTTGCTTCCACACAATCAAAAATTGGTAGTACACACAGTTCCCAAACCTGGGTAGAACACAGTTTTCGATTGTGTGAATGATCTCGTAGTCTCCCATCAAATGCAACCAGGGTGGACCCTGTTTAGCAAAGGGGACAAGTCATGCTTGCTATCACTCATTGATCTATCAGTGGGTCTCTTCCATTAATATCTGTAATCTAAGCTAGTGGTCATCACCACATCTTGTGGAAATTAGTTCCTTAGAGTAAGAATGCATTGCATTAGGTACAATGGATAAATGCATAAAGTGGTTCTTGTGTCAATAAGTTTTGGAAGATTACCCTGATGAGACACTGAAAAAACACATACTTGCTTTCTGTTGGAATACCTGTTGCTGGGGTCCATTGATAGGGGGAGATGGTTGCCTGTATTTATTACTTATAATAAATATACTGCTTTTCAACAGAGAGAGTTCTTGAAGTGGCTTACAAAGCACAAAGAATGAGAAAATGGTTCACTGTCCCAAAGGGGCTCACAGTATGAAAGCGGGGGAAAGGAAGAATATGAATATAACGAATATTTATCTACCGCTTTTCAACAAAAGTCCCCAAAGTGGTTTACATAGATATGAATGAAAATGGCTCCCTGTCTCCAAAGGGTTCACAATCTAAAAAAGAAACACAAGATAGACAGCAGCAACAGCCACTGGAGGGATGCTGTGCTGGGGATGGATGGGGCCAGTTGCTCTCCCCCTGCTCAATAAAGAGACTCACCACTTTTAAAAGGTGCCTCTTTGTTCAGTTAGCAGCAACAAGCACTGGAGGGGTGAAGTGCTGGGGGTGGATAAGAAAGGATATTACCTTTCTATCCAGCTCTTCCAGAGTAGTGTACATTCTTTTGTGTACCTTCACAACAACTCTGAAGCAGATTAGGCTGAGGGATAAGTGATTAACCCAGTGAGTTTCACACTGACAGAGGAATTTGAACTCAGGTCTCCTCAGCCCTACCACTTGAGAAGGTGCCTCCTTGCCCACTTAGTAGGGTTATTCCCTGCTGCTGAAGCTTCCTAGAGACAACGAAGTGGCTTCTATTGTAAACTCTCTGCTGAAAGGAGCCTCTCTATTTCTGACAACTGACAAGGTTTATGTCCTCCATAATCTGAACTAACTTCTTGTTGTGAGCCACCCAGAGACAGAAGTTTGGAGTGGCATCCAAATTTTATAAACAAACATATATAAAAGTTTGGTGTAAATTGGTTTGGCGGTTCACAAGTTAGCTCGCTGCCACCTCAAACATTCATGCATCTGCCATTCTTGAAGTGGGGCGGATGATGTCATCACAAAATATGTTGTTGAAGTGTCCCTATATGGCACTACAATTGTACCAAATTGGCTACAAATCAGTCCAGGCATTGCAAAGTTGTTGGGACACCCCCTACCCCACCTCTCCAAGGTGATCTTATAAGTCCACTTTCCATGAGGAAAGTACTGTATTTACCTGAATAGAAGGCAATTTAACTTCCCATTTTAAAAATACAGGTTATATATGTATTTAACCAAAAGGAAGAGGACTCTGAATTTAAGATGACACCCCCCCAATTTCTAAAATCAAAGAACTTGGGGAAAAACTAGTCTTGGGTTCAGATAAATACAGTAGGCTAAAAAAGCAACTTCACATTTTAAAAGCTTGCATTTGTTTTTAATACACCCAGATACTTATTTATTTATTTATTATTTTACGTATTTTTATACCACCCAAAACTTACGTCTCTGGAGTTTTCATGTTGGAAGATTTTCTTTTAAAGTGTAAACTGATGATGATTATGATTAAAATTATTCTAGGGTTTTATTTTATTTTAATTTGTTTTTTAAAAGAACTTCCAAATTGACTTGTATTTCAAAACGCACAGACATTGCAAGTTAAAGTTTCCATCTTAACTGCTGTGTCTTGTAGGCAAGGAAAGCTCTGTGCAGTTTCACATATTAAGATTGTTTACAAAGTAAGCTCTATGCCTCACTATGGTCTTGGTCTTTAAAGTTGACACTGGCTTGGGGAATTTGATCAGGCAGAAATTCAACAGGTGAATATTCGTAATAGTAGGTGCTGCTTCCCCAAACACTTGCTAAATATACAGTTAATGGATTTCTGCCTGATGCATCCATAAAAATGCTTTCCCACTAGAACAGCAAGTGTGTTGAACCTCCATGCAGAAATGTCTACATGTCCCATTTTCTCAGTCACTTGCTCAACAAACCAGATTCAGCCCACTTCGCAGCAGCCCTGCTTGGAGAAGTGGTCTACATGAGTGAGACCAAGTTGGATAGAGACACTATTCTAATGATCATTCTGTATAAATCTTATGGAAACATACAGATCTATTTTTATTCCAGTATTATTGATTCATTCATTCATTCATTCAATTTCTAGACCACCCATCCAAAAATGGCTCAAGGTGGTATATTATAACGCATGCAACTGCACAGCCTTTTAATAGCATGGTTTTATTAAGAGTCTATTAAAATATCAGTGTATGGAATCCAAATACTTGGATTCTCTGTTAATGCTTGCATATACAGAGTTTTGTTTTCTCTTGTCTCTGGAATATATACCCAGGAAATCCCTTCGCATTCAGGGTGAGTAGAGCACTCCCACTGTCCATCAACACTCCCACTCTCCATCAACACTCCCACAGTCCACCAGTGGTGGCAGGAATCTCCTCCCCACATGGGCATGGGTGCCAACTCCAAAAGTGCTCTGTGCTGCCTCCTCTGCACCCACCAATGGGACGATTTTCAGGGCACGGGTGCCAGGCAGCTGCTCCTCCCCTCACCCAATTATCAGCTGTTCTGCGGTTGGACCAGGCTGACTGAGGCATAGCATTGTGTGCACCTGCTTCTGCCTTCCTTGCCTGTCCGCCCACCAATTGCAACTTTTCTCCCAGCGCAGGAATCCCAGGTTCAAAGGGGCAGAGTGGTGCCAACAAGCATGAGTACTGCACAGTGTGTGCACATGTGTGCCTGCCACCTGGAGAGAAGAGCTAGTCTTGTGGTAGCAGGCATGACTTGTCCCCATAGCTAAGCAGGGTCTGCCCTGGTTGCATCTGAATGGGAGACTTGATGTGTGAGCACTGCAAGATATTCCCCTCAGGGGATGAAGCCGCTCTGGGAAGAGCAGGTTTCAAGTTCCCTCCCTGGCTTCTCAAAAATAGGGCTGAGAGAGATTCCTGCCTGCAACCTTAGAGAAGCTGCTGCCAGTCTGTGAAGACAATACTGAGCTAGATAGACCAATGGCCTGACTCAGTATATGGCAGTTTCCTATGTTCCTATGCTGAGTTTGGCGCCTCCACTGCTGCCAATGACCCCCTAGAGTCATCCGGGCTTCTGCTGCTGCTCCATCCAGGTATTTTTGACCAGACTGTTTTCTACTAAGCTGTGTCCTGATTTGATTAGTGTGTATCCTATTTTTATTCAAGAATGCTGTGTGAAACCATGGGGTGGGTGTGAAGTACTGGATTTATGCACAAGCTAAGTAAGCTACAGCTTAGGGCCTCACATTATGAAGGGCCTTTTGAATACCAAACCCCCCCTCTAAATTTCAAGTATTACTTAACTAACTGAAAAATAAAGGGAAAAGGCAAAAAAGAGTCATGAACAGATATTAATATTCTGATAAGACAAATTTATACTTATCTGGCTACACAATTATCATATTGAGTTTATAAATCTGTGCAGAAATAACTGTGTATCAAAGTTTTATTTGACCAGGGCTCAGTTTAGACCATCACTCACCATCAGAGTTACAGGCAGCGTTCAGTGATCAATGCAGCAAGGAGCAGGAAGAGTCATGCACTGGGGTAGCACAACCCATTTTTGTAATGCTAGTGGGGGGAAGGAAAGGCTGTGCCATCAAGTTGTTGTCGACTCCTGGCAACCACAGAGCCCTGTGGTTTTCTTGGTAGAATACAGGAGGGGTTGACCATTGCCATCTCCCATGCAGTATGAGATGATGCCTTTCAGCATCTTCCTATATCGCTGCTGCCTGAAATAGGAGTTTCCCATATTGGTGTGTTTTGGGGAAACACACCAATGGGGATTCAGACCAAGAGCCTCCTGCTCTCTAGGCAGGTTGCTTCCCCGCTGCGCCACTGGCTGTAATGCTAGGGGGGCCTCTTAAGCTTCATATAGCTTAGGGCCTCAGCATGTCTTAATCCAGCTGTATGTGTCCGTTTCATACACTAATGTTCCACAGTGGGCTTTGTGTGCTCAAGAATGCTGTGTGAAACCATGGGTGTGCGTGTGTGCGTGCGTTTACAGATGCAGCAATATGTTTCATAGTTGTGTGCTCAAGCATACTGTGTGAAATCCCTGTTGTTCTTACAAGTTGCTGCTGCACTAATATTCCACTTGGTTTGTGAATGATCCAGAGACTGTGTGGATTGGAACCATCATGGGGCTTAGTTTTGGGTTGTTTTTTTAACAAATCTCTCACCTACCTGTTTGTTTCAAGTCTGCCTTATAAATGTTTCCATCGCCCGGTGCGATTTGGAGAAGATGCAAAGTACCAATTGCTTGGCTTTAGCTCTTGGAAGTAATGGAGGAACTTGGATCTCTTCAAGAGTGCAAGGAAATCTGTTTATTTGGGAATCTGTGTGTGTGTGTGTATAGAAGGAGTGGACTTGTTTTCTGTTGCAGGACCAGAAATGGTTTGAAAAAAATCACCCAGAAGGGTGGGGCGGGGCTCTAAGGCAATTGGGTCCAGGGGCCAAAATGACCTAGCTGCACCCCCGCCCCAAGCCTATCTTCTCCTTGCTGCCTTCAGCTCCACAAATGTGCACTGATGTCAGTGCATCCAGATTCAGAGGAAAGATTATTTATTTATTTATTTGTCACACTTGCATACCGCCCCAAACTTGCGTCTCTGGGCGGTTCTGAACAGTTAAAAACACATACAGAAACAGATGAAAACAAATAAAACCTGACAATTTAAAAATCAATCACGAAATTGTCCCCTGCTAACTGGGCAAAGAGGCACCTTTTAACGTGATGATTCTCTTTATTTAGCAGGGGGAGAGTAACTGGCCCTATCCACCCCCAGCACAGTACCTCCAGTGACTGCTGCTGGTGTGTGTCTTAAGTTTCTTTTTAGAATGTGAGCCCTTTGGGGACAGGGATCCATCTTATTTGTTTGTTATTTCGCTGTGTAAACCGCCCTGAGCCATTTTTGGAAGGGCGGTATAGAAATTGAATTAAATAATAACAACAACAACAACAACCTATACATTATCAAGAAGCTGAAAAAGCCTGAGTAAAAAGAGTAAAAAGTAAATGGGTTTTTAAATATTGAACTGGCGGGACTGCAAAAAGGGGGACGAAAGACGCTCCCCCATCTGGGTGCTGGAGGGGACCGCTGGGTGGGTAAGAATCCCAGGCGACCCCCCTGCAAGTTCCCCATCAGCAGCTGCCTCCTGCCTTAGCTGCCCCATCCCCCGCCTCTCTCCCTCTCCCCGCCTTTCTTGCCTTATATTTTCCGCGCAAGCGTACTTTACATTCTCCAGACCCCTCGGAGGGGTGCGTGGCGCGGATGGAAGGGAGCAAAGCCGGAACCTCCTTCTCTCCCCCCACCCTCTAGCTCCCTCTCTAGGATTCTGTACTCCTTCCCTTTAACCCTTAGAGCGTCTCTTCCCAGGAAGCAAAAGAAAGGGAAATCTCCTCCTCTTCCTCCCCGCACTGCCAACGCTGAAGAGGAAGGGATTTGCTTAAGGGGGATGCTTACAGGAACAGAGACTAATTGGAAGGTTGGATCTGCCTTGCGGGGGCCCTTTCCCTCCAATCCACCCGCCCCCGCCCGCCGCCGCTTGATTGGTAGCATCTCCCCCGCCCACGTCCCCGGGATTCAGTCCCGTGCACCCTGCCTGCACTTTGCACTCTCCGGATTCCTGCCGGGAGCTGCTGCTGCTGCTGCTACAGGTGAGAAATGCATGGGGGGCGGGGATGGGGCAGGAAAAGATCCTTGACCCCTTAGTTCAGGTTTTCTCCAGAGGGACCTCCCTCTTAACCAGCTGCGTCCTGCAAAAACCAGAAAGCAAGTGGGCCGCAGCCGCACTGGGGCATTCGGCCCCGAAGGGATTTTTCTGGGCTGGTGGAGATCTTCGCTGGGTACTCCACAGAGCGAGGTATCTGCGGCTCTTCTCAGACTTTGATACCGCTTTTCTGCCTGTCATGCTCCAGAAAGAGGCATGATATCTTTGCTTTCTTTTGGAGCAAGTCCTCCTAAACGGCGCATTGGGTTGCTAAGGAAAATTCCCTGCATGGGGAAAGCTAGGATATTAAGACATCTAAGCTTGGGTTCTGCTCTAGATGGACTGGTTAGCCTACCTAGGTGCAGAAAGACTAGCACATGTATGCATGGTTGGGTGAATAACCTTAGTTCCATTCAGACATTATGAGGTACGTGCATACAGGTATCTGGACACATGCATGTGTTTTTTCTGTGAATGACTCCTCCATCTGCATTCATTTTAAGTGTGAATCTGAATACAGACCCCTAAAAATGCAGGGTACAGTTGCAAAGTGCACTGCTATATATGTGTTCAACATAATGTGGGGATAACTGTACCTGTGTACACTGATCACCTATTGTACATGTGCTGAAAATAATATGAATATGATGGATATTTATATACCACTTTTCAACAAACCTTCCCAGAAGTGGTTTATGCAGATATAAGTAAATAAAATGACTCCCTGTCCCCAAAGGGCTTGCAGACTAAAAAAGAAACATAAGATAAACACCAGCAACAGCCACTGGAGGGATGCTGTGCTGGGGATGGATAGGGCCAGTTGCTTTCCCCCTGCTAAATAAAGAGAAACACCACTTTTAAAATGTGCCTCTTTGCTCAGTTAACATGTGGATAGGGCTTCTAACCAAAGCTATTCCTGGAGATATCCCCCCCCCCGCCAAACCAATATGTCTGAAAATAGGTAACTGCCTTATACTGAGTCAGACCATTGGTCCATCTAGCACAGTCTGCTCTGATTGTAGCAGCTCTGCAAAGTTCTAATTGCCTGATCTTGAGCATGTTTGCTGCTGGCGTTTACTCCCAGGGAATTGTGCAGAGGCTATCAGCTAATTAAACAAATGCCTGTTCTGAGCTCAGCCAGTGTTGCGTAAATTGTACTGTCCACAGAAGCGAGAGCCCTATTCACCCATTATTTTCAGCATCCACACAATGAGCTCATTCCTCCTATGCTGACAAATTTCACCATCAAGACATTTTCTAACTATAAGCCATGGTAGCTACACTCCTGATTTCTGGTTCTAATGGCAGAATGTGATCTGTCTGTCTCACCCTGAAAATAGGGCTGCTATTACAGGCTGGTCATACAGAACTTTTTCTCAAATTTATTTATTTTTAATGGAAGGGAGGGGAAAATGTTTTTGAGAGAGGGTCTGGTGTGACATTGGTGTTTTGTGGCTTTTTCTTTTTTCTGATTCTTGAGATTTGTTTTCCTCTTAGGGAGAAGCTGAGTTTTGCATGTGAACTATTTGCTTGGATGGGAACGACAATAACAAAGAAAGACTCCTTGGCCTTGGGAGACTAAGCAGTGGCCTCTTCACACTCTTCCTGCCCTGGAAATTAAAGCAGCGTTGCTTCAGGGAGACATTTGGGCCATGTTGGGAGCTTCCCCTGAGCACAGGGAGAAAATGGATTTGCGAGCCCCAGCAAGTAATAAAGCAGGGGAGGGGGCAGAAAAAGGCCCACAAGCCATCCACTCTGGGAGTGACAGCGAATTCTGGGAAAGGACTATGCAGAGGATCCTGGGAGGTGCCACCACCAACTCAGAGGCCCAGTGCTGGAGATTCAGACAATTCTGCTACCAGGAAGCCGAGGGACCGCGACAGGTTTGCAGCCAACTCCACCACCTTTGCTGTCAGTGGCTGAAGCCAGAGAGACACACAAAAGCTCAGATGCTGGACCTGGTGATCCTGGAGCAGTTCCTGGCTGTCCTTCCCCCGGAGATGGAGAGCTGGGTCAGAGAGTGCGGAGCGGAGACCAGTTCCCAGGCAGTGGCCCTGGCAGAAGGTTTCTTCCTGAGCCAGGCAGAGGCCAAGAGGAAGGAAGAGCAGCAGGTGAGAATGTTTGATCCAGGTTTGATCCAAGGGGCACAGAATGGGTGGGACAGTATGCTCATAAGTGCCCTCAGTTCCCCAACTTGGCCTGGAAAACATCCAGAGAAGGAATGTCCCAGTCTTGCTAGGCTAGTGGATCTGGATGTGTCTAGGGAGAGCCCTGCTTGGTGGAAGGCAAGACTATTGGGAGGGGCTGGATGCTCCTGCAAATAGAGCCAGAGGTTGTTTCTTCCCAGCAGGCAGTAGTCCAGCGTTTCCAGCCTTTAAAATGACTGTGCTAGCAATGGAAGCTGCAGGGACTCAAGCTGCATCAGCTTAGGGACATAGGGAGAAAGCTGCCTTCTACCCAGTCAGACTACCCAATTCATCTAGCTTAGTATTGTCTGCACAGACTGGCAGCGGCTTCTCCAAGGTTGCAGGCAGGAATCTCTCTCAGCTCTACCTTGGAGATGCCAGGGAGGGAACTTGAGACCTTCTGCATGCAAGCAGGCAGGTGCTCTTCCCAGAGTGGCCCCATATCCTCAGGGGAATATCTTACAGTGCTCATACATGCATGCTTATCAAAGGGGTCAATTCATGCTTGTTACCACCAGACCAGCTCCTCCCTCCTGCCACTTCCTTAGTTGGTAGGTTTTTGGATTCTGAGATGCTGTGTTCTGAGATGCCCTCTTCTAGTTCCTTTATATTGCCTGTGTTGGGTGAATATCTCAATCTACTGGTCCTCATGCACTTCACTAAGAAAGCCAGAGCTCCTAGTGGGCTGCATGATGTGTGTGATGAAAATATCCCAAACGTAAATAAACCCATTCCTTTTTAAATCCCTCTTCATTTTCTCCTGTTTTAGGCACAGGGGACTTTAGCCAAAGTGGCCACTTATCTTCCAAAGGCCAAGGAGGCTCCATCAGGCGCCAGGCAGGGGATCATGCAGGAGGGTGATGGTGCTTGCCCCTCCCTGGGTAAGGATGGTGTCTTTCAACTTGGCTTCTCGTTCCCTCTCTCCTGAAATCTGTGCACTGTTGGTTTTTTCATTTCCTTGAGCCTGTGTTAAGAGATTATTCTTATTATTCTTCATTCGATTTCCATACCTCCCTTCAAAAAATGGCTCAGGGCAGCTTACAGAGAGAAATCACAAATAAATAAGATGGAACCCTGTCCCCAAAGGGCTCGCAGTCTAAAAAGAAACACAAGATAGACCCCAGCAACAATCACTGGAGGTATTGTGCTGGGGGTGGATAGGACCAGTTACTCTCTCCCTACTAAATAAAGAGAAACACCACGTTAAAAGGTGCCTCTTTGCCAAGTTAGCAGGGATTAATTAGATGGCGCTCTTATGTTTTCTGTAGTTTCCCACCATAACTCCAAACCGATGCTTTGAATTTTTCTGAAACACAGTATGCAGATAGACTGATTTCACTCAGGTTACTGAAATGAAAAATGCCTATAAAGCATAAAATACTTTCTGACCTCCTTTGGAGGAGAGGATGTCTTCATTTTGAGCTACAAGAGTAAAACATGACACATATACAACTGTTTTGAAGATTTATTTAAATCAACGCCACTGGAGAAGGCTGAGAAACAGCTGAAACACATCTGGCGTATTGCAGAGAATTATTGGACAAATCCATCTGAAACTGTGGATATTTTCATAGGGATTTTTGAGATATATCCATGGAGCTCTATTGAGGGCATCATATTGACTTTTATTGCACCAACTGGAAATGACAGAGGAAATATTCTCTGGATTTTTTTTAGAGGTTATATTTATATATCTCTTATGGTCGGAGTATATTTTTTTAATATGTGAGTAATTTGAAAGATTTTAGCATTTGGGATCTATAACTTGGAACTAGGTAAAGGGTGCTGTCGAGTTGGTGTCGACCCCTGGTGACCACAGAGCCCTGTGGTTTCCTTTGGTAGAATACAGGAGGGGTTGACCATTGCCATCTCCCTCACAGTATGAGATGATGCCTTTCAGCATCTTCCTATATCGCTGTTGCCTGATAGAGGTGTTTCCCATAGTCTGGGAAACATACCAGCGGGGATTCGAACTGGCAACCTCTGGCTCGCTAGGCAAGTCATTTCCCCGCTGCACCATTAAGTGGCACCTTGGAACTAATTAAGTGTTATTATTTTTTATGCAATTTGGATTAAAGTGGGATTTTTTGGTCAAAGACCGTAAATAAAATATGATGATGATGATGATTAAAGTGGGATACCTCATGGTTTGTGTTGTTTATATATTTAAGATTGAGATTTTCATTTGGGTTCTTTTGTGTATCACTTTCTGTTTCTTTAAACCCATTAAAGGGGTTTTAATTTGACTAACTCCTTTGTTCTCCTCACAGGCAGTGAAATGACCCTGGCGACTCTTTCCTGGCCTTTTGCCCTTGATAGTGAAGTGAAAGGGGTTGCTGTGCAGTCACTGGATCAGGTAGGAGAAGAATCTTTGGAGAGAGAGGCAGGCCTCACTCTGGCCCTGAAAGAACCCTTCCCTTCCCTTCCCTTTCAGGCAATGCTGGAAAACTGTTACTGTTGCTGAGGAAACTCCTCCAGAAGAACCTTGAGCCTCCACTTTTCTCACAGTGTAGAGAAAATGCCTTCTTTGTCTTTTAGAGTCCAGTGACCTTTGAGGAGGTGGCGGTGTGTTTCTCCGAGGAGGAGTGGGCTCTGCTGGATCTAGGCCAAAGGGCCCTGCACATGGAAGTCACAGAGGAGATTTCTGCACATCTGGCCTCTCTGGGTAAAGCTCAATTTGTTCCTTGGATGTGGAAGGCAGGAATTGCTGCTCTTTCCAGTCTGTATCAGTGCACTGTGGGGATGTCCTGGAGGATGTCAAAAGCTGGCCCATGTGCCTTGGTTATTCTATGGCGGAGTGTGCACACACTACAGAACCAGAGTTCCAGCCAAGCTGCCGCAGCCCTGATTACACACGAGTCCTCCTTCTGGCCTTGGGATGGTATACCAAGATGGTCTGTGATGTACAAATCCATTAATCTTGGTATATCAAGATTCCATGCCCTACTTGTGTCATGGAACCGGAGAGCTGGTCTTGACTTGTCCCCTTAGCTAATCAGGGTCTGCCCTGGTTGCATATGAATGGGAGACTACATTGTGAGCATAGTGAGATATTCCCCTCAGGATGGGGTCACTCTAGGACAGGCCTGCTCAACTTAGGCCCCCCGGCTGTTTTTGGACTACAACTCCCATAATCCCCAGCCACAGTGGCCAATAGCCAGGGATTATGGGAGTTGTAGGCCAACATCTGCAGGAGGGCCAAAACTGAGCAGCCCTGCTCTAGGAAGAGCACCTGCATGTTAGCATACAAAACGATCCATGTTCCCTCCCTGGCAGCATCTCCAAGATAGGGCTGAGAGAGACTCATGCCTGCAACCTTGGAGAAGCCGCTGCCAGTCTGTGTGTTGTTGTTGTTGCTGTTGTTGTTTACACAGTCAGACAGGTGTTATTGACTGGTTTGTTTTATCCAGACATTGAGTCCTTCCCAAGAGTGGTGGTGGTGGTGGTGGTTGTTTACATTTATATCCCGCTCTTCCTCCAAGGAGCCCAGAGCGGTGTACTACATACTTAGGTTTCTCTTTCACAACCACCCTGTGAAGTAGGTTAGGCTGAGAGAGAAGTGACTGGCCCAGAGTCACCCAGCTAGTTTCATGGCTGAATGGGGATTTGAACTTGGGTCTCCCCGGTCGTAGTCCAGCACTCTAACCACTACACCATGCTGGCTATAGTTTAGACAATACTGAGCTTAGATAGACCAATGGTGTTCCTTCTAACAGGGATTTCCAGATGTTTACTACAACTCCCAGAATCCTCAAGCAAAAGCCATTGCAGCTGGGGATTCTGGGAGTTGAAGTCAACATCATCTGGGAATCTCTGTTAGAGGGAACACTGGCCTGACTCAGTATATGGCAGCTTCCTGTGTTCCCTTCTGTAATTGAGGTTTGAAGTGAGGGATGGATGTCCAGTTTGGTGCTGCAAGTAGGGTAGAATATGCCAAGACTGGTGAGTTTTTACGACACGCCCAGCCTCAGTATATTGTTCCCTGGACCAGAAACAGGACTTGCTTGAGGCTACAACAGCTCAGCCGAACCACCAGTTTCATGTTAGGTATGAATCTGGTCTATGTGTTTAAAGAGAGAGAGAGAAATGAGTCCTAACTGTTGCAATGTCAAATAACCACTAGAGGCCGCTTGCAGCCTTCTTTGCAAGATATGTCTGTATTTCCCTGAATCCAAGACTAATCCCCCCCCCCCTTCTTTGATGTTAGAAATTGGGAGGTTATCTTAAATTCAGAGCCCTCTTCCTTTTGAATAATTGTAAAAGGAACTGTATTCCTTTTGAATACAGGTATAACCTGTATTTAGCCCGCATTGTTTAAGGGGGTTGTTTTGCATTCAGAGTTGCCTTCTATTCGGGTAAATACAGTGCACTAAGCTGACCCTACAAGGCAACATTTCTAAACCTCTAAAGTGAGCAGTAACACTCTCCCAAGCTGGCAGAAGCCTGGGTTCACTTCAGCCCTAACCTGGTGGCCTTGTGGTAACTACGTTTGGTGGTGTCAGACATGGTTGAATGGGGAGCTTCCCTCCGGTTGGGGCCTCTTCGGCTGCCGTGAGGAATATATCAAAGCATGTTTAGCAAATAACAGTCACCTTCCAGTCACAGACCAGCTCTCCTAGTCCCAGGCAAGCACCCTGGCTCTCCCACTGCCAGCCCTGCTGTGTAGGACATGAAAGATCATTTGCCATCCCTTCTTGACCCTTTCTGTGCCTGAGGGCATTGCGGTGGTTTAGGAACATAGGAAGCTGCCATATACTGAGTCATACCCTTGGTCCGTCTAGCTCAGTATTGCCTTCACAGACTGGCAGCAGCTTCTCCAAGGTTGCAGGCAGGAGTCTCTCTCAGTCCTATCTTGAAGATGCCAGGCAGGGAACTGGGAACCTTCTGCATGCAAGCAAGCTGATGATGCTCTTCCCAGAGCAGCCTCATCCTCTGAGGGGAATAAGAACAGCCCTGCATGATCAGGCCCAAGGTCCATCTAGCCCAGCATCCTGTTTCACACAGTGGCCCACCAGATGCCGTTGGAAGCCTACAAGCAGGAGTTGAGGGCATTTATTTTATTTTTATTTATTTATTGTTGGATTTATATACTGCCTTTCATTAAAAACAATCTCAAGGTGGTTTATAAAAGTTAAAAAACATACAATAAAATGACAATAAAAATATTAAGCTAAAAATATAAAAACAAACCAAATTTAAAATCTTTAAAATACAAACATAAAAAATGATACATGAGGAAAAACACATAGAAGCAGCAATAAAAACAATCATGTAAAAGCCTGGATAAAAAGCCAAGATTTAACAAGCTTTCTAAAAACTGTGATGGGAGTCTGAGGAATGAATGGCCACTGGGAGAGCATTCCAAAGTCTGGGGGCAGCAACAGAGAAGGCCCTGTCTCGAGTGCACGACAGCCGGGCCTCCCTCATTGTTGGTACCCGGAGCAGGGCCCCCTCAGATGACCTCATCAAGTGGGCAGCAACACTTGGAAGCAGGCTGTCCCACAGATACCCCAGGCCTACACCGATAAGGGCTTTAAAGGTCAAAACCAGCACCTTGAATTGGACCAGGAAACGAACTGGCAGCCAGTGCAACTCTTTCAGAATGGGTGTGATGTGCTCCCATCAGGCAGCTCCAGATAAAACCCTAGCCGCCATGTTTTGCACTAGCTGCAGTTTCTGGATATTCTTCAAGGGCAGCCCCACGTGGAGCGCGTTACAGTAAGTATTGGTTTATTTCGGCTAGGAGCGCGTTACTGTAATCCAGCCGTGACATGACTAAGGCATGGGTAACCGTGGCCAGATCTGCCTTCTTGAGAAAGGGACGCAGCTGGCGGCACTAGCCGAAGCCGTGCAAAGGCACCCCTGGCCACCGCCTCCACCTGAGCTTCCAAAAGCAGAGCTGGGTCCAGTAGTACCCCCAAGCTGTGTACTTACTCCTTCAAGGGGAGTGCAACCCCATCCAGAACTGGTAATATCTCCTCATCCCGATTGGCTCTCCTACTGACCAACAGTACCTCCGTCTTGTCCAGATTCAATTTCAGTTTATTAGCCCACATCCAACCCATCACGGCCTCCAGCCCTCTCCCCTGCAACTGGTATCTTACAGTGCTCACGCATTGGATATCTTACAGTGCTCACGTATTTAGTCTCCCATTCAAATGCAACCAGGGTGGATCCTGCTTAGCAAAGGGGACATTGCTAAGCAGCTCTCCACCCATTTCTCAGTTTGGGCTGGCTGAGATAGGCTCTCTGAAGCTTTGTTACATCTGGAACTGCGGACGCTCTTTTGTTAGTCCCTTTTCTCCAAATGAAGACTATCGGTTCACAAACTTGACTTTCCCTTCTGGGTGGAAGTAGGAGGAGATCAACTTGTTGAGGCCTCCAAGGAAGGAGAGAGATCGGCAGGTAGTTGCTTTTCCATGTAGTGGGAAGCTCTGCCTTGCGGATCAGGCTACGGGTTCTGGGGGCAGGCCTTCCTTTCTTTTGGCTCCATATCATAAGAACATAGGAAGCTGCCTTATCCCGAGTGATTGGTCCATCTAGCTCAATATCGTCTACACTAGAGATTCTCAATGTTGGGTCCCCAGATGTTATTGGACTTCAACTCCCATAATTCTCAGCACCAGTGGCCTTTGGCTGGGGATTATGGGAGTTGAAGTCAAATAACATCTGGGGGCCCAACGTTGAGAATCCCTGGTCTACACAGACTGGCAGCGGCTTCTCCAAGTTTCCAGGAAGGAATTTTTCTC
Organism: Hemicordylus capensis; assembly: GCF_027244095.1. Classification (NCBI taxonomy): domain Eukaryota; kingdom Metazoa; phylum Chordata; class Lepidosauria; order Squamata; family Cordylidae; genus Hemicordylus; species Hemicordylus capensis. Next base: position 232,836,151 of record NC_069658.1, on the reverse strand, counting down.
AGCCTATCTTGGAGATGTCTGGCAGGGAACTTGGAACCTTTTGCATGCAAGCCTGCAGATGCTCTTCCCAGAGCAGCCCCATCCCCTCAGGGGAATACCTTAGTGCTCACACATGTAGTCTCCCATTCAAATCCTGTGGATTTTTTGATGGGAAATATGGGTGGTTTGGTGACTGTACCTCATTCCACACTCTGAACACTTGTATGGTTTATCTCCTGTTTGGATTCTTTGATGGACGTTTAGGGTATGGTTGTGAGGTTGCTGAATATCTTTGAATGCTTTAAATTGCTGTGTTTTTGTTTTATTTTGTCTTTAGTGTGTGTGTTTTTGTGAACTGCCTAGAGCAGGGTTTTTTAACCTTGTGCCCCCAGATGTTTTTAGACTACAACTCCCATCATCCTCAGCCACAAAGGCCATATCTGGAGGTGATGGGAGTTATGGTCCAACAACATCTAGGGGCCCAAGGTTAAAAACCCTGGCCTAGAGCCTTTGGAGTCAGGTGGTATTAATTAATTAATTTAATTACTTAATTAATAACATCTGCAGGAGGGTGGCAGTTTGGCAGCCCTGCTCTACGCTGACTAGCAGCAGCTGTCCACGGGTTCAGATGGGTAATTCTTAGCCCTACTTGGAGATGCTGCCAGGAATTGAGCCTGGGACCTCCTGCATGCCAAACAGATCCTTTCCTACTGAGCTACAATCCTTCCCCAAAGTTCATTGGACTTTCCCCCTGATCTGTGGCTCCATTCTTTCCTTGCCAAGTTTCTCTCTTTGTTCTTGCAGGTGACAGGAGGGAGTGCAAAGAAGAGAACACCGTTGCTTCTGAAGAGGCAGATCTCCATGCAATTCCAAACCAAGAAGAATGTCACAGAGGAAAGAAAAGGCTTAAGATCCCTCTGCGTGTAAACATGTTAGTTAATAAATCGCACCCTAATGCACATCATAGAATCCATCCAAGAGGGAAACCATATCAGTGCTCTGAGTGTGGAAAGGGCTTCAGTCAGAGCATGCAGCTTCTTTCACATCAAAGACTCCACAGAGAACAGAACTCATTGAATATGTCAGAATGTGGAAAGAACTTGAGCGGCAGCTCAAGCAATGAGTACCAGGGAATCTTCACAGAAGATAAACCTTATAAATGTTCTGACTGTGGAAAGAGTTTCCATTGCAGGCAAGTCCTTGTTTACCATCAAAGGAATCACACAGAAGATAAACCTTATCGATGCTCAGAGTGTGGAAAGAGCTTCTGTCAAGAGAGCCACCTTATTTTCCATCAGAGAATCCACACAGGAGAGAATCCATTTATGTGCCTGGAATGTGGAAAGAGCTTCACTCGCAAACATAGTCTTACTGTCCATCGAAGAATCCACACAGGAGACAAACCATATAAGTGTTCAGAGTGTGGAAAGAGGTTCAGTCACCAAACAACCCTTATTTCCCATCAAAAAATCCACACAGGAGAGAAACCATATACATGTTCAGAGTGCGGAAAGAGCTTTAGCCAGAATGCACACCTTATATTGCATCAAAGAATCCACACGGGGGAAAGACCATATCCATGCTTGCAATGTGGAAAGAGCTTCAGCCAGAATGCACACCTTATATTGCATCAGAGAATCCACACAGGAGATAAACCATATACATGCTCAGAGTGTGGAAAGAGCTTCAGAGATAGTTCAGCCCTTATAACACATAAAGGAACCCACACCGAAAAGAAACCATATACATGCTCAGAGTGTGGAAAGAGCTTCAGTCGCAACTCTAACCTTACTATCCATCAAAGAATCCACACAGGAGAGAAACCATATCAGTGCTTGGAATGTGGGAAGAGCTTCAGTTACACCTCTAGTCTTACTATCCATCAGAGGGTACATACGGGAGAGAAACCCTATACATGTCCAGAATGTAATAAGTGCTTCAATTGCAACTCTAGCCTTACTATCCATCAGAGAATCCACACAGGAGAGAAACCTTATACATGCTCAGAGTGTGGTAAGACCTTCACTTGCAATTATAGTCTTACTATCCACCAAAGAATCCACACAGGAGATAAGCCCTATACATGCTCAGAGTGTGGAAAGAGCTTCAGTTGCAATTCTAGCCTCACTATCCATCAAAGAATCCACACAGGAGAGAAACCCTATGCATGCTCAGAGTGTGGTAAAAGCTTCAGTTCCAATTATAGCCTTACGATCCATCAAAGAGTTCACACTGGAGAGAAACCATATAAATGCTCAGAGTGTGGAAAGAGCTTCAACCACAGCTCTAGTCTTACTACCCATCAAAGAATCCACACACAAGAGAAACCATATACATGCTTAGAGTGTGGGAAGAGCTTCAGTCTCAGCTCACGGCTTACTTACCATCAAAGAATCCACACCGGGGAGAAACCGTACACGTGCTCCAAGTGTGGAAAGAGCTTCTGTCGGAGGACAGATCTTACTGCTCACCAAAAAAGAATCCACACAGAAGAGAAATCATCCGAATACGGAAAGAAGGTTGTCGGGATCCAGCCATACCCAGACTTTGAAGAGGCCTCTTCTGGGAAGGAAGAGGCACTGATACCTTCTCAAGCCACTGGCACTGACCAAAATCCCATCGTGACCATAGCCCTTTTTGGGCAGCTGGAGCTTGCCCCTACAATGGGAGAGATGTAGCACCCCCTGGACCCTCCTTCACAATCCCCAGGAGCAGTATCAATGTTTGATCAGGGTTGAGGTCCAGTCCCACTGGCTGCCTGGATGCCCAAGTACTTCCTTACTTTTAGTCTACTCTGGAGGAGGAGCTGGCCAGCCCAGGTGCAGACCCTGAATTTGGACGCAACGAGTTCCCGGAAGAGCTGGGGCTTTCTGTTCTTATAAGCTGTTCAGTATCAGCCAGGCACTCACTAATGGAACAGTTCTACCTGTGAGAGCCTCTAGGGCTTGCCGGCTGAACATGATCATGTTTAATTTGCAGGGGAGCAGGGGCCTCCAAAGGCCTTTGGGTCAGGCTCCAGAATTACCTAGGTGCACCTTTGGGTCCAAGTTCCCTGCTCCTCCAGTCTTCTGCATGGATCTGCTCTTGTTTCCTTCTCCTTTCCTTTCTTCTTGCTTTCCCGTTTGAGCCTTCCACTTAATTGTGTTCTTCCTTTCCCCTCACGTTAGCTCCAGGTTCTGATTTTGACCTTCACCGTTGACCCACACCCTGAGCTGTGTGCACTTTGCTTCCATTAGGCCACTGATATGGCTTGGAGGAGTCTGGTGAAGTGAATGAGGGTCTAGGGCAGGGCTTCTCAACTTCGGCCCTCCTGAAAATATTGGCCACTGTGGCTGGGGATTATGGGAGTTGTAGTCCAAAAACAGCTGGGGGGCCAAAGTTGAGTAGGCCTGGTCTAGGGAGTGTAAAGAAGAGGATTCCCCCCTGGAGGGTTGGTGGAGGAAATATCCCAGGCAGAGCAATGAGATGGGTGGCAGAATGTCAGAGAAGGGATCATGCTATGTTTTGGAGCACTGTCCTTGCATCCCTAAGGGTTCCACCTCTGGGGTTCCTCACCTGAAGGAACTCAAAAGGTGGGCTGGGTGAGGTCCCCCCCCCCCCGATCTTGGAGAGCTGCTGGGATTAAATAATCCAACAGCAATCGCCAAAAAATCCAAACCAACAAATGGCTAATAAAAAATGAACACAAATATGTTATCAATCCTATTAAATTCAAAATATTCCCTGATCCTTTCTTTAATATATTTTATTACTTCTGCATTTTTAAAGTCTCACTGAATTAAATTTCCACTGATTATATTTTGGAGCAGGCATTCGATCTATAATATACCTAACAGAAAAATTTAACAGAAAAAAAACACACACCAGGAAATTAGCCTTGGGCCAATTTCTGTTGAAGTTGTTATCTTGACCAATCTAGGAGATAAAAATTTCCTGTCAATCCTTGAATAGCTCTGTCTAGGTATAGTCATATTCCTTGAGGGAGTAATATTTCCAAGCATCCATTAGATGATGTTGATCTAAACTAGAAGAAACATTTTTGGAAGAACATCTACTAAAGTCATCTTATTAGATCTCTAATTGTGAGTTCATTATGCCATTAAAGTCTTCTCCTGGGATTAGCTCCTCTTCAGTAAATGCACTGATATTCTGAAAAGCTCATTATAAAAAACTGCCTCTGATACATTTGGTGTGTAGATATTTACCAGGGTTATTTTTTTAAATCCAGAATTAATCCTTTTAACGTCGCATATTTACCTTCAAGATCTGTTGGTTGATCTAAACATCTAAAGTTTAAGTTTGTTCTCAATAAAGTTGAAACACCTTGAGTTTTAGTATCAGTGCAAGCCTCATAGATCTCATAGCCACCTAAAGCTTTAAAGAAGTGTTTATATAACTTTTTCAAATGTGGTTTCTTGGATAAACACATCAACTTTTTCATTTTTAACCATTGTGCTATCCTTTCTTGTTTTAATGTTGTTGTTTAAACCATTGACAATTTGAGACAAGATATTTAAAGTCATTGTTATGTTTGTCAGTTAAATCTATACAACTTCTCTATTCAAAATATAAAGACAAAAGAGAGTCTTTATAAATGTACTGGTTGTCTTGAAATCCTTAGTAGATGTTGTTTAATATCTCCCTCTAGTTTCTGTTCCTGCTTTTCAACTCTATTTTATTTATTTATTCGATTTATTTCTATCCTCATCCTTACTCTGAATCTCAACTATGTCTGTATTCGGGGTCCTTTTGCCTCCTTGAAGTTTAGTTTGGGATTTCTTGAGGCTCCCTATCAGGAGGAAGGTGGTTTTATTGGCTACTAGTCTGGTGGCTATAGGCCAGCTCCAGCCTCCGAGGCAAGATGCCTCTAAATACCAGCTGCAGGGGAGTAACAACAGGAGAGAGGGCATGCCCTCACCTCTTGCCTGTGAGCTTCTTGGAGGCATCTGGTGGGCCACTGTGCGAAACAGGATGTTGGACTGGGTGGGCCTTGGGCCTGATCCAGCAAGGCTGGTCTTATGTTCTTCTGCCTGGGCGGGACCATGAAGCTCTTTCTTAGTAAATAATATAAGCCAAGATGGACCAACAATCTGACTCAATCAAAAGCCACATCCTTAGTTTGTACCTAATTCCAGATCTCAGTCCTATAAAGTTAATGAGGATGGGGACTGAGTGAAATGCTCTTGATTGTGAAGTCATGGATGAGAGAGCAGCAAGGGGGAAACTTTGTTTTTGTCTCTGTCAGTCATATGAACAAAATGAGAGTACGGACTCCCATAATGGGAGTCATACTTTTTCTTCTTGTTCTTTTTCACTTGCTCCATGACTTTCTCCAATTCTTTGGTGTGTGTTTTCTTTCCCCTGGAGAAAAGCTCAGATTGAGAGCTGGAGACATTCAGTTTTGCTTGTTAGGTATTTGTTTCTTTGGAGACTACAGTAAAATACTCCATGACCAAGTTCCATTCGCCTTGCAAAAATTAGCAGTGGACTCTTTCTACGACGTTTGACCTGGAAATAAAAACCACGCAAGTTCAAGCAAGGAGATATGTTGGTTTCTTTGGGAGTTGCTCTTTAGAACACAGAGAAAATGGATGCACAAGACCCGACAGACAATTATAGGAAGGGATAGAAAATGCCTGTTGACATCCAGGCTCAGAGCGCTGGGGAATTCTGCATGGAAAGAACTGTGCCGAAGATCCCGAGTGGAGACACCAGCAGCCCAGATGCCAGAGACTTTCTGGTCATTAATTCTCAAACTTGCTCTATGCTACCCACTGGGCAAGTCAATGAACTACTAACTGTGGTAGCGGAGCGTCTTCAAGATTTGGAGGAAGATTGTTGCATCCTGTTCTCCGGAGGTGTTAATTGCTTCAAGATCCTCAGTCTTCAATCTCAGGACTGAGAGTGGGACTGGATGGCCTCATGGGTTCACTTGCTGCTTGTGAAAGTGCAGCCTCCATCCTGCCAGCCACTGAAGACGCTGGTGAAAGGCTGCAGGAGAGGAAGGGGTGATTCTTTTGTGGGGTAGTGGAATAATTGAAGGAGGGATTTTTACCAAGCAAGGAAAGAGGGACAAAAACCAGGAGACCCCTTCAGTAGCACCACAAACCAGGAGACCCCTTCAGTAGCACCACTGGCTGTGAGCATCACTCAGTGGACTCCTGAGTGAGGTTCTGGGTCCAAAGCAAGTGATGTACCCCTGCGCTGAAGGTAGAGAGTGAGCTGTGACCATTAAGGGTGGGTGAGGAAAGTTAGCCCGGGAAGAAGGGAAGAACTCGCTTGGGGCCTCCAGTTTATTATCTTGGCATGGGGGCGGAGGGGGGGCACCTTGCAAGCATCCTTTGGTGTAATACAGACTTGCTTTCTTTCTTTACAAAATTAAGGTCGCATCAATGACTGAATAAAAATACAAGCATACACAGGAAAACATGTAAAACGTGCACGTCAGCAAACAGCAATAAAAACTATATACATTAAAGCTTACTTACCTTATGAAATGCTTTTACGAGAGAATGGCTTTATAACTTTCCCTAAAATCCTACCGTGCAGGCTGCGGCTTCCAGGGAGAGGGAATTGGACAGTATGGGGGCCAGTGCAGAGGAGGCCCTGCTTTGAATTTGGGTGGACTTCAGCTGGAGTCCATTGTGTACGGCCCCTCCCTGTGGGAAGAGACTCTTGCAAACTTTTCTTGCACTGCGGTGTGCCCCAACAGATAATAGCAGATAGTGTCTGTCTACACACACACATCTGGTCTGTTAAACTATGTATTCTGTGTGCATTTGTAGTAGGAGTAGTAGCTTGAATATTTTAAAAAGAGAGCCAGCGTGGTGTAGTGGTTAGAGTGCTGGACTAGGACCGGGGAGACCCGAGTTCAAATCCCCATTCAGCCATGATACTAGCTGGGTGACTCTGGGTCAGTCACTTCTCTCTCAGCCTAACCTACTTTCACAGGGTTGTTGTGAGGAGAAACTTCAGTATGTAGTACACCGCTCTGGGCTCCTTGGAGGAAGAGCAAGATATAAATATGATGATGATGATGAATAAATAAAAACAGCTATCATAACTCCGTTACATATGTTGAAGAGGGAGCTCTGGGGCAGAACTGGGACCAGTGTGTTGAAATGGCAAGGAAGCAGATTTAGGATAGACATTAAGAAGACTTTCTTAACTGTAAGTCCCACTGCAGTTGGACAGTGGTGGGATCTCCTCTGCGGGAGTTTTTAAAGCGGGCTTGGCATATATGTGCAGCCGTTTCCTGCACTGAGCAGAGGATTGGACTAGGAAGGAAGGTGAGCTGGTCCTGAGTTGTCCCCTTTGCTAAGCAGAAGGCCCCAGGTTCCCTCCCTGGCAGCATCTCCAGATAGGGCTGGGAGAGAGTCCTGCCTGCAACCTTGGAGAAGCCGCTGCCACTCTGTGTACTCAGAAGCAAAACATAGCTGACAAGCCGCTTTTCCCCCTGACCAACCCCAGCCCAGAATCTAGAGGGCTAGCCAAGTCATCTGATGTTCTAGGATCCTCTTTATTAAGTATAGGAGGGGTGGGGTGGAGAATGAGAGGGGGTAGGAGCTGGAGAAAGCTCCCCTCTTTTCCTGGGAGCTCCCTGAGATGAAGAGGGGGGCAGATTCCTCCACCCACCCTCCAAGAAATGGAGATGGAAGTTACAGAGAGCTGTGGAGCGTTAAGTTTGCTTTCTGCTGCTCCACCTGGCTGAGGGGACTGCTGGGTGTGCGGGGGGTGGGGCTTCTGATGCTTGACCTTTCCATCTGTTGGGTCAGGGCCAGGGTGGATTTGATTTAAATCACTAGCAGGGTGGATAAAAATCAATGATTTTTTTTAAAAAAATAAAATCTGATTTAAATTTTTAAAAATCTGATTTTTTGATTTTTTTTAAAAAAATCATTGATTTTTATCCACCCTGCTAGTGATTTAAATCGTGATTTAAATCAGTTTGATTTAAATCAAATCCACCCTGGTGAGGGCAGCCCTTCCAGCCCCTTGCCGGCCTCCCTGCTCCCAAAACCACCTCTGTGGGTGGGTGGGTGCTTCCCTGGGTGGTAGAGCAAGACACTGCCACAATTAGACAGGAGGAATGAAAGAAAACGCTTGGGCGCGCTGCTCCTGCTAAACCCCTTCCTTCCGGGGACTGGCGGCTGCGGTTGTCCTGGGCAGTGGTGTTCTCCTGCCAGTGCTTCGCCTTACTACTCTCTCGGGCACCTCGCTCCTCCCCTCCTTGCGGCTTCACCTGCCCTCTTCCCTCAGCCTTTTCTCCTTGCTGCCCCCACCACCGTCAACCACAAACCTGCTCTGTTCCTTCTGGGTAGATTTCTTTCTGACTGGCGGGCATGCATCGTGTGTGTGTGTGTGTGTGTGTGTGTGTGTGTTATTATTTATTCAATTTTTATACTGCCCTTCCAAAATTGGCTCAGGGTGGTTTACAATAAAACAAAAACCGGTTAAAAGCAATCAACAATTAAAAATTATAAAATACCATAAAACAATCAAACAATAAAACCATTTAAAAATCCTGAAAAACAGGTACAATTAAAACCCTTTAATACAATTACACACACATACACACACACCACACTCTGCAGCCATTCATTCACACACACACACACACACACACACTCGGACACACACAAACACACACACAAACACACCACACTCTGCAGCCATTCATTCCCTCTCCCTCTTTCTTTCTGACTGGCGGGCATGCATCTTGTGTTTGTTATTATTATTTATTCAATTTGTATACCGCCCTTCCAAAATTGGCTCAGGACAGTTTACAATAAAACAAAAACCAGTTAAAAGCAATCAACAATTAAAAATTATAAAATACCATAAAACAATCAAACAATAAAACCATTTAAAAATCCTGAAAAACAGGTACAATTAAAAACCTTTAAAACAATTACACACACGACTGCAGCCATTCATTCCCTCTCCCTCTCTTTCTTTCTGACTGGTGGGCATGCATAGTGTACACCCCCCCCATATGGCACAATCAACCCCTCCCCAATCTTACAGCGGGTGTATGATCCCTCTCCCCACTTGCTGATGTTTTCAGCAAACAGTGAGACACAACCCCTCCTGTTCCTGCTGCTGTAACTCCATGCAAGCATCTTCGCTGAGCCCCTTCTTTATTTTTATTTATTTATTACATTTATATCCCGCTCTTCCTTCAAGGAGCCCAGAGTTATGTTTGTCCCCGCAAGATATGTGACTGGCCCAGAGTCACCCAGTGAGTTTCATGGCTGAATGGGGATTTGAACTCGGGTCTCCCCGGTCCTAGTCCAACACTCTAACCACTGCACCACACTGTCTGTCTGTCTGTCTGTCTTGCTCTCTCCTTTATTTGGCAAGGAGTACTATAGGGCCTCCAGATGCAAGGAAGCCATCATTGTGCTCTCAGCCAGGAGAAGGAGCTATTCTTGCTCTCCTTCCCCCTCTCTGCTGCCCACTCTGCTGAGTCAGCTCCCTTCCCTGCAGATCCACACACTTTTCTATTTTAAAACAAGTTTCTTCTCTTCCTGCCTGATGCTTCCTTTTCCCCTTTTGTCTCTTCCTTCTTTGCTCATGCAGTCAGGCAAGGTACAGAAATGCTGGGGAGCGGGGCATCCATTGGTTCAACCCTGCTTTATTATTACTACTATTATTACTATATTATGTATTTATTAGATTTCTATTCTGCTCTTCCAAAAATGGTTCAAGGCGGTTTACACAGAGAAATAAGAGATAAATAAGATGGATCCCTGTCCCCAAAGGGCTCACAGTCTAAAAAGAAACCTAAGATAGACACCAGCAACAGTCACTGGAGGGGAGCTTGGAGGGAAGGATCTACCGTCATCTGAACTTTGCCTGCACCAAATAAGGGGACGTTGAGAGGCTGAGGGGTCATCACCTTAGGTAGGGTGTCTTTTGCTCTTTTTGCTCGGCCCCCTGCCCCCATGCAAGTCCAACCCCACAGGTGCCTGTCACCTGCTGCATCTCAGCCTCCCTAGGCTTTTTAATCCAAGGCATCATCAGCCTCTAGAATCCACCTGCTCAGACCACTGTACAAAGGCTGGCAGGAGGGGAAAACTTGAGAGTGCCAACCTGCAAAGGGGTGGGTGGGTGGGTGGAGTAGAACCCCTTGGAGTTCCCTTGTACAGCTGTACATGGACATACTGGACACACTGTATTTACCTGAATAGGGACGTGCACAAAACCAGAAAACCCATCTTGGCCCTCATCGAACCAGATTTGAACCAGGTCCAGCCCGATTCCATAGACACTCGAGCTGGCAGCTGGGCCCAGTTTGGTTTGAATCAAGCTGGTTCAAGTGGGGCTCTGAGCTTTACTGGTAAATCCTTATTGGATTTACCAGTGAAGGGGAAGGAGCAGAGGGCTTTCCTAAAACTAGTTGGGGCAGGAGGGAAGTAAAGTTTTACCTTAAAAGTGCTTGCAGCTGCAGCAGCCACTGCAGTCACGGCTGGTGGTGGTGGGGCAGCAACTCTTTCCACCCGACTGGAGCAGGCAGGGCTGGTTCCGGCCTCTGTGCATGTGTGGAGGTCATTTTAGAGGTCTCCACGCCTGAGCAGAGACCCAAACCGGCCCTGCCTGCTCTGGCAGGGGTGTGGTGGAGTCAGGGAGAATGAAGGTCTTGGGCAAGGAAGACATCGGTCTGAGGAAGAGGGAAATGCTCTTTTTAGAAGGGACCCCTTCTGTGGAAGATGAGCCCATATCCTCTCACACAGGGGATACTCTTGGGGGGGGCTCCTTGTAGTGGGCGATTCGATCATTAGAGTTATAGAGAGATGGCTTTGTGACTCGTGTGTTGACCGCACGGTGACTTGCCTGCCTGGCGCGAAGGTTGCGGACATGACGCAGTGTCTAGATAGGCTCCTGGGCAGTGCTGGGGAGGAGACAGCTGTCGTGCTGCACGTCGGCACCAACGATGTGGGGAAATGCAGTCGGGAGGTCCTGGAAGCCAAATTTAGGCTGCTCGGTAGTGTATTGAAGTCCAGGACCCCCAAGGTAGCATTCTCAGAAATGCTACCTGTTCCACATGAGACAGACAGAGCTGAGGGGGTTCAATGCGTGGATGAGGCGTTGGTGCTGAGAGGAGGGGTTTAGATTTGTTAGGCATTGGGCCACATTTTGGGGCAATTAAGGTCAGTACAAAAGGGACGGGCTGCACTTGAACCGAGATGGAACCAGATTGCTGGCGCTTAAAATCAAAAAGGTTGTAGAACAGCTTTTCTGTTAGGGCTAGAATCCAACAATATCTGGAAAACAGGGGCAATGGGGCGGCAGGGAGGTACGCTGCCGCCCCGATGGTTCCGTGTACATCCCTAGTATACGCTGATGGGATCTGAGCTGTCGGTGACTGACCAGGAGAGGGATCTTGGGGTCGTGGTGGACAGCTCATTGAAAGTGTTGATTCTATGTGCGGCAGCTGTGAAAAGGGCCAATTTCATGCTAGGGATTATTAGGAAGGGGATTGAAAATAAAACGGCTAATATTATAATGCCCTTATACAAAACTATGGTGCGGCCACACCTGGAGTACTGCGTACAATTCTGGACACAACATCTTAAAAAGGACATTGTAGAACTGGAAAAGGTGCAGAAGAGGGCAACCAAGATGACCGGGGACTTAGAGCACCTTTCTTATGAGGCAAGGCTACAACAGCCGTCTGCAGTTGCCAGTTGCCACCAGCTCATCTGGTGGTTACTTAGGGATGGGCCTTCTCCATTGCTGCCCCAAGGCTTTGGAACACACTTCCTGCTGAAATAAGAGCCTCCCCATCTCTCACAACTTTTAAAAGGGCAGTCAAGACTCATTTGTTCACCCAGGCTTTTAATTAGATATTTGTTCACCCAGGCTTTTAATTAGTTTTTACCACCCTGTCCTGGACCAGGGGTTCCCAACTGGTGGTACTCCAGATGTTGCTCAATTTCAGTTCCCATCATCCCCAGTCATCCCAGTCATGATACATTGTAGCGGGGGATGATAGGAGTTGTAGTTCAACAACAGCTGGAGTACCACAGGTGAGAACCCCTAGATTCATGGGCTACCCCAAATGCTGCATTGCCAGAAGCCATGGGTAGACCTGGCTTCCACTGCCAGTGGCTGGGGAAGATGGTCTTGTGGTAGCAAGTAGGGATGTGCCCGAATAATTACGGCACCTCTTTGAGGAGGTGCTGAAATGATTCGGCTCCCTATAGCCATAACATTTCGATGTGGGGTGAGGGGGTCCTTTAAAAGGAGGCGGGCCAGTCATGTGTTCCTCCTGGAAGCTGCCCCCTGCGCCACTGTTCTCAGAAAAGCATCCCCATGAAAGTGGCAGCCACTGTCTCCTTTAAACTGGTGGTGTGGATACCATGCAAGGGATGCTGGTGGGAGCATCCCGTTAGGGATTTGCACGGAACTGGTTTGGAGGCCCTCCGAACCGGTTCAAAGGTCTGGTGGTTCTGCCAGTTTGCAGGTGGAGAGGGGGGATATCTTTAAGGATGGGGTAGGGTGCTCTTCCTACCCACCGCATTTCATTTCCTCCACCCACCGCATTTCTCTTGCCCGCGCTGCCTTTTAAAATGGTCCAGCAGGGCGGCAGCGTAACTCCTTGCCGCCCCGTGCCTCCTCAAACTGGAAATGACCAGAAGCGCCTGGTGCACATGGTGCTTGCTCGCGCGCATGGCGTGACGTGCGTACGCGCACCAGGCACTTCCGATCTGAGGAGGCATGGGGTGGCAAGGAGTTATGCTGCTGCCACACTGGACCATTTTAAAAGGCAGCGCCAGTGTGGGCAATGCAACAGGAGGGGCAAGAGCACCTTCCCCGTCCTTGGAGATATCCCCCACCACCTTTTGTTGTCTGTTCTGTGCATATCCCTGTGGTGGGGTTGTTTAAAGGTGCCAGTGGCACGGGCTGCCGCTTTCAGCACAGGCTTCCAGGAGGGACAGGTCGGCCCTGCCCGCCTCCTCTTAAGGGAACCCCTCACAGCCCTTGGGATGGTGCCGAAGCAAATCAGTGCACATCCCTAGTAGCAAGCATGAATTGTCCCTTTGCCCTGGTTTGCATTTGAATGGGTGAGGCATGTGTGAGCACTTTACGATATACCTCTTATGGGATTGGGCCGCTCTGGGAAGAGCATCTGCATGTGGAAGGTTCCAAGTTCCCTCCCTGGCCTCTCCAAGATAGGGCCCAGAGAGACAGGTCCTGCCTGTAACCTTGGAGAAGCCGCTGCCCATCTAGGGATTCTCAACGTTGGGTCCCCAGATGTTATTGGACTCCAGCTCCCATAATCCCCAACCAAAGGCCACTGGGGCTGGGGATTATGGGAGTTTAAGTCCAAAAGCATCTGGGGGCCCAACGTTGAGAATCCCTGTGTAGACAAACTGAGCTAGATGGACCAATGCTCTGATGTGGTATATGGCAGCTTCCTAGGTCTATGAGTGGGATAGAATAAACAAGTTGCAGGTGAGGCTTGTTCCCAAATCCCACCCCGCTCTGGCCGGACCACCTCTCCTCTGCCCTGTGTTAACCCCTGATGCATAGGCAGCTGTTCGTCTGGTCAGGTCTTGCCAGAACATGAGGGGGTATACTCGTGTGAAATAGGGGCCCGTAACCCAGAATCTGATTCAAGCAAGAGGAGGCAGCCGGGGTGGGGAGTGGCAGAGGGAAGGAGCTTCACTTGCGGGTGGCTCTTTTACCACCCTCTCTTGCTCCGCCTGCTGCTGTTTGCACCGGGCGGCCGCTGCTGGAGGCGGGGTAGCTAGCTACTCACGCGCGCACTCAAGTCAATTGCGGGCTTGGCGTTTTGCTTAAAAAAAAAAAGAAGTCGGGGGGGCGGGGGAAGCGCGGTGGGGATTCTTCTGTGCCAAGCTGAAAATGTGGCAGCCCTCTCTAGACTCCTTCACTTTCTCCGCAGAGTGAGATGTCTGCGTATGCCTCTCGTTAGCGGAGCCTATGGATTTCGCTCGATTCCCATGACCCTCCTCCCGTTTCTCGCGCCAAGTTTCTCCAACAAAAAAACATTTCGTCTCGCCTTCTGTTTAGTGACCACCCAACGCCCAGCCTCCTTTTTCGATTGGTCTGCGCCATCTCCCTGGCACGCATCTCCCTCGGGCACTCCAACCCCCCCGCCCGCCACCTCGCCAGCGGCGTCTGTTCAGCCGGGCCCTTCTGGTTGCAGGTGGCGTTGCGTTGTCCGCTCCGTCCAGATGGGGGTCCCTCCCTGGTGGTGCCTCTTGCCCCTGGTGCTGGGGGGCTGCTCTGGTAAGTGGCTGGGGCGGCGTTCTACAGGTGTCCCCTTATTTGAAGAAAGTGCACGGGCGGGAATCAGGATAGAAATTGCACCCAGCTGAAGGGGCTGCTTGCACGCAAGGGGGTAAAAAGCTTTTTTTTTTTTTTTTTTTTTTTTTTTGCGGGGGCCGGGTGTGTGTGAGCAAAACGATATGGGGGGATAGATGGATGTTGGAAGGAACTCCTTTTACCCCCCCCCCTTTTTAAGAGCTAGGTTTAAAAAAACACTGGATTAAGTTCTGGTACTGCAGCTGCCAGAGAAGGGGATTTCTTTGCTAAGCAGGGTCTGCCCTGGTTTGCATTTGAATGGGGGACTACATGTATAAGCACGGTGAGATATTCCCCTCAGGGGATGGGGCCGCTCTGGGAAGAGCATCTGCATGCTTGCATGTGGAAAGTCTCAAGTTCCCTCCCTGGCATTTCCAAGATAGGGCTGAGAGAGATTCCTGACTGTAACCTTGGAGGAGCTGCTGCCAGTCTGGGTAGGCAATATTACTGTGCTAGATGAAACTGGTCTGATTCAGTAGAGGCAGCTTCCTATGTTCTCAGACTGAGCTGAGCAATAGGTGGGAAGCATTTAGACAGGCAAAACCGACCCAAGGCTGAAAGGAGGAGGGGTTTGTTGTTGGTTTTTTTAAACAAAAACTAGGCATATTGGGTCAGGGGGTGCTTGATTCTTGGCTGGGTGCCGAAGGAGGGAGCATTTATCTTTTTCTTTCATGACAACTAAGGTCTCAATCTCGGTCACCTCTTCTTAGAGTACTTTTATTCCCTCAGTGTGGGCTGTGACATATTTTGTTTGGATTCTAGGAGCTTGTCTAAAAAGTAGAAGTGAGAACCAGACAATGGAGGCTTGACAAATTACTGGCCTTAGTGATGGACATTGTGGAGGGGAAGGGGAAATGGGCTTCTCTTTATCTCCTTTCTCTGTTGCCACCCCTTCAATTTGGAATTATCTTCCCCCACCAGATTCGGTCTGCCTCCTCCCTTTCATCCTCTAAGACCTCTGAGTACCAGTTGCAGGGGAGTAACAGCAGGAGATAGGGCCTGCCCTCAACTCCTGCTGTAGGCTTCCAGTGGCATCTGGGGGGCCACTGGGAAGCTGGACTAGATGGGCCTTGGGCCTGATCCAGCAGGGCTGTTCTTATGTTCTTATCTTGTTGAAGATGTTTATTTTCCGCCAGGTGTTTGCCCTTTAAATCTCTCTCGCTTTCTCTCTTTTTAAATCTTGGATGCTGTTCTTGCTTTGTACACCACCCTGAGTCTGTGGATTGGGCGATATATTCAATCCTATATAATAAAAGGCTTCAGTGTGATCCCATGCGCCCGTGTGTTTTTCGGCAGTTCTGAGCATGCGCGGAGCACATGCTCAGAACTGCCGAAAAAGATACGGCCGCCCAGACACGGGCGGCCATGTTGTTGAAGATTAGGGGACAAATAGACCCATGTAATTCCCCCCGCGGCTGCCGCCGCCGCCCACCCACCCTCCCAGCTCCCCGAGTCCACCTTTCTTAAAACCCCCCCCATGATTAAGGGCCAAAACGGCCCATGTAAATGCCCCCGTGGCTGTCGCCGCCAACCGCCCGCCCACCCTCCCTCCCAGCTGCTGAGACCTCCTTACCCTTAGAAGACCTCTACATCCCCAGGCCACGTCCTTCGCCCGAACACATTTGCTATTTAGACAAGGAGAGAGGAGCTCGCATGCAGAGCTTCTCTCTCTTTAAAGGCTCTTCCCAAACTGGCGCTTAGGGTGCAAACGACGCAATAGGTGTCCTTTGTGACCAAAGCGCCAGTACGGGAAGAGGCTTTAAGGAGTGAGGAGCTCTGCATGCGAGCTCCTCTCTCCTTCGCTAAATAGCTAATGTGTTTGGCCGAAGGACGTGGCCTGGGGATGTAGAGGTCTTCTAAGGGTAAGGAGGTCTCGGCAGCTGGGAGGGAGGGTGGTTGGTTGGCGGTGACAGCCGAGGGGTCATTTTCATTGGCCGTTTTATCCCTTAAAGGTGGGGGGGGTTTGGAGCAAACAACAGCTGGGAGGGCGGGCGGCCGGTCGGAAGGAAGAAAAAAGGAAGAAAAAAAGGCTAGCGCCCGTTATTATAACGGGCTTAAAAATACTAGTCTTTTAATAAGTAAGTAAGTAACAGAACAGAAAAAGGGCAGCTTGAGTCAGATAAAATCTTTTTTTCTGGCACTAATGGATATCCGGTTGGTGGACACTAGAGACAGGGCCTTTTCTGTTGTGGCCCAACTTTGGAACACCCTTCAGGAAGATTTTCGCTACACTCCCTCCCTCAGCATTTAAAAAAAACCAAACAGATACAGACACATATTTTTAGAGAGACTTTAAAATGTTTTATCTGCTGCTTATACCTGTATGCGAGCTCTCCGGAGTTCATTTCCAGTGAGAGAGAGGAAGGGAAATAAATGCATCTAGCCAGCAAACACAGGCTCCAGAGAGCCCGAGCGGAGCTCTCCCTCTTTCCATTTTTGCTGCCTGACAGCCTTTATTTCCCTTTTTCTCCTTCCAGTGAGGGAGAGAAAGAGAAATAAAGCCTGTCAGGCAGCAAATGTTGCCTAAAATGGATGCTTGCTTGGGGCTCTCAGTAGCCAGAGCTATGCCCCGCTGCGGGCTTTGGCGGCCTTTTTCATTTGCGGCCCAGGTTCTTTGAACCTGTTCGCACAATGGTGGTTCTGACCCTGCCCTTTGAGTACTTGTGTGTTTCCCTGCATGGAGCAAACATTAGGTTTGATGGCAACTTCAGTCAGGAAACTGGTGCAGAGAAAGAGGTTAACATTTTCCCTGAACCAAAAAGCACCCCCACAGCTGTAATCTTTATTCTGTTCACCCCTGCCTCTGCAGAAGCCCTGAACTTAGAAAAATATGGGAAATCTCAGATCTCCTGGTGACTGTTTGGCCTATACTGCACAGGCACTCCTGTCATGTTGTTTCACCTGACCCCTCTCCCACCACCAACCTTCTGTTGCTTCTCAAATTTTCCCTTTGCACTATTCATTCTAGAAGGAAATTTTAAACTCAGAATTGCCTGCTCAATAAGTGTCATGTATAATAGACTCTGTAGAAAGATGGATAAGTTATGAAGAGCAGAAGGTGAAAAGCAGACATGAAACCTCTCCCCGCCCTTTATAACAGCACTTTCTGCATCCAAATAGGGAAGCACAGACAGACTCAATTTCTTTGGGAAACTGTCCCTTTACGGTCCATCTTCCATATGAAGTTCTTTGATGGGTTTGTCCAAGGAAATTTGTTTAGAATTTCTACAGATAGGAAGATAGATGGTATCCTAATGTCAATTTCACACCTGCTCACTTTAGCCAGATTGTTCCTGAGGAGAAAAGGTGGTGGTGGGGTGGGGTGTGAGTAGGCAGAAGAGGGAGTGGGGGAGTAAACAGCCTCTCCTCTTGTTGTCTTTAGCTTGGAAACAGCTGCACAACTCAGTTTTCCAAATTCCCATCTTAGCCATGAATGTAAGATTCTTTCACTCTACATTTCTTGCCCCCTACATTTCCCTCTAAAAAGATATATTGTTCATTTTTTAAAAAATGCAGAGGGAGGGAACTTGGCGAAGCTCTTCCGGGAGAGCGTTCCAAAGTTGGGGGACCACAACTGAAAAGGCTCTTAGACACCTTTCCCATAATCTAATGGGTGGTTCTGTGGAATGGTGTGGAATGGGACCTCTTTCCTGACTTCATGGAGAAGGCAGGATCATGGGTGAGTGGGGGATTGTACCTGGGTTTGGAGCACCCTCCACTTCAGACTTCCTAACTGCTGTCCTCTCTTCCCTTGCAGGCTCCTCCTCACGTTCCCTGAGTGCATTTTTCACACTGCTGTCAGAGCCCATCCAGGAAATGCCCGAGTTCCTTATTTTGGGGTATTTGGATGACCAGTTTATGGTTCGCTATGACAGCAACAGGAGGGCATGTTTGACTGAAGTGCCCTGGGTGAAGAAGGTTGCAGATTCAGATCAGCGCTTCTGGAGGATGTGCAGCGAGACTGCTCAAATGTTTGAGGAGAAGCTCAGAAAGGACCTGGCATTCCTACAACAACACTATGATCAGAGCAGTGGTGAGTGGAGGGTGGGAAGTCATGTATTTTCCCCTCCAGGTGCAATAGAAGGGGAAAGTGAAGTGTCAGAGCAGAGGCTAGAAAGAAAGCATGACTGCATGGGCATCCAAAGGACTTTTTCCGGGGAGGGGGGGCAAAGCCAGCAATCCAATACCTCCTTCCCTGAGAGTATGCCCCATTGAATTCAATGGGAACTGGCTCCAAAATACTGCATCAAAAATTCTAGTTACCGCTCACTTTTTAAAAATTACTGGTTAGCCAAGCTAAAAGGAAACCCAGTCTGACAGTTTTCCAAACAGGTTTTATTTTGATTTATTGATTTAGTTTTGATTTTAACTGTTAATTGATTTTAATTGTTTTTATGTGTTGTAAACCGCCCTGAGCCATTTTTGGAGGGATGGTATATCTATCAATCAATCAAAATTAAATTAAATTAAATTAAATTTGATGGTGAGGCTGTGAACCTTGTAAACTGGTAAGCTGCTGGGGTGCTTTGCAAAAGACAGTCAACATGGATAAGGAGAACAGAAATATTTGTTGTGATGACAATAAATGCAACTATATTATAATATTTATTTAATTTGTATACCACCTGACTCCAAAGGCTCTAGGCGGTTCACAAAAAGAAACACAACAAAAGGAAAATAAAACAAGCTGTTAAAATAATTTAAAATATTTAACATGTAATATAAAACATTAAGGCATCATTGAGTAATATCCCTTTAACAAGAAAACCCTTTATGTTGTGTTAAGGGCCAGGCTCTTAACAGACTTATTATTTAGGAAATATGGATATTGGATGGTATCTTATGCAGTGATTAGTTCCAGCTTTGCACTGACTTTGAGAGTTGGACGGCTGTCAGTGGCATGGAGTGGCCCTAAGTCCCAGATTTGTCTAATCACTGGAAGAGACTCCTAGAATGTCATATTGCTAAGAATGTAAAATCTAAAATGAAATGAAGGATACTTCCAGTTGGAGGAGTTTTTGCCACTTACTTCTGTTACTTCCCAAACTGAAATGCATGTGGAGAAGAAACTAAGCTTTTAGCAGTTCTACAGGGTGGTCCCCTCCCACCCCCGGCTGTTGGGGTGGGCATTGCCATGGGGTTTGTTGTCATGGAGAACACCCGCACTTCTGAATTTGTAGCCACGTCACTGGTCTGTACCTGCCCATGCCCTTCTCCACTGGCCCTATCTCCCAGCTGAGATTGTCTTTAAAAACAAAATCTGTTGTCATGCACACCTGATTTATTAAACTTCTTCAGCCTTCCACCTCCCTGCTTCTGCTCTGACACTTGAAAAGTGCAGCTTGAAAAAAGAAACAAAACAAGCCATCTTTGGTGTAGTTTAAAACATCTCCTGGTTCCCTGAATGTTGTTGCTCATCCTTAATCCATCACTTTCTGAAATCACGCCTGCTCTTTCCACCTGCCAAGACATATTTATTTATTTAACATATTTATATACCCCCCCAATACTGAATGCTTAGCTGCAGTCCTATGCACACGTTCCTGGGAGTAAAAACATAGTGGGAATAACTTCTGAGTAAACACTGTGCTGTTGAGAACACAGTCTGCTCTTTTAAAAAATGTCTATGTTAAACTGCTTCTCCAACTTTCAGTTGGAGCAGGGAGAGAATGAGCGATACAGCCCAGAATTATAATAGTGCTAAGTCAATTTTCTAGACTACTTCGAAAACAATTATCTTCCCTAAGAAATCACTAAAATGCTTGTAAATTCTTCTTCTTCTTTTTTAAGATAGTCAAAAAAAACCCTGCCAGTTTAAGACCAGAGTTAAGGCCAGGGATTCTTAACGTTGGGTTCCCAGATGTCACTGGACTTCAACTCTTATAATCCCCAGCCTCAGTGGCCTTTGGTTGGGGATTATGGGAGTTGAAGTCCAATAAGATCTGGGGACCCAGATATCTCTCCGTGAGGATCTTAGTAGGCAGCAGGGTACCGTCTTGCATTAAACTGGGTGAAAATCCTGCTCTCTTCCACTCTACCCCAGCACTTAGCGACTTTTTGCCCCTGCATGCACTACTCACCCAAGCAGACCTCCAGCGACAGAAGGGCAAGAGCTGCCCCAGGAGACAAGAGGCTCCACAAAGGCAATCTCATTTTGGCGAAAGCGCCACCAAGCCAGGAAGTTGAGCAAGGCTGATGCCTTAACACATGTGCCACATGATCAGTAAGGATGTTGTGCGGTATCACAGCTTGCCCTCCATGGTGTTTTTCTTTAATAAAATAGCTGTAATTAAAGTGGCTCACTCCACTGAAGTTGACGAAACCGCCTTATGGCAGAGGTCAAGTGCAGTTTTCCTGTCAGCATTCTGACAATGGGGGATGTGCACCAGGACTTTGTCAACTGAGAGAAGCCTGAGGTAATTCTGAAGAAATGTAAGGGAGTCACTGCTGGCCTGACAGAGGAGAGGATGCTGCAGTCCTTTGCAGACTGACTGAGCCCTGGTGGACACAGAGTTACACAATCTGTAACCCAATCAAGTTACACAATCTTGTAACTTCTCACTTTTACACATCTACACAGCTAATTATTTGCATGTGTGCATGCATATGTCTTTATGTTTTGTGATTGTGTGTGAATGAATGTCTGTGGGACTGTGTGTGCATGTTTGTGTTCCTGTATGTGTTTTTGTGCGCACATGCTTCTGTCTGGGCTATGTGTATTTGTGTGCACATATGAGTGATTGTGCGTACATGTGCACAGGCACGTTTGGTTGCGCAGGTGCATGTCTGTGCATGCAGATGTGTGTTTGAATTATGCACATGTGCAGGCATGGTTGCATACACATGTTTCTGTGTGGGGACATGTTTGTGTTGCATGCACATTTGTGCACATTAGAGAGGAGAGCTGGTCTTGTGGCAGCAAGCATGACTTGCCCCCATAGCTAAGCAGGGTCTGCCCTGGTTGCATATGAATGGGAGACTTGATGTGTGAGCACTGCAAGATATTCCCCTCAGGGGATGAAGCCGCTCTGGGAAGAGCAGAAGGTTTCAAGTTCCCTCCCTGGCTTCTCCAAGACAGGGCTGAGAGAGATTTCTGCCTGCAGTCTTGGAGAAGCTGCTGCCAGTCTGCGAAGACAATACTGAGCTAGATAGACCAATGGTCTGACTTAGTATATGGCAGCTTCCTATGTGCTGCGTGTGTGTGTGTGTGCTTGTTTTTCTGTTTGCATGTATTTCTCTCTCTCTCTGTATTCATTCCAAATACCCTTCAAACCATCAATGCTTCTCCCTCATAAGAACATAAGAACAGCCCTGCTTAAGGCCTATCTAGTCCAGCATCCTTTTCACACAGTAGCCCACCAGATGCCTCTAGGAAGCCCTCAGGCAACAGCATACTCTCTCTCCTGTTATTGTTCCCCTGCAACTTGTCCTTAGAGGTATCTTGCCTCTTAGGCTGGAGGTGGTGGCCTATAGCCCTCAGACTAGTAGCCACTGATTAGTAGCTTCACACTGCTCTAAATAGCCACCTGACTTTCCCCACTGCTCATTCCATGTCTCCCATCCCTGTGTTCCCTGATCATTCACATTCCATAACTAATGGTATAGGAATTGTACTTGCAAAACAATCCACTAGCTGGCTTCCCTTCAATGTCAGAATACTGGCAAATGTGTCAGCATTTTGGCCTCAGTTAAACTGGCCATGCTCTGTATAACTTCATTAGCCATTGGTTTTAATGGGGCAGGAAAACCTTAATAACATTTGAATTGCTGCTCAAATCTTCACCAAACCTCTGAAAGGCACCTTTCTTAGGCAAGCCTGAACAGAGTATATCAGCCATTTTAATCAAGTTTGAAAGAAATATACATGTCCAAAAAAGGACCAATGTGACATTTTCCAGGACTTTTTAACATTCTGTACAAGTCAGAAGGCTACAGGAATAGATGGAATTGCTACAGAAATATGGCAAGCAACAGAAGAAGAATTAGTCAAGGCTCTAACCAAACTATGCCAGGAAATTTGGAGAATGACACAGTGGCCAACAAATGGGAAGAGGTCAGTCTACATACCCTTACCAAAGAAAGGAGACTTAGATTGCACAAACCATTGCACAATATTCTTAATTTCATATGCTAGCAAAATAATGCTCAGGATCATCCAACGCAGATTAGAGCCCTATGTGGAAAGGGAAATGCCGGATGTTCAAGCTGGTTTCAGAAAAGGCCAAGGAACAAGAGACATCATTGCTGATGCACGCTGGATAATTGAGAAAGCCAAAGAATACCAGAAAGAAGTCAATATGTGCTTTATTGACTACAGAAGAGCCTTTGATTGCATCGATCATGTCAAGTTGTGGAATATCCTCAGGAAAATGGGCGTCCCAGAACACCTCATTGTTCTCCTGAGAAACCTATACACAGAACAGGAAGCCACAGTCCAGACAGAACATGGTGAAACAGACTAGTTCCAGATCAGCAAAGGAGTAAGACAAGGCTGTATACGTTCTCCTTTATTCAATTTATATGAGATAAGCTGGACTGGAAGAAGATGAGCATGGTTTTAAAGTTGGAGGAAGAAACATCAATAACCTGCGCTATGCTGATGACACCACTCTGATAGCTGAGAATGCAGATTATCTGCAAGCTCTTGTAATGAAAGTCAAAAAGCACACTGAAATATTGGGACTACGACTAAATGTAAAGAAGACTAAACTAATGACAATGGGTACAGCAATCAGCCTCAGAATGGATAATCAAGACACTGAAGTGGTGGATAGCTTCTGTCTTTTAGGATCAACCATCAGCAGCAAAGGATCCAGCAGTCAAGAAATACACCACAGACTAGCACTTGGTAGGGTTGCCATTGCAAAGCTCTGCTGTTGTTGTTGATGTGTGCTGCACCCACCCTATGGGAAAATGGGGACAGACAGTGCTCATTTCTGCCTGTGGGTGCCTCTTAGGAGTGCCACACTCGGAATACCACAGAAACAACAAAACCCAGTACCCCATGGGCTTGTGGGTATGGGGGTGGTTGGCACCCTATGTTCACTACACTACCAATCACTCTGGGCCACCTCGGTGCCCCCCAAGTGGAGTTATGGTGCTGCTGAAACCCCCATTATACCCTATGGGAGGAAAGCTTAAAGAAGCACAAACTTCAGAAATTCTTTAAAAATCAGCCCTTTGCCCAATTCCTTTGAAATATGGTTGGTGGCAGGCAACCATTGGAGCACTACCGCCTGACCCACTTTTGCCCCTTAAACCCCCTTTCTGCCCCAAAGATATGCAAACTTCAGAAATTCTTTAAAAATCAGCCCTTTCCCCAATTTCTTTGAAATCTGGGTGGTAGCTTCTTTGCACCCATTGGGCACTACCACCCACCACAACCCACCCTGAGCCACCCTTGTGCCACTCCCCCGAGGAATTCTAACAAAGGCTGCTGGGATCCCCATTATTCCCTATGGGAAAAATCTTAAAGATGAGTAAACTTCAAAACTTATTTAAAAATCACCCCTTTGCCTAATTTCTTTGAAATTTGGGTGGTAGCTTCCACCCATTGGAACTACTACCCCCCCTCCCCCCCACACACACTTTTGGCCCCGTGACCCTTTTTAGAAATCTGAATGGATTTGGAAAATTTGGGTACAAACCGAATCAGGGGTGATTCGGGGGATCAGATTCAGAACTAAACAAATCGGGGGTGTTTCGATTTGGGTATAAATCACAACAAAAAAATTGGTTTGTGCACACTCTTAACAGAAATCAGTTGGAGGGCAGTTGTTCAAGAGGGGAGAGAGGATGAGCTGGAGGCTTGGAGAAAAAAAGGAGTATAGAACCTTAAGAGTTTTGACAGCACCCTGAAACCAATAGCTTCCTTTACCTTGAAACCACCATGCTTTTAAGAACTTGTATTGTGAGGGCTTGGCCCTCAGTTTAACCATTCGCTGCTACCAAAAAGACTTTTAAACCTGTGTGACTGCTTAGGCTTGCAGTCACTGAACCTTCTGTCCTTTTAAAAACAAGACCAAAATTTAGTAGTGTGGTAAAATAGCACTTACAATAGCACTTACATTTATATACTGCTCTATAGCTGGAAGCTCTCTAAGCGGTTTACAATGATTTTAGCATATTGCCCCCCAACATTCTGGGTACTCATTTTACCGACCTCGGAAGGATGGAAGGCTGAGTCAACCTTGAGCCCCTGGTCAGGATCCACACGCTTAACGACGATCGGGCAAGGGGAGACAGTTGTCTAGGGGCCCCACTGCCTGGAGGGGCCCCCCAGAGGCACCTCATGTGACTCCCCATTGCCCCCTGCCCAGCCCCAAGGCCCCTCAGCCACTTGCCCTGTTCGCCGTCTCTCCTGCTTGTTCTGCTGGCCGGCAATCGAAGCAGCAGGCAAGCTGCAAAGAGCTCCTTTTCTCCCGCCTCTCAGCTGATCGGCGGGTGGGCGGGGCTTCCACGGAGGCCTCCGTGTAGGCCGCAGTGAAGCCTGAACTCGAGTAGGGCCCAAGCAAGCCAGGAAGGAGGAGGCAGCCAGAGTGTTCTCGGCAGCAGAAGACCCCTTGCTGCCCTGCTCAACCCAGACCAGCATTTGCCAGGTAGAGTGTGAACTCCTTTTTGTGGTTACCTTTCCCGCCCCCCCCCCATATATAGGGATCTGCTTGCCATAGGGCTTGGATATGGGGGGGGGGGAGGAGGGACTGAGAAGTCTCTGAATATTTATTTTGAAACAGCTTGGAAAATTTGCTGACTTAAAAAAAACCTATCTAAAAAGTCCTATAAGTGGCTTGTTTCATGGCAGAAAATTACAAAAACTATTGGAACAAACAGTATTATATTTATTTTATTCATTCATTTATAAATACACTTATGTTCAAGTTGTTTTGCAACCCAGAAGGTCTGAGTGAGAACTGTGAAGCATGTGTGGTGCTTTTATTTTATTGTGTGTGAACTGCTCCCCAATAACTCTCAGAGACTTCAGGGTAAATCTGGCCAACATGTGAATGCAGCACCTCTATTCCAGAGGAGAGGTGTGTTAAAGGGCTTTAAAAGCCTCCTGTGAAAAACCTCCTGGAATCGAACTTGACTGAATTTGTTCAGAATTCTGAGAAAACAAACATAGGCTCACCCTGCATGGTTGAAAGTCTCCTTTGCTAATCTGCAGCAAGGGGCCCATTTTAATAATTCATCTTTCTAGTGTGTTCTAGGCATTAAAAGTAGCATAAATATATAGTACTCAATGTATATCACTATATTGTGACGTGTGCGTGTGTGTATTCAGTGAAATGTATTTCCAGGCAGCATACTTATTTTGGAATATCAGACTTAAATCCTTGGGGGCCTGGGGTGTGCGGAGGCCCTGGACTTTGAGTGGGAGGGGGCATTTTAAAATCTCGTCTCTGGGCCCACTCCAACCTTGCTACGCCCCTGTCAGGATCGAACTTGTAACCTTCTGGTTACAGGCGGCAGTTTTACCACTGCGCCACCAGGGGCTCATAGGCATAAGATGGGGCTAAAATAACTGACAGAGACACCAGAAAATACTGTAAAAAGAACAGGTTTACCTAAGATAAAACGTTTCAAAAAGGTAGAAAAAACAGTACAGGAACAATTGATGAAAAATGAGGTTGCCAAGAGTACAAAAAATCCAAAATCCAAACAACTTGCTAGTCTTCTGTCCCAAGGCCTACCAGGTTTCAGCAAAACCAGTTCCCGGACTGCTACCTTCCCTAGCAGTTTCAGCCAGATCTTACACTGCTAGTGTTCTTCTGGCTCACACAACACTCAGCAGCAATTAACACAACTCTTTTCTTTCACAGCACTCCTCGGGGGCGTAGCTATAATTGAGCAGATGGGTTCAAAGAACCCACTGCCCCCAGCTCCTGAGGGGCCCTCCAGCCCCACCTCTCCCTATTTTCTTCATTATCTCCCTCACTCTGAGGGGCTGCCGGAAAGTGGGTTGAGCATGGGCCCCCTGTCCCCTAGCTACGCCCCTGGCCCTCCTTCTCCTCAGCTCTCTGCCTCCTCCAGTTGTTACACTCCCTCCCTTTTATTCCGTTCCAAAGGGATATCTTGGCCAATGAGGGAGTTTGTTCCCTCAGGCAGCCAGAACCTTCTTTCTCTGCCTAGAGACGAACCAATCATAACACTGTCTAACAACTTTCCCTCCAAAACTCTGCAGCTGACAACTTTTACCTCAGAGCCGCTTGTTAGTGGTTGCAACCTTCTTAACCCTTATTAAGCTTGGAGTGTACGCAGAACAGGGCAAGGACAAACCATGAAACACAGAGGGAAAGTGCCAGTCCTTCACATGTGCTAAAACAATTCCTTATTCCTTGTTTTAGCATTAACAAGGAATAAGAATGTTTTATTTCCGCCCCTATGTCACCAAAAGCGGTACCCTATGCTATTACATAAATAAGAGGAAGAAGGTGGGGTGTTTTTTTGTCTCTGGTCCTGCCAAAACAGATCAGAGTGGTGGCAGCAGAGATACAGGCTTGTTCCGACACTTCTCATTCTACTGTGGCTGCCTCACTCTTCCTTGCTGCTACCTTAACCTCACTGGTCATTCGTCCCACTTCCCAACCTGGCAAATGACCGGTCTGCATGCCTGGGATTAACCCTGCAGTGTGGCAAGGTGAGGCAGAGCAAGGCACCTGAGATAGGGCGAGAAGAGCAGGAATGAACTGTAGTAACTGTAGTTCGTTTTCTGACCCCCACCACATTCAGATGGGCCGCCACCGGCAGTAGGGTAGGGGATGGAGGAGTGTCTCTCTCATGCCCCCAATTTGTGTTTCTCCTTTCAGAGCTTCACACCTTACAGCTCCTTTATGACTGTGTGTTGAGCAAAGATGGGAGCAAAAGAGGATATTACAAGCTTGCCTACGATGGGAGGGACTCCATGAGCCTGGACACGGATACATTCACCTGGATGGCAGGCAGTGCCGAGGCCCAGAAGGTCAAGGGCTTGTGGGAGGCTGAACGTATGGACATCAAAATGTCAATGATTGTACTGACACAAGAATGCACTACATGGATGCAGAAATACACGGACTATTTAAATGAATCTCTGTGGAGGAGAGGTAGGGATGAGGTGGGGAAAAGCCTGCGGAGGGAGAGGTGATGCTTCTATTTGAATTTGTTAATGAACAGAAATTCATCAATGAAACATCTGCTCTGTAATAGGGATTTCAGTATAGAACTGAAAATGCGTATGGTGAGGTATTACATCTATTCAATTTTGGGAGAGGACAGGAAGCACTATACCAGGCCCGCACAACATAAGGCCCAGGGACCATATCTGGCCTGCAGGAACTTTTTTGCTGGCCCCAAAGTAGGAGTATCCTGCAGTAGGGACCATTAATAGCAGGATCCATGAAGAGCTGTAGGACTGCATGCCTAGAATTGGATCTTTAAATAAACTGTGATTGAGGAAAAGGAGGAGATGACTTGGTATTTATTTGGGGCTGGCATGCACTCCAGGTGCCCCACTGACTGAGCAGGGATAGGGCCTATTTTATGGGCACTCTTCTTGGTTAAAATTGTAGGCCCTTTGACAAGGGGAAAGATCCATAAGTAACTAATAGTTGCTTCCATGAATGTTTTTAATAATTTTAATGTCATAATGCACTGAAAATTGACCTTGGCCCCTGGAAGCCAAGTCGTGGTTGGTTCTGGCCCACTGGGGCATTTGAGTTGTATACTGAATAATGCAACTGCAGAAATCTCCTTGACACGTATCCCTCCTTTACTCAGAGAAGGGATGTCTTCAAAATGTTCCCAGATAAGGTCTCTCTCTTCACCCAGAAGCCTTGACAGTTTTTCTGAGGCAAAATGTGAATAAATATAGGAAGCTGTGTACTAAATAATCTCTTCCCTTCTTCTTTCCACACTGCTTTCCTACTCTGCCTCCTCTCCTATTCTGTGTCTCTGTCTTGTCTTAAGTCCCCTGCCTTGGTCCAGCCCTAGCAAGAGCTGGCAGTTAATGGGCGTTGCCAGGTAGACTAGAGCCATTTTCATAAAATGAAACTGAAATGAATGCTCATGCTTGATTGGATGTATCCGAAAGATCTGTTAATCCCTTTTTAAGAGAAAGTGTAGGTGTAGCATGTTTGTGATGCAATTTAATTATAAGCACGTTATTTTTAATGAGAAATCTTATATTCACACTTTAAAAAATTAAAAACAGATTTAAATGAAATTATTTTAATTTTTTTTTAAAATATAGATATAAAATTTTTACCCACCCTGATTTCTGTAGAGCCCCCAGTGGTGAGAATGGCATGGAAGATGACATCTGATGTCCAGGAAACCCTCATCTGCCGGGCATATGGCTTCTATCCCAAAGAGATTGATGCCACTTGGAAGAAGGATGAGGAGGTCTGGGAGCAGGAGACGCTCCATGGGGATGTCACCCCCAACTCAGATGGGACCTACCATACCTGGCTCAGCACTAAGATTGACTCCAAAGACAGGCATCGGTACCAGTGCCATGTGCAACATGCTAGCCTCGCAGAGCCTCTGGACCTGTCCTGGGGGAAGCCTGTAGAAAGACTACACAGTAAGGAAGGGTTCCTTTGCAGATGGGGCAGGTGTGTGGGGAACTGCAAGATGAATTTTCACCCAGGGAGGAAGGAGGGGCAAAGAGCAAGAGACCCCTCCAGCAGCACTACAGGCTGCAGATGTATCATTCAGGGAACGCGTGTATGAGCTTTTCTGTGCAGAGCACGTAATGGATATTGCAGGAAGGGGCAGGGATGTGACTGCAAACAGGGAGTGGGCAAAATGAGCCTGGGAAGCAGCTCTCTCCCATTTCCTTGTTGTGCTGCTCCCTTGTGCTAGCGTAGGACACTTGCACCTTGAAAGCACCTTTTGACTCAGTGCCTCTTTTACATCCTCTTGATCAGTGTTCCCTCTAACAGGGATTCCCAGATGTTGTTGACTACAACTCCCAGAATCCCCAGCTGCAGTGGCTTTTGCTTGAGGGAGTTGTAGTCAACAACATCTGGGATTCGCTGTTAGAGGGAACACTGGTCTTGATTCTTTATTGAAGGAATATGGCATACATGAATCAGCTAAGACCAGAGTAGACAAGTGGTTCAACATTGTCTAAGACAGGGCTGGGTGGCCTTGGTTCTCCAGCTGCTGTTGTAATACAACTCCCATTATCCCGGGCCACACTAAATTGTGGCTAGGAATGATGGAAGTCATAGTTCAACAACAGCTAGTGTGCCAAGGTTGCCTACACCTGGTCTAGGAGATGCTCAGGGAGATTGGCATGGACAGCCAGCCACAATGTCCTCCAGGCATCACTAAACTCACTCTTAGAAACAATGCAGTCCATCCTCCTTGAGGAGAGAGGCAAGTGGCAAGTAGGCTCCCCACAGAAGCTCAGTGGTAGTAGCAGGGTGGCTCCAAGGGGTAGCGCTCCCCCTCCCCCCCAAAAAATTCCCTCTCCCCTGTCCAGCAGACTGGAACTTTTGCAGCAAAGTGTCAAACTACACATAGTATATTATGCTCCTATAGCTTGAATTAAATTTTTTTTAAAAGAAGTATCATCTGTTGTTTAAAGAAGTCTCATTGACACACTTCTTTATCCCATAACAAGCAGCAGAAGCCAGGTAGGTAGGGGATTCCTTCAGCCCCCAAGGAGCCAGAGCAACCCCTGAGCTTTCTTCCTGTCCAGGAACTGGGCAGGATGATACCATGTATGCAAGGGGATACAAGGTCCTCTCTCCTGCAGATTTCAGCTGGCCTGATGCTGACCCCTGCAGACTGGTAGGTTTGGCCTCATCGAAAAAGACACTGTTTTCTAAGAAGAATCTGGCCCATTTTCTGAATAAGTTTGAAAATGTCAAGCAAGCTTCATTAATAAGGTAAATAAACTAACATTCATTACGTTCTTCTAGAAGAAAGGTAACTAATATTCATCTGCAGTTGCCACTGGCTCGTTTGGTGGCTACTCTGGAATGGGCCTTCTCCATTGCTGCCCCGAGGCTTTGGAACACACTTCCTGCTGAAATAAGAGCCTCCCCATCTCTTGCAGCTTTTAAAAAGGCAGTCAAGACACATTTGTTCACCCAGGCTTTTAATTAGATACTGTTCTAATTGTGTTTCTAGTAATTTTAATGTTTTAAATTGTTTTAATCAATGTGTTAAGCTTTTTATTTGTTTTTATTGTTTTGTTGTAAACCTCCCAGAGACTTGCATCTTGGGTGGTATACAAATGTGTTAAAACATAAAACAAACTAACATAATGTTAGTTTGTTTACCTTATTAATGACGCTTGCTTGACATTTTTCTTAAATAGTTATAGTATTTAATGTACAGCTAAATCCTGTCTCCCCTAATAATGTTCTTTGTCACTCCCTTTGCTCTCTCCAACTGGTTATTCTAGAGTCGCCCCTGGGCAGTAGCTGGCCTGACAACTTTAAATTGCCTGGAACATGGTGGTTGGCTGAAGTCTCTCAATTTTTTTTTTTTAAAAAAATTACATTTCTATCCCGCTCTTCTTCCAAGGTGCCCAGAGTGGTGTACATGGTTATGTTTAGCCTCACAACAACCTGTGAAGTAGATTAGGTTGAGAGATATGTGACTGGCCCAGAGTCACCCAGTGATTTTCATGGCTGAATGGGGATTTGAACTCAGGTCTCCCTGGTCCTAGTCCAACACTCTAACCACTACACCACACTGGCTGATGATTTGGCCTAAGCAGGAGTGGATAAACTGAGCAAATGTTTGAATGTACATGGACCGCCACTAGGGGGACCCATGCCTGCATTTCCAACTTGAATAATAATTTCCCCATAGGGATCAATGGGAAACTCAAAAATATTAATTACTCCCAAACTGCTGGGTAGAAAACTCTGAAATTTCATGCGGTGTTCCTACATGATGATTTATTTATTTATCATATTTTTATGATAAACCCCTCATCGGTTTCGCAGGCTATATGGACAACTCCCAGTAGGCCTCTGTGTGTGTTTGCTGTGAATTGCATAGTAGCTGATGCATCCTTATGCTGGAAGGAGGATACAGATGGGCAGATTAACCCTGTTGAAGCAAGAGGTGGAAATGTGTGGGTTTAATTGCTATGTGGGGACAACCTTAGTAGGCAGCAAAGAGAAACTATTGTTTGAGATCAGTCTAGGCCTTCTTTAAAGGAAGGTTTGTGAGCTTCCCTGAAAGCTTAGTGCTTGGCTCTGGTGGGCCTTCCTGGGGCGGGAATGTTGCTGTCTCTGGACCACTGAGGAGGGGTCGGGAGCTTAGTAGTTTGCCTTATGAACCCCCCACCCCTTTTAAAGCTCCCAGCATCTCCAGTTAAAGCATCTCTGCCTGAGGCCTTTGGGAGCTGCACACAGTCTGAGTAAAGCGTTGTTTGTCCCATTTCAGCCTCCATGCCCGTGTGGGTCATTGTATTGGGGGTCATGGCTGCTCTTCTGGTGGCTGGGATCATTATATGCATCAGTAAGTAAACTCTGAATGACTTCCAATATCCTTTCCGGCCACTATCTTACAGTGTAGAGCCATTTTGTGGCTCTTTAAAAAAAACCACTCTGAAATTATTATTTTTTGTTAAAAAAATCAAAGGAATTGGGGTTGTGGGGGGCATTGCTGGAGAGCAATGTACAGTACTTTATTTCTCTTATTTCTGCCCTCCCTGCTTGTTTAGCCCTTTTTTGTGTGCATAGGAACCTAACCCCAGGTTTCCCATAAGGGTAAGGTTTCTTTATTTGCAGTTTCCCTATTTGCGCCTATATACCATAGGTGAGAGCGGAACCCCCCTGAACAACTAGAGCCACCTGTACTTGGATTTTTCTCAGGCTACTGTTTCTGGAAAAGGGCTAGTGCCATAGTGGCAGTTAGGAGGAGGTTACACTCATTTCCTCAGAAATGCTACCTGTATGTAGCCTAAAACAGCTGCTCATAGACATGTGTCCTAGTTTTATGGGAGATGGCCTCAATCTAACTTGCCAGTTATGTTCAGTTTGGCCCTGGGGCATGAAAGCTGTGCAATTCTAGTTTGTCTGAGGAGGGTTCATGGTCTTGTGTGATTGACACAAACAGAGCTGATGGGAAACTCTTCTCCTTTGCATCTATATTAAGCATGACAACATGCTGGCCGGCTTCTAATCTCCCTTTTTTGAAGCAAAGTGATAGTGCATGTGGTGCTGGCCCAGCTACACAGGTTCTTGGATAAAACAAGGTATCTGGACCCATGCCAGTCTGGTTTTTGACCTGGTTATGAGACAGAAACTGCCTTGGTTGCCTTGATGGATGAACTATGCTAGGAACTAGACAGGGGGATTGTGACCCTATTGATTCTATTGGACCTTGCAACCGTTTTCTATACCATGGACCATGGAATTCTTCTGGTCCGCCTCCCTGAGTTGGGACTGAGTGGGCCAGTCTTGGACTGGTTCCGGGCCTTCTTGGAGGGATGGGTCCAGAAGGTGTTATTGGGAGACTTCTGCTGAGCCCCATGGACATTGATCTGTGGGGTCCCTCAGGGCTTGATTTTGTCCCCTCGTGTTGTTTAACATCTACACGAAAGTTGAGATTTGGGCTACGGTGTCAACAACATGCAGATGACATTCGGCTCTATCACACTTGGAGAATATTCAGAAACTGCAGCTAGTGAAAAATGAGGCAGCTAGGATTTTATCTGAAGCTGCCTGTTGGGACCATATTACACCCATTCTGAAAGAGCTGCACTGGCGACCAGTTTGTTTCCGGGTCCAATTCAAGGTGCTGGTTTGGACCTTTAAAGCCCTTCACGGTTTGGGCGCTGGATATCTGAAGGAGTGCCTGCTCCCAAGGGTTCCTGCCCATTTGACAACATCATTGAAGGGGGCTCTGCTCTGCGTGCCAACGGTGAGAGAGGCTCTGTTGTTGAGCATGCGGGACAGGGCCTTCTTAGTCATTGCCCCCAGGCTTTGGAATGCTCTCCTGGTTGGAATCTGCTCCTCAGTCTCCTAGGACTTTTAGGTCTGATTCTTTGATTTTGTCTTTGCAGAAAGGAAACGGATGGTGACGGGGATCAGGTGAGTGATGCCCCCCCCCTTCTTTGACATGTTTCTCTAACAGAAGCATGAAGGAGTAGAAGACTTGTATTTTTCAATAGATACATATAAACCATATGTATTCATTTCAATCTGTTATCACATAATGGGCTTCTGTGCTCTGAATAGAAATTCATATTTGACCTTTAGTTCAAATCTGTTCCTAAGGTGACTGTTTTGTACATTTGCTTTGCTGGCTCTTTGTAGAGAATAGGGAAGTTAGCTTGGCTTAGATGGGGTATATGTCATTTATGCAAATCAGGTACCATAAATGGTTTGTTTTCTAACCAACAAACCGCAATAACACGAAAGGGGCTTTTTCTGCTGAGTGTTGGCCATTAGGTAGTGGTCCAATGACGGTGAGATAGATCATATAATCCAAATATACAAGCTATGTAACAACAACAACAACAACAACAAATATTTATATATCGCTTTTCAACAAAAGTTTCCAAAGCGGTTTACATAGAGAAATAAATAAGATGGATCCCTGTCCCCAAAGGGCTCACAAAATAAAATGAAACATAAGGTAACCAGCAACAGTTACTGGAGGTAAGTCAGCAATTCATGATTTTTGCACACAACGCAATATTGATCACTACCCAATCATTCTAAAATGATGTCTTTCTAATCAAAATGGTCATCTTGTAATTAGCCTGGTACTCCAAGCCATCTTTTTGGGAGGAAAGGACACTCCTCTATGATAAGGGATTGTGCAAGTTTGGGCCTTGAGTTTGATTATTTATTTATTTTATTATTTATTTATTCATTCAGTTTTTATACCGCGCTTCCAAAATTGGCTCAGGGCGGTTTACAAATAAAACAAAGGCAGTTAAAATCAATCAACAATTAAAAATATGAAATACAATAGAACAATTTAAAAACCCTGAAGAACAGGTACATTAAAAAGTCTTTACAACAATTAGATTAGAGCCTTGTCTCCCTTTTTTGTGGGGGAGAATCTTTTCCCTTTTTGAGAGACTTTTTCCCCCTTTGCAGAACTTTTCTCCCCTTGGGGGATTTTTCCTCTCCTTTTGGGGTTTCCCCCCCTCTCTTTCCCCATCTTTCCTAGCTGTGGGCTTCAAGCTCTGGCTATAGTTCTTTTGACTTTTCTTCTTATTTTCATTGAATCTCCTGTTTTGAGTTCTATCCTTTGTGTGGTTGAAACTGCTTTTCAGACTGATTCAATATATTTGGTGAGATGCCTACTGAATTCCTTCATTTGTTTGAAACTCTTAAGATTTGCTCTAACCTATTTCTAATGAAACTAAAATAAAATGTTAATTTGATTTCTGGAGTGTATGGTTCATTTTCTGGGTAGAGGTCAAACAGCTGATAAGGACCCAATATACCCATAGCTAAAATCTGGCTACTGGGGAAAATTTAAAAAAATAAAAATCCAACAAGCAGTCTGGAGCTGGGAGGTGGAATAAGTAGAATAGCTGTGCATGAAGGGAGGAGGGCTAGTCACGAGGCTGATCCTGAAGCTTCTGAAGAGCTGCTGCCATAAACGGTGACCTCCAGTCCCCCATGTAGTGATCTGGGACACGCAAGTCCTTGTTGCATTTGCAGCTGGTCTGCTGCTTCTACCTGTGAATTATGAGAAGACCGCAGTGGCCCAATAAATAAAGCCTAAAGTTGGGTCAAAATGCTCCCCCCACTAATTAATGACACATTCATAGGTGGCCAAATTGGGGGTGCACTGGTGGTTTCTGGAAGGCAAAATGCCAGTATCCCCCCCCCCCAGGATTCTGAGGGGTCTTGTGGCTCCCAGCTTCTCAAAAGAGTGCTGCCACAAAACAGAGAATCTCAAGGTTTGAACGTGCTAAATTTTTAATGTAAATGTTCTATCAAGTATGCATGTCCTCTAAATGGTTGATTTGAAACGACTTGTCACTGAAGGGAGTGATAACATTGAACTGATGGAGAAGGAGGGAAAGAGGGAAGGGGCTCGGGGGAATTGAAACCCCCTTCTCATAATTTACCCAGAAATGCAGATTCCTTCCCTTTCCCAGTGACTAACAAAAAGCCTGACTGCTCTGTCAAGCCTAAATTGAGTGTGTTTGACAGCAGGTGGGCACCTTTAAGTCAGAATATGTTTTATACTCCAACTTTCTCCACATAATGCCAAGACTTCTAGCAGTGTGTTAAAAAAAAACAACAGTTAAAAGAGAGGTTAGGGTAACTTTTGCCACGGACACATGGGGGAATGTGCTTAAATTTTGAGGTTTCTGCTTCTCTGTGGCCCAAACGTCAGAGTTTTCCAGGAGTTAAGTCATCTGGGGATGTGCCAGGTGAGAATGACTGCTGCCATACATCTGCCTTTTGGTCTTGACTAAATTTGGGGAGCATCTTCCTCAGTTGCCCTGCTCCAGTAATGAAGGCAGACACTATATGTGGGGAGCAGGAACATAGGAAGCTGCCATATACTGAGTCAGACCATTGGTCTATCTAGGTCAGTATTGTCTTCACAGACTGGCAGCGGCTTCTCCAAGGTTGCAGGCAGGAGTCTCTCTCAGCCCTATCTTGAAGAAGCCAGGGAGAGAACTTGGAACCTTCTGCATGCAAACATGCAGATGCTATTCCCAGAGCAACCTCATCCCCTAAGGGGAATATCTTACTGGGTCAGACTGCTTCGTGCCCCTCTGGGTTTTCTGCTTTCCCCTGAAATTTTCATCTTAGCTTACTTGTTTTTATTCACCATCTGGAAGTATTGTCTTCGCCATCAGCTTACGGCAGTGGACCTGCTCAATCTTTATGGTGCATATTGTGATCTGTAATGGGACTGTGGTTTAGATGGCCCTCCCTGAGCTGAGGGGGTGGATTAGATGGCCCTGAGTCCCTTCTAGTTGTCTGATTCCAGTGCTTCCACACTGACGATTCAATAATGTCATAATTTTGTACTCTCCTGTTCTCTGTTTCTGTAGTTTGTGTGTAAGAAAAGAGCAGAGGGAAGAAAGAGAAATGGCCACACAACCTTCTGAAGCCGGTAAAAGCACACCTCTGGTTTCCAGACATCATAGCAACCACGCAGCTCCAACAGACCATCAGATTCCGCTTTGAACAGCTGTATAAAATTCTGCCCCCTCCACTTCAGAACTTATGGAGTATGAGGAGTTGGAAGCAGGGGCATTGCTAGGTACTTACAAGATGCGGGCCCCGAGAGCCTGACTCATGTCCACCCATCCCCATATTTTTGTGTTCATTTCTTGTGCCTCCTCCATAACCCTCCACTCAGTTTTCTCCCTTTTTGTGGTGGCAAAGCCCTAATGCTGTTGGGTTGTTGGGCATCTGCAACATAATAGCTTTTTGTTATAAACATATATTGGTTCATGCATCACAGATGACAGTGGGGGTGCTGAATTCTTAAACTGTATGTCTCTTTGGGAAGAAGGAGAGATGGAAATTTACTTGTGGAATTCTTTAATTAATTGTATGGAAGGCCTGGAATGGCTAAAACTGGAATGTAAAAAACCTACACACTGCATCTAATCTGGATTAGTGATCCAAATGCAAGTTCTGGAGTCCAAGGCTCCTTGCAAACGGATATCTAAATCCCAGCAACTCAGTTTAGTCTTGGTAGCTGATTAAACTGAGCAGAGAGTTGTTTTTTGAGATAATGGTTTTCCTGCAGAGGGATCAAGTTTTATTTCTGGGCTTGACTATACATAAGACTGCACTTTAGCACTTGGTCAGTCGGAGGCAAATTTCTGTGTCCTGCAGTGCAGTCAACAGTACTGGGCCAGGATATATTGCTTTGCTATGCAGCTCATTGGGATGGTTTTAGGCATTTCCTTCTGCCCTTGGGTGGAACCTGAAATAAATCATAACAAATAATGATATACGCTTACTTTTAATCGTCAAATTCTCTTTCTTCCAGGCAACATTGTAAGTTAGACATACGAAGCTCAACTCCCGGGTGAGTTACAAAAGCACCGGCAGCATCACCCTTCTGTGTGCTGGTCACACCTCTAACAAATAGCCTGCAGGGAGCTTTAGCTGGCTCCTCCTCTGCAGCTCTTCCTCCTGCCTGCCCAAACACAACATAAAAGTAAAGGTAAAGTGTGCCATCAAGTTGATTTCGACTCCTGGTGCCCACAGAGCCCTGTGGTTGTCTTTGGTGGAATACAGAAGGGGTTTACCATTGCCTCCTCCCACGCAGTATGAGCTGATGCCTTTCAGCATCTTCTTATATCGCTGCTGCCCAATATAGGTACCAGTAGGGATTCAAACCAGCAACCTTCTGCTTGTTAGTCAAGCATTTCCCTGCTGCAATATGGGCAACAGCAAAGCAGTGTATGTGTTTACCATGCATGCTGCCTCTTTCCTTCCAGGCCTGAGGAGTTGGGGTGGGAGGGTTTGAGCAGGCAGGAGGGGGGTGGGAGCACAAACTGAAGGATAAATAGGCTGGCTGCTGAAGAGAAGGTGGGGGACCCCACAAACACACTGATGCAGCTTGGGTTGAGGAAGAGGTTGGTGGGGTACCAGAGATCAGGGACCCTCACCAAAACATTGGGGGCACATCACAGGGTTGTTGTGGGGATAAACGTAGGCATGACCTCCACCACTCTGGGCCCGGGAACCAGTAGCAGCCCCCATCAAACCATAATTGCAGCTCCTCAACTAATTGTGTATTAGGCCTGTGTAAAGCTTTGGCCAAAGGTGTGCATGGAGTGCCGGGAAGTGTAGTCCTTTCCCAGCAGAGCTCCTAAGAGAGGGCTCCGTCTTTTGTAAAGGGCCCACCCAGTACGGAGAAAGGTGCAGTACTGTGTGGAAGTCAGCACAGTGGGAAATGGCCGTTGCACTGATGGTGGGCCCCACTTGAAAAATGAATGAAGATCGCTATCCGAAATGGTGCTTCTGCTTCTGGGGTGAACTCCAAATGGAGAGCATTGCTCTTAGCAGAGGAGTGCTGGACTGGCACACCTAGATCGCTCCCAGAGGATGCGCCAATGCCCTGGAGACCAGCCATTTTGGCAAAGGTGCTGGGGGAAAGGAGCCTATACTAGAGCGCAGACAACGTAGAATGGAAGCAGATGCAACATTGTCTTCTATTGTCATAGCATTCAGTTTGGACAGAAAGGGCCCCAGTTGTTCTCAGAAAAACCTGCAGGGAGGGAAAAGGTTGCTGGGCCAAGAAAGGGACACCATTTCCTGCCATACAACAAGTTAGGTTTTTCAGGAGTGTCCCTTTAATGAGGCAAAGTGAAGCAGGTGCCTCAGGCGGCAGATTATTGGGCTCGCAGCAGGGTGGCAAGATCCCCCCCACCCCATGGTTTCCATTGGAGCAGCTTTTTGGCCGTTGCAAATGCTGCAAGGAGTGCCTCTCCTCATACTCCTTGCAAAGAAGCACAAGGAGAGAAGAGCAGGCTGCTGGCAACCTTCCCTGCTTCCCCCCCCCAATACCACTTCAAGGCTTGCAAGGGATTGTTTTGAAAGGGGGCTGGCCCCCACCAGGGGGCAGTGTATTACACCTTGTCTCAAGCATCACAATACCCTATGATGCTTTGGGCTCTGATAGTCCAGGGACACGCATGAGTGAGTGAGAAATGGGACAGTGTTATTTAAGCCCTGCTTCCCACGCAGCTAACCTTTTGGGCTGAGGAGCACACAGGGCTTTAGCCGGTCATTCTTTGGGGGAAGGTTTGTTTTGTTTTCCTGTTTGGACTGGCATTTGATTTTTGCCTCAGAAGCTGTTGTTCAGGGAAGAGTCAGGCAGTTTTAATTTGATTGGATTCCAGTTTAGCAATTGCTAATTTATTCATTCAAATTGGTCATTAATTTCTATCCAAACCCCACCCTCCCGCAAGGGAAATGGATAGTTGCTACTTGATTGATCTTTTTGATTAATTGTTCAACATTAATAAGCATGCATTGCTCAAGGTTGGGCTTACTGATGCTTGGGGGACATCGCAACTAGCTATCTATACCAATCTCCCCGAGTATCCCTATGGGATACTCCATTCTGGTGGTGGTGGTATTATTATTATTATTATTTTATTACAATTTTGTTTCTTTTCTACAAAAAATGCATTCAAATTGGCAAAATATTTTGACAAATGTATGCATGCCATATTCCTTTAGTAAAGTTGCAATCTGTTTAATTATGTGTATGGTGTTCGTCTCTTTGTTCCTCACCTTGTTCCCCTCCCTCTTGCAAAATTTTAACTTTTCAGAGTACACCTTATGTATATCCAGATGTCATAGCAAACATGTACCTCTCCAAGCAGATATTGGTCACTCAGTGAGGTAACAAGGTTGAAGTGGGCCCTGAGCCCAGGGGTGGAGCCACCATTGTGTGGGTTTCCCTCAAAGAACCCAGGCCACCATGCCCAGGGACCATGTCTGGTGCCCCCCAAGCCACACCCCTGCACCTGAAGTCAGACGCAGGGGGCGGAGCCACATTTGCAATCAGGGCTGTGCCCCCCCGTTTACAGGTAAACTTTGACCAGCGCTGCCGGGAGCGCCTCTCCCTGCTTGCAAAGGCGCATCCCTAGCCAGGCTGGGAACCCGGTGCTGGCTGAAGCGTCTCAAAAACAGAACTGTGCGGCTCAGTTTTTGAGAAGCTTCAGCCAGTGCTGGTTTCCCAGTCCGGCCATGAACGCGTTTCTCTGCCTTTGTAAGCAGGGAGAGGTGCTCCCCGCCGTGCTGCAAACATGGTGCCGGCCAAAGTTACTTGCAAACGGGGGTGTGTGGCCTCGTTTGTGAATGTGGCTATTCCCCCTGTGTCTGACTTCAGGTGGCGGGGGCCGCTGGTGGCAGTCTGGACGGGCTGCTGGCATTCTCGCTACGCCACTGGAACCACCTTCTTCTTGATCTCCCATCCCACCCCCTGGTCTTTGCTGCAGAAGAACGATAGGGACATGGTGAAAAAATAAAACATTCTCAGCACATCCTTTCTGTCACTTCTATGCAAATAGTATCTCACTCACTCCTCATGCATGCATCACACGCACACACCCTTGGCTCAGAATTATTTTTAAAGCACATATATCTATGACAATTAGAACCACCTTTTATTTATACAACATAAAAAGTGAAGAAAAAGCTGACACCAGCCGGTAGTCCCCTCCTTGCCACCCATCCAATGGACCCATTCCCTGCCCCTGCACCCACCACTTTGAACTGTGTGAAATTATCTCCTCCTCATTCTTGATAAGTTTGCATCAGCATTTCCCCAGTACCATTATTGAGGCTGAATGAGGATTCAGGTTTCCAGAGGGATAGCAGCTGCATTACTCTCTTGCAGCAAAAATGACAAAGGACCTTGTAGAACCCTGAATGCTAATATTTACTGTAGCATTTCATGGACTATAGCCACCTCATGGTGCAGCGGGGAAATGACCTGATTGTCAAGCCAGAGTTCGCTGCTTCAGATCCCTGTTGGTATGTTTCCCAGACTATGGGAAACACCTATATCAGGCAGCAGCGATATAGGAAGTTGCTGAAAGGCATCATCTCATACTGCGCAGGAGGAGGCAATGGGAAACCCCTCCTGTATTCTACCAAAGACAACCTCAGGGCTCTGTGGGCGCCAGGAGTCAACATTGACTCCACGGCACACTTTACTTTTTACCTTTCATGGACTACTACAGAGCCAGTACATACTAATGGATCTGGACAGGCTCAACTATTGGGCCAAAGCCAACAAGATGGAGTTCAACAGAGACAAATAGAAAGTCTGGCATTTGTGTAAGAAAAAGCAAATCTGCAAGTACAGAACGGGGGAGACCTGGACTGGCAGCAGTACATGTGAAAGGGACCTAGGTATCCTGGTAAACCGCAAGTTGAACATGCGCCAGCAGTGTGATGCAGCTGCTAAAAGAGCAAGTGCAGTCTTGGGTTGGGTTAACAAAGGCATACCATACAAATCCCGAGGAGTGATAGTTCCACTCTGTTGTGCCCTGGCCAAGCCTCACCTGGAATACTGTGTCCAATTCTGGGCCTCTCATTTTAAGAAGGTCATTGATAAACTGCAATAGGTTCAGAGGAGGGCGACAGAGATGGTGAGAGATCTTGAACCCAGCTCCCATGAGGAACAGTTGAACAAGTTGGGTATGTTTAACCTGAAGAAGAGGAAACTTGTAAAGGGTCTTGGTTGGATGATATGGATTATCTGGACCAGTGGTTCCCCACCTAGGTTTCTCCAGATGTTGCTGAACTACAACTCCCATCATTCCCAGTTCAGCAACATCTGGAGGAACCTTGGCTGGGAACCACTGATCTGGACCTTTTCAATTTGACTTTTGCCCTGAGTTTGGAACTGGAACTGCCTTGGTTGCCCTGGTAGATGACCTGCACTGGGAACAAGACAGGGGGAGTGCATCTCTGTTGGTTCTGCTGGACATCTTGGCAGTGTTAAATACAACTGACCATGTCCCCAGGCCACCCCCTGGCTATGGGCCTGCGCATATGCCTCATTCTGTTTTGCTCCTGTGATAGTTATACAGTTGTCCTCATTCCCCTGTCTCCTCACTGAGAGTTTTCCTCCCTTATGGTAAAATGTGTGGCTTCTGAAAGGCTCTCAATCAGTTCTGGGTGGATTTATTCCCCAGTGTTTACCATATAGAATGGAAATTAGACCTCTGTCTTCACACCAGACCTGCTGTCCCTGCAACAGGTTTGCAGCTGAAATTGATTAATGGCAGCAACAGCTATGCAGAGTCTGAACAGTCATTTTGTAATTGTTGGAACTGGGACCCTGGCGGCAGCAGCTCTCCGCTGCAATGTCTCATAGTGACCACTGGGGTGTGTGTGTGTTTAGAGTCATGGATGAAAAGTGCTGGACTTCTCCCCTCTTTGTTCTCACTGAGTTTGTCTCTCCCAGAGATTCCTGTTGTTTAGTCTCTCTCCCTTCAGCCACAAACTTAGCTAGATTAGGCTGCAGACTTTCCTATTTTATTTGTAACTTCTCAAATAAATCCTTGTTGTTCTTCAATCCTAAAGAACTGTCTCAAGACCTCTTGCTTTGCTGCTTTCTCACCAAACTGGTTTTTTTCTGCTCAGAGGTGTATCTAGGGAAAATAGTGCCTAGGGCAAGCACTGAAATTGCACCCCCTGTCCAAACATCTGACACCCATCTTTCAGATAACTTTACCATAAGATCAGCTGAAAAATACAAGTCAAGCTCATTAAACTTTTAATATTTCAAAAACTATTTAGCAGTGGATGTAGCCAGACCAAAAAATGCTGGAAAACTACAAATTTCAGTATGCTGGGGCTCATGAAATACCTAATTCTATGTGGAGGTGTACTTGGAAAACTGAACAGAAGTGCCTGTCTAATTCTCTACTATGCATTGTAGCATCACTATTACATAAGTTCAAAAAATAAATGGAGAATTTGACTTTTCCCAGGTACTCTGTAAATAATTAAGGGATATGCAGAGTAAACTGTGTCACTGCTTATAATATATTCTAGTCTTTCAGAAAGACAGTGAAAATGAGAGAAAGAGAGCAAGAAACTCCCACTGGGCCTTAATATTAAGGATTTCACACTGATTCAAAAACAAACTCACCATTAATAGCCATATTATTAAGACATCACATTTAACTCACTTATCACAAGAAGCAAAGTAAGAGCAAATGAATATAATCCTAGTTCATAAACTTCTGATCAGTATTCACAAGCCCTGATTCTCTGTACATAGTGCCAATCTGAGTATGTGTACAGTGACTTATATTATATTACATTAATTTTTTTAACCTATAGCCCCTTTGGGGGGCTTCCTAAAGGCTGTGGGGGAATCTGCAAAGGTTACCCCTCCCTCGTCTGGCCTCTAGGGCCTCGCAGGGACGGTTTGAGCATGTGAGGTGGCCATTTTAAAATATATATATATATATATTTTTTTTAATGGCCACTGAAAACAAAATGGCTGCCGTGCATGCTCAAATGGCCTCTGTGAGGCCGGGCATGGCCTAGGGCCTCGCAGAGGCCATTTGAGCATGCGCGGTGGCCATTTTGTTTTTGGTGGCCATTTTGATTTTTAAAAATATTTTTTAAATGGCACTCCCTTCAAATGGCACCCAAGGCACGTGCCCTGCCTGCCCTACCCTAGATACGCCCCTGGTTCTGCTATTTG
This sequence comes from Hemicordylus capensis, assembly GCF_027244095.1. NCBI lineage: Eukaryota > Metazoa > Chordata > Lepidosauria > Squamata > Cordylidae > Hemicordylus > Hemicordylus capensis. Next base: position 232,792,696 of record NC_069658.1, on the reverse strand, counting down.
GGGACTGAACTGCTATTCATCTCCTGGACCTACAGTAATCAGAGCATGGTGTAGTGGTTAGAGTGCTGGACTAGGACCAGGGAGACCCGAGTTCAAATTCCCATTCAGCCGTGATACTTGCTGGGTGACTCTGGGCCAGTCACTTCTCTCTCAGCCTAACCTCCTTCACAGGGTTGTTGTGAGGAGAAACTCAAGTATGTAGTACACCGCTCTGGGCTCCTTGGAGGAAGAGCGGGATATAAATGTTAATAATAATAATAATTATTATTATTATTATTTTTATTTTTATTTTATTTTATTTTATTTTATTTTATTTATTTTATTTAAGAAGAGGTTATTTAAAAAGAATGTACCAAATTTGGAAAGAGAAGCATCCAGATACAGAAATCACAGAACAAAGGCTAGCAGACCAGAGAAGATTCATAATAAGGAATAAAGTATTCACAGGAGTTGAGCTGGAAGAACTGCAAAGAGCAACACAGGCTCAAGATATGGAAGAAGAATTACCACCAATTGAAGAAGTTGCTCAGGCGCAGATAGAGGAGGTGTTGGAAATTGAGGATGCCACTGTTACTGAACTGTTTCAAAATCAAAACCAGCAACCGCCCCTTTGCCTTCACCTCAAAAACCCAAATGCCGTTTAACAGAAAAGCAACAAGAACTAAAGCAAAAAATAACTGAGCACATGAACCAAACAACCACCAGGGTTCGACTTCCAGCTCTAAAAACAGTTGCCAAAAAACAACTCACTCAGGCATTAAAAGATGTCAATGCTGCACTTGCAGAAATAACAACCAATAATTTGCAGGAAACAAACCAACTAATGTACAGTGCAGCAACAATAACAACACAAGAGCTCAGATATAAGATCAGTGGACCTGTAAAAAAAGAAAGCAGTACATCACCTAAATGGAAGATTCGATTAGAAAATAAAATCTCCAGGCTTAGATCAGATGCTAGTAAATTGAAAGATATGAAAGATAAGAAGCTGAAGAATGAAAACACCAAACAGTATCTGATCCAAAAATACCACCTTGATTCAAGGAAAATTAGAGAAGTCCTGGAAATAATAAAGCAGCAAATAACAGCAGTGTCAAAGAAGATGAGCAGATATGAAGCCAGAATTACACAACACAGGCAGAATCTCCAATTCCAGTCGAATCAGAGACGTTTCTACCAAAGCATAGAAGGAGAAACTGCAAGAAACATAGAAACACCAAATAAAGAAGAAACAGTGCAATTCTGGTGGAAATTGTGGTACAATCCAGTAGATTATAATAAAAAAACAGGCTGGATGGAAGAGGTCAAAAAATGTAACCAACAAATGCAAGATCTAATAATAACACCAGAATTAATAAGTGAAAGAGCAAAGAAAATTAAAAATTGGACTGCGCCAGGCGACGATGAACTGCATGGCTTTTGGCTTAAACACCTAACAAGCCTTCATAAACAACTATCAAAACAGTTCAATCACATTTTGCAAGGAGGTGATATTGAACAATGGCTAACAACTGGGAAAACTCATCTCATCATGAAAGACCCAGCAAAAGGTGTAGTTCCGTAGATAGGCTCTAGCTCCCTCGCAGCTCAGGTGGAAGAGGAATGCTGCAAGTCCATCAAACAGTAGAGGAGGAGAAAAGAGGCCTTGAAGAATATATCAAGGACAGTGAAGAAGATGCACTTCAAATGGTCAATAACGCGAAACTATTCAACACCAATGTAAGAAAGCAGGCCTATAAGAAAGAACAAGTCAAGAACCGAGCAGAAAAATGGAGAAATAAGCCCCTGCATGGTCAATATTTGCACAATATAAGTGGAAAATCAGACATCACCAAGACCTGGCAATGGCTTAAGAATGGCAACTTGAAGAAAGAAACAGAGGGTTTAATACTGGCTGCACAAGAAGAGGCACTAAGAACAAATGCAATAAGAGCCAAACAGCAAGTGCCGCCTTTGTAAAGAAGCAGATGAAACAGTGGACCACCTAATCAGCTGTTGTAAAAAGATTGCACAGACTGACTACAAAAAAAAGGCATGACAAGGTAGCAGGGATGATACACTGGAACATCTGCAAAAAATACAAGCTGCCGGTAGCCAAAAATTGGTGGGACCATAAAATTGAAAAAGTGGTAGAAAAGGAAGATGTAAAAATATTATGGGACTTATGACTACAAACAGACAAACATCTGCCACACAATACACCAGATATAACTGTAGTTGAGAAGAAAGAAAAACAAGTCAAAATAATCGACATAGCAATACCAGGGGATAGCGGAATAGAAGAAAAAGAAATAGAAAAAATCACCAAATACAAAGATCTACAAATTGAAATTGAAAGGCTGTGGCAGAAAAAGACCAAAATAATTCCAGTGGTAATTGGCGCCCTGGGTACAGTTCCAAAAGACCTTGAAGAGCACCTCAACACCATAGGGGCCACAGAAATAACCATCAGCCAGTTACAAAAAGCAGCTTCACTGGGAACAGCCTATATTCTGCGACGATATCTATAACAATTGACAATAAAATTCAGCCATCCCAGGTTCTTGGGAAGGACTCGATGTCTGGATAAAACAAGCCAGTCAATAACACCTGTCTGACTGTGTAAACAAGAGAAAAAATAATAATAATAATTAATAATCTATCTTCTTTATATATATATTTCTCTTAGGCATACCTGTCACTAATCCCATGTGTGGCAGCTCTCACAACAGTTCAAGCAGCTATAGATAGCAAGGGGGATGGGTGGGAGCGAAGAAAATGGTTTTGATGGCCGGCCGGCTGGCTGGCAGGGAAACAAAATGGTGGCGAACGGCAAAGCTGGCTGGCTGGCTGGCTGGCTGGCTGGTCGGCCGGTGGGTGGGTGGGTGGGCGAGCAGGGGAAGAAGGCAGCTGGGAAGAAAGTGGCAGCAGCGGGCAGGTGGGTGGGGGAAGTAGCGGCCGGCTGGCTGATGGGTGGGTGGAGGAAGCACCAGGGGAATGGTAACAGAGGGAGGCTGGCTGGCTGGCGGGTGGGTGGGTGGGGAAGCAGAGGCAGAAGAAGGTGGTGACAGTGATGGCGGGGGGGAGGGGATGGCAGCGGTGCTGAACTAGAGGCACATGCTCTGCGCCCGGTTCAACGAGTGTGTGTGTATGTATTAGGCATACCTGTCGCTAATCCTATGTGTGGCAGCTCTCACGAGAGTTCACGAGCAGCTGCCTGGATAGCGACAGGGATGGGGGAGAAAATAGTGGTGGCAGCTGGCTGGTGGGTGGGCAAAAAAAACCATGGCGAATGAGTGTCTGGCCAAAGAAAATGGTGGCAGTGGCAGGGGCGGGCAGGCGGGAGGGAAGAAGTCGAAGACGGTGAGGGGGGCAGGGGAAGAAGACGGCAGGCAGGCAAGCGAAGGAGACAGTGGGCGGGTGGGGGTAGAAGATGGTCGGCAGGAGGAGAAGAAGACAGCCAGCTGGGGGGTCTGCAGGGGAAGAAGGCAGTGAGCGGGTGGGCCAAAATGAGGTGGCAGGGAGGCAACTGAACTAGAGGCACAGATGCTCTGTGCCCGGCCCAGCTAGTAAGCCTCTATTCTGTGACAGCTTTTGAAGGAACAACCAACTTTTAATACAGGATAAATTCTACAGAGGATAGACTACAGTCAACCTCTCGGTATTCCCCTCCCTTCTCTTAATTTCTTAGCCTCCCTTCCTTTCCTCCTTCCTCTCTGTCTCTTAAGCTCTTCATTGGTTTTCATTTTCCTTCCCATTCTTTTGCTTTTCTTTTTCGCCTTCCAGTTAGAAATAGTGTGGGAGTAGATTCAAGGAAAATTAGAGAAGTCCTGGAAATAATAAAGCAGCAAATATCAGCAGTGTCAAAGAAGATTAGCAGAAACGAAGCCAGAATTACACAACATAGGCAGAATCTCCAATTCCAGTCAAATCAGAGACGTTTCTACCAAAGCATAGAAGGAGAAACTGCAAGAAACATAGAAACACCAAAGAAGAAACAGTGCAATTCTGGGGGAAATTATGGGACAATCCAATAGATTATAATAAAAAAACAGGCTGGGTGAAAGAGGTCGAAAAATGTAACCAACAAATGCAAGAACTACTAATAATAACACCAGAATTAATAAGTGAAAAAGCAAAGAAAATTAAAAATTGGACTGCACCAGGTGACGATGAACTGCATGGCTTTTGGTTTAAACACCAAACAAGACTTCATAAACAACTATCAAAACAGTTCAATCACATTTTGCAAGGAGGTGATATTGAACAATGGCTAACAACTGGGGAAACTCATCTCATAATGAAAGACCCAGCAAAAGGTGCAGTTCCAAGTAATTTTAGACCGATAACTTGCCTGCCAACCATGTTCAAATTATTAACTAGAATAATAGCAGATGAAGTAATGCAACACTTATTAACTAACAAACAGCTTCCAGTTGAACAGAAAGGAAATTGTCCAAACACCAGAGGAACAAAAGACCAGCTGCTGATTGACAAAATGATTTTAGAAAATTGCAAGAGAAGAAAAACAAATCTAAGTGTTGCATGGATTGACTGCAAGAAAGCCTTCGATTCATTGCCTCACACATGGATACTAAAATGTTTAGAAACAACTGGTGTCAGCAAAAACATTCAGATATTTATTTGAAAAGCAATGAGCATGTGGAGTACACAGTTAACAATCAATGGTGAGACACTTGGACAGGTTAGCGTTAGAAGAGGTATTTTCCAAGTGGACTCACTATCCCCTCTCTTGTTTGTAATCGCCATGACCCCACTTTCACAAATACTAAACAAAACAGGCCTCGGATACCAAACATCTAAAACATCAAGTAAAACCAACCATCTGCTGTACATGGACGATCTGAAGTTGTATGGAAAGTCCCAGTGAGAAATCGAATCACTGCTAAACACTGTCCGTATATTCAGTAGCGATATAGCAATGGAGTTTGGACTAGACAAGTGTGCTGCATTAATAATGAACAGAGGGAAAATAAGAAAAACAGAAGGAATAGAACTGCCCAATGGAAGCAAGAGAAAGAACCTTACAAATACTTGGGCATTCTCCAGGCTGATAACATTGCACACACTGAAGTTAAAAGAAAAATTGGAAGTGAATACATCAGGAGAGTTAGAAAAACCCTAAAGTCCAAACTCAACGGCGGGAACACCATACACGCCATAAACACCTGGCCTATACCTGTTATCGGATACACTGCAGGAATAATAGACTGGACCCAGGCAGAGCTAGAGACGCTAGTTCGTAAGACCAGGAAAATAATTACAATCAATCATGCTCTGCACCTCCGCAGTGATGTAGATAGGCTATACCTCCCTTGCAGCTCAGGTGGAAGAGGAATGCTGCAAGTCTATCAAACAGTAGAGTAGGAGAAAAGAGGCCTTGAAGAATACATAAAGGACAGTGAAGAAGATGCACTTCAAATGGTCAATAATGAGAAACTATTCAACACCAATGAAACAAAGCAGGCCTACAAGAAAGAACAAGTCAAGAACCGAGCAGAAAAATGGAAAAATAAGCCACTGCATGGTCAATATTTGCACAATATAACTGAAAATCAGACATCACCAATGTTGGGAATTTTCTCTGGTAAGAGAATACCTTTTTCATTATAGCAGAGTGCACAGAGGCACAACACAGCGGAATTTGGTTAGACATGCGTGTATGCTGAGAATCAAGTAACTTGGAGCCAGTTCATAGTTTCAAATAAATATATATGGCATTTATTAAAGAACTCCATTCTATATAGGAAAGTGAGGAGTTAGAATCTCTAATCTAGCTAGCTAGTTGGATGCAGATGGATTCTGCATCTCTGTACACATGGTGCAGGGAGAGGAGCTTGCATGTTGCAAGTCAGAAGAAACAGGAAGAGAAGGGAGAGAGGAAGAAATTGAAAAGCAGGAAGTAAGTAAGTTAGTCCCTAAGAGTAGCAATCTACATTCCAAAGGGATAGTGTCAGAGCAGTAGAGAAGGGATGACCAGTGTCTTGACCCTCTATCCCTCTGACTCACTAGTCTGTCCTCCACTGTCTGAGACAAGAGACAGCGCATAGTCCTTAACTTCCAACAACCAAGACCTGGCAATGGCTTAAGAATGGCAACTTGAAGAAAGAAACAGAGGGTTTAATACTGGCTGCACAAGAACAGGCACTAAGAACAAATGCAATAAGAGCAAAAGTAGAAATATCAACAACAAACAGCAAGTGCCACCTTTGTAAAGAAGCAGATGAAACAGTGGACCACCTAATCAGCTGTTGTAAAAAGATTGCACAGACTGACTACAAAAAAAGGCATGACAAGGTAGCAGGGATGATACACTGGAACATCTGCAAAAAATACAAGCTGCCTGTAGCCAAAAATTGGTGGGACCATAAAATTGAAAAAGTGGTAGAAAAGGAAGATGTAAAAATATTATGGGACTTCCGACTACAAACAGACAAACATCTGCCACACAATACACCAGATATAACTGTAGTTGAGAAGAAAGAAAAACAAGTCAAAATAATCGACATAGCAATACCAGGGGATAGCAGAATAGAAGAAAAAGAAATAGAAAAAATCACCAAATACAAAGATCTACAAATTGAAATTGAAAGGCTGTGGCAGAAAAAGACCAAAATAATCCCAGTGGTCATTGGCACCCTGGGTGCAGTCCCAAAAGACCTTGAAGAGCACCTCAACACCATAGGGGCCACAGAAATAACCATCAGCCAGTTACAAAAAGCAGCTTCACTGGGAACAGCCTATATTCTGCGACGATATCTATAACAATTGACAATAAAATTCAGCCATCCCAGGTCCTTGGGAAGTACTCGATGTCTAGATAAAACAAACCAGTCAATAACACCTGTCTGACTGTGTAAACAAGAAATAATAATAATAATTAATAACTTGCATTCCACACTGAGTACTTTGGTATTCACAAAGAAGCAAAGGGAAGAGGTGCTTTCAACTGGCTTAAGTTTAGGAATGCACGTGTCAACAGTGGATTTTCAGGGAAACTGGCAGGAATGTTCGCCAAGGATTACTCCATGGAAAGAGAGGAAGAATTGTGATCCTAACCCTGATCATGACCCTTTTCTCTGTGCAAAAATGACTGTACCCTAATTGTGGGCAGGGATAATTCATGAAATGGTGATAACACAGAAAGCTGTGCAATGCTGTTGCCGCCTATGTTCCATCTCTCAGGCTTAGACATTGCCAACAATCACGAGAAGCCTTCATCCCTGAAATGGTACCCATGACCAAAATGTGTGAGCCTAGTTCATGGACTTATTGCAAGCTGCTTTCATCACTGGGATCAGTGTTTTTCTTCTCTGGACTGGGTGTGTGTGAGCACTGAGTCTACTGTGCTTATGGCCAAACATGAGGTGAAGCCCAGGATCTCTTCCATTTTTCCAACGTTAAAAGCAGCTGGGGTGTGTGAGAATTGCATCTTTCTGGAGAGGGGCAGTTTAACTTACCCCCAAACTATTTCCCCAATGGAAATCACATGGAATGCACACACACCCCAAAGCTGCTATTTGCTTTGGGGGAGAGAACACACACACACGTGCCTCTTAAGTTTTCTGGGTTGGTATCTATATTCCCTCCAGCAAGGAGCAATAGAAGATATGGGGGCAATTTCAGTAAAGAAGCGGGTTCAGGAAGAAGAACCTACCCACAGTGATGACCTTAAACATCTAGCTAGCCTGATCTCTTAGTTGTTTATAATGCTGGCAGCAGCAAGAGAATGCTGGTCTCTGTTTGGACTAGTGAGGGAACTAGGACAGGGCAGAAAAGGAAGATCATGAATGAATGAATGAATGCTTTATTTTGGTCTTTGACCAGCAGGAAGGAAGATCCTTCTTCTTCTTCCTTTAAAAAAAAATAAAAATGAATGCTTATATACTGCTCGGCTAAACCAAAGTTTCCAAAGCGGTTTACATAGAAAAACAAACAAGGCAGGTCTAGAAACTGAGGATTGCTCACTGAGGTCTAGAAACTTAGGACTGCAGCCTTTCTGGGATTTCCTTTGCTAGGTAAAATGTGGAGTAGGCACCTCATCTTACCATTAGGGATGTGCAAACAGATTCTTTGATGTCAAACCGGGTTCAGTTTGACTGTTTGGGGTTGAACTGAACCACCCTCTGTTCAGTCCCGAACCCGGATTGAACCCCTTCAGGGTGTATGCAAGTTTTTAAAAAAATGTTATTTATTTTTAAACTTATCCCCTCCAGGGGAGTTGTCTGAGACAGTTGGGGGGCCCATGGAGGTCCCCCCTCTGCCTGCCACTTCGGCCGTATGGCGTTCCCCCATACTCTAACTGGTGGTTCTGTGACATGGTGTGGCAAAAGACCCTTCCCTCCAGGATCAGAAGCCAGGATCATGGGAAAGGGAGAGTGAGTACCTGGATTGGGAGTGCCCTTGGCTTCAGACTCTTGGTCTCGTCCTTCTTTCCCTTGCAGGCCCCTATGCACTCACTCCCTTTACACACGGGTGTCAGAGCCCATCTGGGACATGACCCAGCTCCTGGTACTAGCAAATTTGGAGGACCAGCTTCTTGCAATGGCAACAGCATGAGGAGGTGTGTGCCTAAACTGCCCTGAGTGATGAAAGTTGAGAAGTATCAGGACTGGTGCACAGAAAGTATCCGAGAAGAAGAGGTCCAGAGGGGACCACTGCAGAAATACTGCCTCTAAGCATCTCTCTCACACACCTCCACTGATTTCTGTGTTTCCTTCATATTAAAGTGCAGGAACCAAGCGGTAGGGGATGGTATGAGAGCAATTGAGGTGGGGCAGAGAAAGAGAAATGCAGGAGAGGAAGAAGAGATGGTTGTGGGGGGAGTGGCCAATCAAATCTCTTCTTCTGGTGATCTAAAACACACACATGACCACAAATACTCCCTGCTGGGCAGGGCTGTTCCTAGGGCTATCGGGTCCAAGGCGAAGAATGATTTTGGTGCCTCCCATTCAATATAGAGATAAATTAGAAGCCAGACAGTGCACATATAAACCGATGTGCAGAAAAAAGCCCGAAAGAGGTAGGGATGTGTGAGCCAGCTCCATTTGAAATGTGGTTCGAATTGAGCCAGCCCAGTTTGGACCGTTTGGGATTCTATACATTTAATTCTCTGTGGCATACCCGTGGCTAATCCTATGTGTGGCAGCTCTCGCGAGAGTTCGGAGAGCCTCCGGATAGCAACAGAACCCCAAAGTCCCCATTGCAAGGTCATGCTTCTTTCTCGGGATGGACGCAAGAGCTGCAAGCAACTTCCCTAGAAGCTGCTACTTCTGGCACTAATTCCACAAGGACAAGGAAACTAGAATTGCCTTGATGGAGCCTCTCGTGCTGTCTGCCTCTTCCAAGAGCCCACACATGTTCGGATCTGCCTCTGTTACCGATGCCTCCTTGCGGTAGAATGCTGAGCTCTCTGAGGGGGACAGAGATTGTGGACCCACCAGCACAAACCATGTTATCCCAAACAATTAGGTCGTGCTGTAGAAACCCTCCAATTTGATCCAACAGAAGAATCACCTCTTCTTGCTCCTATGACTTGCTGTACTTGAAGGGAGCCAGTGCAATGTACTGGTTATGGTGTTGGACTAGGACCAGGGAGTTCTCCACACAACAGGCTTAACTACGAACACAACACTAACCAAAAAACCCAATGCAAAGGATTTTTAAATCTTGAATATAAACTGGGCTGCACTCTAAGGAGCAGTGAAAAACCCGAATTGTGTGTGAAGTGCTCCCTGGTAGCTCACAGGGACTTCGGGGTAAATCTGCCCAATATGTGAGTGCAACCACTCCATGCCGGAGGAGATGTGGGCTGAAAGCCAGTTGTAGAAAACTTCCTGGGAACCTCAAATCCCCATTCAGCCATGGAACTTGCAGGGTGACCCTGGACCAGCCATTTATCTCTCAGCCTCGCCTATTCCTCAGGGTTGTTGTGAGGATAAACAGAACCATGTACACCACAATGGGCTCTTTGGACGAAGAGCAGGATATACAGGTAGTAAAATAAATAGTGAACTTAAAACTATCTGGACCGGGCACAGAGCATCTGCGCCTCTAGTTCTCCCTTGTTCTCGACCCCTCGTTCTCAGCCCTTCTCCTCCTCATCCCCCTCCCCCTCCATTGTTTTTTCTCTGTGGCTGGTCACCTGGCCAGCTGCTTTTTCTGCCCACCTGCCTGCCGCCTTCAAACACCCCCCACTACACATACACACACACACGTAACTAATTTATCTTGCTGTGTAGTTATTTGTGGCTTCTCTCAAAAACCAATGTTTATCAAAATAGAAGATGACTCTGAATTTTAAACAACCTCCTTAAAACACATTATACCTGTGTTTACATGAAAGAAAAAGGACTCTGAATTTAAGATGACCACCACCACTGCTGCCCCGGATTTCTAACCTCAAAGATACAAACACAGGATATAAATACTGTAGCAATCGGCCCCTCCCTTACCCTAAAGAGTGAACCGGAAGTGAACCCTGTCCTGACTGACAGGCAGTGACCCCTGAGGGATTAGCCACTCAGCACACAGTGACCGGGATCTAGAGGGCCTGGTGCCAGGAAGGCGATGAAGGAAGATGGAGAGCAGGCTTCATGAGCACCAGCCATGAAGTTTTGCTGCCTCGTGGCCAACAGCCAGCCTGAAGGCTTCTCTCATGGAACGACATCTGCAGATCCTTGAGTGACAGGATTGCAGGAAGCTTGAATTCTCTCCTGGAGTTTGGGGTGAGCTCATGGAGAAAGGAAGCCAAGGGCTTTTTGGCTTCAGAAAGACTTAGACATGGAATAGTGTGATAGCTAGCCTGCGTTAGTCTATTTACTTTCCTGTTGTGCTTTGCAAATCCTTACACCTGGTCTATTGTGTTTTATTTTGTAACATAATCTAAGAAATTCTAGCCTGAGCCCTTTCTATCCAACCAGGGCTCTGTAGAAGTCTCTGTACCATGTAAAGGTGCTTATAAAGGTTGCTTGCAACTGGGAGATGCTTTTTGAATTATAAATGCAACTGGGTACCCAAGGATTTTAAAGTGTGCCACTCCAAATAACAGCTGAGGTGTTCTTTGAAAGTAATCTTGTAAAGTACTATTTCTTTACCTGTAACTCAAAGCTGAGAGAGCCACAGACTGAAGCAGTCTGTAGTATTTTGAATATTTTTTTCTCTTTTTGTTCTTTATATTTCACCTGCCTCTGAGTGGATTTTTAACTCAGGGAAAAGGGGTTTTACTCTGGTGCAAACATGCCTCAGTGTTAACAACCTAAAATGTTTTCCCACCACGTGGAAGCTGCACTTGGAGGGGTTTTTGTACTTTTCCACTGGCAAATGAGAAGGAGTGTTTCCTTGGAATTTCGCCCACACCAGTGAGGGAATAAACTCTGTTAGAAGGTAGGCGTGGTGGCAGCGATTACCAAAAGAACAGTTTAAAGTTTTAAAGGAACAGCCTTTGTTGAAGAAACATGGAGGGAATGGAGCAGCATTTTTCTTTCCCCCACATGGCTTGCTTTGAGACACAGGCTGGGCTTAAATCTATTCGCTACCAATACAGTGGGTCAACTTAAATATATTGTTGCTGTTCTTTACCCTCAAAGTCCTGTCGGAGGTGGCAGGTGCCATTGCTTTTCCACTTCTGGCAGAGTAGCCGTGTTAGTCTGCAGCAGCAAACACAACCGAAAGCCTTGTGACCCCTTAAAGAAGAACACATTGGCTGACATACCATGTAAGAGTCAATCAGCCCGGGAATACTGTGTGCATGCATGTTGCACAAATGGGGAAAAAAAATTGTACAAGAATTTTTCTTGCAAAAAATGCAAGAGCGAGCCCATTGTAAATAACTGATTTACCTTTGTGTAGCAGTTACATAATATTTGCATTAGCACAATTTGTCTGCAGACAGTGTTACTGCGCAGACATCTCCTATGTTGTATGTCAGCTAAGCCACACAGTGTGGCATTTACATTCATGGACTTCCATCAGATGCATGAAGTGCAATCTTCAGGCAGCAAGTTTATATCCAGTCATCCAAAAACCTTTTGGTTTAAGATGCTTTACATTTTCACTCATGCTCTGAAATGCATGGAAGTTGCAAGTTAAGGTACCCAGCTTAACTTCCACGCCATATCAACTGTAACGACTTTGTGCAATCTCTTTGTACCACCCTGCCTCACAAGGCCTCCATTACTTTGCATTTGCCCACCTTGGGCTTTCTCAGAAGTCCATTTGCCCCACCCTGAGTCCCCTTGCTGAGCCCCTCCCACCCCCTTGCATTCCCTTGCAAGTCCATGCGCCACTCCATTGCTGCCACGGGTACAATGCTATGAGGAAAGACATTTCCCAGATGCTAGTCAGACAAACAGAGAGATACGGTTTATTTTGGTCTTTGAGCAGCATAAAGTAAAATAGATTTAAACACAGTTGAAATGTGTTAACATTCAGCAGCAGATTACAAGTGATACTGTGCATGCTACGATTTATCACATTCATACTAAAAAACTGCAGCCCTGAACGAACCCTAAATATTGATCATTAAATTTTTATACCACCTTTCAAGGTGGTATAAAAGGGTGGTATAAAAAACCGTCTCAATGTGGTTTACAAAACATTTAATACCATATAAGACTATAAAACAGTTACACAATAAAAATATTAAATTGGGATATAAAAATACAAATCTAATTAAAAGTTTTAAAAACACATACAATAAATCTCTCTCTGTGTGTCTCTCTCTCTAACCAAATTAATTTCCCAGATATCCCCATGTATTTTCCCAATGATTATATGTGCCTTTCCAGGTGCCCCATGGTCTCTGGTTCCTGCAGAAGAGGCCCCTCCCAGCACTGGGAGATGGCCATGGGAGATGGCAAAAGGGGAATGCTGCAGATCAACAACCGCCATAGGATCCTAAAAGGTTAACAATTTGTTAAAAGTCACCCACTTGCCCATTTCTTTAGAGGGTTGGGTGGTAGGTAGCACCCATCATTCCCTACCACACCACTCAATTGAACATAAGAACTGCCCTGCCGGATCAGGCCAAAGGCCTATCTAGTCTAGCATCCTGTTTCACATAGTGGCCCACCAGATGCTTCTGAGAAACCCAGAGGCTAGTGGTGAGGGCAGGCCCTCTCTCCTGCTCTTGCTCCCCTGCAACTGGCATTTAGAAGCATCTTGGCTTTGGAACTTTGGTGTCCCTAGGAGCGACCCATGGGAACAATGGGGTGTTTTTGGTTTTCCCATTCTCCCCTATGGCCGAAACAGGTTGCACTCACAGAGTACACACACAGGTTTTGCACTGCAATTTGAAATGCATTTTGCAACCCTGACCTGAATTTCTTTTTCATGTCAGTACATGTTTTTAGTACATAGTTTTCAGAAAAGGCTTTGTCTTTAATACTTGGGATGTTGTAGGCATAATGAACCAAAGGGAAACCTCTGCTCTGATAGAAACAAGCACACCCACAGGCCCGTACTTGATCTGAACCAGTGTTTCTCAGCCTTTTTGGAGTCAAGGACCACTAAATTCTTCGTGCAGAGATTCAAGGTAGGTTCAATGCTACATTCTTCATGTGCAGTTTCCAGGACCAGCAGTTAGTAAAGGGGTTTCAAGTTTAAGTCTACCTATCTACCTATCTATCAGACTTCTATACTGCCCAAAACCTGCATCTCTGGGCAGTTTACAATTAATATAAGTATTAAAGTCATTAAATTTGGGATCTTTTGCAAACATGGAATATTAGGGGTTATCAACCCTGGGTCCCTAGATGCTGGTGGACTTAAACTCCCATAACCCCCAACCACAATGACATTTGGTAAAAGCTGTGATGAGAGCCTCACTACTATTCTCATGGCACCGAGAGGTTCAAAAGCAGTTATGGACTTAGCCGCCATGAAGTCATGACTAGACATGCTATGCATATGTTGGAGTGGAAATCCCAAATTCCTGGGACTGCAAAATAATCACAGAGCAAGGGATTCAGGATTTAACAGCATGCTTGCACCTGCAAGCTTCCCACAAGTTGGGCATCATCCAGCAAGACACAGACAGACATCTTGTCTGGAACAATCACCCTACAGTGTGGGACGTTGGCCAATCAGTCATATAGAGGAAATTTCCAGCCAAACAGCATTCAATGTCCCACTGATGAGATGGCCCCACCCACTTGGTAAACAGAGCCAGTCCACACTTGTACCAGGTGGGACTTCCTTCCAAAAAGGTTGGGCCTTGCTCTGGAGAAAATGGTTCCATTCATCCCAGCTCAAAGTCTGGAAAGGAGCTCCATCTCTGTACCCAGATGCAATTCCTCCAGATAAACTTTTACCTCACTTTCATTTTAATCCTAGGCTTTGTCTTCCAACCTAATGCTATCTTTTACCTAGAAAAGTTTCTACTTGCAGCTGAAATCCGTTCAAGCAGCATTTCGTCCCATAAGGAGGATGCGGCTTGGAATTCCTCCGAGTTAGTTTCTCAAGGGAACGTGTGTGCTTCTCGCCTGTACTCGCTTCAGCCATGTGTTGACAAAGGCCACTTTATGCCCCACATTGCAGTCAATGTCCAACACAATGGTAATATGTGGAAAGAAGGGAGGTGTCCTTACTGATAGCAAGCCCATTATTTCCCCCAGCAATCAAAAAGCATGGACGGAAGGAGCCTTAGAAGGACTACAGCCAGGCGTCCAGCAGTTCAGGCTCTTAGGGGAATCAGGAACAGACCCTCGGTTCATATCATGAGGACGGCCCAAGAATACCATTTTACGGGGCCCTGGCTCCCCTATCCTACTGATTGCACTGCCCTCCAGATCTTTGGCATCCAGCTTGCTGGTTCCAAGTTACACATGAGTCCTCTCAAGACCCCCTGGCTTTGCTCAGGATAAGCATTTACAAAGATGGATGGAGCAGTGGCAGATAAGACTACATCCTCTAGTGTACGTCCAGTTCTGAACGGGGACTTTTGCCATCCAGGACAAGGTGCCCATTGCTCAGAGGGGCTCAGACACTGTCATCGACGCTTCCATATTGTCACACTGATATCCCACACAAGTCCAAAAGTACCACTGAAGTGGTTAGCCAGCACACCTGAAGAGTTTCATCAGCACCCCTCTCAAGCAGAGTCCAGACTGGGAGGGCAGGATGCTGTTTGTGGCAGGCAGAAAAGTTGGCCTTCCTAATGAAGCTGTTTCCACACTCTGAGCATGTATGTGGTGTCTCTCCCTGTATGGATTATTTGGTGGACAGAAAGATTGTCTTTCTGACTGAAGCTCTTTCCACACTGTGAGCACGTGTACAGTTTCTCAGTTGTGTGGATATTTTGATGGACAGAAATTCAACCCTTCCAACTGAAGCTCCTTCCATACACTGAGCATGGATAGAGTTTTTCTCTGTAAAGAATCAACCCACTGACCGGTCTTGGCCAGCTACTCATGAGGGAGACTTTATCAGCTGAGTCACCCCTCCCTGCAATCTGAGAAACTGACTCAGATTGCTCAAAGCAACTTAATCTTGAACATTTAAGACAAAGGGTAAATAAGAGACTCTGGTAGTTTAAATTGCTGCCACCAAATCACTCCTTAATCAATTTTCTTAACTGGAATTGGAGTGATTAAAAATCCCAGTTTCAAACTTGACTTCCCCTTGCTAACCGGCAAAGATAAAAACATCTGCTCTTCCCCACCCGTATGCCTGCACATGGTGAGCTAACGATAGCTGCCTTAGTGTCCCTCTTTGGAGATGGATTGCAGGAGAGGTTTCCCCTCCCCCCCCATTTAATCAAACACACTGTGAGGGTTTCTAAAAACAGAGAAAACCCTTTTGATAAGTTGCTACAGACCAGGAGGTCTTAGGTTTCAACGTTTGGGTTGCATTTAGAAACCCTTAGCTTGATTACAAGAATATTCAAGACACCAGATCTTTTCATAGGTGGTGTGTTCTTAGTTACTCACTTACTAGGAACAGATATTTCAGAGACGCACAGCAACACTCACAACGTAAAATTACCTCTGATGCAAGTCTTCCTCCGGCACTAACGTCCGAAAGCCACAGAATAGCAATAGCAATAGCAATAGTACTTACATTTATATACCGCTCTATAGCCGGAGCTCTCTAAGCGGTTTCCAATGATTTAGCATATTGCCCCCAACATTCTGGGTACTCATTTTACCGACCTCGGAAGGATGGAAGGCTGAGTCAACCTTGAGCCCCTGGTCAGGATCGAACTTGTAACTTTCTGGTTACAGGGCGGCAGTTTTACCACTGCACCACCAGGGGCTCATTCAAGGGGCAGAATGGCTTTCTGCCCCTTGAATCTCCCCAAAGCCCTGGCGAGATCCAAGCCGCTGCAAATCTGTCTCACAAATTTCTGCAGATTCACTGAGATTGAATGTGTTCAGCACCCATCATTCCCCTCTCACCTGGTCAACTCCCTTTTCTTCTACCCAGCAGCCCTAGGAGCCCTGTCAAACAGTTCGAATGAAGTTTCTGGCAGATGGTTTGGCGGCAGGGGGCTTACCTTGAAGGAGTAGGGAGGGTGCCATTACGCCCCTCCTGCCACATTTCCCCTGCTGGCACTGCCACCGAAACTGCTGGCACGAGGCAACTGGATACCTTCTTGCAGCCGTATATCAGTGGTTTCAGTGGCAGTGCCAGCGGGGGAAAGGTGGCCGAGTAACAGCGCCTGCTCTATTCCTTAAAAGAAAACCCCTACTGCCAAACCTGTCCAAATGCTGGACCTCTGAATAGGACAGCAAAACTGGTTCATGCACATCTTTACCCTCTAGTCCTGCCTGCCTGGTTGATTGATCGGGACCCAGCATTGTCAGTCCATCCATAAAGGTCATGGGTCCTTTTCCTGTTAACTCCATCAGGGCTGGTAGGCTGCTCAGTACACTCTCGGTGGATTCTTTGATGGGCAGAAAGTTTGTACTTCTGCCTGAAGCTCTTTTCACAATCGGAACACATATATGGTTTCTCCCGTGTGGATTCTTTGATGGACAGAAAGATTACCCTTGCATCTGAAGCTCTTTCCACACTCTGAGCATGTATATGGTTTCTCCCCCGTGTGTATTCTTTGATGGGAAGAGAGATAGGCCTTCCGTCTGAAGCTCTTTCCACACTCTGAACACATATATGGTTTCTCCCCTGTGTGGATTCTTTGATGGGCAGAAAGTTTGTCCTTCCGTATGAAGCTCTTTCCACACTCTGAGCACCTATATGGTTTTTCCCCTGTGTGAATTATTTGATGGATAGAAAGCTTGTTATTCTGTCCGAAGCTCTTTCCACACTCTGTGCACGTATATGGTTTCTTCCCTGTGTGGATTATTTGATGGATAGAAAGGTTGTACTTCTGACCGAAGCTCTTTCCACACTCTGAGCACGTATATGGTTTCTCCCCTGTGTGGATTCTTTGATGGGAAGAGAGATGGGTCTTCCGTCTGAAGCTCTTTCCACACTCTGAGCACGTATATGGTTTCTCCCCTGTGTGGATTCTTTGATGGGAAGAGAGATGGGTCTTCCGTCTGAAGCTCTTTCCACACTCTGAGCACGTATATGGTTTCTCCCCTGTGTGGATTCTTTGATGGAAAGAAAGATTAAACTTGCAACTGAAGCTCTTTCCACACTCTAAGCACATATATGGCTTGTCCTGTGTATGGATTCTTTGATGGATAGAAAGCTTGTACTTCTGACCGAAGCTCTTTCCACACTCTATGCACATATATGGTCTCTCCCCTGTGTGGATTATTTGATGGGCAGAGAGATGGTCCTTCCTTCTGAAGCTCTTTCCACACTCTGAGCACGTATATGGTTTCTTCCCTGTGTGGATTCTTTGATGGACAGAAAGATTACCCTTGCAACTGAAGCTCTTTCCACACTCTGAGCATGTATATGGTTTCTCCCCTGTGTGGATTCTATGATGGACAGAAAGGTCTGACTTCCAACTTAAGCTCTTTCCACACTCTGAGCATGTATATAGTTTCTCTCCTGTGTGGTAACTTTGATAGGAAGGAAGCTTATCTCTGCCATTGAAGCTCTTTCTGTATTTAGAACATGTATCTTCTTTGCAGACACACTGGTGGACTGCAAGATCAGTATCACAACTGAATCTCTTTCCACACTCCAAGCACAGTTTCTCTCCCATATGCTTTTTTTGATGTTCATACAAGTTCAACCAATTCCTGAAGCCATTCCCACACACTGTGCATTGATAGGCTTTCATGCTTGTAGGGATGCTGTGATGTGGACCAAGGTGTGATTTATTAGCTAAGATGCTTCCACTTAGAGTCTGGTTACTAGCCTTATCTTCAACTGGAATTGCATGCAGGTCTGTCCCCTCAGAAGCTGCTGAATTCTTATTCTCTTTTTCTTCAGTTTTTCTTCTCTGCACTTTCGGAATCAAAAGAAAAGAGAATAAAATAAAAAGAGAATTTTGGTGAGGGAAGAACAAAGCCTCAACCCAAGAAAAAAACCCTAGTAACAGCACTGCAGTTAAAACCAAGGAAAAGATGTAGTGGAGGGACAAATCTTGCCATGTGCTAAGCAACGTGTGTTGATCAGAACTAAGACCAACTACATGCAGGATGTGGTATTGCAGAAGCATTTCCCTCAGGCGTTATACAATTTTTCAAACATTTTAACCTGCCCCCTTACCTCACTGGGATGGGGCCGCTCTGGGAAGAGCCTCTGCATGCTTGTATGAAGAACGTTCCAAGTTCCCTCCCTGGTATCTCCAGAGAGGGCTCCTGCCTGCCACCTTGGAGATGCCACTGCCAGTCTGGGTAGACAATACTGAGCTAGATGGACCAGTACCCTTTCTCAGTAAAAGGCAGCTTCGTATTACTCTTGTTCCAATCTCTGCAGCTATTCCTTTTTTGTCTCCCGATAGGTCTCGAGACAGGAGCGACTCATCCTAAAGAGCTGGAAGACACCCCTAAAGGAGACAGAGCTGCATCTTCTGCTGCTGCGTGTAGAGCCTCTGGCCACTGAGCACACATCAGAGGAGCAGTTGGTGGTCATCAGGCGCCCAGTGGAGGAATGGCTCCCCGGGCAGCCAAACTTCTGCAGGGGCTGCTTGATCACCAATAATGGTGCCCATGTGCTGACTGGAAGCTCCTTTCTGAGATGGCCTTGACACTTGAGCCGTTCTCCCTTGCAGCAAGCTGCTTTTGTGCTGAGACGGCAGCTCTGAGCCCGACTTTGCCTGCTGCTCTTCGCCTGGAGAAGACGATGGGTGAGCTCGAGACTACTCTGACCACTGGGGAGGCATGTACAATTAGGGATGTGTGAACAGTTCACAAATTTTAACTGTTAATGGATTTTAATGGTGTTTTAATGTAAACCGCCCTGAGCCCTTTGGAAGGGCAGTGTAAAATTATTATTATTATTATTATTATTAATTTATTTACACAGTCAGACAGGTGTTATTGACTGGTTTGTTTTATCCAGACATCGAGTCCTTCCCAAGGACCTGGGATGTCAGAATTTTGTTATCAAAATTGTTGTTGTTATTATTATTATTATTATTAATAATAATAATAATAATGGAGTTTGGACTAGCGATATAGCAATGGAGTAGCAGTAGCGATATAGCAATGGAGTTTGGACTAGACAAGTGTGCTGAATTAATAATAAACAGAGGGAAAATAAGAAAAACAGAAGGAATAGAATTGCCCAATGGAAGCAAGATCAAGAACCTGGAAGAGAAAGAACATTACAAATACTTGGGCATTCTCCAGGCTGATAACATTGCACACACTGAAGTTCAAAGGAAAATTGGAAATGAATACATCAGGAGAGTTCGAAAAATCCTAAAGTCCAAACTCAATGGCGGGACCACCACACAAGCCATAAACGCCTGGGTTATACCTGTTATCAGATACACTGCAGGAATAATAGACAGGACCCAGGCAGAGCTAGAGATGCTAGATCGTAAGACCAGGAAAATCATGACCATCAATCATGCTCTGCACCCTTGCAGTGATGTAGATAGGCTATACCTCCCTCGCAGCTCAGGTGGAAGAGGAATGCTGCAAGTCCATCAAACAGTAGAGGAGGAGAAAAGAGGCCTTGAAGAATATATCAAGGACAGTAAAGATGCACTTGAAATGGTCAATAATGAGAAACTATTCAACACCAATGAAACAAAACAGGCCTACAAGTACGAACAAGTCAAGAACCGAGGAGAAAAATGGAAAAATAAACCACTGCATGGTCAATATTTGCAAAATATAAGTGGAAAATCAGACATCACCAAGACCTGGCAATGGCTTAAGAATGGCAGCCTGAAGAAAGAAACAGAGGGCTTAATACTGGCTGCACAAGAACAGGCACTAAGTACAAATGCAAATAAGAGCAAAAGTTGAAAAATCAATAACAAACAGCAAGTGCTGCCTTTGTAAAGAAGCAGATGAAACCGTGGACCACCTAATCAGCTGTTGTAAAAGATTGCACAGACTGACTACAAACATAGGCATGACAAGGTAGCAGGGATGATACACTGGAACATCTGCAAAAAATACAAGCTACCTGTAGCCAAAACTTGGTGGGACCATAAAATTGAAAAAGTCGTCGAAAATGAAGATGCAAAAATATTATGGGACTTCCAACTACAAACAGACAAACATCTGCCACACAATACACCAGATATAACTATAGTTGAGAAGAAAGAAAAACAAGTCAAAGTAATCAACATAGCAATACCAGGGGATAGCAGAATAGAAGAAAAAGCAATGTAAAAAATCACAAAATACAATGATCTACAAATTGAAAGGCTGTGGCAGAAAAAGACCAAAGTAATCCCAGTGGTAATTGGCACCCTAGGTGCAATTCCAAAACATCCTGAAGAGCATCTCAACACCATAGGGGCCACAGAAATCACCATCAGCCAATTACAAAAAGCAACTTTACTGGGAACAGCCTATATACTGCAATGATATCTATAATAACAGCAACAATACTGATAATAAAATTCAGCCATCCCAGGTCCTTGGGAAGGACTCGATGTCTGGATAAAACAAACCAGTCAATAACACCTGTCTGATTGTAAACAAGAAATTATATTAATATGAACCTGTTTGACATCACAACGGTTTGGTTCGATGGCTTGATATCGGACCAACACCCACTCACCCCGTTCGGTATCAAGCCAACCCCCCCGCCCCCCGGCCTGTTCAGGGGGTTCGAGAGTTATATATATCACTGCTGGTGCTCTGGGGGTTTTCTGAAGGGTTCACCAGAAGTCCCCCTCCCCACGTCAATCCCCATTATTTGCTAAAATGCCCAGTTTGGGCGTTCTTCAGCCTGTTCTAGGTCTCACCCCCACGGCAGTGACCATTTTGGAGGCCGCAGCACATGACCTGGCCATGCAGAGGCCCATTGGACATGTGTGGTGGCCTCAAAAATGGCTGACACCACGGTGGTGAGGCCCAGAATGGACCAGCGTGGGGAAGTAGACACCCAACTCCCACAGCTTCGGAACAGCCCCCAGAGCAGTGGCGGTGAGTTCTATTACGCCGGTGGGCAGCAGGGGGTTAAATAATTGTTTTTCTAAACTCATGAACACCCTGAACCCAAACCTAGGTTAGTCAGGGAGTGAGAGGAGGCTGGATAAAAACCAGGAGGACAGGGCTGGAGTGCCTCCTCTGAGTGTGCAGTCTATGCCCAGTGTCAGCACTGCTTCCCGTTCCAGCAGCTCCAACGCAGCCAGTGGTACCAACTGGTAGTTCTACCGGGGCTCAAATGGGGGTGCCTTGGTGTCTTGCTAGTGATGCCCAGCAGAGTGTTCTGCAGGACCTGCCAGAACTGGTGGTGGTGGACCCCAAGATGGCTCTCATTCAGTTTGGGGCAATGCATCACTAAGTGTGTCAGAGAAAGTATTCTCTTAAATCTGAGGACGTGATTTAACAGAAGGTATTTAATAGCACGACTTCTTCAAAATGAGCCCCACCATCTGTTAAGATCATCTGGAGAAGTTCATCTATGGTTGATGCCTTGGTTTGGCAGCTACTTGGGAAGGGGCCTTCTCTGTTGCTGCCCCTGGACTTTGGAATGCGCTCCCTGTTGAAATAAGAGCCTCCCCATCTCTGGCAACTTTTAAAAAGGCACTGAAGACACATTTGTTCACCCAGGCTGTTAATTAGATTGATGGTTTTAAATTTTTAATGTTGCTTTTAAATGATTTTAATTGTAATGATTTTAATGTTTAAATGATTTTGTTTTTATTTTGATGTAAACTTCCCTGAGCCATTTTGGGAAGGGCAGTATATAAACCAAATCCATGAATAAAATAAATAAATAAGTCTGGCCGGACTTGGTAACCATTGCCGGATGGCTCCTCTCTTGCTCCCCAACCCGTGTCCAGAGTGAGAGGGTGTTCTCCAGGGCCGGGGATGTGGTGAGACCCCATCGCTCACATTTGGATGCTGACTAGGTGGAGCAGCCGGTCTTCCTGAAGGCCAATTTCCCCCTGCTGGGCTACCCCGAGCTGGATGTGGGGGGCGAGTGACTCATGGTCACCCCCACCTGCTGCAATACTAGCTCACCCTGGCCAACCCCGAATGGGTCACAGGCTGCCCGTTAGTGCTGCTGACACATGCAGACATAGATGCTCTCCACCAGCCCATGATGATGGCCTAGAGCCCCAGGGCCAGCACCCATTGGAGGCCGTTGTGGAGCACAGGTGGCTTTGTTTTGGCTTGATGGCTGGCACTGGCCCATGATGAGTTTAGACTGGTTCCCTGGCATGTATCACTGCAATTCCCTAAGCCCAGCCCTTCCTGAGGCCAACCTACTGCATACACAAAAAGAAGAAAGAAGACTTCTCTCATGTGGCTTACTTTTTTCAATCAAAGCACGTGCGTGTGTGCGTGTACACACACAGACACTCCAATTCTGTTTTCTTTTGCCGGATCTCAGATGGACAAAGGCAGATGAACGTGGTTGCCTTGCCAGGCGTGCCTGCCCTTCCTTCTCAAGAGATGAGGTTGTGCCTGGTCACTTGTGACGTGGCAAAACCTCTGTCTGCTGTGGATTTGCAGTGAGAGATTTGCTCCATGACATGTGTCTGGTTCTGTGCATTCTACAGGCACACTCAGTCAGGGTCACCTGGTAGGCCACTGTGTGACAAAGGGTGGTAGACTAGAGAGGCCTTGTGCCTGATCCAGCAGGGCTCTTCTAATGCTGTTCAACCTTCTGTCAAAAGGGTTAGGGAGTAATGGGAATACAAATCTATGGACACCAAAAAGGGGTTGTGTGGTATGTCATGATGGGAGCTACCTACTACACAACCCGCCTAGTAGAGGAAGCCACACTACAGGCCAGGGAAGCCCTAACGGGAGGGAAGTGCCATCTGGGACCATGTCAGACACCATCAAATGCAGCAAAAACAGGGCCATCAGTTAAGGGATGAAGTGAGCTGACACTTCTGGCCATTAGGAAGGGGAGGGTGGGAGTGTTTTACTGCCATCTCTAGGAATGACCCCTTTTAGGCTCAGGTTGGGACACATTCTTCTCTTTAACCAAGGGGAATCTCCAAGGAACGTGGACCAGCTGCTGACATCCTCCATGACATCCTCACAACAGACTGATACGGACCGACAATAGCAGCAATTCCTGCCTTCCACATCCATCTGCCAAGGGAAAGAGGGAGCCTTACCCAGCCAGGCCAGATGCCCAGAAGTCTCCTCCATGACTTCCCTGTGCAGAGCCCTTTGGCCAGGATCCAGCAGAGCCCACTCCTCCTCGGAGAAACACACAGCCACCTCCTCAAAGGACACGGGTCCCTGAAAGATGAAGAAAGCAGTTTCTCTATCTGGATATAGTTAGAAAAGAGATGGCTGGATATTCCTCTGAAGGATCTTCCAGAGTTGCATTAGCAGCAACTTTTGTCTTCCAAGGGGGCATTTTTAATCGAAAGAGAAAAGGGAAAGAGAAATTTTCCCACCCAGAGACAGGTGAGGCCTGCCTCTTCCTCCCATGATGCTTCTCCTACCTGATCCGGTGACTGCACAGCAACACCTTCCTCTCCACCACCAAGAGGAGAAGGACTAGAGAGACTGTTGAGGGACATTTCACAGCCTGTGAAGTAAAGAAAGGAAATGTGCTTTATGCTTTTAAGCATTTTGCATTACAGGGACCAGAGTGAAATCAATCTGTCTTGACAATGTTTTTTGGAGTCTCAGTGTGAAGTTACTGAAAGCAGTAGAGAGACTAGTGAAAAGCGTGTCTTGCACAGAGACTTAAAGGGAATGTAAAAGTAATCCATGGATTTCAGGAGAGGGCCAAGATGAAATACTCCCCAATCATCCTTACCCAGGGAGGTGGTTCCTCCATCCTCCTTCTCCTCCCGCACTATCCCCCTGATGAGCAGCCTCTGCCTGGTGTCTGACAGAGCCTTCTCTGCCTGCAGGGGATCAGTGGCCATGTTGGCTAACATGCCCAGTGCCTGGAAGAGGAGAAAGGGAAGAGGGATGAAGAAAGGGAATGGAGCATTCATTTGTATTATATTGATACCTCACACAGCTCTGGTAGAAATCCCCTCAGGGCAGACATTACAAAGATATTTTTTTAAAAAGAGGACAAGAAAACTAAGAACAATAAAGCCCTAAAGCAGGCCTGCTCAACTTAGACTCTCCCGCAGCTGTTTTTGGACTATACCTCCCATAATCCCCAGCCACAGTGGCCAATAGCCAGGAATTATGGGAGCTGTAGGCCAACACCGGCAGGAGGGCTGAAGCTGAGCGGCCCTGGCTTAAAGCAAGAGGAGATAAAGTGCCCATCAGGCAGCTGGATGAAGAACAACATCCTCAGATGATGTTTTTAAATGGCCAGGGGAAATAAAAAGTGGTTTTTTTCCAAGTTCCAAAGAGACATGAGATGGGAGTCAGTCTGGTATCTCTGGGAAATGAATCCCATAGCAGGAGCCTCACAGCTGAGAAGACCCTCCTGGGGGCAGCACAAGATACTCGGCAGAGATGCTCGACTTCCTGGGAGGGAGAGGATCCCGTTGGGAGGGGAGCTGGAGGCCCTCTCCTCCTGGCAGCCGAGACTGAAGCCGGGCTGGGCAGGCAGTCTGCCCTGGAAGCCTTACATGAGCCTGTTCTGAGGCCCTTTTACAGGCCTCCAAACTGGTTCAAACACTGGGGGGGTTTGAAGTTCGAGGGCAGGCATGTGTCTCTTTAAGGGCAAGGGAGGGTGCACTGACCCCTCCCTCCGCTTGCCCTCCGCCAGCGCCCAGTATTTGACCCCTACTGACGGGCAGCAGTGTACTTCCCTGCCACCCCCGTTTGCTCTTCGGCTGGAAGTAGCTGGTGCACGCACACTCGCACATTGCACTCACGCCTGGAGGGCACACGCACACCAGCTACTTCCGGCTGAAGAGTAAAGAGGGCAGCAGAGAAGTACGCTGCCGCCCAAAAGGACCTGTGAAATACCGGGCGCTGGTGTGGGGAAAGTGAAGAGAGGGGTAATTGCACCCTCCCTCACCCTTAAAGTGAGACACACACACCCCACCATCAGCCACCTGTGCCCGATTCCATGCACATCCCTACCCATTCACAGGCCTGGCTTGCTTAGGGAAGGTGCATGAGGACTAGTGGATTGGGATCCAAATCCAGCCCTTGCAGGATTGTAAAACTTCCCAGCCAGCGAAGAGACAGGAGGGGAGAAGCTGGTGTCACTCCCGTACCATTCCTTGCTCTCTTTGCAGCTTCCATTGCTAATACAGCAGCTTGGCTGACTGTGAGCACTAAACTTCTGCAAGATAGGAAGAAAAGGACTCTGGCTCTGCTTGCAGGAGGACCCTACTTGGCAACTGGTGGCAGAATCCTAAAGGTTCTCAGGCCCCTGAAACTACCTGGATAAAATGCTCCTGCTTCTCACCTGCTGCTCCTCCTGCCTCTTCTCTTCTGCCTGGCTCAGGAGGAAACCTTCTGCCAGGGCCACTGCCTGGGAACTGGTCTCCGCTCCGCACTCTCTGACCCAGCTCTCCATCTCCGGGGGCAGGACAGTCAGGAACTGCTCCAGGATCACCAGGTCCAGCATCTGAGCTTTGGTGTGCTTTTCTGGCTTCAGCCACTGATGGCAACGGGTGTGGAGTCTGCTGCAAACTTCTCGGGGTCCTTCAGCCTCCTGGTATGGGAGATGCCTGAGTCTCTGGCATTCAACATCGGTGCTGGTGGGGTCTCCTTTCAGGATCTTTTGCACCATTCTTTCCCAGAATTCCTTGCCACTCCCAGCCTGGATGCTTTGCGGGGTCTTTTTCTGCACCTGCCCCTGATTCATTACTGGGCTTTGCAAATCCATTTTTTCCTTTGATCCCAATGAAACTTCCAGTGCAGCCATAAGGTCTTCTTAGAACAGCAGTTAGTCTCATATGATCAAAGAGTCTTCCTTGTCAAGTCATTTCTCTCTCTCTCTCTCTAAATAAGCACTTAATTTATCTGCAAAAGTTTGCTTTTAATTGAGAAATGGCAGGCAGGGAGAGCATCCTGTGAATCAGAGAGAAGCACCAATCAACACACGTTTAAGTCACAACTTCACTGGGATAGCTCAGATTCATCAATCTTCTAGAGACAAACACTTCCTCTTCTCTTTCCTATGACAAACCTTTTAATGAAACCCCCTTTCTAGTAACTGGCTGGCATGGAGGTTCCTCCCTTCCCTTTTCGTTTGTGTGCAAAGGGGAGGGGGAGGCGACTGAGCTCAATGTAGGGGCCGGAGGAGGGTTGCATGGGGGGGGGCTCAGTAACCCCCTGAAAAGAGGACTCTTACCCAGCCCCCAACTCTGTTGTTTGTTTGTTTTTAAAATATGTGGCAGCAAAGTTGTTACTCTCACCAAGGAAGGTTGTGGGGTGTGATATGAGTGCACAGTGAACCCCCACCCCATTTATGCGATGGCAAGACTCCTACAAGAACCGATTGAAAACAGAAGGGAAATCTGAAAAGAAAGAAAGAGACCCCATCTGACTTAACAGGGCTGACAAACAAGAAGAACAACAAACCAAGTCAAGAGATAGAAGGCCGTCTGGGTGCTTAATGACTTCAGAAATGAAGATAATTTTGAATTCATTCGAAGGCATTAAGAGATCGCAATTATAAAAGCGGGAAGAGCTGGGGTGGGGACAGACCCCTGACCTAGCGAGATCCCCAGAGGAAAGGGGTAAGGAACGGGGGAGAAGAGCAGAGGAGTTGGAAGCTAGATTCAGCCATGTGGCCAGGCAGAGGGAGACCGCCAGTGTCCCAGGGGTCGCCAGGGCAGGGCCCCCCTCTCCCCCGCCACGCCCCAGTCTAGCGCCAGAAGCAGGTGGAGGAGGATCCCGCTCCCCACCGGCCCCTCCGCCTGCATCTCTCACCTGCAGCATCAGCAGCTCCCTCCAAGCTTCCGAGGGGGGGTGCAAAGTGCACGTGGAACGGGCCTGGCTCCCAGGGAAGGAAGTGCAGGGCAGGATGGTGGGGGGTGATGGTGGAAAGGTCTGGGGAGCCCCGGGATAGGCCTCTCTCCACCCCTACTGGGTCCCTCTTTCTGCAAGGCTCTCCCTAAGAAATGCCTCCCTCGGCTCCTTCCGTTTCTCTCCTCGCTCTGAAGAGGGCTGAGGAGCGATTTCCCTCGTGGCTTGCTGGGCAGGGAGAGCAGAGCTTCCAGATTCCTAGAGAGGCGGCTGGGGTGGACGATGGGAGGTTGCCAGAACCTAAGGGGTCCATCAGCCCTGCTCCAAGGCTTAAAGGGAGAGCAGAGCTTGCAGATTTCCTAGAAAGGAAAGAGGAAAGGAGCTGCGAGTTTTCAGTCTCATTTCCTCCTCTTCGCCTTCCTGGTGGAAAAGGAGCGGTTGGTTAGTATTTGATTTAAAAACCAACAGATATGACACATATCCAGGCGACTTATGTAAATTCAGAGATTTTAAAAACAGACAGCAATTCAAAGCAATGTAAAAAGTTGAGAAAACAGTAACTGAAATTTTTTATTGATAACAACAACAACAACAACAACAACAACAACAATTGTTATATAACTAAAAGCCCCCACCACTTTTGATGCCCCCACCTCCACGCAGACGCACACCTTCACCCCTCTCGGAACATTCCTCCAAAGGATCAGGAGCGGGCAAAGTACCTGTAGGATGTCTGAGGAGTTCAGAGGCTCAAGCAAGGAAATGCGGGCAGCCCAAGGCAGGGATGAGCTGCTAATGGAGAGGTGGCGGATGGGGGTCTGGCCCTCCCAGGAGATCATCCTACTCAGTACTAGGAGTGGAGGGGGGGCTTTTCTCCCCTCTTCCTGCCCGACCAACAGCCTGTTCCTCTGGGCAGCAGCAAAGCAAACTCGCTTCCCTCCCCATCTGGTTGCATTTGTTGGAAGTTAAAGGACTTTGCGCTGTCTCTTGCCTCAGATAGTGAAGGACAGACTAGTAAGTCAGAGGGCTAGAGGGTCAAGACATTTGTCATCACTTCTCAACTGCTCTGATGCTATCCCTTTGATGTGTAGATTGCTAATCTCAGGGACTTCCTTCCTCCTTCTCTCTCTTGGCAAGTTCCTCTCCCTGCACCATATGTGCAGAGAGGATGCAGAATCCAACTGCATCCAGTTAGATAGATAGATTAGAGATCCTAAATCCTCACTTTCCTATCTAGAATGGAGTTCCTTAATAAATGCCTTTTATATTGATTTGAAACTATGAATTGGCTCCAAGTTACTTTACTCTCAGCACATACACATGCCTAACTAAATCCGCTGTGTGTTGTGCCTCTGCGCACTCTGCTATAATGAGAAAGGGATTCTCTCACCACAGAGAATTTCCAACAGCATTGAGCCCAGTGTACATGTTTGGAGTGAGAGAAGGTCGTGATGGCTGGGATGGAGGCCAGGAAGAGGCTGGTGTAGGCACATCTCTTGGGGAGGAGGGCGTGTTGCATGGGGAGCCGAGGGGGAGATGTTGCCTGCGGGTGTGGGGCTCTCCTCCAGCAGGGAAAGCTTTGGTCTGTGCCTGTGGAGGCACAGGGGAGGAATCCCCTCTTGCTTCTCCACTCCCAGGACTCGCATTTCCTTTGCGGTGGTTCGTTGGGCTGATGGGGAGAAGCTTCGGTAACCAGGGGGCAGCCTAGAGCTCTGTGTGGAAGGGCATCTGTTTTGCATGCAGACTGTCCCAGGTTCAAGCCCTGGCAGTGAGAAAGACCTTCCTCTGTCTGAAGCCGCTTCAACTCACTGCTGGAAACTTTGCTTTAAGAAGGTGCTTACCATGTCACCTGTCTGTGCTCTAAGAAGCGTGGGTATTGCAAGTTAAGTGGATCATTTCTGCCCCTTGCAGTCAAGACTTGTAGAGTCTCTCCTGTCACTTCAACCTATCCAGACTTTGACTTTGCCCTTCAGCTCAACAGTGAGTTGGGGATGGTCACATATTGGGAGGTGGGTGTGGTGTAGGCCTGAACCAGACCAAAGCCATGTTACCTTTCATATATTCTGTCTGTGTAAGGGGGGCCTAGGGGATCCTGTATAATAAAGTCCCTGGCGTGCGTCCGTGTCTCCCTCGGCTGTTCTGGGCATGCGCGGAGCGCATGCCCAGAACAGCCGAGGGAGACACGACTGCCGGCACCAGGCAGCCATGTTGGCCGGTTGTTCGCCCAGCTGCGGAAAGGCCAGAGGCGGCGGCAGCAGGTGGCACTCTTGGGGCCGGCGGCGGAGGAGCCCTCCGCCCGGCCAGAAGGCCAAATGCGGCGTCGGTGGGTGGCACTCTGGGCATCGGCGGCGGAACCCTACTAGCAGCAGCAGCAGGAGGCGGCGGCGACTGGGGCCGATGCCGGCTGCGGCGGGGGGACAGGGCCCGATGGCGGCAGCGGCGGCAACGGGACAACGGAGAAGCAATGGCGGTGGCGCGTGGGGCTCATGGCTGCGGCGGCAGCCGCGGCCGCGGCGGGGTGATGTTTGATGGTTGCGGTGCCAGCCTGGCAGCGGATGGGCAGCCCGCAGTGGGCCCCGATACCAGGGGCAGAAGGTGGGAATGGGGGTAGCGGTGGCTGTCCGGCAGCCGGCTGCAATGATGGACAAGCGGCGGCAGCGGCCACGGCAGGCCGCGTGGCGTGGCGGGCCCGCAGCGGCCGGCATCAGACCCAGTCGCCGCCTCCTGCTGCTGCTTCGCCGCCGCTTCCAAACTTAACTGTTTGCCGCCCGGGAGGAGGAGTGGCAGGCCGGTAAGAAGAAAATTTAAAAATGCAGGGGGGGGGCAAGAGGGAGTGGGGCAGGGGGGAGGGGGAAGGGCAAGAGGGAGTGGGGCAGGGGGGAGGGGAAAGGGCAAGAGGGAGTGGGGGGAGAGGAAAGGGCAAGAGGGAGTGGGTGGAGGGGGAGCAAGAGGGAGGGGAGCAGCGGGGAGGGGGGAGGGCAAGAGGGAGTGGGGCAGGGGGGAGAGCAAGAGGGAGTGGGGCAGGGGGAGGGGGAGGGGCAAGAGGGAGTGAGGAAGGGGGAGGGGGAAGGGCAAGAGGGAGTGGGGCGGGGGGAGGGGGAAGGGCAAGAGGAAGTGGGTGAGAGGAGGGGCAAGTGGGAGTGGGGCAGGGGAAAGGGGCAAGAGGGACTGGGACAGGAGGGTGAGAGGGAGGGGAGGGTGAGAGAGAGGGGTGGGGGGGAGGGCAAGAGATTGGGGTGGGAGGGAGGGGAAGAGAGGCAAGAGTGTGGGGCCAGAGGAGGCGGTGGGCCTGGCCGGGTGGAGGAGGACGCGGTGCGGCCGAGGCGGTGGCAAAGCCGTGGCCTCGGCAAGAGGAGGTGGTGGGCCCAGCTGGGTGGAGGCGGCGGAGGAGTTATGGAGGAGGAGGAGTGTGGCCCCAAAGCTCTACTAGCGCCCGTTAATTTAATGGGCTTAAAGATACTAGTTCCTTATAAGGAGTTGCTTTTCTGTGCCAAGGAGGGCCAGGAGAGACTAGATAAGAAGATGATGAGGTATTCACTTTAAAGAATACATGCGCAGAAGTTAGCTGGAAATTTACAGAAAGTCCAGACAAAGGAAAGGGGCAGTGCCTATGCACCATCTCCTAGGCTATAAATATGTCATGCTTGTAAATGATCGGGGTCTTGGGTTTGAGCGATAGCTGCCAAGACCTTTGTTACTATAGAGCAAAATAAAGCCTTTTACATCCTTCTCGGCTGGTGAAGTGTTTGGCTACTGATCCAGAAAAGAACCTCTCTTTGTTGGGGTACAACAGGTGCACAGTCTTCTTGTGCAGTTGGTTTAAAAAGCTTAGTTAGAATAAAATCTGGAGCAAGTTCAAAAGTCTTCACTTCCCCTCAGATAAATTCACAGCGATTGCCTTGCGCTTTAACAGCTCTCCAAACTCACCCCTTCCTGTGCTTTCACTTTAGAGCATTCCCTCTAAGCAAGATCTGCCCAGCAACCGATGCTCCAATCCAAGCATCTTTATCTTATTGGTGATCTTTATCTTATTTCTCCCTGAGCCACTCCGGAAGCTCTCCTACTCCACATTCCTTCATGACAAGCAAGGAAAGTGCAGCAAGAAATTCCTGGGATTCCTCTACTTTGCTTCATCCAGATGAGTCATCTTCCCCAGTGGTACTTCTTGTCCTTGGGGGGCAACAGCTGCCCTCCTAGTGCTGGGAGATGGGTGCTCCTCTGGTGAGTAATGGGGTGGGGGAGTCTAAATGCCCCTCTCCATTTGCAGAGGAGGAAGGTGGGGTGGAACGTGCAGCCTCAGCAGAACTGTTATGCTGCACGAGGGAAAGTGACTTTAATGGACAAATCACTGATTTGGGGATGCAATCTGATAGTTCAGGGCGATTCTGGGCTGTTTGAGGCAGTTGCACAATTCTGATCCATTTTTGGCACAGAAGGAAATACTGGAAGTATTCCAGTGCTACAATATTGTTCTCCAGTCTGCAGCCCATTCCACTATTTCAGGAATGCAGCTTCACTGTGCGTGGGCTGTTCCGGGCAGTATCAGGCTGTTGCTTTGTCCCAGTGGACTTCCACAAAAGGACCTCTTGAGCCTTATTTACACGGGCAAGTTATCACAGGGGAGGAATAATAAGGGATAAATACCGTAGACTAGAGGAGTCTAGGTGTGCACAAACATTTACCTCTTAGTTGATCTTCAATGTGGTGGCAGAAGTGGGAAAATGTCACTCCTTGGGATGTGGGATGCACATTGGGACGAAAAACCCCAACTTCAAGTATACGCTGATGGGATCTGAGCGAGAGGAGAGGGATCCTGGGGTCGTGGTGGACAGCTCGTTGAAAGTGCTGACTCAATGTGCGGCAGCTGTGAAAAAGGCCAATTCCATGCTAGGGATCATTAGGAAGGGGATTCAAAATAAAACTGCTAATATTATAATGCCCTTATACAAAACTAGGGTGTGGCCACACTTGCTGCATACAATTCTGGTTACCACATCTAAAAAAGGACATTGTTGAACTGGAAAAGGTGCAGAAGAGGGCAACCAAGATGATCAGGGACCTAGAGCACCTTTCTTATGAGGCAAGGCTACAACACCTGGGGCTTTTTAGTTTAGAAAAAAGACAAGGACAGGGAGACATGACAGAAGTCTATAAAATCATGCATGGTGTGGAGAAAGTGGATAGAGAGAAATTCTTCTCCCTCTCACATAACAATAGAACCAGGGCAATCATGAAATTGATTTCCAGGAAATTTAGGACCAACAAACATAAGTACTTTTTCACACAACACATATTCAACTTATGGAATTCTCTGCCAAAAGATGTGGTGACACAGCGAACAACCTGGATGGCTTTAAGAGGGTTGTAGATAACTTTATGGAAGAGATGTCTATCCACAGGGTTGTTGTGAGAAGAAACCTAAATATGTAGTACACTGCTCTGGGCTCCTTGGAGGAAGAGCAGTATATAAAATGTAAAAATAAAAAATAAAAACAAACAAATTCCAAATAGAAGGTATGGAATTGAAAGGAGACACAGCCTTTGGTTGGGGTGATGAAGAGACCTCCCTAGCATGGATAATGTTAACACCCCTGCTAACTGGGCAAAGAGGCACCTTTTACCATGGTGATTCTCTTTATTTAGCAGGGGGAGAGTAACTGGCCCTATCCACCCCCAGCACAGTACTTCCAGTGACTGTTGCTGGTGTGTGTCCTATGTTTCTTTTTAGAATGTGAGCCCTTTGGGGACAGGGAGCCATCTTATTTGTTTTATTTCTCTTTGTAAACCGCCCTGAACCATTTTTGGAAGGGCAGTATAGAAATTGAATTAATAATAACAAACAACAACAACAACAACTTATGGACTGGAGCAACGAGAAACTCCTTCCACTGTCTCTCTTCATCCCCTACACCATGCCACACAGTAAGCAGTGGATCTCCACAGTTCCCTGTGGATTTTACATAAATATGGCACAACTTTCTGTAGGTCACGTTTTTGCCCATGGGTTGCTTTATAAACGTCTCTGATCTAATGCTCCATAATTTTGACAAGGCACAAAAATATAGATGCAAGAGCTGGGATTATTCTATACTCTCAAGATTTTTGTGGGCAGGCCTCAGAAATTCACCAGCTAATCTCAGCTCACCTCTGTGCCCACTAAATGCATCATGTGAAAACAGAGTTCAGGATTCTTAGTTTTTACTCTGAGACTGCAACATAGCGGGATTTCCTCCAGGAAGGCTCAGATACTCCATAACACAGCTCCAAACTAGGACAAAGTGGGCCATCTTGGCTGCTGCCAGGCATTCCAGTCTCCCCATCTTGAATTGGGCCTCCAAGACAAATGAAATGTGTGGGTGTGTGGAGGGCAAGTTATGAGTGAACACAACTGGTGACATTGATCGTGTGGTCTGGGACCTCAATATGGGGAGGAGCCCAATTTATTGAAAGACCTTCCTCCAATGCAACCTTCCAATATCGTTTTTGTCAGTTGAAATTAGAGAGAGGTGAGAGGAAAAGCCCTCTCTGCACTAGTTGGAACTGCAATCAGGTGGGGTTTTGACAGAGTGTGTGGGCAGCCACCTGTCCCTGTTCTGTCTCTGATGCTCCCACCTTGTGCATCTCCTTTTAGGGCTCTATACGTGGCAGGGCATGTATCACCGTGAGTTGAGCAGAAAAGAATGTGGAGGAGGATTTTCCCAGTATGCCTAAGATGGTAGGGACCTCATCAGCTTTGACGGATACCCTCACCTGGACAGCAACTGACACGAAGGCCCAGGTAGTCAAGAGGAAGTGGGAGGCTGAGCTTCATCGCTTCCAGAGTAGGAGGTACTTCATGGAGGAGGAATGTACTTGGTTCCTGTAGATATTCTTAGACTTAGAGTATGGAA
This sequence comes from Hemicordylus capensis, assembly GCF_027244095.1. NCBI lineage: Eukaryota > Metazoa > Chordata > Lepidosauria > Squamata > Cordylidae > Hemicordylus > Hemicordylus capensis. The sequence goes on along the minus strand of NC_069658.1, from coordinate 232,758,441 downwards.
AGAAAACTCTGTTGAGGACAGGTGAAGCTGCTGGGGAAACACTTCTACACACACTGACTGACTCCCCTTCTTGCATTCATCTGAGATGTGCAGTTGAGAGTGAGATGGTAGAATGCAGACTGTATTCAGACTGAAACTGGGGCTGATTCAGCATGGCGTCTACACCTCTCCTTGATAGCTAATCAGGAGGGTGCACTTTGTTTAACCTTTAAACATTTGGATGGCGTTTTAGGAACTCCCCTTAATTTAACTCCTCTTTCTGGAGTTTGGGTTATTATTATGACATCTGGCTGGCATTTCCTGCCTGCAGTGCTCTACTACCACTGGGCTACAGCGCCTCCCTGTCCCTTTTGTAGAGAGTTCACACACGATCTTCTCGGCGCCCTATCGGAGAATGATTATTTTACTCACTGCTATCGTGCTGCTGCGTATTAAGTTCTCTTAATGCGCCTCATCCCTGTGAAGAACTTTCACTTTCAAGGGTTCCGCCTTAGCAAGATCTGCCCGGCAACCGATGATGCAATGTGGGCGACCTTTTCCGATTGGCCAATGCCTCCCTGAGCCACTCTTTCTCCACATTTCTCCTCGGGGAGCGAAGAGAGCGCCGCGAGAAAGAAATGTTCGACGCGGGGCCCCTTCCTCTACTTGGCTCCTCTATCCAAAATGAGGCGTCTACGGGACTGGTGCTTTTTGCACCTGCGGGCAGCTGTCCTGCTAGTGCTGCAAGAGCGGGGCTCCTCTGGTGAGCAACAGAAGGGTGGGGGGCGTTTAAATTGGCAGAGGAGGCGGGTGGGCTGGGATTTGTAGTCCGAGCTGAACTTGCTGCATGGGAGCAAGCAAGGCGGGAGAGAGACTTTCGTGGGCGAAGCTGCTTCAAGGGGGGGAAGAAGATGGGGCTGGATGGAAGAAATTGCCAGCGTGGTGTAGTGGTTAGAGTGCTGGACTAGGACCGGGGAGACCCAAGTTCAAATCCTCATTCAGCCGTGAAACTAGCTGGGTGACTGTGGGCCAGTCACTTCTCCTCTCAGCCTAGCCTACTTCACAGGGTTGTTGTGAGGAGAAACTCAAGTATGTGGTACTTGGGCTCCTTGGAGGAAGAGCGGGATGTAAATAATAATAATAATAAAATAAGGAACCCTTTGCAGGGAGGGATGCCTCTCCAGGGCTAGCATTTTTGGGGGGTGGTAGTGGTGTGTCTGTTTGTTTTACTTTTAAAATGCTGGAGTCAGCTAGGAATGAGCTTCAGCTGTCAGAGAAATGAGGGTCTGTGCATTTTCAGAAGGAAGAATGGGTGAGAGGCTTTTGAACAGGGAGAATAGACCCACGGCTGAAAGCAACGTGAAGTCATTAGGAGATTTATTTATTAAACTCTTTGTGTGTGTGTGTGTGTGTGTGTGTGTGTGTGTATGGGGCATACTCATGGTTAATCCCATGTGTGGCAGCTCTCATGAGAGTTTGCGATCAGCTGCTTGGATAGTGACAGGGATGGGGTGGGGGAGAAAATGGTGGCGGCAGAGGGCAGGTGGGCAAAGAAAATGGCGGCCAGCGGTCCAAAAACGGCAGTGGTGGCGGGGCAGAAGATGAAGACGGCAGACAGGGAAGTGGGGAAGAAGACGACTGGCGGGTGGATGGGCGGAGAAGAAGATGTCTTGTGGGCAGGCAAAAAAGTGGCAGTGGAGTGTGGGGGGAGAAACGGCGGTGAACTAGAGGTGCAGATGCTCTGCGGCCAGCCCAGCTAGTTGTTGTTGTTGTTGTTCAAAAAGTCCACTCTGGGTGGGTGGGTTGGGGTGATGGTACTACAGGGGCTTTCACACTTTCTAAACTGCCCCCTCATGAAGTGGTGTTAGTTCCTCCACGGCAAAAATCCCAGAAAAGCTGCGATCTACTTTCATTACTGTGGGTTATTGTGTGTGCTGAGTCTGCCGCCGCCGCCCATAAATCCAAATTTGACAGCAGGAGACATCTATATTAGGGTGTATTTTTAAAAACCTGCATTTTAAGAAGGAAGAAAAAAAGCTTGGGGGGCCAATTTAAGCTTTCCAGATGCTTTTCTTGTCCCCATCCCCACTCCAAAACTTGGGTATGAATGCTTAGAGGAGAATGTATATGGGGGGGGGGGGGGCTACAACAATTTCAATCAGGAAATTGGTGGAAAGGTTTTATCTCCCTCCTCCTTCCTCCAATGCTGTAGTTAAATCCATTTCAACGCCTCCCTACCCCTTCACAATACAGCCACTCTCTCTCTCCCTGGCGGAGGGAGTCCAGCGGCAGCCCATGTTCAGCCGCCACCGCGCCCCCCTCGCCCTGCATCTGATGTCAGACACGGGGATGTGGTTTAGCTCCCAAATGGGGCTGCGTGGTTTGCAGCGCCGCCAGAGATACTCTCCTTGCCTTAAAGGTGCGGCCCTGTTCGGGAGCTAGATTGGGGCCAGCGCTGTGTTTGCAGTGCGGCCAGGAGCAGCGGCGGGGAGAGTGTCTCCAGCTGCACTGCCGCTTTAACTCCTGAACAGGGCCGCACAGCCGCTTTCGGGAGCTAAACCATGCCCCCATGTCTGACTTCAGATGTGGGGGCTGTTTCAGGGCTGCGAGGCGTGGCCCCTGAGGGGCAGTGGCCCGGGTCCTTTGAACCCGGTCTCCCAATGGTGGCTCTGCCCCTGTGTGCGCTCTCTCTCTCTCTCTCTGTAAAAGAGAGAGTTCCTATCAGCTGATCTGCTGACTTGAGTCTGCTTTTTTTTTGGTCACTTACAGCTGCAGAGAAAGTGATAGCTTATCAGGCAAGCGGCTGCCTGCACGGTCTGCACTAGGTGACTGCCAAGACTCGCAGCTCTCCGCGGACAGGAATATGACAAATATTTATGTATCAGTTCCCAACACTTTCTCCAGCATCTTCCACCATAAACTGCTGGGTGCGGGAACTGTGGCTTATGATCCTCACAACAACCCTGTGAAGTAGATTAGGCTGCTGCACAATTCTTTTAATGGAGTTTTTTTGGAGGGAGAAGTAAACCAGAATTTTGGGGAAGGCTCCCCATCTCCTACCCCTGAACCATTATGATCACCTTGTCCATGAATACAACACATATTTATATACCTCTTTTCAACAAAAGTCACCAAAGTGGTTTGCATAGATATAAATAAAAATGTCTTTTTAAATTTTTATTAGATTTTACAATAACTTTTATATTCAATTACATTCATTTCCTAAATCTACACATAAATATATGTTGACTTCCAGCTCACCTATCTGCACGGTTCACAATAACTATAATATAGACCACTGCTATAATAATTCAAAATATTCAAACTGCATTCAATACTGCTCAATTTTTACCCACCTCAACCTGCTGCTATTACTATATTTCAAACCCTACTGAAAAGTCCATATTGGGAAAATAATTCTTTAAATAAAGCAAAAAAGGTTCCCAATCCTCTTTAAAGCATTCAAAATTATTATCTCTTATAAATGTTGTAAGCTTTGCCATCTCGGCGTATTCCAGAATTTTTATCAACCAGTCTTCTTTTGAGGGCATTTTAGCGTTTTTCCGCTTTTGCGCATAAACTGTCCTGGCCGCTGTGGTTGCATACATTAAAAATGTTAAATTTCTTCTTAGACACTCTTCTTGTATTATTCCCAGCAGGAAGGACTCTGGCCTTTTGAAAAATGTAATTTTGAGAATTTTATTCAGTTCATTATATATCATATCCCAAAAGGCCTTTGCCCTCCTACATGACCACCACATATGTAGAAAATTTCCTTCACATTCTCCACATTTCCAACATTTGTTTGAAGAATTCTTCTACACCAACGCTAACCTTTTCAGTGTCAAATACCACCTATACATAATCTTATAATTTCTTTTAAGGTATAACATGCAGTAAATCTCAAATCCGTTTCCCATAATTTTCCCCAAGCAGTCATCTCTATGTTATGACCTACATCTTAAGCCCATTTTATCATTGTCGTTTTGACCACTTCATCTCTTGTCTCCTCCAAAAGCATCAACTTATACATCTTAGAGACTAATCTTTCATCGTTTTCACACATCTCCTTTTCAGATCTCGAAATTTGATCTACAAACCCAACCTTAAGATCCTTTTTATAAATTTCATTTAGCTGATGATACTGAAACCAATTACTAACCATACTTTGTACTTCCCTCAAATTTTTTAATTTACAGCCCTTTTATTGAAAACATAACAAATTCCTATAAGTACCCCATTTAGATTGCATGTTTATCTCTTTAAGTGCCAAAGCCTTGATTGGGCTTTACCCATAATGGAGTTTTACACTCCAACCATTCTTTATATTTTACCCATACTCCCATCAGACTCCTTCTTACATAACGATTAAGAAAGTCTTTATGTACTTTGACTTTCTCATACCACAAATATGAATGCCAGCCAAACCTTCTGTCAAATCCTTAGTCTGATTTTTATATTGTAACTGTTTTATAAATGTTGTGAGCCATCCCGAGCAGCAATGTACTGGAGGGGCGGGGTATGAATGTTTTAAATAATAAATAAATATAGACACAGAAGTCACTGGAGGGATGGTGTGGTGGGGATGGATAGGGCCAGTTGCTCTCCACTTTTAAAAGGTGCCTCTTTGCACTTTGAGCAGGGGTACTGAGGAGTACTTTGCTCTTTTGGTAGTCCACTGAGTCTAGCAGCCGAGTTGTTGCTGCTTGTAAGACCCCCACCCCACCCCGCCCCGGGTCAACAGGTGGACTGTTATGGAGAAAAAACGCCTTTCCCCTGTGCAGTCTGTCACATAGCCAGCCTATGCCCTAGAAGTCACCAGGTCTGTGCTAGGCCCCTTTCCTGTTTACAACACATTGCCTCTACTAGTCTAAGAAAAGTATTAACACAAGCTCATTGGTGCATTCCCTGCTGTTTTCTGTTTGTTGATTGGTGCTTATCTGTTTGTATTCATACCAGTGACTGTATGCAATATGACTTTAAGCAATACTGATTCGTGTAAACAGCTGCTTCGTCAGCTATGATTGGTGCCTTTTAGAATCCTCAGCTTTAGTATAACATGTCTGTAAGTAAAGTAAAGTGTGCTGTCAAGTCGGTTTCGACTCCTGGCGCCCACAGAGTCCTGTGGTTTTCTTTTGGTAGAATACAAGGGGGTTTATCGTTGCCATCTCCCACGCAGTCTGAGATGATGCCTTTCAGCATCTTCCTATATCGCTGCTGCCTGATATAGTACCAGTGGGGATTCAAACCGGCAACCTTCTGCTTTTTAGTCAAGCATTTCCCCGCTGTGCCATTAGGTGTAGGCCATATATAAGCTCTCTGCCAAAGCCTGTGTGGTCTGCTCACTTCTTGAAAGAGAGACACCCGGCCTTAGGGATGTGCATAGAACCACGGAGGCGCGGTCCGGCATTGGGGGGGTGGATAGCTTTTAGGGGGGGTAGTACTTACCCCTCCCGCTGCTTTTCCCCCTCCGGCGCTCCATTTTAGAGCAAAGTTTTTGGGGTGGCAGCATTCCTCCCTGCCGCCCCTGCCCCTGTCGTTGCCCAGAAAAAGCGGAAGTTACTTCCACGCATGCGCCTGTTGCGGTGTGCGTGTGTCCGCCGCTTCCGCCGCACGCACACCGCACATGTTGCGTGCGCACGCCGTGTGTGACGTGTGCGGCGTGTGCATGGCAGTGATAGACACGCGCGCACCGCAACGGGCGCATGCGTGGAAGTAACTTCCGCTTTTTCTGGGCAACGACGGGGGCAAGGGGCGGCAGGGAGGAACTCTGCTGCCCCAAAAACCTTTGCTCTAAAGTGGAGCGCTGGAGAGGGAAAAGCAGTGGGAGGGGTAAGTACTCCCCCCCCCGCCCCGCGCTGGACCAGCCCAATTCCGAACCGCTTCGGAGGCCTCTTACATGGCCCCCGACCAGTTCCATGCACATCCCTACCCGGCCTGTCGTGATCAATAGAAGCTTGGACTTGATGGACAATGGTGGCCTCTGCTCATTAAACGAACCCAGAATCCCCAGAATTTCTCCCTCAATTGTCTCCAGGCATGAGGATCATCCGCTGCTCCTTCCAGAACCTTCCATCGTACTCGACTACTGGGTTGCTGCTGGGGGTGAGAACTACTTGGCGTTCCCCACATGCTCAGCTACTACATTGCTGTTGGGTGTGAGAGCCACTTACCACCCCTTCCACCCAGCCTGGCAGCCAAGTTGCCACTATGCATGAGGTCACTCACTCTGGCCCTCTACTGAGCCCAGCAGATGGGTTGCTGGTGGTGGTCACGAGCTGGCTTGCTGCTGCTGGCCACCCATCACCCCCTCTACCATGCTCAACCAGTGCACTGGCATGAGGGGGCCATCACCCGCCACTCACTCCACCATCTCCCACCATATTCCACTGCTGGGTGCGAGAACTATCTGCGACCATCTCCACCATACCTAGCAGCTGGGATGCCACTGGGCATGAGGCCTGCCTGCCACCTCCCTTACACGCCCCCCACCATAATGCCCAGCAAGTTAGCTGCTGGGCATGAAGAACAGCTGTTGCCCCCTCCTGGGAGAAGCCACTGCTAGCCTGTGTACAATACTGAGCTAGATGGACCAATGGTCTGACTTGGTATAAGGCAGCTTTCTGTGTTCCTCATCATTGTTGTGACTATTATTGTTTTCAAGAAAATGTACTTGAAGGTTAGGCTAGTAGAGAGGAATTGCAACATGCTTCCTATAGAGAATTGTTTCCTATGGGGTTAAAAGGGAAGAGAGCCGGTCTTGTGGCAGCAAGCAGGAATTGTCCCCTTTGCTAAGTGGGGTCCACCCTGGTTGTATTTGAATGGGGGGGCTACATGTGAGCAGAACGCTGCAAGATATTCCCCTTAGGGGATGGGGCCACTCTAGGAAGAGCACTTGCACACAGAGGATTCCCAGTTCCCTCCCTGGCATCTCCAAGATAGGGCCAAGAGAGACCCCTGCCGGCAATCTCGGAGAAGCTGCTGCCAGTCTGTGTACTGAGCTAGATGGACCAATGGCAGATGTCTATGTAATGGACAGCTCTGTTGAATACTGTGGCATGGAATGGAAAAGGTAGGATTCTGGAAAGCGGGGTGTTGTATATGGATTTGGACAGGGCCGGCTCTTGAGAGTAAGCAAGAGATGCATTGCATCGGGGCGCAGCTTGCTTGGGGGAATGTGCCGACGATGATGGAACAGAACTTGAAGAAGCAACAGGCTCAGACAGCAACAAACTCCTCATTTGCACTGCGCACTGGTTCAGGGCGCAGTGCAGCTTGCTGGAGGAGGGTGCCAAGCGCCAAAGGAAGAGCAACGCGCTGGTGTGTGTCCCTCCAACCCGATCGCATGCTGCTGGCACCGCTGTTACTGTGCGTCATGTGGACCTGCCTGGCGCATGCGTGCAGCATCCCAACCATCTCCCACCGGCACCTCCTTTGTCTTCCCGCGCTCCAGGCTGAGACACTGTGCTTGCTGTGACTCCCCTCTGAGCTTGTTGTGGGCATTTTGGGGGAAAGGTTTAAACAACAAGCAGCAGCAACCAACCAAACCAATTCTCTAGCCTGTGTTGTTTTCCTGCGTGCGGGTCCGACCATTCCCCTTCCCTTCTCTTGAGGGAGGAGCTGCCTGAGCATATGATATCAGACAGAGTGAAAAGCTGTGGAGGAGCTGCGCCCTGAAAGGAGCTGAAAACAGGTTCCTCTTTCCCTGCTCTTGAGGGAGGAGCTGCCTGCCTGAGCATATTATATCAGCGTGAGAAGCTGTGGAGGAGCTGTTGCGCCCTGAAAAGAGCTAAAAACAGGAGCGCGTGAGTGGGACTGGGTGAGGGTGAAGGAGCTGGGACTGGGAGCCCCCTCCCCCCCCAATTGCTTTGCACCACTGGACTAGCTGGATGGATAATATAATTCAGATGGGTTAAATTTTAAAAGGGCCACCCTTGAGATTAGCAAAAACTGGGTAAAACTAAAAGAATTATTTTATTCCCCCTTCTTGAGTCTGAGAACACAATCGAAAAAAGAAATATAAGATGGACACCAGCAACAGCCACTGGAGGAATGCTGTGCTGGGGATGGATAGGGCCAGTTCTGACTGATTGATTAAGTGCTGTCAAGTTGGTGTTGACTCTTAGCAACCACATAGATAGATTCTCCCCAGGATGATCAATCTTCAGCTTGGCCTTTAAGGTCACTCAGTGGTGCATTCATTATTGTCACAAATAAGTCCATCCACCTTGCTGCTGGCCGTCCTCTTCTTCTCTTTCCTTCAACTTTCCCCAGCATTATGGACTTCTCGAGAGAGCTGGATCTTTGCATGATGTGTCTGAAGTAGGATCACTTGAGCCTGGTCATTTGTGTCTCTAGTGAACAATTCTGGCTTGATCTGTTCTATGATCCATTTGTTTGTTTTCCTGACTGTCCATGGTATCCTCAAAAGTCTTCTCCAGCACCAAAGTTCAAAAGCATCAATGCTTTTTCTATCTTACTTCTTCAGGAGTATAATTATCCTATGGTGGTTTGTTGTGACCATGAATATTCATTTACATGCATTTGCACTAAACAATTAGCACTCTGACATTTACTCAACTAAGTTTACTTCAACTAAGGTTGAAAACTTAGTATAATTATCCCAGCCAAATCCAGTATAATTATCCCAACCTGATCCATTTGTTTGGTTTCCTGGCTGTCCATGGTATCCTCAAAAGTCTTCTCCAGGACCAAAGTTCAAAAGTGCCAATGCTTTTTCTATCTTGCTGCTTCAAAGTCCATATATTATATACATAATTATATTATATACCATGTTATGTATATACTTACATAAAATCTTTGTGTATTAAATTTTGAATACACACTAATTGTATTTCGAATTTTTATTTTTTACGATAACTAAGGGCGCTCAACAGAATGTTGCATCTGGGCGCCAGATCCCCTAGAGCCGGCCCTGGATTTGGAGGGCCCTGGGCTTCAGACCTAACAGTGTTGTTCTCTCTTCCCTTGCAGGCTCTTCCTCACACTCCCTGACCTTTTTCTCCGCACTGATGTCGAAGCCCATCCCTGGCACGCACCCATTCACTGCTCTAGTGTATTTGGATGACCAGCTTATTGGTCACTATGACAGCAACAGAAGAAAGTGTCTGCCTGAACCGTCATGGGCAGAGAAAGTGGAGGAGGAGGAGGATGCCCCCTTCTGGGACTGGTGCACGAAGGTTTCCCTGACGTCTGCGAGCAGTTTCAGAGTGGACTTTTTGAACCTACAGAAATACTACAACCAGAGCAGGAGTGAGTGGAGGGTGGGAGAGGCATGTGTTCCCCCCACTTCCCAGGGCAAGCATGGGGGGAGGTATCTCTCCTGGGGATAGGCCTTTTTTTCTCTTCACAAATTCACACCCATCTCCTCCCACCCCACAAGACTTCTGCCAGAGGGTGAGGAACTGGAAGGGGTACAGAAATCTTTGTTTCATTCTTAGTGGAAAGTATAGAAGGCCAGGGTGGAAAAATAAGAGCAGTCTCCAGGAAGCAGCTACCCCTGCCCCAGGCAGAGCGACGCTGATGAATTGGCAGCCTGCAGGCAGCACAGCTCTCAGGCAGGGCAGGAGAGAGAGCAGCAACCCAGGATGTCTCCTTTGGTGCTCCCCTGGCTCTTTAGGATGAGCCACTGCTCTTTAAGAGAAAATAGCTGGTTACTTTGGAGTTAAGCTCCTGTTAAAGAGAACAGGTTCAGCCTAGCTCTGTGGCTGAGTTCTATGGCTTATCTCTGGATTGTAAACAAAATAAGTCAGTCAAGAATGGAAGATCTTTAAGCTCACATGCACAGAGAGTGTTATGAGTGTTATGTAAATTCACTGTAGCACTTTCAGGGGAAGTGTGGAAGAAATGAACTTGGTCTGTGCTTAATTTAAAGTGAAGAAACAGCTTACACTAACGGCACTTGGTTTTTTGAAGATTTCCCCCTTAGGGAATAATGGAGATTTGAGATGGCCCCATTCCTCCCTTTGGGGTGTGCCTGGGCACCCCAAAGAGGGTTCTGGGGAAAGCCATGTTGGGCCACAACCCGCCCCCCCTCCGCAAGCCCCAAGCCCCAAGTCGGTGGGGTTTATGCCCCCCCCCCAGGAATTCTTTCGTTTCTGGCCTCTTTAATAGTCTACCGTGAATCCACACAGAGTGGATTCTTTGGTTTATATATAAGTAAAGCAAGTTCTTAATAGAGATTCACTGAGAGAACTTATACAGCAACCAAGGATCCATTTTGTGTTTGGATCCTTGGTTGCTGTATAAGTTATCTCAGTGAATCTCTATTAAGAACTTGCTTTACTTATATATAAACCAAAGAATCCACTCTGTGTGGATTCATGGTAGACTGTTAAAGAGGCCAGAGAAACAAAAGGATTCATAGGAAGAAAAAACAACAACCCATAAACACCACCAGTTTGGGGCATGCGGGGGTGGGGGGAATTGTGGCACAACATGCCTTGCCCCCAAACCCACTTTGGGGTGCCCAGGCACCCGCCAAAATGGGAAAAGGGCCAGCAGGGCTGCATCAAATCCCCATTGTTCCCTATGGGGGAAATGCAAAAAATGTGTTTTTTAAAAATTATTAAAAATCACAAGAGTGCCCAATTGCTTTGGGGGTTGGGTGGCAGTTGGCACCCATGGGTGCCTGGCACCCATGGGTGCCTACCACCCCACCCAGTTTTGTGCCACTAGCAAGCCACAGTCTAACAGGCAGTGATGCAACTCAGAAGACACCAAGATGAAAACAAAAAAACCCCACCACAGACACAGACCAGCTGTGTCCGCACAGCTGCAAAAGCAAGAAAACCAAACAAAAGACTACCGCTACAGCCACAAACAAACACCTGGCAAGACACACTACGGCACAAGGCAGCAAAGCCAACCCGGCACACAAACTGCAAAGAAAAAGGGTGAGGCAAAAGCACACCACACTAAATGAGAAGTTAAAATAACACACATGAGATGTTTTTCTGCTCTTCTCTTCATGCACGTGCACCTACAAGGAAAATCCCTCTCAGAGTGGCAGGTCCACCACATCTTTGCTGGAGGCCACACAGGCCCCAGACATGTGGTGCACCAGATCACGTAGTCGTCATTGGCGATGCATGTGTGTGCATGCTAGAACTAAACTGGAGAGGGAAAAGAAAGGGTGGGCCTATACACATTGTAAGAATATATCACACACAAGTATATTCACACATGCATCTATACAGCTATAGTATATACACACACATCCAACTATACAGCTATAGTATATATACACATTGTACAAATACATTATTTACAAGTGTATACACACATCCATCTATACAGTTGTAGTATTTAAACACCAACTATCTACATGAACCAAAGCTTCCAAAACACTAGCTACACAAAAGAAAGAAACCTCTAGCCCACACCACACACCCACAAACTCTTATACACACACATGCACACAACACTTCTACACATTTACAGCAGCCAGTTCTACATATTCACATATTTACACTTTTACACATTTGTAGTTTGACATTTTCACAAATCTGCATTGTGAAAAATGTCAAACTGACATGTTCTCTCCCTTTTCAAGATCTCTCCTCCAATGTGCCCCATGCCCGCCCCCGCCTGCCCGGATATTAAGTAGTCTACGCCCCTGCCTGATTCCTTTTTTCTTGCTCTCCCACCCACTGCCAGCAGGCAGCACATTCCTGCGCAGTGCTTTCTGCGGGAGTGAGCTGGGCAGGCAGAGTGGGATTTGTGGGTGGGAAGGAGTAGAAGGTCTGGCCCTCAGAGAGGCTGGGGAGCAGATGGAGGAACTATTCCAGAGTGTGAGTGTGTGGGTATGTAGGAGGTAAAGGCAAGAAGTGTTGTTGTGTGTTTCTGAGAGCTAGACAGTGGGATACTGTTGGAGATGGACTTCCAGTGCATCGACCTTTTGCACCAACTGTCCTAATGACCACTAGGGGCATTGGGAGTAGAGACAGTGAGTCAGGGTCTCCCTATCTGTCCCTACTCTATGACCCCTGAACTGACTCTGCAGCGCTTCCTATGCTGAGTCACAATCCTTCCTTTCCTCCTAGAGAGCAGATGGAAACATCTCTCTCTCTCTCTCTCCTTACCTATCCACTATGTAGTCCTTTAGATTAGATATAGGTCTTTCCTATCCAAGTGTATTTAACCAATAAATATTTAGTATTTAGTTTTACAAGGATCTCCATGTGTTTTCTCTAAACAGCTGCAATATCTAAACTATCCTCGGCTACCTACTCTGTGACTGGAGTGTGTGCTCATTCCTTAGTGCTCTGCTGTTTTACCTATTGTGGGTAAAAACCAACAACCTCTAACAGATACAACGGTACCAGGGGTGTTGGGCCTGTCACAGGGGAGGTGGTCAGAGGATCTAATGAATTTAGAAAGGCTGGGGACATGATTTCCTAGTTTGGGAAACACTGATCCAGTGGGAAAGTCTAGATTTGGGTTGGCCACATCTCAATAACATATGAAACTCACTAAATAACAAGCTGCCTGAAAATCTGATGAACTAAATTCTTCATTGGATTATATTATCCAGGCTCCTTTCTAGCAGCATGAGATTATTCCAGGATCATAAGAACAGCCTTGCTGGATCAGGCCCAAGAAGGCCCATCTACTCCAGCATCCTGTTTCACACAGTGGCCCACCAGATGCCGCTGGAAGCCACAGGCAGGAGTTGAGGGCATGCTCTCTCTCCTGCTGTTACTCCCCTGCAACTAGGGAGCCAACAGTGCCATTTCATTTGCACTCACAAGTAAAAATAGTGCTGCTGTGCTGTGATTCAGTGACTGCCTTCAATGTACAAAGCTGCTATTGTTGGTTTGAGAGGTAAAAATGTCCATGCAAACACACATCCCACACACCTTTCTTCTTTTTATTCTAGCTTGTAGGGAATGAAAGAGTCTGAGATGATTTCTATAAAAAGTAGAATGGAAACTTCACTGCAAATGTAAGCTTACTGTGTCACAAAAGTGAACATGTAAAACCAGTGTGTTGTTAGGGAACAGACTGAAAATAAAACAGAGCGTATGATAATGCTATCATATAAACACATGGTATTGCCATAAGAAAATGTTTTAGAAGTCTGAAAAGGGCATCTAAAATTATCAAGATGTCATCTATGTTGGGAGTTCCCAACCCCAACACTTTTCCTTCCCAATAAATGGCACCACCCCTGAGATCCCCCCCCCCCGAGACTACACTGTTAGGAATGAAATATTTCTAATAGATTTTTAAATTAGTGTGCTCGCAAAAGAGAAGTTTATTTATTCATTCATTCATTCATTCATTCGATTTCTATACTGCCCTTCCAAAAATGGCTCATGGTGGTTTACACAGAGAAATAACAAACAAATAAAAGAACAGTTGGGAATTTGTGGGATTCAACTACAAATGCTATTCATTTTATCTACAATTTATCACACACACACACACACACACACACCCCTCTGGCATTTAGGTATACTGCCTCTAAGCATGGAGGTTCCACACAGCCATCATGACTAACAGCCAGTGATACTGCTCAGAGAATTTGTCTATCCTCTTTTAAAGCTGCCACATAATGGCGCAGCACGGAGGTAACTTACCTAGGGAGCAAGAGGTTGCTGGTCCGAATTCCCAATGGTAGGTTTCCCAGACTATGGGAAACACCGGTATCGGGCAGCAGCAATATAGGAAGGTGCTTAAAGGCATCATCTCATACTGCATGGGAGGAGGCAGTGGTAAACCCCTCCTGTATTCTACCAAAGAAAACCACAGGGCTCTGTGGTCACCACGAGTCAACACCAACTCAATGGCACAACTTTACCTTTACCTTTTTAAAGCCATCTGAACAAGTGGTCATCATCGCATCCTATTGCAGCAAATCCCACAAATTAATTACAGAAGTGCTTTCTTTTGGCTATCCTGACTCTCCTTCATTTTTTAGTATTACGATAGAGTAGTATAGTATAATAGTATTACGATAGACCCTATTCTCTCTCTGATAGCTTCACTTTGTGTGTCCCCTTCCAGGGCTCCACATCTGGCAGCGCATGCACGGCTGTGCGCTGAGCGGGGATGGACTCCGAGAAGCCCACTACCAGTATGCCTATGATGGGAGGGACTTCCTCAGCTTGGACATGGAGACCCTCACCTGGACAGCAGCAGATGTCATGGCCCAGTTGGTCAAGAGGAGGTGGGAGGCTCATCCTCTCCTCACTCAGAACAAGAGATACTTCACGGAGGAGAAATGCGAGTGGCTGAAGAAGTTCTTCCAGTATGGAAAGGAAGCTCTGTTGAGGAGAGGTGAGGATGGGGTGTGTGTGTGTGTGTGTGTGTGTGTGTGCGTGCGCATGGGGTGGGGGGGAGATTGTGAGGTGATGTTCCTTTATACTCCTTGCTTGCATCAATCCTATATATGCCGCTGAATGAGGTGGAGGGATGTGGGTCTGTGCCACTTCAGACTGCAGGTGGGGAAGATCCAGAATGGTTTCTGCAAAGCTCATTCCTGCCTCACTAACCTTTTGCAGTACTTTGAGAGTCAATCCACAGGCATGTGGACAGAGGTGAATGGGTTGACATTGTGTTCTTGGAATACCCAAACGTTTTCCACCAAGGTCCCCATCAAAAGCTCTTGAATAAATCCAAGCAGAGCCCTCTTCACATGTTATGTCCAGCAGTCATACAATGAGTGTACCGTGTGCACAGGCATAGATCTGTACACAGGCGCTGTTATTCCTGGAAAGACTAGGAGCAGTTTCCTGGAAATGACGGCACATACGTGAATGCTCCTAATTTCCAGGAAGCTCTTGCCCCAGGAGCAGCCGAGGTGCTCGGAGTGAAGCTGTCTGCAAGCAGCAGAACATCAAGTAGGATCCAAGCCTACCTGCACCTTGCAGTTGGGAAGAGACACTGGGTGAAACGGGAGGCCCAGCGTCGCTCTGGTAGCCACTGCTGGGGGTGGGTGGGGTAGAAGGACTACTGGCTAATAGTGTGTCCCCACCCCGGCAGCCATCCCCTTGGCTGCGGAGCAGCTGAAATTTACAAAAACAAATCACGGAGGTCCAGGGGGAGGCAAGTGGCAAGTAGCGGGAGGTTGGGTGGGGCGGGGTGGCTCTTTCCACCTTTCTGTCTTTTTAAACTTTCTCTCTCTTTCTTTCTCTCCCCTCAAGCCTGTCACATCGCTTTTTCCTTTTTCTACCCCTCCTCTTTTCTCTCTGGTCAAGCCTCCCCATCTCTCTCATCTTCCACTGGTGGAGTTTGTGGTGAAGGATCAAAACCGTGTGTGGTGAAGGATCAAGGGGTAATTTTAATCAAAATTTCAGAGAAAAACTTTTCTTAATTTTCCCCTTACAAGTGCTCCATATTAAGTGGGGTAATTTGTATGAATGAGTTCAAATCCCCATTCAGCCATGAGACTTGCTGGGTGACTCTGGGCCAGTCACTTCTCTCTCAGCCTAACCTACTTCACAGGGTTGTTGTGAGGAGAAACTTAAGAATGTAGTACTCTGGGCCACTTGGAGGAGGAGCGGGATATAAAATGTAAAATAAATAAATAAAACCATGTAATTAAATTCATTTTAATGTCACTTTAATCCTGATGAAAGAGGGAGAGTAAGATCACTTTTTCTAAAGAGAGAATTTTTCTCTGAGTATCTCTGATGTGCAGAGATGGAGATTTGCAACCCAAATTATTCTTTTGGAAGATTCGGAGAGGCTGAATCACCTAGAGGTGGAGGCCATTGTAGGTTTGAGGCTTGCCTCTTAACATTTGATCTCATTTGAGGTTTTTGTCCTCGGGACTAATTCACTTAGTAATGGGAAATAGTTTTTGTGCTTGTGAGGAGGAGATTGCTCTGCTGAGGGATTTCTTTATTTATGAATACCTTTAATTTCCTGGGGAAAGGCTCCTTAGTATATGCATACCAAAGCAGTTGTAGTTAATTTCCTCCTAAGATCTTCCCCAGTCATTTGATTTACGGGAAGACCTGTAAAGGTCTTTGGCCTTTTTGTTATCCGTTTCCAGCAGAGGAGAGGGTCACTGATGCCAAACATTCTGTCACATTCCATTGCAAAATCTCTTTTTCTGTTTTTCGGTGTGCCAATTTGGACCTGGAAAAGTCCTGGTACTGCCTGGGAGACCCATAAGCATATAGTTCTGGCTGGGAAAGAGGGTTACGTTTAGGAATTGCGTGTTTGTGATGAATTCAAAATTTAACACTATAAAACTTAACATTTTATCAACATGTCTTTTTAAAAAATCAAATTTAAATTTAGAAATCGGCTTCTATTTTTAATAAACAATATTTGTTTTTTATCCACCCTGATTCCCACAGAGCCCCCAGTAGTGAAGGTGAGACGCAAGGCAGGCTATGATGGCTGGGAGACCCTGATCTGCCGGCTCTATGGCTTCTACCCCAAGGAGATAGATGCCACCTGGAGGAAGGACGGGGAGGTCTGGGAGCAGGAGACATTCCGCGGGGGCATCACTCCCAACTCAGGTGGGACCTACCACACCTGGCTCAGCATTGAGATCGACCCCAAGGACAGGGACCAGTATCGGTGCTACGTGGAACATGATGCCCTAGAGAAACCTGTTGACTTGGCCTGGGAGGAGCCTGGTGAGAGACTGCAGGGAAGGGAATGCTCTTTTGTGGGGAAGTGGCCGATAAAGGAGATCGGGAGGAAATGAGGCAAAAAGAACACACAATGTATTTTCTAGATTCATAATAGACCAAGTGCTCAGTGTTCCCAATCTCTCTAGAAATGGTTTTGAAGTAAATAGTACCCCAAGGATACTACGAATGTCCTGTATGAATCTGCTGCTGGGGTAACAACTACCCCAAGTTTTTCGTATGTGGAAAAAATATAGGGGTTGCATTAAGCATGGTGCCAGCTGCAAAGGGGAAAAATCCATGCCTTATTTACAAAGAAAATAAAAGTAACAAAGGTGGCATGGGGGGGAACATGTCACCCTACACTGTTGTTGGTGCTACAGATACAGCAAAGTTATTGTGTGTTTAGCATCTGTGCTCCTTTTCCCAGGAGACATGGAAATAATCAGTTCTGATATAAGCATGTGAGGACATAAATAGTGATTGCAGTATTACGACAGCATGTTGTGCAGTCAATCTGATCCCTAGCATTATTAAGTACATAGTACTTTTTATTTTCTCAGGCATTGCAATAGGGGTTGTCCATACTACAATATCTGTATTAGGAAAAACTACAATTTCAGACATTATGACAAGAGGGTGATGGTAAATGAAATATTACAGGGCACTTAACTTCATTAAGGTTGCTTCTGACCTAGAACATGCAGTTGCAGAACACTGAAGAAGAAAGGTCCCCCCCCCTTTTCAAACAGATATGATCCACCCTGAGTTCAGCTGAGGGTTAAGGTCAAGCCTGATCTATGTAGGATAGGAAGCTGCCATATACTGAGTTAGACCATATGTCCATCTAGCTCAGTATTGTCTTCACAGACTGGCAGTGGCTTCTCCAAGGTTGCAGGCAGGATTCTCTCTCAGCCCTATCTTGGAGATGCCAGGGAGGGAACTTGGGACTTTCTGCATGCAAACATGTAGATGCTCTTCCCAGAGCAGTCCCATCCCCGAGGGGAATATCTTACAGTGCTCACACATGTCTCCCATTCAAATGCAAACCAGGGTGGATCCTGCTTAGCAAAGGGGACAATTCATGCTTGCTACCACAAGACCAGCTCTCCTCCCATAGGTGGCTGATAATAATCTGTCATCCTTGCAGGAAGAGGCACGTGGAAATGTAGATCCCCCAGAAGCTCAACTGGTAGTAGTCTATTTGGCAACCCTTGATAGTCTAGAACAGGGTTTCTCAACTTCTGGTCCGTGAGGAGTTGAGTGCCAGTCCATGCTGGTCGATGAGGAATTAACCCCCTCAAAAAACAATTTTGAGCTGGTGGGGGCCACCACCACCACTGAAAGCTTTCCAGAGATCATTTCTAGGAGTTCATTTCTTCCTCTAAATGAATGCAATCCCAGCAGCGAGGCCTGCCTGCCTAGAAATGAGCTCCAGAGAGCTCCCGGCAGAGTCCCCCACCAGCTCGAAATTGTTTTGGGGTGCCTGGGGGTGGGCGTGAGGGGGGGTGACCCCTTTACTTACTACTGGTCCAGGAAACTGTGCACAAAGGATGTACTGGTCCATGACTCCAAAAACGTTAAGAAACACTGGTCTAGAACAGGGCTGCAAAACCTTGGCCCTCCAGCTCTATTTGGACTCCAGCTCCCATAATCCCCAGCCACAGTGGCCAATAGCCAGGGATTTGGGGAGATATAGACCAACATCTGCAGGAGGGCCAAAGTTGGGCAGCCCTGATCTAGAACATGATGGTGGCACATGTGGAACATGGTGGTCTTCTGAAGCCTCTGGACTTGTCCTGGGAGGAGTCTGGTGAAAGATTGCAGGGGAGGAAGGGCTGGTCCCTTTGCAGGTAGGAAGGTGGGATTCCTGCCGATGAATTTTCATCCAGGGAGGAGCAGGGGTTCAAAGAAGAAGGTTTGTGAGATAACACAAGCATGCTCTACAAGGAAACTGTTGATTAATGTCAGTTGAGGCCTTTTGAAAGGAAGACAGTTTACAAGCTTCCCTGAAGGCTGTCTTGGGGGGTTCTGGTGGATCTCCCTGGGGAAGGAATGCTGCTCTTTCAGGACCATCCAGAGGGGCCTGGTGAAGTCCCAGTTTTGGTCTCAGTGCCACCCACTCAAGTATTTCTACCTGAGGCCTTGGAGAACTACATACAATTTGAGTGAAGAGATGTTTTGTCCCATTTCAGCCTCTGTGTTTAAGGGGTTCATTGTGGGAGCCACAGTGTTTGTGACAGCTGTTCTGCTGGTGGCTGGGATCATGTTAATAATCGGTAAGTAAGCTGTGGATACACTTGCTGGGTCAGATGTGTGAGTTTTTCTGTGTGTTGATTTGGAGCAGGGAACTGGCTCTTGGCTCTTTGTTCTTTGCAAAGTGCCATGTCGCAGAGATGGTGCCACACAAACAAACGAAGAAGGAAGAAGGGAACAGCTTGGGTGGGGCACTGACTGCTTTGCTGTCTTTTGCTTCTGCCCCACCTCTCCTCCAGGTGTGTAACATCTCCTGGGCTGTTGCTGTGCTGGGGCTCCTGCCACTATATAGGGCAGGCTGGCCCAAGGGCACGAGCCTCTTGGCGCGAGCTGAAGGGCAAGAGCACAAGGGCTCTTATCCTTGTGGCTCTCCGGCTTGCGCCAAGAGGCTCTCGTCCTTGTGGCTCTCAGCCGTGGGGCGAGCTGCCCAGGGCCCTGAAGATCTCTCCCCTTCTGCGCTGAGGACCCTTCTCTCTGCATTTAAGAAGCTAGCAGGAGATGTACAAGTCTGGTTCTTGTTTTTATTAAGCCAAGAAGCTGTGGTGGGTTAGTCTGGGGAGATGTGTCTGGGTGAACAAAAAAGTGGTTCTGGAGTGGGGGCGGCAATATCACAGGTAGCGGGCAGAGGGAGGTATGGCGGTGGGAGTTGGGCAGGCCGTTACAGGGGGAAACGGTCCAGCCAATTGAGGCCTGTTCCTTTTTCCGGCCCTTCTCCCAACCCTCTGACCCTAGGGAGCTCTGAGAACACTCCTTCGAGGATTAGGGTGCTGCTGCTGAATGCCAGGTCAGTTAACGCAAAAACATCTCTCATCCACGATTTGATTGTGGATGAGCGTGCTGACCTGGTATGTGTGACGGAGACCTGGTTGGATGTGCTGGGCGGGGTTGGTCTCTCTCAGCTTTGTCCTCCAGGTTTCCAGATCATTCAGCAGCCCAGCCTCAAGGGTCGGGGAGGAGGCGTTGCAGTCATCTTTCGAGAGACCCTCCCCGTTTCCAGGTGCCCGGTCAGGCAATCTCAGAATTTCGAGAGTTTGTCCTTGAGGGTGGGCCTCCGAGATAGGCTGGGGATTCTGTTGGTGTACCGACCACCCCACTGCACTTCAGTCTCCCTACCTGAGCTGGCGGGGGTGGTCTCGGAGGTGGCCTTGGGTTCCCCCAGGCTTATTGTTTTGGGGGATTTCAATGTCCATGCTGAGGCCCCCCTAGTGGGTGCGGCTCAGGATTTCATGGCCTCCATGGCAACCATGGGCCTGTCTCAATTGGTATCGGGCCCTACCCATGTGGTGGGACACACTCTGGATCTGGTTTTTGCCGACTGGGAAATAAATGATCTGGAGGTGGGGGAATTTGAGATCACTCCCTTGTCATGGATAGATCATCACCTGGTGGGGTTTAGTTTGACTGTTCCGTCTGCCCTCTGCAGGGGTGGTGGGCCGATTAAGATGGTCCGCCCCCGGAGGCTTATGGATCCGCTTGGATTCCAGACGGCCCTCAGGGAGTTTCCAGTGTCCAGAGCTGGTGACCCTGTCAAGGCCTTGGTTTATCTCTGGAATGGGGAGATGGCCCGGGCTGTTGACCCGGTTGCTCCTAAACGCCCTCTCCGGCTTGGTGGAGCCCGTTCTGCTCCTTCGATTTCCTCGGAGCTTAGGGCGATGAAGCAACTCGGGCGACGGCTGGAGCGACGCTGGAGGAAGAGTCGCCACAAATCCAACCGAACACGAGCTAGAGCCCATTTTAGGGACTAATCTGTGGTGGTGGGGGCAGCGAAGAAATGCTTTTTCTCCGCCTCCATTGCGTCTGCTCAGTGCAGACAAACAGAGCTGTTTCGTGTGGTAAAAACCTTGCTCCACACATCCCCCCAGACAATGGGGGAGGAGTCATCTACAGCTCTTTGTGATCGGTTTGCCTGTCGCTTTGCAGATAAAGTCGCTTGCATCCGTGCTGACCTGGACTCCAGAGTTTTGGCAGTTCCGGCAAACGTGCCTTTGGTACCATCTGGTCCCGTTGTTTTGGATTCTTTTCGGTTGGTGTGGCCTGAGGATGTGGACAAGATCCTGGGCAGTGTGTGGGCGACTTCGTGCGCTCTTGACCCTTGCCCTTCATGGCTAATAAAAGCTGCCAGGGAGGGGACAGGCAGATGGCTGGAGGTGATCGTTAATGCTTCAATAAGGGAGGGCAGGATGCCATCGTGCCTTAAGGAGGCGGTGGTAAGACCACTATTAAAAAAGCCCTCCCTTGATCCCTTCAACCTGGATAACTATAGACCTGTGTCTAACCTTCCCTTTTTGGGCAAGGTGATAGAGCGTGTGGTGGCGTCCCAGCTGCAGAGGGTCTTGGATGATACGGATTATCTGGACCCTTTTCAATCTGGCTTCCGCTCCGGATATGGGACTGTGACTGCCTTGGTCGCTCTAGTGGATGACCTACGCCGGGAACTAGACAGGGGGAGTGCGTCCCTGTTGGTTCTTTTGGACCTCTCGGCGGCATTCGATACCATCGACCATGGTATCCTTCTGGGCCGCCTCTCGAGTATGGGAATCGGAGGCACTGCGTTGCAGTGGTTCCGGTCCTTTCTTGGGGGGAGGGTCCAGAAGTTGGTGCTGGGGGACTACTGCTTGGCCCGGTGGCCGTTGGCCTGTGGGGTCCCGCAGGGATCAGTCTTGTCCCCCATGCTGTTTGACATCTACATGAAGCTGCTGGGAGAGGTCATCCGGGGACTTGGACTGAGTTGTCAGCAAGTTGCAGATGATACTCAGCTCTATCTCTCCTTGTCATCTGATCCTAGGGAGGCGGTGGATGTCCTGAATCGGGGGCTGGAGGCTGTGATGGGTTGGATGTGGGCTAACAAACTGAAATTGAATCCAGATAAGATGGAGGTACTGTTGGTCAGTAGGAGAGCCAATCGGGATGAGGAGATTTTACCGGTTCTGGATGGGGTTGCACTCCCCTTGAAGGAGCAAGTACGCAGCTTGGGGGTACTACTGGACCCGGCTCTGCTTTTGGAAGCTCAGGTGGAGGCGGTGGCCAGGGGTGCCTTTGCACGGTTTTGGCTGGTGCGCCAGCTGCGTCCCTTTCTTGAGAAAGCAGATCTGGCCACGGTTACCCACGCCTTAGTCACGTCGCGGCTGGATTACTGTAACGCGCTCTACATGGGGCTGCCCTTGAAGAATATCCGGAAACTGCAGCTAGTGCAAAACGCGGCAGCGAGGGTTTTATCCAGAGCTTCCCGTTGGGAGCATATCACCCTCATTCTCAAAGAGTTGCACTGGCTGCCAGTACGTTTCCGGGTCCAATTCAAGGTGCTGGTTTTGACCTTTAAAGCCCTTAACGGTTTGGGCCCGGGGTATTTGAGGGACCGCCTGCTCCCAAGGGTTGCTGCCCGCTAGACGAGGACATCTGAGGGGGCTCTGCTCCGGGTGCCGACAATGAGGGAGGCCCGGCTGTCATGCACTCGGCACAGGGCCTTCTCTGTTGCTGCTCCTAGACTCTGGAATGCTCTCCCAGTGGCCATTCATTCCTCAGACTCCATCACGGCTTTTAGAAAGCTTTTAAAGACTTGGCTTTTTACCCAGGCTTTTACATAATTGTTTTTACTGCTGCTTCGGTGTGTTTTTATCTGTTGTCTTGTTTTTTATGCTTGTTTGATATGTTTTTAGCTTGGTGTTTTTATTGCTTTGCTTTTATTGTATGTTTTAATTTTTGTAAACCGCCTTGGGGTTTTCTTTTAACGAAAGGCGGTATAGAAATGTAAAAATAATAAAAATAAAAATAAAATAAATGAAGTGCGGATGGCACAGGTTTCCTGGCCATCACTGAAATGATGATTGGACACAGATTTGAAAGTACCTGTAGATGATCTGGTCTACCCATACTCTTTAGAAGTGAGGTTCTCTACATTTGATAGCTAAATAATCCCCTGCCGAGGAACCTACAGTATCTGGATCCCATTATCCACATTTCTGGGGCACTAGTATCTACTTTGGCCTCTGACCAAATTTTCATCTGGATTATTTGAATTACAGCATTTGCATCTTGCATAAATGCCATCCTTACATTTAAGAGACTCTTTTTGCTTTTGAGCTCTCCTTCTTAGGGAGCTGGGAAGCAGATGATGTCCTGACTTTGATTGTCGTCTCCTCATTTCCTTTCTTTTCCTCCAGGAAGCTTTTGTCATGAGTTTCCAAAGTCTTAAGTATGCCAAATCTCAAGCTGCCATTTGTCTTTAAAATTTTAAATTTTGATCTTATATATATATATATTTTAAAATCTTTATAATTGTATTTTGTATCTTCTCCCTCCCTCCTTTTTTGGTCTGTTATGATTTAATCTGTTGTGTGTCTTTATCTCATGTTTTATTGTTGTGTTGTAAGCTGCCCAGAGAATAATTTAATATGAGACAGCTAACAAATTATGTATGTATGATCATCTATTGAGCTTCTATATTCTCCACTCATTCCCATGAATGGGCACTTCAGTTCTGTGCTCTCCAATGCAGCCTTCATCTACTTCTTCCTCCTAACTCTGCCAATAACAGTTGCCTGGGGAGATTTGTAGGAAGAAACTGAAGGAGCATCTGCTGCAGAGGGTTTAAGGTCCAATAGCCTTGCCTCTCTGTAGAAGGTAGGACTCGATAATCTTTGTAGGTGTCTTCTAGGTCTAACTTTCTGATTGTCTTTGCAGTGAATCTTCAAAAGCAAGAACCCTACAAAGCAGCATCAAGTAAGTGACTCCTTCATCTCTGAAATACCGAAAGCTGAAAAGCAGTATCTGTGGTGATTGTGTGTGTGTGTCTACATCTACTAACTGGGCAAAGAGGTATCTTTGAAAGCAATGACTCTCTTATATTTAGCGGAGGGTGGGGAACAACTGTCCCTATTCATCTTCTCCTTCCATTTTCTATGTAACCTGCTTTGAGCAAAAGCAGTTTATAAATATTCCAAATAAATAATGGCTGGCATGCCCACCAGTCAAATACAGGCAGTTCTGCAACACTATTAGCCACTGTAAGTGCCTATACTTTTAGTATGTACACTTTTAGCCAGTGTAAGTCCCCCCCCCCCACCTCACAAGTCCTGCTATGCTGCCTCATCATGGAGCGGTGTGTGTTCCAGGGAGGAATGAGCAAAGTATGCCGGGACGTATACTCCCAGTAGGGTCACCCAAAGTGCGAAGGTCATCCTAGCTGCCCAGCTAAAGCAAGCAGGCCCTTATTTTGGGCAGCAGCGATATAGGAAGGTGCTGGTGGCGGACGATCACTTCAGTGACAACAACAAAGGCATCATTTTACACTGCGCGGGAGAAGGCACTGGTAAACCACTCCTGTATTTTACCAAGAAAACCACATGGATAGACAAAATGGAATGATTGTCAATGTAGAGCCAGATGGGCCCCTCAGGTCGGATGGAACTCAACATGCTACTGAGGAAGAGCTGAAGATCTCTCAGTGTACCAATGGTGTTTATGATGCAGTTAGACTAAAGCCTTTTGGACGTCTAGCAGCTGATGTTGCCGTGTGGGAAAAGAAAATCCAAAGCTGTTAAGACAGAATTACAGTTGGAACGTAAGAAGCATTAATATGGGAAAGCTCGACACAGAGAAAGATAAAATGAATCGACTACAGATTGACATCTTGGGCATCAGTGAATTAAAATGGACTGGAATGGGCCACTTTCAGTCAGAAAATCATACCTTTTAATACTCAGGGCATGAAAACGAAAGAACGGTGTTGCTTTCATAGTCAGGAAGGATATAGCAATGACGGTACTTGGGTACAATGCGGTCAGTGACTGACTAATATCAACTAGATTTCATGGACAACCCTTTAACATGACAGTTATTCAAGTCTATGCCCCAACGACCGATGCAGAAGAAGAGGAAGTTGATGAGTTTTATGTTCTTCAGTCTGAAATTGACAGAACATGCAAGCAAGATGTGCTTGTGGTGGTTGGAGACTGGAATGCCAAAGTTGGAAAAGGTAAGGAGGAAAACACAGTCAGCCTATATGGCCTAGGAAACAGAAACGAAGCAGGAGAACGACTTATTAGTTCCTGCCAAGCCAATGACCTCTTCATTGCCAACACATTCTTCAAACAACCAAAGTGCCGCCTATACAGAAGGACATAATCAGATGGAGTACACAGAAATCAAATCGATTACAATGAGGTGGAAGAGCTCAGTTATAACAGCCAAGACATGGCCGGGGGCCCGATTGTAGAACAGATCATGTGCAAGTTCCAAGTCAAATTAAAGTGGAAAAACAAAGCTATCCAGCACCCACAATATGATCTTGAGAATCTACCCACCATTTTCAAGGAGAACATCAGGAACCGCTTTGAAGTTCTGAACCTCATTGATAGGGAACCAGAGGAACTGTGGAATGAAATCAAAGAAGTTGTTAAGGACGAATGTGAAAAGAGACTGCAAAAGACCAAGAAACAGAAGAAAGCAAAATGGATGTCAGAGCAGATGGTGGAAATTGCCAAGAAGAGGAGAGAAGCCAAAGTCAAGAAAGATAAAGACCTCAGGAAGGAACTTAATAGGGAATTTCAGAAAGCTGTTAGAAGAGACAAGGAGTAGTACTACAATGACATCTGTGAAGATCTTGAGGATGGAAATAAACATGGAAAAACAAGGCAAACTTCCCAAAAGATCTCTGAACTCAGAGGGAGGTTCCAACCTCAAATTGGTATGTTAAGGGATGCCAAAGGACAGATAGTAACTGATTCAGGGAAGATCAAACAGAGATGGAAGGCGTATACTGAAAATCTGTACAGCAGTGATGTCAACATCCAAGACGCTCTAGAAGATATTCCCTACTTGCAAAACTTCTTGTATGGGAAGATGATGTTAGATCAGCACTCCGGTTGTTACCAAGTCGGAAGGCTACAGGAATTGATGGAGTAGCTACAGAAATATGGCAGGCAACAGAAGAAGAAACAATCAAGGCTCTAACCAAACTATGCCAGGAAATTTGGAGAATGACACAAGTGTCCAACAGATTGGAAGAGGTCAGTCTACATACCCATACCAAAGAAAGGTGACTTAACAGATTGCACAAACAATCGCACAATTTCACATGCTAGTAAAATAATGCTCAGGATCATCCAACGCAGATTAGAACCCTACGTGGAAAGGGAAATGCTGGATGTTCAAGCTGGTTTCAGAAGAGGCCGAGGAACCAGAGACATCATTGCTGATGCACGCTGGATAATTGAGAAAGCCAAAGAATACCAGAAAAGTCAATATGTGCTTTGACTACAGAAAAGCCATTGATTGCATCAACCATGTCAAGTTGTGGAATATCCTTAGGAAAATGGGTGTCCCAGAACATCTCATTGTTCTCATGAGAGACCTATACACAGGACAGGAAGCCACAGTCCAGATGGAACATGGTGAAACAGACTGGTTCCAGATTGGCAAAGGAGTAAGACAAGGCTGTATACTTTCTCCCTCTTTATTCAATTTATATGCTGAACATATACTGAGAGAAGCTGGATTGGAAGAAGTTGAACATGGCTTTAAAGATGGAAGAAGAAACATCAAGAACCTGCGCTGCGCTGATGACACCACTCTGATAGCTGAGAATGTGGATGATCTGCAAGCTTTAGTAATGAAAGTCAAGGAGCATAGTGAAAAAATGGGACTACAACTACTGTAAATGTAAAGAAGACTAAACTAATAACAGGTACAGCAACCGGCCTCAGAATTGACAATGAAGACATTGAAGTGGTGGGTACCCTTTTAGGATTGGCCATCAACTGTAAAGATCCAGCAGTCAAGAAATACACTGCAGACTAGCACTTGGTAGGGTTGCAATGAAGGCCTTGGAAAGGCTATTTAGATGCTGTGATGTGACTATACCTACAAAGATTAGAATAGTTCGGACAATGGCTTTCCCCGTGACACTCTATGGATGCGAAAATTGGACTTTGAAGAGGCAAGATAAAAAAAGCATTGACGCTTTTGAACTTTGTTGCTGGAGAAGACTCTTGAGGATACCATGGACAGCCAGGAAAACAAATGTATCCTAGAAGAAATCAATCCAGAATTTTCACTCAAGGCAAAAATGACCAGGCTCATACTTTGGACACAGGTGAAGACCCAGCTCCCTTGAGAAGTCCATAATGCTGGGAAAAGTTGAGGGAAAGAGAAGAAGAGGACTACCGGCAGCAAGGTGGATGGGCTCGATTGGGACAGCAATGAATGTACCACTGAGAGACCTTAAAGGCCAAGTTGAAGATAGATCATCCTGGAGAGAATCTATCTATGCGGTTGTTAAGAGTCAACACCAGCACTTATTCAATCAAAGTACCTAATGGAAGCCGTGTTGGAGTGCAGTTGCGCAATGTCTGGCATATGCACAAAAGTGAACTTGTGCTAGACTGTTGGCATTTTTTAGGCCCTCGCTGAGGTGCAGGTCATTCAGAACTGCACATGTTCAACAATAAGAGTAACTAGCCAACCCGTACAGAGCATCTGTGCGCTCTTTGGGGCTGGATGTTCCCCCTCCCGCCCCACACTCTTGCCCCCCTTCCCCTCCCTCCCACTTCACTCTCTCTTGCCCGCCCGCCCTCTCTCACCCTCCTGCCCTCCCCCTCTCCCCCTTGCCCCGCTCTCTCTTGCCCTCCCTTCCTCCTCTCCTCTGCTCCTCTCTCCTGCCCTTCCCCCTCTCCTCTGCCCCACTCTCTTGCCCTCCCTCCTGCCCCACTCTCTCTTGCCCTCCCCCTTCCCTCCTCCCCATTTTACTCTCCTTACTGGGTGGCCGGCAGCCAAAAAGGGCCCCACTGCCACTCCTCCTCCCGGGCAGTGAACAGGGAAGTCCTGCAGCCCGGGTCCCTCCCACCCCAGCATCCCACAGGCGCCTGGCCTCGCTGCCTCCTGGCCAAGAGCCGTCTCCATGGCTGGGCCCAGCACCTCCGCGGCCTGGCATGCCGCCGGGCCGAGTGCCGCCTTTGTGGCCTGCTGCCACCACTTGTCATCCTCTGTGGCCGGCCTCTTCGGGGCCAGCTACCTCTCTCTCCACCCCCACCTTCTGCCTCAGTCTCCGGGCAGGGACGGGCCCAGGCTGCTGGGCTGAGTGCCGTCTCCGTGGCCGGGCCCGCCGCCTCGCCTCGCCTTGCCTCTGCGGCCGGGCTGGACCCACCATCACTGTGGCCTGGCCCACCGCCAGCCAATTCTCCTGGGTGCGCCAGCCAATCAGGTGCCTCCGCCGCCCAGCCAATCAGCTGGGCAGCCGGGACGCACATTTGAAGACACACCCAGGCGAAATAAATATATAGATACTAACTGCAGCTGGTGTAGAATGCTACTGCCAAGTTGGTGTCAGGGGCCCTTTTGTGGACCATATGGTAGGGATGTGCAAACAGGTTCGAATTCAAACCAGTTCAAATTTGAACAAAACAGGTCATTGAATTGGCAATGCCGGTCTGAGATTGAATGAAACAGAGCCTGGTTCTGTTGGAACTGGTTCGAAGGTTTGAGCCTACAAAACATGGTTGGGGTGGTAGGCATCCATGCGTGCCAACTACTACCCAAACCCCAAAGCACTTGGACACTCATGCAATTTTTAATGATTTGTTGAAGTTTCTCTCTCTCTCTCTCTCTTTTTTTTTTTTGCATTTTTCCATAGGGAATAATGGGGATTTGAGGATGCTCCAAGTGCCCCCTTGGGGGTGCCTGGGCACCAAAGTGGGTTTGGGTGCAAGGCAGGTATGGCCACAACTCCCCCCAGGAGCCCCAAGCTGGTGGAGTTCCTGGTTTTTAATTATTTTTTAAAAAAAAGATTTAGCCTGTTTCAATGTAATGAATAGGAATCCCTCCCCCATTCAGAAAAAGAACAGTCTGTGACCTGTTCTCTTTAATTGCTATGAATTGTGAACTCAGAGTTCACAGCAATTAAGGTCACACACTGTTCTCTTTCTGAATTGTGAATCACCTGCAGTTGGATTGGCAAGTTTGTAGGGCAGGGCCTGATCTGTAGCTGCATCCAGGGTCTGGAATTCCCCTCTTCTGAATCGCAGACCCATGCCATGAATAAGTGAAGCTTTCGTACATGCTTGCCCAGGCGTGAGGGAGAGAGTGGAATCCTGCCTCAGAGATGTTAGCTAGATGCCAGCTAAATGGAAAATTGCCTTAAGTTCCCATCATCATCAACGGACTCTATACTAGGGCTGTACATGATCATGTCCCATGTCCGGTGTTATCTGAATGTGTTCTGCAATGACAGAAGATGACTAGACCAATGGCTACCGTAAGTGCTGTATACAGGAGACCCTGGATAGACCAGCCTTCCTCGTTCTAGTGGGTCTCCAGGTGCCTATCAAACAATGGGTAGATCTGGCCGTCACCCAGTGCTCCAGACTCCCACTCAAACGGTGCCATGGTGGCACTGGCCCAGTTGAGCCAATTGATAGATCTGGCCTCCATACTTTTAAATTTATGTCTGTTTTTTAAAATGGTGGAAGGAGCGTCCTTATGATCTTTCCAGTTGGAAATATGGCAGGCCTCCTAGACTTCACTTTCTCTAGAAAGCAAAGATTTCTGATCATTCTTCTAATAATGAAACAGGATGCTGTTTGCCTGTATTGCATGCATGATTTGCTGTGGTTAATGTTTATGAACAGATCTTAATTGTTGGAGAAGGAGTGGAGGGGAAAATAGAGAGGAAGGGACGAGAACTGGAAAGGTGGGAGCCCTCACACTCTAGTGCAGTGTTGGGTACCAGTCCGTGAGGCATCACTAATAAAAATCACTCCCCCCCCCAAAAAAAACCCACCAGTTTTGGGCTGGCAGGGGCCACTGGGAGCTCTCCGGAGCTCATTTCCAGGCAGCCCTTGCTGCTGGATAACGTTCATTTCACTTCCTCGAAATGAACATTATCTAGCAGCGAGGGCTGCCTGGAAATGAGCTCCAGAAAGCTGCCTGAAGCCTTTTGGGGGGGGTTGGAGGTGAAGGGGGCAACCCCCTTACTAACTGCTGGTCCAGAAAACGGCACATGAATAATGTACCGGTCCATGACTCCAAAAACACTGAGAAATACTGCTCTAGTGCATACACAGCAACATAGATTCCTTCTCTTTTTCTCTACTTTGCAGCAAGCGACCTAGGATCTGACAATTCCTGCGGAGGTCAGTGTGGGAGTGTTAGCGGGTGGGAATACATCTTGCAGACAGGGCCTCTTGCCACATTCCCTGTGGGGAATGTGCTCACATTACAAAGAGCTTCTGCTTTCCTGTGGGCCACATCTCAAGACTATCCCAGAGATGATACAAATCGGGCAAGATATTGGATGAGAACTGTGTCCCGTTCAGTCTGCCCACCTGTTGTCTAGACCGAACTTAGAGAAAACTCTTCCATTCCTTTGAAGGGTGGGCTCTTCTCAGGAGGCAAATGATAGCCATGTTTGATCTTCAGGAAAGGATTTCTCCTCTGGGTCAATATTATACATATATCTGAGTTCATAACCATGGGGATACTGGCAATGGTAGACATTAGAAACCACTGCATAATCAAACCAAATATTTAAAAATCAATTTTTGCTGACTGAGGTGGACTCCAGGCTGATGGGAAGGGCAAGGCAGGCATGACATTTAGAAACACTGGACATAAAGGCCTTGAACAGCCTTTCAGATTCCCACAATACATCTGGAAGAACCAAATGCCTGCCTTTGTGGGACTGGACTCATTGCAGCTCTCCCCCTTAGCTAGATTACACGACAGATTTGCAGGGGCTTGTGCCTAACCCTTATGATCAGATCTGTGGGGTGAGTTGTGGGGGAAGGAGCTGGGGAGCCTGCAATGCGTATAACATTAGCACCATCTCTTTTCTGCATTTTGCAGGGAGCAGCCAGCAGTCTTGGAGCAACCAGGAGAGGTAAGTGGGGGGGGTGGTCTGTGTGAGAGGGTGGGCTCCCGTCTCAAAGATAGGGCTTCTTGCCACAGACTCTGTGGGGAAAGTGACCCCATCTTAAAGGGCTTCTGCTTTCCTGTGAGCCAAATCACAAGGCATTTTGAGAAATAATAAAAACTGAGACATACATTGGATGAGGACTGCCTCCCGTTCAGGCCTCTCATCTCTTCTCTGGACTGAATTTTTGGAGGGTTTCCTTCCTCTGTTACTTTGAAGAAACATGGCTTTGCTCAGGATGGAAATGGCAGTCATATTTGATCTTCAGGTAGGGATTTCTCCTCTGGGTCAAGTGACTGAGTGTCCCTTTGTGGCCTCTCTCTCCTTGTTCAGTGTGCAACTTGGCTCAATTGCTTGAGCATCGGTGCGATGCATTTGCTGTGCTGGGACCTCTAAATGTCACCCTCAGCTCTGCTTGTAGCACATTTTCTGTGTGTGCCTTGTTGTGTCAGGCTGGTGGCTTCGGCCTGTGGGGCTGGACTAGATGGCCTTTGTGTCCCCCGAGCTCTGTGACTCTAATGCCCCCACACTGAGACATCCATGATGCTGGCTAATAACCTTGCACTCTGTTGTTTTGGATTTTTTTTTAGAATCCCCTGAGAAAGGAAGCCAAGAGAATCGATGACTTGCTGTGAACTGTAGCTCCTGGGAGCCGGTGCCAGCCCTGGACACCCCACCTAATCCTGCCTCTGGCCTAGCTCCAGTTTGGGCTTATCTTTCAAACGAGATGCAACAGTATTGAGACTGATCAGCAGTGTGCCATTATTTTAAATGGAATGATTCTGGAATGAATGGTTTTTACCATTTTTCTTTTTTGTTTCACATTTTATTGTAATATTTTTAAAATAATCACATTCAACATCCACTTCAACAAAGAATAGATCATCAGGAATGATTCATAGGAGTTCTTGAGAGAACATCCATCTAGGGACAAATGTACAGTATCCTCATTGGGGCTTGCCCTTGGGGTTGCGGTGGGACATGCTGAATATTTTTTAACATAATGACCCAGAATGGGTCATTCAGAATTTAAAGGGCCCCATGCCCTCATCCCCCCCACATATGGGGGCACTTCCAGCTGCTCAGAGGGGCTAGCAGAGGGCTTTGCAGAGTCTCCACACTATGGCTTGCCCCGGAGCATGGCTGCCACTGCAGTCGCTGTGCTCTGACCCAGCCAGGCCCCTCTGGCGCACTGTGTTTGGCTATGCACAATTGTATTTCTGGCTGTGCTGTGCTGTTCTGTGCTGTGCTCTGGGCTGGATCAATACAGCTGCTGCAGGGAACGCCATGCTCTGGGGCTAGCTGCAGTGGGGAGACTCCAGGCAGCGATCTCTGCACTGCCTGCTGCTGAGCCTTCTGAGCAGCTGGGAGTGCCCCAGGTGCGCGGGGTGGGGTGCGTGATGGCTCGAAGGGGCCTTAGGGCATTGGCCCCAATTCCCACCCCCACCTCCAAAGGATGGGCCTGATCCTTACCCCTGGAATGTTTGTAATATGTCAATTTAATAGAAATATCATGTTCCCAATGTAGATGTTTTACCAGTCCAGCCTTGGTGGTGGTGTGGTATGCTGTGTCTTCCACCTTTCTGCAATATAAATTCTTGCTGCTGTTAAGAGATGTGATCTACATCTGATTTCGATACATCCTCTCTTATGCAACTAAAAAGAATGAATTTTGGCTCCTTCATTAAATTAAGGCCTGTCATTTCATTAAATATTGATATTGCCGCTTTCCAAAAATTAATTAGCGGACATGACCAAAATCTATGTAAAACATTTTCCTTAGGAATGCAACACCTCCATCACGTGATGAATTTGTTTTAGATGTAAAGGAGTCATACGCCATCAATATTCTAATTTATCCAGGCTGTTTCTAACTTAATATTGATAATTCTCATAATAATATTCAACCATAACCACATCTGTTGTTCTTCTGTGATTGGGTCCTGGAGTTCCCTATCCCACTAAAAAATATAAATAGGTGAGAGAGGGATCATTCTGCTCATTCACCAGGGGAGAGCTGGTCTTGTGGTAGCAAGCATGACTTGTCCCCCTAGCTAAGCAGGGTACACCCTGGTTGGATTTGAATGAGAGACCACATGTGAGCACTGTAAGATATTCCTCTCGGGATGGAGCCACTCTGGGAAGAGCAGAAGGTTTCAAGTTCCCTCCCTGGATTCTCCAAGATTCCTGCCTGCAACCTTGGAGAAGTCGCTGCCAGTCTGTGTAGACAGTACTCAGCTAGATAGTCCAATGGTCGGTCTCAGTATACGGCAGCTTCCTATGCTCCACAAATGATATTAACGTGCCATCAATCTTTTATTTTTAACATTTGACAACATGATTTCTGCCTTTGTGTTTTCTCTGAACATCTCATTTTTAAATTCCATTAATAAATAACCTTTCAAATTAACTTGTTGCATTAAGAGCTTTCTGTGTTCATTCCAGATCCAAAATGTGCAAACTGAAGTTGAATCCTAACAAGACAGAGGCACTGTCTGTAGGGGGTCAGGATCTGAGAGATGATTTAGAACTGTGTGTTTTGGGTTGCACTCCCTCTAAAAGATCAGCTTCGTAGTCTGGAGGAGTGCTCCTGGTGGATTCTCTTCCTGGTTTCTCAGGTTGAGGCTGTGGCCAGGAGTGCTTTTTATCAGCTTCGGCCGATACACAAGATACGTCCATTTCTGGAGACAGATGACCTTAAAACAGTAGTACATATGCTGGTAACCTCTAGGCTTGACTACTGTAATGCACTCTATGTGAGGCTGTCTTTGTACCTAGTTCGGAAACTACAATTGGTACAGAATGTGACAGCCAGATTAGTCTCTGGGTTTACCTGAAGGGACCATATAACACTGTTTCTAAAAGAATCGCACTGGCTGCTACTATGTTTTCGAATGAAATACAAAGTGCTAGGTATTACTTATAAGGCCCTCAATGGATTAGGTCCAGGGTACTTAAGAGAGCGCCTTCTCCGTTGTGAACCCTGTCGCATATTAAGATTACTTACTTCTCCGTCGTGAACCCTGTCGCATATTAAGATTACAGAGGTCCGATTACTGTGGCCGCCAACTCGTTTGGTGGCAACTCGGGACCGGGCCTTCTCTGTGGCTGCCCCGGGGATTTGGAACGCGCTCCCTGCTGAAATAAGAGCATCTCCTTCTCTGTTTGCTTTTAGGAGGACCTTAGAGACGTACCTGTTTTCCCAGGCTTTTAACTGAAATTTAAATTTTAATCTGTTTCTTTTAATCTGTTGTGGTTTGTATCTGTTTAAAATGAATTTTAAATGTTTTGTTTTATATTATGTTTTAATCTGTACACCGCCTAAAGATTTCTATACTAGGTGGTATAGAAATGCAATATTTATTTATTTTATTATTTATTTATTCGATTTCTATACCACGCTTCCAAAAAAATGGCTCAGGGCAATTTACATAGAGAAATAATAAATAAAATGGATGGATCCCTGTCCCCAAAGTGCTCACAATCTAAAAGAAACATAAGATAGACACCAGCAACAGTCACTGTAGGTACTGTGCGGTGTGTGTGTGTGTGTGTGTGTGTGTGAGAGAGAGAGAGAGAGAGAGAGAGAGAGAGAGAGAGAGAGTGTGAATAGGGCCAGTTACTCTCCCCCTGCTAAATAAAGAGAATCACCAGTTAAAAGGTGCCTCTTTGCCAAGTTAGCAGGGATTAATCCTCTATAATAAAGAGGTAGAGTGTGATCCCGTGCTGCCCGTGTCTTTTTCGGCAGTTCTGGGCATGCGCAGAGTGCATGCGCAGAACCGCCGAAAAAGATACGGCTGCCCAGGCACTGGCGGCCATGCTGGAAAGAGCGGCGGAGAAATAACGGGCTAAGGAGAAAGCAGAGACGGCAGCATGGAGAACGGCCAGGAGAGGCGGCTGTGAGGGGACTGGGAGGGCAGCGGGAGCAACAGAAAACAGCTGCCAAGACTTAGAGAGCGGCGACCGCAGAACGGACAACGGAGAAGGCAGAGACGGCAGCAGAGGGAACGGGAGGGCAGAGGCGGCCACGAGGGGACCAGAAAAACAAAAAAGCAGAAAATACAAGCAGCCGCGGCAGAGAGATTAAAAAGAGGAGACGAGACCGAGGAACACAAACTGGCGGCCATAGCGGGTCAGAGATAGAGAGCAGCGACGAGACCGGACCCGACCCGGCAGGCAGAAAAGCGGCAGGAGAAGGGACCAGCCCTGACAAAGGAAACGTCAGCTTAGAAAAAAGAGCCCAGAAGAATTAAAGTAAAACGGTGCCTTGAACAGTCGTTTGCACTACCAGACGTTTGCACTAAGCACAATACCCCCTGCCTGCCAAAACACCCGTAAGACAACAGCAACCCCCCCTCCCCCAAAGCCCAAATCCATACCATAAGACTGAGGAGAATGTCCCAGATCAAACCAGCAGCAGCAAATTCAGTCTGACGGGAGTGCCCCAAAGAACTCTATCCCCTCACCTCTCAACTGAGGCTTTTGTGGAACAGCCCGAAGGAATTAAAGAAAAACGGTGCCTTGAGCACAAATAAAAACCAGACATTTGCACTGAGCACACGAGGGACAGTTGCTCTCCCCTTGCTAAACAAACGCGTTTGTTTTACTTAGAGCGTACACAGGGCTCTCAACCACTTTGAAAGGTGACCCTTTGCCCGCCGAGACCTGCTTCGCTTCAGCGCAGCAACGTGGCTGCTGCACGTGTCCTCAGGTTCTGCCCAGAAAGGCGATGCTGGAAGGCTCTTTCCTGTTTCTCTCGCAGCAACCTGCACAGCTGCCCCCCAAGATGTTACGGATAATAAGGCCACTGCCCTTATCAAATGTATACATTTGAATGCTGCATGCAAGTGTCACAAACCTACAGCTGCTGCCCTTTCTGTTCCATAACCTTTTGGTCCCTCACCTCTGTATCCATATGCAAGCAGTCCTCAACTTAAAAAAACCCGGCTGACATAAACCCGGCTTAAAAATACTAGTAAATAAATAATAATAAATGCTGGATCTTCTTGCCGCAGGAAGTTGCAGCCTTCATCCAGGGCCGGCGCTAGGGTTTTTTGCGCCCTAGGCGAGATCACCTTCTGGCGCCCCCCCCCCTCCATCCCTACACCTGGAGAGTGGAAAGCCTTCCACAGTTCCCCAGATTGATGTAAGATATAATATGGTACTGCTATATATTTTGTGGTGGCAGCAATGTCTTCACCCCACAATATCTCAGAATGATCCAACATTATATGGCTGCCAAAAGAGGTGCCCTCTCTCATTCTCCATTTTAAGCAGTTAAAAGAAGAGTACACTGCTCTGTTGTGCTACAAAATTAGTCCCCTGTTCCAAAAATGAATGAGGAACAAAAACTAGATGCCACTCATCATTAAATGAATGGAAGCCACCAGTGTTCCCTCTAAGGCATGCACAAGCTCACTAGTTTTTTGAACTCCGCTCAGTTAACTTGAGATCCTGCTCAGGTTGAATCAAGAAGGCCCCATTCTGAATGCATGTGCATGCACACTGCCTTGATACTGTCACCCAGAACAAAACTCATTCTGTGCACAGATCAAAAACATTAGAGAGAACACTGGAAGCCACAATTAACCAAACCTAAGTTAAATGTCCAACAATGAAAAGGAAGATACTTTTGCACATGTCTATTACATGACTGAAATCTTGCCACAAATTATGGAAAGTGACTTCCAATGAAAGTTACTTTCTCCAGGTAAAAAAATTAACTGAATATGTTTGAGGCAGAAGATAAAGACAGTTTCTCCCAATATGAATACAGCCTTGTTGTTGGTTTTTTGTTCCATATTAGCAGCTGTCTGCTCCACAACATAAGGCGTCAATCTGACAAAAAAAAAATAAAAAAATAAAAAAATAAATCCTCCTTTCTCTGCTATCACAACTCCAAATGCAGAGCCTCAAGCTCTTTCAGTTGTCAAAGTCAATGAGATCATGAGACTTTGCTTCCTTCCTGAGATCCCCAAAGCCTGAATGAAAATTTAAAAAATTTGTCTTCCTTTAACGCCCTAAACATACAAGAATACTACCCCCATGGAACAGACAGTATCTAAAACAGCACATTCACCATAATCTGTCGCAGGAAATCTTGTAATAATAGTAGAAAATAGAATGTAGATTTTGCTTAACAGAACAACAACAAAAAACTAACAGAGTATCCTAGAGTGACATCTTCTTTTACATGTCAAATTAGGGCATGGTTTGGCCTCAAGTCATTTCTGATGCAGCCAAACATTGTTGATGCTACTGAAGAATGTATCACATTTCATAAACAGCTATAAAGGATAATGCTTTAGCAACCTGGAAAAATTGTAAAGCCCCCTATCCATAACTTGATCCAATCAAGAATAAAATGTGACAGAACTGAATGAAATTCAAGGGAAGGACACCAACGTGAAGAGAGAAGGCAGGGCAAGAAACAATTACCTTGGTCTTATTTTTCATTAGAAAGAGGAAATTCCCTTTCAGATGACACCATCTCTCTCTTGGCTCTGCATGCAAAAGAAGCATGATATTAAAAATAATGTTCAGACCACTCTCTCTTAATACATTGCTTCTTAAAGACAACATATTTGCTATAATGTTTGAGCAAGGGGGGGGATTGTTAACGAAAAACCAGTTTCACCGGCAGCTGACATATAACACGCTGCTAAATGCCAGATAACTTCCCAGAAGGATCCTTTTATCCTGCAGCTGACAGAACTGGTGACTGCAGCACACACACAACGGTTTTCTCTTTGCTTCACTCCACTTTGCAAAGAAGAACAGAGAACTATATCCCGCCTTCAGCACAAGACAACCATAGCTTGAACAGATAGCAAGCATGCGGCAGGACTCGGGCGGGCGGGCGGGCGGCTGGGAGGGAGGGAGGGCGGCGGCAGTGGTAGCGGTAGTTTTTACCCAAATCTGCTCGCGGCGGGGGGCGGCGGGGCCGGCGTGCGAGGGGCCTGCTCAGAAAGTCTTTCCCCTTCTACATCTCCGAACAAGAGACACTCGCCTCGCTCCCTGCTTGCTTGGCCATCCTGTATCCAAAGAAGGAGGCGGCCTTTGCAGGTGGCTGCGTGTCTTCCCTGCCTACATGTAGTGGGGTGCGCCTTCGTCAGACAATCTTAAATAAACAGTGCTCCTTTGTCAATGCTGACTCCTGAGCGGGAGCTAGAATTTTGTGTTTCTGTCTTTCAATTCGCCAGAGGAAAACAGGAGGCTTTTTCTTTTCCGTCCTTCCATGAGGATGCGGGTCGTCTGCTGCCTGCCAGCCTAGCCCGTCCGGCTCTCCTGCAAGGGGAGCAGCAACAACAACCACCACCACCACCCGTTCCTCCTCCTCCTCCGCCTTCCCGACCGAGGACAAGGGATTGCGGGTTGACTGAGGCGGCTTCCTAGTTAGCCTGTGACTGGCGGGAAGGACAACGGGAGGGGAAGAGAGAAGGAAGCGGTGGTTGGAGGCGGCGGAGGGGAGGAGCGGCTGCCTCACTCCGCGCCGCCAGGCGAAAGGAAGTGGGGCTGACGGGGAGGGAGAAGCGCTGGGACGGCACAGGCGTCGCCTCCGCTGCCATCACCGGCGGTGGGGATGTGTGGCGAGGGGGTGGCGGGGGCGGCAGGCTGGCTAGCGCGGCGCCCCCTCCATTTTGGCGCCCTAGGCAACTGCCTAGTTCGCCTTAATGGACGCGCCGGCACTGCCTTCATCTCCTTAAAAGATGTGCTATTTAGGTAATATGACATGGTATCTTGTGCTGCAGTTATAGTTGCAGCTTCATCATTTCCTTGAGCTGGGTGGGTGTCACTGGCACAGAGTGGTGGACCTAGTCCCAGATTTCACAGGAAGAGACATAAAGAGCCTATGCCAGGGATTGAACCTGGGACCACCCTCTGCATATAAAGCAGGCGCTCTTCCCACTGAGCTTCCGTTGCCATCCTGATCCGTTTTCTGGAGTTTGGTTGTTATGACATCTGGCTGGCATTTCCTGCCTGCAGTGCTCTACTACCACTGGGCTACAGCGCCTCCCTGTCCCTTTTGTTGAGAGTTCACACACGATCTTCTCGGCGCCCTATCGGAGAATGATTATTTTACTCACTGCTATCGTGCTGCTGCGCATTAAGCTCTCTTAATGCGCCTCATCCCTGTGAAGAACTTTCACTTTCAAGGGTTCCGCCTTAGCGAGATCTGCCCAATGCAATGTGGGCGACCTTTTCCGATTGGTCAATGCCGCCCTGAGCCACTGTCTTTCTCCACATTTCTCCAAATAAATACTCGACAAGGGGCTCCTTCCTCTACTTGGCTTCTCTATCCAAAATGAGGCGTCTACCGGACTGGTGCTTTTTGCACCTGCGGGCAGCTGTCCTGCTAGTGCTGCAAGAGCGGGGCTCCTCTGGTGAGCGACAGAAGCGGGGGGGGGCGTTAAATTGGCAGAAGAGGCGGGTGGGCTGGGATTTGTAGTCCGAGCTGAACTTGCTGCACGGGAGCAAGCAAGGCGGGAGAGAGACTTTCGTGGGCGAAGCTGCTTCAAGGGGGAGAAGAAGATGGGGCTGGATGGAAGGGACCCTTTGCAGGGAGGGACGCCTCTCCAGGGCTAGGATTTTTGGGTTTTTGTGTGTGTGTGTTTTACTTTTAAAATGCTGGACTCAGCTAGGAATGAGTTTCAGCTATCAGAGAAATGAGGGGTCTGTGCATTTTCAGATGGAAGAATGGGTGAGAGAGGCAGTGTTCCCTGTAAGAGGTTGCTGACTACAGCTCCCATATTCCCTAGCCAAAGGCCATTTAAGCTAGGGATTATGGGAGTTGTAGTCAACAACCTCTGGGAATCCCTCTTACAGGGAACACTGGAGAGAGGTTTTTGAACAGGGAGATTGGACCCAGGGGGATGAAAACAACGTGAAGCCATTAGGTTTTTTATTATTACTAGTATTTTTAAGGTTTTTTATTATTACTAGTATTTTTAAGCCCGTTAAAATAATGGGCGCTAGGACCTGTTGTTGTTGTTGTTTCCTTTATTCCTTCTCCCTTTCCCTTTCACCCTCCTTTCCTTTTTTCTTTTCTCTCTCTCTCTCTCTCTCTCTTTCACTCCTTCCTTTTCTCTCCCTCTTCCTCTGTTTCCTTTCCTTCCTTTCTGCTCTCTCCCTCTCTCTCCTTTCCTTCCTTTCTTCCACCTCTTCTCACTCCCATCTTTCTGTTTTATTTCTCTTTTCCTCTTTTCTTTCTTTAAAGGGCTTGCCCTCCCCTCTGTCTTTTTTTGTCCTTCTCCCTCATTCCTTTCTCCTTTTTCTTTCTTCTTCCTTCTTTCCTTACTTCTCTCTTTCCTACTTTCCCTCCCTCCCTCCCTCCTTGTTTCTTTTGTCCTTTTCCTTCCCTTCTCTCTCTTTTCTCTCCTTCCTTTTTTCCTTCTTTCCATCTTTCTATTGTCCTGTTTTCCTCCCTCTCCTCTCTCTCTCTCTCTCTCTCTCTCTCTCTCTCTCTCTCTCTCTCATCTGTCTGTCTGTCTTTGCCTTCCTCCCTCAGTCCCTTGAACGTAATACTGAAGAGGTATCTTTCTCCGCTTCCCTCCAACTTACTTTTTGGCAGACCATGCAGACCTGCCCATTGTACCATGCACTTTTTGTACTTAAGTCTGCTAAATAACTACTTTAGCTTTTTAGAAATGCAGGACAGAATTTTTAAAATAGCCCCCCCCCAAAAAAAAAACACCGACGCAACATAGCAAAAATAAACATGGGAGGGGGGCAGCACTACTTCCCTCCACAAAAGCCTCAGTTGAGAGGTGAGGGGATAGAGTTATTTGGGGCACTCCCTCCTCCATCAGACTGAATTTGCTGCTGCTGGTTTGATCTGGGACATTCTCCTCAGTCTTATGGTATGGATTTGGGCTTTGGGGGGGGGGGGGTGCTGTTTGTCAGCAACGTCTGTCAGCCGGGTTTTTTTAAGTTGAGGACTGCTTGCATATGGATACAGAGGTGAGGGACCAAAAGGTTATGGAACAGAAAGGGCAGCAGCTGTAGGTTTGTGACACTTGCATGCAGCATTCAAATGTATACATTTGATAAGGGCAGTGGCCTTATTATCCGTAACATCTTGGGGGGCAGCTGTGCAGGTTGCTGCGAGAGAAACAGGAAAGAGCCTTCCAGCATCGCCTTTCTGGGCAGAACCTGAGGACACGTGCAGCAGCCACGTTGCTGCGCTGAAGCGAAGCAGGTCTCGGTCCCCGACTCGGTGGGCAAAGGGTCACCTTTCAAAGTGGTTGAGAGCCCTGTGTACGCTCTAAGTAAAACAAACGCGTTTGTTTAGCAAGGGGAGAGCAACTGTCCCTCGTGTGCTTAGTGCAAACGTCTGGTTTTTACTTGTGCTCAAGGCACCGTTTTTCTTTAATTCCTTCGGGCTGTTCCACAAAAGCCTCAGTTGAGAGGTGAGGGGATAGAGTTCTTTGGGGCACTCCCGTCAGACTGAATTTGCTGCTGCTGGTTTGATCTGGGACATTCTCCTCAGTCTTATGGTATGGATTTGGGCTTTGGGGGAGGGGGGGTTGCTGTTGTCTTACGGGTGTTTTGGCAGGCAGGGGGTATTGTGCTTAGTGCAAACGTCTGGTAGTGCAAACGACTGTTCAAGGCACCGTTTTACTTTAATTCTTCTGGGCTCTTTTTTCTAAGCTGACGTTTCCTTTGTCAGGGCTGGTCCCTTCTCCTGCCGGGTCGGGTCCGGTCTCGTCGCTGCTCTCTATCTCTGACCCGCTATGGCCGCCAGTTTGTGTTCCTCGGTCTCGTCTCCTCTTTTTAATCTCTCTGCCGCTGCTGCTTGTATTTTTTGCTTTTTTGTTTTTCTGGTCCCCTCGTGGCCGCCTCTGCCCTCCCGTTCCCTCTGCTGCCGTCTCTGCCTTCTCCGTTGTCCGTTCTGCGGTCGCCGCTCTCTAAGTCTTGGCAGCTGTTTTCCGTTGCTCCCGCTGCCCTCCCAGTCCCCTCGCGGCTGCCTCTCCTGGCCGTTCTCCATGCTGCCATCTCTGCTTTCTCCTTAGCCCGTTATTTCTCCGCCGCTCTTTCCAGCATGGCCGC
The DNA here is from genome assembly GCF_027244095.1 of Hemicordylus capensis. Lineage (NCBI taxonomy): Eukaryota > Metazoa > Chordata > Lepidosauria > Squamata > Cordylidae > Hemicordylus > Hemicordylus capensis. The sequence continues at coordinate 232,716,639 of NC_069658.1, read as the reverse complement.
CAGTGCCTGGGCGGCCGTTTCCTTTTCCGTGGTTCTGCGCATGCGCTCTGCGCATGCCCAGAACTGCCGAAAAAGACACGGGCAGCACGGGATCACACTCTACCTCTTTATTATAGAGGATTATTATTATTAATTGTACAAGAAGTCAACGATAGGTGGGTTGGCTAGGATGATGGTACGCTACGCCTGGGGCTTTCACCCTCTCTGAACAGCCCCCTCCTTAAGTGCTCTTAGCCCCTCCATGGCAAAAATAGCAGAAAAGCTATCATCTACTTTTATTACTGTGAGCTGAGTCAGCTGCTGCTGCCACCCATAAGAGCAGATCTGACAGCAGGAGACATCTATATTACGATGTTTTGTTTTTTAAAAAATCTGCATTTTATGTAAAAAAAAAAAACCAAAAAGCCTGGGGAGCCAATATAAGTTGTCTATCTGCTTTTCCTGTTTTCCCCACAAACACACGCCAAAGCTTGGGTATGAATGCTTAAAGAAGAATGTATATTGATGGGGGGACCAAAACAATTTCCATCAGGAAATTGGTGGAAAGATTTTATCTTCCTCTTCCAGTGCTGTAGTGTAGTTTAATCTAGGGTTTCTTAACCTTGGGCCCCCAGATGTTGTTGGACTACAACTCCCATCACCCCCAGCCATGGCTGAGGATGATGCGAGTTGTAGTCCAACAACATCTGGAGGCCCAAGGTTATTAAACCCTGGTTTAATCCATTTCAATGCCTCCCTCCCCCGCCACATAGAACCACTCTCTCTCCCCCTCTCTCTGTATTTGTGTATTAGAGAGAGTAAGGAGTTCCTATCAGCAGATCTGTTGACTTTTTTCTTTTCTTTTTTGGTCAGCTGCAGCTGCAGGTAAAGTGATAGCTTATCAGGCAAGCAGCTGCCTGCATGGTCTGCACTAGATTACTGCCAAGACTTGCAAATTTGCAGCTCTTCCATGGATATGAATATGACAAATATTCCCAAAGCAGTTTACATAGATAGAAAAAAAAAAATCTGCATTTTAAGTTAGAAAAAAAAATCTTGGGGTCCAATATAAGTCTTCCATCTGCTTTTCTTGTCCCCCCCCCCACACACACGCCAAAGCTTGGGTATGAATGCTTAAAGAAGAATGTATATTGATGGGGGGACCAAAAAAATTTCCATCAGGAAACTGGAAAGCTTTTATTTTCCTCTTCCAATGCTGTAGTGTGGTTTAATCCAGGGTTTCTTAACCTTGGGCCCCCAGATGTTGTTGGACTACAACTCCCATCACACCCAGCCATGCCTGATGATGATGGGAGTTGTAGTCCAACAACATCTGGGGGCCCAAGGTTATTAAACCCTGGTTTAATCCATTTCAATGCCCCTCCCCCACCACATACAACACCCACTCTCTCTCCCTCTCTCTCTCTGTATTTGTGTATGAGAGAGAGGGAGGAGTTCCTATCAGCTGATCTGTTGACTTTTTTCTTTTTTCTTTTTTGTCAGCTATGGCTGCAGGGAAAGTGATAGCTTATCAGGCAAGCAGCTGCCTGCATGGTCTGCACTAGATTACTGCCAAGACTTGCAAATTTGCAGCTCTTCCATGGATAGGAATATGACAAATATTTCCCAAAGCAGTTTACATAGATAGAAAGAAAATGGCTCCTTGTCCCCCAAAGGCTCATAATCTTAATAAATAAATAAATCTTCAAAGGCTCTGGAGGCTTGCTGCAAGCCAGAATCAACAAGTGCTGTGAAGTGACCCTGTTCTCTTTATGGGGGAAATCCACCCATCTAGTCCATGCAGGCAGACCCTCTCTCTTGTGCCTGGTCTTCAGGGAGAAGCTGGATAACTTTCTCTTAGCAGTGCTTGAGTTCTGGATTCCCTGCATGGAGCAGGACCAGAAAAACTTACCTTGGTATTGAACAGTGTTGCTTTCTTGCCCCTGGGCCAAAGTCCAGGGCCTCCACACACACCCTCACCCACACCCCCAAATCCTCTTAGTCTGTCCTGAGTGGTGTGGTTGCTGCTGGCCCACACTGCACTAGGCAACTGAGTGTAATTATTACCTGTGCCGGGTGCTTTACAGATGGGGGGGGTTTGGAGTGTGGACACATGCATGTGTCACGGTGTGTGTGTGTGTGTGTGTGTGTGTGTAGCCGAGCTGCTCAACTTTGGCCCTCCTGCAGGTGTTGGCCTACAACTCCCATAATCCCTGGCTATTGGTCACTGTGGCTCGGAGTTATGGGAGTTGTAGTCCAAAAACAGCTGGGGGGAGCTATGTTGAGCAGGCCTGGTGTAGAGAGATAATGCTTAACATCTCTAGCAGGCATGGGGGTGCCTCCAAAGGCCTTTAGGTCCAGGCTTCAAAATTATCTCGGTGCACCTCTGGTATTGAAATATGAACAGGTATTGAAAACATTCCAGTCTATCACATCATATAACATAACTCATCAGAAAAGCTTGCCCTTGGTACTGACATTTGACAGAGTAACAACCTATTTATTTATTGATCATACGGCGATGAATATTTCTATATCTTTCCCAAAGTGGTTTACATAAATATAAATAAATATATTGATATCACATTTATATACTGCCCAATATAAAATATCTGGGCGGTTTACAATTAAAACACAACAATTAAAAGCTAAAATCATATAAAACAAATCAAAGTAGCCCTTAAAACGTAAGGGCTAAAACATTACAAATTAAAAGCCTGTTAAAATAGATAAGTTTTCAAAGTCATTTTTTAAAAGCCAGTGATGGGGATATTCTGATTTCATTTGGGAGCGTGTCCCAGAACACTGGGGCAACCTTAGAGAAGGCCTGGTTTTAGGTCAACACCAAACACCTAACTGGTGGTAACTGTAAATGGACCTCTCCTGGTTATCTTAATATGAGGCGGGATCCATGAAGAAGAAGGCAGTCTCTTAAATGCCCTGGGCCCCAGCCATTCAGGGCTCTATAGGTATTACCAGCACTTTGTATTTTGCCTGGAAACTAACTGGCAGCCAGTATAGATCTTTTAAAGTAGGAGTAATGTGGTCTCTTTGGGTGTCCCTGGAGACCAGCCTGGCTGCCACATTCTGTATCAGCTGCAGTTTCCAGACTGCACACAAAGGCAGCCTAACATAGAGCACATTGCAATAGCCAAGCCTGGATCCATCTTATTTATTTATTATTTCTCTGTAAAAACTGTTTTGTAAACTTTTGTTGAAAAGCGGTATATGAATATTTGTTGTTGTAGTAGTTGTTGTTACCAGCATACCACTGTTCTAAGATCATTTATCTGGAGAAATGGATGTAGCTGGCATATCAGCTGAAGCTGATAAAAAGCACTCCTGGCCACTGCCTCCACCTGAGATATCAGGGAGAGGTTTGGGTCCAGAAGTACTCTCGGACTATGTACCTGTTCTTTCAGGGGGAGTGTAGCTCCATCCAGAACAGGTGGATCGAAACGTCTTCTTAAGTTCTGACCTACCGCAAAGAGTATGTATCACGTCCTCTCTCCTGTTGTTGCTCCTCTGCAACTTGCATTGAGAGGCATCGTACCTCTGAGGCTGGAGATGGTTCACAGCCACCAGACTAGTAGCCCTTGATAGACCTGTCCTGTCATTGATACACTCGGGTGCAGTGGAAAACCCGAATTGCATGTGTGGACTGCTCCCCGATAACTCGCAGGGAATTTGGGGAAAATCTGGCCGATATGTGCACTTGCACCCTCCATTCCGGAGGAGATGTGAGCTAAAAGCAAAAAGCTTGCGGTAAAACTGCTGTGCGTAAAACCTCCAGCTCCCTTCCAACTCTAAAATTCTATTATTCTGTGAATGGTATTGCGAAGGACCCACCTTCTGTCTCTATGGTGAGGCATGATCATGGGAATGGAGTGTGTGGAGCACCCTTGGCTTCAGCCCTCCTCACTGTGTCTCTCTGTGGGACCCTTTATTTACTTTAAGTCCTCTAGCACTGCACGGCCCAACAACAAGGTAGCCCCAGGAAAACAGACACAGACACCAGCTGGTTTTAGTCAATCGATGATTCATGTTTATTATAGTCAAACAGCAAGCTAGCTCCTAATTCACACACACACACACACACACACACACACACACACACACACACACTCTCATACTCACCAGCCCCACTCCAAAGATGATCAGTCTTTGAAAGGGGTGTTGGAAGAAGCGTGGAGGCCTCACTCTGGGTGGTGATGCTTCTCAGGGATCTTCTGGTTTCCTGCCTGACTTACAAAGGGATGTTTCCACTCTGGCTGGTACATCTGCAGTCCACTTCCATTTCCATGATCACAAGATGTACTCATCTTATCTTTTTGTTCTATTCCCAGTTCTTTCTCCTTTACAATGTCTTTGGCAGTTCTCCCCAGTTTTCTCCGATTCTTCAGGCCTTTGACATCTTTCCCAACATTGTTCGTGTTCGAGAGAGAGTGGGGCTGGAGCACACTTGATGTTGCTCACTCATGCATCCTCTCTAATAAAACGCTTGGTGTCCGTCCGTGGATGGACACCAAGCGTGTGTCCGTGCCTCCCTGGCCTGTTCTGGGCATGCACAAAGCGCATGCCCAGAACAGAGCAGGGAGACACGACCGCCAGCACCCGGCGGCCATCTTGGGTGGCCAGAAGAAGCCGCCCCGAAGAAGCCGGGTAAGCGGCGGCGGGGGACACTGGCCGAAGCGGCGGCGAAGCCTCGGCCAGAGGACGCAGCGCGGCGGAGCCATGGCCGAGGCCTGGCCGCGCCGCCGCTTACCCAGCTTCTTCGGGGTGGCCGCTTCCGGGCCCGGCCGGAGCCGCGGGCAGCGGTGGGTGGCGGGAGGGGGAATGGCGGTGGGGGTCCGGAGCACACCGCTCCACTAGCGCCCATTATCCAACGGGCTTAAAAACACTAGTTTCTCCATACATACTGTTTGTAAGCACTACCTAAGTTTCTTAATTTGTCAAGATCACATGGCTCATAGGGTTACAGAAATGAGCTATTACAAATTAGTATATTGTTTCTTATCTCTAGATCATTATAAGCTTACATTCAGCCAAGTATTTCACTGTTACAAATTAATATATTGTTTCTTATTTCTGGATCTTTATAAACTTGCGAGTTAGCCAAGTACTTTATGCATCACTACTATCACAAAGCTAGCATAATTCTACATCTCTCCCTCCCTGGCAGGTTCCTCTTCACATTCCCTGCGTGTGCTTTACACACTGGTGTCACTGCCCATCGAGGACATGCCGAAGTTCTTTGTGGTGGGGTTTTTGGATGACCAGTTAATTGGTCACTATGATAGCAACAGGAGGTTGTGTCTGCCTGAAATGGCCTGGCTGAAGATAGAAGGGCATGGCGACTTCTGGGACTGGATCACATGGAGAATCCAGGACTCTGAGAAGAGGTTTTGGAGGGACCTGGCTACCCTACAGGAATGCTACAACCAGAGCAGAGGTGAGTGGAGGATCGGAAAACCATAGACACTCCTCTTCCAGGGCCAAGAGAAGGGAGAGGCAATTACAAAGCGGGCATGGCAGTCTTGTCCCTAGTTCTTGGTTTTGTTCTCGGTACTAGGTATTTTGGCGTGGAGGAGAGTTGGACTTGTGGTAGTAAGCATGAATTGTTCCCTTTGCTAAGCAGAGTCTTCTCTGGCTTGCATTTGAATGGGAGACTACATGTGTGAGCACTGTAAGATATTCACTTTAGGGGATGGGGCCACTCTGGGAAGAGCATCGATCTGCATCAGGCGCGTAACAACGATCGGGCAAGGGGAGACAGTTGTCTGGGGGCCCCACTGCCTGGAGGGGCCCCCCAGAGGCACCTCATGTGACTCCCCCTTGCCCCCTGCCCAGCCCCAAGGCCCCTCAGCCACTTGCCCTGTTCGCCATCTCTCCAGCTTGTTCTCCTGGCCGGCAATCGAGCAGCAGAGCTGCAAAGAGCTCCTTTTCTCCCGCCTCTCAGCTGATCGGCGGGTGGGCGGGGCTTCCACGGAGGTCTGGTGTAGGCCTCTGTGAAGCCTGAACTCGAGTAGGGCCCAAGCCAGCCAGGAAGGAGGAGGCAGCCAGAGTGGCCACCACTGGTCTCTGCAGCAGAAGACCCCTTGCTGCCAGGTAGAGTGTGAACTCCTTTTTGTGGTTACCTTCCTTCCCCACCCCCCATATATAGGCATCTGCTTGCCATAGGGCTTGGATATGGGGGGGGAGGGACTGAGAAGTCTCTGAATATTTATTTTGAAACAGCTTGGAAAATTTGCTGGCTTAAAAAAAACTATCTAAAAAGGCCTATAAGTGGCTTGTTTCATGGCAGAAAATTACAAAAACTTCTGGAAGAAACAGTGTTATATTTATTTTATTCATTCATTCATTCATTCATTTATAAATGCACTTATGTTCAAGTTGTTTTGCAACCCAGAAGGTCTGAGTGAGAACTGTGAAGCATGGCTTGTGCTTTTATTTTATTTTATTTTTCTTGTGTGTGAACTGCTCCCCAATAACTTGCAGGGACTTCAGGGTAAATCTGGCCAACATGTGAATGCAGCACCTCTATTCCAGAGGAGATGTGTGTTAAAGGGCTTTAAAAGCCTCCTGTGAAAAACCTCCTGGAATCGAACTTGACTGAATTTGTTCAGAATTCTGAGAAAACAAACATAGGCTCACCCTGCATGGTTGAAAGTCTCCTTTGCTAATCTGCAGCGAGGGATCCATTTTAATCATTCATCTTTCTAGTGTGTTCTAGGCATTAAAAGTAAAACAAATGTATAGTACTCAATGTATATCACTATATATTGTGACGTGTGCGTGTGTGTATTCAGTGAAATGTATTTGCAGGCAGCATACTTATTTTGGAATATCAGACTTAAATCCTTGGGGGCCTGGGGTGTGCGGAGGCCCTGGACTTTGAGTGGGGGGGGGCCCATTTTAAAATCTTGTCTCTGGGCCCATTCCAACCTTGCTACGCCCCTGATCTGCATGCTTGCATGCAGAAGGTTAAAAGTTCAAGATACGAGACTCCTGCTTGCAACCTTGGAGAAGCTGCTGCCAGTCTGTGTAGAATAGACAATACGGAGCTAGATGGATCAATGGTCCAACTCGGTAGAAGGCAGCTTCCTATGTTCCTCCCTCTTTCATCAGATTCAGTTTAATTAAAGCTCTTCTGATGAAGTTTATGAGGCTCCTGCCAAACACGTTGAGGTGCATCCCATCTAGTTCCAGGAGCCCTTCACGTAGGTATTGTGGGCTACAGTCCAATACTCCTACAACAACATTTTTATAGCCAGCTGTTTACTTGCAGGATCCTGCATTTTCTTTGTGCATCTTGACCTTTCACAGGAAGGAAGAAACAAACACCACTCGTGCCCCCAAATCTTTCACTTTCCTACTCCTTTCCTCGTGGTACTCATTAGATAGGTTTTGGGTTTCTTCCTGAGATATTGTAGGTTCCCACTGGATCAGCAGGAAGAGGTCGATAGGTGGGTTTGACAAGTCTTGGCAACCTCTCCATCCCATTTTGGATGTGCACACCAGAAAGGCAGCACATCCCTCTCAATGATCTGTCAGGTGTGCACACATATGGCTCCATCCCTCTACTTGTCAGGGTGGTAGTTGGTTTCCTCGCAGTCCAGAAGGACTGAGTGTCTTCCTCCTCATTCTATGGGAGCTGGGATGACCATTCTTGCTCACATGGCAGTAGGGCACCCTCCAGTTGGAGATGGAGATGCAGTGCATCAACCTTTTGCACCAACTATCCTAATGACTACTAGGGGCATTGGGAGTAGAGATAGTGAGTAAGGAAGGGTCTCCCTAACTGTTCTACCTGTCTCTACTCTATGACCCCTGATATTCAGGTATTTCCTGTTGAGCCTTACAATCCTTCCTTTCCTCTTAGAGAGTAGATGGAAACATCTCTCTCCCTCCTTACCTATTCATTATGTAGTTATATAGATTAGGACTAGGTCTTTCCTATCCAAAGTGTACTTCACCAATAAATGCTTAGTATTTAGTTCTACAAGACTCTCCATGTGTCTTCTATAAATAGCTGCAACAACTAAACTCTGCAACTACTCTGTAACTGGAGTGGGTAGCTTCTTTAGTGCTCTGTTAATTAATCTGGGGGTAAAAGTTACAACCCCCAAGAGTGGGTTACCCTCCATAGCTAGCAGTGGGGCCTCATACCTGTTGAGGAAAAAACACCCACAAGTTCACCCTTTCTTTCTCTCTTCCCCAGACCCTCACAAAACACTCTTACTCCTGTTAACAAGCCTGCTTGCAAGCTCCAAGACCTCTGTGTGTCTCTTAAAAAGAGCTTACCTACTCTATGCTCCAGCCAGCTCAGGGATGTCGCTCCACCTTCCATAGGGATGTGTCAGCTCAGTTTATTGAAATAATTCCCTCCAATGCCCCCCTTTCAGTATCAGTTTTCTCATTCTAGAGAAGAGCGATAGGGAAGCAAAGGCCCTTCCCTGCACAAAACAGGGTAGTGGTTGGAGGGGTCTGTGAATCCGACCCTGTTCTGCCTCTGTGGCTCCCACTTTTTTTGTCTCCTTTCAGGGCTTCACACCTGGCAGCGCTTGTTTGGCTGTGAAGTAAGTGAAGATGGGCGCAAAACAGGATATTATCGGTATGCCTATGATGGGAGGGACTTCATCAGCTTGGACACGGAGAGTGTCACCTGGACAGAGGCTGATATCGGGGCCCAAGTGATCAAGAGCAAGTGGGAGGCTGAGCCTCTTATCAACCAGAACAGGAAACACTTCATGGAGGAGGAATGCATTGAATTGCTGCAAGAATTCTGGGACTATGGGAAGGAAGCTTTGTCGAAGAGAGGTGAGGATGGGGGTGGAGGGGTTGTGCGTCATCTTCCATACAGTCCCCCGAGCCTTTACATTAATCCTAGACATGCAGCTGATTGAGATGGTGCAATAATGGCTGGTAACATTTCCCCCATGAGGCATGAATCCCCTGCTAACTGGGCAAAGAGGCACCTTTTAAAAATGGTGATTCTCTTTATTTAGCAGGGGGAGAGCAACTGGCTCTATCCAAGCCAGCACAGAATCCCTCTAGTGACTGTTGCTGGTGTCTGTCTTATGTTTCTTTTTGGACTGTGAGCTCTTTAGGGATAGAGATCCATCTTATTTATTTATTTTTATTATTTCTCTATGTAAATTGCTTCAGATTTTTTTTTGTTGAAAAGCAGTATATAAATATTTGTTGTTGTAGTAGTAGTAGCCACCCTAAGTGGCGCAGCAGGGAAAATGCTTGACTAATAAGCAGAAGGTTGCCAGTTCAAATCCCTGCTGGTACTATATCAGGCAGCAGCGATATAGAAAGATGCTGAAAGATATCATCTCAGACTGTGCAGGAGGAGGCAATGGTAAACCCCTCCTGTATTCTACCAAAGAAAACCACAGGGCTCTGTGGGCGCCAGGAGTCGAAATCGACTCGACTACACACTTTACCTGTAGTAGTAGTAGTGGGAAAGACTCAACATGACTTCTGTAAAGCTCAGTCCTCACTAACCTTCTAGAGCTCTTGTCAACATACATATGGGTAGTTATCTGATTGATGCTGTATTCTTGCACTTCCATAATCTTTTTGAAAAAGTTCCTCACCAAAGGTTCTTCAAAGTAAATTTAACAGTCATGGGATAAGAGGACAGTTCCTTATGTGGACTGGTAATTGGTTAAAGAACAGGAAGGGTATCTGGTTAAATAATGGGGAGCAGAGTAGGGATAAATGGAGACTTTTCACAATGGAGGCAAGTAAGAAGTGGGATCTTCCACACTTCTGTATTGGGACTAATGCTTTTTCACTTGCCTCTAATTGATCTAGAGTTAGAGTTGAACCGTGAAGTAATCAACTTCGTGAATTACACCAAATTATTTAGGGTGATGAAAACCAACATGGATTACACAGTGCTACAAAAGGAGCTCTCCAGACTTGATAAATGGGCAACAAAAAGGCAAATGAGGTTCATTGTAAAGTGATGCACAGTAAGGCAAAAGGCCATAATTTCACATATATGTTGATAGGGTTTGAGCTGTTGGTGACTAGCCAAAAAAATAAATAAGACATTAACCACTTGTGCAGATTCTAAACCAATTCAACTACTGGGACCTGGGCCATTCTCAAATGGCAATTTTACTTTGGAAGGGCAGGTGTGCATTCATATATCATCTGAACTTACTTCTAAGTCCCTGTGAGCTATCGGGGAGCACTCCGTACATGATTCAGGTTTTTAATTGTGCATTGGAGTTTAGTCCAATTGTTGTCTGGGTTAAAAGAAATTCCACTTTTTGAGTTGGGTCAAATTCAAATTGAGTTGGGTCAAATTCAAAATATCCGCTATGCCTCATAACTCGCAGTGCTTCATCTCTCTTAATCCTGCTGTAAAGTCAGCTGTCTGAGAAAGGCCCTGGTGATATTAGCCCTAATACCCTGAAGGACTCAATGGATGAGTCATGGGAAGCCTCTTCCTATTGTTAAATTACAACTAGAGGAAGAGGAAGCAACCTAGAGTTTGTCAGACTCTGACTTTCTGACCTAGGAGCCCCAGTCACCCTCTCCAAAAAGGGGTTTTCACTGCCACCACCTAGCTGCATGGCCTGGGACCTTAAAAACCACAGTCTGGACCTTCAGAGCTCCTGTGGAAGAGTCCAGAGCGTTAATACAGAACCCCTTTATCCCCAAAGGGGTAATCCTCAAAAATGTATCCCAGAGATCTTCCATAGCAAAATGACCTAAGCGGCAGAGAAGATAAGGCAGAAGAGAACACTTCCCAGCACAAGCCAAAGTGATGGTAGAAACATATAAAGAGTTTAATTTATTAACTAAAAATTAAAGAAATTTCATTTTAAAGAGATCAAGCCATTCTGCTGGAGTTCTGGGACACGGCTGCTCTGTGAGCTCAATATACCTACTGTGTGCAGAGTTTACAGACAATGGAAATGGCAAAGCAAATGCTTGGATAGTAGGCCTGTGCAGCCTGGAAAATATCAGATCTGATCCAATATATGAATTGAAATCAGATGATAAGAATTGGAATTGGATTTAGGGACACCTAAGGGTATCAAATATTGGATTGTGATTGAATGTCCAATCACAGATCTGATAAAAATTGGAAATATTTGACATAAAGGTCAAAGGGAAAACAGAAAAAGAAAAAAATCAGGAAGGGTCGGGCAGAGGGCTCAGAAACTGGGCATACATGTAGTACCTGATGACAGGATGTTGTGTGTTTAATTTGAAGTAAATTGGTGCATCATCTGACGTCTAATGATTGGGGGGGGGGAAATAGAGCCCTATAGATGGCTTATTTCCTGGCAGAAAGTTCCAAAAACGTCAGGGACTTAAGCCCCCACTTAAGTCATTCATCCACCCTCATGTGAAGGAATCTGCCCTTTGTTTTCATGTGAAAGGGGAATAGCACACCACTTTTCTGCTCTTCATTTTATATTTCCGGAATTGTTGGGCATAGGACAGGATGAGAGGAGTCTGTGTTAATTTGAAGCAAATCGGTCAATCTGTTGATTTTTTAAAAAATTCTTATGTATGAGCAGCCAGGCAGTTGGCACTAAGCCATGATAGTACTCTAATAGTACTCTCTAAACCATTAAGTGCGACTTAACAAACATCCAGAAGACTCATTTCCCCATTGACCCACAGTGTTCAATGGGAAAATAGGAAAGGAATCCTTAAGATGGGAGTGGCTGGGAAGAGGGCCCTGAAATTTGACATCTATTTAGTACAGGATGGGAGGAATCTGTGCATTTTGGGTGCATCCATTGACTTTTAATGATTTTGTGGTGGTGAATTAAAAACTGCTAAAAACTGAAGTCCTATAAGCAGCTTGTTTCATGGCAGAAAGTTACAAAAACTTCAGGAATAGAAGTTCCCCATATGAACAGTATTCCAGCATCATTTGGAGGAATCTCTACCCTCATTCTGATATTTGGGCTGAAGAAGTCTTTCCTTCTTCACAACAACCTCCCAGTGGAAAGAAGCTGTCTTAAATTGGGTCAATGTTCCTATTTTCAGAGTCCCCAATAGTGAAGGTGACACGCAAGATGGACAATGCCAGCCTGGAAATCCTCACCTGTCGGGTCCATGGTTTTTATCCCAGAGAGATTGATGCCATGTGGCTGAAGGACAGAGAAGTCTGGGAGCATGAAACACTTCATGGGGGTGTTGTCCCCAACTCAGATGGGACATACTACACCTGGCTCAGTACTGAGGTTGACCCCAAGGAGAGGGACTGCTATCAGTGCCACGTGGAACACGATGCCCTGCAGGAGCCTCTGACCATGGCCTGGGAAGGACCTGGTAAGAAACTGCAGGGAAGGAGGGCTGGTTCTTTTGTGGTCAGTGGCAGGTGAGAGACTCTGGGGTGGACATTTCCACCTAGGGAGGAAGATGATGGATCAAACGAGAGCCTATGCTCAGCAGCATCACTAGCTTCAGTAAAGACTGCTTGCAAGAACTTGTTTGTGCTTTTGGGTGCAAAGCATGATTGTGGAATACTCTCTCCATGGATAGAAGAGGATTGTCTTCCCTGGAGGCCTTCAGGAGAGCCTTAAAACCCCATATTTTTAGCCTGGCTTTTAATGATATTTGGTTTCAGTTTTAATCTGCTTCTATTTCATTCCTGATACACTCTAGGAAGGGCGGTATATAAATCAAATATATAGAAATATGTTAAATAAATAAGTTTTTTTCCCCCATAACAAAATAAAAACAACCCACCCCCCACTCCACACACACTACGTTAGCTTCCTGCAGTGTTTGACTCTGGTGGGCTTCCATGGGGAGATAATCGCTTAGTATCTGGGCCATTGTAGAGAAGGCTACACTGTTTCACCCTCACTGATATCAGAAAAGGGGATCAATTATTTTCATAGCCTTCCACTATGGTAGCTTTATAGGGATTCTTGAAAACTTGTCTGCTCAGCTGTGGACGCCAACTGGTTGTGCTACGAATCTGCTTTTGGGTTAAGATCTGAAGGAGATATCCTCATTCTCATCCTGACAATATTAAAGGGTGCATTTGGTGAGAATGTGCCTCCTGTGGGTGTAGATCTCTTTCTTCTGAGCAAGAAAGTTTTTTCTCCCTCCTCCCATTTCAGAATCTGGGTTCCAGATGAGGCCTTTGGGAACCAAGTGGGTAGCCATTGTTGCCGCCATCCTCCTCGGGGCTGGAATCTTCTTAATCTATATCAGTAAGTAAACTCTGTGTGCGCGTGCTACAGTCATTGAGAAAATGCTGGGAATGGCACAGGCTTCCTAGAAGTGGCCAACAGAACCCACAAAAACTCATGGCACTTACCCTGTCAAGTAAGCATCAGCATTGCTAACACTGGACATGTGTTACTCACCCTTTTCCTTTGTATTTCTGGGCCAGATTTGAAGTGCTTGACCTTTAAAGCCCTATACGACTTGGGAGCAGGGTAGCTGTATATATCCACCTATATAAATCTATCGAGGCCCTCCATTTGGCATCTCGGGTCTTGCTCATAGCCCCACGACTAATGGAGATTAGGTTGGCAGTGTATAAGAATCTTTTTTGGTTCTGGCCCTGGACCTTTGGAATGCCCTCCCAGAAGAATTTCTCCACGCTCCCTGCCACAGCTTAAAAAAAGAAAAATTTCTAGTAAGAACTAATCTGCCTACTTTCGTTTCACTATCCCTAAAACTGGACTAAATCTGGTCCATACTGGTTAGGCAGTTCAAAAGTTAACCCACGTGCACCTCAAATGTACATGTGTCCAACATCTTGAATCAGGGTGGATGACATCATTACAAACTACACCCTTGAGCCGTCCCTATGTGTCCCTACATCTGTAGCAAATTTGGTTCAAATCAGTTAGGCAGTTCTCAAGTTAGCCCAATTGCGCCTCAAATGTTCACTTGTCCACTATCTTGAATTGGGGTGCATGACACCACAAACCACACTGTTGAGGTGTACATGTGTGTCACTCACTACTACTGTAGCAAATTTGGTTCAAATTGGTTCAAAATTGGTTCAAACTAGAGGACAAATGAGGCAGTGCACAAGTTGGCCCTCTTGCACCTCAAACGTTCCTGCGTCTGCCATCTTGAAACAGTGGATGACATCATTACAAATTACACCATGGAGGTTCCCCTATATGTCCCTACAGCTGTAGCAAATTTGGTTCAAAGGGGTGGGATAGAAATATTTTAAATAAATATTTGTGTACAAAGGGGAGGGGAAGGTGATTGTACTGGCATCTGACTCTTTCAGTATAGGGACCCCTCACCCTCCTACCCACCTGTCCCCCTGCAACACCTCAAAAGGTGGGGAACCCACCAAAACTCCTCTGTGTTAAGAGATTGGCACCAGAAGAAAGTGTACAAAGTTCCAGGGGTGAGATATACTAATGCACAGAATGTTCCCACCTGCCAGACATCATGCAGTGAGTTGCTGGCGGGTGGTATTTTTAAAATAAAGCAAGTACTGTGGGCCAAGGACCTATTTCTGTTAGTGTTGGGAATTCTCTCTAGTAGGAGAAACCTTTTTCATTATAGCAGAGTGCACAGAGGCACACCACAACGGAATTTAGTTAGGCATGCATGTATGCTGAGAGTAAAGTAACTTGGAGCCAGTTCATAGTTTCAAATCAATATAAGTGGTATTTATTAGCGAACTCCATTCTAGATAGGAAAGTGAAGAGATAGAATCTCTATCTAGCTGGATGCAGATGGATTCTGCATCTCTGCACACATGGTGCAGGGGAGAGGAGCTTGCATGTTGCAAGGTAGAAGGAAGGGAAGGAGGGAAGAGATGAAGTGACAAGGCAGGCAGGAAGGAAGTCCCTGAGATTAGTAATCTACATATCGAAGGAATAGTGTCAGAGCAGTAGAGGACCAATGTCTTGACCCTCTAGCCCTCTGACTCACTAGTCTGTCCCCTTATGTCACTGAGACAAGAGACAGCGCATAGTCCTTCACTTCCCACAGTTAGGACCTAGCAGTGCCCCTGGCCAAAACACTCCCGACGTTTGAAGGGATTCCTTTAGAGAACATGGAAATCTTTAATTATCAAAATGGAGGAGTCTGTGGGCCTGAGCCATGTCCTGTGTGCCCAGATCTCTTACATACCCAGCAACACCCCTGTGCTGTGTTACTTATTCCATCTGTTGGAGCTGGGTGGCTGAGGCTGAGAAGCCACTTTGCTGCTCACCCCAAGCCATGATAAATGGGGCAAGACCATGCACTGATTTCATGAACATGCACTTAAGCTTGGTTACAGTATGGTATGAATACTGCCTGGATAGTCACTTCTCACAAGAGGGGGCCAGCAGGAATTGCCTTCCTCCATCACTGATGTCAGGGGTGGCTTTAGTTGCTCCTGCCACACAGTTCTTTGTAGACATGTGTCAATTATTTTCTGATGGGGAGAGGTGAAATGAGCTTCCTGCCGTTATTCTGTCTCTAAAGAGATGTCTATATAACTCTCAAAGGGATTGTGGGTAATCCCCATAAGTCCCCATTGCATGGGTGTGCTTCTCAGGATGGTGCAGTCCCAAGAGACTCAGAGAACTTTCCTAACAGAAACTCCTACTGCTGGCCATAATCCCATGGGAGCAAAAACCTGAGAACTCCCTTTAGAGAGCCATACAAAACTGATCTAACATTTTCCTACATGAACAGGCCTAGTGGGTTGATATCTGCTAAGACTTCCTAACTCTGGAAATAACAGTTGCATGGAATGTGTCTGGGTCTAGGACCTCCTTCCTCGGAGGAGCATCTGCCCAGAAAGGTTTGGGGTCCTAAAGCCCTGCTTTGCTGAAGTGGGATTTGGGAAGAGGCCACTTGCTGCTCTGAATCTCTGATTTTGTTTTTGCAGAGAAGCAGAAAAGAAATCGTTACCCAGAAGCATCAAGTGAGTGTAATTAAAAAAGGGTGGGGGCGTGAGTGGAATTCCTTTTCCTTTGAAATGTTAGTCCCACACACAGCAGTCTAGGGATGGGAAGTGGAAAAGGTGGACGGACCTGCTGTGCATGTGGGGAAGAAGTCTAGGCACTAGGCTGTCTCTGGGTCTGCAGAAGAGTTGCTGCCAGCAACACTGACTTTGACTGCCTCGTGTAATGGTTATTTGGGACAGCTGGGCCCCATTAGAAAAGCAACTGGGCTACTCTTCATATCTGTGCAGAGGCATATTTATTTGTCTGTTCGTTCGATTTCTATACCGCCCTTCCAAAAATGGCTCAGAGCGGTTTACACAGAGAGAGAAATAAATAAGTAAGTAAGTAAGATGGCTCCCTGTCCCCAAAGGGCTCACAATCTAAAAAGAAACACAAGACAGACACCAGCAACATTCACTGGAAGTACTGTGCTGGAGGTGGATAGGGCCAGTTACTCTCCCCCTGCTAAATAAAGAGAATCGCCACGTTAAAAGGTGCCTCTTTGCTTGGGGCGGGGGGCTCCAAGGGTCCAGGGGTGCCTCCAGAGGGGTTCCTGCCACCACCCCGTCCCACTGCACTGAACTGCCAAAATTTACCTTAATTTTAGCCACCCATGTGTGCGGGGTGAGCTGAGCAGACCTCGGTGGCGTGGCCGCTGGAGCGCCACGCAGTTTTCAAGGGCCACTGGGCCAGACGGGCAGGCCCAGAAGCCACTCCGCCTGCCACTGCCACAGGGTGGGGGAGGCTTGCTCAGCTCGCCCGCCCCTCTGGACGTGCACATTGGTGGCTAAAATTAAGGTTCATTTTGGCAGTTCGGCGGGGCAGGGGTGGGGTGGTGGCAGGACCCCCCACCTAATGCAGGCCTTGTGGCGGGGGCAGTCAAAATTACTTAGGTGTGCCACTGTATTTGTGTATTATAAGAGACTCCTGTAGCCCAAGGAATTAAAGGGGTACAGCAGTGCCTTTCCAGTTAGGCTGAGAAAAACCCTGCCATTATAAACCTCAGCATTGCTTTGTTATAAAGATAACTCCTGTTGAGCTAATAACTTGAAGCTTGGCATGTATGGTTTCCTTGATGAGGTGTAATAATTCCTAATTTCAGAATGGTCTGATTAAAATTTTGACAGTGTATCATCCCCCCCCCACACACACACATTTTGGTGAAACTGACTGGTGTAGTCCCTTCAGGTTTGTTTAGGAAGGCAATCCTTTATTGATTTGGTGTAGAGTTGCCATATTCTGGCTTTCCAAATCCGGGTGTCTAATTTGCATATTATTGTAAGTTGGCTTGAAAATAATTTTGCATATGCACATTAGCAGCTGCACTTTCCAGTTGATCTGTATTTGCTCTGAATATCTACCAACAATAGTTGGGGAAGATATCTTTGCCTGGCCATTTTCCTTGACATATTAACAGCAGCAATAAAACAACAACAAAAATGCACAGCTTTTTAATTAAGGCTGCAATTCTGTACACACTTATTTTAGAGAAGATTTGATTGAAACCAGCAGTGCTTACTTCTAAGTAAGCATGCATTGAATGTAAAGCCAAGCAAGTCCTTAAACACTGTAATACACAGCCTGGTAGGCAGGTAGTGATTCACATCAAAAGCAAGCTATCCTCTCAACTGCCCAATAGTGATCCCCTGCTGGTAACAAACAAGGCAACATTCCTCAGGGGATTACTGTACTTGTAAAAGTGAAACCCTCCCAGTTAGCATCCTGTGCGCTTCCTCTCTTAATCCAAGTCCAGCAGCTGAGAATAGTGACTGCATATTTTGCTCCATAACTCCACTTCTACAAGGGCTAGAGCTTAGCTTTTAAAAAAAGAAAGCTGAAATCCGTGCAAGTCCGGGTGGGCTAAGCAATCCAGGTTAGATGAACATAAGAACAGCCCTGCTGGATCAGGCACAAGGCCCATCCAGTCCAGCATCCTGTTTTACAAAGTGGCCCACTAGATGCCCTTGTGGAGCTCACAGGCAAGGGGTATATGCATGCCCTCTCTCCTGCTGTTGCTCCCCTGCATGAGAGGCATCGTGCCTCTGAGGCTGGAGGTCAGGGGCAGAGCCACCATTGGGCCAACGGGTTCAAAGAAACCGGGCCGGTGACCAATCAGGGGGCGCGGGAGCGGCCCTGACACGCCCCCCACGTCTGATGTCAGATGCGGGGGTGGTAGTTTGGCTCCCGAGCGAAGGCCGCGCGGCCCCTTCAGGAGCTAAACACAGGCTGGCGCTGCGTTCGCAGCACCAGCCAGGAGCGGCTCTTCCCTGCAAAGGCAGGGAAGAGTCACTCCTGGCTGTGTGCTGTGAATGCAGCACCAGCCTAACTAGCGCCTGAAGGGGCCACGTGGCCCCTTCAGGAGCTAAAAGACTGGCGCTGCCTTCGCAACGCAGCCCTGGAGCAGCTCTTCCCTGCAGAGCCCTGGAGCGGCTCGTCCCTGTCATGCGGCCCCTTCGGCAGTTAAAGAGCAACTGAGAGTCTTTTGGCCGACACAGGGGCGTGGCTAGCCTCAGCTTCTGACATCAGACGCGGGGTCAGCGGGGCTGCGCGGCGGCCATACACAGGCTGCCAGCGGTCCCGCTACGCCCCTGCTGGAGGTGGCCCACACATGTTCCCTGTGCTTGGACCTCTAAATGTCACCCTCAGCTCTGCTTGTAGCACATTTTTGGTGTGTGCCTTGTTGTGTCGGGCTGGTGGCTTCGGCCTGTGGGGCTGGACTAGATGGCCTTTGTGTCCCCCGCGCTCAGTGAATCTAATGCCCCCACACTGAGACATCCATGATGCTGGCTAATAACCTTGCACTCTGTTGTTTTGGATTTTTCTTAAGCATCATCTGAGATGGAAGCCAAGAGAATCGATGACTTGCTGTTAACTGTACCTCCTGAGAGCCACTGCCAGCCCTGGACACCCCGCCTAATCCTGCCTCTGGCCTAGCTCCAGTTTGGGCTTATCTTTCAAATGAGATGCAACAGTATTGAGACTGATTAGCAGTGTGCCATTATTTTAAATGGAATGATTCTGGAATGAATTATTTTTACCATTTTTCTTTTTTGTTTCACATTTTGTTGTAATATTTTTTAAATAATCACATTCAACATCCACTTCAACAAAGAACAGATCATCAGGAATGATTCATAGGAGTTCTTGAGAGAACATCCATCTAGGGACAAATGTACAGTATCCTCATTGGGGCTTGCCCTTGGGGTTGGGGTGGGACATGCTGAATGGGTCATTCAGAATTTGAAGTGCCCCCTGCCCTCATCCCCCCCCATATGCAGGCACTTGCAGCTGCTCAGAGGGGCTAGCAGAGGGCTTTGCAGAGTCTCCACACTATGGCTTGCCCTGGAGCATGGCTCCCACAGCAGTCGCTGTGCTCTGACCCAGCCAGGCCCCTCTGGCGCACTGTGTTTGGCTGTGCACAATTGTGTCTCCTTAGGAAGGAGAGCTGGTCTTGTGGTAGCAAACATGACTTGTCCCCTAAGCTAAGCAGGGTCTGCCCTGGTTGCATATGAATGAGAGACTTGATGTGTGAGCACTAAGATATTCCCCTTACGGGATGGAGCCACTCTGGGAAGAGCAGAAGGTTCCAAGTTCCCTCCCTGGCTTCTCCAAGATAGAGCTGAGAGAGATTCCTGCCTGCAACCTGGGAGAAGCCGCTGCCAGTCTGTGCAGACAATACTGAGCTAGATGGACCTATGGTCTGACTCAGTATATGGCAGCTTCCTATGTCTCTGACTGTGCTGTGCTCTGCGCTGGGTCAGTACAGCTGCTGCAGTGAAAGCCATGTTTTGGAGCTGGCTGCAGTGGGGAGACTCCAGGCAGCAATCTCTGCACTGCCCACCGCTGGTCCTTCTGAGCAGCCAGGAGTGCCCTAGGTACGGGAGGGGTGATGGCTTGAGTGGGTCTTAGGGCGCTGGCCCCAATTCCCACCCCCACCTCCAAAGGATGGGCCTGATCCTTATCCCTGGAATGTTTGTAATATGTAAGTTTAATGGAAATATGATGTTCCCAATATAGATGTTTTACCAGTCTAGCCTAGGTGGTGGTGTGGTGTGTGGTGTCTTCCACCTTTCTGCAATACAAATTCTTGCTGCTGTAAGGAGATGTGATCTACATCGGCTTTCAATACATTGTCTCCTTGAAATGTATTTTTGAAAATGAATGAATTTTGGCTCCTTCGTTAATTTATGGCCTGTCATTTCAACTAATCAGCGGACATTACCAAAATCTATGTAAAACATTTTCTTCAGGAATGCCACACTTCCATCAAGTGATTAATATGTTTTAGACGTAAAGGAGTCAGATACCATCAATATTCTAATTTATCCAGGCTGCTTCTAACTTCTATATACTTATTTCTTGTAGACGGGCCATGCGTGGTGACGTGGTAGGAAGGAGGCGATTGGCTGAGTTTGCAAGCAGAAGCACCTGATTGGGCAGTGGGGATTCCATATGCAGAGTTTGCAAGCAGAAGCACCTGATTGGGCAGTGGGGATTCCATATGCAGATAGGGCGAAGGAGCCTGTGAGAGCAGAAGCACCATGGTGATTGGGCAGTGGGGATCCCCTATGCAGATAAGGAGGAGGGGCCTGTGATGGTTCAGGTCAGTTGGAATGCAGCTGTTACTGGTCGGAAGATGTTCTGGATATAAAAGGACAGCAGGCAGGGGTCTGCAAAAAGGCAGGTCCTGAGGGAGGAAAGAGCCCCTTCAGGAGAAGGAGGATGCCGTTGTGTAAATGAACAAAATCTGTTAACTCTGGGAGGGAGGAAGAAAAAACATGAAGGGAGGGGGAAGAAAGAGTGGAGGAGAGAGAGAGAAAAAAAGAAGGGAGGGGGAAGAGAGACCGAAGGGAGGGCAAGGGACGGGCCTGAGCCTGTCAGCAGCCTGACAGGGGAATGAGCAGCCATGGCGGCACTGGCAGCAAGGAAGGGTCCAGGCAACCACTGCTGCTGTTTGGGGCTACTGAGGCCATTAATATTTAGGAGTTATAAATAAGGTCTAATATGGGTAATAATCTAATCAGGAACTAAGTGGCATTATGAACCCAATGGTTTCAAAGACCTAAGGAAATGTCACATATATCTGCTTCCGGGTTGTTGTTTTTAAAGGAGGAAATGAGAATGCATTGGGAATGGAGGATTCAGGGAAGAACTGAGAATATTCTTGTAAACTTAATTCTTAGAAGCAAATTGACACAATAGTGCAAATATTTTTAAACATATGGAACAAGATTACCGGCTATACCCTATTATATGACATTATTGTTCTGAAAGGATACAAATGACAAGCAGCTGAAGATTATGCTGTCTCTCTTTTTAGCTCCAGTTTATTATTCCCTCTTTCCTCCCCTATGGGCTTTTATTACCCGCTATGAATACTTTATAATAACACTTTGAGAAGCTTAGCTGGATGCAAACAATTCGAAGTTAACTGCGAAGGATTAGAGATCTGTATAGAGGGGTTATTTAACTGCTGAAGTTTGACAGTTTATGCTACCAACTGTAGGTTATAAAGATCAGTCAAGGCTGGATTTAGTCTCCCTCCATTTATCTCTCCGGTTTGTTTGTTTGTTTTTCATTACATGCAGAGGGGACTGTTAGAGGTTTAGCTGATCTTTACATAAGAACATAAGAACAGCCCTGCTGGATCAGGCCCAAGGCCCATCTAGTCCAAGGCCCATCCTGTTTCGCACAGTGGCCCACCAGATGCCACTGGAAGCCACACACAGGAGTTGAGGGCGTGCCCTCTATCCTGCTATTACTCTCCTGCAACTGGTACTCAGAGGCATCCTGCCTATGAGGCTGGAGGTGGCCCACAGCCCTCCGACTAGTAGCCATTGATAGACCTTTCCTCCATGAAGTCATCCAAACCCCTCTTAAAAGCCATCCAGGTTGTTGGCTGTCACCACATCCTGTGGCAGAGAGTTCCACAAGTGGATCACGTGTTGTGTGAAAAAGTACTTCCGTTTGTTGGTCCTAGACCTCCTGGCAATCAATTTCATGGAGTGACCCCTGGTTCTAGTGTTGTGTGAGAGGGAAAAGAATTTCTCTCTCTCCACACTATGCATGATTTTATAGATCTCTATCATGTCACCCCGCAGTCGTCTTTTTTCTAAACTAAAAACTAAACTAAACTAAACTAAATCTAAACGAAACTAAATCTTTGTCAATTATTTTATTATGGTTTTTGAATACCAGTCTAACAAGATGGGATATTTATATATAGGTGGGCATGTGGCCTTGTATTTACAACACACATACTATTTTTGTTATGGCAGAATTCATGTTTTATTTTCTTATTTTCTTCTCCATTGAATATTCGAACGTATCCAAGTTTTTGAATAAATTTCCTTATTATTTATATAGGTTTGAAATCAGATGCAGGACAAAATTGGAGTGAGGGAACTTATATTCTCTTTCCTCTAGAATACAGAATTTAACCACCAATACTTAACATTTTTTGAGTTTGTGGTGTGGAGCTCAGACCATAGAGTATTGGGGATGTCTGGTTCTGCGCTCAAATTACTCACATTATTTCTATTTTGTACGTCATCGTTGGGTTGGTTCCCTCTTCCTTAGATTGCCTGACAGTAGGATGATCAACCAGGTTGGGGCTGACTTTTTTCTTTTTTTCTTTAGGGTTAGGGTTCAAGATTCTTTTATTGATAGCTACTGATACCCAGTTAAGGACTTTCTATTAATACTATTGTATTTTTCTTATGTCTTGGTTTTGATGGATATGACCTTGTATGTTAACTTGTTTGGTTTTGTTGGATTCTTAGAGATGTAACCTTTCTGTTTCTACTTATAATACTAAAAGCATTTTTTTTAAAAGAAGATAATTCTCTTAACATTATTGTACCATAATGCATTCATTCTTCTTCTGAAATTGGGTTCTGGAGTTCCCTATCCCATTAAAAAATATAAATAGGCTAGAGAGGGAACATCCTGATCAACAAATGATACTGTACTAATGTCTAACAAGCCATCGATCTTTTATTTTTGACGTTTGACAACATGATTTCTGCCTTTGTGTTTTCTCCAACACCTCCTATTTTTAAATTCTGTTAACAAATATCCCTTCAAATTAACTTGTTGAGTTAAGGGCTTTCTGTGTTCATTCAAGATCTTGAAGCAGGAAATTGCAGCTTCATCATTTCCTGGCAGAGTGGTGGACCTAATCCCAGATTTCACTGGAAAAGACATAATAAAGAGCCTCTGCTAGGGATTGAACCTGCAACCTTCTGCACCTGAAACAAGCGCTCTACGCACTGAACTATAGCTCCTATTTCTAGAGCGTGGGTTATTATGACATCAGACTAAGATTTCCTGCCCGCAGAGCAAGTGCTCTACTACCATTGAGCTACAATGCCTCCTTGTGTCTTTTTTAGAGGATTCACACAGAATCTTCTCGGCGCCCTGTAAGAGAATGATTTATTTTACTCACTGCTATCGTCCTGCTGCGTATTAAGCTCTCTTAATGCGCCTCATCCCTGTGAAGAACTTTCACTTTCAAAGGCTCCGCCTTGGCGAGATCTGCCCGGCAACTGATGATGCAATGCGGGCGACCTTTTCCGATTGGCCAATGCCTCCCTGAGCCACTCTTTCTCCACATTTCTCCTCGGGGAGCGAAGAGAGCGCCGCGAGAAAGAAATACTCGACAAGGGGCTCCTTCCTCTACTTCGCTCCTCTATCCAAAATGAGGCGTCTACCGCACTGGTACTTCTTGCACCTGGGGGCAGCTGTCCTGCTAGTGCTGCAAGAGCGGGGCTCCTCTGGTGAGTAACAGAAGGGGGGGGGGGGCGTTTAAATTGGCAGAGGAGGCGGGTGGGCTGGGATTTGTAGTCCGAGCTGAACTTGCTGCATGGGAGCAAGCAATATGGCAGTGGCCGGCCAAAGAAGGCGGCGGCGGCGGCGCGGGGAAGAAGTCGAAGAAGGTGAACGGTGGGCGGGCGGGCAGGCAGGCAAAAAGGCGGTGGCAGTCGGGGGAGAAACGGCGGCGAAACAGCTAGTTGTTCAAGAAGTCCACTCTGGGTGGGTGGGTTGGGGTGATGGTACTACGGGGGCTTTGACCCATTCAAAACTGCCCCCTCATGAAGTGGTGTTAGCCCCTCCACGGCAAAAATCCCAGAAAAGTTGGAATCTACTTTTATTACGGTGGGTTATTGTGCGTGTCGCTAAGTCGACACCGACTTGACGGCTCTTAATCAATCAATCAATTGTGTGTGTGCTGAGTCTGCTGCCGTCGCCCCTAAGTCCAGATTTGACAGCAGGAGATATCTATATTAGGGTGTATTTAAAAATCCTGCATTTTAAGAAAAAGGGGGGAAAGCGGGGGGCTTGGGGCTTTGCTTGTCCGCACCCCATCTTCCAGCTGCTTTTCTTGTCCCCATCACCCCACCCCACCCCAAGGCTTGGGTATGAATGCTTAGAGGAGAATGTATATTGATGGGAGGACCACAACAATTTCAGTCGGAAAAGTGGTGGAAAGATTTTATCTTCATCTATCCATTTCAACGCCTCCCTACCCCGCCATAATACCGCCACTCTCCCTCTCACTGGCGGAGGGAGGCCAGCCGCAGCCCGGGACGGGTAGAGTGGCCAGGTTCGCTTTTAATTTAAAGCCAAACAATACTAGGGGGGGGAAGCCAGAAAAAAACAAGCAAAGTTTGGACAGTTCCCTCAAAGAAGGGGGAGAAAAGGAGGTAGTTTGAATTTTGAAACCAATATCATTAAGGATGCAAATAGGAAACAGCAACAGCATCTAGAAAAGAGGTATGTGAGTGCACATGTCACATCATCATACCTGGAAAAGAAACCTCTCTCCCATCTCTTTGTGCTGCTGCCCTTGCCCACTTCTTAGCTCAGAATCTGCCTCCAAACTCCTCACTAATTCTCTGCCTTCAGCCTGTCCTCGCTCTTGGGTCACTTGAGCTCTCCACTGTACTAAAGGAGAGCTGGTTCTGCGTATCAGCACTCAGCACCGGAAACCATTTCCCAGTGTCATCACTTGTAAAAAGCTTAGCACTTGGATAGGCGCTGCACAGATAAAGAATAAGAATGCAGAGACAAGTACTGTCTGAGGGGTGGCGGCCGGTGGCTCTTTCCCTGCGGGTGCCCCTCCACCTTGCTGTATGAGAGAGAGTAAGGAGTTCCTATCAGCTGATCTGCTGGCTTGAGTCTGCTTTTTTTTGTCAGCTGCAGCTGCAGGGAAAATGATAGCTTATCAGGCAAGCAGCTGCCTGCGCAGTCTGCACTAGGTGACTGCCAAGATTTGCAGCTCTTCCACGGATAGGAATGCAACAAATATTTATGTACCAGTTTTCAACAAAAGTTCCCAAAGCGGTTTACATAGAAAGAGAAAGAAAATGGCTCCCTGTCCCCGAAAGGCTCACAATAACAAAATAAAAATAAAATAAATCTTCAAAGACTCTGGAGGCTTGGAGCAAGCCAGAATCAACATGTGCTATGAAGTGACCCTGTTCTATTTATGGCGGGGAAATACCCATCTAGTCCATGGGGGTGGACTCCCTCTCCTGTGGCAGGTCTTCAAGGAGAAGCAGAATAATCTTCGCTTAGGGATGTTTGAGCTCTGGTTTCCCTGCATGGAGCAGGGCCAGAAGAACTTACCCTGGTATTGAACAGTGGTGCTCTCTTACCCCTGGACTTTGGGACCAAAGTCCAGGGCCTCCACAGTCCCTGGGGGCCCCCCAAATCCTCTTTAGTCTGTCCTGGGTGGAGTAGTTGCTGCTGGTTCGCACTGTACCAGGTGACTGAGTGTGATTATTATCTGTGCCGGATGCTTTAGAGACGGGGGGAGTGGGGGGACACAGGTGTGTCATGATGTATATGTGTGTGTGTGTGGAGATGATGCTTAACTTGCAGTGTTGGAGAGGGGGCCTCCAGCAGGCAGAAGGACCTCCACAGGCCTTTAGGTCCAGGCTCCAAAATTACCTAGGTGCACCTCTGCTGGACCCACAGGGCTCAGCTCAGGCCCACAGCCTCTGCCCCACCCCACTGTTTTGAGAACCGTTTTCATGCTCTGTAAAGGAATTCATTCATTCAATCATTCGATTTCTATCCTGCCCTTCTAGAAATGGCTCAGGGCGGTTTACACAGAGAAATAATAAATAAATAAGATGGAATGTAAAAGCATTCCTGTAAAGGAATGCAAAAAAATAAAAAATAAAAAATCTTCCATTTTTGAAGACCTTAATTACCAGGACAGCTTCCTTTATAGCTGGCGTGTTTAGCCCACCATAAAAAGGAAAGGTTGTGCCGTTGAGTCGGTGTCGACTCCTTGCAGCCACAGAGCCATGTGGTTTTCTTGGTAGAATACAAGAGTGCTTTACCATAGCCATCTCCTGCACAGTGTGAGATGATGCCTTTCAGCACCTTCCTATATCGCTGCTGCCTGATATAGGAGTTTCCCATATTCTGGGAAACACACCAGCAGGGATTTGAACCAGGAAAGGACTAGGCTTGAGCCCGAAACCTTTCAGAGGCCATTATAGAGGCCTCCGAAATGTTTTGGCTACCGAGGCTGTTTCAGAGGCAGTGGGGGTGGCTCTTTAAGGGTGGGGGAGGGTGCACTCACCCCTCCCGCCACATTTCCCCTGCTGGTTTTCCATTGTTTTAAAGCCCCTGGGGGCGGCAGTGTACCTCCCTGCTTCCCCGTTCCCAGCTGGAAGTAGCCGGAAGTAACAAGGCACCTGTGCGCCTGTCGTGTATGAGCGCACACCCATTTGTTGTGCATGCATTCGACAGGTGCATGCACGTTTGATACTTCCGGCCAGGAACGGGAACTGGGCAGCAGGGAGGTACGCTGCCACCCAGAGGGGCTTTAAAACAATGGAGCGCTGGCGGGGGAAGTGTGGCGGGAGGGGTGAGTGCAGCCTCCCCTGCCCTTAAGGGAGCACCCCTGTCGCCTCCGGAACACTTTCAGGCACATCCCTAGAAAGGACCTCTTGGGCCTTATTCACATGGGCAAGTTATCACAAGGGAGGAGGAATAATCATTATTTATTTATTACATTTCTATACCGCCCTATCCAAAAGTTCTGGGCAGTGTACAACAAGTAAAAAACAAAGGCAAATATAATTTAAAATAAGCTACTTAAAACAATATTAAAACAGATTTAAAAACAATTCAGAATAATTTAAAACCAATTAAAATACTGAAAAACAATTTTAAATACCTTGGAAAGCCAGGCCAAACAAGTATGCCCTTAGCACTCTCTTGTCAGCCAACAATGAGTCCAAACTACAGATATCTGTCGGGAGTGCATTCCACAGACCAGGAGCAGCTACGAAGAAGGCCCAGTTCTGAGTTGCCATAAGATGGCAATAAGGGATAAATACCACAAACTCCTAAAGAGGAGTCTAGATGTGCAAAAACATTTACCTCTTAGTTGATCTTCATGCTGATGTCAGCAGTGGGAAAATGTCAGCCTCTGCTTGGATTAGTGAGTGAAATGGAATAGAGGCAAAAAGGAAAATCCCATTTGTTGGGTTCTCAAAATCTAGAGTTTCTAGACTGTCTAGAATTTCCCTCACTTTCATGGCCCAGACTTCTGACTCAGAAGAGTCAGAGGAGGAACAGGAGGATTCGCCTGCCAGTGAGGGCTCAGAGGCACGACAACAGGATTGGGCAGGGAGACCAGACTCTGGAGCTGAGGAATCGGAACAGCTGCCAGACATGAATCCTGATCAGAAGCAGGCTGATCAGGAGGAGGCTGGGATTTCACCTGTCTTGAGAAGACGTCTCAAGAGGAAAGCTCAGTGGGAGACACGCAGGCGCAGGAGATCACAAGAGAGGAAGCAGAAGTGCTGACTCAGGGAAGCCTGATTGGCTGCTGGTTCTCTTGAGCCATATCTTAAGCAGTCTGTGATTTCCACCAATGCTGTTAGCAACTTTTGCTGACTGCGGACTGTGTTCTATTTTGAATTCTCATCTTTTTTGAGTTCCAGTTTGCCCTTGTTCTGTTCTTTCCTGCTCTGTGTTCTTGTTCCATTAGTTCCTTGCTCTGTTGTTTTCTTTTCAGTTATTACTCAGTTATTGTTAGAGGGGGGTACCTAGTTCAGTTCAGGGGACATAATTTTTACTATTTTCTTTGGGAGCCTTTTGTTTTCCTTCATGCAGCTTCGCTGCTACTTTCTGTTTAACTTTCAGGGGGAGTGCTGAAGGGGGTTGTAAATCCTGTTGGGTTAGCTGAGTTAACAGATTTATGACACTCACTAGTTAAAATGGGAGGGGCACAGACCCCATTTTTTCCAGACATATTTAGTTACTTTTGGAAATGAGGACTAAGAGGATAAGCCAAAGGCTGTATCAAAAAGCTGGGTTTGATGAAGTATACCATGTACAGGTCCGGGAAGGCAGTTTAAGAAGTAAGAGGGACTAAAATGCAGGCAAAGCTAGTCACCTCACCCATGGCAGTGGTTGTGTTTTATGGTGTGGTAAAAGACAGCCCTTCTGCCTGCATGGACAAGGCAGAATCATGGGAAGGGGGGCTTTATAGCTGGCTGGAGTATCCTCTGCTTCAGACCTCCTAACTGAGTGCCCCTCTCTTCTCTTGTAGGCTCCTCATCACATTCCTTGTATTTATCGCACATTCTGGTGTCGGAACCCATCCAGGGCATGCCCCAATTCATTGCTTTTGCATATGTGGATGACCAGCTCATTGGCCACTATGACAGTAACAGGAGGAGGTGTCTCCCTGATGTACCCTGGATGAAGAAGGCGGAGGAGGAGGATGCCAGCTTCTGGGATTGGACCACAAAGAGAGTAAAGTATTCCGAGATGCTGTTTCGAGGAGATTTACTGATCCTGCAGAAACACTACAACCACAGCAGGGGTGAGTGGAGGCTGGGAAGGGCATGGATTTCCCCTTCCATGGGCAAGAGACAGGAGATCAGGAATGAGGAGGGGAAGGGGTGGCCTTCCAGGAGAGAAGCTTCCTTTCATTTCACACCTCCACAACCACAATCATCACCCCATATGACTTTTGTCATCGCCCAGAAAGTATGGAATTGAAAGGAGACACAGACTTTGTTTGGGGTGAGGAGGAGACCTCCCTTAGTTCAACTTATGGACTGGGGCAATGAGTTTCTCCTTCCACCTTTCTCTCCTCATCCCCTGTACCATGCCAGATAGTAAGCAGTCGATCTACACAGTTCCTTGTGGGTTTTACAGAAATATGCCATAACGTTTCTTGTAGATCACATTTTTGCCCATTGGCTGCTTTATAAACATCTCTGATCTAATGCTCCATAATTTTGACAAGGCTCAAAAATATAGATGCAAGAGGTGGAATTCTATAGACTCAATATTTTTATGAGCAAGCCTCAGAAATTCACCAGCTAATCTCAGCTCACCTCTGTGCCCACTGATTGCATCATGCAAACCCAGAGTTCAGGATTTTTAGTTTTGGCTCTGAAACGGCAACATAGTGAGATTTCCACTAGCAATTCAGAAAGGCTCAGATACTCCATAAGACACAGTTCTGAACTAGAACAAAGTGGGCCATCTTGGCTGATGCCAGGCACTCCAGTCTCCCCATCTTGAATTGGGACTCCAAGACAAATGAAAAGTGAAGGGCTGGTTATAAGTGAGCATGATTGGTGACAATGCACAACATCGTGACTGATCATGTGGTCTGGGACCCCAATATGGGGAGGAGATGTCAGCCCTATTTGTTGAAAGACTCCCCTCCAATGCAACCCTTCTGATATCAGTTTTTTCAGTCTAAAAAAGTGGGTGAGGAAAGGTCCTCCCTGCACTAATTGGAATAGCAATCAGGTGGGGTGTGGGCCCCCTGCCACCCTGTTCTGTCCCTGATGCCCCCACCTTGTGGGTCTCCTTTCAGGGCTTCACACCTGGCAGCGCGTGTTTGGCTGTGAAGTCAGTGAAGAAGGACGCCAAAGAGGATATTATCGGTATGCCTATGATGGAAGGGACTTCATCAGCCTTGACAGGGAGACCCTCACTTGGATAGCAACTGATACGAAGGCCGAGATGGTCAAGAGGAAATGGGAGGCTGAACCTAGTATCTTTCAAGGGAGGAGATACTTCATGGAGGAGGAATGTACTAAGTTCCTGCAGAAATTCTTAGAGTATGGAAAGCAAACTCTGTTGAGGACAGGTGAGGCTGGTGGGGAAGGGTAACACTTCTTCTACACACTGACTCCCCTTCTTGCATTCATCTTAGACGTGCAGCTGAATGAGATGGTAGAATACAGACTGCATTCAGACCGCAGCTGAGGATGACTCAGCATGGCTTCTGCAAAGTGCAGTCCTGCCTCACTAACTCTTGAGAGTGCCACAGGAGGGATGTGGATGGATGTGATCTTTGTATGTTTGGAATTCCCAAAAGCTTTAGACAAACTCTCTCAGCAAAGGCTCTTGAGTGAACTTCACAATCCTAGGATAAGAGGAGAGGTCCTTTTATGAATTAGTAACTATACTAGATGGGTATAGTGCATTTTCTATGGTATAGAACTGGAAGCAAAGAGTAGGAATGAATGGACATCTCTCACCATGGAGGGAGATAAGGAGCTGGGTTTGCAAAGGATCAGTATTGGGATTGGTGCTTCACAGCTTGGTTATACGTGATCTGGCTGAAGGGGGTTGCCAAGTTTGCAGATTGCCAGGTTTGCAGACGATACTGGCTGATGCTGTGCAGTGTAAAGCAGACAGTGGCTGAAGTGCCTGTGTTGCTGTCAGCATATAAAACAACACCTATGGTACTGCACAAAAGCTCGCTTGCACTAAAATCTGGAAATATGCAAGTGGTGTCATGTAAATCTAAGTATTAGCACAAGAGCACACTTCTACAATGCCATAGACTTTTTTTTTAGACCTCTGCAGTAGCATGGATGGTTCAGCACTGCCCATGTTACACAGCACAACATGTCACTCTTTGAATTATTAAAGGTAAAGGTAAAGCTGTGCCTTTGAGTCAGTGTCAGTTCCTGGCGACCACAGTGCCATGTGGTTGTCTTTGGTAGAATACAGGAGGGGTTTACCATTGCCTCCTCCCGCACAGTGTGAGATGATGCCTTTCAGCATCTTCCTATATCACTGCTGCCTGATATAGGTGTTTTCCATATTCTGGGAAACATACCAGCAGGGATTTGAACCGGCAGCCTCTTGCTCAATAGGCAAGTCATTTCCCCACTGTGCCATTAGGTGGCTCTTGAAGTATTAGGGTGGTGAAAATCAATGTTGATCTCACAAAACACTCACAAAGGATTTCTCTTACTTGGGGAATGTGCAACAAAATTGCTAATGAAGTTAGAATCTTAGACTCATAGGCTGACATACTGTACAATGTTCTGACTGCCTTGTAATGGAGCATGTGTGCAGTTGTGAAGAATGCTCTTGCACAACTTTGCACATGTTTCATTGAAAGGCAGATGGGACGTTGCACAGTATGTCAGCCACAGAATTTTGGAATTAGAAGTGACCTTGAAGGTCTCCTATTCCTGCTCCCTGAAGTTCACAGTAGGTACGTTTAAACTGAAACATATTAAGGCAAAAAATAATAATTTAATGTATTTTCTGGTGCAGTCTGAACTGGCAGTGACTAACAGAGAAAGACTTCTTGGGGTTGTGGCTGACAGCTCAATCAAAATATCATTTGTTGTTTTTACCATTCTTATTGATATTATTTATATACTGCTTTTTCAACAGAAAAGTTCCCAAACCAGTTTACATATAAAAAATAATAATGGGAAGATGGTTTGTTGTCCCCAAAGGGCTCACAAACACAAGGTGGACAAAAGCAACAGCCATTAAAGGAGTGCAGTGCTGGGATTGAATAGGGCCAATTGCTCCCCTGCTGCCCAGTATC
Organism: Hemicordylus capensis; assembly: GCF_027244095.1. Taxonomy (NCBI): domain Eukaryota; kingdom Metazoa; phylum Chordata; class Lepidosauria; order Squamata; family Cordylidae; genus Hemicordylus; species Hemicordylus capensis. The sequence continues at coordinate 232,684,893 of NC_069658.1, read as the reverse complement.
AAGAGAATCAGCTCTTTCAAAGATGCCTCTTTGCCCAGTTAGCAGGGGCATGTGGGACCTAAACCAGTTCAGCTGTTGGGACTTGGTGACATTTCTCCAAAAGTCCCCCACCCCACAAATTCACATGGGAATTGACACGAGGGCCCTTCCTTGCATTAGAAGACCACATTCTTCTTACCAGGCTGTCATGGCCGGATACCAACTGGCTCTGTGATTAAAGAGACACCAAGTGGATTTTTTCCTTCTGGCTGTCTCCACTAAACATCCCACCAGACCTCTGTCTCATACCTGCCTTAGGTAGTGTTGTATGGCACATAGGTGTGGGGTGGGGAAGTCAATATAGACAGAAACCACGAGATCGGAGTTAAAGATGTGTTTTTACTTGAGAGAGGAAAAGAGTGATTTTAACAATAGGTTTTTGGAAATGTTTCTGTATAAAGAACTATAAGAGCAAAAGAGAAAAATTAAAATGGGATAAACGCATGCAGTCACCCTTTTCTAAACAGAATCCCAACACACTCACTCTTACCAGAAGCTCCCTTCATCAGCCATTCTTTCTCCAGCATTCCTGTTTCTTTTCCACTGTGATTTCTCCACATCCAGCCTTACACTTTCCCTTGTCCCTGTCCTGCTCTGACTCGGCTTATGTCTTGCTTTCTCAAACCACAGCCTTTTTATCCCCACATGTCTTCCCACCTCCTCTTGAATAGCCAGTCAGGAGAGTGCACTTTGTTTAACCTTTAAACCTTTGGATGGGGTCTCAGCAACTCCCCTTGAATTAAACTTGATACCTTCACCCTTATATTAAAAGGTTTCTTTTAGGCCAGCAACAACTTCCAGCTGAACTTCTGACCCTTCCCCTGTACAGGAGAACTTCCAGTTTCACGGGGGTTCCATTCCCCACTGCTACTGCAAATACGGAAACTGCAAATATGGGGGCATTGGGGCAATGGGATCACGGGGGTTAGGTTCCCGGAGGTCGGGGAAATGCTACAAAAAAGGGAGCAATGGCCCTAAAAATGTGGGGAGAAGTAGCCTACCGTGATCCGTGGATCCTTGGCAACATAGCAATGCTCCCCAAAGCAGGAAAGTGGCCAACAATCATGTTGTTGTTTTTCTTCAAAAAGAGCCATTTTGAGGCTCCTGATTTCAAAATGGCAGCTGGAAATGACCTCCGAGGTCATTTCCAGCCACCTCCAACCTGCGGATATGTGAAAATTAACCCCTTAGTTGCCTTCCCCCTGCGTATACCGAGGTTGGGTGCCAATTCCTCGACTGTGGATATGCAAAACCGTGGCTATGGAATCCACAGTTAACGAGAATCTCCTTTAATTACCTCTCAAAGTAAACTTTTGACCTGGGGGAACAATTACCCAAACTAAACTTTTGTCTTGGTCATACAACCTTATTAGTTGGAACTTTTAACCCTTGTATAAAGAAGGAGAAGAAAACCACCCTGACCTCTGCACAAACAAGGTCAACCAGAAAATTAACCCATGCATCCATTTTACTACAAAAAATGGCATTCAGCTCAGTCCTTCACACAGCCAGTGGAAAGCTGCCTTAAACTGGGCTAATGTTGCTGTTTTCACAGAGCAGCCAATAGTGAAGGTTAACTATGATGGTCTGGAAACCCTCATCTGTCATGCCCATGGCTTCTATCCCAAGGAGATCGATGCCGTCTGGAGGAAGGATGGGGAGGTCTGGGAGCACGAGACCTTCCGTGGGGGTGTCACTCCCAACTCGGATGGGACCTACCACACCTGGCTCAGCGTCAAGGTCAATCCTAAAGACAGGAGCCACTACCAGTGCCACGTGGAACATGGCAGCTTGACGGAGCCCCTGGTCTTTTGCTGGGAGGAGCCTGGTAAGAGACTGCAAAGTAAGGACAGGCTGCCTCATTTGGGGCAGGGTGGCAGATGGTGAGAGCTGGATTTTCACCCAGGGAGGAAGGAGGGAGGGACAAAAACCAGGAGAACCCTTCAGCAACAGCACAAACTCCAAGAATATCACTCGTTGAATCCCTGCGTACACTTTTGGGTGCAAAGCAAGTGAGGGATGTGACCATTAAGAGGGGCTAAGCAAAGTTAGCCTGGGGAAGGGGGCAACTCCCTTCAAGGCCCCCAGATTCTTCTCTAGGCATGCAGGTGGAGAGAGGACCATGCAAGCCTCCTTTGGTTCAGTGCATCCTTTGCATCCTCTAATCCAGGGGTTCCCAATCTTGGGTTCCCAGACATTGCTGGACTTCAGCTCCAGCAGACAATGGCTGGCAACCAGACTAACACGGCACTAGTACAACACGTTTGCACTAGTGCCGTGTTAGTCTGGTTGCAAGCCATTATCACTTATGAGCAACCTGAAAATCAGCAAATGGACAGGACTGTTAGTATGAGCTGTATGATGGGGGGACATGATAGTCTTCCAGAGCCTCTGAACTTTGCCTTGGAGAGTTTGGTGCAGTGCTGTACAACTGTCTCCATCCAGCTGTTTTTGGTCTGCAACTTCCATCATCTCCCGCCACAGTGGCCAAAACTCAGGGATGATGGAAGCTGTAGTCCAGCATTTGCAGTAGGCAGAGTTGTGTAGCAATGGTCTAGTGAGGGACTTCAGGGGAGACAGCGGCAGAACCCTTTGCAGGGAGGAGAGAGGGTTTTTTGGCAGGATCTGGAAGGTGAATGCTCCCCTAGGGGAAAGGTGAGGGGCTCCCCATGAGGGAGTTTCTTCTTCAATGGGAGCAGTACCCAGGCACTGTCAGTAACTCCCAGAAGCCCCCTGTGTGTGTGTTTGGGGTGTATCCCTGGAAGAAGGATATGGGTGAACAGAGTACATAGGAACATAGGAAACTGCCATATACTGAGTCAGACCATTGGTCTATCTAGTTCAGTATTGTATTCACAGACTGGCAGCGGCTTCTCTAAGGTTGCAGGCAGGAATCTCTCTCAGCCCTATCTTGGAGAAGCCAGAGAGGGAACTTGGAACCTAGATGCTCTTCCCAGAGCGGCTTCATCCCCGGAGGGGAATATCTTGCAGTGCTCACACATCAAGTCTCCCATTCATATGCAACCAGGGCAGACCCTGCTTAGCTATTGGGACAAGTCATGCTTGCTACCACAAGACCAGCTCTCCTCAACCTTGTTGAAATGAGCAGCAGAAACATGTGGATTTTATTGCTGTGTGGGGGAAGATGCAGGTGCGCACTACCATTTAATTTAATTAATTTATTTTATTTAAAATATTTATACCCCGTCCCTCCAGTGCACTACTGCTTGGGGCAGCTCAACAATAAGATAGACACAAGATACAATAAAAGTAATAAAATTAACTAAATTAAACAAAAAGTTTGTCAGATTAAAAACCACAGTCATTATTAGGTTCAAATTAAAGGTTATTTTAAAAGCGAAAAACTGAAAATTATAAAAAGCTAAAGAACCTACCAGATATAACAAAACAAAAAAAGGAGCATTAAAAATTCCTCCTTAAAAAGGTGTGTTTTAAGATTTTTTTTAAAAAACACTGCGGGAGGAAGCATGGAGAAGCTCTTCAGGGAGAAGAATTAAATTGTTGCATGAGATTGGTCAAGGCCCTTTGAATGGAAGAAGCTTTGCTGCTGGGCTCTAGTGGGCCTCCCTGGTGAGGGAATTCTGCTCTCTCAAGGCTACTGAAGGAGGAGGACTGGAGGTCCCAGTTCCAGTGTCTCTGGTTCAAGCATCTCTGCTCGAGGCCTTGGGGAGCTGCTTGCAGTCTGACTCAAGAGATGTTTGTCTGATTTCAGCCTCCGTGCTGCTGGGAGTCATTGTGGTATCCATCTTCGCAATTCTGGTTGCTGTTCTGCTGATGGTTGGGATTGTTTGCTACAGTAAGTAACGTTAATACAGTAAATTGTTTACTACAGTAAGTAAACTGAATGGATTTGATGGATTGCATATGTGCATAGATTCTCATTTGTGAACGGCTCCTCAAATTTTGCCGCCTGAGGCAGATGCCGCCTCTGCACTAATCCGCCACTGCCTCCCACTCTTGTTTGGCACTGGCACCAGAGCATAAGAGAGGGAGCTGTAAGGAGGGGATTGGAAGAGAGCAGAGCGGGTGAGTGGGCTGCTGTCGTCCACGTTACGGAGAGAGAGAAAGGAGGAGGAAGGGGGGAGAAAAGGAGATATTTTTTCCTCCTCTTGCACGGAGATCACCTTTCTTTCACCTTGCAAAGTCCTGCAACCTCCAGTTTCCTCTTTGGTGCTTCCTCCTTTTGCAAGTTGCTGCAAAACTAAACTAGATACTGTGCCGCTGGAAGGAGAGAAGAGGAGTTGGTGTGTCACCCATGCTGTTTTCCTTCCTTATTTAAATCGATGTTGCTCTCACATCGAACTTTCCCTGACAGCAGGCTTTAATTAGTGGCATCCCATCTGCCAACTACCCCCCAACCCACAAGCCAGTGGGGCACTCAGTTTGAAGAGTTTAGAATCTTTGGTGTGTTATGAATCCTTATTGGGATGCATTATAAAAAAATCATTACACACCAAAGAGTCTACTCTAAACACCTCAAAAATTCCTCAAACAAATAACAACAACAACAACAAAACAGAGTAACCAACTGGCTTGCAGTTTGGGGGGTAGTTGGCACCTAATGTGCCCTACCCTCAAAACTGCTTTGGGCCATCTTCACACAACCCACAGGGAGTAATGGGGCCACCTCAAATCCCCATTATAACCTATGGCAGAAAAATTAAAACCACTCCAAATACAAAAATTCCTTAAAAATCACCCCTTTGCCCGATTTCTTGGGGTTTGGGTGGTAATTGCCACCCATTGGGCACTATCACCCTACCTTCTCTGGTACCCCCTGGCCCTTTAAATTATTCCTAAATAGATTCGAGATCAAATCTGAATCAAATTTGGGCTGATTCAAGGTTGACTCAAACCTGGCTGATTCAATTCAACCTCAAATTTGTTTGTTTGTTTGATTGATTTATATATTGCCCTTCCAAAAATGGCTCAGGGCAATCACAAAAAACGATTTGTGCACCTCCCTAGTCCCTAGGCAGATAATCCTCCACTTCTGTTCGCTCTTATGAGATCTCAGGATTTTTCCTGGTACTGAGAATAGTTTGAAGAAATGCCTTTATTCAGACTCTCTCAGCCAGGCTATAGAGGTCTGGTTTTCTTCTCTGGGTCTCCTGAAAAACTTGCCTCAGATTAGCCTCATAACACAAACCAGTTACAACTGCAACAAAAATATGAACTAGATTTCTATATACTACAGCTCTCTATACCCTTCTCCACATTGACTGGGTGAGGAGGAAAGAGAAGAAGACGGTGAGACTTCTCTGCAGCCCCCAAGCAAAGGAGACACTTTGCAATAGATTGTCAGCTGCTTTTGATGCTTTTAAGGGGAAAGCTCAGGAAGATTACCTGATCTGTTCTGATCCTCCCATATCTTGCTCCAAATAAGGCTATTATGGAAGTACAAAAAGTTTATCAGATAGAATAAGAATGTTTCAGCAACAATCCTGTGAGGTAGGTTAGGATGAGAAAAAGTGACTTCTTTTCATCCTACCTCATTTTCTCATCCTATCTCAGATTGTGCAAACTATCGCACAATATCCTTAATTTCACCTGCTAGCAAAATAATGCTCAAGATCATCCAGTGCAGATTAGAGCCCTATGTAGAAAGGGAAATGCCGGATGTTCAAGCTGGTTTCAGAAAAGGCCAAGGAACAAGAGACATCATTCCTGATGTATGCTGGATAATTGAGAAAGTCAAAGAAAACCAGAAAGAAGTCAATATGTGCTTTCTTGACTATAGAAAGGCCTTCGATTGGGTTGAACATGTCAAGTTGTGACATATCCTTAGGAAAATGGGTGTCCCAGAAGATCTAATTGGTCTCATAAGAAACCTATACACAGGGTAGGAAGCCAATGTCCAGACAGAACATGGTGAAACGGACTGGTTCCACATCGACAAAGGAGTAAGACAAGGCTGTATACTTTCTCCCTCTTTGTTCAATTTATATGCTGAACATATACTGAGAGGAGCTGGATTGGAAGAGGATGAGCATGGTTTTAAAGCTGAAGGAAGAAACATCAATAACCTGCACTACGCTGATGACACCACTCCGATAGCTGAGAATGTGGATGATCTGCAAGCTCTCGTAATGAAAGTCAGAGCACAGTGAAAAAATGAGACTACAATTAAATGTAAAGAAGACTAAACTAATGACAATGGGTACAGCAACCAGCCTCAGAATTGACACTGAAGTGATGGATAGCTTCTGCCTCTTAGGATCGACCATCAAAGCATCCTGCAGTCAAGAAATACGCCGCAGACTAGCACTTGGTAGGGTTGCAATAAAGGCCTTGGAAAGGATATTTAGATGCCATGACGTGTCTACACCTACAATGATTAGAATCATTCAGACTATGGTTTTCCCCGTGACACACTATGGATGCGAAAGCTGGACTTCGAAGAAGCAAGATAGAAAAGTATTGATGCTTTTGAACTTTGGTGCTGGAGAAGACTTTTGAGGATATCATGGACAGCCAGGAAAACAAACCAATGGATCATAGAGCAAATCGATCCAGAATTTTCACAAGAGGCACAAATGACCAGGCTCAAACTATCATACTTTGGACACATTATATGAAAACCCAGCTCCCTTGAGAAGTCTATGATGCTAGGACAAGTTGAAGGAAAGAGAAGAAGAGGACAACCAGCAGCAAGGTGAATGGACTCGATTACGACAGCAATGAATGCACCACTGCAAGACCTTAAAGGCCAAGTTGAAGACAGATCATCCTGGAGATAATCTATCTATGTGGTTGCTAAGAGTCGATACCGACTTGACGGCACTTAATCAATCAATCAATCTCATTTGGATAACTTCATGGAGGAGAGGTCTATCAACGGCTACTAGTTGGAGGGCTACAGGCCACTTCCAGCCTCAGAGGCACGATGCCTCTGAGTGCGAGTGTCAGGGGAGTAACAGTAGGAGAGAGGGCACACCCTCAACTCCTGCCTGTCAGCTTCCAGTGGCATCTGGTAGGCCACTGTGTGAAACAGGATGCTGGACTAGATAAGCCATGGGCCTGATCCAGCTGAGCTGTTCTTATGACTTGTGAAAGGTCATCCAGTGAGCTTTATAGCTGAGTGGGGAAGGATTTGAACTCAGATCTTTCCAATTCTAGTCAACTCCCCTCTTCTTACTTATTAATTCAGGGGTTCCTAACCTTTTTAAACAAGTGTCCCCCTTCTGTGACAAACCTTCAGCTCAGGTACTCTACAGAGATTTTCTTTGTGTGTCTACACACAAACTGAAACACACAGACACAAACACCAATGTTACATTTATGAAATGGGCTGCTCCAGTCACTGGTTTACATCCAGCCTAAGTTACTCATGAGTACTTCCACTGAAGTTGAGTAATGTAGTCTGTAATGTATGAGTAATGTTGTCTGGATGTAAGCCAGTGACTGGAGTAGCCAGTCTGATAACCATAACATTGGGTGTGTGTGTGTGTGTGTGTGTGTGTGTGTGTGCGCGCGCGTGTGCGTGCGCGTGCGCGCGTGTGCCACATATATACTTTTAAAACACAAATAGTACTGGTACCCCTAGTTGGGATTAATTTATTTTAATTATTCTGAAATTACCTAGCTGCATCCCTGCTCCTTCCTGCAACCTTAGAGAAGCCACTGGCAGACTGTGTAGACAATACTGAACTGGATGGACCAATGGTCTGACTCGGTATACGGCAGCTTCCTATGTTCCTAAGACTATTCTTCTTACTGTAGACTCTGTGGGGAAAGTGCCCCAACTTTAAAGGGCTTCTGCTTTCCTGTGAGGCAAATCTCTAGTCTTTCCCAGAAATAAGACAAACTGTTTCCTGTTCTGGCTGTCCTCTTTTCTGGATTGAACTTGTGGAGCGTTTCCTTTCTCTGTTACTCTGAAGGATCGTGGCTCTGCTCAAGATGGAAATGACAGTCTTTAAAAAAAATCTTCAGGTAGAGATTCCTCCTCTGGGTCAAAATAGCTGAGTGTCCCTTTGTGGCCTCTCTCTCCTTGTTCAGTGCACAACTTGGCTCAATTGCTTGAGCATCCGTGGAGATGCATTTGCTGTGCTGGGACCTCTAAATGTCACCCTCAGTTCTGCTTGTAGCACATTTTTCTGTGTGTGCCTTGATGTGTGTGTCAGAGACTGATGGTTTCAGCCTGGAGGCCTGGACTAGATGGCCTTTGCGTCCCCTCGAGCTCTGTGACTCCAATGCCGCCATACTGACATGTCCATGATGCTGGCTAATAACTTTGCATTCTGTTGTTTTTTATTTATTTAGCATTATCTGATAAGGAAGCCAAGAGAAACCAAGACTTGAACTCCACCTCCTGAGAGCCGCTGCCAACCCTGGACATCCCGCCTAACCCTGCCTCTGGCCCCAGCTGCAGCATCCTATCTCCAGGCAGTAGAGGGATTTGGACTGAAGGGGAATGGCTTTCAGAGGGCTTTAGGCTTATCTCTCGACTGAGATGCAATAGTATTGAGATCAATCAGCAATAGGCTAAATATTACATATTCAACATCCAGTTGAATAAAACAATTTTTAAATATTACTTATTCAACAGGGAGGAGGGCTGGTCTTGTGGTAGCAAGCATGACTTCTCCCCTTAGCTAAGCAGGGTCTACCCTGGTTGCTGAGAGAGATTCCTGCCTGCAACCTTGGAGAAGCCGCTGCCAGTCTGTGAAGACAATACTGAGCGAGATAGACCAATAGGCTGACTCACTAGAAAGCAGCTTCCTATGTTCCTAACATCTAGTTCAACAAAGGTTATATCATCATGAATAGTTCATATGCGTGTACAGAATCTTGGACTTTCTTGTTCCGGTACTGAATGAACAACATCCATTTAGGAACAAATGTATCCTCATCAGGGTTGTTTCTACTGAGGTGTGGGACCCAGGTCAAATTGGGGGGTGGGCACCCTGAATGGACACCCTGAATTCAAAATTTTAAATGATTTTAATTGTTAATTGATTGAATGTTTTAAATGATTTTAATTGTAAACCACCCAAACGCAAGTTTTGGGCAGTATAGAAATATTTTGATTTTTTTTTTAAAAAAAATAAAAAGTTGAAAGGGTCTCTTGCAGTGTTGACTGTAAGAAGGATTCCCAGATGTTGACTACAACTCCCACAATCCCCAGCCAAAGGCCATTGCCAGGGTCAGTGGTGGGCGGTGCAGAGATTCCTGTCTGGGCTCTCTGCACTGTGAATGGCCCCCAGAGCATGGCTCCTGCTGCAGTGGCTGTGCTCTGACCCAGCCAGGCCCTACAACGCACAGTAACCGGCTACACATAACAATTGAGTCTCTGGCTGGTCGATACTCTGCTCTCGTCTGGATCAGTACAGCAGCTGCAGTGAACGCCATAATCTGGGGCTGGTTGCAGTGCAGAGTCTTGAGGCAGGAATCTTGGGACCACTGCCGCTGGTCCCTCTGAGCCGCCAGGACTGCCCCACGTGGGGAAGGGGTGATGGCTCAGGGATGCTTCAGGGCATCATTGGCCCCGGTTCTCTCTCCTGCAAGGACAGCCTGATCCCTCTACCTGGAATGTATGTAATAAGTAAGTATAATAGAAAGAAACTGTTGGAAGTGAAGGACTCTGCACTGTCTCATGTCTCAATGACAGAGGGAGACAGACTAGTGAGTCAGAGTGCTAGAGGGGTCAAGACACTGGTCATCCCTTCTCTACTGTTCTGACACTGTCCCTTTGATATGAAGTTTGCTACTCTTAGGGCCTGCCTGCCTGCCTGCCTTGCCACTTGCTCTTCCTTTTCTTTTCCCTTGCAACACCCACACTGCTCTCTCCCTGCACCATGTGTGCAGAGATGCAGAATCCATCTCTCTCCATCCAGCTAGCTAGTTAGATTAGAGATCATATCTCTCCACTTTACTATCTAGAATGGAGTTCACCAATAAAGACTCCTTATATTGATTTGAAACTGAACTGGCTCCAAGTTTCTTTTGCTCTCAGCATACACGCATGCCTAGGCAGACTCCACTGTGTTTTGCCTCAGTGCATTCTGCTGTAATAGAAGGGTATCTCTTACCAGAGAGAATTCCCAACAGAAACATTGGTCTTACTGTGAAGGGTTCTTCATACACGGATGGAGGTCATTAGCTCAGTACGGGTTATCAGCTGCCACATGCTCTTTGAGACCAGTTGTACCAGTTGCAGGGGAGTAACAGCAGGAGAGAGGCCAGGCCCTCAACTGCTGCCTGTGGGCTTCCAGTGGCATCTGGGGGGACACTGTGTGAAAGAGGATGCTGGACTAGATGGGCCTTGGGCCTGATTCTGCAGGGCTGTTCTTATAAGACAGGATCCAGTTAAAATTTAGGCAGGCTAGGTTCCAGTAAATAGCCAGATGGCGCCAGAATCCCCAGTTCCAGGACTGTTGTGCAGTGATGCTCTTTAAAAACCTGCCCCCTCTGATACCCCTTTGGAGTACCGAAAGCTGTAAGGAAAATCTCTGAGGTATGGAGACCTCGCCTAACAAAACCCAAATGTGTATTCAAATATAAAGGAAGGAATATAGTGAACGTGTGGCTGCTTTATGAGAGACCAGCAATGGTACCTGCCACCTCCAGTACAAAGAAATTTTCCCGCCTCTATATGAAAAAGCTTAAGATCACTCCTGCTTCTGGGGTGGCCTCCAAGATGCGGGCATTGCTCTTGGCAGGTAACTGGATTGGTGTATCCTGGAAGACAAACTGATGAAGACAGCATCAAATGCTGTCTGGCAAAGGTGCTGGGGAAGAGCACTTACGTAAAATGACTACTGTTTCCAAGTAGAAACTTCAGCGTAAGCAGCAAGAACAGAAGATGGGAGCAGCTGCAGCCCCTTCTTCCAGTATTATTCAGTCTGGACAGAAAGGAGCCCTGTCCTACCTGGTGAAACCTTCAGGGAGGAGGACAGTTACTGGGGTCAAGGAAGAGAAACTTTCATGAACAAATCGGCTGGCCCATATTTTCCAGAGTGAACAGAAACATACAACGCTCTCTAGTTAGAGGCATGGATGTGAAGCTATACATTTGCTAGAATCCTGTTCTAGGGGCACAGTCATTCAGCGTATCTAGAAATCTGACCCCATACAGGTACTTTGGGTGCACCTGATCCTTTGGAGGAATGTTCATATGGGGTGAAGGTGTGCGTCTGTGTGGAGGTGAGGGCATCAAAAGTGGTGGGTTTTTGTATGACAGTTTTTATTATTATTTAACAATTTTAGTTACTGTGTTTGCAACTTTCTTAATTGCTTTGAACTGCTGTCTGTTTTTAAAATCTCTGAATTTATATAAGCCGCCTGGATATGTTTCATATCCGTTGGTTTTTAAATCAAATCCTAAAACAAACAAATAAATAAATAATAACCGCTCCTTTTCCACCAGAAAGCAGCAGAGGAGCAAACGGCTCTGAAAACTCACAGCTTCTTCTATCTTTGAGGCGCCTTTCTGGGAAATCTGGAAGCTCTGCTCTCCCTTTAACCCTTGGAACAGGGCTGAGCAAACCTCTCCCTCCAGCGGCTGGTGAACTACAACCCCCATCATTCCCAGAGCCGCCTCTCTAGGAACCTCGAAGCTCTGCTCTCTCTGCCCAGCAAGCCAAGGCAAGAGGGCAGGCAATCGCTCCTCTTCAGAGGAAGGAAGTAGCCCAAGAGAGGCATTTGCTTAGGGAGATTCTTGTTTAAAAAAAAAAAGGGGGGGGGACGACACCCAGGGGAGAGAGGCATATCTCGGGGCTCCCCACTCCCACCTTCCTGCCTTGCACTTCCTTCTCTGGGAGCCAGGCCCCTTCCACGTGCACTTTGCAGACCTCGGAAGCTTGGAGGGAGCCGCTGATGCTGCAGGTGAGAGATGCAGGCGGAGGGGCCGGTGGGGAGCGGGATCTTCCTCCACCTGCCTCTGGGCTAGCCTGGGGCGTGGCGGGGGAGAGGGGGGGGGGGCCTGCCGACCCCTGGGACACTGGCGGCCTCCCTCTGCCTGGCCGCAGGATGCACGCCCGCAAGCCCCCTCCCGCTGACCCCCGCCTGGCTGGCGCTACCACCACGGCTGTCATCCCCGGCAATGGAAGGCGGATGGGCTTGGGAGGGCTGAGGATCAGGGCCCTCTTTCTCCGCTGCTGCCAGACACAGGGCCCCATTACAGTTCTTCCACCCATGAAGACCCAGCTCCCTCTCTCCCTTCCTCCTACCCGCTGCCAACTGCACTTCCCCCTCGCCAAAGAGACAAATGATGAAGCCGCTCAGCTGCAGCAGCGTGGAAGCCTTTTCTGTGGCGAGGGCGGGAGGGGTTCTTGCAGAGGCCAGGACTGGGGGCCCTCTTCCCTGGGGACTCCAGAGTGGCTGGATCTGTCTTCCAACTCTTCTGCTGTCTCCCCCCCCCCCCGTTCCTTACCCCCTTTCCACTGGGGATCTGGCTAGGTCAGGGCTCGGTCCCAACCCCGGCTCTTCTCGTTCTGATAATTGCAATCTTTTAATCCCTTTGAAGGAATTCAAAATTATCTTCATTTTTGAAGCCATTAAGCACCTGGACCTCCTTCTGTCTCTTGGCTTGGTTTGCTGTTCTTCTTCTTTGTCAGCCCTGTTAAGTCAGATGGGGTCTCTTTCTTTCTTTTCAAACTTCCCTTCTGTTTTCAATCAGTTCTTGCAGGAGTCTTGCCATCCCATGAATGGCGTGGAGGGGGGGAGTCACTGTGCACTAATATCACACCCCAGGACCTTTCTTGGCTGGAGTAACAACTTTGCTGCCACACAACAAAACGAAACAAAAACAGAGTTGGGGGCTGTGTAAGAGTCCTCTTTTCAGGGGGTTACTGAGCACCTCCCTCCCATGCAGCCGCCCTCCAGTCCCTACATTGAGTAATGTCACCTCCCCCTCCCCTTTGTACACAAACGAAAAGGGAAGGGAGGAACCTCCATTCAGGCAAGTTACTAAAAAGGAGATTTCATTAAAAGATTCATCATAGGAAAGAAAAGAGGAAGTGTTTGTCTCTAGATTGATGAATTTGACCAATCAAACATTCAACTGTGTGAACTTCTGAACTATACAAAACTCTTCAAACTCTTTTACCAGCTGTTCTGGCTGTTAATGATCCCTGCCCCCACCTACTCTCCTTTAGGGTAGGATCCTTTCTACCCCTCCCACTGGGCATTCTGGGCTGGGTAGAGTAGAGTAGGCCGCCCACCATCCAATGGAAATCAAGAAAGGAATATTTATTTATGTATTACATTTATATCCCACTTTTCCTCCAAAAAGCTCAGTGCTGTGTACATGGAAATCAATAATGGATTATCACAGGACAGGTGCACTTGGTGACCCCTAGGCTCCAAGGCTTGTTGACGTGGTACTAGGGAACGTTCGTTCCCTTCCCCATAGAGCATTCCAAACCACTCCTAGAAAGTAGTTTTTTAAACGACTTGATTGCTGAGAGAATATAAGAGTTGGTAATAGGAAAAACAAACACGTTTTAGGATTCACAGGTACACTAGAAACAAAAGAAGAACCACCCAAGGCAATGTCTGTCGAAGAACCTTTCCTACCACTGTTTCTTCTCAGATGGCAGTCCTTAAAGTATCTATCTATCTATAATACACTAAGGTCCTAGGTGGCAAGCCCCTCACACACAGTGCTTTACCAATCAGAGGTAACAGAACAGGAGCACAGTGGTGATTGGACACTGCAGATATGCAGATAGGGAAGAGGAGTGGGTAGAGGGCGAGCGAATGAGCGGTGGGGAGGGGTTGGGTGGGCGGGAGGGTGGCTGACACCGAGCAATCAAGCAGGGGCTGTGGTGGGGGCCAAGGAGAGCAACAAAGTCCTAGCACACACATGCGGGTTCAGCTACTTCCTTATACTGCAGGTTTCTCAGTCCAGCCAACCTGCAGATTTCCAGGCCCTGTTACCCCCTAGATACCAACTACAATCAACCTGTGACATAAAATGTATTTTGATTGTTGCTTTTCTCTGATTCACAGGATTATCTCCCCCAACCGCGCCCCATTTCTCAATTAGAAGCAAAGTTTTGCAGCTAAATTAAGTGCTTATTTAGAGAGAGAGAAATAACTTGACAAGAAAGGCTCTTTGGGCATATGAGGCTAACTGCTGTTCTAAGAAGATCTTCTGGCTGCATTGGAAGTTTCATTGGGATCAAAGAAAAAAATGGATTTGCAAAGCCCAGTAAGTAATGAATCAGGGTTGGGAGCAGAAATAGAACCCCAAAACATCCAGGCTGGGAGTGGCAAGGAATTCTGGGAAAGAACAGTGCAAAAGATCCTGGAAGGAGACCCCACCAGCACCGATGTCGAATGCCAGATACTCAGGCAGTTCCCCTACCAGGAGGCTGAAGGACCCAGAGACCTCTGCAGCAGACTCCACACCCGTTGCCATCAGTGGCTGAAGCCCGAAAAGCACACCAAAGCTCAGATGCTGGACCTGGTGATCCTGGAGCAGTTCCTGACTGTCCTGCCCCCGGAGATGGAGAGCTGGGTCAGAGAGTGCGGAGCGGAGACCAGTTCTCAGGCGGTGGCCCTGGCAGAAGGTTTCCTCCTGAGCCAGGCAGAGGAGAAGAGACAGGAGGAGCAGCAGGTGAGAAGCAGGGCCATTTTAACCAGGTAGTTTCAGGGGCCTGAGACGCTTTAGGATTATGCCACCAGTTGCCAAGTAGTAGGTCCTCCTGTAAGCAGAGCCAGAGTCCTTTTCTTCCTATCTGTCAGAAGTTCGGTGCTTACAGTCAGCCAAGCTGCTGTACTAGAAGTGGAACCTGCAAAGAGAGCAAGGAATAGTGCAGGAGTGACACCAGCATCTCCCCTCCTGCCTCTTCGCTGGCTGGGAGGTTTTATGAGAGTTCTGGGATGTCCTCCTATTGTCCTTTTTACTGCCAGGGCTGGTTTTGTATCCCAATCCACTGGTCCTCATGCACCTTCCCTAAGCAAGCCAGGCCTGCAAGTGGTTAGGGACGTGCATGGAACCAGGAAGGGTGGCTGATGGTGCGGCAGGGGTGTTTCACTTTTAGGGCGAGGGAGGGTACACTTACCCCTCTCTCCGCTTTTCCCACACTAGCGTCCAGTATTTTACACATCCTACGGGACAGCAGCGTACTTCCCTGCTGCCCCATTTACTCTTTGGCTAGAAGTGGCCGGAAGTAGCTGGTCCATGTGCGCTCTCCAGGCATGAGCATGTTCAAACCAGTTTGGAGGCCTGTAAAAGGGCCTCCAAACAGGTTCGTGCACGTCCCTACAAGTGGGTTGCAAGGCTTCCACAGCAGGCTGCCTGCCCAGCCCAGCTTCAGCCTCTGCTGCCAGGAGGAGAGGGCCTCCAGGCCCCACCCAGCGGGATCCTCTCCCTCCCGGGCAGTCAAGCATCTCCGCCAAGTGCTTTTCCCAGATATGCCAGAATGACACCCATCTCATGTCTCCTTAATAATCGGAGAAAACACCCCTTTTTATTTCCCCTGGCCATTTAAAAATATCTGAGGATGTTGTTCTTCATCCAGCTCCCCTCACAGCGGGATCTTCTCCCTCCCAGGAAGTCAAGCATCTCCGCCAAGTGTCTTGTGCTGCCCCCAGGAGGGTCTTCTCGGCTGTGGGTCTCCTGCTATGGGATGCTTTCCCCAGAGATGCCAGATTGACGCCCATCTCATGTCTCTTTGGCACAAAAAAACCCCACCCCTTTTTATTTTATTTTATTTTAGTTTCCCTGGCTGTTTAAAAACATCATCTGAGGATGTTGTTCTTCATCCAGCTGACTGATGGGCACTTCATCTCCTCTTGCTTTATGTTAGGGCTGCTCAGCTTCGACCCTCCTGCTGGTGTTGGCCTACCACCCCCATAATCCCAGGCTATTGGCCACTTTGGCTGGGGATTATGGGAGGTATAGTCCAAAAACAGCTGGGGGAGTTTAAGTTGAGCAGGCCTGCTTTAGGTCTTTATGATTCTTACTATTCTTGTTCTCTTTCTGTTTTAATACCTTTGTAATGTCTGCCCTAAGGGGATTTCTACCAGAGTTGTCCATATAATACAAATCAATGCTCCATTCCCTTTCTTCATCCCTTTTTTCTTTCTCCTCTTTCAGGCACTGGGCATGTTAGCCAACATGGCCACGGATCCCCTGCAGGCAGAGAAGGGTCCGTCAGACACCAGGCACAGTCTGCTCTTCAGGGGGATCCTGCGGGAGGAGGAGGAGGGGGATGGAGGAACCACCTCACTGGGTAAGGATGACTGGGCTGTGTTTCATCTCGGCCCTCTCCTGAAATCCCTGGATTGCTTTTATGTTCCCTTTAAGTCTCTGTGCAAGCGATGCTTTTCTCTAGGTTCTCTTCTTTTTCCAGTAACTTCACATTGAGACTCCAAAAAACATTGTTGAGACAGATTGATTTTGCTCAGTCCCTGTAATGCAAAATGCCAAAAGCATAAAAGACATTTCTTTCTTTACCTCACAGGCTGTGAAATGTCCTTGAACATTCTCTCTAGGCCTTCTCCTCTTGGTGATGGAGAGGAAAGTGTTGCTGTGCGGTCACCAGATCAGGTAGGAAAAGCATCATGGGAG
Organism: Hemicordylus capensis; assembly: GCF_027244095.1. Lineage (NCBI taxonomy): Eukaryota > Metazoa > Chordata > Lepidosauria > Squamata > Cordylidae > Hemicordylus > Hemicordylus capensis. Next base: position 232,668,311 of record NC_069658.1, on the reverse strand, counting down.
GAAGTGGCAGGCCTCACCTGTCTCTGGGTGGGGAAAAAGCTCTGTCTTTCCCTTTTCTCTTTCGATTAAAGATGCTCCCTTGGAAGACAAAAGTTGCTGCTAAAGAAACCTTAAAAGCAACTTTGGAAGATCCTTTAGAGGAACATCCATCCATGACATTAATGACAACATCCAGATAGAGAAACTGCTTTCTTCATCTTTCAGGGACCCGTGTCCTTTGAGGAGGTGGCTGTGTGTTTCTCCGAGGAGGAGTGGGCTCTGCTGGATCCTGGCCAAAGGGCTCTGCACAGGGAAGTCATGGAGGAGACTTCTGGGCATCTGGCCTGGCTGGGTAAGGCTCCCTCTTTCCCTTGGCTGATAGCCAGGAATTGCTGCTATTGCCAGTCCTTATCAGTGTGTTGTGAGGATGTCATGCAGGATGTCAGCAGCTGGTCTACATTCCTTGGATATTCCCCTTGGTTAACCTGAGCCTAAAAGGAGTCATTCCTAGAGATGGCAGTAAAGCACTCCCACCCTCCTCTTCCTAATGGGCAGAAGTGTCAGCTCACTTCAGCCCTTAACTGACGGCCCTGTTTTTGCTGCATTTGGTGGTGTCCGACATGGTCCCAGAGGGCGCTTCCCTCCAGTTAGGGCTTCCCAGGCCTGGAATGAGCTGAAGACCTCCCCACACACAGAACCTCGGATTGTCTCCCGACCCCAAAGGTCTCACAATCTAAAAAGAAACATAAGGTAAACACCAGTGCAGCCACTGGAGAGATGCTGTGCTGGGGTTGGATAGGGCCACTTGCTCTCCCCGTGCTAAATATAAGAGAATCACCACTTTAACAGGTGTCTCTTTGCTCAATTAGCTGAGGCTACCATGCTGCTGGACCAGGAAGCGGTGCTGATGCTGGGCATACACTGCACGCTCAGAGGAGGCATTCCAGGCCCCTCCTCCTGGTTTTTACCCAGCCTCATCTCACTCCCTGACTAACATCTCTCACCTGAATGGCCCCCCATTTGGGCAGTGCGTCAGGACTGACCTCATTGACATTGTTGGTTGGGTCATAAAGGCAGGCCAAAACATGCTCTGCTGATTGACAAAATGTGGTGCTGAGCTGCTCCATAACTCCAGCCCTCAGCCGACCTGCCATTGCATATTGGGGTGTGCATAAAACTGAGTTGCACAGTTCAGTTCGAGTCCGGACCGGAGTTGTACTGGCCATGTTCGGTTTTGTGCACCTCGTATAGGTTTGGGTTCAGGGTGTTCATGAGTTTTGAAAAAACATTGTTAATAGAACTTGCCGTCACCTCTCTGGGGGCTTTTCCGAGGCTGTGGGGGAGGGGTGTCTCCAGAAGTTCCAACTCCGCCCCCCCCCCCCCCCGTGGCCTCCATTGTTTTCCAAATTGCCTGGTTCGGATGGTCTTCAGCCCGTTCCGGGCCTCAGCAACGTGGTGTCGGCCATTTTGGAGGCCACTGCACATGTCCATGGTGATCAGGAAGTCCAATCGACCTCTACATGGCCAGGTCATGTGTGGCGGCCTCCAAAATGGCCACTGCCATGGGGGGAGACCCAGAACAGGCTGAAGACTGCCAAACGGGGCATTTTAACAAATAATGGGAACCGGTGGTGGTGAAGACTTCTGGAAAGCCCCTAGGAAAAGCCCCCCAAGCAGCGTTATATATAACCCCCTGATCAGGCTGGGGGGTGGGGGTTGGCTTGATACGGAATGGGATGGGTGGGTGTTGGTCCAATATCAAGCCATCAAACCAAACCGGTTCAATGTCAAACAGGTTCATTTCCCAACCTGTCTGCACATCCCTAATTGTACGTGCCTCCCCAGTGGTGAGAGTAGTCTCGAGCTCAGCCATCGTCATCTTCAGGTGAAGAGCAGTGGGCAAAGTCTGGCTCAAAGCTGCCATCTCTGCACAAAAGCTGTTTGCTGCAAGGGAGAACGGCTCGAGTGTCTAGGCCATCTCAGAAAGGAGCTTCCAGTCAGCACATGGGCACCATTATTGGTGATCAGGAAGCCCCTGCAGACGTTTGGCTGCCCGGAGAGCCATTCCTCCACCGGGCGCCTGAAGACTGCCGACTGCTCATCCGATGTGTGCTCAGTGGCCAGAGGCTGTACATGCAGCAGAAAAATATACAGCTCTGTCTCCTTTAGGTTTTTCGCTCCAGCTCTTTAGGATGAGTCTCTCCTGTCTCACACCCTTGAGACCTGCCAGGGGAGACAGCAAAGGAATAACTGCAGAGATTGGGACATAGAACATACTTTGACTGAGTCTGGTCACTGGTCCATCTAGCTCAGGATTGTCTACATAGACTAGCAGTGGCTTCTCCAAGGTGGGAGGCAGGAGCCCTCTCTGGAGATACCAGGGAGGGAACTTGGAACCTTCTTCACGCAAGCATGCAGAGGCTCTTCCCAGAGCAGCCCCATCCCAGTGAGATAATGGGGCAGGTTAAAATGATTGAAAAATTGTATTCAGCCTGAGGGAAATGCCTCTGCAATACCACATCCTGTGGAGCATGTAGCTGGACTTAGTTCTAATCAACAGACGTTGCTTAGCACATGGCGGGATTTGCCCCTCCACTTCATCTTTTCCTTGGTTTGAACTGCAATGCTGTTAATTGGGTTTTTTTCTTGGGTTGAGGCTTTGTTCCTCCCTCCCCAAAATTCTCATTTTATGCCTGCAGGTAATCAGAGGAAGAACAGAAAAAAGGAGGAAGCATCAAGGAGAAAAACTGAAGAGAAGGAGAAGAAGAATTTGGCAGTTTCTGAAGGGACAGACTTCCATGCAATTCCAGCTGAAGATAAGACTAGTAACCACACTCTGAGTAGAAGCATCTTAACTAATAAATCACACCTAGGTGCAACTCACAGCATCCGTACAAGAGTGAAAGCATATCAATGCACAGTGTGTGGGAACTGCTTCAGGAATTGGTTGAACTTGTATGAACATCAAAAAACCCATACAGAAGAGAAACTATGCTTGGACTGTGGAAAGAGATTCAGTCATGACACTGCCCTTGCTGTCCAGCAGTGTGTCTGCAAAGGGGATACATGCTCCAAATACAGAAAGAACTACAATATCATAGATAAGCTTCCTTCCCATCAAAGTTGCCACGTAGGACAGAAACCCTATGCATGCTCAGAATGTGGAAAGAGCTTCAGTTGGAAGTCAAACCTTTCTTCCCATCAAAGAATCCCCACAGGGGAGAAACCATTTACATGCAGTCTTTTTGTCCATCAAAGGATCCACACAGGGGAGAAACCTTATATGTGCTCAGAGTGTGGAAAGAGCTTCAGTGAGAAGGACAATCTTTCTGTTCATCAAAGATTACACACAAGGGAGAAACGATATACATGCTCAGAGTGTGGAAAGAGCTTCAGTTGGAAGTCAAACCTTTCTGCTCATCAAAGAATCCACACTGGGGAGAAACCTTATATGTGCTCAGAGTGTGGGAAGAGCTTCAGAAGGAAGGCCCATCTCTCTGGCCATCAAAGACTACACACAGGGGAGAAGCCATATACATGCTCAGAGTGTGGAAAGAGTTTCAATCAGAAGAGCAGTCTTTCTGCTCATCAGAGAATCCACACAGGGGAGAAACCTTATATGTGCTCAGAGTGTGGAAAGAGCTTCAGACAGAAGGATAAACTTTTTGTCCATCAAAGAATCCACACAGGTGAGAAGCCTTATATGTGCTCAGAGTGTGGAAAGAGCTTCGGACGGAAGGACAAACTTTCTGTCCATCAAAGTATCCATGCAGGGGACTGTAGTGAGTAGCCTGCCAGCACTGATGGAGTTAACAGGAAAAGAACCCATGACCTTTATTGACAGACTGGCAACCCTAGGGCCTGACCAATCAACCAGGCAGGCAAGACTAGAGGGTAATGCTATAACCTGGGACTCCAGTTCCCATAAAACTACATTTAACTCAGAACAACACTACATACAGGCCCAAGGCCTGGACCTGAGCACAACCATTTCGTGACCAAATATTAAACTCTTAAGTTACCTTTAGAATATAGTGGGGCCCTCCCTTCCCTTCCTTTCTTCACACCAGAGCTGTCTCTGAACTTCTGGAATGTAAATTAGAATTGCTAGCTTCACTCCTCCTCTGCACATATCTTAGTCTTGGAGATAAGGAAGTGCTAGCCATACAGACATAGTAAAACAAGTGTTACGAAAGCATAGCCAAAAGCAATAAGAGTGAAACTGTGACTAAAAGGGTTGATCAACATCTGAGACCACCAAATGCCAATTACCATGTCAATAGTTTGTTGTTTGATGTCAACTGGAGATTGATCTACGTATGTAATTGCTCATGTGTCCTCTTTCAGTGTATTGCTATGTCATGGATGGGTAGAACAAAGAACTTAGAAATGTATAAGTAGTTCCTTAAAGCTCTGTACCCCTTTACAACTGATTTGGGCGCTGCCTCGCCCCTGTTGTCTTAATGAATCTGCAGCAGTAAATCCTATACACTTTTCCCTGTGTGGTATCTATTATTAGCGTTGGTTACCGACAAAGGACCGGATTTTCGGTATATCAGTTTGGTGCATTGGCCGGGAAAGGGGGGAGCGGGCAAGCACCAGCTTCCTCAGTCTGGGAGCAGAGAGGCCGACCGAGGAATCCACGGGACCCCGGAACCAGCGCGCACTGGTCATCTTCACCGACTCCCGTACGGACTCCCATGGGCTTCCAACGTTCGCTGCAAACTGGTGACACAAGCAAAACGGAAAAGTGAGTATATCGGTTGATAGAGCGACTGAGGAACGGTTGATAGAGTGACCGGAGGCCGGTTGATAGAGCGACTGAAGGACCGTAGAGGGTCAAGGGTAGGGCACGAGGTAAGGCCCGCCGGCTGAGGGGGGAGAACAGTAAAGTGTCCGAAAGGCGGGCAGTCCAGTAGAGTGGGCGCGCCCCTCCTGTAGAAGCCATGGGCACCGTGTTGAGCGCTCAGAGTAAGGAAAGGGAAGTGAAACGGTGTACACCATTGCAATATATCCTAGATAATTGGAAGCAATTTGGCAAGGGTTCTCTAAAGAAGAAAATTTTGGTTAATTATTGAACAGAAATTTGGCCCTTTTTACAAATTAGAATCTGACTTAGAATGATCACAAGAAGGTACCATACATCCAGAGGTTGTTTCGAAACTGTTAAGATTTTGTACAAATGCATGTAAAGTAGATGATTTTAGGTATGCTCAATGTTTTGTTAAACTATGTGATGATGAGAGTGCGAGAAAGAAATGTGGTTTGGGAATGATTGTAACTACTGTACAGACTAAGAAGGTTTCATTTGTATACCCTGAATGTTGTCCACTCCCCTATACGTCAGCTCTACCGCTACGTGGAGCTCCCCCTACTTTTCATTTCTCCCCGCCAGCTCCTTCCTCACCATCAGGGCAAGAAGGCATTCTGCCCCATTCCAGTGCGGGAAAGCCAGGCACGATACCCCCTTTTGCTCAGTGGCCACTCAAAGGGGGAGTGTATATAAAATATATGATCTTAAGGTTATTGTGCTGTACAAAAGCTATTGCTTTTTTGGATTGTATAGAGATATAGCTCTTAGATAAAAGTATGGTTTAGTAGCTGCAACTGATGTGTAAATAGAAAGGATTTCTAATGAATACTCTGAACATGTATCCTTTGCCCCTCACCGACCTCAATCTGTTCAGAGGTTGGACCCAACCGCTCTTAATATTACCCAAGAGCTGCCTGACAAAGGGGGGGCCAAGCAAAACCATTTGTAAATAACAAAGCAAGATCAGGAAAAGGCATGCTTAAACGCACGGGGTTCCCAACACCATCCATTTCCCTGGCCACCCTAGTTAGAACACCAGAGCTTGGGGGTAAGGCAAAAGGTTCTGAAGAGGAAGAAGGGAAAGAGGGGGACCCCCACGCTATTTTCGGAGCAAGGCCCAAGCCAGCCCAAACAAGGACCACTACCCAAGACACTCGAGAAAAGGAAGCTTCCAGAGGCTTTTATCGACTAGCCACTGAAGGTGACCTATCACCAATCCCTGTTTCACTATTCGAACCCAAGATCAGATCAGAAGCGCCTCCAAATCTCAGAAACTACAAGGCTTTTATATTACAAGCCTTGAACCCTGCCCAGAGGAGCACCAGCCATCAGGGAATCCACCTACTGAATCCCCAGCTAAGCTTTTAGAACGCTTAGATCATTAGAAAGAAGCTGCAAAGCTCGAATGGGGGGGCAGGGCTTCCCCGCCTCCACTGCATTGGCAGAAGAAGCTGACAGAAGTGTTTAAAGGGAGAGAGTAGGAGCAGAAGGAAAAAGGAATGTGTAAAGGAAGAAGGCGATAAGGGTGGAGGCAAAGATCTTAGATGGCGAATATGCGAAAGAATGGAAAAGTAGAGGTGTGAAGGCATATTGGATGTTTAAAGAAGGTATGAGAAGCGGAAAAAGATACTTGGGACCTGCAAGGCAACGCCTGGGTCCAAATAAATGCAGGACAACGGGTCATTGACACCGTGAATGTGAACGGGTACTACGCCCATGGGAACGGAATGCATCGGAACCTCGTCCATCGAGAGATCCGGGAACCATGCAGAGGGAAGAGTGACCCAGCCCCCATTACCCCCACTCTTAGACCATGGAATTCAGCAAAGAGCCACCCCCTTTCTCCAAAATGAAAACCAGCCTGGCTTGGGCTAGGAACAGATTTTTCGCCAAGCTGTCTCACCTCAAAGGCTTTGGCAGAATATAACAAAGAAGAACCAAGATTGTGAAGGGGGGTGAGTCAAAGTGACTTTATGTTGTAACTAACTACTGAAATTTTCCTGAAGAAGTTCTTTGAAGATTGCCTTGTGAAGTGAAGAAAAGAAATAAGGAGCGAGACAAAGCTATGAAGAAAAGGGAACCTGTGTCATGACCCCTGCTCTCTTACCCACACGCAGCCCCCAAAGGGAATTAGTTAGAAGCTAGCACGTTAGAGCTAGCCAGGGAAACGAGTCTTGCTTTAATTTGAACTTGCTTTGTCAGGATGAGTAACCAACTATGAAAAATGTGCTGTGTTAAAATTGCGGTTTAAGTGTTTTTGGAACCTCATTATGGATAAAGGAATAACATCTTGTAAGGAGAAAGATACCATCTATAATCCATAGCTTTAAACAGAATTTTTATGTATATGTACACCTGTGTGTTATATGTTTGTCTTTGCCTAGGCCTCTCTTATAACCTGTAATACCTTCAGGTTTATCCTTGTTAAAGATGGATCCAACTCCGTTTTAGGGATCCAGATTCTCTCTTCTTTAATATCTATGGTTGAATCTTCTTCCTGAATAAGCTTGTCTTATGCCTAGAAATCTTTCTGAGTCTTTCCCCTCGTTATGGAATCAAACCTCAGTCTTGAGAGTCTTTTTGTGTTGTTTTGGCTTCATTAACTAATAGATGTATTAGAAATTGGTTGAATGCGGATACCTTATGAATTTTATACTGGGACTCAAACCTTTCTCTACAAATTGTGAAAATCAGCTAACCTACCTCTCTTAAACCAATCTATTTCTGTTTAAGGATCCAGAAATTTCCTTTTAGTGCTTGTGATTGGATTCTGACCCAACCTCTGACTATGTAATAGTGCAACTAAGATTCCCTCTCTTAAATGAGAGACAAAGAAAAGAGCCTTCTTCCCAATATTGCCTTACAGACGCAAACTGTAAGATTACTTGGATAATCGACAACCCTAGAATCCTAAAAGCTAAGCCCATTGTTTTTAAACATAATCCTTTTTGTTGTTCATTGTCTGTGCTACTGACCCACATTTATGTCTACTAGCTATATTCGTTCTAACTTTTGCCTTTCAGCTTGCCAGCAGATGTAATACCAGTTGTACGTACCCTATGCCTTGCAAACTTTAGAATTTGCGGTGCGTTACTGAACCGTTATTTACCTTTTCCAAGGTTGCAGCTGGAGCTACTCCTAGCCCTGCCTTGAAAGTGTTGCCAGAGGAGGAGAAGCCGGAGTCTCCCACAGGCTTCTCTCTCACAAGAATTTCCCCTCCATGTAATCAGAGGACGCTTTGACTATACAATCTTGTCTAAATTTTTCTCACTCTCAAAGTAATAAACCGCCCTGAGCCATTTTGGAAGGGCGGTATATAAATCAAATAAATAAATAAGTAGGTAACAGGTGGTTACCAGGACTTGGGTTTAATCTGATCAGATTAAAGGCCCCAGAAGAGGAAGCAGAACACGGGGAAGTGGAAACAGAGGACGACCAGGATAGCCAAAATCCTGCAACGAGGGAGGATACCCCAGAACGCTGAAGATAAGAAACCCTGAACTAGCCAGAAACTCTATACTAAACTAAACTGGGCGGATTGGGTCTTGAGTTACTGCAATATGCACCCTGTCACAGGACCTTTTACCATGTATGCCTGTTTAATGTATTGTCTGATTTACTCAACTTTCCTACCTAATTACGCTCAAGATGGGTGGGAAGGCAATAGCCTCATTCGAATGTACCAGTCTGCCTTAGAAACCTTTGGAAGTCATGCCACAGCCAAGTCCTGCTGGATTTGTTCTGTTCCCTCACTTCATAGTCAACCAAATCTCCCTATGACCCCAGTATCCATTACTCTGGAAGACTGGGAATCCACTCCTACAGTCACTACACCCAGCCAATACAATTCTGAGGCACTCAACAACACACAGTACCAATTGTCAAAAGAGATATGGGGAACAGAAATTCGTTTTAGTTTTGCAAATGGGCCACTACAATTGGGCATCTGGCCCAGATGCAGCCACACACTTGTATTCCAGCCACCCTAACCACAAAGGAACATGAGGAAGCACCCTGACCCACTACCAACTCCCTTACGAACTGAGATAGGCAGTAAAAGCCTAATCAAAACCACCATCCGTGCCTTCTTAACAAGACACGAGATTCTTTCTGTAAAAGTCCCTGGTCTGTACTGGCTGTGTAGTAGTAGCAGTACTGTGTAGCAGCCGCAGGCATTTGCACCCTAGGATGGATTTGGCCAGGGGGAATATACACAGCCCCCATTCACACCATCAGGTATTCCAAACACCGAGATTTTCTCTCCACTGACCCTGCCTTGTCTCTTAATACAGAGATACCAGGAACTAGGAGCTTTACACCTACATATGGGTTAGCAAAAACTTGTAATGACATCTATGCTTTGCACCAATTTATTAAGAAACTGTCTATATCTCTGGAATCACTTGTAAATGGAACTGTCACACCAAGTCCAGCTGCACGAGCTTGGACCTCCTTAGTGTTCCAAAGGACCACCATGTCCATTTCAAGATGCTGCTTCTCACAGTTGGAGCTCTAAATGGACCCTGGGTGTCTTAAAGGCCCACCTGATTCCATCTGATTCTGCCTGCTATTAAGATCTGCTGGGGTGGCCCTGGGGAAGGGGTCTTTACAGTAGTCCTGATCTGAATAGCTCCTTCTTATTTACTTATTTATTATTTATTTATCAAATTTTATTTGTTTGTTTGTTGAATTTTTAACCGTCCTACCCAATTTGGCTCAGGGCGGTGATCTTCCAGTGATCTTCTTGGATCTTCCAATGGTAGCTTCTCTCCCAGGCCACATGGAAGCTGTTGAGCCTATGACTGGGCCTCATCAGCATCTATTTACTGTAAAACTAACAAACCACCCCAGACATTCAGGGCTAAACTATATGTTTAATGTAGCATGTAGTTTCGCCTTCAGCCCACTTTTATTAGGAGAGGAGAGCTGTTCTTCTGGTAGCAAGCGTGACTTGTCCCCTTAGCTAAGCACGGTCTACCCTGGTTGCATATGAATGGGAGACTTGATGTGTGAGCACTGTAAGATATTCCCCTCAGGGGATGGAGCCGATCTGGGAAGAGCAGAAGGTTTCAGGTTCCCTCCCTGGCGTCTCCAAGATAAGACTGAGAGAGACACCTGCTGGCAACCTTGGAGAAGCTGCTGCCTGTCTGTGTAGACAACACTGAGCTAGATGGCCAATGGTCTGACACAGTATATGGCAGCTTCCTATGTTCCTATGTTCATCTGGGCTCCCTGTTCCTTACTTTCTTTCCCTCTTGACTCTTTCTGCAACTTCCCAGGCTCAGCCTCCCTCCCTGTCTGCATGGCAATGAGTCCTCTCTCATCCCTTTTTGAGCATTTTCCAACCAGCCAAACAGACTATTCACTTTCCTCCCAGAAGCCAAACTTGGGGGATGGGGCTGTGGCTGAGTGGCAGAGCATCTGCTTTGCATTGCTGGAGGTCCCAGGTTCAATCTCTGGCAGCATCTCCAGGTAGGGGTGGGAAAGTCTTCTTCCCAAAACCTTGGAGAGCTGCTGCCAGTCAGCAGAGACAATACTGATCTAGATGGACCAATGGTCTGACTCCCTATAAGGCAGCTTCCAATGTTCCTTGTTGATAGAACTGCCTTGGGGGAGATTGGTCGGCACCCCCAGTTCTGGCAAATGTGGGGAATTTAGCTTCAAAAGGAAGACAATTCCCACCAGTTTTAATTTGTGCAAGTGTCTAAACTCAAGAAAACCAGCTTGAGAGATAGTTTTTAATTAAATCAAAAGAGTTTATTGTAAGAAAAAGAAGTAAAAGCAATAATACTAAGTTACTAGGTGGCCCTAACATAAAGGCAATACAAAAATGTTTAAAAATAGACTATTGTAAGGCACATTTAGCTTAAAGTTCCAGACTGGCAATTGAATAAAATTGGTTTTTTGTTCTTTTCTTTTTACAAGTGTCTCAGAGTTGGTTTTTAACTCAGGAAAAAGAGGGTGGGGTGGAAGGGGGATTTCTCTGGTACAAAAGGATCCTCAAGCACTCAGCAGCTATTGGTTTTCTCATCACGTGTAAGCCTACACATGGAAGGTTTTTGTATTTATCCAATAGCAAAATTAAGAGAGTTTCCCTTGAGATTCCACCCCGAGTCCAGGGAGGTTCAAGCTCTGTCGATAAGAGGGATGGTGGTGGCAGCATTTTAATTCTACCGGAAATATAGATTAGTTTAGGAGAAGCCTAGCCAGGCAGCTCGCCAGGGATGATTCAGCATTTCCACCCCTCTCACATGATCCGCTCTGATACGAAGGCTGTAATTTGCTACAGTATGCAAGGCTGATTGAGATGAAAATCAGAGTCTGTAGGTGCATTAAAGAATATCCTGTGCTGGGAAGGGCTTCCCAATAACTCTATCAAAAGTTTGGATAGGCACACTTTCAAAGTTACATCACTGATTCATCCCTTTTGTGATGGAGGCTGCTGCTGCTACCATCTTAAGTGGCACAGTGGGGAAATGCTTGACTAACAAGCAGAAGGTTGCCAGTTCAAATCCCCGCTGGTACTCTATCGGGCAGCAGTGATATAGGAAGATGCTGAATGGCATCACCTCATTCTGCACAGGAGGAGGCAATGGTAAAACCCTCCTGTATTCTACCAAAGAAAACCACAGGGCTCTGTGGGCACCAGGAGTCGAAATCACCTTGACGGCACACTTTACCTGCTGCTGCTGCACTTGTCTTATCTGCTTTCCCTTCCTAGCCTAATTGCTTCATTAGCAACAGCTGTTATCTCTCCTTCAAAAGGATGAGGGGAGTTTTAGAGTTAATCCTAAGTCCAAAATGACCTCTGATGACAGACAACTCTCAATAGCTGGTTCTGGAGTCTGCTTAGCTGGGTCCCCACATAGAGATAGGAGGTGTGAAGCTACACCACTTTATAATTTGTGTTGCTGGCAGCCAAATCTAGGGGCAACCAGTCCACTGCCAACTAAGTGACTTGTGCCCATGTATAATATAAACTGGGAGCTCATATTGTGGTGCAGCTCCTGAGCATAGCAAAAGTGCAATCTCCAAGCTGGGAGATGCAGCTATAAACAGGGAGGCTTCTGGGAGCCAGGTAGAATACACTCAGCTAATAACATCCTCTAATAGCACTTATTATATATCATGTGAAAGCATTCAAAATGAAAGCCCGTTACAGCTTTAGGAATTATTTGAGGACTACATATTTGGTGAAGTTAAAGCTTATTTACTCTGGACTCTTGATACAGTATTTCTTTAACTAGTCAATGAACATATCTCTTAATATAAATAACACTTCTTCATGATGTATTTGAGATGTATTCTTTTTTATTTAATTCCTTATTATAACCCATCTGATACAAGCACTGAAAAAATCTTACCTAACATCAAACTGTCCTCTTCAAAACCCTGAACCTTTTCCACCGTGAAGCGCCGACTGATTCTGCAGCCTGTCAATCACTCAGGGTTTTGTTTGTCCGAGTTTCAAATTAGCCATTCCAACAACACCCACGAGGTATTTGAGGAACGACTTCGAGTCTCTTCTTTGCCTCTGTGGGTCTGGAACGGTTGGAGATCTTCCAGGTGGCTGGCTGCTTGGCTATATTGCATACATGATTTGCAGAGGCTTATGGCTAATGCTTATGAACAGATCTGAATTGGTGGAGAAGGAGTGGAGTAGGGAATAGAGAGGAAGGAAACTAGGAAGATGGGAGCCCCCACCCCACAATTCATACAGTGATATTGATTCCTTCTCTTTCCTTTGCAGCAAGCAGCCGAGGAAATGACAGCTCCAGCGGAGGTCATTGTGGGTCTGTGAGAGGGTGGGAATGCACAGGGGTGTGGCTATAATTGAACAGATGGGTTCAAAGAACCTGCCCCTCCCCCAGCTCCACCCCTCCCTATTTTCTTCATTATCTCCCTCACTCCAAGGGGCCACTGGGGAGGAGGGTGAACACAGGCACTCTCTCCCCTAGCTACGCCCCTGGGAATGTATCTTGAAGACAGGGCCTCTTGCCACAGATGCTGTGGGGAATGTGCCCCAATTTCTGTGGGCTTCTGCTTTCCTGTGGGCCACATCTCAAAGCTATCCCAGAAATGATACAAACTGGGGCAGACATTGGATGAGAACTGTGTGCCATTCTGTCTGCCCACCTAGACCGAACTTAGAGAAAACTCTTCCATTCCTTTGAAAGGTGGGCTCTTCTCAGGAGGCAAACGATAGCCATGTTTGATCTTCAGGAAGAGATTTATCCTCTGGGTCAATATTATACATATATCTGAGTTCATAACCATGGGGATACTGGCAATGGTAGATTTTAGGAACAACTGCATAATCAAATAAAATATTTAAAAATCCCTTTCTGCTGATTGAGGTGGACCCCAGGCTGATGGGAAGGGCAAGGCAGGCATGACATTTAGAAACACTGGACATAAAGGCCTTGAACAGCCCTCCAAATAACCACAATACATCTGGAAGAACCAAACGCCTGCCTTTGTGGGCCTGAACACATTGCAAATCTCCCACTTAGCTAGATTACATGATGGATTTACACTGGTTTGTGCCTAACCCTTATAATCAGATCTGTGGGGGCAGTTGTGGGGGAAGGAGCTGGGGAGCCTGCAATGCGCATAACATTAGCACCATCTCTTTTCTCCATTTTGCAGGGAGCAGCCAGCTGTCTGGGAACAACCAGGAGAGGTAAGTGGGGGTCTGTGAGAGAGGGCGGACTTCCATCTTGAAGACTGGAGGAGTGCTGATCTTGTGGTAGCAAGTATGAATTGTCACCTTTGCTAAGCAGGGCCCATCCTGGTTTGCATTTGAATGGGAGACTACATGTATGAGCACTGTAAGATACCTCCCTTAGGGGATGAGGCTGCTCTGGGAAGAGTATCTGAATGTTTGCATGCAGAAGGATCCAAATTCCCTCCCTAGCATTTTCAAGATAGGGCTGAGACTGACTCCTGCCCAGTGGTGCTGACAATCCCAGACTCTATCTATCTATCTATTCATTCATTCATTCATTCAATTTCTATACCACCCTTCCAAAAATGGTGCAAGACAGTTTACACAGAGAAATAACAAATAAATAAGATGGCTCCCTGTCCCCAAAGGGCTCACAAGCTCAAAAGAAATATTAGATAGACACCAGCAACAGTCACTGGAGGGGTGCTATGCTGGGGGTGGATAGGGCCAGTTATCCCCCCCCTGCTCAATAAAGAGAATCACCACATTAAAAGGTGCCTCTTTGCCAAGTGAGCAGGGGTTAACTACTTTGGGTCCGTAGTCCATCCATTTCTGATGTTTCGACGCCCGCCCTGAGGAATCGGAGCAGGAATTGCCTGCAAAGCAGAAGGGAGGATGGGGCAGGGCTGGACGAAGCTGTGGCGAGGGGGAGGCAGTGGGAGTGAGAGTGGAGGAAACTGCCCGCCACAGTGGGGTGTCAACTTGTTCTCAGAATCCTCTCATTTCTGTGCTGGATCTGCAGGCAGCATTACATTTTACCTTAGGAAGAGCTTCTTTTTTCTTTCTCTTTTCTTTCCCCTCTTGGTGGGGAGAGGAGGTTTGCCTGCCTACTTTCACTGACTAGCCTCATCTGCCTCCCACCAGGGGCAGATACACCTTTTGCCATCTATAGACAAAAAGGCTTTTGCTGCCCTTTTAAAAAAGAAGTGGCTGTTGTGCAGCGGCAGCAGTACTGTGGGGAGTGCGGGGCGAGAGGAAAGTGCATTCACATTAGAGGAGGCAGGAAGGAGGAAGGAGCTGAGCGCGCTGCCGCCACCCACACAATCAGCGACGAGCTTGTAGAGGTTAAAAAGGGGGCACTCTCCCCTCCTCTTCCCCCCTCCCTGCAGCCAGCTGCCGCAACTGTGCCCCATCCCGCTGCTGGCATTGGCGCTCTTTTAGAGACAGAGAGGTGGGGGAATATTTGAGGAGCGGCTCCTCAAATTTTGCCGCCTGAGGCAGATGCCTCCTCTGCCTCTGCACTAATCCGCCACTGCCTCCCACTCTTGTTTGGCACTGGCACCAGAGCATAAGAGAGGGAGCTGTAAGGAGGGGATTGGAAGAGAGCAGGGCGGGTGAGTGGGCTGCTGTCGTCCACGTTACGGAGAGAGAGAAAGGAGGAGGAAAGGGGGAGAAAAGGAGATATTTTTTCCTCCTCTTGCACGGAGATCACCTTTCTTTCACCTTGCAAAGTCCTGCAACCTCCAGTTTCCTCTTTGGTGCCTCCTCCTTTTGCAAGTTGCTGCAAAACTAAAGATCCCCCAAAAGGACTTCATTCTTAAGAAGAACCAAATGCTCCTCCTTGCTTGGTTTTAATTTAATATTTTGTTTAATTTATTGTTTACACACACACACACACACACAAACACACGATTCGGGGTGGATACTATGCCGCTGGAAGGAGAGAAGAGGAGTTGGTGTGTCACCCATGCTGTTTTCCTTCCTTATTTAAATCGATGTTGCTCTCACATCGAACTTTCCCTGACAGCAGGCTTTAATTAGTGGCATCCCATCTGCCAACTACCCCCCAACCCACAAGCCAGTGGGGCACTCAGTTTGAAGAGTTTAGAATCTTTGGTGTGTTATGAATCCTTATTGGGATGCATTATAAAAAAATCATTACACACCAAAGAGTCTACTCTAAACACCTCAAAAATTCCTCAAACAAATAACAACAACAACAACAAAACAGAGTAACCAACTGGCTTGCAGTTTGGGGGGTAGTTGGCACCTAATGTGCCCTACCCTCAAAACTGCTTTGGGCCATCTTCACACAACCCACAGGGAGTAATGGGGCCACCTCAAATCCCCATTATAACCTATGGCAGAAAAATTAAAACCACTCCAAATACAAAAATTCCTTAAAAATCACCCCTTTGCCCGATTTCTTGGGGTTTGGGTGGTAATTGCCACCCATTGGGCACTATCACCCTACCTTCTCTGGTACCCCCTGGCCCTTTAAATTATTCCTAAATAGATTCGAGATCAAATCTGAATCAAATTTGGGCTGATTCAAGGTTGACTCAAACCTGGCTGATTCAATTCAACCTCAAATTTGTTTGTTTGTTTGATTGATTTATATACTGCCCTTCCAAAAATGGCTCAGGGCAGTCACAAAAAACGATTTGTGCACCTCCCTAGTCCCTAGGCAGATAATCCTCCACTTCTGTTCGCTCTTATGAGATCTCAGGATTTTTCCTGGTACTGAGAATAGTTTGAAGAAATGCCTTTATTCAGACTCTCTCAGCCAGGCTATAGAGGTCTGGTTTTCTTCTCTGGGTCTCCTGAAAAACTTGCCTCAGATTAGCCTCATAACACAAACCAGTTACAACTGCAACAAAAATATGAACTAGATTTCTATATACTACAGCTCTCTATACCCTTCTCCACATTGACTGGGTGAGGAGGAAAGAGAAGAAGACGGTGAGACTTCTCTGCAGCCCCCAAGCAAAGGAGACACTTTGCAATAGATTGTCAGCCGCTTTTGATGCTTTTAAGGGGAAAGCTCAGGAAGATTACCTGATCTGTTCTGATCCTCCCATATCTTGCTCCAAATAAGGCTATTATGGAAGTACAAAAAGTGTATCAGATAGAATAGGAATGTTTCAG
Organism: Hemicordylus capensis; assembly: GCF_027244095.1. NCBI lineage: Eukaryota > Metazoa > Chordata > Lepidosauria > Squamata > Cordylidae > Hemicordylus > Hemicordylus capensis. Next base: position 232,651,923 of record NC_069658.1, on the reverse strand, counting down.
CAACAATCCTGTGAGGTAGGTTAGGATGAGAAAAAGTGACTTCTTTTCATCCTACCTCATTTTCTCATCCTATCTCAGATTGTGCAAACTATCGCACAATATCCTTAATTTCACCTGCTAGCAAAATAATGCTCAAGATCATCCAGTGCAGATTAGAGCCCTATGTAGAAAGGGAAATGCCGGATGTTCAAGCTGGTTTCAGAAAAGGCCGAGGAACAAGAGACATCATTGCTGATGTACGTTAGATAATTGAGAAAGCCAAAGAAAACCAGAAAGAAGTCAATATGTGCTTTCTTGACTATAGAAAGGCCTTCGATTGGGTTAAACATGTCAAGTTGTGACATATCCTTAGGAAAATGGGTGCCCCAGAACATCTAATTGTTCTCATGAGAAATCTATACACAGGGTAGGAAGCCAATGTCCAGACAGAACATGGTGAAACGGACTGGTTCCACATCGACAAAGAAGTAAGACAAGGCTGTATACTTTTTCCCTCTTTGTTCAATTTATATGCTGAACGTATACTGAGAGAAGCTGGATTGGAAGAGGATGAGGATGGTTTTAAAGCTGAAGGAAGAAACATCAATAACCTGTGCTACGCTGATGACACCACTCCGATAGCTGAGAATGTGGATGATCTGCAAGCTCTCGTAATGAAAGTCAGAGCACAGTGAAAAAATGAGACTACAATTAAATGTAAAGAAGACTAAACTAATGACAATGGGTACAGCAACCAGCCTCAGAATTGACACTGAAGTGATGGATAGCTTCTGCCTCTTAGGATCGACCATCAAAGCATCCTGCAGTCAAGAAATACGCCACAGACTAGCACTTGGTAGGGTTGCAATAAAGGCCTTGGAAAGGATATTTAGATGCCATGACGTGTCCACACCTACAACGATTAGAATCATTCAGACAATGGTTTTCCCCGTGACACTCTATGGATGCGAAAGCTGGACTTTGAAGAAGCAAGATAGAAAAGTATTGATGCTTTTGAACTTTGGTGCTGGAGAAGACTTTTGAGGATATCATGGACAGCCAGGAAAACAAACCAATGGATCATAGAGCAAATCAATCCAGAATTTTCACAAGAGGCACAAATGACCAGGCTCAAACTATCATACTTTGGACACATTATATGAAAACCCAGCTCCCTTGAGAAGTCTATGATGCTAGGACAAGTTGAAGGAAAGAGAAGAAGAGGACAACCAGCAGCAAGGTGAATGGACTCGATTACGACAGCAATGAATGCACCACTGCGAGACCTTAAAGGCCAAGTTGAAGACAGATCATCCTGGAGATAATCAATATGTAGAATTATGCTAGCTTTGTATTAGTAGTAATATATAATGTACTTGGCTAACTTGCAAGTTATAAAGATGCAGGAATATATTAAACAATAAGCAATGTATTAATGTTTAACATAGAAATAACTAGCTGAACTGCAAGCTATTAATCTAAAGATAAGAAGCAATGTATCAATTGTACTAGCTCACTTTTGTAACCCAGTCTCAGCCCTATGTACATTTTTGAGACTCAAAACTATACATTTGCTAGAATCCTGTTCTAGGGGCACAGTCATTCAGCCTATCCTGAAATCTGACCCCATACAGGTACTTTGGGTGCACCTGATCCTTTGGAGGAATGTTCATATAGGGGTGAAGGTGTGTGTCTGTGTGGAGGTGAGGGCATCAAAAGTGGTGGTATGACAGTTTTTATTATTATTTAACAATTTTAGTTACTGTGTTTTCAACTTTTTTAATTGCTTTGAATTGCTGTCTGTTTTTAAAATCTCTGAATTTATATAAGCCGCCTGGATAGGTTTCATATCCGTTGGTTTTTAAATCAAATCCTAAAACAAACAAATAAATAAATAATAACCGCTCCTTTTCCACCAGAAAGCAGCAGAGGAGCAAACGACTCTGAAAACTCACAGTTTCTTCTATCTTTGAGGCGCCTTTCTAGGAAATCTGGAAGCTCTGCTCTCCCTTTAACCCTTGGAACAGGGCTGAGCAAACCTCTCCCTCCAGCGGCTGGTGAACTACAACCCCCATCATTCCCAGAGCCGCCTCTCTAGGAAACTCGAAGCTCTGCTCTCTCTGCCCAGCAAGCCAAGGCAAGAGGGCAGGCAATCGCTCCTCTTCAGAGGAAGGAAGTAGCCCAAGAGAGGCATTTGCTTAGGGAGATTCTTGTTTAAAAAAAAAAAGGGGGGGGGACGACACCCAGGGGAGAGAGGCATATCTCGGGGCTCCCCACTCCCACCTTCCTGCCTTGCACTTCCTTCCCTGGGAGCCAGGCCCCTTCCACGTGCACTTTGCAGACCTCGGAAGCTTGGAGGGAGCCGCTGACGCTGCAGGTGAGAGATGCAGGCGGAGGGGCCGGTGGGGAGCGGGATCCTCCTCCACCTGCTTCTGGGCTAGCCTGGGGAGGGGGGTGGCCTGCCGACTCCTGGGACACTGGCGGCCTCCCTCTGCCTGGCTGCAGGATGCACGCCCGCAAGCCCCCTTCCGCAGCTCCCGCTGACCCCCGCCTGGCTGGGGGCACCACCACGGCTGTCATTCCCGGCAATGGAAGGCGGATGGGCTTGGGAGGGCTGAGGATCAGGGCCCTCTTCCTCCGCTGCTGCCATACACAGGGCCCCATTATAGTTCTTCCACCCCTGAAAACCGAGCTCCCTCCCTCCCTCCCTCCCTTCCTCCTACCCGCTGCCAACTGCACTCCCCCCTCGCCAAAGAGACAAATGATGAAGCCGCTCAGCTGAAGCGGCGTGGAAGCCTTTTCTCTTGTGGGGGCGGGAGGGGTTCTTGCAGAGGCCAGGACTGGGGGGGCCCAGGGCCGGACTGGGGGCACTGAGAGGGCGCCAGAATGTATAAGGGGAGGGCAGCAGGTTTTGAGCAGAATAGGTAATTAAGGGTGAGAGTTGGGGCGCAGGGGCACCGCGTGGGTAGGGCGCACCGGGAATATGCCCTGTTGACCTATGGGCCAGTCCGAGCCTGGGGGGCCCTCTTCCCTGGGGACTCCAGAGTGGCTGGATCTGTCTTCCAGCTCCCCTGCTCTTCTCCCCCGTTCCTTACCCCCTTTCCCCTGGGGATCTGGCTAGGTCAGGGCTCGGTCCCCACCCCGGCTCTTCTCGTTCTGATAATTGCAATCTTTTAATCCCTTTGAAGGAATTCAAAATTATCTTCATTTTTGAAGCCATTAAGCACCTGGACCTCCTTCTGTCTCTTGGCTTGGTTTGTTGTTCTGCTTGTTTGTCAGCCCTGTTAAGTCAGATGGGGTCTCTTTCTTTCTTTTCAAACTTCCCTTCTGTTTTCAATCAGTTCTTGCAGGAGTCTTGCTATCGCATGAATGGCGCGGGGTGGGGTGGGGAGTCACTGTGCACTAATATCACACCCCAGGACCTTTCTTGGCTGGAGTAACAACTTTGCTGCCACACTTAAAAAACAAACAAACAAAAAACAGAGTTGGGGGCTGGGTAAGAGTTCTCTTTTCAGGGGATTACTGAGCCGCCCCGCAGCCACCCTCTGGCCCCTACATTGAGCTCAGTCACATTCCTCTCCCTTTGTACACAAACGAAAAGGGAAGGGAGGAACCTCTATGCCAGCCAGTTACTAAAAAAGAGGATTTCATTAAAAGATTCGTCATAGGAAAGAGAAGAGGAAGTGTTTGTCTCTAGATTGATGAATGTGACCAATCAAACATTCAACTGTGTGAACTTCTGAACTATACAAAACTCTTCAAACTCTTTTACCAGCTGTTCTGGCTGTTAATGATCCCTGCCCCCACCTACTCTCCTTTAGGGTAGGATCCTTTCTACCCCTCCCACTGGGCATTCTGGGCTGGGTAGAGTAGAGTAGGCCGCCCACCATCCAATGGAAATCAAGAAAGGAATATTTATTTATTTATTACATTTATATCCCACTTTTCCTCCAAAAAGCTCAGTGCTGTGTACATGGAAATCAATAATGGATTATCACAGGACAGGTGCACTTGGTGACCCCTAGGCTCCAAGGCTTGTTGACGTGGTACTAGGGAACTTCCTTCCCCTCCCCCATACAGCATTCCAAACCACTCTTAGAAAGTAGTTTTTTAAACGACTTGATTGCTGAGAGAATATAAGAGTTGGTAATAGGAAAAACAAACACATTTGTAGGATTCACTGGCACACTAGAAACAAAAGAAGAACCACCCAAGGCAATGTCTGTTGAAGAACCTTTCCTACCCCTGTTTCTTCTCAGATGGCTGTCCTTCCTTAAAGTATCTATCTATCTATCTATAATACACTAAGGTCCTAGGTGACAAGCCCCCCCCCCCCACCACCACACACCCACAGTGCTTTACCAATCAGAGGTAAAAGAAAAGAAGCACAATGGGGATTGGACAGTGGGGATTCCATATGCAGATAGGGAAGAGGAGTGGGTAGAGGGTAAGTGAATGAGTGGTAGGAAGGGGTTGGGTGGGCGGGAGGGTGGCTGACACCGAGCAATCAAGCAGGGGCTGTGGTGGGGGTGAAGAAGAGCAACAAAGTCCTAGCACACACATGCGGGTTCAGCTACTTCCTTATACTGCAGGTTTCTCAGTCCAGCCCACCTGCAGATTTCCAGGCCCTGTTACCCCCTAGCTACCAACTACAATCAACCTGTGACATAAAATGTATTTTGATTGTTGCTTTTCTCTGATTCACAGGATTATCTCCCCCCACCGCGCCCCATTTCTCAATTAGAAGCAAAGTTTTGCAGATAAATTAAGTGCTTATTGGAGAGAGAGAAATAACTTGACAAGAAAGACTCTTTGGCCATATTGGACTAACTGCTGTTCTAAGAAGATCTTCTGGCTGCATTGGAAGATAAATTGGAGATCAAAGAAAAAAATGGATTTGCAAAGTCCAGTAAGTAATGAATTAGGGGCGGGAGCAGAAAAAGAACCCCAAAGCATCCAGGCTGGGAGTGGCAAGGGATTTTGGGAAAGAACAGTGCAAAAGATCCTGGAAGGATACCCTACCAGCACCAATTTCAAATGCCAGAGTCTCAGGCAGTTCCCCTACCAGGAGGCTGAAGGACCCAGAGACCTTTGCAGCAGACTCCACACATGTTGCCATCAGTGGCTGAAGCCCGAAAAGCACACCAAAGCTCAGATGCTGGACCTGGTGATCCTGGAGCAGTTCCTGACTGTCCTACCCTTGGAGATGGAGAGCTGGGTCAGAGAGTGCGGAGCGGAGACCAGTTCCCAGGCGGTGGCCCTGGCAGAAGGTTTCCTCCTGAGCCAGGCAGAGGAGAAGAGACAGGAGGAGCAGCAGGTGAGAAGCAGGGCCGTTTTATCCCGGTAGTTTCTGGGTCCTGAGACTCCTTAGGATTCTGCCACCAATTGCCAAGTAGGGTCCTCCTGTAAGCAGAGCCAGAGTCTTTTTCTTCCTCTCTTTCCAAAGTTCAGTGCTTTACAGTCAGTCCAACTGCTGTACTAGCAATGGAACCGCAGAAAGAGCAAATACCACATGCAGGAGTGACACCAGCTTCTTCCCTCCTGCCTCTTCGCTATCTGGGAAGTTTTACAAGAGTTCTGGGATGTCCTCCTATAGTCCTTTTTACTGCCAGGGCTGGTTTTGTCTCCCAATCCACTAGTCCTCATGCACCTTCCCTAAGCAAGCCAGGCCTGCCAGAGGGGAGGGATGTGCTTGGAACCAAGAAGGGGGGCTGACGGTGTATGTGGGGTCTCACTTTTAGGGCGAGGGAGAGTACACTTACCCCTCACTCTGCTTTTCCCACACTAGCGCCCGGTGTCTTACACATCCTACGGGGCAGCAGCATACTTCCCTGCTGCCCCATTTACTCTTTGGCTAGAAGTGGCCGAAAGTAGCTGGTCCATGTGCGCTCTCCAGGCATGAGCGTGTTCAAACCAGTTTGGAGGCCCGTAAAAGGGCCTTGGAACAGGCTCATGCACTTATGAGTGGGTTGCAAGGCTTCCAGGGCAGACTGCCTGCCCAGCCCAGCTTCAGCCTCTGCTGCCAGGAGGAGAGGGCCTCCAGCCCCCCACCCAGCGGGATCCTCTCCCTCCCGGGAAGTCAAGCATCTCCGCCAAGTGCTTTCCCCAGATATGCCAGAATGACACCCATCTCATGTCTCTTTAATAATCGGAGAAAACACCCCTTTTTATTTCCCCTGGCCATTTAAAAATATCTGAGGATGTTGTTCTTCATCCAGCTCCCCTCACAGTGGGATTCTCTCCATCCCAAGAAGTCAAGCATCTCCGCCAAGTGTCTTGTGCTGCCCCCAGGAGGGTCTTCTCGGCTGTGAGGCTCCTGCTATGGGATGCTTTTCCCAGAGGTACCAGACTGACGCCCATCTCATGTCCCTTTGACACCAAAAAACCCCATATATTTTATTTTATTTTAGTTTCCCTGGCCGTTTAAAAACGTCATCTGAGGATGCTGTTCTTCATCCAGCTGCCTGATGGGCACTTTATCTTCTCTTGCTTTATGTTACGGCTGCTCAGCTTTGACCCTCCTGCTGGTGTTGGCCTACAACTCCCATAATCCCTGGCTATTGGCCACTGTGGCTGGGGATTATGGGAGTTATAGTCCAAAAACAGCTGGGGGAGAATCTAAGTTGAGCAGGCCTGCTTTAGGTCTTTATGATTCTTACTATTCTTGTTCTCTTTCTGTTTTAATACCTTTGTAATGTCTTCCCTGTGGGGATTTCTCCCAGAGTTGCGCGACGTGTCCATATAATACAAATCAATGCTCCATTCCCTTTCTTCATCCCTCTTCCCTTTTTCCTCTTCCAGGCACTGGGCATGTTAGCCAACATGGCCACTAGTCCCCTGCAGGCAGAGAAGGCTCCGTCAGATACCAGGCAGAGGCTGCTCCTCAAGGGGATTGTGCGGAAGGAGGAGGATGATGGAGGAACCACCTCTTTGGGTAAGGATGGTTGGGGAGTATTTCATCTCGGCATCCCTCTCTCCTGAAATCCCTGGATTGCTTTTACGTTCCCTTTAAGTCTCTGTGCAAGCGATGCTTTTCTCTAGGTTATCTTCTTTTTCCAGTAACTTTACATTGAGACTCCAAAAAACATTGGTGAGACAGATTGATTTTGCTCAGTCCCTGTAATGCAAAATGCCTAAAAGCATAAAAGACATTTCCTTTCTTTACCTCACAGGATGTGAAATGTCCCTGGACATGCTTTCTAGTCCTTCTTCTCTTGTTGGTGGAGAGGAAGGTGTTGCTGTGCGGTCACCGGATCAGGTAGGAGAAGCATCATGGGAGGAAGAGGAAGGCCTCACCTGTCTCTGGGTGGGAAAAACTCTCTCTCTTTCCCTTTTCTTTTTTGATCAAAGATGCTCCCTTGGAAGACAAAAGTTGCCCCTAAAGAAACCTTGAAAGCAACTTTGAAAGATCCTTAAGAGGAACATCCGGCCATCTCTTTTCTAACAATATCCAGGTACAGAAACTGCTTTCTTCATCTTTCAGGGACCCGTGTCCTTTGAGGAGGTGGCTGTGTGTTTCTCTGAGGAGGAATGGGCTCTGCTGGATCCCAGTCAAAGGGCTCTGCACAGGGAAGTCATGGAGAAGACTTCTGGGCATCTGGCCTGGCTGGGTAAGGCTCTCTCTTTCCCTTGGCGGATGGATGTGGAAGGCAGGAATTGCTACTATTGCCAGTCCGTATCAGTCTGTTGTGAGGATGTCATGGAGGATGTCAGCAGCTGGTCCATGTTCCTTGGAGATTCCCCTTAGTTAAAGAGAAGAATGAGTCCCAACCTGAGCCTGAAAGGGGTCATTCCTAGAGATGGCAGTAAAACACTCCCACCCTCCTCTTCCTAATGGGCAGAAGTGTCAGCTTACTTCAGCCCTTAATGGGAGGGAACTTGGAACCTTCTTCACGCAAGCATGCAGAGGCTCTTCCCAGAGCGGCCCCATCCCAGTGAGATAAGGGGGCAGGTTAAAATGATTGAAAAATTGTATTCCGCCTGAGGGAAATGCCTCTGCAATACCACATCCTTTGGATCATGTAGCTGGACTTAGTTCTAATCAACAGACGCTGCTTAGCACATGGTGGGATTTGCACCTCCACTACATATTTTCCTTGGTTTGAACTGCAATGCTGTTAATTGGGTTTGTTTCTTGGGTTGAGGCTTTGTTCCTCCCTCACCAAAATTCTCTTTTTATGCCTGCAGGTAATCAGAGGAAGAACAGAAAAAAGGGGGAAGCATCAAGGAGAAAAACTGAAGAGAAGGAGAAGAATTTGGCAGTTTCTGAAGGGACAGACTTCCATGCAATTTCAGCTGAAGATAAGACTAGTAACCACACTCTGAGTAGAAGCATCTTAACTAATAAATCACACCTAGGTGCAGCTCAGAGCATCCCTACAAGAGTGAAAGCATATCAATGCACGGTGTGTGGGAACTGCTTCAGGAATTGGTTGAACTTGTATAAACATCAAAAAACCCATATTGGAGAGAAACTATGCTTGAAGTGTGGAAAGAAATTCTGTTGTGACACTGCCCCTGCTGTCCACCAGTGTGTCTGCAGAGGGGATACATGCTCCAAATACAGAAAGAACTACAATATCAGAGATAAGCTTCCTTCCCATCAAAGTTGCCACGTAGGACAGAAACCCTATGCATGCTCAGAATGTGGAAAGAGCTTCAGTTGGAAGTCAAGCCTTTCTGCCCATCAAAGAATCCACACAGGGGAGAAACCTTATATGTGCTCAGAGTGTGGGAAGAGCTTCAGTCAGAAGGCCCATCTCTCTGCCCATGAAAGACTACACACAGGGGAGAAACCATATACATGCTCAGAATGTGGAAAGAGTTTCAATCTGAAGAGCAATCTTTCTGTCCATCAAAGGATCCACACAGGGGAGAACCCATATACATGCTCAGAGTGTGGAAAGAGCTTCAGTCGGAATTCCTACCTTTCTTCCCATCAAAGAATCCACACAGGGGAGAAACCGTATACATGCTCAGAATGTGGAAAGAGCTTCAGGCAGAAGGACTCCCTTTCTGTCCATCAAAGGATCCACACAGGTGAGAAACGATATACATGCTCAGAATGTGGAAAGAGCTTCAGCTACTACTCAAAGCTTGCTCACCATTATAACATCCACACAGGAGATAAACCCTATAGATGCTCTGAGTGTGGAAAGAGCTTCAGTCAGAAGAACTCCCTTTCTTTCCATCAAAGAATCCACACAGGGGAGAAACCTTTTATGTGCTCAAAGTGTGGGAAGAGCTTCAGTTGGAAGTCAAGCCTTTCCCACCATCAAAGAATCCACACAGGGGAGAAACCATATACATTCTCAAAGTGCGGAAAGCGCTTCAGTGAGGAGGTCAGTCTTTCTGTCCATAAAAGACTACACACAGAGAAGAAACGATATACATGCGCAGAGTGTGGAAAGAGCTTCAGTTGGAAGTCAAACCTTTCTGCTCATCAAAGAATCCACACAGGGGAGAAACCTTATATGTGCTCAGAGTGTGGGAAGAGCTTCAGTCAGAAGGCCCATCTCTCTGCCCATGAAAGACTACACACAGGGGAGAAACCATATACATGCTCAGAGTGTGGAAAGAGTTTCAATCTGAAGAGCAATCTTTCTGTCCATCAAAGGATCCACACAGGGGAGAAACCATATACATGCTCAGAATGTGGAAAGAGCTTCAGGCAGAAGGATGCACTTTTTGTCCATCGAAGGATCCACACAGGGGAGAAACCATATACATGCTCAGAATGTGGAAAGAGCTTCAGAAGGAAGGGTAAACTTTCTGTCCATCAAAGTATCCACGCAGGAGAGTGTAGCGAGTAGCCTGTCAGCACTGATGGAGTTAACAGGAAAAGAACCCATGACCTTTATTGACAGACTGGCAACCCTAGGGCCTGACCAATCAACCAGGCAGGCAGGACTAGAGGGTAAGGATGTGCATGAACCACTGTGGCTCTCCTTTTCTGGACTGCCAAACCAGCTCGGAGGTCCAGCGTTTGGACCAGTTTGGCAGCGGGGATAACCTTTTAAGGAGTTGGACATTATCCCCCTCCCCGTCATATTTTCCCCACAGGCACTGCCACCGAAACCACTGGGGCAGGACTACTAGGAGGTGTGCAGTCACCCTGTGCCAGCGGTTTTGGTGGCAGTGCCAGTGGGGGAAATCACTCCAATTCCCATAAAGAAGATTTATTAAAGAGTGATTTGGTGTCTGCAATTTAAACTACTAGAGTCTCTTATTTACCTTTTTGTCTTAAAAGTTAAAGATTAAACTACTTTGTGCAATCTGAGTCAGTTTCTCACATTGCAGGGAGGGGTGACTCAGCTGATAAAGCCTCCCTCGTGAGTTGCTGGCCAAGACCAGTCAGTAGGTTGATTCTATATAAAGAGAAACTCTGTACATGCTCATTGTATGGAAAGAGCTTCAGAGAGCGTTAGGCTGCAAAACAAATCCTAGGGTTAAGATGAAAGTGAGGTAAAAGTTTATCTGGAGGACTTGCATCTGGGTACAGAGATGGAGTTCCTTTCCGACTTTGAGCTGGGATGAATGGAACCATTTTCTCCAGAGCGAGCCCCAACCTTTTTGGAAGGAAGTTCCACCTGGTACAAGCATGGACTGGCTCTGTTTACCAAGTGGGCGGGGCCATCTCATCAGTGGGACACTGAATGCTGTTTGGCTGGAAATTTCCTGTATATGACTGATTGGCCAACGTCCCACACTGTAGGGTGATTGTTCCAGCCAAGATGTCTGTTTTTGTCTTCCTGGAAGATGCCCAATTTGTGGGAAGCTTGCAAGTTCAAGCATGCTGAGTTAAATCCTGAATCCATTGCTCTGTGATTAGTTTGCAGTCCCAGGAATTTGGGATTTCCACGCCCAGCTACTGTGACTCTGACATATGCATAGCATGTCTAGTCATGACTTCGTGGGGGCTAAGTCCATAACTGCTTTTGAACCTCTCGGTGCCATGAGAATAGTAGTGAGGCTCCCATCACAGCTTTTACCACTGGATGAGGCCATGTTAAGTAAAGCTTTCTTAACTGTGTGATTGGATTTCCCTACAAGGCCCAATGACAGTGGGTGTCGTCCTTTGTGGAACCTCTGCTTGATGCCTGTCCTTTGAAGGAGCTTCCTCTCAGAATCAAGGTATTTGGAGACTCTGAATCTGCTGCAGACTACACTGAAACATACTTTTGCAGTGACTGAAGCGATATCGGTTTTGATTGGTATTGCTTCAATCCATTTTGGAAACTGTTCCAGAATTACAAGACAGAACTGATTGCCTCTGGAGGTGGTAGAAAATGAGCCAATGTAATCCATTTGGATGTGGCTCATCACAGAGTCCACGTGTTGTTCTCTAATGGGGGCTTTGACTGCTTGGTGGTTGGGATTCACATGTGCACACCACAAACATCTTTCACAAAAGGCACTCTCATCATCATACATTTCTGGCCACCATCCTGTATGCTGAACTCTTTCAAGTGTGTGGGCTGTCTACTGCTGTGTCCCATGTCATGCACAAACTGGATGAGTTCATGTCTGACTTGGCCTGGAACTATCCAGTGACGGTCTCCAGTGGCCGCTCCTCCCACCAGATTCCATCCACCTTCTCTATTTTAAACATTCCTGTGGAATCTGAGTCTGTTGAAGTGAGACCTTCAATCTTGGAGTCGTCTTCTTGAAGGCTACTTAAATCTAGAGTAGGAACTTGTCATGCTCTGAGTTGCAAGGTAGAAACAGTAGGCGAGAGGGCATGCTCTCAAAGTGCTTGTGGACTTAGCAAAGGCGTCTGGTGGGCCACTGTGTGAAACAGGAAGCGGGACTAGATAGGCCTTGGGCCTGATCCAGCAGGGCTGTTCTTCTATTTCACTTTGACTGTGGGTAATGACAGGGGTGAAGCTCGGCATGCTTGCTAGGTGTTGTTGCCTCTGGCTAAAGAGTCTGCTTTATTATTCCAGCCTTCTTTTTCTGATGTGCTGCCACGTGGGTAAGCCAGGTAGGCGCTGTTCTCTTTTGGACTAACTCTGCTGTTTTCTGCCATTTATCTGAGTCTGAAACAGGGTGTCTGTCAGATGCCTCCATTTCAGACTCAGCCATATGGGAAGCCATGTTGTGGCTGCTTTTGCTGTCTAATCCCCATTTAGCTGGCCAATTTGGGACTTAGGGGTAGGCAGCGGACACATGTGTTCCTCTCCCTCTGTGATTAAACCATAAGGGGCTGGTAAGGCTTGATATTCTTTCTTGAATGCCATGCCTAAGGCTAGGGTCCATTGGACTATGCTGTGGTCTGAAACCTGGCCGTCTTGGATGTGTCCTGCAATGATGTATTTTAGGGTCTCAGTTGGAAGCCTACTTGGGAAGGAGCAGAAGCAGCTTGTGGAGGTGAGCAAGCTTTTCTAAACAGAACGCCATCTAGCATTTCCCCCCTTCACACTAATTAACATGAAGAGGGCAGATTTTGAGGGACTTGTTTCTCTTTAAGATATACTGTAAGTCTTAGTCTGTGTGTGTGTTATTCGCCAGGGCTAGCAAACTCCAGTGTTTTTGTTTGTCCCTGCCTGGAGGGGGTGGAATCAGCTAGGCCTGTGGGAGGCCCCACATTCCTTTGACATTTCTTTGACCCACACCCTGTGCCTCAGTTGAAAGCCTACTCTCTCAAGGAGCCTGGTGGAGAAGAGAACATAAGTACATATCCCTCCCTCGTTTCCCTCATATTCTTGGGAAAGGCTGTTTGGACAGTTAAATAGTTGACGATTACAGCTGAGACCTATCCTAATAAACTATCTAATAAACAGACAATAAGCTCCCTAAATACTGTAAATAGCCAACAAAAACAGTATGAAGATAGAAGGTCATCAGGGGAAGGGTGCACTTCCCAGTGTATTGCACAGAGTGCCACATGTATGACTATTTGCCCCATGGGCAGAAGTCATGGGTGTGTGCTCAGTGCAAGGAGCTCCTGGCTCTCAGGGAACAAATCTGTTCCCTTGAGACCAAGGTGGCGGATCTGGAGAAGCTCAAATTTCAAATTTTTATTAACTTTTAACAATAATAATAACCATAACATAATAAACACAATTACAAATTGACTTCCCGCGCACCTCTTTTCGTGATAACAACTATAAATTTTACCCTTATTATAATATTAATAAAAAGCACAAATTTAAACCTTCCACCACCATTAATCTACCCAACCTGCATTTCAAATTTCAAATCCTTCTGTAAGATCCATAGTAGGAAAATAATTCTTTAAATAAATCAAAAAGGGTTTCCAATCTTCCTTGAAACGTTCTAAGCTTTGATCTCTAATCAGTGTTGTAAGTTTTGCCATTTCTGCATATTCCAAAGTTTTTATCAGCCACTCTTCTTTTGAAGGCAGTTCATTAGTCTTCCATTTCTGTGCATATAATATTCTGGCCGCCATGGAAGCATACATAAAAAAAATTAAATTATTTGTAGAAATTGCTCGTGTTATTCCTAGCAGGAAGGATTCTGGCTTCTTGGGAAATGTCACTTTGAGTATCTTCTTCAATTCATTATATATCATGTCCCAATAGGCCTTAGCCCTCCTGCAGGTCCACCACATATGAAAAAAGGTACCTTCAGTATGCCCATACTTCCAACATTTGTTTGAAACATTTTTATACATTAATGCCAGTTTTTTGGGTGTCAAATACCATCTATACATCATTTTGTAATAATTTTCCTTCAACGCATAACAAGCAGTAAATTTTAAATCACTTTTCCATAACTTCTCCCAAGCTGCCATTTCTATATTATGTCCAACATCTTGAGCCCATTTTATCATAGTTGTTTTAACCAATTCCTCTCTTGTCTCCTCCAAAAGTAACAATTTATACATTTTGGAAATTAATTTTTCATCATCTTGACATAATTCCTTCTCAAAATTCGAAATCTGATCTTCAAATCCAACTTTAAGGTCTTTCTTATACATCTCATTTAACTGATAATACTGAAACCAATTTCTAACCACATTTTGTAATTCAGTTGAAGATTTTAACCTACAATCCTTTCCATTAAAGTACAACAGATCTCTATATATACCCCCAGACATCTGCATATTTACTTCTTTACGTGATAAAGCTTCAATCGGGGATATCCATAACGGAGTTTTTGGTTCCAACCAATTTTTATATTTTAACCATACCCTCATTAAACTCCTTCTTACATAGTGATTCAGAAAATCTTTATGTACTTTAGTTTTTTCATACCATAAATAAGCATGCCATCCAAACCTTCTATCAAATCCCTCCAGATCAAGGACTCTAGGGTTTCTCAATGTTATCCATTCCTTTAGCCATGTCAAACATACAGCATCAAAATACAACTTTAAATCTGGCAAGGTAAGACCACCCCTTTCCTTTGCATCTGTTAAATTATTAAAATTTATTCTTGGTCTTTTCCCCTGCCAAACAAATTTAGTTATATCCTTCTGCCATTGCCTAAAACAAGTCAAGTTATTAATTATAGTAATAGTCTGAAAGAGAAATAGCATTTTAGGCAAAACATTCATCTTCACCACTGAAATTCTTCCCATCAAAGATAAATTCATTTTAGACCGTCTTTGCAAATCATTTTTCATTGAATTCCATGTTTTAACATAATTATTAGAAAACAGCACAGAGTTATTGTTTGTTAACCAAACTCCCAAATATTTCACTTTCTTCTCCACTTTTAACTCACTTATTTCACCAAATCTGTCTTTAGTTTTCTGGTCTATATTTTTAGTCAAAACCTTAGTTTTAGTCTTATTTATATAAAATCCAGCCAACTGGCCAAATTGCTGTATCTTGTCCAAAAGTCTTTCGATCTTATCCATTGGATTCTCTAAAAATAACACAACATCATCTGCAAAGGCTCTCAATTTATATTCTTGTCTCCCAATTTTGGGACCGTGTATTTCATCATCTTCTCTAATACTTCTACAAAGCACTTCTAAAACCAATATAAAAAGCAGTGGAGAAAGTGGACAGCCTTGTCTAGTCCCTTTTTGTATTACACAATTGTCTGATAACTCTCCATTTACAATAATCTTGGCATATTGTTCCGAGTAAATAGCTTTAATTGCTCTAATGAAATGTTTACCAGCAGTTATTTCCTGTAATAATCCCCACATAAACTTCCACGAAATATTGTCGAAAACTTTCTCTGCATCCAAAAAAATCATCGCCATCTGTTTATCATTATGTTTTTCATAATACTCCAATACATTCAAAACTGTTCTAACATTGTCTCTCAATTGTCTCTTTGGCAAGAAGCCAGCTTGATCTTCATGAATAAAATCTCTTAATACCACTTTCATTCTTCTTGCCAAAACAGCAGCAAAAAGTTTATAATCATTATTTAAAAGTGATATTGGCCTATAATTTTTGACTAATGTTAAATCTTGATCTGGCTTTGGAATTATTGTAATGTTTGCATATTTCCACGAATCTGGCATAATCCCTTTTTGTAAAATATCATTCATAGTCCATTGAAGAGGTTGTAAAATTTGATCTTTAAGTAACTTATAATACAAAGCTGAGACTCCATCTGGCCCAGGGGCCTTGTTAGGTTTAGCTTGATTTATTGCTTCTGTTATTTCCATAACTGTTATTGGAGCATTCATAATTTCTATTTGTTGGTGAGAAAGTTTTGGAATATTTTTAGTTCTAAGAAACTGCTCGATTTTTTTATCTTCTACTGTTTTGCCTTTATATAATTCTGAATAATATTTTAAAAATTCCATCCTTATTTCCTTTCCATTATAAGAGAGCCCATTTTTAGTAAATATTTTAGATATAAAGTTTTTCTTCCTCTCAAGTCTAATTTTCCAAGCTAGTAACTTGCCTGGTTTATTTGCAAACTCAAATGATCTTTGTTTAATATACTTCAAATTCTGTTCAAGTTCATTTGCTATTAACATAGAGAGTTGTTGTAAGATCTTGATAGCTTGAGATCTTTAGATCTTCTTCTTATCTTTAGTCCATATCAATTCTCTTTCCTTTTTGGAAATCTGCATCAGTAGTGCCTCTTTTTTCAATCCTCTTTGTTTTTTGAAATATACATTTTACTGTATGAAAAAACCTCTCATAACCGCTTTGCTTGCATCCCAAACAATTTTGTTATCCAATCCTTGATTTAAATTCAGTTCAAAACAATCCTTTAACTTCTTTTTGGCTTTCTCAACCACATCTGGTTTTTTCAAAAGATATTCATTCAGTCTCCACCTAAATGAAGTCACTCCTTCCTTCTTCCATGCAAAGCAAATTGGATTATGATCTGAAAAAGTCCTAGGTAGGATATCCATTGTTTTCATATGAGATATAATAGTTTTAGATGTCCAGACCATATCTATCCTAGAGTGTGATTGATATCTTTCAGAAAAGTAGGTATATTCTTTTGCATTTGAATTTTTAATTCTCCATAAATCATAAAAATCCATATGTTCTACTAATTCAAAGAATGCTTTAGGAAGTTTACCTTGTAAGTTCTTATCCGATAAATCAGATTTTCTATCCAGAGATGTCGAAACAACTCCATTGAAATCTCCCAATACAATCAGATTAACATTCGATAAATCTGCCATCTTTTGGTCCAAATAGTTATAGAATTCAACTTTCTTTTCATTAGGGGCATAGATTCCAATTATCACCGTTTTAACTCCAGATATTAAAACTTCCAATGCTAGTACCCTACCTTCTTCATCTTTAAAAATCAATTTAGGTTCAAATTGCTGTTTGACATAAAATACTACTACTCTTTTTTTTTTCTTATCTGAAGAAACAAATTCTTGTCCCAGGGCTTTATTTACCAAACATTTTCGATCCTGTTTTCTAATATGAGTCTCTTGTAAACACACTATGTCCAAATTTTGTTTCTTAAGAAAGTGGAAAACCCCATTTCATTTAATTTTTGAATTCAAACCATTTACATTCCAAGATAAAAATCTATGAGTTCGTTTGTAATCCATATAGAGTGGTTTAAGTTATATATTTATGAAGCAGGATGTTCAGAAGAAAGGTCTTTTTTATATTTCCGCCAGAATTCTTGTGCTTTGAGGAGCTCAGTGAATCTATTCCTCTTGCTCTTATAAAAGAAGGAGATTCCCTCTGGTAATTCCCATCTAAAACGTATTCCATTAGCATTTAATGCATCAACCAAAAATTTGTAATCCTTACATTTTCTTAAGATTCTGGCTGGAATCTCTTTCAAGATTTTTATCTGATGAGTTTGAATTGTTAAAGTTGTAGTAAGGTGAGCCTGAATGATTCGCTCAACTATTGATTTGGTGGGAAAATGTACTATGCAGTCTTTAATTAATTTATTTCTTATTGCAAAATCCGAATTTAAACGAAAAACTGTCTCAATCTGGGCATCCATCTCATCAGCCGTAATTCCCAAAAGTGATGCACGTTCCTCTCCAAGTAGTTAGGGGTTTCTGGAATACCTCTGAACCTTAGCAATCTCTCTTAGAATAGAAGTTCTATTCCTTCTGTTTTTGTTATTTTCCCTCTGTTCATTATTAATGCAGCACACTTGTCTAGTCCAAACTCCATTGCTATATCGCTACTGAATATATGGACTATGTTTAGCAGTGATTCGATTTCTGACTGGGACTTTCCATACAACTTCAGATTGTCCATGTACAGCAGATGGTTGATTTTACTGGATGTTTTACATGTTTGGTATCAGAGGCCTGTTTTGTTTATTATTTGTGAAAGTGGGGTCATGGCGATTACAAACAACAGAGGGGATAGTGAGTCCCCTTGGAAAATGCCTCTTCTAATGCTAACCTGTCCAAGTGTCTCGCCATTGATTGTTAACTGTGTACTCCACATGCTCATTGCTTTTTAAAATAAATATCTGAATGTTTTTGCTGACACCAGTTGTTTCTAAACATTTTAGTATCCATGTGTGTGGCAAAGAATTGAAGTCTTTCTTGTAGTCAATCCATGCAACACTTAGATTTGTTTTTCTTCTCTTGCAATTTTCTAAAATCATTTTGTCAAACAACAGCTGGTCTTTTGTGCCTCTGGTGTTCAGACAATTTCCTTTCTGTTCAACTGGAAGCTGTTTGTTAGTTAATAAGTGTTGCATCACTTCATCTGCTATTATTCCAGTTAATAATTTGAACATGGTTCGCAGACAGGTTATCGGTCTATAATTACTTGGAACTGCACCTTTTGCTGGGTCTTTCATGATGAGATGAGTTTTCCCAGTTGTTAGCCATTGTTCAATATCACCTCCTTGTAAAATGTGATTGAACTGTTTTGATAGTTGTTTATGAAGGCTTGTTAGGTGTTTAAGCCAAAAGCCATGCAGTTCATCGTCGCCTGGAGCAGTCCAATTTTTAATTTTCTTTGCTCTTTCACTTATTAATTCTGGTGTTATTATTAGATCTTGCATTTGTTGGTTACATTTTTTGACCTCTTTCATCCAGCCTGCTTTTTTATTATAATCTATTGGATTGTCCCATAATTTCCCCCAGAATTGCACTGTTTCTTCTTTATTTGGTGTTTCTAAGTTTCTTGCAGTTTCTCCTTCTATGTTTTGGTAGAAGCGTCTCTGATTCGACTGGAATTGGAGATTCTGGCTGTGGTGTGTAATTCTGGCTTCATACTTGCTAATCTTCTTTGACACTGCTGTTATTTGCGGCTTTATTATTTCCAGGACTTCTCTAATTTTCCTTGAATCTAGGTGGTATTTTTGGATCAGATACTGTTTGTTGTTTTCATTCTTCAGCTTCTTGTCTTTCATATCTTTCAATTTTCTAGCATCTGATCTAAGCCTGGAGATTTTATTTTCTAATCTAGTCTTCCATTTAGGTGATGTACTGCTTTCTTTTTTTACAGGTCCACTGATCTTATATCCGAGCTCTTGTGTTGTTATTGTTGCTGCACTGTACATTAGTTGGTTTGTTTCTTGCAAATTATTGGTTGTTATTTCTGCAAGTGCAGCATTGACATCTTTTAATACCTGAGCAAGTTGTTTTTTGGCAACTGTTTTTAGAGCTGGAAGTCGAACCCTGGTGGTTGCTTGGTTCATGTGCTCAGTTATTTTTTGCTTTAGTTCTTGTTGCTTTTCTGTTAAACGGCATTTGGATTTTTGAAGTGAAGGCAAAGGGGTGGTTGCCTGGTTTTTATTTTGAAACAGTTCAGCAACAGTGGTATCCTCTATTTCCAACACCTCCTCCACCTGCGCCTGAGCAACTGCTTCAGTTGGTGGTAATTCTTCTTCCATATCTTGAGCCTGTGTTGCTCTTTGCAGTTCTTCCAGCTCAACTCCTGTGAATACTTTATTTCTTATTATGAATCTTCTCTGGTCTGCTAGCCTTTGTTCTGTTATTTCTGTATCTGGATGCTTCTCTTTCTAAATTTGGTACATTCTTTTTAAATAACCTCTTCTAGTTGGACTAGACTTGTAATAGCAGATCATTATTTCCTTGTTGACATTTTTGGTATATTTTTTTCAGTTAAGCGACATTTCTTCCAGTAGCTTTGCTGTCTCCAGCCCTGGTTGCTCAACTGAAGATCCTGAGTCCTGTAGCCCACTTGCCACCAGATGTCCAGGGACTTTAGCACCTGGTGCGGTCCTTGTTGACCCGGGCGATGACCGATCTGGATAGATTTATTAAAGTTACATCTCACCATATTGTTGATGGGAGAGGCACTCTTTGTCTGGCTCCTCTGGTGAGACCTGTCCAGTATGGTTGGACCTCTGGCATAGCTCTCACCTTCCTCAGAGCACGCAAGCCCCACAACCACACCAAGGTAGTGCCTCACTGGGGGTATTATCATTATCATTATTATTATTTTACATTTATATCCCGCTTTTTCTCCAAGGAGCCCAGAGTGGTGTACTACATACTTAAGTTTCTCATCACAACAACCCTGTGAAGTAGGTTAGGCTGAGAGAGAAGTGACTGGCCTAGAGTCACCCAGCAAGTATCATGGGTGAATGGAGATTTGAACTTGGGTCTCCTCGGTCCTAGTCCAGCTAACCACTACACCATGCTAGATTTAGGGACTACTCCGGGGGGGGGGGAGCGAAGAAATTGTTTTTCTCCTCCATTGCATCTGCTCAGTGCAGACCAATGGAGCTGTTTCGTGCAGCAAAGACATTGCTGCACACAGCCCCCCAGATAATGGGGGAGGAATTATCTACAGCCCATTGTGATCAGTTTGCTTGTCACTCTGCAGATAAAATCGCTCACATCTGTGCTGACCTGGAAGTTCCAGCAGACGTGCCTTTGGTTCCATCTGGTCATGTTGTGTTGGATTCTTTTCTGTTGGTGCAGCCTGAGGATGTGGACAAGATCCTGTGCAGTGTGCGGGCGACATTGTGCGCTCTTGGCCCTTGCCTTTCATGGCTAATAAAAGTTGCCAGGGAGGGTACAGGCAGATGGTTGGAGGTGATCATTAATGCTTCATTAAGGGAGGGCAGGATGCCACCGTGCCTCAAGGAGGCGGTGGTAAAACCATTATTTAAAAAGCCCTCCCTTGATCCCTCCAAACTGGACAACTATAGACTTGTATCTAACCTTCCTTTTTTGGGCAAGGTGATAGAGCGTGTGGTGGTGTCCCAGCTGCAGAGGGTCTTGGATGATACAGATTATCTGGACCCTTTTCAATCTGGCTTCTGCCCTGGATATGGGACTGAAACTGCCTTGGTCGCTCTAGTGGATGACCTTCACCGGGAACTAGACAGGGGGAGTGCGTGCCTGTTGGTTCTTTTGGATCTCTCGGCGGCATTCGATACCATTGACCATGGTATCCTTCTGGACCGCCTCTGGAGTATGGGAATTGGAGGTAATGTGCTGGAGTGGCTGTGTTCCTTTCTTGGGTGGGGTGGTGTCCAGAAGATGGTGCTGGGGGACTACTGCTCAGCCACATGGCCATTGGCCTGTGGGGTCCCGCAGGGTTCGGTTTTGTCCCCCATGCTCTTTAACATCTATATGAAGCCACTGGGAGAGGTCATCCGGGGACTTGGACTGAGTTGTCAGCAATATGCAGATGACACTCAGCTCTATCTCTCTTTGTCACCTGATCCTAGGGAGGCGGTGGATGTCCTGAATTGGGGATTGGAGGCCGTGATGTGTTGGGTGTGGGCTAATATACAGACTGAATCCGGACAAGACGGAGGTACTGTTGGTCAGTAGGAGAGCCAATCGGGATGAGGAGATTTTACCAGTTCTGGATGGGGTTGCACTTCCCTTGAAGGAGTAAGTACACAGCTTGGGGGTACTACTGGACCCAGCTCTGCTTTTGGAAGCTCAGGCGGAGGCGGTGGCTAGGGGTGCCTTTGCACGGCTTTGGCTAGTGTGCCAGCTACGTCCCTTTCTCGAGAAGGCAGATCTGGCCACAGTTACCCATGCCTTAGTCACATCATGGCTGGATTACTGTAACGTGCTCTACATAGGGCTGCCCTTGAAGAATATCTGGAAACTGCAGCTAGTGCAAAATGCGGCAGCTAGGGTTTTCTCTGGAACTGCCTGGTGGGAGCACATTACACTAATTCTGAAAGTGTTGCACTGGCTGCCAGTTTGTTTCTGGTTCCAATTCAAGGTGCTGGTTTTGAACTTTAAAGCCCTTAACAGTTTGGGCCCAGGATATCTGAGGGACGGCCTGCTCCCAAGGGTTGCTGCACGCTTGACGAGATCATCTGAGGGGGCTCTTGTCTGGGTGCCGACAATGAGAGAGGCTCGGTTGTCGTGCACATGGGACAGGGCCTTCTCTGTTGCTGGCCCCAGACTTTGGAATCCTCTCCCAGTGGTCATTCACTCCTTGGACTCCATCATAGTTTTTAGAAAGCTTGTTAAATCTTGGCTTTTTATCCAGGCCTTTACTTGATTGTATCTGTGTGTTATTATGTGTGTACAGTTTTTATCTTTGTATTTTATATATTTTAAATCAGATTTGTTATATTTTAAGCTTAATACTTTTAACTGTTATTTGTATTATATGTGTTTAACTTTTGTAAACCACCTTGGGATTGTTTTTAATGAAAGGCGGTATATAAATTTAACAATAAATAAAAATAAATAAAGGGTAAGTACTAATCTCTTCCTAATAATTACTGATCTCTCCCTCATAAATCTTGAGAAAGGCTGTTTGGACAGTTAAATAGCTCACCACTAATAAACTATCTCTAAATACTGTAAACTGCCAACAGAACCAGTATGAAGATAGAAAGTCAGCAGGGGAAGGGGCACTTCCCAGTGTATTGCAAATGTATGACTATTTGCCCCATGGGCAGAAGTCATGGGTGTGCTTGGTGCAAGGAGCTCCTGGCTTTCAGGGAACAAGTTCGTTCCCTTAACACCAAGGTGGCGGATCTGGAGAAGCTCAGAGAGGCATGCGGATGAGACCTCCAGGGACATGGAGGTCTATAGAAAGGACAGGGAGGGGCACCTTGTAGATAGAGTAGCACTGTATGTTAAAGAAGGGATAGAATCTGGCCTGTTATATATACCTGTTCCTGAACCAAGCTTTTCAGGGATGGAGACTAAAGAACTGGGTCAGAGGAAGTGACAAGAGAGGATGTTCTAAACTGGAAAAACGGAAAAATAGCAAATTGCCAGGGCCAGCTGGCATCCATCCAAGAGTCCTCAAAGAACTCAAATGTGAAATTGCCGACCTCCTTGTCAAAATATATAACTTATCCCTGCAATCAGGCTCTATTCCTGAGGACTGGAAAGTAACCAATCTAACACTGATTTTCAAACAGGGATCCAGGGGCGATTAGCTTAAGTTAACCAGGCCGGTTAGCTTAACGTCCGTTCCAGGCATTTTGATGGGAAGCATCCTCAAGGATAAAATTGTAAAGCACATAGACCAATAGGCCCTGCTGGGAGAGAACAAGCATGGCGTTCCTCACAAACCTTTTGAAGTTCTTTGAGAGGGTCTACAAGTGTGTGGATCAGGGTAATCGGAGACTCCTGAGGAAACTTAGCAGTCACGGGATAAGGGGACAAGTACATGTGTAGATTGCTAACTGGTTGAATGACAGGAAACAGAGGGTAGGTATAAATTGAGAGTTTTCACAAAGGAGGGAAGTAAGAAGTGGGGTCCCCCAGGGGTTTGTACTGGGACCGCTGCTCTTTAATTTATTCATCAATGATCTAGGAGCAGGGGTAAGCAGCAAGGTGGCCAAATCTGCAGATGATACCAAACTCTTTTGGGTAGTGAAATCCAAAACGGATTGTGAGCAGCTCCAAAAGGACCTCAGATCTCCAAACTGGGGGAGTGGGCGACAAAGTGACAAATACAGTTCAGTGTTGGCAAGTGTCAAGTGATGCACATTGGGACCAAAAAACCCAACTTCAAGTATACGCTGATGGGATCTGAACTGTCGGTGACAGAACAGGAGAGGATAAACATATAAACATACGGCGAGCTGGTCTTGTGGTGCCAGTTTATGTTGACAGTACTGTTTCTCCTGCCGCTTGCGCTTCGGTACAGAGCACCCTTTCTCTTTTTCCTCTCCCAGCCCACATATAGGATAGGGAATGACCCCTTTACTTGTAAAGGGGAATCCTTGCCAAATCCTTGCCAAACAGTTCTTTCTCAGTAGTGAAACTAATGTACAGCGGGCACGAACCCTTGACCCTGTCAGTTTTTCCTAACATGAGGACTTTGCAAGCATTTTATACATATAGTCTGTTTACAGTAATGAAGAGGTTTGGGAATGTTAATGCAATTTATAATTCATTTATAATTCAAGGGATTATTTACAAAAACAACCCCAGGAGATCTAGTGCTCGTTCTTCCACACCCAGATTATATATGAGGTAGCCCATAACTAGAAAAGAGAAGTCAGAACAGTTTGATCAAGGTCTATTGAAAAACCTAAACAGGGATTAACCCCTACAGCAGTGTCACAACGTATCTTCGAAGTGGGCTTCCATACTTGCCTGTGTTGCAACACTGCAGTCCCTACGCTGTGAGCAGGGTGCCGTTCACATTTTGGATGCCGCCTTTTGGATTTTATCGCTGCAATTTAGTGCTATAACGTTGCCTGTCAGTTGCAAAAAAGTAGCTGTATTTTCCCGTTGTAGGTTCTGGGGATCATTTTCAGTTTGATCCTGCCAAGCCGAAGCACTTTATCACAGTTGTAGCGGGTAATCTGGAAAGCGCCCAGGAGAGAGCAGCAAAAAGTTGATCTCCACACCATCCTGAAGGGATTTATTGGTGGGATATTTCTGGGAAGACAATCCTTACTTTTGTACACTTGGTCTAAAGCAGACGTTGCACTAAAAAAACACACACATATACACCTTAGCTGCCTCTCTAGGAATCTGGAAGCTCTGCTCTCCTTTTAACCCTTAGAGTGACTGCCCAGCAAGCGGAGAAGGAAATCGTTGTTATTATTATTATTATTATTATTTTTCTTACATTTATATCCCGCTCTTCCTCCAAGGAGCCCAGAGCGGTGTACTACATACTTGAGTTTCTTTTTCACAACAACCCTGTGAAGTAGATTAGGCTGAGAGAGAAGTGACTGGCCCAGAGTCACCCAGCAAGTCTCATGGTTGAATGGGGATTTGAACTCGGGTCTCCCCGGTCCTAGTCCAGCACTGAGAGTTGATCTATCCTGGGCAGTCCCTTCCACCCCCATTTTCCATCCTTGCTCTGCCTTTCCTGAGAGCCAGGCCCCCACAATCACTTTGCACACATTGGATGCCCCATAGTCTGGGGAACATAGCAGCAGGGTTTTGAACCAGCAAGCTCTGGCATGCTAGTCAAGTCTATATCGAGTCTATTATATGCGCTACTATTCCTGATTATTGGCCACTGTGGCACATGCACTATGGATGTCCAACCAATTGCATAGAAGTATGTTTTTCTCTTTCTCTCAGAATATTAATGATTGGTGGTGCTAATATAGTCCAGTATACTTTGGACAGGTTTATTAAAAAAGAGGGTTTTTTCCACAGCTTGCATGTTTGCACAGTAAACAATGAAACTGCATTTTAAAATAGGAATAATATGAAGCGGTCATTTGCTTGGTGTTTTTTGCATTGGGGGTGGGGCTATGGGGTGGGGCTTCTGGGGTGGGTGTGGCTACGTGAGCACCTGCACTTCTGAATTTGCAACTACACCACACTGGCGACAGCAAATACAAACACACTTCACTAGAAGGCCCCTTATTACCTAGCTTACAGGTGAAACTCGGAAAATTAGAATATCATGCAAAAGTCCATTAATTTCAGTAATGCAAATTAAAAGGTGAAACTGATATATGAGACAGACGCATTACATGCAAAGCGAGATAAGTCAAGCCTTAATTTGTTATAATTGTGATGATCATGGCGTACAGCTCATGAAAACCCCAAATCCACAATCCCAGAAAATTAGAATATTACATGGAACCAATAAGACAAGGATTGTAGAATAGAACAATATCGGACCTCTGAAAAGTATAAGCATGCATATGTATTCAGTACTTGGTTTGGGCCCCTTTTGCAGCAATTACTGCCTCAATGCAGCGTGGCATGGATGCTATCAGCCTGTGGCACTGCTGAGGTGTTATGGAAGACCAGGATGCTTCATTAGCGGCCTTCAGCAATTCTGCATTGTTTGGTTTCATGTCTCTCATCCTTCTCTTGGCAATGCCCCATAGATTCTCTATGGGGTCAGGTCAGGCGAGTTTGCTGGCCAATCAAGCACAGTACACTGTATACTTTTCAGAGGTCCGATATTGTTCTATTCTTCAATCCTTGTCTTATTGGTTCCATGTAATATTCTAATTTTCTGAGATTGGAGATTTGGGGTTTTCATGAGCTGTACACCATGATCATCACAATTATAACAAATTAAGGCTTGACTTATCTCGCTTTGCATGTAATGTGTCTGTCTCATATATCAGTTTCACCTTTTAATTTGCATTACTGAAATTAATGGACTTTTGCACGATATTCTAATTTTCCGAGTTTCACCTGTATATACAAAAGTGTGCCGCCAAGTCAATTTTGACTCCTGGTGCCCACAGAGCCCTGTGGTTTTTCTTTGGTAGAATACAGGAGGGTTTTACCATTGCCTCTTCCCATGCAGTCTGAGATGATGCCTTTCAGCTCCTTCCTATATCGCTGCTGCACGATACAGTACCAGTAGAGATTTGAACTGGCCACCTGCTGCTTGTGTTAGTCAAGCATTTCTCCGCTGTGCCACTCAAGGTGACTGATTATATAGGAAGCAGCCCATAATTAGTAAACAGCCTGTGCCTAAACAAGCGAGAGCAGCAAAGATGTGATCTCTACACCATCATGAAGGGCTTGTGAGATATTTCTGGGAAGTCAATCCCTAGTTTTGGACACTTGGTCTAAAGCTGTTGTTGCACTTTTTAAAAACTCATATTTGTGTTTTAAAGGAGAGGGGGAAACATGACGTCCCCGGCCCACTGTTGAGCAAAGACACAGTCTGGATAGGTCGAAGCTACACTACAGGAGAGACTCTACAAGTCTTGACTGCAAGGGGCAGAAGTGATCCACTTAACTTGCAATGCCCACGCTTCTTAGAGCACAGACAGGTGACATGGTAAGCACCTTCTTAAAGCAAAGTTTCCAGCAGTGAGTGGAAGCGGCTTCAGACAGAGGAAGGTCTTTCTCACTGCCAGGACTTGAACCTGGGACAGTCTGCATGCAAAACAGATGCCCTTCCACACAGAGCTTTAGGCTGCCCCCTGGTTTACCGAAGCTTCTCCCCATCAGCCCAACGAACCCACGCAAAGGAAACACGAGTCCTGGGAGTGGAGAAGCAAGAGGGGATTCCTCCCCTGTGCCTCCACAGGCACAGACCAAAGCTTTCCCTGCTGGAGGAGAGCCCCACACCCGCAGGCAACATCTCCCCCTCGGCTCCCCCTGCAGCACGCCTTCCTACCCAAGAGATGTGCCTGTGTAGCAGCAATTTACACTGCCCCTCGATGAGCCCTGCCCGGTGCAACTGAGCATGCTCATAAGCATAGGAGCATGCTCAGTACGGTCAAATGAAGCTCCTTTTTTTTTCCTGCTCAAAACCCCTCTCAGATTTTCAATCCTGCTTAAAATATCAAAGAAAGGAAACCCAGGTTCTGCAGAAAACATCGGATGTGGTTGTATATGTAATTTTGTAATAAATTATTCTGAAACATTAAAAAAGAATGACTCCAATAGTGCATCCAAAGGACAGATGTGAATTTCTGTGAAATTCCTGGAGAACTGGCAAGAAGAGAGCATGCTCAGTCTCTCCAGTTGAAGCCAGTGCCCTTACCCTGAAGGTCAATCTAACGGAAACATCTTGAGTGCTGGCAAGAATGCTCACTTTCTCTGAAACCTGTCAGGAGCTCTTACGCTTGTTCAGAACTTCAGAACTAGTAAAAAGACTTGTGTGCTCAAAAGGATTGTAAGTTAAAAAGTTTAACTGAAATACAAGATTTGGTTAGAGATTGGTTTCAGTATCATCAGTTAAATGAGATATATAAGTAAGACTTTAAAGTTGGATTTGAGGAGCAGACTTCAAATTTTGAGAAGGAATTATGTCAAAATGATGAAAAATTAGTTTCTAAAATGTATAAACTGTTGCTTCTGGAGGAGACAAGAGAGGAAGTGGTTAAAACGACTATGATAAAGTGGGCTCAAGATGTGGGGCGTAATATAGAAATGGCAGCCTGGGAAAAGTTATGGAAAAATGATTTAAAATTTACTGCATGTTATGCTATAAAAGAAAGCTATTATAAAATGATGTATAGATGGTATCTGACACCAAAAAAATTGGCATTAATGTATAAAAATGTTTCAAACAAATGTTGGAAGTGTGGACATTCTGAAGGCACCTTTTTTCATATGTGGTGGACCTGTGGGAAGGCTAAAGCCTATTGGATATGATATATAATGAACTAAAGAAAATATTTAAAATGACATTTCCTAAGAAGCCAGAATCCTTCCTGCTGGGAATAACACAAGGTGCAATTTCTACAACTAATTTAACATTTTTTATGTATGCCTCTACGGCGGCCAGAATTATATATGCACAGAAATGGAGGAGTAGTGGACTGCCTTCAAAAGAAGACTGGCTGATAAAAATTTTGGAATATGCGGAGATGGCAAAACTTACAGCACTATTAAGAGATCAAAACCTGGAATGTTTTAAAGAAGATTGGAAACCATTCTTCTTGTATCTAAAGAATTATTTTCCTACCGTAATTGTGGTCCTCAGGAACAGGAGCACAGATCTCTTTGTAAGGCTTCACCGAAGATATATTGTATGTATTTTTAATTGGGTTCCCCTGAGGAGTGTGAAGTGTGACCTTCTTCCCTTCAAGCTTGTCCACAATGTAGGGACCTAGATAGTCGTGCTCAAATTTCGCACCCTTCCGTGTTCTCTTTCTGTGATGCAAAAGCAGTACTTTATCACCCACGCTGACATTCGTAATACCCTTTTGGGATGTTTTCCTCGCCCTGTACTGCTGCTGCTGCCTTTCTTGTGCCTTCTGAATGTTTTCCTGGGCTGCTTCCACAGTTGCTTTGAACGGCCAGTACACCAACTTGTTAAGCATAACCATCGACCTACTGTCTGTGCATGCACCCACGCACACACAGAAACACACACACACACCACTGAATGATGTTGTGGGGTTAGCGGAATATGAGAGGGTGCTGAACACTGACAATCCTCCATAAAAGAACACCCATTGGAGATGTGAAGGGGTGGGGGGTGGGGGAGTGGAATCTGCTTTGTCCCAGCGCAGAAGTTGAAGCATGGTGCCTGGATACTGATTGGATCCACCCATCGGAGGAGGACTGGGACTCAGGACAGCCTTGTGCATCAGAGATGTAGACACATCCAAAAAGCCTGCCTGGTTGAAATCTGTGGGGTAGGTGTTACCACACCTCTAGTAGGTGAACCTGTGTCCCCAAATAATATGTTGGGGCAGTGCAAACGGACTGGTGTCCAGGACTGGAACTCAGGACCTGTGCGTGCAAACAGCAGTGACTCTGCTACAACCCCACCCAATGAGAGCTTTTCACCAGCTCATAAGGGGATGTGACAGATGCAGCTAGCAAAGCTGCACAATTGATCAGGCTTGCCCATGATCCCAAAGCACAAGATGATTTTAATGCTTAGAAGATAATGAATGAAATCGTGCACATAATTTTCAAAAATGTAGTTTAATTTCTCATTTAATAACCAGGGGATGTAGAGGGACGGGGGGAGTGGGATCTTCTAGGTCCCAGCCCATGAGTGGAAGCATGCTCCCTGAAAACAGATTGGAGCACAGTGCACAACTGGAACTCAGGGCAGCCGTGTGCCCCCGAGATGAGGAACCACCAGAGAAGCCTGCCTGGTTTGGGCAAACTGACAGGGGCAGGGAAAACTGACAGCCTCGTGCATCAGAAATGCAGACCCCTTTAAAAAGCACTTCAGGGTGATACTATCTAACAGGGACAGGGGTAGTGGGATCTGCTGGGGCTGGGTCCCAGCCCAGGAATGGAAGCATGGTCCCTGGAAACTGATTGGAGCCTTGTTGAGGACCGGAACTCAGGACAGCCTTGCGCTTTCAAGATGAGGACCCCTTTAAAAAGTCCGCCTGGTTGGTACAATCTGACAGGGACAGGGATAGTGGGATCTTGTGGGTCCCAGCCCAGGAGCCAAGCATGGTCCCTGGAAACTGACTTGATCCCAGCGGAGGACTGGAACTCAGGACAGCCTAATGCATCAGAGATGCGGACCTATCAGAGAAGCGTGCCCAGTTGGTGCAATCTGACAAGGACAGGGAAAACTGACAGCCTAGTGCATCAGAGATGCAGACCCATCAGAAAAGCCTTCCTGGTTGAAATCTGTGGGGTAGGTGGAACCACACCTTTAATAGCTAAACCTGTGTCCCCCAAAAATATGTTGGGGCCAGTACAATCTGTACTCGTGTCCAGGACTGGAACTCAGGACCTGTTCGTGAAAACAGCAGTGATCCTGTTACAACCCCACACAAGGAGAGCTTCTGACCTGATCATAGAGGATGTGGCAGATGCAGCTAGCAAAATTGCACAATTGATTAGGCCTGCCCATGCTCCCAAAGCACAAGACGATTTTAATATTTTGAAGATAACGAATGACCTTGTACCCAAAAAATTTGCAAATATCTGGTACATAATTTTTAAAAATGTAGTTTAATTTCTCATTTAATAACCAAACCTCTAACAGCTGAATCTGTAACCAGGATAAAACATCTTAAACATAATTTTCAAAAAAGTAATTTTTAATGTTTTGAAGATAATGCATGACATTGCTCATAAGAGGACGTTACAGATCAATCTGTACCCAGGATGAGACATCTTAAACATAATTTTCAATAATGTAATTTTTCATGTTTTGAAGATAATGAATTACGTTACTGCCCATGTTCCCAAAGCACCAAAATATTTTAATGCTTTGTTAAAAACAACAACATTTAAAACATCTTAAACATTTTTAACAATCTTAAACATCAGTTTTAAAAAAACATTTAAAACATCTTAAACATTATTTTTAATCATCTTAAACATTTAAAACATCATAAACATTAAACATTATTACACTGCTGCAAAAGTCTCTTCAAGGTATGGGCAACTGAGTGGCTACAAATGGGGACTGAGCATGAGCAACGACACGGAAGTAGTAGCAAGATCTGAGCGGCAGCGGAAAAGATCACACTAGCGGGTCATCAAACCCTGCTGGAAACCCTGCTGGGCAGGGCTCGTCGAGGGGCAGGGTAAAGCGATGCTACAGAGGAATTTCTTAGGGAGATCCTTGCAGACAGAGGAACCCAGTAGGGGGGAGAGGCCTATCCCGGGGCTCCCCAGACCCTTCCCCCTTCACCCCCCACCCTCCTGCCTTGCACTTTCCTTCCCTGGGAGCCAGACCCCTTCCACGTGCACTTTGCACCCCTCGGAAGGTTGTGGGGAGCGGCTGATGCTGCAGGTGAGAGATGCAGGCGGAGGGGCCGGTGGGGAGCGGGATCCTCCTCAACCTGCTTCTGGGCTAGCCTGGGGCGTGGCGGGGGAGGGGGGGGCCCTGCCGACCCCTGGGACACTGGCGGCCTCCCTCTGCCTGGCCACATGGCTGAATCTAGCTTCCAACTCCTCTGCTCTTCTCCCCGTTCCTTACCCCTTTCTTCTGGGGATCTCGCTAGGTCAGGGGTCTGTCCCCACCCCAGCTCTTCCCGCTTTGATAATTGCAATCTCTTAATGCCTTCGAATGAATTCAAAATTATCTTCATTTCTGAAGTCATTAAGCACCTAGACGTCCTTCTATCTCTTGGCTTGGTTTGCTGTTCTTCTTGTTTGTCAGCTCTGTTAAGTCAGATGGGGTCTTTTTCTTTCTTTTCAGATTTCCCTTCTGTTTTCAATCAGTTCTTGTAGGAGTCTTGCCATTGCATAAATGGGGTGGGGGTTCACTGTGCACTAATATCACACCCCACAATCTTCCTTGGTGAGAGTAACAACTTTGCTGCCACATATTTAAAAAAAAACCCAGCAGAGTTGGGGGCTGGGTAAGAGTCCTCTTGTCAGGGGGTTACCGAGCCCCTCCTCCAATGAGCCACTCTCCAGCCCCTACATTGAGCTCAGTCACCTCCCCCTCCCCTTTGCACACAAACGAAAAGGGAAGGGAGGAACCTCCATTCAGGCAAGTTACTAAAAAGGAGAATTTCATTAAAAGATTCGCCATAGGAAAGAGCAGAGGAAGTGTTTGTCTCTAGAAGATTGATGAATCTGAGCTATCCCAGTGAAGTTGTGATGTAAAATGTGTGTTGATTGGTGCTTCTCTCTGATTCACAGGATTCTCTCCCTGCCCCCCATTTCTCAATTAGAAGTGAAGTTTTGCAGGTAAATCAAGTGTTTATTTGGAGAGCGATAAATAACTTGACAAGGAAGACTCTTTGATCATATAAGACTAACTGGTGTTCTAAGAAAACCTTCTGGCTGCATTGGAAGTTTCATTGGTATCAAAGAAGAAAATGGATTTGCAAAGCCCAGTAATGTATCAGGGGCAGGTGCAGAAAAAGACCCCCCAAAGCATCCAGGCTGGGAGTGGCAAGGGATTCTGGGAAAGAATGGTGCAAAAGATCCTGAAAGGAGACCCCACCAGCACCGATGTCGAATGCCAGAGACTCAGGCATCTCCCATACCAGGAGGCTGAAGGGCCCCGAGACGTTTGCAGCAGACTCCACACCCGTTGCCATCAGTGGCTGAAGCCAGAAAAGCACACCAAAGCTCAGATGCTGGACCTGGTGATCCTGGAGCAGTTCCTGACTGTCCTTCCCCCGGAGATGGAGAGCTGGGTCAGAGAATGTGGAGCAGAGACCAGTTCCCAGGCAGTGGCCCTGGCAGAAGGTTTCCTCCTGAGCCAGGCAGAGGAGAAGAGGCAGGAGGAGCAGCAGGTGAGAAGCAGGGCTGTTTTATGCAGGTAGTTTCAGGGGGCTGAGACCCTTTAGGATTATGCCACCAGTTGCCAAGTAGGGTCCTCCTGCAAGCAGAGCCAGCGTCCTTTTCTTCCTATCTGGCAGAAGTTTAGTGCTCACAGTCAGCCAAGCTGCTGTATTAGCAATGGAAGCTGCAAAGAGAGCAAGAAATGGTACGGGAGTGACACCAGCTTCTCCCCTCCTGTCTCTTCGCTGGCTGGGAAGTTTTACAATCCTGCCAGGGCTGGATTTGTATCCCAATCCACTAGTCCTCATGCACCTTCCCTAAGCAAGCCAGGCCTGTGAATGGGTAGGGATGTGCATGGAATCAGGTGCAGGTGGCTGATGGTGGGGTGTGTGTGTCTCACTTTAAGGGTGAGGGAGAGTGCAATTACCCCTCTCTTCACTTTCCCCACACCAGCGCCCGGTATTTCACAGGTCCTTTTGGGCATCAGCATACTTCTCTGCTGCCCTCTTTACTCTTCAGCCGGAAGTGGCTGGTGTGTGTGTGCCCTCCAGGCGTGAGTGCAGTGTGCGAGTGTGTGTGTGCCAGCTACTTCCAGCCGAAGAGCAAATGGGGGTGGCAGGGAAGTACACTGCTGCCCGGCAGTAGGGGTCAAATACTGGGCTCTGATGGAGGGCAAAGCGGAGGGAGGGGTCAGTGCACCCTCCCTTGCCCTTAAAGAGACACATGCCTGCCCTCGAACTTCGAACCCCCCAGTGTTTGAACCAATTTGGAGGCCTGTAAAAGGGCCTTGGAACAGGCTCATGTAAGGCTTCCAGGGCAGACTGCCTGCCCAGCCTGGCTTCAGCCTCTGCTGCCGAGAGGAGAGGGCCTCCAGCTCCCCTCCCAGTGGGATTCTCTCCCTCCCAGGAAGTCGAGCATCTCCTCCAAGTGTCTTGTGCGGCCCCCAGGAGGGTCTTCTCAGCTGTGAGGCTCCTGCTATGGGGTGCTTTCCCCAGAGATGACTGTCTGACGCCCATCTCATGTCTCTTTGGCACTCGGGAAAAACACACCCCTTTTTATTTCCTCTGGCCATTTAAAAACATCATCTGAGGATGTTGTTCTTCATCCAGCTGCCTGATGGGCACTTTATCTCCTCTTGCTTTAAGTCAGGGCAGCTCAACTTCAGCCGTCCTGCTGGTGTTGGCCTACAACTCCCATAATTCCTGGCTCTTGGCCACTGTGGCTGTGGATTATGGGAGTTATAGTCCAAAAACAGCTGGGGGAGAGTCTAAGTTGATCAGGCCTGCTTTAGGGCTTTATTGTTCATAGTTTTCATGTCCTCTTTTTAAAGAAAATGTCTTTGTATTGTCTGCCCTGAGGGGATTTCTACCAGAGCTGTGTGAGGTATCAATATAATAGAAATGAATGTTCCATTCCCTTTCTTCATCCCTCTTCCCTTTCTCCTCTTCCAGGCACTGGGTATGTTAGCCAACATGGCCACTGATCCCCTGCAGGCAGAGAAGGCTCCGTCAGATACCAGGCAGAGGCTGCTTTTCAAGGCGATCGTGCAGGAGGAGGGGGATGGAGGAACCACTTCACTGGGTAAGGATGGATGGGGTGTGTTTCATTTTGGCCCTCTCCTGAAATCCCTAGATTGCTTTTACGTTCCCTTTAAGTCCCTGTGCAAGAGACGCTTTTCTCTAGGCTCTCTGAAGTTTTCAGTAACTTCACATTGAGACTCCAAAAAACATTGTTGAGACAGATTGATTTTTCTCAGTCCCTGTAATGCAAAATGCTTAAAAGCATAAAGCACATTTCCTTTCTTTACTTCACAGGCTGTGAAATGTCCCTGAACGTTCTTTCTAGTCCTTCTCCTCTTGTTGGTGGAGAGGAAGGTATTGCTGTGCGGTCACCGGATCAGGTAGGAGAAGCATCATGGGAGGAAGAGGCAGGCCTCACCTGTCTCTGGGTGGGAAAATTTCTCTTTCCCTTTTCTCTTTTGATTAAAAATGCCCCCTTGGAAGACAAAAGTTGCTGCTAATGCAACTCTGGAAGATCCTTCAGAGGAATATCCAGCCATCTCTTTTCTAACAATATCCAGGTAGAGAAACTGCTTTCTTCATCTTTCAGGGACCCGTGTCCTTTGAGGAGGTGGCTGTGTGTTTCTCCGAGGAGGAGTGGGCTCTGCTGGATCCTGGCCAAAGGGCTCTGCACAGGGAAGTCATGGAGGAGACTTCTGGGCATCTGGCCTGGCTGGGTAAGGCTCCCTCTTTCCCTTTGATGGATGTGGAAAGCAGGAATTGCTGCTATTGCCAGTCCGTATCAATGTGTTGTGAGGATGTCAGCAGCTGGTCCACTTTTCTTGGATATTCCCCTTGGTTAAAGAGAAGATTGAGTCCCAACCTGAGCCTGAAAGGGGTCATTCCTGACTGAGTGTGCCTGCAGAATGCACAGAACCCGACACATGTCATGGAGCAAATCTCTCACTGCAAATGCACAGCAGACAGAGGTTTCGCCATGACACAAGTGACCAGACCCAACCTCATCTCTCGGGAAGGAAGGGCAGGCACACCTGGCAAGGAAACCACATTCCTCTGCCTTTATCTGAGATCCAGCAAAAGAAAACAGCATTTGAGCGTGTGTGTGTGTGTGCACACACGCACATGCTTTGATTGAAAAAAGTAAGCCACATGAGAGAAGTCTTCTTTCTTCTTTTTGTGTATGCAGTAGGTTGGCCTCAGGAAGGGGTGGGCTTAAGGAATTGCAGTGATACATGCCAGGGAACCAGTCTAGACTCATCATGGGCCAATGCCAGCCCTCAAGCCAAAACAAAACCACCTGTGCTCCACAACGGCCTCCAATGGGTGCTGGCCCTGGGGCTCTAGGCCATCATCATGGGCTGGTGGAGAGCGTGCATGTCTGCATGTGTCAGCAGCACTAGCGGGCAGCCTGTGACCCATTCGGGGTTGGCCAGGGTGAGCTGGTGCAGCAGCTGGGGGTGACCATAAGTCACTCGCCCCCCACATCCAGCTCGGGGTAGCCCAGCAGGGGGAAATTGGCCTTCAGGAAGACCGGCTGCTCCAGCGAGTCAGCATCCAAATGTGAGCGATGGGGTCTCACCACATCCCCGGCCCTGGAGAACACCCTCTCACTCTGGACACGGGTTGGGGAGCAAGAGAGCAGCCGCACGGCAATGGTTACCAAGTCCGGCCAGACTTATTTATTTATTTTATTCATAGATTTGGTTTATATACTGCCCTTCCCAAAATGGCTCAGGGAAGTTTACATCAAAATAAAAACAATTAAAATTATTTAAAACCAACATTAAAATTTTAAAACCAACAATCTAATTCAAAGCCTGGGTGAACAAATGTGTCTTCAGTGCCTTTTTAAAAGTTGCCAGAGATGGGGAGGCTCTTATTTCAACAGGGTGCGCATTCCAAAGTCCAATTTTTCTTTAACTTCAGTGTGTGCGATGTTATCAGCCTGGAGAATGCCCAAGTATTTGTAATGTTCTTTCTCTTCCAGGTTCTTGATGTTGCTTCCATTGGGCAGTTCTATTCCTTCTGTTTTTCTTATTTTTCCTCTGTTCATTATTAATGCAGCACACTTGTCTAGTCCAAACTCCATTGCTATATTGCTACTGCTCTCTATATATCGCTACTGCTACTCCATTGCTATATCGCTAGTCCAAACTCCATTATTATTATTATTATTATTATTATTAACAATATTGATAACAAAATTCTGACATCCCAGGGCCTTGGGAAGGACTCGATGTCTGGATAAAACAAACCAGTCAATAACACCTGTCTGACTGTGTAAATAAATAATAATAATAATAAAATTTTTATACTGCCATTCCAAAGGGCTCAGGGCGGTTTACATTAAAACACCATTAAAATCCATTAACAGTTAAAATTTGTGAACTGTTCACAAATACCTAATTGTACATGCCTCCCCAGTGGTCAGAGTAGTCTCGAGCTCCCCCATTGTCTTCTCCAGGCGAAGAGCAGCAGGCAAAGTCGGGCTCAGAGCTGCCGTCTCAGCACAAAAGCAGCTTGCTGCAAGGGAGAACGGCTCGAGTGTCAAGGCCATCTCAGAAAGGAGCTTCCACTCAGCACATGGGCACCATTATTGGTGATCAGGCAGCCCCTGCAGAAGTTTGGATGCCCGGGGAGCCATTCCTCCACTGGGCGCCTGATGACCACCAACTGCTCCTCCGATGTGTGCTCAGTGGCCAGAGGCTCTATACGCAGCAGCAGAAGATGCAGCTCTGTCTCCTTTAGGGGTGCCTTCCAGCGCTCTAGGATGAGTCGCTCCTGTCTCGAGACCTATCCGAAGACAAAAAAGGAATAGCTGCAGAGACTGGAACAAGATTAATATGAAGCTGCCTTTGACTAAGTCAGGCCACTGGTCCTGCTAGCTCAGGATTGTCTACCTAGACGGGCAGTGACTTCTCCAAGGTGGCAGGCAGAAGCTCTCTCTGGAGATACCAGTTAGGGAACTTGGAACCTTTTTCATTCAAGAATGCAGAGGCTCTTCCCAGAGCGGCCCCATCCCAGTGAGGTAAGGGGGCAGGTTAAAATGATTGAAAAATTGTATTCCGCCTGAGGGAAATGCTTCTGCAATACCACATCTTGCATGTAGTTGGACTAAGTTCTGATCAACAGACGCTGCTTAGCACATGGCTGGATTTGTCCCTCCACTACATCTTTTCCTTGGTTTTAACTGCAATGCTGTTTCTAGGTTTTTTTTTCTTGGGTTGAGGCTTTGTTCTTCCCTCACCAAAATTCTCTTTTTATTTTATTCTCTTTTCTTTTGATTCCGAAAGTGCAGAGAAGAAAAACTGAAGAAAAAGAGAATAAGAATTCAGCAGCTTCTGAGGGAACAGACCTGCATGCAATTCCGGTTGAAGATAAGGCTAGTAACCAGACTTTAAGTGGAAGCATCTTAACTAATAAATCACACCTTGGTCCACATCACAGTATCCATACAAGCATGAAAGCCTATCAATGCACAGTGTGTGGGAATGGCTTCAGGAATTGGTTGAGCTTGTATGAACATCAAAAAAAGCACATGGGAGAGAAACTGTGCTTGGAGTGTGGAAAGAGATTCAGTTGTGATACTGATCTTGCAGTCCACCAGTGTGTATGCAAAGAAGATACATGTTCTAAATACAGAAAGAGCTTCAATGGCAGAGATGAGCTTCCTTCCTATCAAAGTTACCACACAGGAGAGAAACTATATACATGCTCAGAGTGTGGAAAGAGTTTAAGTTGGAAGTCAGACCTTTCTGCTCATCAAAGAATCCATGTAGGGGAGAAACCATATACGTGCTCAGAGTGTGAAAGGAGCTTCATATGGAAGGAGAAACGTTCTGTCCATCATAGAATCCACACAGGGGAGAAACCATATACGTGCTCAGAGTGTGGAAAGAGCTTCGGTCAGAAGTACAAGCTTTCTATCCATCAAAGAATCCACACAGGGAAGAAACCATATACGTGTAAACAGTGTGGAAAGAGCTTCCGACAGAATGACAAGCTCATTATCCATCAAAGAATCCACACAGGGGAGAAACCATATAGGTGCTCAGAGTGTGGAAGGAGCTTCAGTCAGAACAGCAATCTCTCTGCCCATCAAAGACTTCACACAGGGGATAAACCATATAAGTGCTCAGAGTGTGGAATGAGCTTCGGTCAGAAATACAAGCTTTCTATCCATCAAAGAATCCACACAGGGGAGAAACCATATGCGTGCTTAGAGTGTGGAAAGAGCTTCAGTGATATGTGGAGCCTTTCTGCCCATCAAAAAATCCACACAGGGGAGAAACCATATATGTGTTCAGAGTGTGGAAAGAGCTTCACATACAAAAGCAATCTCTCTTCCCATCAAAGAATACACACGGGGCAGAAAGCATATTCGTGTTCAGAGTGTGGAAGGAGCTTCAGGCAGAAAGGCAGTCTTTCTACCCATCAAAGAATCCATACAGGGGAGAAACCATATTCGTGTTCAGAGTGTGGAAAGAGCTTCAGACGGAAGGGCCATCTCTCTGCCCATCAAAGACTTCACACAGGGGAGAAACCATATACGTGCACAGAGTGTGGAATGAGCTTCAGTCAGAAATACAAGCTTTCTACCCATCAAAGAATCCACACAGGGGGGAAACCATATAGGTGCTCAGATTGTGGAAAGAGCTTCAGTGCTAAGGGCAGCCTTTCTGCCCATCAAAAAATCCACACAGGGGAGAAACCATATGTGTGCTTAGAGTGTGGAAAGAGCTTCAGTGATAAGGGCAGTCTTTCTGCCCATCAAAAAATCCACACAGGGGAGAAACCATATATGTGTTCAGAGTGTGGAAAGAGCTTCAGACGGAAGGCCCATCTCTCTTCCCATCAAAGAATGCACACAAGGGAAAAACCATATTCGTGTTCAGAGTGTGGAAAGAGCTTCAGTCAGAAGGGCAGTCTTTCTGCCCATCAAAGAATCCATACAGGGGAGAAACCATATTCGTGTTCAGAGTGTGGAAAGAGCTTCAGTCAGAACAGCAATCTCTCTGCCCATCAAAGACTTCACACAGGGGAGAAACCATATACGTGCTCAGTGTGTGGAAAGAGCTACAATCAGAAGTACAAGCTTTCTGCCCATCAAAGAATCCACACAGGGGAGAAACTATATATGTGCTCAGTGTGTGGAAAGAGCTTCAATCAGAAGTACAAGCTTTCTATCCATCAAAGAATCCACACGGGAGAAACCATATATGTGCCCAGTGTGTGAAAAGAGCTTCAGGCAGAAATACAAACTTTCTGCCCATCAAAGAATCCACACAGGGGAGAAACCATATATGTGTCCAGTGTGTGGAAAGAACTTCAATCAGAAGTACAAGCTTTCTATCCATCAAAGAATCACACGGGAGAAACCATATACGTGTTCCGATTGTGAAAAGAGCTTCAGGCAGAAGTACAAACTTTCTGCCCATCAAAGAATCCACCAAGAGTGTACTGAGCAGCCTACCAGCCCTGATGGAGTTAACAGGAAAAGGACCCATGACCTTTATGGACGGACTGACAATGCTGGGTCCCGAACAATTAACCAGGCAGGCAGGACTAGAGGGTAAAGATGTGCACGAACCAGTTTTGCTGTCCTATTCAGAGGTCCAGCATTTGGACAGGTTTGGCAGTAGAGGTTTTCTTTTAAGGAATAGAGCAGGTGCTGTTACCCGGCCACCTTTCCCCCTCTGGCACTGCCACCGAAACCACTGGCGTATGGCTGCAAGAAGGTATCCAGTTGCCTCCTGCCAGCAGTTTCGGTGGCAGTGCCAGCAGGGGAAATGTGGCAGGAGGGGCATAATGGCACCCTCCCTACTCCTTCAAGGTAAGCCCCCTGCCGCCAAACCATCTGCCCGACACTTCATTCGAACTGTTTGACAGGGCTCCTAGGGCTGCTGGGTAGAAGAAAAGAGAGTTGACCAGGTGAGAGGGAAATGATGGGTGCTGAGCACATTCCATCCCAGTGAATCTGCAGAAATTGGTGAGACTGATTTGCAGGGGCTTGGATCTTGCCAGGGCTTTGGGGAGATTCAAGGGGCAGAAAGCCATGCTGTGGCTTTCGGACGTTAGTGCAGGAGGAAGTAGTGCAGGAGGAATTATTGCATCAGAGGTAGTTTTACGTTGTGAGTGTTGCTGTGCATCTCTGAAATATCTGTTCCTAGTAAGTGAGTAACTAAGAACACACCACCTACGAAAAGATCTGTTGTCTTGAATATTCTTGTAATCAAGCTAAGGGTTTCTAAATGCAACCCAAAAGTCGAAACCTAAGACCTCCTGGTCTGTAGGAACTTATCAAAAGGGTTTTCTCGGTTTTTAGAAACCCTCACAGTGTGTTTGATTAAATGTGGTTGGAGGGGGGAGGGGAAGCCTCTAGTGCAATCCATCTCCAAAGAGGGACACTAAGCCAGCTATGGTTAGCTCACCATGTGCAGGCATACAGGTGGGGAGGAGAAGTTGTTTTTATCTTTGCCGGTTAGCAAGGGGAAGTCAAATTTGAAACTGGGATTTTTAATCACTCCAATTCCAGTTAAGAAAACTTATTAAGGAGTGATTTGGTGGCAGCAATTTAAACTACCAGAGTATCTTATTTACCTTTTGTCTTAAAAGTTCAAGATTAAGTTGCTTTGAGCAATGTGAGTCAGTTTCTCAGATTGCAAGGGAGGGGTGACTCCGCTAATAAAGTCTCCCTCATGAGTAGCTGGCCAAGACCGGTCAGTGGGTTGATTCTTTACAGAGAAAAACTCTATCCATGCTCAGTGTATGGAAGGAGCTTCACTTGGAAGGGTTGAATTTCTGTCCATCAAAATATCCACACAACTGAGAAACTGTACACGTGCTCACAGTGTGGAAAGAGCTTCAGTCAGAAAGACAATCTTTCTGTCCACCAAATAATCCATACAGGGAGAGACACCACATACATGCTCAGAGTGTGGAAACAGCTTCATTAAGAAGGCCAACTTTTCTGCCTGCCACAAACAGCATCCCGCCCTCCCAGTCTGGACTCTGCTTGAGAGGGGTGCTGATGAAACTCTTCAGGAGTGCTGGCTAACCTCTTCAGTGGTACTTTTGGACTAGTGTGGGATATCAGTGTGACTATATGGAAGCGTCGATGACAGTGTCTGAGCCCCTCTGAGCAATGGGCACCTTGTCCTGGATGGCAAAAGTCCCCGTTCAGAACTGGACGTACACTAGAGGATGTAGTCTTATCTGCCACTGCTCCATCCATCTCTGTAAATGCTTATCCTGAGCAAAGCCAGGGGGTCTTGAGAGGACTCATGTGTAACTTGGAACCAGCAAGCTGGATGCCAAAGATCTGGAGGGCAGTGCAATCGGTAGGAGAGGGGAGCCAGGGCCCCGTAAAATGGTATTCTTGGGCCGTCCTCATGATATGAACCGAGGGTCTGTTCCTGATTCCCCTAAGAGCCTGAACTGCTGGACGCCTGGCTGTAGTCCTTCTAAGGCTCCTTCCGTCCATGCTTTTTGATTGCTGGGGGAAATAATGGGCTTGCTATCAGTAAGGACACCTCCCTTCTTTCCACATATTACCATTGTGTTGGACATTGACTGCAATCTGGGGCATAAAGTGGCCTTTGTCAACACATGGCTGAAGCGAGTACAGGCGAGAAGCACACACGTTCCCTTGAGAAACTAACTCGGAGGAATTCCAAGCCGCATCCCCCTTATGGGACGAAATGCTGCTTGAATGCATTTCAGCTGCAAGTAGAAACTTTTCAAGGTAAAAGATAGCATTAGTTTGGAAGACAAAGCCTAGGATTAAAATGAAAGTGAGGTAAAAGTTTATCTGGAGGACTTGCATCTGGGTACAGAGATGGAGCTCCTGTCCAGACTTTGAGCTGGGATGAATGGAACCATTTTTTCCAAAGCGAGCCCCAACCTTTTTGGAAGGAAGTTCCACCTGGTACAAGCGTGGACTGGCCCTGTTTACCAAGTGGGTGGGGCCATCTCATCAGTGGGACATTGAATGCTGTTTGGCTGGAAATTTCCTCTATATGACTGATTGGCCAACGTCCCACACAGTAGGGTGATTGTTCCAGCCAAGATGTCTGTTTTTGTCTTGCTGGATGATGCCCAACTTGTGGGAAGCTTGCAGGTGCAAGCATGCTGAGTTAAATCCTGAATCCATTGCTCTGTGATCATTTTGCAATCCCAGGAATTTGAGATTTCCACGCCCAGCTACTGTGACTCTGACATACGCATAGCATGTCTAGTCATGACTTCATGGGTCCATAACTGCTTTTGAACCTCTCGGTGCCATGAGAATAGTAGTGAGGCTCTCATCACAGATTTTACTAAATGCCATTGTGGTTGGGGGTTATGGGAGTTTAAGTCCACCAGCATCTAGGGACCCAGGGTTGAGAACCCCTAATATTCCATGTTTGCAAAAGATTCCAAATTTAATGATTTTAATGCTTATATTATTTTAATTGTAAACTGCCCAGAGATGTACGTTTTGGGCAGTATAGAAGTCTGTTTGTTAGACAGACAGACAGACAGACAGACAGACAGACAGATAGATAGATAGATAGATAGATAGATAGATAGATAGACAGACTTAAACTTGAAACCCCTTTACTAACTGCTGGTCCTGGAAACTGCACATGAAGAATGTAGCAGTCCTTGAAACTCTGCACGAAGAATTTAGTGGTCCTTGACTCCAAAAAGGCAGAGAAACACTGGTTCAGATCAAGTACAGGCCAGTGGGTGTGCTTGTTTTTATCAGTGCAGAGGTTTCCCTTTGGTTCATTATGCCTACAACATCCCAAGGATTAAAGACTGAAAGCCTTTTCTGAAAACTATGTGCTAAAAACATGTGCTGACATGAAAAAGAAATTCAGGTCAGGGTTACAAAATGCATTACACATTGCAATGTAATACCTGTGTGTGCAATCTCTGAGTGCAACCTGTTTCGGCCATAGGGGAGAATGGGGAAACCCAAAACACCCCATTGTTCCCATGGGTCGCTCCTAAGGACACCAAGGTTCCAAAGCCAAGATGCCTCTAAATGCCAGTTGCAGGGGAGCAAGAGCAGGAGAGAGGGCCTGCCCTCACCACTAGCCTCTGGGTTTCTCAGAAGCATCTGGTGGGCCACTATGTGAAACAGGATGCTCGACTAGATAGGCCTTTGGCCTGATCCGGCAGGGCAGTTCTTATGTTCAGTTGAGTGGTGTGGTAGGGCATGATGGGTGCTACCTACCACCCAACCCTCTAAAGAAATGGGCAAGTGGATGACTTTTAACAAATTGTTAACCTTTTAGGATCCTATGGTGGTTTGGGGGAAAGGTTAAAAATGTATTGATCTGCAGCATTCCCCTTTTGCCATCTCCCATGGCCATCTCCCAGTGCTAGGAGGGGCCTCTTCTGCAGGAACCAGAGACCATGGGGCACCTGGAAAGGGACATATAAGCATTGGGAAAATACATGGGGATATCTGGGAAACTAATTTGGTTAGAGAGAGAGAGAGAGAGACAAACACAGAGATTTATTGTATGTGTTTTTAAAACTTTTAATTAATTTGTATTTTTATATCCCAATTTAATATTTTTATTGTGTAACTGTTTTATAGTCTTATATGGTATTAAATGTTTTGTAAACCACATTGAGATGGTTTTTTATACCACCCTTTTATACCACCTTGAAAGGTGCTATAAAAATTTAATGATCAATATTTAGGGTTTGTTCAGGGCTGCAGTTTTTTAGTATGAATGTGATAAATCGTAGCATGCACAGTATCACTTGTAATCTGCTGCTGAATGTTAACACATTTCAACTGTGTTTAAATCTATTTTACTTTATGCTGCTCAAAGACCAAAATAAACCGTATCTATCTGTTTGTCTGATTAGCATCTGGGAAATGTCTTTCCTCATAGTATTGTACCCATGGCAGCAAGGGAGTGGCGCATGGACTTGCAAGGGAATGCGAGGAGGTGGGAGGGGCTCAGGGTGGGGCAAATGGACTTCTGAGAAAGCCCAAGGTGGGCAAATGCAAAGTAATGGAGGCCTTGTGAGGCAGGGTGGTACAAAGAGATTGCACAAAGTCGTTACAGTTGATATGGTGTGGAAGTTAAGCTGGGCACCTTAACTTGCAACTTCCATGCATTTCAGAGCATGAGTGAAAATGTAAAGCATCTTAAACCAAAAGGTTTTTGGATGACTGGATATAAACTTGCTGCCTGAAGATTGCACTTCATGCATCTGATGGAAGTCCATGAATGTAAATGCCACACTGTGTGGCTTAGCTGACATACCACATAGCAGATGTCTGCGCAGTAACACTGTCTGCAGACAAATTGTGCAAATGCAAATATTATGTAACTGCTACACAAAGGCAAATAAGTTATTTGCAATGGGCTCGCTCTTGCATTTTTCGCAAGAATGAAATTCTTGTACAATTTTTT
Source organism: Hemicordylus capensis (assembly GCF_027244095.1). Taxonomy (NCBI): domain Eukaryota; kingdom Metazoa; phylum Chordata; class Lepidosauria; order Squamata; family Cordylidae; genus Hemicordylus; species Hemicordylus capensis. The sequence goes on along the minus strand of NC_069658.1, from coordinate 232,607,632 downwards.
TCCCCCCATTTGTGCAATATGCATGCACACAGTATTCCCGGGCTGATCAACCCTTACATGGTATGTCAGCCAATGTGTTCTTCTTTAAGGGGTCACAAGGCTTTCGTTTGTGTTTGCTGCTGCAGACTAACACGGCTACTCTGCCAGAAGTGGAAAAGCAATGGCACCTGCCACCACCGACAGTACTTTGAGGGTAAAGAACAGCAACAATATATTTAAGTTGACCCACTGTATTGGTAGCGAGTAGATTTAAGCCCAGCCTGTGTCTCAAAGCAAGCCATGTGGGGGAAAGAAAAATGCTGCTCCATTCCCTCCATGTTTCTTCAACAAAGGCTGTTCCTTTAAAACTTAAAACTGTTCCTGTGGTAATCGCTGCCACCACGCCTACCTTCTAACAGAGTCTATTCCCTCACTGGTGTGGGCGAAATTCCAGGGAAACGCTCCGTCTCATTTGCCAGTGGAAAAGTACAAAACCCCTCCAATGCAGCTTCCATGTGGTGGGAAAACATTTTAGGTTGTTAACACTGAGGCATGTTTGCACCAGAGTAAAACCCCTTTTTCCTGAGTTAAAAATCCACTCAGAGGCAGGTGAAATATAAAGAACAAAAAGAGAAAAAAAATATTCAAAATACTACAGACTGCTTCAGTCTGTGGCTCTCTCAGCTTTGAGTTACAGGTAAAGAAATAGTACTTTACAAGATTACTTTCAAAGAACACCTCAGCTGGTATTTGGAGTGGCACACTTTAAAATCCTTGGGTACCCAGTTGCATAGATAATTCAAAAAGCATCTCCCAGTTGCAAGCAACCTTTATAAGCACTTTTACATGGTACAGAGACTTCTACAGAGCCCTGGTTGGATAGAAAGGGCTCAGGCTAGAATTTCTTAGGTTATGTTACAAAATAAAACACAATAGACCAGGTGTAAGGATTTGCAAAGCACAAAAGGAAAGTAAATAGACTAACACAGGCTAGCTATCACACTATTCCATGTCTAAGTCTTTCTGAAGCCAAAAAGCCCTTGGCTTCCTTTCTCCATGAGCTCACCCCAAACTCCAGGAGAGAATTCAAGCTTCCTGCAATCCTGTCACTCAAGGATCTGCAGATGTCGTTCCATGAGAGAAGCCTTCAGGCTGGCTGTTGGCCACGAGGCAGCAAAACTTCATGGCTGGTGCTCATGAAGCCTGCTCTCCATCTTCCTTCATTGCCTTCCTGGCACCAGGCCCTCTAGATCCCGGTCACTGTGTGCTGAGTGGCTAATCCCTCAGGGGTCACTGCCTGTCAGTCAGGACAGGGTTCACTTCCGGTTCACTCTTTAGGGTAAGGGAGGGGCCGATTGCTACAGTATTTATATCCTGTGTTTGTATCTTTGAGGTTAGAAATCCGGGGCAGCAGTGGTGGTGGTCATCTTAAATTCAGAGTCCTTTTTCTTCCATGTAAATACAGGTATATTGTGTTTTAAGGAGGTTGTTTAAAATTCAGAGTCATCTTCTATTTTGATAAATACTGGTTTTTGAGAGAAGCCGCAAATAACTACACAGCAAGATAAATTAGTTATATGTGTGTGTGTGTGTGTGTGTGTGTAGCGGGGGGTGTTGGAAGGCGGCAGGCAGGTGGGCAGAAAAAGCAGCTGGCCAGGTGACCGGCCACAGAGAAAAAACAATGGAGGGAGAGGGGGATGAGGAGGAGAAGGGCTGAGAACGAGGGGTCGAGAACGTGGGAGAACTAGAGGCGCAGATGCTCTGTGCCTGGTCCAGATAGTTTTAAGTTCACTATTTATTTTACTACCTGTATATCCTGCTCTTCGTCCAAAGAGCCCATTGTTGTGTACATGGTTCTGTTTATCCTCACAACAACCCTGAGGGATAGGCGAGGCTGAGAGATAAATGGCTGGTCCAGGGTCACCCTGCAAGTTCCATGGCTGAATGGGGATTTGAGGCTCCCAGGAAGTTTTCTACAACTGGCTTTCAGCTCACATCTCCTCCGGCATGGAATGGTTGCACTCACATATTGGGCAGATTTTCTCCGAAGTCCCTGTGAGCTACCAGGGAGCACTTCACACACAATTTGGGTTTTTCACTGCTCCTTAGAGTGCAACCCAATTTATATTCGAGATTTAAAAATCCATTTTTTGCATTGGGTTTTTTGTTTAGTGTTGTGTTCGTAGTAAAGCCTGTTGTGTGGAGAACTCCCTGGTCCTAGTCCAACACCATAACCAGTACATTGCACTGGCTCCCTTCAAGTACAGCAAGTCATAGGAGCAAGAGGAGGTGATTCTTCTGTTGGATCAAATTGGTGGGTTTCCACAGCACGACCTAATTGTTTGGGAAAACATGGTTTGTGCTGGTGAGTCCACAATCTGGTCCTCCTCAGAGAGCTCAGCATTCTACCGCAAGGAGGCATCGGCAACAGAGGCAGATCCTAATAAGTGTGAGCTCTTGGAAGGGGCAGATAGCACAAGAGGCTCCATCAAGGCAATTCTAGTTTCCTTGTCCTTGTGGAATTAGTGCCAGAAGTAGCAGCTTCTAGGGAAGTTGCTTGCAGCTCTTGCTTCCATCCCGAGAAAGAAGCATGACCTTGCAATGGGGAATTTGGGGTTCTGTTGCTATCCGGAGGCTCTCCGAACTCTCGCGAGAGCTGCCACACATAGGATTAGCCACGGGTATGCCACAGAGAATTAAATGTATAGAATCCCAAACAGTCCAAACTGGGCTGGCTCAATTCGAACCACATTTCAAATGGAACTGGCTCAGACATCCCTACCTCTGTCGGGCTTTTTTCTGCACATCGGTTTATATGTGCACTGTCTGGCTTCTAATTTATCTCTATATTGAATGGGAGGCACCAAAATCATTCTTCGCCTTGGACCCGATAGCCCTAGGAGCAGCCCTGCCCAGCAGGGAGTATTTGTGGTCATGTGTGCGTTTTAGATCACCAGAAGAAGAGATTTGATTGGCCACTCCCCCCACAACTATCTCTTCTTCCTCTCCTGCATTTCTCTTTCTCTGCCCCACCTCAATTGTTCTCATACCATCCCCTACCGCTCGGTTCCTGCACTTTAATATGAAGGAAACACAGAAATCAGTGGAGGTGTGTGAGAGAGATGCTTAGAGGCAGTATTTCTGCAGTGGTCCCCTCTGGACCTCTTCTTCTCAGATACTTTCTGTGCACCAGTCCTGATACTTCTCAGCTTTCATCACTCAGGGCAGTTTAGGCACACACCTCCTCATGCTGTTGCCATTGCAAGAAGCTGGTCCTCCAAATTTGCTGGTACCAGGAGCTGGGTCATGTCCCAGATGGGCTCTGACACCCGTGTGTATAGGGAGTGGGTGCATAGGGGCCTGCAAGGGAAAGAAGGACGAGACCAAGAGTCTGAAGCCAAGGGCACGCCCAGTCCAGGTACTCTCTCTCCCTTTCCCATGATCCTGGCTTCTGGTCCTGGAGGGAAGGGTCTTTTGCCGCACCATGTCACAGAACCACCGGTTAGAGAATGGGGGAATGCCCTACTCAGACATTATGTGGAACCAGTGAACAGTGTAAACATACAGATCTGTGCACAGGTACCGATCACCTCTTCGTGTATGTTGAGTGCAGGCACAGCGGTACACTTCCATCTCTGCCATTCACCTTAGGGACCTTGACTCAGATTCCCTTTATAAATGACTGAATGCAGGTAGTCATTCACAGAGAAGCATAAAGGAGTGTGCAGACATCCGTACACTGGTACAACATAATGTCTGAATAGGGCCACGGTGTCTAGTGGGGCCTCTGTTCTGCCAGCAATAAAGAGAGAGTAAAAGAAGGTGGGGAGAGGGAAGGCCATAGGGAGCCACTTTGATTTCAACAGGGTTTCAAAACAGCAGCAAACCCATCACCCTGGTGTGGATATTTTTTTTAGTCCCTCCTTGCTGTCCTAGCACCAGCCCAGAGGATGCAGCTTCAGACTGAGTTGGCCAATATCACCAGGATAGGCTTTACCTTCATTGCTGCCCAGGGCAGCTTCCCTGAACACTGCAGTCCTAAACACTGGAGAGATGTCCCAGCCAAAGGTCTCCTGCTCCGCTCATGATTTCTTGTGCTCCTTACATGGTGCACTCCCAGCTCCACCAACTCAGAATACATGGTCTCACTTCTCCCCTTTCCTTCAAAACTCATCACTTCCATTTGGCTCTGGCTGATCCTCTTCTTTCTTTCCAATTGTCACCAAGCTTTAAGTATGTATGGTAAGTAAGGGTGTGCACGGAACCGGATGGTCTGGTTCGGTTTGAGTCCATACGGGTTCAGCCCCACAGCCCCTTGAAACCCACACACCCTGGTTTAGTTTTGGGGGGGGGTGTTCATGAGTGGGCTTTTTGCTGTTTTTTTTTTTTTTTACTTTCTCCTTCCAGGGGAGTTGTCCTGTGGTGGAGGGGGCAGGGTCCGCAGCGGTACCCTAACCCCCCACCAGCCTCCCTTATGCCAGAAATCATCCTGGACCAAGGCCATGCAGAGGCCTCTTGCACAGGCTGAAAACTGGCGGCCGAAGTGGCAGGGGGAGGGGGGACCTCCATGGGCCCCCCAACTGTCTCAGACAACTCCCCTGGAGGGGATAAGTTTAAAAATAAATAAAGTTTTTTTTTAAACTTGCAAACCCCTGAAGGGGTTCAATCCGAGTTCAGGACTGAACAGAGGGTGGTACAGTTCGACCCCGAACAGTCGAACTGAACCCGGTTTGACATCAAAGAACCTGTTTTGACATCCCTAATGGTAAGATGAGGTGCCTACATTTTACCTGGCAAAGGAAATCCCAGAAAGGCTGCAGTCCTATGTTTCGAGACCTCAGTGAGCAGTCCTCAGTTTCTAGACCTGTCTTGTTTGTTTTTCTATGTAAACCGCTTTGGAAACTTTGATTTAGCCAAGCAGTATATAAGCATTCATTTTTATTTATTTTTTAAAGGAAGAAGAAGAAGGATCTTCCTTCCTGCTGGTCAAAGACCAAAATAAAGCATTCATTCATTCATTCATTCATTCATGATCTTCCTTTTCTGCCCTGTCCTAGTTCCCTCACTAGTCCAAACAGAGACCAGCATTCTCTTGCTGCTTGTTATAAACAACTAAGAGATCAGGCTAGCTAGATGTTTAAGGTCATCACTGTGGGTAGGTTCTTCTCTCTGAACCCGGTTCTTTACTGAAATTGCCCCCATATCTTCTATTGCTCCTTGCCGGGAGGGAATATAGATACCAACCCAGAAAACTTAAGAGACGTGTGTGTGTGTGTTTTCTCTCCCCCAAGGCAAATAGCAGCTTTGGGGTGTGTGTGCATTCCATGCTATTTTCACTGGGAAAATAGCTTGGGGATAAGTTAAACTGCCCCTCTCCCAAAGGATACAATTCACACTCACCAGAGCTGCTTTTAACTTGGGAAACGGAAGAGATTCTACTCTACTGAGAGATCCCGGGCTTCACCTCATGTTTGGCCATAAGCACAGTAGACTCAGTGCTCACACACACCTAGTCCAGAGAAAAAAAACACTGATCCCAGTGATGAAAGCAGCTTGCAATAAGTCCATGAACTAGGCTCACACATTTTGGTCATGGGTACCATCTCAGGGATGAAGGCTTCTCGTGATTGTTGGCAATGTCTAAGCCTGAGAGATGGAACATAGGCAGCAACAGCATTGCATAGCTTTCTGTGTTATCACCATTTCATGAATTATCCCTTCCTGGCCTCCATCCCAGCCATCACAACCTTCTCTCACTCCAAACATGTACACTGGGCTCAATGCAACCAGATGGGGAAGGAAGCGAGTTTGCTGCTGCCCAGAGGAACAGGCTGTTGGTCGGGCAGGAAGAGGGGAAGAAAGCCGCCCCCCCCCCCACTTCAAGTACTGAGTAGGATGATCTCCTGGGAGGGCCAGACCCCCCATCCACCACCTCTCCATTAGCAGCTCATCCCTGCCTTTGGCTGCCCGCATTTCCTTGCTTGAGCCTCTGAACTCCTCAGACATCCTACAGGGACTTTGCGTGCTCCTGATCCTTTGGAGGAATGTTCAGATAGGGGTGAAGGTGTGCGTCTGCGTGGAGGTGGGGGCATCAAAAGTGGTGGGGGCTTTTATTATATAACAGTTATTATTATTATTTTCAATAAAAAAATTCAGTTACTGTTTTCTCAACTTTTTACATTGCTTTGAATTGCTGTCTGTTTTTAAAATCTCTGACTTTACATAAGTCGCCTGGATATGTGTCATATCTGTTGGTTTTTAAATCAAATACTAACCAACCGCTCCTTTTCCACCAGGAAGGCGAAGAGGAGGAAATGAGACTGAAAACTCGCAGCTCCTTTCCTCTTTCCTTTCTAGGAAATCTGCAAGCTCTGCTCTCCCTTTAAGCCTTGGAGCAGGGCTGATGGACCCCTTAGGTTCTGGCAACCTCCCATCGTCCACCCCAGCCGCCTCTCTAGGAATCTGGAAGCTCTGCTCTCCCTGCCCAGCAAGCCACGAGGGAAATCGCTCCTCAGCCCTCTTCAGAGCGAGGAGAGAAACGGAAGGAGCCGAGGGAGGCATTTCTTAGGGAGAGCCTTGCAGAAGGAGGGACCCAGTAGGGGTGGAGAGAGGCCTATCCCGTGGCTCCCCAGACCTTTCCACCATCACCCCCCACCATCCTGCCCTGCACTTCCTTCCCTGGGAGCCAGGCCCGTTCCACGTGCACTTTGCACCCCCCCTCGGAAGCTTGGAGGGAGCCGCTGATGCTGCAGGTGAGAGATGCAGGCGGAGGGCCCGGTGGGGAGCGGGTTCCTCCTCCACCTGTTTCTGGGCTAGCCTGGGGCGTGGCGGGGGAGAGGGGGGCCCTGCCCTGGCGACCCCTGGGACACTGGCGGCCTCCCTCTGCCTGGCCACATTCCTGAATCTAGCTTCCAACTCCTCTGCTCTTCTCCCCCGTTCCTTACCCCTTTCCTCTGGGGATCTCGCTAGGTCAGGGGTCTGTCCCCACCCCAGCTCTTCCCGTTTTGATAATTGCAATCTCTTAATGCCTTTGAATGAATTCAAAATTATCTTCTTCATTTTTGAAGGCATTAAGCACCTTGACGTCCTTCTATCTCTTGAATATCTCTCGAATTCACATCAGCTTGGTTTGTTGTTCTTCTTGTTTGTCAGCTCTGTTAAGTCAGATGGGGTCTTTTTCTTTCTTTTCAGATTTCCCTTCTGTTTTCAATCAGTTCTTGTAGGAGTCTTGCCATTGCATAAATGGGGTGGGGGTTCACTGTGCAGTAATATCACACCCCACAACCTTCCTTGGTGAGAGTAACAACTTTGCTGCCACATATTTTAAAAACAAACAAACAACAGAGTTGGGGGCTGGGTAAGAGTCCTCTTTTCAGGGGGTTACTGAGCCCCCCCCCTGCAACCCTCCTCCGGCCCCTACATTGAGCTCAGTTGCCTCCCCCTCCCCTTTACACACAAACGAGAAGGGAAGGGAGGAACCTCTATGCTAGCCAGTTACTAAAAGGGGGTTTCATTAAAAGGTTCGTCATAGGAAAGAGAAGAGGAAGTGTTTGTCTCTAGAAGATTGATGAATCTGAGCTATCCCAGTGAAGTTGTGACGTAAAATGTGTGTTGATTGGTGCTTCTCTCTGATTCACAGGATTCTCTCCCTGCCCCCTCCCCCCCATTTCTCAATTAGAAGTGAAGTTTTGCAGGTAAATCAAGTGTTTATTTGGAGAGCGATAAATGACTTGACAAGGAAGACTCTTTGATCATATGAGACTAACTGCTGTTCTAAGAAGACCTTATGGCTGCACTGGAAGTTTCATTGGGATCAAGGGAAAAAATGGATTTGCAAAGCCCAGTAATGAATCAGGGTCAGGTGCAGAAAAAGACCCCGCAAAGCATCCAGGCTGGGAGTGGCAAGGAATTCTGGGAAAGAATGGTGCAAAAGATCCTGAAAGGAGACCCCACCAGCACCGATGTCGAATGCCAGAGACTCAGGCATCTCCCATACCAGGAGGCTGAAGGACCCCGAGACCTTTGCAGCAGACTCCACACCCGTTGCCATCAGTGGCTGAAGCCCGAAAAGCACACCAAAGCTCAGATGCTGGACCTGGTGATCCTGGAGCAGTTCCTGACTGTCCTGCCCCCAGAGATGGAGAGCTGGGTCAGAGAGTGTGGAGCGGAGACCAGTTCTCAGGCGGTGGCCCTGGCAGAAGGTTTCCTCCTGAGCCAGGCAGAGGAGAAGAGGCAGGAGGAGCAGCAGGTGAGAAGCAGGACCGTTTTACCCAGGTAGTTTCAGGGGGCTGAGAACCTTTAGGATTCTGCCACCAATTGCCAAGTAGGGTCCTCCTGCAAGCAGAGCCAGAGTCCTTTTCTTCCTCTCCGGCAGAAGTTTAGTGCTCACAGTCAGCCAAGCTGCTGTATTAGCAATGGAAGCTGCAAAGAGAGCAAGGAATGGTACGGGAGTGACACCAGCTTCTTCCCTCCTGTCTCTTCGCTGGCTGGGAAATTTTACAATCCTGCCAGGGCTGGATTTGTATCCCAATCCACTAATCCTCATGCACCTTCCCTAAGCAAGCCAGGCCTGTGAATGGGTAGGGATGTGCATGGAATCAGGCGCGGGTGGCTGATGGTGGGGTGTGTGTGTCTCACTTTAAGGGTGAGGGAGGGTGCCCCTCTCTTCACTTTCCCCACACCAGCGCCCGGTATTTCACAGGTCCTTTTGGGCGGCAGCGTACTTCTTCGCTGCCCTCTTTACTCTTCAGCCGGAAATGGCTGGTGTGTGTGTGCCCTCCAGGTGTGAGTGCAATGTGCGAGTGTGCGTGCACCAGCTACTTCCAGCCGAAGAGCAAACGGGGGTGGCAGGGAAGTACACTGCTGCCCGTCAGTAGGGGTCAAATACTGGGCGCAGGCAGAGGGCAAAGCGGAGGGAGGGGTCAGTGCACCCTCCCTTGCCCTTAAAGAGACACACGCCCGCCCTCGAACTTCAAACCCCCCAGTGTTTGAACCAATTTGGAGGCCTGTAAAAGGGCCTTGGAACAGGCTCATGTAAGGCTTCCTGCCCAGCCTGGCTTCAGCCTCTGCTGCCGAGAGGAGAGGGCCTCCAGCTCCCTTCCCAGTGGGATTCTCTCCCTCCCAGGAAGTCAAGCGTCTCCTCCATGTCTCTTGTGCTGCCCCCAGGAGGGTCTTCTTGGCTGCGGGTCTCCTGCTATGGGATGCTTTTTCCGCAGTTGTCTGATTTTATCCTAAATAGTGGGTTGTGTTCCAGATCATGCCTCAGGAAGACCAATGTTTCTTTCCCCAGAGATGACTGTCTGACGCCCATCTCATGTCTCTTTGGCACTTGGAAAAAAACCACCCCTTTTAATTTCCTCTGGCTGTTTAAAAACATCATCTGAGGATGTTGTTCTTCATCCAGCTGCCTGATGGGCACTTTATCTTCTCTTCTTTTATGTCAGGGCCGCTCAACTTCAGCCCTCCTGACGGTGTTGGCCTACCACCCCCATCATCCCTGGCTCTTGGCCACTGTGGCTGTGGATTATGAGAGTTACAGTCCAAAAACAGCTGGGGGAGAGTCTAAGTTGATCAGGCCTGGTTTAGGGCTTTATTGTTCATAGTTTTCTTGTCCTCTTTAAAAAAAATGTCTTTGTAATGTCTGCCCTGAGGGGATTTCTACCAGAGTTGCGTGACATATCAGTATAATACAAATCAGTGCTCCATTCCCTTTCTTCATCCCTCTTCCCTTTCTCCTCTTCCAGGCACTGGGCATGTTAGCCAACATGGCCACTGATCCCCTGCAGGCAGAGAAGGCTGTGTCACACACCAGGCAGAGGCTGCTCCTCAGGGGGATCGTGCAGGAGGAGGGGGATGGAGGAACCACCTCTCTGGGTAAGAATGATTGGGGAGTATTTCATCTCAGCCCTCTCCTGAAATCCCTGGATTGCTTTTACGTTCTCTTTAAGTCTCTGTGAAAGAGACGCTTTTCTCTAGGCTCTCTAAAGTTTTCAGTAACTTCACACTGAGACTCCAAAAAAACATTGTTGAGACAGATTGATTTCACTCTGGTCCCTGTAATGCAAAATGCTTAAAAGCATAAAGCACATTTCCTTTCTTTACTTCACAGGCTGTGAAATGTCCCTGAATGTTCTTTCTAGGCCTTCTCCGCTTGTTGGTGGAGAGGAAGTTATTGCTGTGCGGTCACCAGATCAGGTAGGCGAAGTATCATTGGAGGAAGAGGCAGGCCTCACCTGTCTCTGGGTGGGAAAATGTCTCTTTCCCTTTTCTCTTTCAATTAAAAATGCCCCCTTGGAAAACAAAAGTTGCTGCTAATGCAACTCTGGAAGATCCTTCAGAGGAATATCCAGCCATCTGTTTTCTAACAATATCCAGATAGAGAAACTGCTTTCTTCATCTTTCAGGGACCCATGTCCTTTGAGGAGGTGGCTGTGTGTTTCTCCGAGGAGGAGTGGGCTCTGCTGGATCCAGGCCAAAGGGCTCTGCACAGAGAAGTCATGCAGGAGACTTCTGGGCATCTGGCCTGGCTGGGTAAGGCTCCCTCTTTTCCTTGGGGGATGGATGTGGAAAGCAGGAATAGTTGCTATTGCTGGTCTATATCAGTGCATTGTGAGGATGTCATGGAGCTGGTCCATGTTCCTTGGATATTCCCCGTGGTTAAAGAGAAGAATGAGTCTCAACCTGAGCCTAAAAGGGGTCATTCCTAGAGATGTCAATAAAACACTCCCACCCTCCTCTTCCTAATGGGCAGAAGTGTCAGCTCACTTCAGCCCTTAACTGACGGCCCTGTTTTTGCTGCATTTGGTGGTGTCCGACATGGTCCCAGAGGGAGCTTCCCTCCAGTTAGGGCTTCCCTGTCCTGTAGTTTGGCTTCCTCTATTAGGCGGGTTGTGTAGTAGGTAGCACCCATCATGACATACCACACGACCCCTTTTTGGTGTCCATAGATTTGTATTCCCATTACTCCCTAACCCTTTTGAAGAAGGTTGAACAGCATTAGAATAGCCCTGCTGGATAGGCCCAAGGCCTATCTAGTCTACCATCCTTTGTCACACAGTGGCCCACCAGGTGACCCTGACTCTTGAGAGGGTTTTCACACGAGCGAGCAAAACCGGGCTAAGGGAGCCCAGCCAGGCGGCTACATAGCAAACGCACCTATGAAGCCTCCTACTTAAATGAGTTTAAGGGAGCGAGTGCCAGGGAGAGCCGCTCCTTGTCTGGGCAGTTTTGTTCCCGCCCAGGGAAGCATCAGAGATGGTCTCCGTGGAAGGGAAGATCAACCCTCCTTCTCAAAGCCTCTCTAGTCCAGCGTCATTTGTCACACAGTGGCCCACCAGGTGACCCTGACTGAGTGTGCCTGTAGAATACACAGAACCTGACACATGTCGTGGAGCAAATCTCTCACTGCAAATCCACAGCAGACAGAGGTTTCGCCACGACACCAGTGACCAGACCCAACCTCATCTCTCAGGAAGGAAGGGCAGGCACGCCTGGCAAGGAAACCACATTCTTCTGCCTTTGTCCGTCTGAGATCCGGCAAAAGAAAACAGAATTGGAGCGTGTGTGTGTACACGCACACACGCACGTGCTTTGATTGAAAAAAGTAAGCCACATGAGAGAAGTCTTCTTTCTTCTTTTGTGTATGCAGTAGGTTGGCCTCAGGAAGGGCTGGGCTTTGGGAATTGCAGTGATACATGCCAGGGAACCAGTCTAGACTCATCATGGGCCAATGCCAGCCATCAAGCCAAAACAAAACCATCTGTGCTCCACAACGGCCTCCAATGGGTGCTGGCCCTGGGGCTCGAGGCCATCATCATGGGCTGGTGGAGAGCGTGCATGTCTGCATGTGTCAGCAGCATTAACGGGCAGCCTGTGACCCATTCGGGGTTGGCCAGGGTGAGCTGGTATTGCAGCAGGTGGGGGTGACCATGAGTCACTCGCCCCCCACATCCAGTTCGGGGTAGCCCAGCAGGGGGAAATTGGCCTTCAAGAAGACCGGCTGCTCCAGCAAGCCAGCATCCAAATATGAGCTATGGGGTCTCACCACATCCCCGGCCCTGGAGAACACCCTCTCACTCTGGACACGGGTTGGGGAGCAAGAGAGGAGCCGTCCGGCAATGGTTACCAAGTCCGGCCAGACTTATTTATTTATTTTATTCATGGATTTGGTTTATATACCGCCCTTCCCAAAATGGCTCAGGGAAGTTTACATCAAAATAAAAACAATTAAAATCATTTAAAACCAACATTAAAAATGTAAAACCATCAATCTAATTCAAAGCCTGGGTGAACAAATGTGTCTTTAGGGCCTTTTTAAAAGTTGCCAGAGATGGGGAGGCTCTTATTTCAACAGGGTGCGCATTCCAAAATCCAGGGGCAGCAACAGAGAAGGCCCATTCCCAAGTAGCTGCCAAACCAAGGCATCAACCATAGATGAACCTCTCCAGATGATCTTAACAGATGGTGGGGCTCATTTTGAAGAAGTCGTGCTCTTAAATACCTTCTGTTAAATCACGTCCTCAGATTTAAGAGAATACATTCTCTGACACACTTAGTGATGCATTGCCCCAAACTGAATGAGAGCCATCTTGGGGTCCACCACCACCGGTTCTGGCAGGTCCTGCAGAACACTCTGCTGGGCACCACTAGCAAGACACCAAGGCACCCCCATTTGAGCCCCGGTAGAACTACCAGTTGGTACCACTGGCTGCGTTGGAGCTGCTGGACCAGGAAGCAGTAGTGACGCTGGGCATAGACTGCACACTCAGAGGAGGCACTCCAGCGCTATCCTCCTGGTTTTTATCCAGCCTCCTCTCACTCCCTGACTAACCTAGGTTTGGGTTCAGGGTGTTCATGAGTTTAGAAAAAAATTATTTAACCCCCTGCTGCCCACCGGCGTAATAGTACTCACCGCCACTGCTCTGGGGGCTGTTCCGAAGCTGTGGGAGTTGGGTGTCTACTTCCCCAA